>NC_083420.1:16616188-18100563 GCF_020745735.1 Hemiscyllium ocellatum
TCTTTGTGTTCTAACTCCACCCATTTTGTTGTGTATATACAGTGACGTGCAGCTAAAAGACATCACCACAAGGTTGCTTCAAGGTCCTTGTCCCCTTATGCTACAATTGGTGACATTATTGCAGCTTTGGTTTTAAAAAAATGTTCCAGTGCCAGGAATGGAGTCAGGAAATTGGCATGTCACGCAATGCTTTTATCCTCCCACCCACACCTGCCTGTTCATATCCACAATGTGAATCTTCAACTAGTTATGGAACATTTAGAACCATATATTCTTATGGATAAAATTAAGTGAAATGACCAGTACTATAGAGTACACCGTTGACATGTCACAGATGAAACCATTCTATTGAATGAAAATAAATCCTTTTTAAAGTCAAAATTGTAAAATGGAAAATGCTGGCAGCACTCAACCATCAGTCAGCTTCAGTGTTTAAAGAATGTAAAGTTTCACACTTCAGATGAATGACCTCCTACTTGTGTTTCCAACTTTTTAAAAAAATTGAACATGTATAAATTTGGATGAGTTATTTAATTCCTATGTCTGTGGGGAAGAGTACAGCACATTGAGAGAGTCATCTGCATATTTGTGAAGAGACTGATCCAACCTCTCGAGACTTCTGCAGGGCTGATAGACGTTAGTCACTGTGCTGACGTAACTTGTCTATCACTGTAAAATGGCAGTGAAATCTGAGAACTGGCACTGGAAATCTTTCTAATGTCCTTTCAGACTAGGTTTGAAGTTTTCCAGTCTCATTCATGCAAATTAATGCCTAGGTCCAGCATGGATTTGTAATGGGAGTTGGTTTATGCTAATTTGCCCCCAGAGTATCACACTGAAAATTATCTGAGTAATCAACTACAGGTATAGATCATCACCTTTCTGTGGATGTTTCAAAGCAATTGGTCACCAAGCTGACAGTAATTGAAATGCTAGGGGAAATGGAGGACTGCAGATGCTGGAGATCAGAGTCTAGAGTGGTGTTAGAAAAGCACAGCAGGTCAGGCAGCATCTGAGGAGCAGGGAAAAAAAAAACTGTTTTGGGCATAAGCCCTACATCAGGGAGGTTTGTGGGCCAGGACTGAGATACATTAGGGCGTAGGGTTGGCAGGGGATAGCTGGGAAAGTGAAAGGTAGGAGAAGGTGATAGGTCAGGGGGGCAGTGATGGATGGGTCCAGAGGGCAGTGCCGAGTTGGAAGCTTGGGTCTGGGATAATGTGGGGGGAATAATGAGGAAACTGTTGAAATCACTGTTTATCTTGTATGGTTGCAGGGTCCCAAGGCAGAGTGAGACATTCCTCCTCAAGGTGTTGGGTGATAATGGTTTTGGTGGTAGTGGTGACCCAGGACCTGCATGTCCTTAATGAGTCAGAGGGGGTGTTGAAGTGTTCAGCCATGGCGCAGTGAGGTTGGTGGGTGTGGTGTCTTCGAGATGTTCTGAAATGATCTGCAAGAAGGTATCCTGTCTCCCTGATGTAGAGACCACACCAGGTGCAACAGATGCAGTAGATGACATTGGTAGAGGTACAGGTGAATTTCTGACAGATGTGAAAGTATCCCTTGGGCCTTGAACAGAGGTGAGGGGAGTGGTGTGGGCACAGGTTTTGCAAATCCTGAAGTGGCAGAGGAAGGTTCCAAGAGTGGCATGTGGACCAATTCCTCTGCTGCATCTGTTCCCAGGATGACCAATTCCACCTCAAAGTCCCAGATGGCCTCCTTTCATTATTGCAACTTCCCCTCCCACATGGTTGACTATCTCCTCCACTTCATGCACCACCACCATTGAATCCACCCCTCCCAATGCAACAAGGACAGAACCCCCTGGTCCTCACCACCAACCGTTGCATACAACATCCTCCACCACTTCTAAACAGACCCCAGAGATATTTCCCTCCCCATTCCTATGAACATTCTGTAAAGACCACTCACTCCATGACTCCCTCATAAGGTCCACACTCCCTACCTGGCACTTTTCCCTGCCACCACAGGAAGTGCAAAACCTTTTGCCACAACACTGCCCTCACCTCTCCAAAGCCCCAAGGGATCCTTTCACATCTGTCAGAAATTCACCTGTACCTCTACCAATGTCATCTACTGCATCCATTACACCCAACATGGTCTCCCCTAGATCAGGGAGAAAGGATGCCTCCTTGCAGATCATTTCAGATAACAGCTGGGATACTTGCACCCACCAACCCCCATTGCCCCATGGCTGAACCTTTCAACTCCCCTTCCCACTATCAAGGACATGCAGGTCCTAGGCCTCCTCCACTGCCAAACCATCTGACACCTGGAGGAGGAACATCTCATTCTGCCTTGGGATCCTGCAACCGCAGGATAAGTGTAGATTTCAACAGCTTCCTCATTTCCCTCCCCCCACATTATCCCAGTCCCAAACCTCCAACTTGGCACTGCCCTCCCAGGCTTGTCTACTGCTGCCTCCTCTGACCTATCACCTTCTCTCACCTTTCATTTTCCCAGCTACCTCCTGCCAAGCCCAACCCCTTCTATTTCTCACCCCCGATCCTTAAGCCTCATTCCTGATGAAGGACTCATGCCCAAAATGTCAATTTTCCTGCTCCATGTATGCTGCCTGACCTGTTGTGCTTTTCCAGCAACTGAAATGCCACTGCCTCGTTACCTAGCAACTCATCTTCCTGAGAGATGAAAATTGGATTCAGTACATTGAATGTTATACATGTATTTTGCAATCAAGTAAGGATAATCTTGTGAGGGTTTATTTTTCTAGCTATTTTTTGTACACCAACTTATAACAGAATACAAAGTGGGATGTCTGTAAATATTAGAACATACAGAACAGACCCTTCCACCTTGGATGTTGCACCAAGGTGTGAAACCAATCTGAAGCCATCTAACCTATATTATTCCACTATAATCCATATATTTATGGAATGACCATTTAAATGCCCTTAAAGTTGGCAAGTCTATTACTGTTGCATGCAGTGCATTCCACACCTACTACTGAATAAAGAAACTATCTCTGACATCTGTCCTATATCTATCACCCCTCAATTTAAAGCTATGTCTCCTCATGCAAGCCATTAACATCGGAGGAAAAAAGCTCACTGTCCAACCTATCTAGTCCTGATTTTATTAGTCTCAATTCAGTCACCTTTCAACCTTCGAAGAAAAAAAAAGAGCCTCAAGACCCTCAGCCTAACCTCATGAAACCATCCCTCCATATCATGCAACATCCTAGTAAATCTCCTCTGCACCATTTACAAGACTTGTCTTCCCTATAATGCAGGAGTATGCAATACTCCAAGTGTGGCCACACCAGAGTTTTGTACAGCTGCAGCATAACCTCATTGTTCCAAAACTCAATCCCTCTAATAAAAGAGAACACTGTATTGCTTTCTTAACAAGCTGGGTGGCAACTTTCAGGGATCTATGTACAGAGATACATCTATACTACCAAGAGTCTTACCATTAGCCCAGTACTCTGCATTCCTATTACTCATTCCAAACGAATTTGTCTCCATTTTTCACATTAGACTTCATTTGCCACCTCAGCCCAGCTCTGTCACTTATGTCCCTCTAACCTATAACAGAGGTCATTATCCACAACTCCACTGACCTTACGGTCATCCACAAATTTACTAACCCATCCTTTTATGCCCTCATCCAGGTCACTTCTAAAAGTGACCAACAGCAGTAGACCCAAAGCAGATCCTTGCAGTACACTACTAATAACTGAACCCCAGGATGAGCATTTCCCATCAACCACCACCCTCTCCTTTCAGCTAGGAAAATTCTGATCCAAACCACTAAAATCACCCTCAATCCCATGTCTGTGTATTTTGTACAATAGCCTACTATGGGGAACCTTACCATTCACCTTCCTGATATAAAATTAGATATTTATATCTTGTATTAACTTGAAAGTGAATTTTAAGATTCTACTGAAGTCAGGAACAGCAGAAAGTTTAAGACTTGAACCCATGGTCTTCCATAGGCATAAGATGCAGGATTGTTCATATTAGAGTCAGATGTGTAGCACAGAAACCACAACTCATCCATGCCAACTAGATATCCTAACCCAATCTAGTCTTGTTTGCCACCACTTGGCTTATATTCCTCTAAATCCTTCCTATGTACCCATCCAGATGCCTTTTAAATGTGGGCAGCACAGTGGCTAGCACTGCTGTCTCAGCACCAGGGTCCCAGGTTCAATTCCAGCCTCAGGCAACTGTCTGGTTAGAGTTTGCGCTTTCCACCTGTTTCTGCATGGGTTTGCTCCAGGTGCTCCCGTTTCCTCTCACAATCCAAAGATGTGAGAGTCAGGCAAATTGGACATTCTAAAATGCCCATTGTGTTAGGTGCATTAGTCAGAGGGGGATGGGGGTGGGGGCTAGGTTCCTCTTTGGAAGGTCAGTGTGAACTTGTTGGGCCAAAGGTCCTTTTTCCACACTGTAGGGAATCTAATCTAATTTAATTGCACCAACCTCCACCACCTCCTCTGGTAGCTTATTTCATACACACACCACCCTCTGCATGAAAAAAAATTGTCCCTTAGGTCATTTTAGGATTTTTCCTCTCACCTTAAACCTATGCCCTTTTGTTCTAGATTTCCCTACTTCATGGAAAAGACCTTGTCCATACCCCTCAGCCTCCAACACTCCAGGGAAAGCAACAGCCTATTCAGGCTCTCCTTGTAGCTCAAATTGAAGATAAATTCAAAATTAATTTGCAAAATGCATGCTTTTTGTTTCTGGCACCACCAACATACACAGGTGAATATGTATCCCTCAGATGCCCTCACAAATTTGCTGCAGTTGGTAATTTACCTTCTTTTAAGCATGTTGCCTGAATAGAAGTTGAATGATACTTGATTAAATCAACAGCCCAACATCACTGTTATAAAGTAAGGGTATTGTAAATCCCAATTTATATTGGTCAACCAGGGCTTCCTGATTAGGGTTGTTAATCTGGGCGAATCAAGTAGTCCCTGAGATCCACATGGATCCAATCACTGCAATAGGTTATTCTTCACTTCCACTAGTTTAACGTCCAAGTCCAAGAATGCTTCCCTTTTGCTTGGAAAATGTTCTGTTCAGTAACTTAACTAGCAATTGTGATACTTGGGAGGTACATCTACTTGCCCTATGAAGTATGCACATTTCCAGTTCACTCGATGAATCATACTGTTTTACTAAATATTAGTTTATTACACTCAATCTTTTTAAGTTGAAAGAAGGTTAGCTAAATATTGGGATGAAATCCAAGCTTCGGAGAGGCAGATGATCTACCGCTAGATGCAGATGCCACCTTGATTTGTGTGGGAGCATTGTTAAATAATAAAAAAAAGTTGGAAAGCAAGGAATGTTAAAAGACAAATGCAAAGTGAATGATGAAAAAAGAAAAAAAGGATTAACCAGAATAGTTACACAGTAAACAAGTCAATAAAATGGTGGAATTTGAAAAAAAAGGCAATAAAATGGGGAGGTGGGGGGAGGAGAAATGGAACTGAAATATAAAGCAAAAATAATGAGAGTTGGGTCCCCAGATGCATGAGTAAGAAATGGAATGTTGCAGGCAAAGAGATCCAGCTTGGTCTCGTGAACAAAAGCAAGTTGCTGAAAAAAGCTCAGAGGTTTGGCAGCATTTATGAAGAGAAATCAGAGTTAACATTTTGGGTCTGGTGACCCTTCCTCAGTTCTGACGCAAAGTCACTAGACCTGAAACATTAACTCTGACTTCTCTGCACAGATGCTATCAGAGCGGCTGAGCTTTTCCAGCAACTTCCGTTTTTGTTACTGATTTACAGCATCTGCGGTTCCTTTGGTTTTTATTTAACCTGGTCTCATGTTTGTGCAATGTTAACTAATCATAAATAGGTGAATGGTAGGGGCATTCAATATTGATTTTTAGGTGAGGACAGGTTAGAGGTCCTGATCTCTAGCCAAAATCCACTGTTTTAGCGAGGTTAAGGAAAGTGAACTGACTCCTGTCTTTGTCTACACCTGGGTTGATTATAATAGGGCTTGAATGTTTAAAAGGCTGAGATATTGCCAATTCATGACATACTCAACAATGTATAGCTCTGTGTGAAGAAATAAGCCAGCTATTTCCTTTTAGTTTTATTGCTAAAACTCACTCAGGAAAATGTAGACTCTTATTAATGGTAAAAGTCAATTATTAAAAGGTCCCAATTTTATATTCCGTTTGAGGGACAGTTGAGTAGATCCAAAACTAATATTTTAAACTTGACACAGTTGTGAGGACATGAAAGCAAAGCTAGCTAAAGTGAACTAGCAAATTAGGTTAAAGGATAGGTCAAAAAACTGGCAGACAGTTAAGGGGATAGTTCAGAAAACACAGAATGGATACATTCCACGGAAGAAAAATTCCAAGGAGAGGACCCATTATAGATGTTTAACTAAAGATGTCAAATATAGAATCAAACTCCAGGTACTAGTGAGACCACACCTGGAGAACAGAGTACAGTTTTAATCTCTCTAATTAAAGAAGAATGCAAATATGTTGGGAGCAGTTCAGTGAAGATTTGCTAGGCGAGTACCTTGGGTAGCTTGTCTTATAAGAAAATAGTGGACAGGCTAGACTTTGTATCCATTGAAATTTACAGTCAGAAGTGACTTGATTGGAATATATAAAATTCTGATGAGGCTTGACAAGGTACAGGTAGAAAGGATGTTTTCTCATGTGCAATTCTGGAGCTATCACTTAAAAAAAGGCGTGACCTAGTTAAAACAGAGATAGGGAGAATTTCTTCTCTTGGGTGAGAGATGGTAGAAGCAGAGTCCTTGAATATTTATAAAATGGAGATTGATTCCTGGTAAGCAAGAGGTGAAAGGTAATCAGGAGTAGGCAGGAACATGGAGTTGAAGCTATAATCAGATCTGTTCTGATCTTATTAGATGTCAGCATGGTGGCTGAGTGGTTAGCACTGCTGCCTCACACTACTAGGGACCTGGGTTTGATTCCAGCCTTGGGTGACTGTCTGTGTGGAGTTTGCACATTCTTCCTGTGTCTGTGTGGATTTCCACTGGGTGCCACAGCTTGAACTATAATAGATTCTGAATGGTCTTAACAGGGTGGAACTAGAAAGGGTGTTTTTCCTTGCGGGCAAGTCAAAAACAAAAGGGCACTCTTTAAAAATTAGGGATTATCCTTTTGGATAGAGATCAATTTTTTTTAATCTCAGAAGGTTAGAACTCTCCATTTCAGAAGATGGAAGAGGTGAAGTCATTAAATATTTTTATGGCAGAGGTAGATAGATTCTTGGTAGGCAATGGAATCAGAGATTAATAAGGGTTGTTGGGATCGTGGAATCCAAAACACAGACATTTTAGCCATGATCTTATTAAATGGCAGAGCCGGCACAAGGAACTAAATGGCCTACTTTTGCTCCTAATTCAAGTAAGCATCATTCCAAAGCTAGATCTATAAAAATGAAAAATTGGAACCCCCCGAGTCAAAAGTTTTAATGCGTTTCAGTGACCCATAGTGTTACTGATGTTTGTGTGCGATCTGACTTGTCATCATCAATCATTTTAACATGCAAGCTGTGGGGTGTTCGTCCTCAGTTTGACTGTTAAATTATATTTATCACATATTAACTTTACTCAAATTGATCTCCGGTTAATTCTAAATGTTAGCCTTAAGTTTTGCATTTATGGTATAAAATAAGCTGTTTAGATGGTGTTACATGTTTGTTTTGCTCATTTGTATAATAAAGACAATTTATCTCATATTTCATTTCAATCCTGGAATTCTACTGCTTATTTTCTTACCCTTCTTTCTCCTATGCATTCTATTTAAAATGTGGGTAGTTCTTTTATAAAGTGGCGGTTGCGTTCTTTTGCAACCCCACAATATAGAAAAATCGTTATTTACAAACAGCGCTTCGTGTTGGTGATGTAATCACATTACAGCCAACACACATTTTGAAAATTCTTGCTTTAGAAACTGTGTCCCCAGTTTGTCTATCACATTACAGTGAATTCATAATAATGAAATGTGTGTTATAGCAGAAAGACTTGTATGATGGTTCTGAAGCTAGATCATAACCAAGATCCAATTTGTCCAGTATTCTCCTATCTAGCATGAAAATACTTGGATTCATCTTGGATTGTAACAATCCTTTCCTACCCTTAGACTAAATCAAGAAAAAACAAATTATTCCATATATGAACTTAAAAGATTTTTATGTGTGAGATTATGTACTCCACAAAGTGAGTAAATATATTAATTTCAGGATGCTGTTTCTTCCTCCACCAACCAATATTTCTGAGTTGAAATTCAAATATCAGAAGATTAGTTTTTAATCTTTAAGAAGTATTTATTTATTCAATAATTTTAATTTCAAGTTGATTAAAATAATTGTATTAACATATATTTTTATGTCTTAACAAAAATTACAAAGGGTGAATATATATTCCTAATGTCTCAAAATTGTTATAAAATGATTTAAATCAAAAAATAGACAAATTATATTTAATGCTCCTCTGAAGTTGTCAAAACACTGCAAGATATGAGGTCATATGGGAAAATAACCATGTAGGTTTAATTAGGATTGCAGATTAAATTACTAGTTACCGCCTTTGCTGTTTTGAATTCATGTACCGGTGAACATTGGAGTGTGTCTGGGAAAATTAACAAACAGTGAAATTCACAACTAATCTTGGAGGAACCTGTTTGGGCGAAGTTCACACTACAGAATCAGATAAGTTAATCGTTGTTTTAAGTGTGTTCAACAGAAAGTCTGTGGTAGTGAGTAGAGTGGGTTCTTTCTTGATTATATGTTTTTAGAGATATGTCTCTTGATTAAACTTTAAATATAAGCCATAACTATTAATTTAACCTGGAGCAGTGTTTTTTAGAGGAATAAGACAATGTTATTTTCTGGGTCTGGAGATTGTGAAGAAGCAAAAATGGTCTTTAGTACAGTGATATGTACTTCTTGTCAGATGTGGGAGTTTAAAGAGAATTTAAGGATTATTGTGGATTATATCTGCTGTTGGATGCAAATCTTATCAGATCGAATGGATCGGTTGGAGAGACGGGTAGAAGCAATGAGGAATTTGCAACAGCAACAGTATGTGATGGATAGCAGTTATAGGAAGGGGTGAAAGTCTTAGATATAGTCACAGAGTTGGGCTAACTCCAGGAAAGGTAAGAGAGGTAGGCCCCTAATGCAGGAGTCTTTTGTGGATACACCCATTTCAAGTAAGTATGCTGTTTTGGAAAATGTAGGGGAACGTAGCACGAACAGCCAAGTTTCTGGTATTGAGACTGGCTCTAATGCAACGAGGGGTACATCAGCTTGCAAGGGATCAATTGTGTTAGGGGATTCTGTAGTCTGAGGTACAGACATGCGTTTCTCTGGCCAGCAGCGAAAAAACAGAATGGTGTGTTGCTTCCCTGGTGCCAGGATCAAAAGAGGTGCAGAATGTTCTCACGGGGGAGAGGGGCCAGCAAGAGGTCATTGTCCACATTGAAACAACGACATAGGTTGAGATTCTGAAGGGAGATTACAGAGAGTTAGGCAGGAATTTAAAAAGGAGGTCCTCGAGAGTACTCGAGTAATATCTGGATTACTCCCAGTGTTACGAGCTAGTGAGGGCAGTAATAGGGGGAATAGAGCAGATGAATGCATGGCTGAGGAGTTGGTGTATGGGAAAAGGACTCACATTTTTAGATCATTGGTATCTCTTTTGGGGTAGAAGTGACCTGTACAAGAAGGACGGATTGCACCTAAATTGGAAGGTGACTAATATACTGGCAGGGAAATTTGCTAGAACTGCTCAGTAAGGTGGTGGTGGGGGGGAGGGAGAGAACCCAGGGAGATAGTGAGGAAAGAAATCAATCTGAGACTGGTACAGTTGAGAACAGAAGTGAGTCAAACAGTCAGGGCAGGCAGGGACAAGGTAGGACTAATAAATTAAACTGCATTTATTTCAATGCAAGGGGCCTAACAGGGAAGGCAGATGAACTGAGGGCATGGTCAGGAACATGGGACTGGGATATCACAGCAATTATGAAACATGGCTCAGGGATGGGCAGGACTGGCAGCTTAATGTTCCAGGATACAAATGCTGCAGGATGGATGGAAAGGGAGGCAAGAGAGGAGGGGGAGTGGCATTTTTGATAAGGGATAGCATTACAGCTATGCTGAGGGAGGATATTCCTGGAAATACATCCAGGGAAGTTATTTTGGTGGAACTGAGAAAGAAGAAAGGGATGATCCCCTTATTGGGATTGTATTATAGACCCCCTAATAGTCAGAGAGAAATTGAGAAACAAACTTGTAAGGAGATCTCAGCTATCTGTAAGAATAATAGGGTAGTTATGTAGGGAATTTTAACTTTCCAAACATAGACTGGGACTGCTATAGTGTTAAAGGTTTAGATGGAGAGGAATTTCTTAAGTGCATACAAGACAATTTTCTGATTCAGTATGTGGATGTACCTACTAGAGAAGGTGCAAAACTTGACCTACTCTTGGGAAATAAGGCAGGGCAGGTGATTGAGGTGTCAGTGGGGGAGCACTTTGGGGTCAGCGACCATAATTCTATTCGTTTTAAAATAGTGATGGAAAAGGACAGACCAGATCTAAAAGTTGAAGTTCTAAATTGGAGAAAGGCCAATTTTGACGGTATTAGGCAAGAACTTTCGAAAGGTGATTGGAGGCAGATATTCGCAGGTAAAGGGACGGCTGGAAAATGGGAAACCTTCAGAAATGAGATAACAAGAATCCAGAGAAAGTATATTCCTGTTAGGGTGAACGGAAAGGCTGGTAGGTATAGGGAATGCTGGATGACTAAAGAAATTGAGGGTTTGGTTAAGATAAAGAAGGAAGCACATGCCAGGTATAGACAGGATAGATCAAGTGAATCCTTAGCAGAGTAGAAAGGAAGTAGGAGTATACTTAAGAGGGAAATCAGGACGACAAAAAGGGGACATGAGATAGCTTTGGCAAAGAGAATTAAGGAGAATTCAAAGGGTTTTTACAAATACATTAAGGACAAAAGGATAACTAGGGAGAGAATGGGGCCCCTCAAAGATCAGAGCTGAAAATGTGTTGCTGGAAAAGCGGCTCATGCCCGAAACGTCGATTCTCCTGCTCTTTGGATGCTGCCTGACCTGCTGCGCTTTTCCAGCAACACATTTTCAGCTCTGATCTCCAGCATCTGCAGTCCTCACTTTCCCCTCAAAGATCAGCAAGGTAGCCTTTGTGTGGAGCTGCAGAAAATGGGGGAGATACTAAATGAATATTGCATCAGTATTTACTGTGGAAAAGGATATGGAAGATATAGACTGTACGGAAATAGATGGTAACATCTTGCAAAATGTCCAGATTACAGAGGAGGAAATGCTGGATGTCTTGAAATGGGTAAAGGTGGATAAATCCCCAAGACCTGATCAGGTGTACCCAAGAACTCTGTGGGAAGCTAGAGAAGTAATTGCTGGGCCTCTTGTTGAGATATTTGTATCGCTGATAGTCACAGGTGAGATGCTGGAAGACTGGAGGTTAGCTAATGTGGTGCCACTGTTTAAGAAGGATGGTAAGGACAAGCCAGGGAACTATAGACCAGTGAGCCTGACCTCGGTGATGTTTAAGCTATTGGAGGCAATCCTGAGGGATACGACGTACGTGTATTTGAAAAGGCAAGGGTTGATTAGGGACAGTCAACATGGCTTTGTGCGTGGGAAATCATGTCTCTCAAACTTGATTTGTGTTTTTTGAAGAAGTAACAAAGAAGATTGAGGGCAGAGCAGTAGGTGTGATCTATATGAACTTCAGTAAGGCATTCAATAAGGTTCCCCATGGGACACTGATTAGCAAGGTTAGAGCTCATAGATTACAGGGAGAACTAGCTATTTGGATAACTAACTGGCTCAAAGATAGAAGACAGAGGGTGGTGGTGCAGGGTTGTTTTCAGACTGGAGGCCTGTGACCAGTGGAGTGCCACAAGGATGGGTGCTGGGTCCTCTACTTTTTGTCATTTTACATAAATGATTTGGATGCGAGCATAAGAGGTACAGTTAGTAAGTTTGTGGATGATACCAAAATTGGAGGTGTAGTGGACAACGAAGAGAGTTACCACAGATTACAACAGGATCTGGACCAATGGGCCAGTGGGCTGAGAAGTGGCAGATGGAGTTTAATTCAGATAAATGCGAGGTGCTGCATTTTGGGAAAGCAAATCTTAGCAAGACTTATACACTTGATGGTAAGGTCCTAGGGAATGTTGCTGAACAAAGAGACCTTGGAGTGCAGGTTCATAGCTCCTTGAAAGTGGAGTCGCAGGTAGATAGGATAGTAAAGAAGATGTTTGGTATGCTTTCTTTTATTGGTCATAGTATTGAATACAGGAGTTGGGAGGTCATGTTGTGGCTGTACAGGACATTGGTTAGGCCACTGTTGGAATATTGTGTGTAATTCTGGTCTCCTTCCCATCGGATAGATGTTGTGAAACTTGAAAGGGTTCAGAAAAGATTTACAAGGATGTTGTCAGGGTTGGAGGATTTGAGCTATAGGGTGAGGCTGAACAGGCTGGGCTGTTTTCCCTGGAGCGTCGGAGGCTGAGGGGTGATCTTATAGAGGTTTATAAAATCATGAGGGGCATGAACAGGATACATATACCAAGTCTCTTCCCTGGTATGGGGGAGTCCGAACTAAGGGGCGTAGGTTTAGGGTGAGAGGGGAAAGATATAAAAGAGACCTAAGGGGCAACTTTTTCACACAGAGGATGGTACGGATATGCAATGAGCTGCCAGAGGAAGTGGTGGAGGCTGGTACAATTACACCATTTAAGATGCATTTGGATGGGTATATGAATTGTAAGGGTTTGGAGGGATATGGCAGTTGGGACTAGATTGGGTAAGGATATCCGATTGGCATGGACAGGTTGGACTGAAGGGTCTGTTTCCATGCTGTTCATCTTTATGACTCTATGACTACTGCATATTGAGCCAAACAATAATCTTTTTATGTATGTGAATTTAATATGCACTTGTTATGTTCTTTATTATCTTGTACTACTGAGCTTCAGTACTTTTAGAAATTTGATCTTTAATACGAGGATAAGTATTTCAAAAGAATACTATTAGTGTTATAAAGTCATAGAGACATACAGCATGAAAGCAGACCCTTCAGTCCAACCGGTCTAAGCTGATGGATATCCCAAATTAATCCAGTACCATTTGCCAAAACTTAACCCATATCCCTCTAAACCCTATTCGTATACCTAGCCAGATGTCTTTTAACTTCTGTAATTGTACCAGCCTCCATCACTTCCTCTGACAGCTCATTCCATACATGCACCACCCTCTGTGTGAAGAAGTTGCCCCTTAAGTCCCTTTTATATCCTGCCCCTCTCACTCTAAACCTATGCCCTCTAGTTCTGGAAAGCTATTCTTTTGTGCAATGTTCTGCTGGAGTGTGACAAATAGGCTTCTTTCTTTGGAGCATTATTGGGTTTGATGGTAATTTTGAAAAAAATGATCCTTATTTCAGATCCCAAGAAGCTTATGTGGGTGTTGTTTTGAAAGTAAACTGGTTGTTGATTAGGTTTCTGAAACAATCTTTCACTTTTGTTGAAACCTTTTAAGGTAGTGATAACCCTTTGCAAATGAAGGAATGAATAAGCAGTTGGCAGTAAAGAGGAAGCTGATATTAAGTTAAAGAAGTAAATACACTCTCAAAAACTTACTGAGCGTAATGTGCTACAGATCACTAATGGATCCCTTCTGTTCCTAATTGACTTGAATTACCTGGATTCAGAGAAGCAGATCTAATTTCACAAATGACACTAACCAGCAGTTGGTAGATCAGTTGAGGAATTGTCGAAGAAGTGGATGAATATCAGGCAGATGCAAGTTAGTGTACATTAGGTTGTGCATTTTAGGAGAAATGACATGGACAGTCAGTGTTATCAAAATAATACTATTTTGAAGAGTAAAGAATAAGAGCTTCTGAGGGTGCATGTTCATGATCTTTGAACGTGACAAGGCAAGTTGATAATGCTTTTATGTGTGCAAAAGCAAGGATATCATGCTTTATAGGCCTCTACTGGAATATTGTAGAATTCTGGTTAATAGCCCATAGGAATGTGTTAATCTTGGAGAAATTGGAAAAGAGATTTACTCGGGGGATTTCATGTGAGATTTAATTTATAATTCATTTGTGTATGGCATTGTTGGCTAGGTAAGCATTTATTGTCTGTGTTGATTTGCCTAGACTCAACCACATTGCCGTGGATTTGGAGTTGCATGCAGTTCAGTCCAGGTTAAGACTAGCAGATTTCCCCTCCATGATGGGCGTTAGTAAAGCAGATTGGCTTTTATAGCAATCAACAGCATTATTAGGCTAGCTTTTCAATTCAAATCTCATCATCTGCTGGGATGGGAATTGAACCCATGTCTCCACAACAGCCATAATTGGTGATTGTAAGCACATTGATGTTATCACTACACCACACCTTCCCACAAGTTACATGAAGACATTGGGGAAGTTGGATGTTTCCTTATAACACAGAAGATTGAGTGAAAACTTAATAGAGGTATCTCGTTTTATGAAAATTTTGAGAGAGTAAGCGGGGGACTCTGTTCCTCTGATAGGTGAGTAATTAAATATTACTGATTTAAAATAGTTGGAATGGAAGTGGAGGAGAAATAACACCATCTAGGATGACGTGCTGGTATAATGGTAATACTAGTCACTGGACTAGTAATCTAGACATCAAGCTAATGTTCTGTGGGATGTAGGTTCAAATCCCACCATGGTCGATGGTGAAACTTGAATTTTAAAAAAACCTGGAATTAAAAGCCAGTCTGCTGGTGACCATATACCCAGTGTCAATTGTTGTAAAAACCTGACTGGTTCATTAATGTCCTGTTGGGAATGAAATCTTATCTGATCTGGCCTACATTTGACTCCAGACCCACAGCAATGTGTTTGACCCTTAACTTGGGGATGGACATTAATGCTAGCCAAGTCAGTGTTGCCCCCATCCTGCAAAAGAATTTTAAAAAGTGGTGAAATCAAATTCTGTCGGAGCTTTCAAAAGGCAATTGGACATACTTGCTGAGGGCTAATTTGCTATATAAGAGAAAACCTGAGGCCTGTAACTACCTTCCATAGTCTTTCGAAAAATTTAGCAAAGAAACAGTGGACCAAATGGCCTCCTATATGTTACATATTCTACAATTCTAAGTGAAGTTGTACTTACAAATAGGAGGAAGTGTGGCAGATGAAATTTAATACAAATAAGATTCTGAGTGTGCTTGCATGCTATGAGAAATTTTCCTCTCATGAGGCAACTGAGAACTAGTGGATACAGTTTTTAAGAAAGAGGAGACTCTGTTTAAAGTAGATATGAGGAAGAATTCTTTCTCTCAGAAGATCATTAGCATTTAGCATTCTCTTTACCAGTGAACAATGAAGTTAGATCATTGAATGGATTCAAGGCAATACTTGAACATACATAAATGAATCCGATTTTGGAAGGCGGGTAGGAAAGTGAACTTCTTTCATAATTAGATCAGCTATAGTCTTACTGAACGCTAATTTGAGGGTTGACAAACTGCTTACTCCTGTTCCTGTTCGTTATGTTCTTATGGTCTTAGGTGGTCTCACATGTGAGAAGATTTAATGGTATTCAACTAGCTAGAGACGAAACTGTCATTGCAGAGCAACAATTAATGAGGCAAGACCCTCTCCCTGCATACAATCTGGTGACAAGAGAGTGTCCATCAAGAATATGTAAACAAACTGAAAATGTATAATCAGCCACCAGTGCTTACTGATAAATAGACCAACTGATTATACAACTCTGCAGTAGAATTTCGAGCAAGAGATCTCAATATAATTCTTTAAGTAAATCTCATCACCTTTTCAGCACTGCTGCATATTTTACTTCTGATCACTTGCAAGTCTGCAAGAGTCATAAAGAAATGTTTACAGGCCTTCCTATTGCAAAGTTTTTCAATTAACTCAAAACATCTACAGTTGTGTGAAGAAAATAAATCTTCACATAATGGCAACTACTGACTATTGATTTAGGAGACACACCAAGTTGTGTACATAGAATCAGGTAGTTGCAAATGGACATAGACAAGAAAATGAGTAGGAAATATATATTCATGATGGGTTTGAATTCACAAAGTCAAATTGGAATGTTTAAGGGTGTTTGTGGGCGGCACGGTGGCACAGTGGTTAGCACTGCTGCCTCACAGCGCCTGAAGACCCGGGTTCAATTCCCGACTCAGGCGACTGACTGTGTGGAGTTTGCATGTTCTCCCCGTGTCTGCGTGGGTTTCCTCCGGGTGCTCCGGTTTCCTCCCACAGTCCAAAGATGTGCGGGTGAGGTGAATTGGCCATGCTAAATTGCCCGTAGTGTTAGGTAAGGGGTAATGTAGGGGTATGGGTGGGTTTCGCTTCGGCGGGTCGGTGTGGACTTGTTGGGCCGAAGGGCCTGTTTCCACACTGTAAGTCTAATCTAGATCAGGAATGGTAGTTGATTTGGTTGCCTATATGTGCAGATAATTAACAAGCTGCAGTATAAATACAAAAAGTAATTAAAAAGGCTTATGGGACAGGTGAGGAAGTATTGTTTCAATTGTGTAAAAACTCCGGTCAGACCTTATTTAGAGTACTGCATTCAGTTACAGGTCGTGAATTTCAGAAAGATACACTGCCCTTCGAGGGGTTGCAGTACATATTCACCTGGATTATGCTCGTGTTTAATAGATTAAATTATTAGAACAAGTTGTTTTAACTTGATGCGTAGTAGTCCAGGTTTAGAAGGTTACCTGGTGATCTTATCAAACTATTTAAACTAATATAACAATTTCAGAGTCAGATAAGGAAAAATTGTTTACACTAGTGGGGGAATCCGACACAAAAGATGATAATCTTACCATTAGAGAAGGAATGTTTAGGATTGAAATCACAAAATGTTTTTCGCACAAAGAGTGGAATTCTGAAATTCTGTGTCTCAAGTGACTTTGGATGTTGGGTGAATTGAAATTTCCAAGACTGTAAGAGTTTATTAAAGGTATGGTGTCAAGGGTATTGTACAAAGACCTGTAAATTGAGTTGAATTGGACAAATCAATTATTAATTTATTTGAATAGGAGAATAGGTAGAGGGACCAAATTCTCTCGTTCATGTGTTCTTATACAACTGTTTTCGTGAAGCACAGCATCTTAGGATCTATGCATTATGCATTTAAAATTCCTCTATAATTTACTATTTTAGTGATTTATTCCTTCCAACAAAATAATGCTCTTTTGAAATTTACTTTTACAGAAACGGGATCTGTAATATACTGTTTTGCTTTCACTTTGCCATATTTTTCCTTACTCATTCTTTAGATCCGCTTGCCAAAACTATGTCCTTAAAATATATATTTCAATATCGATAAAGCCTGTCAGAATCAGTTCATTTGGTATACAATTATATAAAGGAAAATCAAATTCAATGGAGTATCATGAGTTTTGCATTACATATTGTTATTCTGTTGTGTGAATACAATGGAACAGAAGCTTTCCATTAATCAGCACTTTTGAAATCGAAATGAATAATGTTTTGCAGACTAGTGAATGCTGTAATATTAATCAAGATCCACTTGCTGCTTGTTTACATGTGCTGCTTAAAATAGTAGGTTGCATTTTATGAAATTTTGGTGTTGGCATAGAGCCTGAAGTGCTGAAGAGCCATAACAAGAACTCAGGCCTGGTGTCATTTAATCAATGGAAAATCCTCAGAGAAGCTCCAACCTTCACACCAGAATTCCTGATTCACACGCCCAGCAGATGGAGCTCTGTGCTGGATTGCCAAAATTGTTCATTCTATTCTAAAAGTTTCTTCATCTTCTCAAATAGAAGCAACTAAAAATTCATGCTTTAAACATTCTTAATCATTTGAGATTCCTTTTATAATAAAATGAAACAATTTATTGCCTGAGTGTTGCAGTGGTAAGTACACAGTGTAGAGTCACCTCTTAGAGTGAATAGAACCTCTGACACTTCTGTTTATATTTGTCTTAGTTAGTAACCCCAACCAGGAAACTCATGTTCTATGAGGTCCACCTGACTGGCCTCGTTACAATTACTACATCCCTCCCCATCTAAGTTCGGAGACATAAGCCTGTTCCTGTTGTATGCCTGTTTCATTTTCGCACTGGGTCCAGTTCCTCCAAATCAACCTCGGATATGAGTGGTATGTACCAGACTGTAGCCTACCTTTTTTGGCCAGGGAGCATCTGGGAAGAAATTCATCCACTTGTTCAGCTGAGAAAGGTATCAAGGCTACGACATCTGCCGTGTCCAAGTCAGATGAAGGGGGAGAACCCAGGAGCTCCAACAGTCTTTCTGAGGTATCGAGTATGTTTTGTTCCTGATCTGTTTGTGAGTTTGCTGCTTTCATGTCCATATGCTTGTTCAGAACCACCTCACCTATCCGAACTTTGTATGTCATAGGACCTGACCTCACGCTGACTCTGTTTCTTACCTGTGTAGAGCCATTTTCACAGTTTTGGTACCAAACTTGGTCACTTGAAGTAAACTGTCTGTCTGACTTAGAGGAATCTTGTTTCCGGCATTGGTGTCCTTGATGCCTTTTCAGTAACTTTTTGGAATTCATGTACAAGGACTCCTAGATCCCTCTGTGCTGCATCTTTTTGGAGTCTGACCATGTAATTAATTGTCTGCCTTTTGATTCTAACTTCACTACATTAAATTCCATCTGTCAAGTTTTTGTCCACTTGCTCAAGGTATTTGTGTCCCATTAGAGACTCCTCATGCCTTAGTTGCAACATAACGTTCCACCTATTTTAGTATCAACAACAAATGTGAATTCATATTTATATCCAATAAAAATTGACTGTCCAAGACTGATCCTTGTGGCACTCCTGTAGTGATCTCTTTCTAACCTGAAAAAGACCCATTAGTCCCATCTCCGTCTTTGTGTTTTAACCGATCATCAATCCATACTAATATATTATCCCCTGCGAACCATGAAATCCTATCTTTTGCAACATTCCTTTATGTGACATCTTACAAATCCCTTTTGGAAATCCAAATATGCTACATCTGTCACTTCCCTTTAAGAAGACTAGCAAATTTATGAAACATGATTTTACTTTTGCAAAAGTATGTTGATTCTGTTTTATTGCTTTGAGTTTTTCTAAATTGCCAGTTATTTCCTCCCTACAAATGTGAGAGAACCCAACGTTTAGTTTCCTGCTTTCTGTCTCCATCCGTTTATGAGCACAGAGGCGGTTTTGCAGTCTGCTGGAACACTTCCAGAATCCTATCAGTTTGTAAAGTACTTTGCCCCTCAAGATATAGACTGTTGCATTACCTTTTCTCCTTTTGGCACCATATTTGTTTGATATTTTAGGATGTTTATAGTGTCTTCTGCCTGAAAGAGAATAGAAACTATTGGTTTAAATTTATCTACCATTTCCTTGTTCCCTGTTATCAATTCCTCAGTTGCATGTTACAAGAGTCACACACTCACTTTAGCTCCTCTCTTTCTTTTGTTTAACTAATAGAAGCTCTAGCTGGTTTATTTTTCTTATCAATTTAATTTTGTAATCAATTTTCTCCCTTTTTATTAGTTTTTTAGTCAGCTGCTGTTTGTTTTTTTTCATCATTTTGTATGCTTTTGTTTCTGATTGTATAATCTCCTTGATTGTTTTTGTTAACCACTTGGGATTCATTCTTCTCATCAAGTCATTCTTTTTAGCTGGAATGTCTCTTTGCTGAGCATTATGAAATATCTGCTTAAGTGTCTGCCAGTGCTCATCTACAAATCTTCCCTTTCATCTATTTCCCCAGCTCATTTTCTTCACACCTCTGTAATTGCCTTTATTTAAGTTGAGAATACTGGTTTGAGACTTGGGTTGATCTCCCTTAAACTGAATTTGAAAATCTGTGTTGTGATCTTTGCCACCCAGTGGATTCTTAACTGCAAGCTCTCTCATTACTCCTACCTAAGTATACGTCATTAAGTATAAAATAGCTTGTTCCTGTCCTACTACTCCTGCATCATAATTCACCAAAGCATTGATAATTTCCTTTACTGACAATGTTATCCCATATCCTTTTCCATTCTGCCTATTTTTCCAGAATATTAAATATCCCTGAACATTGAGTTCCCGGTCCTGGTCACGTTGCAATTACATTTCTGTAAAAGCTATCAAGTCGTGTTAATGTATTTTTGCTTGTGCCTTGAACTTGTCTATCTTGTTCTAAATGCAAAGTTAATTTAGTTAAAGAGCCTTGACATTTTTAACCACTGTTACTTAAATCTGGTTCTAATTTCTGCTGTCCTCTTCTGTTTACATTTTCTGTCCCTTCCTGTCACACTTATCATTCACCTTTTTAGTACTTTGCACTCATGCTCTCTCAATTCTTTTTGACTTTATAAAGGCTTTTTTTTCAGTTGTATCCCCCCTCTTCCACTGTTTAAAGACTTAACCAGAACCCTAGCTATATGAATCTGTAGGACACCAGTCCCAACATGGTTCCAACGATGTCTATCCCAGTATACCAACTGTCTCTTTCCCCTGTACTGGGCCAGTACCTCATGAATCAGAACCCACTTCCCCCTCATCAATCTTTGAACCTCCACAAATACCTTTCTAATCTTATTTACAGTATGTCAATTTGCATGTAGCTCATATAATAATTGGGAAATTGCTACCTTTATGGTTCAGCTTTTTAATTTAGCCCCAAGCTATCCACAATCCCTCAGCAGGCACTCTTTCCTCATTCTATCTATGCCATTGGTACCTAAGTGGACCACGCCAATTGGATCCTTGCCCTCCCTTTCCAGTGTTCCTCTTCAGCTAGAAGAGGTGGTGACCTTGTAGCACCAGGTAGGCAACACAGCCTTCGGGATTCTGTCTTTGCTGCAACGACCAGTTTTTATTCCCCTGACTATGCAATTTCCTACTACTGCTGTGTTCCTTCCTCCTCCTCCTACTTGAACATCACTCTGTATCATGGTGTTTCAGTCAGCTGGTTTATTCTACCTGCAATCTGTGCATTTGTCCACACAGGGAGCAAGAATCTCATACTTATTGGACAAGGGCACTGGTTGAGGCTGCTCCAAAACTAAATTCTGGATCACAATACCAGGATCACTAACCCTCCTTTCCCTGACTATGGAACGGTTTAATGCTATTAATTAAAGGGTTGTGAATACCTCTAGAAACACATTATCCAGGTAACACTCTCCCTTGTTTAGATGTTACAGTGTCTGCACCTCACACTGTATCTTGTCAACATTGGGCCAATGTTTATTGAGCAGCCAACATTTGTTCACCATTGATGTTCGCCGTTCCCTCATATCCCTACAGCTGCAATTCATCACCTGCCCAGTCGACTCTTATTTAATTTTGATGCTAAATATTTTACAAGTGTATTTTCTAACTGCACTCTTAACATCTCCTGATTTAAATCTCTCATCCAATCAAACGTGACCGCGACGTAATACTCACAAATCACCTGTGATGTGCCACTTCAGCTCTAACAGTTAGAAACATGCTGTTGGGGCTCTCTGCTACTATTTTCTTGTCTCCTATCACTGCTGCCCTTGTCACATTGGTCCATCCTCTTCCAGTCTCCCAGTTCTTTTCAGAAAAAATTAAAAACTCTTCATGTTTAGAAATTAGAACCCAGAGCAATGGTTGACAAAATCCATTACCTGATATTGAAGTAATAACACAAGCAGATGTTAGTGTAGCCAGAACATTCTTTAAGGGTGGGGTAATTCAAAAGCATATTTTGTATGTTTTCTTTAATTGAGACTTAGAAAGCAGATTCATAGTTAAGCAAATTAATATAATCAGCTCTCTCTAAAGGCGAGGCTGAAGGAGATCCAGTGTTATTATATTGAAAATGGAGTTTTGATAAGGAAGTGGCAATATTCTTATAGATCTGAGGTAATGCAGTTCTGTAAGATATATCATTTATGTCAAACTGTATGAAAACTTCAACATGTAATCAAATCACTGCCTTTAACACCCATGCTAGTTTTTGAAGAACCACTCAGTACATTGTTAGTAGATTTTGTAGGACTGTTATTAAAACCTAAAGTGGGACACCAGTATGCCCTTCGAGACATGACCCTGCTTCTTGAATCCATTCCTTTTGAGGATAATTTAGCTAAATAACTGGTGGAAAAGTTATATCTTTTTACTCATTATGGGCTAATAGTTGAAATTCAGTTAGGCCTAGGTTCCAAATTTATTGTTTCGCTTCACTTGAGGAAATCAAGGCCCACTATTTTTGAAATTATCACAGTAGTTAAAGATTTTATGAAAGTGTGCAAAATTCCCCAATTTACCTGTCTTTTAGACCCATGTTGACAGAAAGCATGGACTAGGTTTCTGAACAAAAATTACAATTTATTACAAATAAGTAGATTCTAGCTCTAGGTAAACAATTATGAACAAATTGACTTGAAAGTCTAATTTGCTTATAAAATCCCCTCTTCTACAGGCGTACAGACAGCCAAAAATCATGAGTATTATGGGCAGAGAGCATGATCGAAAAAGGCAGGTCAGTGGTCCCTATCCACATAGTTTGCTAAGATGATCTTTTTGTACATTTAAGACTTGCAGCTCCTCAATCTTCCTTCTACAGATATTTTATTTCCTGGCAAGAGGCAAAAGTCAACTAGCTCACACTTATAAAGTCTCTGTGACTTAATGGTTAAAAGTCACAACTTACACAACTGATGATGAGAAATAAACTGGCTTTCTTCAGGTTTGAGGTGTTTTACATTGCAGAGACAACTGCAGCACCTTCCTTTCAGGAGATCTGATGACTTCTGACCAAACATTTGCACCCACCAGCTCTTCATGAAGATCCACAGGACCTGGGAGCCCAATCTTGTAGTTGTTGGCAGGCAGAAAGCCTTTGTCTTTGACAACTGGTCACAATTCCACAGATCAAAAGGTTGTTGCCACTGAATCCCTTCTGTACACATTTTCTGTACACCTGGTTCCAGCTCCTCTGAAACTAAATCTTTCCTCTTGCTTGAATAAACAGCAGTTTTAAAATGAGCGTTAATAACTCACTTTTAAAAAGTGCAGTAATCTCCACGAGTGCACAGTGACTCAGTGGTTAGTACTGCTGCCTCACAGCGCCAGGAACCCAGGTTCGATTCCCGCCTTGGGCGATTGCTTGTGTGGAGTTTACACATTCTCCCCGTGTCTGTGTGGGTTTCCTCCAGGTACTCCGGTTTCCTTCCACAATCCAAAGATGTACAGGTCAGGTGAATTGGTCATGCTAAATTGCCCATAGTGTTAGGTGCATTAGGCAGGGGTAAATATAGGGTCTGGGTGGGTTACTCTTTGGAGGAGAAAGTGAGGTCTGCAGATGCTGGAGATCAGAGCTGAAAATGTGTCGCTAGAAAAGCGCAGCAGGTCAGGCAGCATCCAAGGAACAGGAGATTTGATGTTTTGGGCATAAGCCCTTCTTCAGCCCTTACTCTTTGGAGGGTCAGTGTGGACTCGTTGGGCCAAATGGCCTGTTTCCATTATGTAGGGAATCTAAACTAAAAGTACTTTTTCTATTTTAGTTCACAATCAAAATATGGTAACAAATAAAAATACAATATTTACAATGTCTAAAACTTTTGAGATTAATAATTAATTTGGGTGTAAAATAGTTAACGTCCACCTCATATTGTCCACAAGCACAAGGAATTTTAAAGAGATATCATCAAATTCTGAAGACAATGATTAAGCCATATTATAGCAAATACATGCAGGTTTACAGCGAAGGATTGATTTTTATTGTTATTCACTACCAGAGATTTGTAAATGTATCTATTAAATTCAGTCCATTCAGATTGATCTTTGGGCATCAGATAAGAGGTCCACTAAAATCTATTACAAAAAGGTTTTTAAGACACCAAGATGAATCCTCAACTGGATTATGTAGTTTCATGTTCTCAGAGAGACAGGAATATGCAATATAGCGCAGAGGATTTGAAACTTTCACAGGCAAAGGTGCAAGAATGGGCAGACAAACATGCTGCAATTAGAACATTTCAAACAGAAGACAAAGTATTATAGTTATTAGCTTTCCAAAATGAACTTCTGAAAGCAAGATTAGTGGTCCATGCAAGGCAATTCAAAAGCTTAGTAAAGTGACTTGTCTGGTAGATGGGCACATATCTAGGAACAAGAATGAGTTCTATCACAGTCTTAAACTACTAGTTCCTACTGCTTCAGATTTATTCCATCAAAACTTGGGTATAAACCCCCTATAATTGATTACTGACCACTTTACCTCACTCATGTTCCCAGTTATGCTCCTTTCTCCATTACTGTAATTTCTCTAATGCAGCTACATTCGTTCTGATGTTGTTTCCCTTTTCCCATTTTTGGTTTGCAGACAATATGTTTCTTGGGATGAGCTCCTGCCATCACACCCACTGGTGGAACTGTGATGCAGTAGGCTAGATTTGTGCTGCCTTCCACTGAATATTCAAAACAATTTTTGACAGAGTCAATAGCATAGCAAGATGAAAGCTAGAAGTTCTGCCCTATTATACTTCTGTTGTGAACTTGCCTCCTACATTTTGTCCAGCTAAAAGTGATGATGTACTGGCTGACACCCTTAACAATGTAAACAGAAATACAGAAACCTCTATTTATATCAGAGAAAATAATTCCTTACACTATGCCAAACATAATCCTGACAATATAGATTTATTTGTTTCAGTTTAGTTTTGGTATAGTTGAGGCAAAAATAATGCCAGAAGAAGTGAGAATTTAATTCCTTTGAAAACAAATATAATCTAGTTATTTTATCCTAAATATGTGTTGATTTTTCTTGGTGGTAGTTTAGATTCATGTTATAAAAGTACTTTATTTATTTTTCTATTAAACTGTCTCTGTCCTTTTAGATTTTTTTAGATTAGACTTACAGTGTGGAAACAGGCCCTTCGGCCCAACAAGTCCACACCGACCCGCCGAAGCGAAACCCACCCATACCCCTACATTTACCCCTTACCTAACACTACGGGCAATTTAGCATGGCCAATTCACCTGACCCGCACATCTTTGGACTGTGGGAGGAAACCGGAGCACCCGGAGGAAACCCACGCAGACACGGGGAGAACGTGCAAACTCCACACAGTCAGTCACCTGAGTCGGGAATTGAACCCGGGTCTCAGGTGCTGTGAGGCAGCAGTGCTAACCACTGTGCCACCGTGCCGCCCACTAATTCTAAGTCATCAAATGCAAAACTATAGAAGATATTCTGGAAATGTATAGCAATGATAGCCATGAGTAGTCTACATGGTTTATACTTGTTAAAATTCATTGTTTGCATCTTATGCAGGTAAGGAGGACAAGCAAGGTGAGGGAATGTGCCAATAAATGGGACCATGTTGAGAAGTGCAGAGAAACTAAAGGATTTTGGCGCGTGCATGGTTTTCCAAAATTAGAAGGATAGGCTTTTGTTTTATTCATTAAGGCATAGACTAAAAGAGCAGGTGGCTGTACTGAAACTGCTTGAAAGATGACAGAAAAGATACAATTGTGTAGAGAGAGCACAAGAGAGACTTACAAAGATGTGTCAAGACGAGGAGAACTTTAGCTATTAGGGAAGATTGGAAAACCTAGTTTTATTTCCTTTGGAATAGAGAACATAGAAAGGAGATTTAATTGATGTGTACAAAATAAAGAGGTACAAAGACAGCAAGAATAAGGACGACCTATTTCCCTTTCCTGACTGGTCAGTGTCAATAGCCAGGGAGCATAGATTTTAAATATTCACTTGAAGACTGAGGTGCTGAAGAGAATTATTTTCACCCAGAGGCTGGTAAATTCTGCAATTCATTTCCTGGAAGGGTAGCAAAGACAAAAATTCTCAGACATTTAAGAAGTACTTGGATAGGCACTTGGAGTAATGTAATTTACAGGGCCAATGGACCAAAAGCTAGAAATTGCATAGCTCTGTTTTAGAGAGCAATGGTAGCTATAGCCCAAATGATCACTTTTTGTGCTGTGCCACAAGTTTATATACTGTACAGTGCTGCTACATAATTCTGTAACTTACTTCTACTTTGAATATCAAGGAAAGTCCTGGCATTTCCCTGTTGGAGGCATCATTATTTGAACTGACTGAATTACATTTAATATCATTCATTAGCCTCCAGTGTATACACTAAATCTGGAAAATCAAAGTTATTCCATTAGATATCAGCTTGACATCCTAACAGAGTATGACAAATGCTATCTGTGAGATTAGTTACGATATAATCTATAATATTATTTATAAATCACAGCAGAATGATTCACCAGTTGGTTTGCTATATTCTCTAGCTCATGGCAATCATTTATCTGTGGAAGTCTGCTCTTTTCCATAATTTCAAAAACATGCTTAAAACATTAATCAACTGATTTACAATATACTTACAAATTTGTTTTGTCCACAGCCCAGTGATTGTAAATGCAGCACTTGGAATTTCAGTGAGAACTAAAATAATTGGCTGTGCTTTGTTGTCCTGTTTTTATGTGGAGTACCCTGTCTTCCTAAACTTATAACATAAGTCCAAAGATATGCAAGTCAGGTGAATTGACTGTGCTAAATTGCCCATAGTGCTAAGTGCATTAGTCAGAGGGAAATGGGTCTGGAAATGGGTTACTCTTCGGAGAGCCAATGTGGACTGGTTGGGCCGAGGGTAAAAACAATGACTGCAGATGCTGGAAACAGATTCTGGAGTAGAGCGGTGCTGGAAAAGCACAACATTTCAGGCAGCATCCGAGGAACAGGAAAATTGACGTTTCGGGCAAAAGCCCTTCATAGGTTGGGCCGAAGGGCCTGTTTCCAAACTGTAGGAATCTAATCTAATCCTAAGAAGAGGAGACATGTCCAACATTTGTGAGTACATAGTGTATTGCAAGAAACCATTTGTATTAAAAATACATACATTGATAAGTGTTATAGAACAGACCAAATCTCCTCAAAAGATATTTTGAAGATAGCCTAGACCCTAACTTTTTCTTATTTTGAAGGTGAATGTATGGCTTTGCTTTCCAGGTATAATTTGTTTGGTTAAACGACTTGACTTCAATCTTACACTATATTAAAATACAGACAAAATAAAAGAAAATAATTGGCTTAATTATAATTCTATCAAAATGCTTAACAAAATAATACATATATTAACTACTACTATTTAAATATTCTGATATATTAACAACTTGTAAACACATTCTTGGCAAAGACAAATTCAGTAAAATAGATTGTGCCACATGCAATTCTAGCAGCCCGAAGATTAATTGAAACTTAATTGAAACAGAGAGAAGATTTAAGGGCTTCCACATCCAGTTTCATGACTCCAGAAATTGCAGAAAGCTAAAATTAAAAATCCTGGTTCTGTGGGAGCTTGACTTCCCCCATTCAAGCTGCTTCTGTTGTTCCAACTTAAAAAAAAAACCAAGACCTCACAAGCTGTTTACTTTATTGGCTTTGAGCTGACAGCTTGGGACTTCTGTCTCAATCTTTCTTCATAAGAAAAACCAGGACAAAACACATAGGGATAGGATTGATTCAGTTTTATTAAGCCAGTGTGCTAGGAAAAGTAAGAAAATTGTGTTGAACTTCTTTCAGCAATTTCAATCCACAGTCTTTTTACATGGATAACCTGAATGGTGTTTCTTGACTAAATCATATTTTACCTGGTACATGGATAGTTCCTGCTGCCTTGAGTGCATTCAATGAATTAGCTGTTGAAGAGATTTTCCAAGTTGATCATGATTATATTTTAATGTCCTAATTGAAGGCCAACTTCCCAGAACATTGATAAGGTAAATTACTATATATAATCTGTTTTAGACATATTGCTTAAGGCAGTATTGCCAGCATGTTGAGTGACCTGTGTGGATTCATGTCTTGATGTGAACATTTTAAAAATTTGTTCATGGCATGTAAGCATCACTGGCAGGGCCTGCATTTATTACTCTTAAATTGACTGGTTTGCAGGAGAAAGGTTAAGAATCAATCACAATGTCTTGTCAGCCTCCACTCACATGTAGGCCAGGGCAATGGATTTCTTTACCTAAAGGGAAAAAAAAAGAATTTTAAATATTGGAAATCAGAAACAAAAATAGAAATTGCTGGAAAAACTCAGTCGGTGTGGCAGCATCCGTTTTGTGTCCAGTGACCCTTTTTCAGAACTGATTGTAGCTGGATAAGGTTGATATATATGCTCAAGAAGGGGTCGGGGGAAGAGGAATGAAGTAAATGATAGGTAGGGAGATGGAGTCCAGAGAGCGAGAAAAAGTATCCCAATTTTTCCTCAATATGGCATCAGTTCCAATTATACCAACTCTGACAAGGGGGCCTCCAAATATCCATCTTCTTCCTCAACTGAGGTTTCCCCACAGGGACCTGCACTGTGGCCCTCACACCCTCTCATTTTTCCCACAACAGTGATAAGGCCCTCCCTCATCCTCACCTACAATTCCACTAGCATCTACATCCAAAGAATTATTAGCGGCCATTTCTGCCACCTCCAGCTGGATGCATCAGATATATATTTCCCTCCCCTCCCTTGACAGCCTCATACATTTAACTTTCCTGCTGGAACACCTTTGTCCAATCCACCTCCAAACTACCACAGCACTTACCCAAGCAGAAGATGTAGCACCTGTCCATTACTTCCTCTATCCTCATTATCTAAGGCCCCAGACACATCTTCCAGGTGAAGCAGTGATTTACCTGCACTTCACTGAATCTACTCAACTCTATTTTTCATAGAAAGCTAATCCAAGATGGAGGACGGGAATCATTTCTGGCTGTAACAGTTGCTCCTTTTTTGAGGTATTTTAGGTGCTGGAGGTGATTTCCTCAAATTCCAGGAGCAGCAATTACTCTTTCATATGCTGTTGCATTGTTTTGGAACTTCAGAAAAAAAAAGTCGAAACAACAGCAATAGACAATAGTTGCAGGAGTAGGCCATTCTGCCCTTTGAGCCTGCACCACCATTCAATATGATCATGGCTGATCATCCTTAATCAGTATCCTGTTCCTGCCTTATCTCCATAACCCTTGATTCCACAATCCTTGAGAGCTCTATCCAACTCTTTCTTAAATGAATCCAGAGACTGGGCCTCCACTGCCTGCTGGGGCAGAGCATTCCACACAGCCACCACTCTCTGGGTGAAGAAGTTTCTCCTCATCTCTGTCCTAAATGGTCTATCCCATATTTTTAAGCTGTGTCCTTTGGTTCGGCACTCACCATCAGCAGAAACATGTTTCCTGCCTCCAGACTGTCCAATCCTTCTAAACTCAAGGGTACAAAAGCCCAGTCGCTCCAGTCTTTCAGTGTAAGGTAATCCTGCCATTCTGTGAATTGACCTCGTAAACCTACGCTGCACTCCCTCAATAGTCAGAATATCTTTCCTCAAATTTGGAGACCAGAACTGCACACAGTACTCCAGGTGTGGTCTCACCAGGGCCCTGTACAACTGCAGAAGAACCTCTTTGCTTCTATACTCAATCCCTCTTGTTATGAAGGCCAGCATGCTATTAGCCTTCTTCACTACCTGCTGTACCTGCATGCTTACCTTCATTGACTGGTGTACAAGAACACCTAGATCTCTCTGTACTGCCCCTTTACCTAAATTGATTCCATTTAGGTAATAATTTGCCTTCCTGTTCTTGTCACCAAAGTGGATAACCATACATTTATCCACATTAAACTGCATCTGCCGTGCATCTGACCACTTACCTAACCTGTCCAGGTCACCTTGTAATCTCCTAACATCCTCATTACATTTCACCCTGCCACCCAGGTTAGTATCATCAGCAAATTTGCTAATGTTATTACTAATACCATCTTCTATATCATTAAAGTATATTGTAAAAAGCTGCGGTCCCAGTACTGATCCCTGCAGTACCCCACTGGTCACTGGCTGCCATTCCGAAATGGAGCCGTTTATCACTACTTTGTTTCCTATCAGCCAATCAACATTTTATCCAAGTTAGTAATTTGCCCCCAATACCATGCATCCTAATTTTGCTCACTAACCTCCTATGTGGGACTTTATCAAAAGCTTTCTGAAAGTCCAGGTACACTACATCGACTGGATCTCTCTCGTCCATCTTCTGAGTTACATCTCAAAAAATTCCAGAAGATTAGTCAAGCATGATTTCCCCTTCATAAATCCATGCTGACTCTGACCTATCCTGTTACTACTATCCAGATGTGTCGTAATTTCATCCTTTATAATAGACTCCAGCATTTTCCCACCACTGAGGTCAGACTAACTGGTCTATAATTTCCTGCTTTCTCTCTCACACCTTTCTTAAAAAGTGGTATAACATTAGCCACCCTCCAATCCGCAGGAACTGATCCCGAATCTATCGAACTCTGGAAAATAATCACCAACGCATCCACGATTTCTCGAGCCACCTCCTTCAGTACCCTGGGATGTAGACCATCAGGCCCCAGGGACTTACCAACCTTCAGACCTAACAGTCTCTCCAACACCAATTCCTGACAAATATAAATTCCCTTCAGTTCAGGTCCTTCAGTTACTGTTACCTCAGGGAGATTGCTTGTGTCTTCCCCAGTGAATAAAGATCTGAAGTACCAATTCAATACTTCTGCCATTTCTTTGTTCCCCGTAATATATTCCCCTGTTTCTGTCTTCAAGGGCCCAATTTTAGTCTGAACCCTTTTTTTGCCTTTCACATACCTTAAAAAAAAACGTTACTATCCTCCTTTATATTATTGGCCAGTTTACCTTTGTACTTCATTTTTTTTTCTCTGCGTATTTCCTTCTTAGTAATCCTCTGTTGTTCTTTAAAAGCTTCCCAGTCCTCCGTTTTCCCACTTATCTTTGCTATGTTATACTTTTTCTCTTCTAACTTTATATGTTTCTTAACTTCCCTCATCAGCCACGGCCACCTATGCCTCCTCCTAGGATATTTCTTCCTTTTTGGAATGAACTGATCCTGCAACTTCTGCATTATACACAGAAATATTCGCCATTGTTACTCCACTGTCATCCCTGCTAAGGTATCGCACCATTGAACTTTGGCTAGCTCCTCCCTCATAGCTCCATAGTTCCCTTTATTCAACTGAAAAACTGTGACTTCCGATTGCACCCTCTCCCTCTCAAATTGCAGATTGAAGCTTATTGTATTATGGTCGCTACTTCCCAATGGCTCCTTCACTTCAAGGTCCCTGACCAATTCTGGTTCGTTGCACAATAACACATCCAGAATTGCCTTCTCTCGGGTAGGCTCCAGCACCAGCTGTTCTAAGAATCCATCTCTGAGGCACTCCACAAAATCTCTTTCTTGAGGTCCAATACCATCCTGATTCTCCCAGTCTACCTGCATGTTGAAATCCCCCATAACAACTGTAGTAACATCTTTGCGACAGGCCAATTTCAGCTCCTGATTTAACTTACATTCGACATCCAAACTACTGTTTGGGAGCCTGTAGATAACTCCCAAGAGGGTCTTTTTACCCTTAGTACTTCTCAGCTCTATCCACGCTGACTCTACATCCCCTGATTCTAGGTCCCCCTGCGCAAGGGACTGAATATCAACCCTTACCAACATGGCCACCCCACCCCCTCTGCCCATCAGTCTGTCATTACAATAGCATGTGTAGCCTTGAATATTCATTTCCCAGGCCCTGTCCATTTGAAGCCATGTCTCAGTTATCCCTACAATATCGTATCTGCCAATTTCCAAAAGAGCCTCAAGCTCATCCAGCTTATTTCGAATGCTTCGTGCATTCATGTACAGTATTTTTAATTTGTTACTACCCTCGCCCTTCCCATCAACTCCTATTTCACTCAACTTTACAGCATGATCCCTTTCTGAGTTTTCTGCCTCATTGATAGAGTTGCCTTTCTTGACTTCCCTTGTTCTAACTTTCCCTCCAATTTCCTTCTTAAACATCCAGTTTGTCCCCTCCCCCCCGCTACTTAGTTTCAACATAGCTGTGTTGCAGTAGCAAACCTGCATGCTAGAATGCTGGTCCCTAACCTATTAAGGTGCAAACCGTCTCTCTTGTAGAATTTATGCTTACCGCAAAACATACCCCAGTGATCCAAGAATTTAAATCCTTGCTTTCTGCACCAGTTCCCCAGCCACACGTTCAAGTCCACTATCTCCCTGTTTCTGGCCTCACCAGCCCGAGGAACTGGAAGCAAACCGGAGATAACCACCTTGGACGTCCTGCTTTTCAGCCCTCTTCCTAGTTCTCCGAAGTCCCACTGTAGTGTGTTCCTCCTCTTCTTCCCGACATCATTTGTGCCGACATGTACCACCACCTCTGGCTCTTCACCTTCGTCCTTGAGGATTTCCTGCACTCTGTCTGTGATGTCTTTAACCCTGGCACCAGGAAGGCAACACACCACCCTTAAGTCCCGTCTGCTGCCACAAAAATCCTGGTCAGTTCCTCTCACAATGGAGTCCCCTATTTCCACGGCTCTATGTGATGTCCGACTCTTCCGTTCTGTCTCCACACCAACTTTTGATTGACAGACCTGGCTACCTCGCGGACTGGCAGTGTCATCTGTCTCTACTGTTTCCAAAAGATTCAACTTGTTCCTGACAGGTACTTCCCCTGGAGTCTCTTGCACCTGTCTCCTCTCTGTCTTCTCCTCGTCTGCTCTCTTCTGGTACGATTGGTGTAATAACCTCGCTGAAGGTCTTGTCCAAAAAGATCTCGTTCTCTCGGCTGAGCCTAAGGTCCTTGAGTTTTTTCATCAGTGCTGCAATATGCTCTGTCAGTAGCTAAACTTGCACATACTTTCCACTCTTATATGAGCCAGACACACCAGAGTCGTTGATCTCCCACATCAAGCACGTAGCACACTGAACCAGCTTGGCAGTCATGTCTTCACCCTCTTCAACTGTGGCATAATCACTTCACTCAACCTCCTTGTCAAAGACTCCTGAGCTAAAGCCTCACTCTTCAATCCACAGGAACTTCCTTGGACCCTCTTTTTGGGGCAAGTCTGTGGACATTTAATTTAGGTTAGAGGAGGAGGGAGAGAGGGAGGCCCTACTTTATAGGACCTGGGGTCGAGAACACACCCACTCAAATAACAATCACTTACCTTCCCGACCGGTTTTGTGCTCTGCCTTCACTTCCGCCCACCTCCTGCCGCTCTCTGATGCGAAAGGATCATTTTAAAATGGAGACAGGAGAAGAACAGACAAAGGAAGCACATGATGAGGTCAGTGCAGGAGAGAGAGAAGGAAAAAAACTGACACTGCCTTTGTTGTTTAAATTCATGGATCGCTGGACATCGGAGTGTGGGAAAATTAACAAACAGTGAAATTCACAACTGATCTTGGAGGAACTGTTGGGTGAAGTTCACAGCACAGAAGCAGATAAGTGTATTGTTTTCAGTGTGACCTGTAGAAAGTCTGCAGTAGTGAGCAGAGTGGGTTCTTTCTTGATTATATGTTTGTGGAGATATGTCTCTTGATTAAACTTAAAATATAAGCCATAACTATTAATATAACCTAGGGAAGTGTTTGTGGAGGAATAAGACAGCGTTATTTTCTGGATATGTAAATTGTGAAGAAGCAAAAAATGGTCTTTAGTAGAGTGAAATGTGCGTCTTGTCAGATGTGGGAATTTAAAGAGAGTTGAAGGATTACAGCTGTTGGTTGCAAATCTTATCAGAGACAGTTAGAAGCAATGAATTTGTAAAAACAGTATGTGATGGATGGCAGTTATAGGAATGGGGGAAGTCTCAGACACAGTCACGTAGATGGATTAACTTCAGGAAAGGTAACAGAGGTAGGCAGCTAGTGCAGAAGTCTTTTGTGGGAATACCCATTTCAAACAAGTATGTTGTTTTGGAAAATGTAGTGGGGGATGGATTCTCAGGGGAACGTAGCCCGAACAGCCACGTTTCTGGTATTGAGACCGGCTCTAATGCAACGAGAGGTATGTCGGGTGCCAAGAGATCAATTGTGTCAGGGGATTTTCTAGCCCGAGGTATAGACAGGCATTTCTGTGCCCAACAGTGAAAAATCAGAATGATGTGTTGCTTTCCTGTGCCAAGATCAAGGATGTCTCAGAGAGGGTGCAGAATGTTCTCACAAGGGAGAGGGGCCAGCAAGAGGTCATTGTCCACATTGGAACCAACGACATTTAGGCAGGAATTTAAAAAGGATGTCCTCGAGAGTAGTAATATCTGGATTGCTCCCGGTGCTACAAGCTAGTGAGGGCAGGGCTGGGAGGATAGAGCAGATGAATGCATGGCTGAGGAGCTGGTGTATGGAAGGATTCATAATTTTGAATCATTGTAATCTATTTCTGGTATTGAGACCGGCTCTAATGCAATGAGGGGTATGTCGGGTGCCAAGAGATCAATTGTGTCAGGGGATTCTCTAGTCCGAGGTATAGACAGGCATTTCTGTGGCCAGCAGTGAAAAATCAGAATGGTGTGTTGCTTCCCTGGTGCCAGTGACCTGTACAAGGACGGATGCTAAATTGGAAGGGGACTGATACACTGGCAGGGAAATTTGCTGGAGCTGCTCGGGAGGATTTAAACTCGTATGATGGGGGTTGGGACCCAGGGAGATAGTGAGGAAAGCGGTCACTCTGAGACTGATACAGTTGAGAACAGAAGTGAATCAAACGGTCAGGGCAGGCAGGGACAAGGTAGGATCAATAAATTGAAACTGCATTGATTTCAATGCAAGGGGCTTAACAGGGAAGACAGATGAACTGAGGGGATGGTTAGGAACATGGGACTGGGATATCATTGCAATTACAGAAACAAGACCCTGCAGCACAGACCCTGCAGCATGGACCCTAGAGCACAGGCACAGCACAGTCACCTTCCAATTTAGCATCCGTTCTTGTACAGGGCACTGGCACCAGGGAAACAACACACCATTTTGATTTTTCACTGCTGGCCACAGAAATGCCTGTCTATACCTTGGAGAATCCCCTGACACAATTGATCTCTTGGATTGGCAGGACTGGCAGCTTAATGTTCCAGAATACAAATGCTACAGGAAGGATAGAAAAGGAGGCAAGAGAGGAGGGGAGTGGCATTTTTGATAAGGGATAGCATTACAGTTTTGCTGAGGGAGGGTATTCCTGGAAATACATCCAGGGAAGTTATTTGGGTGGAACTGAGAAATAAGAATGGGATGATCACCTTATTGCGATTGTATTATAGACCTCCTAATAGTCAGAGGGAAATTGAGAAACAAATCTGTAAGGAGAACTCAGCTATCTGTAAGAATAATATGGTGATTATGGTACGGGATTTAACTTTCCAAACATAGACTCGGACTGCCAAAGTGTTAAATTCCTCTCCATCTAAACCTTTATTAAGTGTGTACAAGAAACTTTTCTGATTCAGTATGTGGATGTACCTACTAGAGAAGGTGCAAAACTTGACCTACTCTTGGGAAATAAGGCAGGGCAGGTAACTGAGGTGTCAGTGGGGGAGCACTTTGGGGCCAGTGACCATAATCCATTAGATTTAAAATAGTGATGGAAAAGGATAGACCAGATCTAAAAGTTGAAGTTCTAAATTGGAGAAAGGCCAATTTTGACGGTATTAGGCAAGAACTTTCGAAAGCTGATTGGAGGCAGATGTTCGCAGATAATGGGTCGGCTGGAAAATGGGAAGCCTTCAGAAATGAGATAACAAGAATCCAGAGAAAGCATTTTCCTGTTCGGGTGAAAGGGAAGGCTGGTAGGTATAGGGAATGCTGGATGACTAAAGAAATTGAGGGTTTGGTTAAGTAAAAAAGGAAGCATATGTATGGTATAGACAGGATAGATGGAGTGAATCCTTAGAAGAGTATAAAGAAAATAGGAGTATACATAAGAGGGAAATCAGGAGGGCAAAATGGGGACATGAGATAGCTTTGGCAAATAAAATTAAGGAGAATCCAAAGGGTTTTTACAAATATATTAAGGACAAAAGGGTAACTAGGGAGAGAATGGGGCCCCTCAAAGATCAGCAAGGCGGCCTTTGAGTGGAGTCACAGGAAATGGGGGAGATACTAAATGAATATTTTGCATCAGTATTTACTGTGGTAAAGGATATTGGAGATATAGACTGTAGGGAAATAGTTGGTGACATCTTGCAAAATGTCCAGATTACAGAGGAGGAAGTGCTGGATGTCTTGAAATGGGTAAAGGTGGATAAATCCCCAGGACCTGATCAGGTGTACCCGAGAACTCTGTGGGAAGCTAAAGAAGTGATTGCTGGGCCTCTTGCTGAGATATTTGTATCATCAATAGTCACAGGTGAGGTGCCTGAAGACTGGAGGTTGGCAAAGGTGGTGCCACTGTTTAAGAGGACAGTAAAGACAAGTCAGGGAACTATTGACCGGTGAGCCTGACCTCAGTGGTGGGCAAGTTGTTGGAGGGAATCCTGAGGGACAGGATGTACATGTATTTGGAAAGGCAAAGACTGATTTGGGATAGTCAACATGGCTTTGTGCGTGGGAAATCATGTCTCACAAACTTGATTGAATTATTTGAAGAAGTAACAAAGAAGATTGATGAGGGCAGAGCAGTAAGTATGATCTATATGGACTTCAGTAAGGCGTTCGACAAGATTCCCCATTGGAGACTGATTGATTAGCAAGGTTAGATCTCATGGAATACAAGGAAAACTAGCCATTTGGATACAGAACTGGCTCAAAGGTAGAAGACAGAGGGTGGTGGTGGAGGGTTGTTTTTCATACTGGAGGCTTGTGACCAGTGGAGTGCCACAAGGATTGGTGCTGGGCCCTCTACATTTTGTCATTTACATAAATAATTTGGATGCAAGCATAAGCAGTACAGTTAGTAAATTTGCAGATGACACCAAAATTGGAGGTGTAGTGGACAGCGAAGAGGGTGTCCTCGGATTACAACAGGATCTGGACCAGATAGGCCAATGGGCTGAGAAGTGGCAGATGGAATTTAATTCACATAAATGTGAGGTGCTGCATTTTGGGAAAGCAAATCTTAGCAGGACTTGTATATTTAATGGTAAGGTCCTAGGGAGTGTTGCTGAACATAATAGTTCACCATTGGCCTGAGAAGGGAAATAAAAACAATAGCTATGAAATGGTCAAAGGAAAGACTTGGCATATTGTAAGTTCACAGAATGAAGGAGATCTGTTGAAAGAGGCTTGTTATGTTGTTCTGTGTTGGATTCTCTTAGTGAAATTACAACAGACCAGTAAGAACATACCTAATTTGGGAAACCATTTGGAAAAGTTTTGGTTAAAGTTTCTTTTAGCCCACGTAGTGTTTTTTTTCTGTATCACTTAGGGATAGCTGTTGAACATAAACAAAATATACAGGTAATGTTACAGTGGAGTGTGTTAAATGTGAAATGTTTCTCTTGCAATTTCTCTATTCACCTCAGCAGTCTGTATTGTATACTTTATTTTGAAAAATATTAACATACATCAGATGTTAATGAACAGAATATACTTTCAAATCAACACCAGCTCTTAAAGTAATTCACTGCTTTGGAACAAATTTTCAAAACAAAATAAACAAAGCTTGGGATTTTTCTCATATTAATCTGAAATCTTAAAATTTCCAATTTTACGTTGGTGTTTGACATTTTTCAGTTTAACAATATGGGAGCTGCAGCTTCGCTGATGCTATCAACCCTCTTTATACAGCTGGAATGCCATTTGCTGAGAATTGTACATCAGTGTTATATCTGCTTTGTATTAAGAGTAAAATTAAAAAGACTGCTTGATAAATACAAAGCACATGTTATATATGATCATTCACTGTCCCTTAACATCTTTTGGTGAATCAACATCCTAGTGCGAATGTGATAGGGAGGAAAATTTGGAATTCCCCATCTTACTGAACTTGAATTAGTTATATTTCTGACTAAAGACACATAATAAAGACCTAATGATGACAAGTTTTCAAGGGTGGATAACCTATATTTGAACGTGAAAAGGAACACAGTTTCTCTTGTCATTTGTATTGGGGGCAAAGTACTGACCTGGATTGAAAATTGGTTGGCTGACAGGAAGCAAAGAGTAGTGATAAATGGCTCCCTTTCGGAATGGCAGGTGGTGACCAGTGGGGTACCGCAGGGATCAGTGCTGGGACCGCAGCTTTTTACAATGTATATTAATGATATAGAAGATGGTATTAATAAGAAATAGTAAAATAGTAACATTTGCAAATTTGCTGATGAAACAAAGCTGGGTGGCAGGGTGAAATGTGAGGAGGATGTTAGGAGATTAACAGGGTGACCTGGACAGGTTAGGTGAGTGGACAGATGCATGGCAGATGCAGTTTAATGTGGATAAATGTATGGTTATCCACTTTGGTGGCAAGTACAGGAAGGCAGATTACGACCTAAATGGAGTCAAGTTAGGTAAAGGGGCCGTACAAAGAGATCTAGGTGTTATTGTACACCAGTCAATGAAGATAAGCATGCAGGTACAGCAGGTAGTGAAGAAAGCTAATAGTATGCTGGCCTTCATAACAAGAGGGATTGGGTATAGAAGCAAAGAGGTTATTCTGCAGCTGTACAGGGCCCTGGTGAGACCACACCTGGTATATTGTATGCAGTTCTGGTCTCCAAATTTGAGGAAAGACATTCTGGCTATTGAGGGAGTGCAGTGTAGGTTCACGAGGTCAATTCCTGGAATGGTGGGACTATCTTATGTTGAAAGATTGGAGCGACTGGGCTTGAATACCCTTGAGTTTAGAAGACTGAAAGGGAATCTGATTGAGACATATAAGATTATTAAAGGATTGGACACTCTGGAGGCAGGAAATATGTTTCCACTGATGGGTGAGTCCCGAACCAGAGGACACAGCTTAAAAATAAGGGGTAGGCCATTTAAGACAGAGATGAGGAGAAACTTCTTCACCCAGAGAGTGGTGGGTGTGTGGAATGCTCTGCCCGAGAAGGCAGTGGAGGCCCAGTCTTTGGATTCGCTTAAGAAAGAGTTGGATAGAGCTCTCAAGGATAGTGGACTCGAGGGTTATGAGGATAAGGCAGGGACAGGATACTGATTGAGGATGATCAGCCATAATCATAATGAATGGTGGTACAGGCTCAAAGGGCAGAATGGCCTACTCCTGCACCTATTGTCTATTGTAACTCCACCCCCAAACCAGCACATATCCTGATTTAGAAGGAGTAATTGAACTGTGTAAAGCAGGGTCATTGCAGGTTCAATATATAAACGGTGTGTTGAGCCAAATAATTCTAATGTGCAGCAAATTTAGGTGTCTTTCATTGAGGAACATGGCCCTTGTTTCTGCTTTGGCTACCATTGAGCTGCTGAAAGTGTGCATGAACAATTCTTGAAATATGATCGAGTTTAGCTGTGACATCTCTTTAATTCAATAATCTGGCAAGATTGAGTGATGCTCACAAATGAATATTGGCCATTGAGAGGTTGGGTACTGCCTGTGTGTTCACCTGTCAGTAGGAAGAAGAGAAAATTGGTGAGAAAATAAAGCTTTAAAAAATGCTTTAAATGCTTGTTATGATCCAGTAATTCTTAAATTCAATCAATTGTTTTAGTTTCCACTATATGAAAAGCAAAAGTTATTCTGACAGCACGTGAATCACCATAGGTCTTTCGTTAACCTTTTTCAACGAGACTGGTGTAACATTAAAGTAACTGTATTTTATAGTGATTCTGTGATATCAGTAATAAACTATCCATTTCATTCTGTATGTCACAAAAATGAAAATGGAAGTTTTTAATTTTAATTTTAATATTAATTGTTCCTCCGCAGGTCTGTTTTAGACAAAAACAGACCATATAAAATAACATTTTATTATCAAGTGTGCATTTCATTACAAAATGGGCTTCTTTTCAATCCCGCAACAAAAGTCTAGTTCCAACTTGTACATGAAGAAGTCAGTGTTATCTTGGGTAGGCATGTTTGGGACAGTTAATCGCTCCAAGCCAGTAATTGATTGTCACTCCACTTTCTTCTCTACTTAAATTCTCATTAGTCATCTGGAAAGAGCGATTCTCCTAACAGTCTCAGATGAGTTTGCCATAGTGTTTTTAGTCAATTGTTCTTCCCTGTGGCTGTGGTCCAGGAAAATACTTTGACTGCAGCCATGCAACTATACAATTACAATTGCTATACAATTGCAATGAAATTACTATAGTGTTTCTGCGCAGTTCAAATCTGATGTTTGACTGACTCGCATGCTTGTTAACAAAGAGGACAAGTCATTCCAGCTTTATAGAATTCTACTCCTGTTTTCAGCTAATTTGACACTTGTCAACCAATCGAGTTGTCCTAGCTGTAATGTATGTGAAGAACAATCTTGCTTTTCCAATGTGTTTTTAATGTTAAATGTGAACTACTATTTCTTTTACTTTTCTGTTTTGCTTTATCTCTCCTGTGCCTTTCTCCTTTGGTTGCGACTACAGCTACATTTTTTTATTCAACTGAGAATCTGCTGTGGTGCTCACTGGCACTGCTCCAGATTTTGATGAGCAAGAAGGAAATTTGATCTCACTGTTTGGGATATTTTGTTCTGAATGGAATCATGCACTTTTTCATCTTATTTTGTCTATCTGTGAATAGGTAAAATTGCTCAGTGGCAAATTTTGGGGAACACCCAGTAGAACTTTGTAGAGCAGGTGGATTGTCACATTAGTTGGCATGTGATATTGATTTCATGTCAGTGTTGCACTTTTGGAGCTCAACTTTTTAGCAGCGTACAGTTGGTTACATGTTGAACAGCAGGAATGAACCCCTTCCCCATTTCACCTCATCCACCAGAGCTGTTCAAATGGATCATTGTACACTTACAGGTTAATTACTGATTACTTTCTACATGCTGTTTCTGCTGTAGTGAAAGGGTTTAGTGGACTATAACAACATTCCGTTCTGTTGTAAACAATTTACATGGGAGAGATGTGATACTTCCAGAAGGAATTTCCTCTAACTTCAAGTATACTGCATAAATAGCTTGTAGCCAGAAATTGGTATAGTCACATGCATTCTTCTTGGATTTTAGCATGACTGGAAGAATGAGAAGAGTTCACATAGAATAAGATGGGCTGCTGAAGGTGACTGTGGTAGTGAGGAAACCATATTTGAGTATTCAGGGAGCATTTTATATATAGTGAAGAGCAATGCATCAGATGCTTGCACTTCAGTGGATATTTTCCGAATTAGCCTGTTCAGAGATGTTACCTTTTGTCTCTGGAGCAAGTGGGACTTTGCTTGGAGGTAAGGGCATTACCAGTGTGGTGCATGAGCTCCCTCCTACACTTCAGCAAGAATGTCCTCCCTGATTTTTCCTCCTGCTTCAGTCCTTGTACCCCAGTATATTAATTGTGTTTAATTATATGCAAGTAGAAGGGAGTAATTGGGAATTCACTTGTGCATAAATAAAGAGACAGTTCCAAAAACATCTTAAGGTTCAGTGATTGTATACCTATCTCTGGGCCAGATGGTCTGGGTTCAAGTCTTAGCTCAGAATATGATAGCTACAAAGGTGTAACTAAACTTGTTATGCAGGTTGGTGGAAGGGACAAAGAAGAGTGGTTGAATCAGGAGCTATATGCTCTTCATGTTTCATTTGGCAAATAAATGTAAGATTGGCATCCTGGCTTTCCAGGAGTGAACATGGTTGCAGGCACATGAGCCTGGTATCTCATTATGTGTCGATCTAGTCTCCAACCAATTTTCAAAGTTACGTTAGCTGGTGGCTGCAAGTGTGAAGGTGAGTGACGGTGTCTCTTTTTCTTCTTCACCATTTCGCTACGCTTGCATCTCTTGTTGCATCACTGGCCATGGTGTACCTGAATATTTGAAAGGGGGAAAGCACGATTTTGAGTTTTGGTGATAGGACAGATGAGAGCACTGGTGCATGCTAATACTATCTGCAGCTTGTAAATCAGGATAAATTGTTGATTAACAGGGAAGAGAGATATGAGAGGAGGATTAAATGTGAGGATAATGCTTTGATGTTTCCAGGTCCACCACTGCCATTGTGAAGGTCACTCTAATGATCCCTTTCATTGAGAGGTACATGGCATATATCTAAATATGTCTCCTGTCTATACATTGATTCCTGTAGTCTTGCAGCAACTTGACTGTGAGAGAAGGTAAGTATGTTGGTGACTGTAGTGCCCTGTGTTTGGATGGTAGCTAACAGTATGTGCAAGTTATGTGAAGATTGTAGCAATGTTCCTTGTGTGTGGGTGAGGTTAATATTTACTATGATTTGTGATTGATTCAGATAATTGGAATGTGATTGATCAGGCTGTGGCGCATTGAGCAGTGCATGAGGCAAGTGCTCAGAGGTGAGGCATGGTATTTGAAGATATAAAGTCATAGAGATGTACAGTGTGGAAACAGACCCTTTGGTCCAACCTGTCCACGCTGACCAGATATCCCAACCCAATCTAGTCCCACCTGCCAGCACCTGGCCCATATCCCTCCAAACCCTTCCTATTCATATACCCATCCAAATGTCTCTTAAATGTTGCAATTGTACCAGCCTCCACCACATCCTCTGGAAGATCATTCCATACATGTATCACCCTCTGCTTGAAAAAGTTGCCCCTTAGGTCTCTTTTATATCTTTCCCCTCTCACCCTAAACCTATGCCCTCTAGTTCTGGACTCCCCAATCCCAGGGAAAAGACTTTGTCTATTTATGCTATCCATGCCCCTCATAATTTTGTAAACTTCTATAAGGTCACCCCTCAGCCTCCAATGCTCTAGGGTAAACAGCCCCAGCCTGTTCAACCTCTCCCTATAGCTCAAATCCTCCAATCCTGGCAACATCCTTGTAAATCTATTCTGAAAAATTTCAAGTTTCACAACATCTTTCCGATAGGAAGGAGACCACAATTGCACACAGTATTCCAACAGTGGCCTAACCAATGTCCTGTACAGCTGCAACATGACCTCCCAACTCCTGTACTCAATACTCTGACCAATAAAGGAAAGCATACCAAACGTCTTCTTTACTATCCTATCTACCTGCGACTCCACTTTCAAGGAGCTATGAACCTGCACTCTCTCTGTTCAGCAACACTCCCTAGGACCTTATCATTTAGGCGTATAAGTCCTGCTAAGATTTGCTTTCCCAAAATGCAGCACCTTGCATTTACCTGAATTAAACTCCATCTGCCACTTCTCAGCCCATTGACCCAACTGGTCCAGATCCTGTTGTAATCTGAGGTAAACCTCTTCGCTGTCCACTACACTTCCAATTTTGGTGTCAACTTACTAACTGTACCTCTTATGCTCGCATCCAAATCATTTATGTAAATGACAAAAAGTAGAGGACCCAGCATCGATCCTTGTGGCACTCCACTGGTTACAGGCCTCCAGTCTGAAAAACAACCCTCCACCACCACCCTCTGTCTTCTACCTTTGAGCCAGTTCTGTATCCAAATGGCTAGTTCTGCCTGTAATCTATGAGATCTAACCTTGCTAATCAGTCTCCCATGGGGAACCTTGTCGAACGCCTTATTGAAGTTGAAAAGTGTGGTGCTGGAAAAGTGCAGCAGGCCAGGCAGCATCCGAGGAGCAGGAGAATCAACGTTTCGGGAATAAGCCCTTCTTCAACCTTACTGAAGTCCATATAGACCACACTTACTGCTCTGCCCTCATCAATCCTCTTTGTTACTACTTCAAAAAAACTCAGTCAAGTTTGTAAGACATGATTTCCCATGCACAAAGCCATGTTGACTATCCCGAATCAGTCCTTGCCTTTCTAAATACATGTACACCCTGTCTCTCAGGATTCCCTCCAACAACTTGCCCATCACTGAGGTCAGGCTTACTGGTCTATAGTTCTCTGGCTTGTCTTTACCGCACTTCTTAAACAGTGGCACCACCTTTGCCAACCTCCAGTCTTCAGGCACCTCACCTGTGACTATCGATGATACAAATATCTCAGTAAGAGGCCCAGCAATTGCTTCTCTAGCTCCCACAGAGTTCTTGAGTACACCTGATCAGGTCCTGGGGATTTATCCGCCTTTAACTATTTCAAGACATCCAGCACTTCCTCCTCTCTAATCTGGACATTTTGCAAGTTGTCACCATCTATTTCCCAACAGTCTATATCTCCAATATCCTTTTCCACAGTAAATACTGATGCAAAATATTAATTTAGTATGAATTCTCCCCCATTTTCTGTGGCTCCACACAAAGGCTGCCTTGCTGATCTTTGAGGGGCCCTATTCTCTCCCTAGTAACCCTTTTGTCCTTAATATATTTGTAAAACCCCTTTGGATTCTCCTTACTTCTATTTGCCAGCGCTATCTTATGTCCCCTTTTTGCCCTCCTGATTTCCTCTTAAGTATACTCCTACTTCCTTTATACTCTTCTAAGGATTCACTCGATATATCCTGTCTATACCTGACGTACACTTCCTTCTTTTCCTTAACCAAACCCTCAATTTCTTTAGTCATCCAGCATTCCCTATAGCTACCAGCCTTCCCTTTCACCCTGACAGGGATATAATTTCTCTGGATTCTTGTTATCTAATTTCTGAAAGCTTCCCATTTTCCAGCTGTCCCTTTATCTGTGAACATCTGCCCCCAATCAGCTTTTGAAAGTTCTTGCCTTATACCGTCAAAATTGGCCTTTCTCCAATTTAGAACATCAAATTTTAGATCTGGTCTATCCTTTTCCATCACTAATTAAAATCTAATAGAATTATGGTCTCTGGCCACTGACACCTCAGTCACCTGCCCTGCCTTATTTCCCAAGAGTAGGTCAAGTTTTGCACCTTCTCTAGTAGGTACATCCACTAGAATCAGAAAATTGTCTTGTATGCACTTAAGAAATTCCTCTCCATCTAAACCTTTGACGCTATGGCAGTCCCAGTCGATGTTTGGAAAGTTAAAATTCCCTACATAACTACCCTATTATTCTTACAGATAGCTGAGATCTCCTTGCAAGTTTGTTTCTCAATTTCCCTCTGACTATTAGGGGGTCTATAATACAATCCCAATAAGGTGATCATCCCTTTCTTAATTTCTCAGTTCCACCCAAATCACTTCCCTGGATGTATTTCTGGAAATATCCTTCAGCACAGCTGTAATGCTATCCCTTATCAAAAATGCCACTCCCCCTCCTCTCTTGCCTCCCTTTCTCTCCTTCCTGTAGCATTTGTATCCTGGAACATCAAGCTGCCTGTCCCTGAGCCATGTTTCCATAATTGCTATGATACCCCAGTCCCATGTTCCTAACCATACCCTCAGTTCATCTGCCTTCCCTGTTAGGCCCTTTGCATTGAAATAAATGCAGTTTAATTTATTAGTCCTACCTTGTCCCTGTCTGCCCTGACTGTTTGACTCACTTCTGTTCTCAACTGTACCAGTCTCAGATTGATCTCTTTCCTCACTATCTCCCTGGGTCCCACTCCCCACCCCCACCCCACCCCCACCCCCCCACCTTACGAGTTTAAATCCTCCCGAGCAGTTCTAGCAAATTTCCCTGCCAATATATTAGTCCCCTTCCAATTTAGCTGCAATCCGTCCTTCTTGTACAGGTCACTTCTACCCCAAAATAGACTCCAATGACCCAAAAATGTGAATCCTTCTCCCATAAACCAGCTCTTCAGCCATGCATTGATCTGCTCTATCCTCCTATTCCTGCTCTCACTAGCTCGTAGCACTGGGAGTAATCTAGATATTACTACCCTTGAGGACCTCCTTTTTAAATTCCTGCCTAACTCTCTGTAATCTCCCTTCAGAATCTCAACCTTTTCCCTTCCTATATTGTTGGTTCCAGTGTAGACAATGATCTCCTGCTGGCCCCTCTCCTCCGTGAGAACATTCTGCACCCACTCTTGATCCTGGCACCAGGGAAACAACAAATCATTCTGATTTTTCTCTTCTGGCCACAGAAACGTCTGTCTGTACCTCAGATTACAGAATCCCCTAACTCAATTGATCTCTTGGAAGCTGACGTACCCCTCGTTGCATTGGAGCCAGTCTCAATACCAGAAACTTGGCTGTTTGTACTACGTTCCCCTGAGAATCCATCACCCCCAACATTTTCCAAAACAGCATACCTGTTTGAAATGGGTATATCCACAAAAGACTCCTGCTCTAGGTGTCAACCTCTCTTACCCTTCTTGGAGTTAACCCATCTATGTGACTGTATCTGAGACTTTCCCCCTTTTCCTATAACTACTATCCATCACATACTGTTGCTGTTGCAAATTCCTCATCGCTTCTATCTGTCTCTCCGACCGATCCACTTGATCTGATAAGATTCGCATCCAACAGCATTTATGGCAGGTATAATCTGCAGTAACCCTTAAACTCTCTTTAAACTCCCACATCTGACAAGAAGTACATATCACTGCAAAGGCCATTTTTGCTCCTTCACAATCTACTGGCCCAGAAAATAACACCGTCTTACTCCTCTACAAAACACTGCACCAGGTTAAATTAAGAGCTATGGCTTATATTTTAAGTTTAATCAAGAGACTTATCTCCAAAAACACATAATCAAGAAAGCACCCACTGTACTCACTAATACCCTATCTTAACAGACTTTGGCCACTTGTTTAAGGTAATTAAAACTTTTGTGGTGTTGCATCCAGGATCTTGCAGGCTGTGTGGAACTGTGGATGCTGGAAATCTGAAAGGAGCATAAACAGAAATTGCTGGAGAACTCAACAGTTCCAGCAGTACCTTTCGAGAACAAAACAGTTCTGAAAGAGGATCACTGGACTCAACGTTTTCTCAGCAGCTTCAGAACTCTAATAGTCTGTTCCATTTCAAAGTTGAATGTGAGTGTGGGATTGAGCACATTGAAATCTGTAATAAAATTCTTACATCTAGCTACAGATTCAAACATAGAAAATATCTTATCTATATGTCAGAAATATGGAAGGCATAGGAGGTTAGGTGTCTTCCCAGTGAGGCTACGTTTCCCATGACACCCAACAAAGTTGTCTGCCAACTGGGACTCATGTTAATGCTATGCATTTGGCTGTAGATGATATTGATAAAATTGAACTCAACTGCAAAATTTGGTGAATTCATGAGTTGAGTTAATACTGATTGTCATAACAGTGTTGGATTTGGATTAACATGATATAATGCTGCATTGGAGTTGTCTATGGTTTCCTTGAATGAGAAATTGGTGAATTGGCTAGCAATGTCAAATGAGCAAATGTACACGGCATTGCTATAAGTATGCAAATCCTGTACAGTCTTTGCAAATTCTTCACTATGTCTGTGAAAATCTTGCTCAAAATTGAAAGGGGAGCGGGGATTGTAGCAAACTATAAGTGATTTTAGATTTAAAACTATAAAAGTCTTGATGCAAGGTAGGTTGACAGCACTGAAGGATTCACATTTAGACTGTTACAATATGTCAATTGGTGATACATTTGTAAATGCATGTTCTAGAATGAAGCATCTCCAATTGTAATTATTATAGTTGAGAATGTTTTAATGTTTACATCAGTTCATTTGACGTGCATGATGCTACAGTATACAGATTATTGAAATGAAATCAATTCATTTTCTAGTTTGTAAATACAATAAATCAAAGAAAGGCCACCTCATTTTTTTTTTAAACCTTCAGTTTTGTGCAGAGGTTCCAAGCATTTCCACGACAAATTCTGGTACCATTGTCTCTCCAGTTCTCTTAACGCAGCAGAATGTTGATAGTGGGGAATTCAGCAATGGTGATGCCTTTTGAATGCTAACTTCTCTCTTGCTGGAGATGGTAATTGCCTGGAACCTGCGTTGCATGAAAGTTTCTTGCCACTTGTTAGCCCAAGCCTTAATATTGTCCAGGTCTTGCTGTATTTGGGCATGAAGTGCCTCAGTAATATGGAGTCACAAATGGTTGTTGGTTTTAATGCCTTAGTGTCTTGGTTTATTGTACCTAATTTATCTTACAATTTGCAGCAACACAAGAATCTGTTTTCTAAGCTTTCAATGATTTTTCCCTTTTACAAATTAAATGGTCATTGCATTATAAAGTGACACTATAGCTGATGTCTGCCATGCCTTCCCATTTGCAGCAAATTCTGTTTAATTTTACATTATGATTAACTGACCAGTAATAAACTGAAAAAAATATATCTGTGTAGTCAATATATATGATAACTGTCTTGGTATAGAAGCTTCTAGAAAGTAAAGATGACCTACCTAGTTTTCAAATGCAAGTGAGGTTTTAAATCTTAGAAATGAGTTGGTTGGTTGCCATCTCTTTCATGTTGAAAAGATAAGGCTAGTCCATTTTCTGTCTTGGCAGTTTGTTGTTCTTAACCTTTGCACGTTTAAAGGGTTTGTTTTGTATTGGTTTTAGTTTTCTGTTGTCAGTGGTATGAGGCAACTTCCCAAAATCATAAGCATTAATTGTAGTGACCCAGAATATGAGTAATTACTATGTAATTAAATGGAAAAAGCAGTGAGTCAACAATATAATAAGTTCCAGTGAAACCAACTTTTTATGCTTGATGAATAATTTTAATAAAATAAGTGACATATATTTCATGATTATCTTTAGTGACAACACTGACTTCCATAAGACCGTAAGACATAGGAGTGGAAGTAATGTCATTCAGCCCATCAAGTCCTATCCGCCATTCAATCATGGCTGTTGAGCATTTCAACGCCACTTACCCGCACTTTCCCTGTAACCCTTAATTGCTTGCAAGATTAAGAATTTATCAATCTCTGCTTTGAAGACATTCAACGTCCTGTGGCAATGATTTGCACAGGCCCACCACTCTCTGGCTGAAGAGATATCTCCTCATTTCCATTTTAAATTGACCCCCTCTAATTTTAAGGCTGTGCCTTATGGAAATAAATTCCCACCGTCCACCCTTTCTAAGCCATGCTTTATCTTGTAAGTTTCTATTAGATCTCCCCTCAACTATCTAAATTCGAGTGAATACAATCCCAGAATCCTCAGCCGTTCATTGTGTGTTAGGCCTACCATTCCAGGGGTCATCCGTGTGAATTTCCGCCGGACACGCTGCAGTGCCAGGATGTCCTTCCTGAGGTGTGGGGCCTAAAACTGGACACCGTATTCTAAATGGGGCCTTTAACCAGAGCTTTATAAAGTCTCAGTAGCACATTGCTGATTTTACATTCCAACCCTCTTGAGATAAATGACATTACATTTGCTTTCTCAACCTGCAATTCAACCTTTAGAAAATTCTGCACTAGCACTCCCAGATCCTTCTGTACTTTGGCTTTATGAATTTTCTCATCATTTAGAAAATAGTCCATGCCTGTATTCTTTTTTTCTGAAGTACATTTATCCACTTATCCTTTTAGCAAATATTGAGCCAAATTTTTCCAAGGATTGAATTTTCCAAAAGATAGAAGGTAACTTGATGGAGGGTGACAGTTTGGCATGTAATAAGAATGTCTAACTGTGTGGGGTGCTTGTTCGTGAATGGGTAGGGTGCCATTTGGAGAGTGGGTAGGGTGCCAGGGTAGAATGCCAGATGAGTCGGGGTTAAGTACCAAGTGTGTAGGCTGCCAGCTCAGTTGACAGTTAAGTAGGCTGCAAGGGTGCAAAGAAATAAAATACATGATGCAATGTACAGTGTCTCAGGTAGAATGGATAAATGGAAAAAAATTAGATCCAGTGGGAAAGGCTGGGTGTTGGGTTTGAGGGTTTTGCGTCTAGTGATAAGGTTGGACCTAGCAGTGGAATAGAGGTGTTGGGTCCACAGGAGTGTTGGTAGGGGGTGCAGCAGTATCTGGGAGAGGTGTCTTTTATGTGCATTAAATATGGATTCACTTGATTAATCAGTCAGAACATAGATTATTAAATATATCATCTAACTTTTCCTGAGTAACTATTTTGCTCAATTTCATTGGAATTCCCCAATTTCTTAGATTTAGATTAGATTAGATTAGATTAGATTACTTAGTGTGGAAACAGGCCCTTTGGCCCAACAAGTCCACACCGACCCACCGAAGTGCAATCCACCCAGACCCATTCCCCTACATTTATCACTGCCCCTAACACTACAGGCAATTCAACATGGCCAATTCACCTAACCTGCACATTTTTGGACTGTGGGAGGAAACCGAAGCACCCGGAGGAAACCCACGCAGATACGGGGAGAATGTGCAAACTCGACACAGTCAGTCGCCTGAGGCGGGAAATGAACCAGGGTCTCTGGCAATGTGAGGCAGCAGTGCTAACCACTGTACCACCGTGCTGCCCACAATTAATTTAAATGGAGACTTTCAGAGGATTCAGGCGCAGAACAATTTATCAACAGAAAATTAAATTCCCCAAGCAATTCCTTTGGAACATGCTATAATGGGGATTCCAAGAGTCCCCATGTGCAACCCCCATTTGTCGAGAGGTGAGAGTGAGGAGCACTCTCTCTTTTTAAAAGTGCAGCAGAAGGAGAGGCCACAATGAGGAGCAGAGGACTGCTGCGTATATGTTTGGGCAGCGGCTGAATCCTGAGACACTACACTTGTAGTTTTTTTTCCCACCCATCCTCCTCCTCTAACCAATAAAAAGGACTGTGGTGTATTGCTAAGGTAAGGCGTTTCAATTTATATTTCTTGTGTATCGTGTGATAGATTAAACATTTACTATAAGTTGGTTAGTTAAATAAGATCATAGAGAAGTACTAGAAGTTATTTAACTCATAAATTTGTATAAATTAATTAAATAAGTAGAGATGGTCGGACAGGTGATGTGCTGTAGCTGTACAATGTGGGAGCTCGCTATTCCCATTGTGAATGGCAGTGACCACATCTGCAGCAAGTGTCGGTTGCTGGAAGAACACCGGATCAAAATTGACGATCTGGAATCTGAGTTAAAAGCATTGTGGCATATCTGGGAAGAGGAGAGTTACCTAGATGCTTTGTTTCAGGAGGCAGTTACATCTGGTAGATTAAATAATTCAAACTCAGTTAATGATCAGGGACAACAGGGTGTGACTGTATGTGAGGCACGTAGGGGAATTCTGAGTTCAGGAGTGGAGGAGCCTCCGCCTTTGACCTTGTCAAACAGGTATGAGATTTTTGCTCCCTGTATGGATGAGGAAAAGGGCTGTGGACAGGATGAGCCAGTTGATCACGGCACCATGGTGCAGAAGGACACTCGAGGGGGGAGCAAAAAGACAAGTAGTTGTTATAGGTGGCTCTATAATTAGTGGAACAGATAGTATACTTTGTGAGCTGGATTAGGAGTCCTGCATGGTATGTTACCTGACCAGTGCCAGGGTACAGGACATGTCCGACTGGTTTGAAAGGATATTGGAGCGGGAGGGGAGGATCCAGTTGTTGTGGTCCATGTTGGCACTAACAACATAGGCAAGGCGAGGAAGAAGGACCTGTTTGGGGATTATCAAGCACTAGGAAAGAAATTGAAGAACAGGTTCTCAAGAGTCATAATTTCTGGATTACTGCCTGAGGCATGTGCTAATTGGCATAGGGATAAGAAAATTAGGTGTCTAAGATATTAGTGTGGGAAAAAGGGATTCCATTTCATGGGACATTGGCATCAGTTTTGGAACAGGAGGGATCTGTACCAATGGGATGGTCGTCTCCTGAACCGATCTGGAACCAGTGTTCTGGCGAAAGGGATAAGTAGGGTGGTCATTAGGACTTTAAACTTGTGAGTCGGGAGAAGGGAAAGGGAAAGCAACAGAGAGTATGGAGTCAAGTAGAAAGATAAGTAGCAGGTTAGCATGTGTGCAGGGTTTAAGTTCAAGGCAGGCTAGGAATGAAGCAAAAAGGAATAATAACTTAGGATGTATTACCAGAGATGTTGGAAATCATGTGGAAAAGAAAATTAGCATGAAGGCACTTTATCCAAATGCTCGTTATATTTGTAACAAAGCAGATGAATTCACGGCAGAAATCATTGTGAATGATGATGATGATGATGTGGTAGGCATCACAAAGACTTGGTTACAGGGGTTGATGACTGGCAGTTAAACATTCAAGGATTTACAACTTATCTCCCTGTCTTTTCGATGGGCAGAAGGGGTGGGGTTGCCTTGTTAGTTAAGTATGAGAATAAATCTATGGCACTAAATTACATAGGGTCAGATCTTGTGGAGTCTGTGTGGGTTGAGTTAAGGAACCACAAAGGCAAAAAAACCATTATGGGAGTTACGTACAGGCCTCCCAGCAGCGGTCAGTACCAGGATGCAAGATGTACCAGGGAATAGATAGGGCATGTCAGAAAGGCAAAGTCATGGTGATCATGGGGTACTTCAATATGCAGGTGGACTGGGTGAATAATGTGGCCGGTGGATCCAGAGAAAGGGAATTCATGGAATGCTTTCAGGATGGCTTTTTGGAACAGCTTGTGATGGAACCCACAAGGAAGCAGGCTATTCCAGACTTAGTTCTATGTAATGAACCAAACTTTATAAAATATCTTAAAGTCAGGGAACACTTAGGAGGCAGTGATCACAATACAGTAGAGTTCAGTCTGCAGTTTGAAAGGGAGAAAGCAAAATCAGATGCAATGGTGTTACAGTTAAGAAAAGGTAATTACAGGGGCATGAGAGAAGAACTGACGAAAATGGACTAGAAGCAGAGCCTGGTGAGGAGGACAGTAGAGCAACAATGGCAGGGGTTTCTGGGTGTAATTGAGGACACAGAACAGAGGTTCATCCCAAAGAAAATAAAGATTAACCGGGGCAGGGGTAAATAGCCATGGCTGAAAAAGGAAGTCAGGAAATGTATCAAAGAAAAAGAGAGAGCCCATAAAGTGGCTAAAAGCACTGGGAAATCAGAAGATTGGGAAGACTACAAAAATAAACAGGAGATAACAAAAAGAGAAATAAGGAAGGAGAGGATCAAATATGAAAGCTAACCAGTAATATTAGCAATGATAGTAAAAGTTTCTTTCAATACATAAGAAACAAATGAAAGGCAAAGGTAAACATTGGGCCACTCCAAATTGATGCTGGAAGGCTGGTGCTGGGAGATAAGGAAATAGCTGAAGAACTTAATAAATACTTTGTATCAGTCTTCACAGTGAAAGACATGTGTAATATCCCAACAATTAAGGAGAGTCGGGGTGCAGAGTTGAGTATGGTAACCATTACAAAAGACAAAGAGCTAGAAAAGCTAAAAGGTCTAAAAATCGATAAATCTCCTGGCCCTGATGGGCTACATGCTAGAGTTCTGAGAGAGGAAATAGTGGAAGCGCTGACTGTGATCTTTCAAAAATCACTGGAGTCAGGGAAAGACCTAGGTGATTGGAACCCCCCACCCCTTGTTCAAGAAAGAATCAAAACACAAGATGGAAAATTATAGACCAATTAGCCTAACCATGGTTGTAGGTAAAATTCTAGAATCCATCATTTAAGGATGAGATTTCTAATTTCTTGGAAGTGCGGGGTTGGATTAGATCAAGTCAGCATGGATTTAGTAGGGGGAGGTCATGCCTGACAAACCTGTTAGAATTCTTTGAAGAGGTAACAAGTAGGTTAGACCAGGTAAACATGGTGTTCAAGGTGAGCTACTGGCATGTAGTGGGTATTGGCTGTCTTACAGAAGGCAGAGTTGGGATTAAAGTTTATTTTTCAGAATGGCAGCTGGTGACAAGTAGGGTCCCGTAGGGTTCACTGTTGAGGCTGCAGCTGTTCACTTTATATATAAATGATCTGGATGAAGGGATTGAGGGTATTCTGTCGAAGTTCGCTAATGATACAAAGTTTGGCAGACAAGCAAGTAGTACTGAGGAGATGGGGAGGCTACTGAAAGATTTAAATAGTTTAGGAGAGTGGTCCAGGAAATGGCTGATGAAATTCAACATGAGCAAGTGCGAGGTCTTGTATTTTGGAAAAAAGAATACAGGCATGGACTATTTTTTAAATGATGAGAAAGTTCATAAAGCCAAAGTACAAAGGGATCTGGGAGTGCTAGTCCCGGAATCTCTAAATGTTGATTTTTCAGGTTGAGTCCGTGGTTAAGAAAGCAAATGTAATGTTGTCATTTATCTCAAGAGGTTTGGAATTTAAAAGCAGCAATGTGCTTCTGAGAACTTATAAAGATCTAGTTAGGCGCCATTTAGAATACTGTATCCAATTTTGGGCCCGACACCTGGGGAAGGATATACTGGCACTGCAGTGTGTCCAGCGGAGATTTACACGGATGATCACTGGGATGGTAGGCCTAACATGTGAAGATCAGCTGAGGATCCTGGGATTGTATTCATTAGAGTTTAGAAGGTTGCGGGGAGATCTAATAGAAACTTACAAGATAATGCATGGGTGGACGCTGAGAAGTTGTTTCCATTAGGTGGGGAGACTAGGACCAGTGGACACAGTGTTGAAATTAGAGGGGGTCAATTCAGAAAAGAAATGAGGGGACATTTCTTCAGCCAGAGAGTGGTGGGCCTGCAGAATTCATTGCCATGGAGCGCTGTGGAGGCGGGGACGTTGGGTGTCTTCAATACACAGATTGATAAATTCTTGATCTCGCAAGGAATTAAGGGATACGGGGAAAGTGCGGGTAAGTAATTGAAATGCCCATCAGCCATGATTAAATGGTGGAGCAGACTTGATGGGCCAAATGGCTTTGCTTCTACTCCTATGTCTTATGGTTTTATGGTCTATGCTGGAATAATGACGAACCATCAGAAAGTGTGGGCCATTGTGTACAGTAGTCACTTAGTGACCACAAGCAGTAGTACAATTTTATGTAATATCGGACATATCATTTAATATATATTGATGATGGAAATCTGGACTTCAATGCTGTTCTTTGACAGCATTTGTCATAATTAACTTGCAAGACTCATACCAGTGGTAGTACTTTGTTCAGTTTGGCCAGTATTTTGTTTATGACTCAGTCAGAAGAAAAATTTTAATGTATTGTTTTACTTTTGTTTTGTATCCATAGAATTGTTTAAGGACCTGCTGATGAGAGTTCATGATCAGCATCTTCTAGTAAGAAGAACAAGGATGACAAGTTGAGGAATCCTTGGATAACAAGAGAGGTTATGAAGTTAGTCAAAAGAGAAAAGAAGTGTATGTAAGGTTTAGGAAGCTAAAATTGGACAGAGCTCATGTGAAATATAAAGAAAGCAGAAAATAAATTAAGGAGAGAATTAAGTGAACAAGAAGGAGCTGTGAAGCTAGAGAAGTGATTGTTGGGCCTTTTGCTGAGATATTTGTATCATCGATAGTCACAGGTGAGGTGCTGGAGGACTGGAGGTTGGCAAACGTGATGCCACTGTTTAAGAAGGGCGGTAAAGACAAGCCAGGAAACTATAGACTGGTGAACCTGACTTCAATAGTGGGGCTGTTTTTCCTGGAGTGTCGGAGGCTGAGGGGTGACCATATAGAGGTTTACAGAATTATGAGGGGCATGGATAGGATAAATAGGCAAACTTTTGTCCCTGGGGTTGGGGAGTCCAGAACTAGAGGGCATATGTTTAGGGTGAGAGGGGAAAGATATAAAAGAGACCTAAGGGGCAACTTTTTCATGTAGTAGGTGGTACATGTATGGAATGAGTTGCCAGAGGATGTGGTGGAGGCTGGTACAATTGCAACATTTAAGAGACATTTGGATGTGTATACGAATAGGAAGGGTTTGGAGGAATATGGGCCAGGTGCTGGCAGGTGGGACTAGATAGGGTTGGAATATCTGGTCGGCGTGGACAGATTGAACCGAAGGGTCTTTTCCATGCTGTACATCTCTATGACTCTACATGGATATTTTCAGTTTGTGTCACTGTGTTTACTTTTCTGAGACTTTTTTCTTTTAACTTCTCCTCTATTACTTCAATTTGCATTAAATGGGGCCTAATTATGCCTCCTCTACATTGTCTGTCTCATTAACACAGTCAACTAATCTTGTCTAATACTGTTTTAAATAATCAGGTTTAAAAATGGGTTAAATAGACCGAAACTGTAAGAAATGATTGATCATTAATTATTGTAATTTTTATTTTTAAAGGAAGATGAAGTTCTTCAGAGGCAAAGTATTCCCTTTGAGCTTTGAAGAGTACTTCTTCAAGGGCTATTTATCAACTTTGATTTGTGTATTTATGTAGATTTCATGCACAATGCTTCACAGCCGTGTTCTTAGTTTTCCAAACGTCTGTTAATTGCTGATCTAGCTGGGTCATTTCACTGCCTCACTGCCTCATTGTTCACTTCTAACGGATGACTCGTCTATGGAAATGTCACAACTAAAGTTATTGTTCTCCTGTTATAATTTTAAGACCTATCGCAAGATTAATTATTTTTAAAATGCTTTATTCCCTTTAGAATTTCTCAAAAGAGTCAATACAAACGAGCAAACTGTTAGAATTGGGTACACAACTAAAAAGAATGAGAATGAAACGTACATGTTATTCTCAAGGAACAAAACAATTACTAATAAGCATGTATTTTGTTCTGTAAAACCATTGCACTGCACTGAATTTTTAATCTCACACGTTGTGGGTGTAATAGTCCCAGCTGATATTACTATTGGACAAATCAGATACCAGACTGAAATCAAACATAATTTTTTTAAATTTAACAAGGTGTTCTTTCACTCAAGTAATAGCACACAATGCTACAGATCTGGTTTTAACAATATAACAAAACTTTATTACAAAAGAGGAGAGGATAAAATAAAATAATCCAGGTTGTTTACATATAGCACAATTTAAAAGATTTCAAAATGGAATAGAAGAACAATATTCCATCTATCCTTTAAAAACTCCAGAGAGAATTTGTTTTCTTTATCAATCTACAGATTTGACTTAAGTGTTGTTTCATTTTCTAGTCTTGAGAATTTGATAACCTCTTCCTTGAGTATTCACACAGCTAATCTTAGACTTTCATTGTTTTGACTAATTTCTTCATGGTTATAACCAATAACCTTGTCTGGAACTTTCAAACCAAACCCCTCCATGGATGCAACCAATTTCTACCTTTTTCTAAACTAATTCCTTACTCGAGGAGAACTTGCATGCAACTTAAACCAGAATGGTTGCAATCTGAAAATATAAGCTTTCTAAGCAAGTTTCCTCCAAACAAAAAAAAACCTAGTCCTTCTCACTGAAAGCAGACTAATTCCCTTAAATGTTTATTCTGTTTGCTTGTAAAACTATAAAAAAAAATTTAAAAACCCTAGTAGCACTCCTTTCTCAACTGGTTTCAAAATCCACAGCTCCAGAAATGCTGGTAGGTTAATCATTAAACCCCCTCTACAGACCAAAACCCACATGGCACTAGTTTAAAACCCAAACTTGAAAATAAATGATACTATATTTATGTAAAGCATTCACATTGCATAATAGAGAACGTTGTAATTCTCTCAACAGTGGAAATATGATAGAGATAAGAGAGACGAACTTATCATGTAGCGGATTCTCTGTCCTGTGTGTATTTAAGTCATCATTTATTATATCACTTAATGTTCATCTTAGAAAATATTTAAAGAGGTTCATGTTTTCTTAGTCTTTCCTTACATGTTGCGACAAAAGCCAATTTGTTTCCCCTCTTAGTTGCTTGCCACGTGTTAGCTTTCAATGAACAAAAACATCCAGATCCCTTTGAGCCTCAACACTTCCCAATCTCAGCATTTTAACAAATGCAGCTTTGTTCTCCCTACTAAAGTGGATAACCTCATTATCTAAGTTATATTCCATCTGCCAGGTTCTTGCCCACTCAGTGTGATCAAAACCTTGAAGCCTGTTTGCATTATCCTCACAACACATGAACCCCCACACCCTAATTTTGTAACCACTACAAACTTGGAAATGTTGTATTTGGTCCCTAGATCCAAATTATTGATGTAGATTGGGAACAACTGGGGCCCAAGCTCTGATACTTAAAACACTCCACAAGTCACAGCTTACCAACCTGAAAATGAACCACTTTTTCCAATTTCCATGAACCAACCCTTAACCTATATGAGTATGTTGCCTCAATCCATTGTGCTCTAATTTTATTTACCAAACTCCTGAGTAAGACCTTCTTGAAACCCTTCTGAAAATCCAAAATATATGACATCTCCCTAACTGGTGCCATCTTGAAAAATTCTAACATATTTGTGAAATATGATTTCCCCTTCCTTAAAACCATGTTGACTCTGTGTATAATTAGATGATTATTTTCAAAGTGCCTAGTCCTTTGCATTAAACTCTCGTATTTTCTGCACTACTAATGTTAGGACGAAAGATCCATCATTCCCTGAGTTGTCTTAAACAGCAAGGTTATATTTTCAACGTTCTAATTGCAGGCAATATTCCAGAGTCAGTAGAATTTTGAAAGATGTTCACCGATATATTCATTTTCTCTTTAGTCATCTGCTTCAAAATTCTGGAATGTAAGGTCATTGGGTATCAGATATTTGTCAACTGTATGTCTAATAATTTCTCCATTACTAATTTTTTGATTAATAATTTATTTCAGCTTCTCAATCTCACTTGCCCCTCGGAACTCTGTCATTTCTGGAATATGTTTTATTTCTTCTTCCTTGAAAACTGCAGTAAAGTAATTATTTAGCTTCTACACAATTTTCCATTATAAATTTTCTTATCTCTGCCTGCAAAAGGTCCACATTTTTCTTTGATCATCTTTTCATCCTTCCATGCTTGTAGAGGTGTTTGTAGTCCATTTCATGTTCCTTGCTAATTTGCATTCATGTTGTAGTCTCCCTTTTATTATCAGTTTCTTCATCTTGTTTTGCTGCATTTTTAAAATGCATCCAATCCTCAGGCAGACTTTGTTACTTTTTGGAAGGCTTCCTCCTTTGATCTGATTCAATCTTTAGCTTTGTTTGTTACCCATGGTCGTCTCACTTTTCTTGTTGGTTTTAGTGCCTTAAACTAATGTGTGTTTGTTGTAAACTATGCATTAACCTTTTAAGTGCTAGCCATTGTCTGCCTACTACCAAAGCTTTTTATCAATGTTTCCAAATTTAGCACAGCTAAGTTACCTCTCACCCCTTCATTGTTACCATTGCTTTTAGATTTAAAACCTTAATTTCTGATTTGAACTATATTGTCCATAAAATTGATGGGAAACTCAACCACATTATGATCATTTTCCAAAGGTTTCTTTTACAACATGACAATTAGTCACAGGTGAGGTGCCAAAAGACCAGAGGTTGGCTAACGTGGTGCCACTGTTTAAGAAAGGTGGTAAAGACAAGATAGCGAACTATAGACCAGTGAGCCTGACTTCGTTGGTGGGCACATTGTTGGAGGGAATCCTGAGGGACAGGATGTACATGTATTTGGAAAGGCAAGGATTTTTTAGGGATAGTCAACATGGCTTTGTGTGTGGGAAATCATGTCTCACAAACTTGATTGAGTTTTTTGAAGAAGTAACATAGAGGATTGATGATCTACATAGACTTCAATAAGGCATTTGACATGGTTCCTCATGGGAGACTGATTAGCAAGGTTAGATCTCATGGAATAACGGGAGAACTAGCCATTTGGATACAGAACTGGCTCAAAGGTAGAAGACTTAAGGTTGGTGGTGGAGTGTTGTTTTTCAGACTGGAGGCCTATGACCAGTGAGGTGCCACAAGGATTGGTGCTGGGTCCACTACCTTTCATCATTTATATAAATGATTTGGATGTGAGCATAAGAGGTACAGTTGGTAAGTTTGCAGATGACACCAAAATTGGAGGTGTAGTGGACAGCGAAGAAGGTTACCTCAGATTTCAACAGGGCCTTGATCAGATGGGCCAATGGACTGAGAAGTGGCAAATGGAGTTTAATTTAAATAAATGTGGGGTGCTGCATTTTGGGAAATCAAATCTTAGCAGGACTTATATACTAAATGGTAAGGTCCGAGGGAGTGTTGCTGAACAAAGAGACCTTGGAGTGCAAGTTCATAGCTCCTTGAAAGTGGAGTTGCAGGTAGATAGGTGAAGGTGGTGTTTTTTATGCTTCCTTTTATTGGTCAGAGTATTGAGTACAGGAGTTGGGAGGTCATGTTGCAGCTGTACAAGACATTTGTTAGGCCACTTTTGGAATATTGCGTGTAATTCTGGTCTAGATTAGATTACTTACAATGTGGAAACAGGCCCTTCGGCCCAACAAGTCCACACCGACCCGCCGAAGTGCAACTTCACCCATTCCCCTACATTTACACCTTACCTAACACTACGGGCAATTTAGCATGGCCAATTCACCTGACCTGCACATCTTTGGACTGTGGGCGGAAACCGGAGCACCCGGAAGAAACCCACACAGACATGGGGAGAACGTGCAAACTCCACACAGTCAGTCGCCTGAGGCGGGAATTGAACCCGGATCTCTGGCGCTGTGAGGCAGCAGTGCTAACCACTGTGCCACCATGCAGTCTCTTTCCTATTGGAAAGATGTTGTGAAACTTGGAAGGTTTCAGGAAAGATTTGCAAGGATGTTGCCAGGGTTGGAGGATTTGAGCTAGAGGGAGAGATCGAATAGGCTAGATCTGTTTTCCCTGGACAATCGGAATGAGGGCTTCGTTCCTGATGAGGGGCTTATGTCTGAAACGTCGATTCTCATCCTCCTCGGATGCTGCCTGACTTGCTGTGCTTTTCCAGCACCGCACTCTTGACTCTGATGTTCTTCATCTGCAGTCCTCACTTTCTCCTGCTTTTTCAGTATACTGCGTGCATTCAGAGTGCATGCACCACTCCATGCTAACAGAGTCTGCTGATTCTTGCAGTCACTCAAGGAGGTGCATAAAGTTGTTAAACTGGTGTCAGACTCTCGTTCAGGAAGAGCCCAATGCTCAGCAGGGCCATTGTTTTACTAGAGTGAGTAAATCAAGATCCGTGGATAATTTTGCGCAATTATTATGTGCTTTGGGGACTATACTCTTCAATTCTTGCTGAAGAACATCAATGTTTATGCAGAATGATTTGCGAGTGGCATTGTGAAGCACGATACCAAGGATAGGCAGACTTTCCAGTGGGATGTGGTCATGGCCATCTAACTGCTCTGATAGCTGTGCTGTTGTATGGTTTGGTACTACAGTACATGTTTGAGTTGTTTATACGCTGGTCAAAGAGAAGGCAAGGCTGAGGACTGCCTTTGGGCTTGGACTTCTAAGTAATACTGTTTAGTATACATTAATACTAAGCACTGTGATACGTGGTAATCACAGATATACTACATTCCAGTTTATGGTTAGTTTAGATAATGACTAACCTATCTTCTTATGTGTTATCTGTGATTCTTCAAAAGAAGTCGAGAATGCTAGTGTAATATAGTCTAGGATTCTTCCAGAATGTTTAACTCTGCCCACTTTGTGGTATTTGTATTCAGTGATGTGCAGCTTCATTGCATCATCACAATGCTGCTTCAGAGCTCTAATCCCTTTGCATTACAATATCCGAAAGAAAATTCTAAAAATAAAATATCCTGCATGCACCAATTTCATATTGTGAGTATCATATATCATGGAAGTGGGGTTCCATGATTAATAATTCACTTGAATGGGGGACTTCAAATAAAATAAAGTTCAAAACATTTGAATTAAACCATTCCATTAGCAATGAGCTGTGCAATCTCAGCAATTTGCTCAATTGCTTTATAAAATCATGAAGTATCATCCAAAAGACTGAATTTGGAAAATATTGACTTTTACTGCAGCGGCGAGGTTGATTCTGTAGATTCTGATGCTGAAGAATGCTTCATGTCTTCACCCCAAAGTAATAAGATGACAGCATCTAACTCCAATAAGATCTGTGATGATCCACCATCATCCATTTATACTCGCACAATTGTGATTCCAGATTCAGATTTTGAAGACAGTTTCATTCTATTAGTTGTTCAACGTTAAATGTCTCAGTTAGTTGCAACACCAATAATGGCTTAATAATTGGAGAATGTGAAGACTGCTGATGCTGGATTGATTAGATTCGAGAGCGAAGTGCTGGAAAAGCACAGCAGGTCAGGCAGCGTACAAGGAACAGGAGAAGCAATGTTTTGGGCAAGAGGCTTTCATCAGGAATGAGGCTTGTGAGCTGAGAGGATGGAGAGATAAATGAGGGGCATTGGGCTGTGGGAAATGTAGCTGAGAGTGTGATAGGTAGACAGAGGTGGGGGTAATGGTGATAGGTCAGAGAGGAGGGTGGAGTGGATAGGTAGAAAGGAAGATGGACAGGTAAGACAGGTCATGAGGGCTATGCTACATTGGAAGGCTGGAACTGTGATAAGGGAGGGGGGAATGAGGAAACTGGTGAAATCCACGCTGATGCCGTGTGGTTGGAGGGTCCCAAGATGGGAGATGAGGCATTCTTCCTCCAGGCGTTGGGTGGTTAGGATGTGACGATGGAAGAGGCCCAGAACCTGCATGTCCTTGGCCGGATGGAAGGGGAGTTGAAGTGTTCAGCCATGGGGGCGTGTGGGTGTCCCGGGATTGTTCTCTACAGCGCTCTACAAGTAGGTGTCCTGTCTCCCAATGTAGAGGAGACCACATCGGGAGCAACAGATACAGTAAATGACGTGTGGAAGTGCAGGTAAAATTTTGATGGATGTGCAAGTTTATTTTGGGATCTTGGATGGAGGTGTGGGGGGAGGTGTGGGCGCAGGTTTTGCAATTCCTGCTGTGGCCGGACAAGGTCCCTGCAGGGGAGGGTGCATTGGTGGGGGGAGTGGACTGGACAAAAGAGTCACGGAGGGAATGGCCTTTACAGAAAGCGGACAGGGGAGGGCAGGGAAATATATCTCTGGTGGTGGGGTCTGTTTGTAGGTGGCAGAAATGGCAGAGGACATTGCAATGTATACAGAAATTGGTGGGGTGGAAGGTGAGGACCAAGGGGCTTCTGTTCTTGTTGGAGAAGTGGGGATCAAAGGTGGAGGTGTGGGAAGTGGATGAGATATGCTGAAGGGCATCATCGACCATGTAGGAGGGGAAATTGGGGCCTTTGAAAAAAGAGGCCATCTAATGTGCTCTGTGGTGGAATTGGTCCTCCTAAGAGCAGATGTGGCAGAGCTGGAGAAATTGGGAATAAGAGATGGCGTTTTTACAGGAGGCAGAGTGTAGGAGGTATGGTCCAGGTAGCCGTGGGAGTTGGTGGGTTTGTAAAAGATGTCCATGTTGAGCCGGTCACCATTGATGGAGATGGAGAGGTCCAGGAAGGGGAGGAAAGTGTCTGATGATCCAGATGAACTTAAGACTGGGGTGGAATATGTTGGTGAAGTTGATGAGCTATTCACCTTCCTTGTGGGAGCACAAGGTGGTGCTGATACAGTCATCAATGTAGCGGAAGAAAAGGTAATGAATAGTGCCAGTGTAACTGCAGAAGATGGACTGTTCCAGTTTTGAGAGGATTTGTAGGTCATGTTGAGGTTCTGGATGTGGTTTGCTCGCTGAACTGGAAGGTTTATTTTCAGACGTTTTGTCACCATACTCTATGACATCTTCACTGAGCCTCCGGATGAAGCACTGCTGATGTTTCCTGCTTTCTATTTATGTTTGTGTTTCTTTGGGTTGGTGATGTCATGTCCTATTTGAAGTTTGAAGTTCCCCATTGGCTGTTCGCTCTACTGTGACATCTAGGAATGGCAGTTTGTTGTTGTTTTCCTCCTGTTTAGTGACTTTTATGCCCATAAGGGTATTATTGGTGGTCTTAAAGGTTGCCTCTAATTTGCTTTGTTTATTAATGACAAAGGTGTCATCCATGTAGCAGACCCAAAGCTTGGGTTGGATGTTTGGCAGAGCTGTTTGTTTGAGTCTCTGCATTACTGTCTCTGCTAAGAACCCTGATATCAGAGATCCCATGGGTGTTCTGTTGGTTTGTCTGTCGGTTTTGTTCTTGAAGGTGAATTCGTGGTAAGGCATAGGTCCACCAGCTTGACGATACTATCCTTGCTAATGAAATTGGTGGTGTTTAGTCTATGTGTCTTTGGTTCTTCTAATAGTGTAGTCAGTGTTTCCTTGGCCAGGTTGATGTTGATTTGCTGTGAACAGGACTGTTACATCAAAGGAGGCCATTATTTCATCCTCTTCTATCTTAGTGTCATTGATGGTCCTCAGGAATTCTTGGGTGGAGTGGATGGAGTGGCATGAGTCTTCTACTAAGTGTTTTAGTCTTTGGTGTAGCTCCTTGGCCGATCTGTAAGTTGGTGTTCCAGGTAGCGAGACTATGGGTCTGAGGGGGGCTCCTGGTTTTTGAATTTTGGGTAATCCATAGAAGCATGGTTTGTTGGATCCATCTGGTTTCATTTTTTGGAAGTCAGTCTTATTTATTTCTCCAGATTTCTGAAGGTTTTTGAGTAGGACTGTGATTTGGTTCTCTAGTTGTGGGGTCGGGTCTATCCCCACTTGTTGATAAGTGTTGGTATCTGCAAGTAGTGCATTCGTTTTTTTCAATGTAGTCTCTTTCATTTAAAATGACTGTCAAGTGTCTTTTGTCTACAGGTAAGATAACAATGTTTTTATCTTTGTTTAGTCTTTCTAATTCTTTCCGTTCTTGTGTATTGAGTGTGTTTCCTTCCCTTTTTCCTGCTTAATGTTGGTGATAGTTTGTTGGGTTTCTTCTGTGAGTTGGTTGTCTTTCAGTGTTGTTTGTAATGCTGCTAAGAAATCTTTCTTGTCCACATCCTGGAAGTTGTAATTTAATCCTCCTCCTTAGGGTGGCTTTTTCAGTGTCTGTTAAGGGTCGGTCCGATAAGTTTTTTTTTATCCATGCTTCTGTGTTGTCAATGTTGTTATTTTGTGTAAGTTTGTCTAGTTTTTTTCTGCAGGTATAGTTTTTTCATTTTCTGTGTTTGTCGCTGTATAATATCTATGGCTTGTTGTACTCTGTCTGTCCAGTCACGCTCTGTTGCATGAGTGAGTAAAGATTTTTTGGTGCAAAATTTTCCGGTTGTATTTACGGAGTCTGTTGTGGGCATCATTAATCATTTCTCTAAGCATTCTGCACCATTTTGCTCTGCTATTCATTTGGTTAGTGGGGTGTTAAAGGGAAGTTTGTATTTAAGACATTTAGGTCGTACCTGTTTTCTTAGGTATTTGTGCAGGAAGTACAGCTGTTCGCAGGTGGCACTCTGTCAGATGGCAATTGTTTTCCATTTTCGGGCCAGTTTTAGCGTATTGCAACCATAAGTGTTAGCGAGTTTTGAGAAGATGTGTAGCTCAGGTTGAGGTTCTGGATGTACGTTTGCTCGCTGAGCTGGAAAGATAATTTTCAGACGTTTTGTCACTATACTAGATAAAATCTTCAGTGAGCCTCCGGATGAAATACTGTTGATGTTTCCTGCTTTCTATTTATATGTTTGTGTTTCTTTGGGTTGGTGATGTCATTCCCTGTGGTGGTGTCATTTCCTTTGGTGATGTCATTTCCTGTTCTTTTTCTCAGGGGGTGGGAAATTGGGTCCACACCAATGTATTTGTTGGTGGATTTCCGGTTGGAATGCCATGCTTCCAGGAATTCTCGTGCATGTCTCTATTTGCCTTGTCCTAGGTTGAATTTTTTGTCCTAGTTGAAGTAGTGTCCTTCCTTATCTGTATGTAAGGATACTAGTGAGAGAGGGTCATGTCATTTTGTGGCTAGTTGATGTTCATGTATCCTCGTGGCTAGTTTTCTGGTTGTTTGTCCAATGTATTGTTTGTTACAGTTCTTACATGGTATTTTGTAAATGACATTACTGTTGTCTGTATAAGGTCTTTCAAGTTCAATAGCTGCTGTTTTAGTATGGTGGTGGGTTTGTGGGCTACCATGATGCCAAGGAGTCTGAGTAGTCTGGCAGTCATTTCCGAGATGTCTTTGATGTAGGAGAGAACATTATTTCAACGAGCCACCACGCACTGCAGCACTGAGGAATACGCAGAGCAGAAGAAATTCACCTATACCGTGTATTCAAAAAGAATGGGTATCCATTAAACACAGTCCACCGATTTCTCAGCAATAAACCCAAACAAGCCAACAAAACCTGTCCAGAAACCCCAGCCACTCTCCCCTAGATCATAAAAGAGCAATGTATTTGTTTTGTTTTAATGTAAAACTGTTGCGTAGATTTTCAAATATGTGTTCATTTTAATATCTTCAATAACCAATTTACAATAAATGAAATGCCAGCATAATTCTCAGAGTGATGTTAGTTAGAAAATCCAGGCTGAATTGGTGCAAATCTCCATCCTGCAAGCAATGTCAACATCATTTTCAAATGTCCAAACTTGACTCTGACGTGTTGTCATATTTGTGGGCCTAGACTCTCTGCTTAACTACAAATCAATGTGCAGAAAATGTACTTCCATGATTAAAAGTCACTATGTCTTTCTCATATGCTATAATCTCTACCAATGACTTTCATCTATGTTGAGGAGAAAGAACTACAGCTGTTTGGTCTTGGTCACTAACAGGGAAGATGACCTCTCTGTAACATATGTAGGATGAAGATTTTAAATGTCTGCATTGTAAACGAGGTAGCAATAGAGGGTTAAGAGACTTTTGAACATCATGTGATTAGTAACCAGCTGAACTGTTTGGGGAATTCTCCAGGAAATTTCACATTCCTGCTCTACAGAGTGAGACCCAGTTCCAGATTTAACAATGGTTGTGTAAACCGTGGACACCAAAGAAAAGAAACTGTTATGGGAACAAGTAAGCTTTCCTAATCCATTAGTTGGAAGCCACACAATTGCCAGAATACTCAGAGGGCTGTTCATCATTAATCTGCATTCAAATTCCTAATTCTGCCAACTTATTTCTAATTGAAACATTCTCAAAAGAAAAAATATTGGTGGTCTCATTAGGAGAATCAGAATCATAGAATGATAACTATAAAAAAGTAAGCTATTTAGCTTGTTGTGTTCTCAGCAGGAGTGAATTACCTAGTCACATTCACTCACTTTGTCCCATAGCCCATAAGATTTTTTCATTCAAATAAATTATCTACTTCTCTGTTGATAGTCATGCTGAAAATTTGTTTACACTACCCTCTTAGGCAATGCATTTGGGATCCTTATCACATACTGCAGTAAAAGATTTTCCTCCATATTGCTTTTTTTTTAGGTCATTGACATTTTACAGTAAATGTGCTCTCTTGATCCTTCTATCAACAAGAACAATTTATTCCTATCTATTCCATCAAGACCCCTCTTGATTTTGAATACCTCTACTGAATATCCTCTAAACCTTCTCTTTGAATAGAAGAGCACCAGCCTCTCCAATATATCCACATAATTGACATTCCTTTTCCTTGAAACTATTTTCTATATCTTTTTTCTATATTTGTGTTAATGCTTTCAAATTATTCCTAAACTGTGTGAACCCAGAACAGGACACAGTATCCACTTTCTGAACATACCCTAAAGCTTCAATAATTTTTGAACATTCATTCCTGGGATCCCTCTGTACTTTCTACTTCTTTAGAATTGTATTCTTTATTTTGTACTATCAGACATTCATTTTTTCTCTTAAGTGCATCATTTCAATTTTTATGTGCCACTTGTCCACCTTGTTCATCAATCTGTCCAGATCCGTCTGAAGTCCATCTTTATCCTCCTTACAGTTCACTATATTTCTGGGCTGTCATCCACAACTTTAAAATTCTGCTCCGTACTCCAAAGGTTTAGGTCTTTAACACATATCAGGTAATCCATGGGCCAAACAATCACTCCTGAAGAACATTCTCTCTCTGTACCTTTCTCCAATCTAAAATCAACTGCTCACCACTCTGTTTTCTCTCACTCAGTGAAATTTGCTATGGTTCCATTTATACCATGAGTTCTAACTTTGTGAGCAATCCTAACTTTTTGGCACTTTAATACTTTTTTGAAGTCTACATATCACAGACATAATACCGTTGTTTTCCTTTTCTTTAACATCATAAAAAACCTCGAGCAAGTTAAAAATTATTTCTTTTATTCACTCATGTGATGTGGACGTTGCTTGCAGGTCAGTATTTATTTCCCAACCCTAATTGTCCCTAATTGGTGGTGATGAGTTGTCTTCTTGAACCATGGCAGTCCATGTGCTTTTGGTACACTCACAATGTCCTTTGGAATGCATTTCCAGGATTTTGACCCAGTGACAATGAAGGAGTGGCAGTATATTTCCAAGTTGGGATGGTGAGTGGCTTGGAAGGAACTCTCAGGTATGGTTTTCCCATGCATCTGCTGCCCTTGTCCTTCCAGATGAAAGTGATGATGAGTTTGGAAGGTGATATCTCAGGCTCTTTGGTGAATTTCTGCAGAGCATCTTGTAGATAGTACATACTGCTATTTACTGAGCGTCAGTGATGGAGGAACTGAATGATTGTGGATGCGATGCCGATCAAGGGGGCTGCCTTGACCTTGATGCCGCCAAGCTGCTTGAGTGTTGTTAGAGCTGCACTCATCCAGGCAAGTGGACAACATTCCATCACACCCCTGATTTGTGCCATGTAAATGGTGGACAGGCTTTGAGGAGTCAGAAGCTGCTACAGTATTCCTAGTTTCTGACATGCTCATGTAGCCATTGTGTTTATGTTGCAAGCCAGTTGAGTTTCCGGTCAACAGTAAAAAAAACCCCCCCCCCACCACCACCACCACCACCACCACCACCAAAAAGGTTAAAAGTGGGGAATACAGTGAGGGTGCCACCATTTAATATCATGGGGCAATGATTAGATTGTCTTTTGTTGATAATGGTCAAGGCCTAGCATTTGTGTGGCGCAAATGTTACTTGCAACTTGTCAGCCCAAGCTTGGATAATGTTTAGGTCTTGCTGCATTTGAACCTGGACTAATTCAGGGTCTGAGGAGTCATGAGTGGTGTGGAACATTGTGTCATCTTCAGCAACATCTCCACTCCATGATAGAGGAAATAATGAGATAACTGAAGATGATTAGGCCTATGTCATTACCCTAAGGAACCCCTGCAGAGATGTCCTGGAGCTGAGATGATTGACCTCCAAAACCCACAACCATCACCTTTGTGACAGATTTAACTCCACCCAGCTGAGAGTTTGCGCTTTGGTATCCATTGATTCTAGTTTTGCTAGGGCTCCTTGTTGCCACACTAAGTCAGATGCAACTTTGATGTCAAGGGCTTTCATTCTCATCTCACCTCTGGAATTCATCTCTTTTGTCCATGTTTGAACCAAGGCTACAATGAGGTCAAGTGCAGAATGGCCCTGTCAGAACCTGAACTGGGGGCCGTCAGTGAGAAGGTCGTTGCTGAGCAGATGCTGCTTGATAGCAGTGTTGATGACACAATTCATCACTTTACTGATGGTCAGGAATCAACTAATGGGACAGTAATTGGCTGAGTTGGATTTGCCCTGCTTGATATGTACAGGACATATGTGGACAGTTGTACTGTAGCAGTTTGGCTAGGGGTGCAGCAAGCTTTGACGCATAAGTCTTCAGTACTATTACCAAATTTTGTCAGGATCCATAGCCTTTGCAGTATACAATGCCTCCCACCATTTCTTGATATTATCTGGAGTGAATCAAATTGGCTGAAGACTGGTATCAGTGATGCTGAGCAGCACTGGAGGAGGCCACGATGGATCATCCACTTGACACTTCTGGCTGAAGATTGCTGCAAATGCTTAAGTCTTATCTTTTGCAGTGATGTGTTGGGCCCTTCCCTCATTGAGGATAGGGATATTTGTGGAGCTTCCTCCTCCAATTATTATTTCTCCACTGCCAATCACGATTGGTGGATATGTAGAACAGCCCATCTTCCATAGATACACTGGCTTCACTCCCCACCTCTTCCACCACTACATTGATGACTACATTGGCGCCACCTCATGCTCCCATGAGGAGGTTGAGTAGTTCATAAACTTCACTAACACATTCCACCCTGACCTTAAATTCACCTGGACCATCTCTGACACCTCCCTCCCCTTCCTGGACCTCTCCATCTCCATCAACGACGACCAACTCAACACTGACACATTTTACAAACCGACCGACTCCCACAGCTGCCTGGATTACACCTCTTCCCAACCTGCCTTCTGCAAAAATTCTATCCCATCTTCCCTTTCCTCCGCCTTCACCGTATCTGCTCCCAGGAGGACCAGTTCCACCACACAGAACACACCAGATGGCCTCCTTCTTTAAAGACCATAATTTCCCTTCCCACATTGTTGAAGATGCCCTCCAATGTATCTCATCTACTTCCCGCAACTCCGCCCTCGAACCTCACTTCTCCAGCCGCAAGAAGGACAGAACTGCCCATTCCTCACCTTCCACCCCACCAACCTCTGCATAAACCACATCATCTGCTAACATTTCCGTCCCCTACAACCAGACCCCACCACCAGGGATATATTTTCCTCCCCACTCTTATCTGCTTTCTGCAAAGACTGCTCCATCCATGACTATCTGGTCAAATCCACACCCCCAAACAACCCAACAGGGGGCACCTTCCCCTGGCACCGCAGGAATTGCAAAACCTGCACCCACAACTGCCCCCCTCATCTGCATCCAAGGCCCCAAAGGAGCCTTCCACTTCCATCAAAGTTTCACCTTCACTTTCACAAATGTCATTTATTGTATCTGTTGCTTCCGATGCAGTCTCCTATACATTGGGGAGACTGGACACCTTCTCCCAGAATGCTTTATTGAACATCTCCGGGACACCTGCACCAATCAACCCTACTGCTTCATGGCCGAACATTTCAACTCCCCCTCCCACTCTGCCGAGGATATGCAGGTCCTGGGCTTCCTTTATCGCCACTCCCTCACCACCCAATGCCTGGAGGAAGAACGCCCCATCTTCCACCTCAGAACACTTCAACCCAGGGCATCAATGTGGACTTCACCAGTTTCTTCATTTTCCCTACCCCTACCTCACCCCAATTCCAACCTTCCAGCTGAGCACCATCCTCATGACCTGTCCTAACTGCCAATCTATCCACTCCAAATTCCTCTCCAACCTATCACCTTTATCCCCACCTCCATCCACTTATTGCACTCTTAGCTACCATCTCCCCAGCCCCACCCCCATCCCATTTATCTCTTCACCCCAGAGTCTCCCAGCCTTATTCCTGTTCCTTGGATGCTGCCTGACCTGCTGTGCTTTTCCAGCACCACTTTAATCTTAATTCAGGGGATAACATTAATGCAGTTGTGAAAATACACAGCCATGAATCAAGGGCCTTGGCACTTCTTGTTCAGAGCTATCTGGTCAGGTCAATCGATATGGTAGGGTATGGTCAGTCAATCAGGTCTTTCCACATTAGCTAAGGGGAAAGCAGGTTGAGGGGTGTGTTCAAGGGAGGCCATTGCCACAGAAATGAGACTCGGCAAGTTACTCATCTGCACTAGGGGCTGCAAGCTCTGGGGAAGTGAGGATTACAGTTGTGAAAGTGGGCAACATTATCAGCAATGTGGAGAAACCGTAAAGCATTGTTGGGAGGGGGCAGTATGGGAGGGCTACTATCCATAGTCAGGGGCACCCTTACTACAAGGGTGGTATGGTACACATAGTATGGTCACCAGCATATTCCCAGGGCCAGAGTAGGAAGATTGGGGTAGGCAAATGAAGAGAAATTTTATGGGTCCCTGGTAAGGTATGAAGCCGATGGAATTGGCTACGGAGAAGAAAATTGGGATGTTCTGGGGCTAGCCAGACATGTTCAGGTGGGGGCTTGAAGTCACTAACCAAGGAGCACTTTCATTGTGCACAATAGGGAAGAAAATAGCTTTGAGGCAAGTGACTCAGTCCTGTTCTGGAGGAAGCTGCAGCACATACTGAGGATATGGCTGTTAAAGAAAACATTGTACACATACCCATGCACTGTACTTGACACAACCTTGTGGGGTCCCTATTCACTGGCTATCCTAAAGCATAGATTGCCTCAAGTCTGCCTATACTCCTCACCTGTCCTCCATGCACTGACGATGCTAGCTGATGTAACAGTGCCTTTTGAACCTAACAACCAGATATATGGCTAAAGTACATAAATTTACAGAAACATTTGTAATCACTTTGTTGCCTATGCCAACAATTAGGTTGTCTTCTTCCTCTCCCTCCTGCTGCATATAATCCTGGGTTTCTCAGCTAGGAGTGGGAGACTACTTTATCGTGGAGACCTCTGACCCTCAAAGATTGTTCAGTGACCTGGGGGTGTCTGTGTCTAGATGTGTCAGACGTACAGAGGGTCTGCTTGCCAGAGGAAGGCTCACCCACCAATGGTCATGGGGGACCAGGCCAACCAGCTACCATCCCTTGCCACTAAACTCAAACTGAACTGATGCTAGGCCCAGACCCCAACACTTGTTATGCCAGCCTGACCCCACTCCTCCAGTATCAATATCCTCTTCCTTACTCCATTCTGATAGATGCCAAGCTAGACAAACATCCCATCCTCCCAGACCCAAAACCAGGACTCACCCCAACAAAACAAAGATTCTGTGCCACTTATCTGGCCTCTGGTATGCCCTGAATGGTAATTTCTGCAGGGCTTGCCACTGGTTCCTCCACCAGATGGGTGCCTCCTGGCATTTCCTTGTGAAGAATTGACACCTGCACTGCATATCTTGTTCCCCATCCTCCTTTTGCCATGCCATTGGTCCTGAGGACCGATGAGTGGGGTGACAAAATGCAGGTGTATATACCTTTCCAGCAGACTCTGTGGCTGCTCAACCTGCCTCCCTATTGCAGCCTCTAACATGTCCATGGAGATGGTCAGACAATCACTTATTTCCTGGTGAAAATAGCACGTCACTCATGTTTGTTCCCCCTTTTCCTCCTTGTGTGCGCGACTGAAGTCCCTGATTACTGAAATTACAGGGTCCATTCCTGCCTGAGGCAGAGCAGGTACTTGGTCTTGTGCAGCTGGTGCAAGTTGAGTGTGACCTGGAGTATTTCTTCCTTAGCCAGCTGCAGAACTGTCACCGTGTGATACTCATCAGACTGTGCTCCTACACCCTCTAAGGTACCCACAAGGTGTCAGTAACTGTGCTTATGGAGGTCAAGTAAGCCTTCTTTTGTGAGAGATCCTGGAGTTGGCTTCTGGGTCAGCCAGGAGTTTCTCTGCAGAGGTCCAAGGTATTGGCTGTGCTTGCAAGACACAAAAGAGGTGTCATAGCCAGTGGTTAGAAATGGTGTGCAATGAATGAGGTTCACTGCAGGGTTAATGTAAGAATTGCAGTAGAAAGATGTGTGGTATTTACTCAGTTGTCAGGACGTGAATGCCTCTGCATACCTGCATAAATGGTCCCAGTCTTCTCATGCGTGAATCAGGATTCTGTCCATGTAGGGGCTGATGAGATGAACATCGGGCAACACCCACAGTATGGCTTCTCTCCCTTCCTATTATGAAGTGCATTCTCCTGAATTGAGAAAAAAGGAGGGATGAATAAGTTAAATGTGGGTGGCACATCTATTAATGCTGGTGCAAGTTGTCAAAAGATTATTGAAGTAAGTGAGTAAGCAGCACAGAGGGTATGCAAGGTTGGGGTTTTTGGGGAGCTTGGGCGTTGGGGGGGGATATTGCAGGTAATAGAGAGAGTGGTAGAGCATGAGAATTAAAAACGTTTGTGATGTACTAGCAGAGATAATGTGTTGGCTGAAAGAAGAGTATGCATTTACCATAGCAAAGTGAAGAAGGTCATTGATCTTCTTTTGATACTACTGGCTGCTCATTCACACTCTGAAAGTGGCATTGACCAAGGTGGTGATCTCAGATTGGATTGAATAACATAACTGCCAGAAATCTTTGACATTACCCAATGTCCTTTTATGTTGTTCACTTCAATAGTGAACTTTCATTTGCTCATAAAAACAATCAATCATTCAAGCATCACTTGCTCTTATTTGCATTGAAGATAATCTTACAGCTATCTGTTATATCAATTGAAGAGCAATCATATAGCTATAATTTGACATTCTAAGTGGTAATCAACTGTCATCATCATTATTTGTCATCAGTGGAATACCACAGCACTCAGGCATTTATGTTTAATGTTATTTCACTTCAGTTTTTAGATTTGTTACAACGTATTACTATTCCAATATTCTCCTGGTTGACTTCTCATCTTCAGCTTTTCATACATTGAAGCTCATTCAAAACTTGTCTCACTTTTTATAATCTACATCAAATCTCTTACATCGACCATCCTTGTGCTTGCTGGCTTGTACGAAATCTGATCCACTGATGTCTTAAGTTTAAAATTCTCATCCTTGTGTTTATTCCTCCATACACCTGTCGATACATCTATAAATCTTTCAGATCTAATCCTTGCAAAAGTTAGCAGTTGTTCCTATACTTGACCTTTTGTACAATCTCTATTCGCTTTTTATGACCATTAGTGGTTGTACCATCACCCATCCATGATCTAAAATTCTCTAGTCTTATTGTTTCTCCAATTGTTATATTCACAGTCCTTTTAAAGATTTGCACTGACCATGCTAAGACATGCAAGGCTATGAGCCAAGTGTTGGAAAATAGTTTGCCTGATTTTAACCGGCACAGATTGGAACCAGGACCCATTTTTTTGTGCTGTAGGTATCTATGACTGTTAAGTTTTTAGCTACCTGATATCTCCTCCTTTGACTAGGTGTCAATCTTTGTCTAATTACACCCTTGTAAAATACCTTGGGATATTTTCCTATATTTAAAGAAATTGTAATATAGGGTAATAAAAGATGTTATTATAGAATGTACTAAAATTAACCCTTGATTTGTAAAATAAGCAGAGGCCATTGATTGAGAAATACATGTTCATTGCAACTTCCTACATAATTATTTGAAAACAGATGTTTTTCCTTGAGCAATATTATAGGAAGGATATTATTAAGCTAGAGAGAATTAAAAAAAGGTTTACCAGAATGTTGCTGGGAATGGAGGCTTTGAATTTTAAGAAGAGGCTGGATAGGCTGAAACTTTTTCACTGGAGTGTAAGAGGTTGAGAGGTGAACTTATTGAGGTTTATAAAATTCTGAGGTGTATAGATAATATGAATGGAAGCTTTCTTTTCCATAGAGTTGGGGATTTGAAGACTAGAGGACATATTTTTATGGTAAGAGGAGAAAGATTTAGAAAAGACACAAGGGGCAAATCTTTAAACAGAGTGATCATATGTGGAATGAGTTTCCAGAGAAATTGGTGAATGTGGGGACAGTTACAATGTTTAAAAGACATTTGGATAAGTGCATGAATAAGAAATATTTGAAAGGATGTGGGCCAAGTGCAGGCAGATGGGACTTATTTAGTTTGGGATTATGGTCAGCATGGACTACTTGGACCCGAAGGATCTCTTTCTGTGCTATTTGACTCTATGACTCTACAATGATTGTGTGACCATGATTTTACTGCTACCCATAGCATCTGAGAACTAGTTCGTAATTGTGTCTCATGTAATGTTAATCACTTATGGTGAAATGTGTTAATGTAATCAAGTTGCTAAATGTTCCTATAATCTCCTGCTCTTGCCATAATAGATCAGATAGCTTGTAACTCTTACAGTTAGTTACTTCAAAATGGAAAATGTTGCTTTATATTGATGGATTAAACCTGGACACATTTCGTAATATTTTTATTTTCATAAACCAGAAATCTCACTTCTTGTCTTTTAATTTGTCAGAAATTTAAATGTGTAGATAAACCAGATTTCCCTCGGAACATATGTAGAACATTGCACTTTATTTTTGACTGTGAATATTATTTTTGTGTAATAAGGTGCCAAATCTATTTTTACGCAGCACAGATATGATTTCTATTTCAAGCACCTATTGTGAACAACAAAATTGCAACGCATACCTTAAACTAAGTACCAATTGTGGAAAAGTTATTTCATTGGGTCTGTCATTTTTCCTACAATTATAAGATTATACATAATGTCTACAATCAAACAATTGTAATATTGCCTTATGTTCCCAATTTGTATGTTTGTACTGCAGTTCTGTGTGTAGGAGGTACAGAAAGTGCTATGAACCCAGCCAATGGTAACGTTAGATAAGTCAGATTACAAAATGAAGCCTTGCTTGACAAACCATAATACTTAATTTTGCAATTTGGTTTCCACAGTGATCTGTCACTGAACATATTAGCCAATGTACTTTAACAAAACTTTATTTCACAAAAAAATTAAAAAGCTATAAGACAATTTGGAAAGAACTTCTCATAAATGGCAAAAAGAAAGATGCAATTTTTTTTGGCAATATTCTTTACAGACACTCAACTCCAGTGAAGTATAACTCCAATCTTCACTCTTTTTAATTTGTTACTCAGTTGGTGTGGCAAAATCATTTCCTTTTATTCGAAGTTCTGCACATTCACCACATGTGACTCTCTTCAGCTCTTCCTGAAGAGCTCTTCAGCTCTCAACCCATATACAGACATGGGTTGACACACTGACCATTCTTCACTGACCCCCAAGAAAATCCTAAGGCTTTATCCAATTACTCTGACTACTTTAAGGTTGCTAAATGGAGCAGTTGTTCATATAGATTCGCTGGCGTAGATATTTTGTTCTGAATTGAACCTGCTTCTGGCTCTGACCTTTCTTTCTCTAGTCATAAAAGTTCAACTGTCTTCTAGTCAATCAGCTAAAGTTGCATGTTTTCTTGGAATTGCTGTTTTGAACTGATGGTTAAAATAACGGTCCAAATATTTTGATAGCCAAAGAATCTTTGAAGCACTACAGACTGGAGTTGTCCCCAATGCAGTTGATTCCAGGGCAGTCGCCTGAGACATGGAATTGTCTGTCAGGTAATTCTCCCATTCTGGAACCCTCAGAAAGAGTCCACTAAAGTCAGAGAATTCAGATGCTTTTGACTCTGTTCAGCTTATTAGTTATCCAGGAAAAAATACCAGATTAAACCTATTGAAGGTCCTAAGCTATGGACCAAACACCATGTCGTGCCACTAAACCCAACACCTCTGGATCTGCACCAATGCTAGGCCCAGACCCGAACACTCCCTCTGTCAGCCTGACCCCATCCCTCCAGTACCAATATCCTCTTCCTCACTCCTGTCTGACAGATCCCAGGCTAGACAAACACACCACTTGTCAGACCTGACATCATTCCTTGCTGCCAGACTGGACACCAGCACTCCCACTAACAAAATAACACAATGCCACCTATCTGACTCCTCACCCCAGAACCAGGTGCCTCTCTGAACTCCTAGGCTGGATACATCACCCCACATATCACTAGATCCAACACCCCCATTCTGACCCTACATCAACTCTCATTCATCCTGGCATCCTAACTACATCATGTGCTCGGCACCTCACCCATTTGGCATGCAACCCATCTAAATCCCAACTGACCTCAGCTACCTGTTCGACCCCCTCCTCACCCATCTGATATTCCATCATTCTGGTACACTAACCTCCTCAACAAACTGCCACTCTGACCCCACACTTACATAATACTCTTTCACAGCAACTGGCAACTTGGCTGATCGTGCTGATGGACATTTAAGTCACTGAATATGTAACACTGCTGTAAAAGAAGGCATTGTTTCTATGTTAGATCATCTTCACTCCTGGATTCCTGCATACATTTATAACAAGAAGCCCCAATCCAGGAATCTCCAGTGCAGAAGTCCTCTGAAGGTAATTGGGTAATTTCTATGATCTAAGAACAGAGTCAAGATTAGAGTAGTGTTGGAAAAGCACAGCAGGTCAGGCAGCATCTGAGGAGTAGGAATATCAACGTTTCGAGCAAAAGCCCTTCATTAAGAATGAGGCTGGGAACCACGGGCTGGAGAGATAAATGGACGCATGTTGGGGCTGGGGCAAGGTAGCTAAGAATGCAGTAGGTGGATGAAGGTGGAGTAGAGGTGATAGGTCAGAGAGAAGGGTGAAGCGGATAGGTGGGAGTGAAAATTGACAGGTGGGACAGGTCATGAGGACAGTGCTAAGCTGGAAGGTTGGAACTGGGTGGGGGGGGAGGAAAATCAAACTGGTGAAGCCCACATTGATGCCATGGGATTGAAGGGTTCTGAGGCGGAAGATGAGGCATTTTTCCTCCAACCGTCAGGTGGTAAGGGAGTGGCAATGGAGGAGGCCCAGGACCTGCATATCCTCGGCAGAGTGGGTGGGGAAGTTGAAATGTTTGGCCATGGGACAGTGTGGTTAATTGGTATGGGTGTCCTGGAGATGTTCTCTGCAAGTAAGCATCCAGTCTCAGCAATGTAGAGAAGACCATCGGGAGCAATGGATACAGTAAATGACGTGTGGAAGTGCAGGTGAAGCTTTGATGGATGTGGAAGGCTCCTTTGGGGCCTTGGACGGAGGCGAAAGGTGTTTGTGGGCGCAGGTTTTACAATTCCTATGGTGCCAGGGGAAGGTGCCCCCTGTTGGGTTGTTGGGGGGCATGGACCTGACCAGGTAGTCGCAAAGGGAATGGTCTTTACAGAAAGCATAAACCTTCCTCTGCCACCGCAGCAATTGCAAAACCTGTGCCCCCCTCCCCCAAACCCCATCCCCGACCTCATCTGCTGCATAAGTACCAACCTTTTCCTAGCTACCATCAGTTCTGAACAAGGGTCACTGGACTCGAAATGTTAACTTTGAATTCACTCCACAGATGTTGCCAGACTTGTTGAGTTATTTCAGCAATTTCTGTTTTTGTTTCCAACATTCCATTTGCCTTCCCTGTTACCCACTGAACTTGGATGCTAGCTTTTTGCAATTTATGCCGGAGCACTCCCAAGTGTCTGTTCTGTAGCATCCCCCAGTCTTTCTCCATTTAAATAATATTCAGTTCCTCTACTTTTTTCCTGCTAAAGTGCCAAAGCTCTCATTTTCCCACATTATATTCCATCTGCTAAGTTTTTGCCCTCTCACTTTACCTGTTCTATATCCAGCTTACATTATATATGCCATAAGTCATCCTCATGGTGATAGTATCCAAGTCAAGAATATAATGTTGTCAATGATTGAGGCCCGAGCACTAATCCCTGGACCACTTCTATCTTGAAATTACCCAATTTTGATTTTTATTGTTTGGGCAAGCTTCTATACATGCTAATAAACTACCACTAACATCTTGGGCCTAGTTGGATCAATATTATTCCTGATGAAAGGCTTTTGCCCGAAACATTAATTTTTCTGCTTCTCGGATGCTGCCTGACCTGCTGTTCTTTTCCAGCCCCACTCTAATCTTGACTCTAATCTCCAGCATCTGCAGTACCCACCTCCTCATCGGATTAATATTATACTCAACCAGCTTTTTTTTTAAGAAGAGAGAGAAGAGACCAAAGATTTTACTTTTACTTTAAAGACTAGAAATAATCACCAGTCCTACTTAGGATTCTTTCTTTGCACTCGTGTTCAGCTAGGTTTGTAATGTCATGCTGCTGCTGGTCTTAGTGCAGGTAGACCTCTCAATCCATTCCCTTTATCCTCTCCCAATCTCCTTTTGTTCCAGACCGATTACCTCTTATAATAAATCTTAGTTCTTCAGTTCCCCTTTGCACCAAATTCCCACTTGAAATAAATTTCCAGGTTACTCACTTGACAGTAAAAACAAATCCCTTATGTGGATCTGTTCAGATGCAGTAATGAGCACCCATTTAGAAAAAGGAATTCAGTGGCTTGAATGCTGTTTGCTATTATCATGCAGCTTCCTCTTTCAATTAGACTGTACATCAACTTACTGAAATGATTTTTTCTGAATGTGACTTTAACCCTTACATTGAACGTAGAAAAGATATACTGTACCAATCAAATTCCAATTTGATGTAAATTTCCAGTTCATCTTTGTCTCACCTTTGTCTCACTCAGCTAATGACTTTTTCATGTTTATTGTGGACCTTATTTTACTTTTATCTTTTTCGCTTTTACCATCAGGTCTTGGTGTATTATCAAGGAATTTGCAGTTTTATTCTTAAGCTTATTTCAGTAAACTTAAATGCACTTTGCTTGGCTATCAAGGCACAGGCAGAATTAGAAATCAGAGCTGTTGATGTTGTTTAATACTTCATAAAAGATCAGCAGTACAGGACAGAATTTTTCAACCTCTGAATTATGTGGGCAATAGTGACAAAGATGGGAAAATACAGCACAAATGAAATTCTTTTAGCCATCAGTCATGCTTTTTAATTACTTAAAAGAATACAAGCAATAATATTTACAGATACATTGGATTATCCTCATGAATTGATTCTCCCTTTGTAGGCCCTCTGAGACCTCTTCTGTTTCCTTCTGAATCCTGGCTATTCCTACTCTTGATTCCACTGACAAAATGCCTTTGCGTCTCTTCCTGCTTTTCTTCACAAAACACCTTGCTATGCACTCCCACCACCCCTTTTGCAAAAATTATAAATCTTTAGCTGATTACAGATTCAGTTGATACATTGCTGGAATGTGGTTCCAGAACCTTGGCTGACCAAACACCAGATCTGCTCATATTGCCTTTTTGGTTGTTGACAACCTCCATGATCATTCTCTTGTTCATTCATCATCTTTCAGTTCATCCGGCTCATTCCTTGCCTGTCCTGCCTGCTGTTTTCTCTACACTTCTGATCCATTTATGCCACTGCCCTGGTTGGGGATGTAATAGCTTTGCTTCAGGTCACTTGCTCTTTCCTTATCACTCTGATGACTCACCCTTCACTCACCCCTCCCCACACATGCATGTGCACATACACCAACAAATAGAATAGATGCTGCATCCATTTCACTTTTAGCATTTTCCCTGTCTCCTCTCCCTCCAACCCTATTGAGAACTGGCTTACCGCATTGAATATTTTGCAATACTTGGGCTAATTTCCCCAATCTGTTTCCCTTTTTATTAAGTCATCATCTAGCATTCTGCGCTGGGTAGAGGGAATCAACTCTGGTACACTCTCCATCTTTCTGTTGAGTAGAAAAATTAATGGTACTGAATTCACACCACATTTAAAGGAAATGATCTTCAACCATTACATCAATCCCACTCCATCCTTAACAGATCATTTACATGAATCCTGACAAAATGTTCAAGTACATCCTGACCAATCAACAAAATATTCTCCACACCACTTCCTCCTTATGTTTTTCCTTCTCTCCTCTCAAAGAATTCTCTTCACCCTCCTTCTCTTTCTCCTCCCTGTCTCTTCATATCCATCAACAGATAACTGTCTTGTTTTTCCTGTTTCTCCTGCCCCCTCAACTATTGTCCATATCTCTTCTTTGTTTTTGCCCCTTTGTTCTTCCCTTGCATTATTGTGGGAAAGTGGTCAGTTGCTTAAAGTGACTTCAGCAGCCCACTGACATAATGATATTGATGTGTGTATCATACAAAATGCATCTCAATTCATTTGTTCCCTTATAATCACACAAAATGTAATCATTTTGTAAATATTTGCTAAATTGCTCTTATACCTCAGCCATAAATAAATTTTAAAAATTGCATATGGCATTATTATTTCCTGGAAATTTCTTTGGTTGATATATTGCTTTATTCAATTTTGGTACACATGCGGTCAAAATGCATTGTATTTTCAAATCACTTCACTGTTTCATTTGTTTATTCATTAATGCTTAACATAGCTGTTAAATGGCCTAGAGAAAAAAGATGACAAATAAAAGATAATGGGAAAACCAAGATAACTCTGTACACCTCAGTCCAACACCGGTATCTCCAAATCTTGAAATATATTGTTCAAAGTGTCCAAGTGTTTTGGTAATCTACTGTGTTTTGCAAATTCTTCTGTATGACATAGTCTTGCTTCAAAGGAATGAAATAAATTGGCAAGTAACGTCTCCAGTTTCTTGCCAGTAATATCAAACTTGTTGTTATAAATTTTATGCTTTGTTTTTCTTATTGGTGACAACATTTACATAAAAAATGTGCAATGGTTTGCAATGTAAACTAAGATTGATCAACTGCTACTGGTTTGTATCTTATCTTGACTGTAGTATCCATGACTGAAATACTATATTAGCTAAAACGCTGTGAAATGAAAGAGCAATTCTTATACAACGGTGGAAGAAACATTACTAATAGAATCTAGGGGCTGAATCTTCCCATATTTTTGCTGTTTCATTTTCGTCAAGTTTTAATGGGAGTTTCTCTTAAGGACTAACAGGTTTTCTTGCATGATTGCCCCAAACTTACCTAATTAACTATATTCCACTCTGATTCCCACTCACAGTAGCTGGAGGTGCTTGCTACAGCAGGATATCACAAGATTTCCTGACATCCTGGTGCCAGCATTATCTTTGACCCCAGTAATGCAAGCAGTTGATTGTTAGCACTGTGGAGTTGCCTTGTACTGTCAATGAAGTGGCACAGCACCACAAACCAACATTGCTCATAGCATGTAGGTGGCATGGCTTACACTTGCACACTTCTACATGTCTTGAGTAAAACCAGGCATTACAACTTAGATGATCTTTTGTTGCATTTTCTCTCAAAATCACTGCTACACTTTCTCTCTGTGCACTATAGCTCAGCATCTTATCTTTGTTCAATATGGGATCAAGTACAGGAAAGACTTAAAACAATTCAAAACATTCACCTTTATCCATGAACACCAAAAGTGAACAGAAATCAGGCAATTATAAGTTGCATTTGCCTATTGGAACAGACTCCGTTCACTCTGGATGTGGTCACGGCCATTTTCTGTTTGTGTGGTGCATTTAGGAGTTGGGAGATTATTTAAGGTGTTAGGAAGTTGAAAGTGTGTATGATCCCTTTAAGTGAGAGAGAGGGTGCTTTTCTGAGCTGAGATATTTTGATGTCAGCTAGTCACAGGCATGTGTTAAGAGTCATAGAGAGTACAGAGAATTGAAAGTATGTAACAATTGGCAGTAGGGTTATTAACATTAGCTTGGGATAGGTTTTCTTTTGAAGTTAAGGCAAATGGGTTTTAATTTAACCAATTAATTTAAAATATGCCCAGAAATACAAAAAACAATTGAATTTAAATTTGATTGTATTGACAACATTGGACAATGAGATGGCAGGAGTAATGGGGTTTACAAAGGAGGGCATTTTGAAAATTGCTCAGAGCTAACATGAAAAGCTCTCAAAGAAATCTCTTAAGAAGGCACCATCTACTTAAAAGGTACCAAGGCATTTGATAGCTAAAAATACTTGCAATAGAAAGTAAGAAGATGACCCAGAGAAGACAGTAGATTCAGAAAGAAGAGGATGGAAGGCTGGAGGAAGAAGAGAAGACCATCTGTGTGGACCTTTAAAGGGATTAAGTGCTAGTTTGCCGTTATTAGTAATTGTGTTTTGGAGCAGCACATTAATAGAATTGTGGTCAGCTAAGGGATATTGGTTAGTTATGGGAAAGAGTGCTCGGTTTGTTAATAGTTTTGTTAGTATTCACTGTTAGGATTAAACAAATAATTTGTTACTTTTTATATATGCTGTGGAAATCAGGGATCTGATACACATATTTTTAACAGGTTACGAGGCAAGGCAATCTTCTCAAGGTGTTTTAGTTGAATTAGCAGAGGGGTTCGACCTCCACATTGTAACAAAGGCAATGCAGGGTTCGATTGGCATTTAGAATCCCAGGCTCAGCCTTGTTATCAGGTCTCCCTCTAAACCTTCATGTCCCTTTCTACTTGGAAATCCCTGAATGGCTCATCACTACTGATCTCTCAGATGCTTTCATCCTCCACTTGGAATTACAACTGTAAGACCTACCCTTACCCTCAAGCCCCATCCCTCCAGTTTGCTCCAACCCACCACTGCAAGGTATACTCACCCTGTTGATGCCATGGGGATGGTAACCACCTATAAACCCACCCACATTCCCAAGCACTACTGGCTTCCTATCTTATATGTTGAATGCCTCCTCTTCTGTTTATCATCCTTCTCTGCTGGACATCCCTGATTGCTGCCTCCAATCCACAGCTTTAACTTCCTTACCACAACAGGATGCTCTCAACTCGCTCTTCCTTTTGTTCATTCTATAGATCTCAGGACTGACCATCACGCACATTCTTGACTGACAGTGAACTCTGACAGTCAACTGACCATATCCCTGCAGGCTTTCCAAGCAGATCCCTGACTGACAATCTAAGAAACCTCTGAGTACCTCCCGTGAACCTGCAGAACTGGTTGTGACCCACTCCCCAAACAGCGGTGAGATGGAATCACTGACCCTGATTTCTCCGAATGGATGACTGATTTGTATCCAAGACTCTTGACTGAGAGTGAACATTACTTTTCAGCACTGTACCTGGGCCCCCTGACAGCAGCTCCTCTAGACCTGACTGAGGGCTATCCCCCTCAATTTTAAAACATGATCATCTGGTTGATGCACATGTAGTATGTTTGTCACATATTTCATGTCTCATGACATAGTATGGTGTCGTACAGCAACATGTTTGACCCTCTTGACTGATGAGTACTGAGAGTCATGATGTGCTGCTTGGTTTTTTGGCTGCATTAAACCACAAGGCAAAACATAAATACTTTGAACACTAAGCTGCAGAACAAAGCAGAAGTACTGTAAGCCTTTAACATCTGACTGTAAGCATAAAGTGGAAAAAGGCAGTGATGCTGAGAGTGACCAGGTAGGCACAAAGTGAGTGTGTGCTGACAGCACATGAGTATCCCTGAGATGAAGCCTGATCCAGTCAGTGAACTGGGTGCTAGTCCCAGTGTGCAATACGTCCTTACAGCAGTGTTCTAATGATATGCAGCTTTATTTTGAAGTACAGTATTGAAGTGCGGAAATGTGCTCTGACTCCATTAGAGATGATGCACTTAGACTGGTTGGTGTTGGATGCCAGTGTCCATGGTGGTGGGGTGTGTGCAGTTTCTGCCCTGGAGCATACCCTCAGATGTTGGTGTTTGGTGTCCTGGATGGAGTTCGGAAGGAGAAAATGGCAAGCTGAAATAGCCAGGTACCCACTCAGGTGTCTAGTTTCTATCCTACGGTTGGGAGAATGTGAGCCTGCATATCAATGGATTGAGATTAGGTATTAATGAGGGTGATAGTAAACAATAATCCCCTTATCGGCCTCTCTCCACTCTCTAGAAAGAATCTCATCTCAACCTCTAGATTTTATTGGAAATGACTTGTTGATCTCGAAATCCATGAAGGCCTCATTTGACATCTCACCCAATTCTCTGAAACCTCTCACCATGGACTAGGAAAATTCCACCAGATGTTTTCTCTTCTTTTAGGAACTTGTAAATCAGTTAAATACTTTTTTTTCATCATTTTAAAATTTAAACAAACTTTATTTGAAAATTGTTATATGTCTTCAGTTGTTAATCTCAGTCAACAATGCATTGTTTCATTTCTTCACATCTTGATCAAATATAATTCCTCCTTGGAAATAACTAATATGTGCCAGCAAGCAACGAGAACTAAAAAAAACTTATTTCAGTTTTATTCTTGTCTCATATAAGGCTTGATAATACAGTGCATTTTCTGAATATATCTGTTGTCATCATTCTTGCTGGCTGTCCTTCCGATAGTTTTAACTGGACAGTAAGATAAAATCTTGACATTTCACTTCCAGCTCTTCATGCATAGTGATTGGCAGTTTTAACATGCTCCTAACTAATTTGGTCTGGATATCTTTTTATTGTAATTTTTGCCTTTTTCAGTTTGAGTTTTTTTTGACACTTCATTATCCTATTTTCTTTTCGCACTAAAGCGATGTTGTGGCTGTTAATTCTCAATTGTCCTCCAGCTCTGTCCCTGTGTTTTTGCCAGTTTCACTGCTAAAAGTAAATTGCGTAATGCTTCTTTCTTTACTGGATTAGATTACGTAGATCCAGGATGCAATTCTGATAACATTTTAAAAGAGAGTCCTTCCCCAGTGGTGGGTTCTCTAAGCGAGAGTCCTCCTTTCCTTTGGGGATCTGAGATGGAAGGTGCTGAAGCAGTCCCCTGCAAATGCAGATTGTGATGGTTCACAGTCTCCCATCCCAACTGTTTGTTCTGTGATGCTGTGGACCATGTGTGTATGGGGCATAGGCATCTGCACTCCCTTTATTTGTTTCCTTAAGGATTCTCTTCTAAACTTTTGGTTGCACTTCAGCCCCACGCTCCTGACCTTTGGGCACCCGGTGTGGAGGAGGGAGGGTAAGTCAGATCTCCTTGTGGTTCTCTACCTCGGCCTGGCCAGGCTGGCTGTAAACAGAGCCAGGCAATGAGCCATGGAGGGGGTCATTATAGCTGATTGCCTGCCCCTCTTCCGCAGTTACGTCCGAGCCCGGGTGTCCCTGGAGAAGGAGCACATGATGTTTACCAATACCCTCAAGGTTTTCAGGGAGAGGTGGGCACTGCGGGGTGTGGGTTGTTCTATTTCCCCCTCTGACTTTATTTCGATTTAATCCGTACCCACGCCCCCTCCCACTTCAGTTTTTGGATCACTTAGGCATTGGCCTTTGATAGAAGGGCACTGCTTATCACTGACCACTTGGGTGTTTCTTTTCTTCCTGGTGATGGAATGTTAATAAAGTTTTCTGCACTTGTTGTTTCTTCACTGTATCCTACACCTGCACGCACACGACATGGGTGCTGGGGAGGAATAGACACTACCACTTTTTAGCAGTAGTGTGGGGGTTTACATAAAAAAAACAAAATGTAACCAGAAGATAAGAATCTCCTCAGTAAACAAAGAGAAAATAGAAGATAATTCCCAGCTTGACTTTTATCTCAGTCAGTTTGGGGGTGGTTAAAATATTATTGCCTTATTGTCCTTTTTTGTGTAAGTCCCTCAACTGACTGGAAATATTTCTCTCTATCTCTTTTTTTTGTGGTTCCTTGCAGTGCATTTCTAGCATTGTATGATTCTTTTGTTCCTTTTTATATTCCTTTCTTGTTTAATTCTATCAAGACACAGCTTTATCATTGCTAGCTGCCTCTGCCCGAAATCCCAAATCCCTAGGTTTGCCAAAGTATGATTATTATCCTCTAGATATAATACTATTAGTATCTCGGATCGAATTATACAGCAAATGCTTTTTGCAGACTTTGGTTTGGAATAAAAGTTTTCTTTAATCATGAGTGATCAAAGACAAAATTACGTGCTAAGTCATTAGCTTGTTATTTTTAACGTTAATGTAGTTGGTCTCCTTTAACCAATATAAACAATGGGAATCTAAGACAATTGATTGTACAGCTATATTTGTATGTTGTCTTTTTTTGCTTAAAGTTACTGCATTGAAAATTGCTATGTGGGGCTTCAAGACAAAGAAATGGAAAAAGTTGATACTTAATTATGGTTACATTTGTTTTAAGAACCTGTGGAACATGTGAACCATAACTTCACTGGAGGACCTAAAATAAACGCCTTATTTTTGCTTGATGGGCTTGATGACTTCTATCTTTCACATTGAATTATATAATCTGCATAATTATTTGTTGATTTCATTTACTGAAACCTTTCCTTTCACCATCTGCTTGCTTGAGTAAATGCTGAAGATGCAATGACACTACTTTGAAGTAGATAAGTGGAGTTATTGTTCGTGTTCTGGCCAATGTTTGTCATTCAAACAACCTTCCAAATAACTTTGCAAACAACAGATTGTCTTGTCATGATCAAATTGTTGTTTGTGGGAGTTTGCAGAATGCTGGAAGACACATTAAAAGGAGAATAAAACAGGCATTGTGTCACTGGATTCAAAACAATAACTCTTTTTCTCTGCAGATGCTGCTGGACCTGCTGAGTTTCTCCATCATCTTCTGTTGTTGTTGAAAGAATTATGGATGAAGCTATGCTCTATTTGTGCAGGGGACATGGCTGGCACTCTTACCTCACAGTGCCAGGCATTCGGGTTCAATTCCAGCCTTGGGTGACTGTTTGTGTGGAGTTTGCATGTTCTCCCTGTGTTTGTATGGGTTTTTGCCACAGTCCAATGATGCGCAGGCTAGGTGGATTAGTCATGGTAAATGTGGGGTTACGGGTCTGGGTGACATGCTTTTTGGATGGCGGGTGTGATCTCAATTGGCTGAATGGCTTCTTTGTGCACTGTAGGGATTCAGTGGTTCTGTGACGAGCTGTGAAAATTCAGAAAAAAGAAAGTGAACTAAATTATAGAATATTTTACAGTTTTATACTCCCTATATCAGTGCAGCATTGGCACAGAAAAATCATTAAAATTATTCAGCAATGCATATTAGACTGAATTTGAAAAGAAATTGTAACAAACAAAGTAAATCATCGCTGTATATGTTATGTAAGATATTTTAATGTGTAAATAGTTTTGGACTATCAATTTACAACTCTTTATAGCACTTTTTCCAAAACCTGGTAACTGTTGCAGTGAAAGAATTTGATGATTTATTTAACACGGATAATGATGACAGTTGTTTAAGGCAATCATTACCTGTAAAGGTCAATGTTTTATTATTCATTCATTGGAAGTGGGCACTCCTGGCATCATGAGATAAGTTCCATCCATCAGCAGAGAAAGAACTGATTCTGGAAAGAGCTAGCTAGTTGTGCCAGTCCATGTTCTAGTACTGTAGTACTTGGTGTAAGAGCAATGTAGCTAATATAGTATGTGCTTAGACTTAAATTGACCCCAGTGGTCTCTTTTGACGCTATCATGTATTATTGTCCTGTAACTAGCTGTTAGGTAGGTGTAATAAGCTTATTCTGTATTGTCAGGATTGAGCAAACTTTAAGTGGGTATCCTTCTTTGCATATATCAGGAACTTTGACTAATATCAACCAGAAGGATTGGTGGCAGTGACAAGGCATTTTGGATGGTTCTGGTGATCTTGACCACAACATCTACCATGCTGACTGAGGGACAGATTTTGCCAAATATAACAAAGTAACAGTTACTCTATAGACTTTGAGTAGATGATTACATTTGTGATACCCAAAGATTTAGCTTTTGAGTTGATATACAAACAGTGAATCAATATCCGCCTTCAGTCTTGTTACTGTTTTTCCAAGTTATGAATCATTGAAAGTGGATTTTTGGTATTTGTAATAATGGCTGACTTACTTTAGAATACAATTCACTATTTTGTATCCTTTCTCACTGCTGTTTGTTCATACGGGGATACTTGATACTCAAGTTAAAGGCATTCCATATTACTCACCATTGAGGAATAAAATCTGAGGTAGTTAAACAGAGCATCAGTGATCAGTGATGAGACATGAATGTAGTTCATACCTGTTAGAAATTTCTGAAATCATATTCTGATAGCTAATACTCAAAAAGGGCTAATGAGGTTGCTCATTTGTTTTTGCATCTCTCAAGTGCCCCTGATCTTGCAATCTATAATTGTTGCCAAAAGATTGGTGTAAAAGGTGTAAAATGTTTGCTTTGGTAAAGTATGATCAAGTTACGTTATTGAACTTCCTGACTTCTGGTAGGTTGTTTGACTGAAGTACCTCCAAGACCATATGGTTGTTTTTCAGTCTTATTTTGTATTCATTTGTTAGTACTTATTATTACAATTATTATTATTGTCCATTATTACTTAAGTTGATTATCTAATTAAAAAATATGTATGACTTCTGCTCTATTAGTATTTTAAATTGCTGATTTTAATTTGTTTGTGATTATTAGTAATTTCAGTTTTATGGTTTACAATTCTGAGAGATGGCAAATGTGAACAGTCTAATTTATGGTTTCACAGCATTTCTTTTCATCATAGGTTTTGCATTAAATGATAGAACAAACGTTTTTGCACACAGTGATTTGAGGAGACAGTTCTGATGAATTGTGATCAGTTTTGTCATTATATCATAACCTTCATCTTTTACTTCAGCAAAATAAAACATTTCATTCAGCTTACTAAAAGGCAATCCTGTCCAAAACACAATTCTCTAGAGAGCCAATAACTAATGCACTGTTCAAGCATTATAGCTATGTAGCATTAGCTTTTGGATTACTAATGGAAAATTTGAAAAGGCAAGTGACTTACTGATATAAGTGAACACAACACTTCTGTGCTTTCTAAGAAACTATTGGTACAAAGTGGATTTTCAAAACAGTGGGACTCGATGTGTATTTATCCCATGCCTAGTCACATCAAAGCAGGTAGGCACACAAACCGCATACTATCTCCTAATCTAATTGATTTCAGTGTGCAACCTAGTGTAGAATAGGCTGCTGACTGACTACATACTCAAGAGATTACACAGCTGTACTCAGAGCTGGCAGGACACCAGGCTAAACAGAAACTCTTAAAGGTAGCACACTCTTCCTCAAGGGAAGTCATGCCCATTGCACAGAAGCTCCTTCATTATGTTTGTGGAAGACTTGGATGAAAGAAAAAAACAGAGGCCACAGCAATAAGCAAGAGAAAGAGCTCCCAGTTTTTTCTTATTCAGTTTTGGAAGACTAGTGACAAGTGTAGAAAGATTGAGACTGAAATAAAATTTGGGGAGGAGCATAAAAAAGGAAGATATTGTCATCATGAATGTTGTCAGTTATGCCAAATGCAAATGTTTCAATCACAGCCTTTTCTACATTTTGGAGCACTAGCGCTTCTAGACAGTTGAGTTGAGAGGGAAGAATTTCATTGAATGGGTTCCAGTGTATTTATGTGATGTGCTTGGCATAGTTGAATTCCTAAATATATGTGGAATCAGGCAGAAGTGGGTACATTGCTGGTAGAATTAGTAGGTATATGAGGGGGAAGTGGAGTGGGAATCTTGATTTGTTAGAGTTCACTGATCAATTAAACATAAGGCACACCCTGAGAAGACAATGGCTGCAAGAAGGCAGGGAGGGTATTTCCAGGAATCTGCTTCCAAGAACATGACTGCAATGTTGAAAGAGGTTCAGTGACCCATACCAGTGGTCAGGATCAATGAATGTATCTTCACATGGAATGAATTTTCATGTTGGAGTTAGAAAATGACTAAGGTGGTGTACCTACTACAGAAAATGATTTTTGTGCCAGGGAGGTGGATATATGCTGGACATGATCCTTCCAATCCTATATGTTGATAACAGGCAGGTGCAGATTTAAATAATTTACTTTTACCCAGCCCACCATATCCCATGTCACATCTATATCAATACCTTACAGCCCGTGTCTCTCCACCTGCCTCCTTGATATCTCATACGGTCCCTGCTAACTCAAAGCAATTTCATGCCTATTCACCCAGTATATATTCTGTATTAAACCAACAAACCCTATGGTAATAATGGCATGTATGGACAAATTTAAAAGTCAGCTCAGAAATCAACCCTTATGGTGGCACGGAGGCTCAGTGGTTAGCACTGCTGCCTCACAGTGCCAGGGACCTGGGTTTGACACATTCTCCCTGTCACTGCGTGGGTTTCGTCCAGGTGCTCTGGTTTTCTCCCATATTCCAAAGGATGTGTAAGTCAGGTGAATTGGTCATGCTAAGTTGCCCATAGTATTAGGTACATTAGTCAGGGGGAAATGAGTCTGGGTGGGTTACTGTTCAGAGGTTTGGTTGGGCCGAAGGGCCTGTTTCCACATTGTAGGGAATTTAATCTAAACAACACTAATAGTGTAAATCAACATACCTTTAAAGAGTCAATTACAGATACTACAAGCAGTTGACATCTCTTTCTCTTGTGTAAGTAGACATTGAACAATTGACAAAATAGATTGAATTAAAAACTTTGGCGATCTAGCAAAGTTTTCCCATGTGTACATCTATTTCGACAAATTAATGGACAAGGTGGACCAAAGGGTCTGTTTCCATGCTGTACATCTCTATGACTCTATCTAGGCTCTAAGCCATGTTTTTCTCTGTATGATCTTGACTTTTTTGTCCTGTCAAAGTCAAGAAATAAGTTGTTATTTAGATTTTCTTCGAATACAATTGGGATAGATGAGTTTCTATCTTAAAATGGCCAGACACAAGATATTAAACTCATGGGAGAAGAATTACAATAGAGATGAACTTAATGCCAGAGAACTGGGAGGAAAGCTGTTGCAGTAAGAATTGTTTCCAAAAATGCAGAGGAGTGCTGTGGCAAAGATAGAAGTGAAATTCCAATTATATAGAACAAAACTGTCATCAGAAAAGTTTAAGGTGCAAAGGAATTAGCAACTGTTGCACTGCATACTGACACTAATGCGAAGGACAAATGCGAATAAGACTAGAAATGAAGAACATTTTATTTTACATATGGCAACTTTAAAATAAGTTTAAAAGGCTAAATATGTGATTGTTAATGCATCCATCATAGAGTAATAAAGGCAAAGTGTTACTGGACCTTAAGGCTGCTCTCTAATTGGAGAAAGACAACTCATGTAGTTTACCTGAGAGTCACTACACCTTAGGTGAAGGGGAAGGTTAAGAAGCAGAGTACTTCACAGTAACCACAGTCAGTTTAGTAATTGAACCCATGCAGATTGCATCAGTCTGCATTACAAACTAGGTGTCCAACCAACTGAGCAAATCAGCCTACTTACCAGTCATAGCTCAGTGGGTAACACTCAGTCAGAATGTTTGAGTTTTGCCCCCATTTGAAACTTGAACACAGAACTCAAGGCTGATACTTCAGTTCATTACTCAGAGAGTGCAGCATTTCAGATGAGATGTTTAATAGTCTCCTCATTTGCCTTCCCACATGGATGCAGATACTCCCATGACATTTTTCCAAGGATGATAAGGGTGTTAATCCCACTCTCTTGACCAATCATTGGCATCCTCCATAATAAGAAAAACTTGCCTCAGTTTCTATATTAAAACAATGACCACATTGCAATCATAGTCAATAGGCTGTAAAGCAATTTGTGATCATGAAAGGCATTATAAAAATACAGATCTGATCTCCTTTCTTACAATAACCTGATGGCACCATTGTTTTAATTTTCAACATAATGCATTTTAAGTAACAAAATAACTCTGCCTTATTCCAGTTCCAGACCAAGGTGCCCATTATCTCTTTCCTGTTACTGATTTCTGGTGCTGGAGAGATGTATCATGTAAAGTATTCAAGTAATTTCAACTTCAGTGTTTGAAGTTTTCTGTATACAGAAATGAACTTTGTTCTGCAACTCAAGTCTCAGCTAGATCCAAAGTTTGCAACACAATCACACTTCATCCATTTATTTCAACACCATTTAAGTCTTAGTTTCCACAAAAGAAATTTGTGACCAAATGGCCACAACAGAAATCACTAAATATAAAATGTATTCAGTGCAGGGGTTCTGTATATTTTGCTTACTTTGGTTTTCAAGAAAGGATAAGGAGTTTTTAAAAAAAAGTATCAGCTGGATTCAAGAATGGTTTTGTTTGGGTTAAATACTTCAATTTCAACAAGTTTGAATTTGTCCTTCAGATCGTTCATTTTTGTGTAGCACACTGAATCTCTAATGGTGTAAAATTATGTTGTGGCATAGGATCCTATGTATAATATGCAAACAGAAAATGGCAACTACATTCAACAGGTTTGGCAGAATCAGTGGAGAGGCTCCTTGGGTGGGGACACTGCAAGAAGCAGTGAGTGGCGGTAGTGGTGTTCGGAGTTAGCAGGCATCTGATGCAGCCATGGGACAAAGTGCAGGAGGAGCTATGTCAAAAGAACAAAGGGAAAAGTATTTGGTCAGATAGAAGACGACAGTGATTAAATACAAGGGAGGATGATGCAAACGAAAGGAAGTTGTAAAAGTACAAGATACAAAAAAAAGCTGTAAAGGAATTGTTAATCACAACAAACCATTATTATCATCTACTGTCCAAAATTGTTATAGTTTAACATTTTGAACTGTGTTGAGTTTAAAAGATGTAGTGTTCCTAATTAAAAACTGTGTTAAGCTTCATTGGAATAGTGTAGGAGCCTGAAGAAAGAGGACAGAGTGGGAGTGGGACGTAGCATTAAAATAGTAAATGATCAGAAGCTCAGAGTCATTCTTGTGGACTGAAGAGGGACTCATCATAAGAATCACAGAACCTAAGGTGACACAGTGATTGCACAGGAAGCAGTGAACATAGCACCATTCTATGTTACATTAATAAGATAAATAAATCACTGCTTGAGCTAGGAGGAGTGTACCAGGCTTTTGGACAATGGGAAGAGAAGTGGTAAAAGTCCCATTATTTCTGAAACATGTTATTTCTAGTTAGCTTTTACATCAGTTTTCACATTCATATTCACTTCTTAGCTCCATAGAAAAAAAATGTGATTTGACTATTTCATGTGAAGAAATTGACAGAAAAGGAATCAAAAGACTCGTTTAAATAAAGTGCAAGACAATGCGCTGATGCACAACAATGAAATTTTAGAGTTTTGTGAAGCAAAATGATTTCATGAATATTTTGAGGTGTGAATAAAAGCACTGTGTTTAACTCTTTGAAAATTACTGTTTTTAATTGAGTTTGCAGCTGAAAATCAAATGAAAATAACAGACTTACTTAATAAAAAAAATTGGGTGTTTAAATTCCATTCATATCATGAGAGCTTCCCAGGTCAATTTTAAGGTGAAATGTATATTTAAAGATTCTTGCATCGACTGTGCATCTATTGATTCCAGTTCTCAAGCTAGTACATAGGTGAATTCCAGGAACCATTTGTGTATACAAAAATATCGTTAATTTTAACACTCTGAGGCTAAATTTACAGAAAAGGGCCAATATGTATTTTGAAGATTATAATGTATGTTTGGATAGAGCTTCAGATGGTGCATTGAGTTGCTGACGAATAACTGTACCAAAAGTGTCAGAACCAATGAAGTGGAGCAATCTTTCCTTCGTCTTGATGAATAGAACAGCAATTTCATTTATCTTTAGAATAGTAATATCTTTCAATAAGTCATGATTTGGAGGTGCTGGTGTTGGACTGGAGTGTACAAAGTTAAAAATCACACAACACCAGGTTTATTTGGAAGCACTAGCTTTCAGAGCGCTGCTCCTTCATCAGGTGGTTGTCATCAGTAAGTATTGCCTGTTTTGACAGCCACTACGATGGCAACCTACAATGCTAACTCACACTCATTGGTGCATGAAATATTTACCATATAGTGGCAGACATCCTGGTGGGATACTGGAGCCAGGTTCTCTTAATAACACTGACCCTGCAGCCAGCTCTGTTCAGGTTTCCTTTTTTAGGCAGGATAGTTTGTTGCAACAAATGCTGAGAATGCTGGAGAAACACAGCACCTAACTCTGTTTGTTTCAGATTTCTAGCATCCACGATATTTTACTTTAAATTTAGTATTTTAGTCTTTTTTTTGCTGTCCTTGAGGATAAGAGCTTTCCTTCTTTCCTGATAGCTTTCAGCCAAAACACTGAAGAGGTTCAATATAGCCTCTGAGGAAGGCTGAGGAAGTTCTGAGGTTGGGTGATTGAACCTTAACTCTAAGCTTTCTCCACAGACGCTGCCAGACCTGCTGAGTTTTTCCAGCAATTTCTGTTTTTGTTTTGCTACAGTCTGGCCTTTGACATTTGTTGAGTAGGCTGGAGTGATGAGCAGAGGTTGATTGATGCTCTTGGTTTGCAGAGAGTGAAATGCTTTTAATTAAGGCACCCAGATGTTGGAGCCTTGAAGGTCCAGGCAGGTTTCAAAATTTCCCAGCTATTATCTTTATTATTTTTCTGTGTGTGAATGTGCTGTGAGCTGAGAGAATGTAAACATGTGGCACAACCTGGCATGTTCGTTGGCAGGACTCCTTCCCATTTTTACATGTGCTGCCACTCTTAATCTCAAAAAAAGAAATTTGTCATAATTACTTTTTTGTTCACTTACGTTGGTAGTTTGTTAAATAGTTAAAGTTTTGTTTTAGTAGATGTTTTTTGCGAGTTCCTAAAACCTTAATAAAGAAAGTATATCTGAAGGCATAGGAAGAATTTGAGGTGTTCTAGAGATTCAAGACAGTATCGTATTGTTCTTTTTGATTAATTTTCCTTTCCCCAGTGACATATTCTCAGCTGCCTGTAATAATTTAGAACTTGGAGCAGAATCCAAAATAAAGGTTTATATTAAGAACTGGAATCTATTTCAAGGCAAAACATTCTGCACTGTATTTCATGCTCTCCATGGATGGATGATAAATTCATGAGCTTGTTTGTTTAGTATTGACTACTTATAGTTTTTCCTGCTTCTGATCATCAATAACTGGCTGTTAAATTCGATACAAGTTAAGAGAAAGCTACCTTTAAATTATCTAAGGCCGCATTTTATATTAAAAAAATGCAAAAAGATGCTTCTCAAAAATGTGTAGGCTTTCTGTTTCGCTGGACTGGCAAGTAATGTTAATCTTGACTTTACCTATCATGATACTGCATTACCACATACACCCAGTTAAACGCTTTGGACTCAAATGTATAAAAATTGAAATCTGTAGGTATGTTTTAGATAAAAGCATTAACTATTTGAGTCAGCGATGCTAGAAGGTCTTCCAGGTTATTGTGCTTGCTCTTCACATTGTCATTGGAGGGAATATAGTGATATATATTGTTATCTTCATGTAGTAAAGGTGACCCAAATGCTGAAGAAGAACTTAGGAATGCTCAAATGTAATCAACTCTACTTTGAATTAGAAGAACATAGCCTAACACATTCACCAAAATGGTATACTGTATATCTTTAGCAAATCGTTTTGAGACCCTTGTTTATGTTCTGTTTTTATAACCTGCCATGACACTGTCAAGCTCTTAGGTGGTTGACTGTTGACAACAATTAGTTGAAATTTTTGGACACAGAGATTATAAAATCCTCGTTATGAATCATTTTGCTCAATAATATAATTATGTTTAGACTCATTCTAAGGGCTCAATTTAAAAAAATACAAATTTTAAAAGAAAAAGAATGACTGAGTTATGCAGGCAATTATGGAACCATCTGATCCATTGATATCCTTTAGAGAAAGGGATCTGTTTGTCTTACATGGTCGGTCCTACAAGAAACTTCAGATCCACAACTATGAGGTTAACCCTTACCTTTCCTTTGAAATGGCATGGCAACTCACTGAATAAGAATGGACAACAAATTCTGTCATTTCTAGTTATGCCACATACCATAAAGCTGAAAATGTGTTGCTGGTTAAAGCACAGCAGGTTAGGCAGCATCTCAGGAATAGGGAATTCGACGTTTCGAGCATAAGCCCTTCATCAGGAATGAGAGACAGTAGCCAAGCAGGCTAAGATAAAAGGTAGGGAGGAGGGACTTGGGGGAGGGGCGATGGAGGTGGGATAGGTGGAAGGAGGTCAAGGTGAGGGTGATAGGCCGGAGTGGGGTGGGGGCGGAGAGGTCAGTAAGGAGATTGCAGGTTAGGAGGGCGGTGCTGAGTTGAGGGAACCGACTGAGACAGGGTGGGGGGAGGGGAAATGAGGAAACTGGAGAAATCTGAATTCATACCTTGTGGTTGGAGGGTTCCCAGGCGGAAGATGAGGCGCTCCTCCTCTAGCCGTCGTGTTGTTATGTTCTGCCGGTGGAGGAGTCCAAGGACCTGCATGTCCTCGGTGGAGTGGGAGGGAGAGTTAAAGTGTTGGGCCACGGGGTAGTTGGGTTGGTTGGTCCGGGCGGCCCAGAGGTGTTCTCTGAAGCGTTCTGCAAGTAAGCGGCCTGTCTCCCCAATATAGAGGAGGCCACATCGGGTGCAGCGGATGCAATAGGTGATGTGTGTGGAGGTACAGGTGAACTTGTGGCTGATATGGAAGGATCCCTTGGGGCCTTGGAGGGAAGTGAGTGTGGAGGTGTGGGCGCAAGGTTTCCCCCCACCAACCCAACCTCCACCCCCGGCACCTTCCCCTGCAACCGCTTACTTGCGGAACGCTTCAGAGAACACCTCTGGGCCGCCCGGACCAACCAACCCAACCACCCCGTGGCTCAACACTCTAACTCTCCCTCCCACTCCACCGAGGACATGCAGGTCCTTGGACTCCTCCACCGGCAGAACATAACAACACGATGGCTGGAGGAGGAGCGCCTCATCTTCCGCCTGGGAACCCTCCAACCACAAGGTATGAATTCAGATTTCTCCAGTTTCCTCATTTCCCCTCCCCCCACCCCGTCTCAGTCGGTTCCCTCAACTCAGCACCGCCCTCCTAACCTGCAATCTCCTTACTGACCTCTCCGCCCCCACCCCACTCCGGCCTATCACCCTCACCTTGACCTCCTTCCACCTATCCCACCTCCATCGCCCCTCCCCCAAGTCCCTCCTCCCTACCTTTTATCTTCACCTGCTTGGCTACTCTCTCTCATTCCTGATGAAGGGCTTATGCTCGAAACGTCGAATTCCCTATTCCTGAGATGCTGCCTAACCTGCTGTGCTTTAACCAGCAACACATTTTCAGCTGTGATCTCCAGCATCTGCAGACCTCATTTTTTACTCACATACCATAAAAGCATGAATAGGGTTCATCATCTTGTAGCATCATGGTAATAATATAGATACAAAATTGGCTGAGTGACAGGAAATAGGGACTAGAGAGGTACAGTTGTTTAAGACTGGAGGGAAGTTTATACTGGAGATACCCAGGCATTTGATTTGGGTTCTTTGCACTCCTTGATTAGATTAATGAATTAAATTGGTGTACTGGGCATAATTTCAAAATCTGCATATTACGTGCAACATGGAAGCATTGCAAACGCTGGGAGTTCTCTCCATAGAGAAGAGAAGGTTAAGAGGAGATTTGATGGAGATATTCAAAATTGTGAATGGCCTAGACAGAGAAAGTAGAGAGACTCTGTTCCTACTGGTAAAAGAATTGAGAACCAAGGGGTGTAGATGCATGATAATTAGCAGAGAGAACAATGGCAACATGAGGACAATCTCTTCTTATGCAAAAAATATTTAACAACTGGAATGCACTGCTTGAGAATGTGACAGATGTACAATCAACTTTGGCATTCACAGGGGAATTGGCTAACTATCTGAAAATTAAAGATTTGCAGGGATATGGGGAAAAGGAGTGGCAATCCATCATAGATATCACCAAAATAGCCATCTTCTGTTCTGTAACTATGTTATGATCATGTATATGATAATTTCCTTTCTACAATTGTTTGTATTTTCCTGATGTCAGTTTTTTGGGTTGCTGTTTTGATGGAGCCACATATTCTCTACTTCAAATTTGATTTCTGTAAATTTCTTAACATATTTTAGAATTATTCTTATATTTTCCTAATATATTTTCCTTAATTCAGTAAATTACATGGTTTGAGCATGTCAGCATGTTAGTCATCCTTTTGAATTGTGTTACGCTGGGCATGTTTCAACCATGTGAAGATGTGGAATGTAAGTCTGAAAGATGTACTATTCTTAAGGTAAGATGTCCCATCTTTGTTGTAAATTAAACGGCAAAATGTATTGAGTGTGTCCTGACTCAAATTACTATATGCTACTTGCATATTGTTCAAATTCTTAAGAAAAAATAAAATTCAAAGCAGAGTTTTGAAATGTAAAAACGACTACAATTCTATATTTTGCAATTTTTTTTTAGAATGATTTACGATCCTAATGCATAAGGTGAGAAAATAAAATGTCTGGATTTTGAATTTTTAAATTTAAAAATTTTTTGGCTTTCTTTAAACCATCAGGCATTTGATGACTTTATTTTTGCATTCTTTGCTGTGGAAATGGTCACAAAGATGGTGGCTCTTGGAATATTTGGGCAGAAGTGTTACCTGGGAGATACATGGAATCGTCTGGATTTCTTCATTGTAATGGCAGGGTTAGTATCTTATCTTTTTAAAAAATGAAAATATGATATGGAATTCCATTTCCATGGAAACTTGGCAGAAGGGTGCTTTTGAGCAGACCTGCTAACAACTCCCCATTGCCCCTTTTAGGCCCTATGCCAAATTACTGCTGACTCATAACAAGCCTTGAACCCCAGTCAATACCCTTTGCTCTTACAACTACTGCAGCAACTCATCCAGTTTCCACCATAAGCAGAATTGAGGCTGATGTTGAGATAAAATAAATTTATTAAGTGTAGATTTCAAACAAAAACTCTCATTTATTGAAAACCCATTCACCATTTGTAACTTCTGCAATTTCTTATAAAAAGAATTTGAAGTGGGACTTTCAATTCTAGGTATCTGTAACCCCCCTGGTTACAGTAACCATCAAACTGTGAAATGGCAGGCAATCCACTGTGATAATGGAAGATTGTAAAGTCAATCATAGATCTCTAATCTGCTAATGATTGTCCTCGGGCCTATAGCAATAGTGTAAAATTGCAAGCAATGATATTTCTAACATTCTAGACATATTTAAAGGGGAAGAATTTAAAATGGTATGGCAGTTGCCATTGACAGTATCTATGAGGTTCTGCATTTATTAGAGTGCATTCACATGGTACTTTTATTAAATCCAAAAGAGACCTAATCTCCACAAAAAGTCTTCCAAGACCATAATGAAGGGTTATTTTATCTGTCTAAAATGGTACCCTACCTATCTAAGCATATCTACTAATATTAGAACATGGACTATGAGGTCCAATATGCAGACATCATGTTTCACACATCTGGCTAATTAAAAATCTGAAATGAGAGAAGGCAAATAAGGCATTAAAAAAAAGGAGGCTGCTGTTTTATACTGGCAGCCACCTCATGAACCACAGTATGCATTCCTTCCCCAGTGAAGACGGAAACAACCATGCTTAGCAGTGGGAGTTCTAGATTTGGGCTTCATCTCTGTGACTGGGAGAATTCAAACCATTTTCTTTTCTGTGAGGTAACTTAGGAATCAACCTGACAACTGGTATTAGAGAAATCAACATCCAGGCTTGTACGTTAGAGTTTACATTAACCATCAGTAAGTGCATGAAAGCCTCCCCTGAATAGAAGCAGTTTGGCAGATGTCTCCGATGCACTTTGTTCACTCCTTCATTTGCATTTTGTGAATGCCTTTTTGAGTTTAATGACATAATGAATTTTACTTTTTGGTGGAAAGTTCATAAAGGAAGTATAAGCAATAAATTATTGTTGACAATAATACCAGAAATTTTTGCTCAACATTCCTCTGCTTGCTATTTTAGTGTGCAAACATTAGTCTATTCATTATTCACATCCACATCAGTAATTCCTAAATTTAGCATCACTTCAAACTGGAATTTTGGAATTCACCCCTAAATTAATGCTTGCATACTTGGGGTTGCCACTGACTATAAACTGGATTAGACTATCCAAATAAATATTATAGACTACAAGAGCAGGACAGTGGTTTGAATTTTACAATGACTAACTCACCTCCTGACTCACCAAAGCCTGGCTACAAGGCACAAGTCAGGATTGCAATGGATTAATCTCCACTTCCTTGGGTGAACTCAGTTCCAAGAATTTCCAAAAATCTTGATATCATCAAAGACTAAGCATACAGTCAATTGATATCTCACTCATTAACCTAAAGATTTATTCCCTCCACCACTAATGCACATTGGCAGTACCTGTACTACATATTGGATGTCCTGCAGTAACAATCCAGGGTCTTTCAAAAGCCAGTAATTTCATTTTATGCAAGACTTTTGTAGTATCTTGCTGAGAGAGTTTAAATCTACACTATGCAAGATAGTGAAGGTACTGAAAGTCCAACTACTAATAACATCTGAAATGCTTCAGCATTCATTTTATGGTTTTTCTTTTTCTCAGGATAATGCTAGTTCTCATATTTGAGTGATTAATTTTTTTCCTTCTCTGCTTTGGTGCAGAATAAAATGGCCCAATAAAATAATCTGTATTTCATACCCGTTGTCAAATCTGCATGGTTTCACTGTATGAAAAGTGAATTTGACATCTGTTTAGAAGGGAATCAATTTGCTCTTATTTGTTTACATCAATTGGTATAATTACCAAAATAATTTGAAATTTTGCTGTGCAATGTTTATAAATCAACAGCAAATACTAAATAAAGACAAACTAGTTAAATACTAAGGCACTTTTAAAAAAAATTGTTAATGTGATATTGGTGATGGCTGATGAGGCCAGCATTTATTGCGGATCCCTAATTTCCCAGGAGATGGTGGCGGAGTGAGCTGCCTTCTAGAACCACTGCAATCAATGAGATATGGATACACCCATAATGTGGTTTGGGAGGGAGCTCCATGATATTGACTTAGCTCAAATACTTGTTTGTTCCAATACCCAAATACATATGTTGTGATCACTGCTTGTCAGTTTTGGCAAGCTAGGCAAATTAGGGAGTTCACAGCTATACAATTACCCTTGATAAATGGATGAGCATCTGCCCTGAGTAGATTAGCGACAAGCATGCCTTTCGAATAACTTTTTTTAAAGAAGTGATGATTTACTCCAAATGGCTTAGAATAACTTACGATATCACATGATTTGAATTATATTTATATTATGCATGTACTTTTAATTCTAGAATGCTAGAATATTCACTGGATGGACACAACGCAAGTCTCTCAGCAATCCGAACCGTCCGGGTTCTCAGGCCATTAAGAGCCATTAACAGAGTTCCTAGTAAGTTTACGATTGCTCATTATTTTCAAAATTGGTGTATATTTCTGCTTTTTACATTTGAATTTGACTTTATCACTGCTGGTGGTAAGTGGTTCTCTCTTTATTATGATGAGATTTTGTTCATTTAGTATTGAATTCTAAGTGATAAATTTCAAGACTGGAATTGTTCTGTTTATTGAATAAAGGTAATATTTCAGGCTAGGTTTCTTGTGGAGCAATGAAATTGACCCATGACTGACTCAATTTAACTACATTGAAGTTTTTTGTTAGATATTTCCTAATCAACCTGTTAAGTGATATTATTACAGACCTTTTGGAATAAATGGGAATACTACCACTGCACCAAAAGAGACCTCTTTACCAAAGTTTTGTTATTTGCTGATGGGATATTGCTATCAATAACAAGACTGCTGTTTATTACCCATCCTAATTACCTTTGAAGGTGGTGGTGAGCTATTTTCTTCAATTATGATAGAGACTAGGGCAAGGGGACCCTCCCCAATGCATGCATCTGATGGGCACAGTTGCTGATAATGAGGCAGCTTGGAGCCTTGGAGGTTTCTGTGGAGAAATGCTGCCAGACCTGCAGAGATTTTCCAGCAATTTCTGTTTGTACTTCTGATTTCTAGCATGTCCAGTTCTTTTGGTTTTGATCAGGTCTAGATATTTTCCAATCAGTCTGTTCAGAGAACTTATGGCAGTGGAACTTGAATCATAGTCTTCTGTCTCAAAGGCAGTGACATTACAATTGCATCATGACAGCCCTATATAGTTGAGTCATCTGAGGCATGAGAACAGCTTTGCAGTACTCTTTTATTTGCAGGGTGCTCAGGAATAATTGCAGGGTGCTCAGGAATTTCTCATTAATAAATCTAATTGACATTGTGCTGCCAGTGGACATGTTATATCAGCCCTCTCCATCCTGTGACTTAATCAAGGGTGCTTTTGCCACTGCCAGGAGACTCACATGGACATACTCCTACAATTAAGTGGGCAAGGCCATCATTGTTCCCATTCTGTTGGTATGCATTAAATCCAGCCCCATAACCTTAATTGTAACTACAGTATTCCTCACAGCTCTAGAAATAAGTTGAATAAAGTCTACATGTTTAAAGATTATTCAAGCTACGTTTTCCTCATAAGTGATGGTCACTCTATGCTTTATTTCGTTCCCAGTAGAGAAGGCAAAGTCTACAGTTAGAATTTTGGCTGTACATTTTAGTTTCTCTGTCTTCTGATTTGGAAGGTGATTTTAGACATCATCTTGCATATAAGGAATGTGATAGAGAAGCAAGGTTTTATTTCAAGAATGGAGTTACTATCCTGATATCAAAGACATTAGATGCAATTTCAATATTTGAATCACAGGGCCTTCCAAGTGAATAGGTCCGGGGAATAGAAAACTGTTTAATAACAAATCTTATAGTATAAATAGGAAAGTGTATAATGCTGGTTATGTTTTAATGATTATGGATTTCTAGCAATGCTGGCATATTGATGGGGTCCTATTAACCATTGTGTGATAGTTCTGGTGTCCTTCTTCAATTTCTCATCACATTTTCCTATAGGGAAAATCTGTGCTCTATCATAACATTGTGTTGGACTTTGGAATTATGTAAGTGCATTAATCCAGATGCTATCTCTACATTGTACAAAATATTAGAGTGTTATTTCAAGGCAACGCTGCTCAAACTTTCAGTGCTGTAACTTAAGAAACAGACGCCAAGAATCATTGTGTTTGAAGTTGATTTATTTTGGGAAGCAATTCAGAATGATATGAAAATGAGATGCAGACTCATATTGTTTCCACTCCTATCTGTTTGACTAGATCTTGCTAAAGGCAGTTACTATAGATAGAGAAAATTGTACATGACTTCCTTTGTTCCTGGATATGCTGGTAATTATGTTATCCCTTTGAACATTTATTATGATAATTAAAATCACTTCTACAGTTGCATTAATGTGTACAATTAAGTAGCAGCATACATGGGCAAATTGCACTTAAATACAATGTAATGGAGGGCAACGAAATGAACTAAACATTAGGAATTTTGGCAGAGTAGACTTTCTTAACTGCATGTTTTTGAAAAGTGTATAAAATTGAAACAGGAGAAATTGAGGACTGCAGATGCTGGAGATCAGAGTCAAGAAGTGTAGTGCTGGAAAAGCACATCCGGTCAAGCAGCATCTGAGGAGCAGGAGAGTCAATGTTTTGAGCTAAAGCTTTCCATCATTCCTGATGAGGAACTTATGCTCGAAAGGTTGATTCTCATGCTCCTTGGATGCTGCCTGACTGGCTGTGCTTTACCAGCACCACATTTTTTCAATAAAATTGAAACAGCTGCGTAACATTTTAGTGTAAAAGTTTGTGAGAAGATTTGGAGCTCAGGTGCTTGTTGTTGTGGTTCTGTTCATCAAGCTGGGAATTTATGTTGCAGACATTTCATCCCCTGTCTAGGTGACATCCTCAGTGCTTGGGAGCCTGCTGTGAAGTGCTTCTGTGATGTTTCCTCCGGCATTTATAGTGGTTTGTCTCTGCCACTTCCGGTTGTCAGTTCCAGCTGTCCGCTGCAGTGGCCGGTATATTGGGTCCAACAAACACATCAACCTGTTAGCCAGAGCTAGGCCAAAATGCCCATTTGCAAATGTACGTCATCTACTGACAGTTTATGAAAAATATTAATATTTTTGATTTGAATCTTGCAGTGAGTATTTTCCATTTGAACATACTTCAGTAAATTAACAAACAATATAATTGATACAGTTTCTTACTGACCAATTAAACAGCTAAATTTGACATCAGAATTTAATGTTATAGAGCTCTAATTAGAATTTGGCCTATTGATTGAAAATATATAGGCATTTTATGTTATTTTATGAATTATTGAGATCAGATGTTGTTTGATCTATTAAGAGTGGTTAGTGATTTAGACTCCAGGGTTCCACAAATCCCTTTCATTAGCTTCAAAGCAATTGAATCCACTGATGCCAAAGCAATTTACTACGAAGCTTTTCTATAGTAATCAGTTGTAGGGATTATAATCCAGTTTCCTTGCACATTATCAGGGAATCAATTCTTCAAGGTAATTTAAAAATTCTAAAATTTAAAAGGTCATCATACTTTGTGAAGAGTTATGCATAACCTGTTTGATTTCATTACCACATATGACCACTGTTAGTGTTTAACTTAATGTAAACCAGTTCTTAAACACTAAACCCAAATTGAGAGAATGAATAAAAGAAATATGCAATGCCACAAATATATATTTTTTCCAATTAGACTGGAGTTCATACCAGGAATTTCTTGTTAATTTCTACTCAAAGACGTGAGTGATTGTCACATATAGCAAATTTCAATTAATAATTATCTAGAAAATTGAGATATAGGTAGATAATGTGCATACAAGACAGAAATTGGTGACCACAACAAAGTGTGCTCCCACAGTGCATGCAGGTGCAATCACGTTACATGCCAACAGCGAGGGCTTAGGTAAGCAATGAACAAAACAGCACACGTCCAAGTATGTTTTGCCACAATAGACACACCGTAGTGATGCCAATAGTGAGAAATATTATGCAAGCTCTGGCAGATGGAATGGATGCCTGTGAAACTTGTATGTTTGATGTCAGGAGTTAAAGCATAGTTTAATGCAACATATTTTTCTTGACCTGTGACACCATACTTCAAGATATGTGCCCTTACCTGCAGTGTCTCATTTTCATAGCTCCACTGCTCTTGTGCTCCATGATAGAGAACAATTTATGGAAATTCCTGTGATGAGCGATTTATAAGTTTTCGGTCAAAAATTTGAGGGACAGTGTACCCCCAAATCATATTTCTGATATTTTATGATTTCCTTTTTCTTATTTTTCTCCATCAAGATCCATGCAATTTCAATGTCTTTTGAATGTGCTTTATTTTGGCATTGCATTGAATTACAATAAAGGTTTGAATCTCATGAATTGAGTTCTTTTAAACAGCCTGCAGAGTGAGAGTGCTCTCGGCATTTTAACAGTCATTGGGAAAAGAAAAAAATTCACCATAATTAGGTGAGGGTTAAAGCTTTTCAGGTCATTTCACCTACTTTGGAAAGCCAGTAATTGACTTTTCCCAAATCTTATTTGCATAAAATGAGCATACAACAAAAGACAACTGCACCAGCAGGCCGTATTATTCTTTTTGCATTTTCAAATCAAACCTGCAGTGAGTTTACTCAGCCATATGAAGCTCGCAAAGAAGGGAATCAATGTCACAACATTCCCAAATGTTAAGTTTCATACAACAAAAAATGCCTTTCGTGTGGGTCAAGAGGGAACACTGGTTTCTGTTCGCCCACAAAGAAAGATGCTACAAATTCCCTTTCACCACCCTGCTCTGGAAGGCAAAGAAAGAAATTAAACATTTGAAATTTTGGTCGTGCAGGCATTTGTTTTTGTATTATATTACGCTTCTATAACCAACTAGTCTCATCAGACAGCAATGCTGACACTGTATGGTTTTGTATGACCTTCACTGACCGACTGACTTGGACAGATATAAATAAATTTAAAAAGATGCTGAAACAAAGACTCAGTGAGGAATTGTCCACTTCTGGAGGTGACAGATCTAGAAATGAAAAGGAAATTTCTTTAGGCATGGTTGTAGCGTACTCGAACACCACCATATTCCCACCTCCACTGGAATTAGCTCTGGGTGGGAAGGCACAAGCTTGAAAGACCCCTCCTGTGGCTATTTGAGGCCCTTACGTAAAAAGAGACAGCCTTCACACTTTGGAGCTGTACTATTGTATTGAATACCAAAGTGATGTAAAACAAATTGTAAGTTAGTTTTTGTAGTCTTCTTTATGGCTTGGAGCAGAGGAAAGTGTCCCTTGGTATTTAAGCATTTTGTCCCTTTTTCTTAAGGATCCAAATGCTAATTTTAACTGTATCCTGTGTTCTTTGATTTTATTATATCCTGAAGCTTAGCAGAACCCTGATCAAAGTTTTTGGAAAATAATTTCTACAATGCCATTATCCTAATTATTCTAATTTGATAGCACTCCAGTAAAACATTAGAAAGCCACAGTGTTAGAACAAATTAGAATAATAAAATAAGCTAGAGAATTTTTTTTTAAAGCTTCCAAAATTAGTTTATTTGTGTATTTGTGGTTGGTTTGGTTGAGTCTTTTTAACGCCTGTTTCTACTTTTCAGTTTCATGTTGTTATAGAGTCATGCAGCACCAAAACAGTCCCTTCTATCCAATTCATCCACACCAATCAGACAACCAAATTTTACTTAGTTTTATTTGCCAGCACTTGGCCCATATCCTTCTAAACCCTTCATAAACCCTACCCATCTAGATGTTTTAAATGTTGTAATTGTACCCACCTCCATCATTTTCTGTGGTAGCTTTTTTCCACACACTTACCACCCTCTGCTTGAAAAGGTTACCACTCAGGATTTCTTAAATGTACCATCTTGTGCTAATTTCAACTGAAAGGATCAAACATTTGTTGGAGGGCAAGAGATGGATTAATGTTTTATGAGGACAGAAGGTTTGAGTTCACTCCCTTTTGTAAAAAGTATGTGTTAACATCTCCACTTCTTTGGGGGTGACTCTTGACATTACCCATCCCAAAATTAACACCCACAAGTCAACTACAACTGGGTCTTTAGTACAACATTGCTACAATGAAAGCTGTGCCAAAACAATTATTCATACTGTTATTTAAACACACAGACTTTATCAGGAGTCATGATTGTGGGATGGATATGATCAATTCTGATTAAGATTCTTACCTTGAGCAGGTCTTTGAGAACTTTTCACATCTGGACCAGTGGGCCAAGGAATGGCAGTTGGATTTTAATGTAGATAAATGCAAGGTGTTGTATTTTGTTACAAAAAGCTAGGGCAGGACTTGCATAGTAGGTGCATTGGGGAGTGTGTTGGAACAAAGAGACTTGGAGTGCAGATACATAATTCATTGAAAGTGGCGTCACAGTAGACAGGGTGGTGAAGAAGACGTGCTTGTCTTCATTGTTCAGAGAATTGAGTACAGGAGTTGGGACATCATGTTGCATTTGTATAAGACATTGGTAAAGCTACTTTTGCAGTACTGTGTGCAATTCTGGTTGCCCTGCTATAGGAAGGATGTTATTAAACTGGAAAGAATACAAAAAATATTTACAGGCAGATTATTGAGATGGGAAGATTTGACTATTAAGGAGATGCTAAAACATTTTGCCCTAGAGTGAAGGAGGCTAAGAGGTGACCTTATAGATGTTTGTAAAATCATAAGTGGCATAGATAAGATGAATAGCCAAAGTCTTTTCCCCAGGGTAGGGGAGTCCAAAACTAGAGGGCATTTATTTAAGGTGAGAGGGAAAAAAATCTGAAAGGAATTTGAGGGACAACATTTTGATACAGAGTGGAGCATATATGGAATGTGTTTCCAGAGGAAGTTGTACAGGCAAGAACAGTTACAATATTTAAAAGACATTTGAACAGTTATATGGTTAGGAAAGGTTTAAGGGGATGTGGGTCAAATGCAGGCAAGTGTGATTAATTCAGTTTAGGAAACCTGGTCAGCATGGATGTGTTGGGCCAAAGTGTCTGTTTCATGCTTTATGACTGTATGACTCCTTCCTTACAAGCAAAGACTTTATAGCTGCTAATGTGAGAGGCTGTGACCTAATATCAACTTTCAGTAACAGAACATTGAGGCATTTCAGCTTTCTGTACTGTATTCAATGGCCTTTGTCTTCCATCTCAAGTGCAATTCAGGTATTCTTCTTACTTCTTTAAATTTTTAGTTAAGGCAATCTTAGAAAGTTAGTTTGTTTTGGAAGAATTTACCTTCTGATGAAAAAGAAATGAACTCTGTTTTCTAGCGCAATAATTGCCTATCTACAGATCTGTCCAGAAACTGATGATGCTTCCTCTGGATGAAAAGCTCTCTCTCTGTTCAAATTCTCTGTTGTCTAAAGGTGTTGTCCAGTTTGTGTTCATTTAGTTTTCCAAATATCTACTACTAAAATATTGAAGCCTTTTACAAATGGCTATAAAAACATTCATAGTGTGAGATTGCCTCCGACAGAATGTTTAATCTGATGCAGCAATGCTTGTGTTATCTTCCACACCATGACAAATTGGGCACGAATGTTGTGGTACTGCATGTTTGACAACTAACTATTTTGGAGAAAGTGAGGACTGCAAGTGCTGAAGATCAGAGTCGAAGAGATGAAGGACTCATACTTGAAACGTCGATGCTCCTGCTCCTCAGGTGTTGTCTGACTGCTGTGCTTTTCCAGCAACTATTTTGTACAAACATTGCATCCCTCTTGTTCAAGTGTCTGGGTGAATATTAACCTACTAAATTACAATAGACACGCTTGCTTCCTCTGTAGAGTTTACACATTCTCCCTATGTCTGTGTCAGTTTCCACTATGTGCCTCAGTTTCCTTGCACAGTCCAAAGATGTACACGTCAGGTGCATTTGCCACGCTAAACTGTCCTGTAGGAGCCAGAGATATGTAGGCTGGGTAGATTAGCTGTGCTACATATAAGATTATGGAGATAGGGTGGGTATGGATATTGGAGGGTCAGTGGAGCTTCATTGGGCTGAATGGCGTTTTTCTGCAGAGGGATTCTATTATTCTAAAATGTCATGCTTCAAGTTACTCTGATGTAAGATGGAGTTTAAAACCTTTTGAGACCGCAGGTCACTTAATATGTTATAGTTATAATGTCATGAGTATGTCTTTGAAAGGCATAATTATGTACCGACCATGAAGACAATGTTTAGTTCTATTTTCATTGCAGCATTCAAAGATTTTCTTTCTTTTCAAGAATCTTCACTGCATAATGCTATCGATCTGTCTCCATAAGTTGTCAGCTCATTTTAAATGAATAGATTACATTACATTATCGTATCAGATTTCTCTTCAAAAATGTGTTGAGGATATCTATGTAATAGTCTGGAAGGATGATTTATTTTTTCATAAATGGAAAGGTGGCTTTTGTATTCTTACTCAGAACTTCATAGCATGAACTTAAGGCCCTTTTTTCCTTGTCTTTCGTTTTGAATTTTTACTGAATAAGATCAAGTGTGCCAACTTTTTTCTCATATAAACATCAGGTCAGATTGAAGACAGTCTAGATGGTTGGAATTAATCATTTAAAAGCAAATAAAAGTAATACTGTTAGCATTTCTGTCCATGGGCTTTCAGATATTCCAGCACATTATTGAAATAAATCATTTATAAATAGAGAGCATTAGAACATTGTTTGTCTCTGCTTTATTTTGACTTTAAAAAGACAGCACCTCTTATTGTTTGATTTTTTTCAAGCTGTAGATCAGAATGGTCAAAGGCATGTTTGCTTTCACATTCTTGATTTATTTGAAAGTATAAAGTGGTCATGACATTCCTTTCAATTCAGGATTTAATTCCAACCTATTTATTTGTTGTAATAATTTTTTTTCTGACTATTAAATCGCCCTAGTGAAATTTAACTTTTGTTATTTGAATAGGGTTGTGATTATGGAAATGTTAACTTAATATACAGTTACTGAGGTGCAATAAACCCTAAGATGTTACCTAAGTTAACTGTTTCTTAGGTAACTTATTTGTTGTTCATCCTTCACCCCAAACTACTAGAATCATACAATCTGTACAGTGCAGAAAGAGGCCATGCAGCTCATCGAGTCTGCAACCTCAAGCTAAGTACCCCAGGTAATTTAGTAAACAATTTCAGCTGCAATGACATCACAGGTGGTTTGACTTCGCCTGCCAACACCTAAAAAATCTTGTTACATAAAAACGAAGACAACTTATGTTTAATGTAATTAACAAATCCAAAGACCCTTCATAGAAAGTTCTTGAAAACATTTGCCTCCAAGCCACATAATCTAGACAAATGGCCAAACGTTTGGCAAAAATGTAAATTTTAAGAACATCTTCAGGAAACAGAGGTACAGGTATTGATGGAGGGAAGTCCAGAGCTTAGCACCTTCATAGCTGAAAGCTTAGAAGCTAATAGTAGAACAACTGAAATCCTGAATGTTTTAAGAGGCTTATTATCATTTTGTTGGAGAGCTCATAGTTAGACAGGAGTGAAACTATGGAGGGATGTGAAAGCAAACGTGGAAACTTTAAAATCAAATTGTTGCTTAACCAGGAGCGGGTGTATGTGAGCGCGTATGGATGAATGGAACTTGTATGAGTTAAGATCCAGGTTTTAAATGCTGTTTTGTTTTATGGAGGAGAATTGTCTTTGCCACATCTTAACCAGTGTGGGGTTGTGATCTATCTGTGCTATCTATTGTCAGCTGAGCTGCAAATATCCTTGTGGACTGAGTTTGTATACTTTGAAAAATGTTCTTAAATTTCACCAAGTTCTGCAGGGCAACACAAATGTATTATAGGAAGAGGATTACTGTGTTGATTATTATGCCATCAGTTAATGATCATATCTGATATTGATTTTTCATTTCTGTAGAAGACAAAGGATTGATTGTCATTTAACTTGTTATTATAATGCATCATTGTTCCTTTAAAATGCAATCATATTGTAGTAGACTGGATTTTATACAAACACATATCTGATTTAGATTAGATTAGATTTAGATTAGATTACTTACAGTGTGGAAACAGGCCCTTCGGACCAACAAGTCCACACCGACCCGCCGAAGCGCAACCCACCCATACCCCTACATATACCCCTTACCTAACACTACGAGCAATTTAGCATGGCCAATTCACCTGACCCGCACATCTTTGGACTGTGGGAGGAAGCCGGAGCACCCAGAGGAAACCCACGCAGACACGGGGAGAACGTGCAAACTCCACACAGTCAGTCGCTTGAGTCGGGAATTGAACCCAGGTCCCTGGTGCTGTGAGGCAGCAGTGCTAACCACTGTGCCACCGTGCCGCCATTATATTTTTGAACAACAAGGTTTAATTCGACATTTTCTACTGAACCAGAAGGAAACGGCTGTTGAATGAGTCATTTAGTTATTTTGAATTGAAAGAAAATTTACTCTAATTGTGTATTTGCATTTCTGTATTTTTCAGGTATGAGAATACTAGTGACTTTACTACTAGATACTCTGCCTATGTTAGGCAATGTCCTTCTCCTTTGTTTTTTTGTCTTCTTTATATTTGGAATTGTTGGCGTGCAGCTGTGGGCTGGGCTGCTAAGGAACAGGTGTTTTTTCGAAGACAGCTTTGCAATGTAAGTACACCATTTACAATCATTTAGCCACATGAAGGTTTTTTTCTGTGATGTAGATTTTTCCTGAAAGATTTGAATTTCTTATGTAGACTGAATAGTATTAGACCAGTCAAATACAGTATTCATAAAATTGTTCTTCACTACACTCACTAAAAATCTGCATGTCAGATTTCTAGATCAGAAAATCTAAGATCTTTCCTTTAAAGTAAGTGAGAGCTTCACCTGTTGTGGTTCTGTAGTTTCTTAACGTTAGCCAAAAATCAGTTGTTATTTGTAAGTATAATTCACAGTGGGAAAATGTACTTGACACACAGGTGATTTGCATTTCTGAAATGTAAGATTTCTGGGTTATGTGAAGATTTGAATTGAATAGAAATCTTTACCCTCCATGTAAGCCCATGATGAACTTGAACTTGACAGCAATGTTAATGTGAACATTATCTTCTCAGTTGAAACTAATAACTTTACATGGCCAATGCAACTAAAGCAAATCTTATGAATCAGCTTGGTAGCTCACTCAGCCTATATGTAATCATTCTCACTTGCAAAGTCTTTCAGAACTCTGTCTTCCTCACAAGGAATTTCAGCTCCTGATCTACAGCTGACAATAGTACGCTGACATTAGGGCACAATCTTTGTCAAAAATGGCACACACTGGAACCTTCTCAACTTGTCCTGATTGGTATATGTTACCTTCAAATAAGAAGAAATCACTGCAGCAAATATTTACTTTTTCTCAGCTACTGGATCCAGCCATTGTCATCCTCAGTTGCCTGGAATGAACTAGTAGACTTTTATCAACTTCTGCTGAGCTCAGGTGACTCTATCTCATTTGTCTTGTTTCGAACAAAAGGATACAGAAGCATAGGGACCTGAGTGTATATGTTCTCAAATTATTGAAGTGACAGGAGGAGTAGAGAGAGGCAGTATGTAAAGTACATAGTAGCTTCAGCTTTATCAATAGACATATCGAGTACAAGAATAAGGAGGTGATGTTGAACTTGTACAAGACACTTGTTAGACCTCAGCTGGAATATGTTGTGCCATTCTGAGCACCGCATTATAGGAAGGAAATGGATCTGAATGAACTGGATAGAGTAGATATGGAGAACTGTTCTTGCTCATTATAAGACCAAGAACAAGAGGGCATAGATTTAAAGTGATCTGCAAAAGAAGCAAGGATTAAGCAAGTAAAATGTTTCCATTCAGCACGTAGTCAGGTATAGAATGCAACAAAAGGTCTTTTGTTGATTATTTGGATAAAATGTGCAAAAGTATGATGAAAAAGCAGGAGATTGGCTCTCGGTAAAGATGCTCATTTAACAAGCCAGTGCAGGCATGATGGGCCAAATGGTCTCCTTTTGTGCGTGACATTCCTGTGATTCTGAGAAGTTTTTAATTTCAATCTCGGTATCACCTTGGACTGAAGTTTACATGATAAGGTGGATCAGGAACAGAAGCCGAGTGTCCCATCCATGCTGTACAATCAAGCATTGAATGGCCAATTATGAGACATCAGGTGAAAAGCAAAGGGATGCTTTGCTCCCAATCATTACTGAAGGCAAAGACACCATTTGGCAGAGGGGTACTGCTGCAAATGTCTGTCAAAACTTGAATTGTATAAGCCTACTCTCAATCTAGCTTTATTAGTATTGCCAAAGCTGTTTGTACCTTCAATCATGGTCCCAGAGTCGTCTTTTCTTGCAAAAAAGCAAGGATTAAGCAAGTAAAATGTTTCCATTCAGCAAGTAGTCAGGTATAGAATGCAACGAAAGGTCTTTTGTTGATTATTTGGATAAAATGCCGCGTTGTTATTATAGCTGGGATAAGATACTTCCAAACTTACTTTCATTCAATGCTCAAAAAATGCAGCAGGCGATAAAGAAAATTGCAGAGGATGGAGTTGTTAATACATTTAATAGCTTGTCAACTAGTAAGTTCAAAATGGCAAATGGGCTGAAAATTTTTTGTCCAGCTTGCCTTCTATAATTTGACCAGCTGGCGCAATGAGGTACTGATAATATGGCACCATCATGTAGAATATTTTGTCAGTGATGTTTCAGGGGTAGAGAGGCAGTGCATAAAATCCAGCACCTCAGCAGTTAGGAGAGTTCATTTCTTTTCTTTTTTCCTCTATTTGTTTTTCCTTTTCAATGAGAGTCTGTCTGAAACAAATAGAAGTTTTGTCTTCCCATAGATTCCATCACAACACTAAAAAACATAAATTTCATACATTTTCAACCCTGAGCTGAAATGCCTACAAATGTTGCTGTAAGCTTTGGAGACATTGAAACATGTACAGCCTACATAAAATGTCATCTGCAATGAGATGACAGCATCTAATCTGCTTCACTAGGGCTATTCAGGTTATTGAAGCAGGACACAAGCCATTGAATAGTGGTCTGGATTTTATAGTGGTAATGATGGTGTAACTGTCAACATTCTCTTTCCTTACTTAAATTGACAGCCATGTTTGGTGTTACTGCATGTGTGTCATAGCTAGAAATCCCAAAATTTGTTGTCAGTGATTCTATACTTCTCAAGATGAGACATCATTGAGAGTCGAGACAGCTGAATGTTGTAAGTGGCACATCTTGTCAATTCATTTGAGTTTACACTGTTGCACTATTAGTTTCACTGTAAAAACCCTTGGGGGAAAATATGGGATGTTTGTTGAATGACTCCAGATTTTAGCTGTATAATGATTGCACAATTATTTTTCAGCAGCTTCCTGGCCCTGAAAGTTTATATTCTTGAATGACAAATTTCTTTATAGTGGTTAAACATGTCCACATTTTTAAGATACTTACTTTTAAAGTTTGTTTATCTTTATTCTAGCTTCTATCTTTATTAAATTATTACCACTTATTTTATTTTGGAAAATTTAAATTAGAAGCAAAGAACATTGAATGTTTTCACCTTTCAGGCTTTCTGTGTACAAATATTTAGCCTAATTGTTGGTTTACCTGCTACCAAGAGATCCTCCTGAGTTGATGCCATATTTTAACTGCTACCAGAAAAGGATAAATTGAAACCCACACTGGTCATTTGATCTTTTGAGCAGATTTCTTTGAAATTAGCAGTGAGCAACCTTTCTTCTCTGCTGACTGCAAAATATAAGCTTATATATTTTCTCAAACAAACCACTTGCTCTAAAATTCTTCAATGATCATATTGAGGTTGTAGCTCCCTAATACAATACTCTCTAGCCTGGCAACCTTGTGGTCTGGTACCCTCAACCACTGGTTTTCCCTATAGTGGCATTTAATGCCTTTGCATCGATTTTTATTTATATTGCTTTTTGTTACACTTTGTCTCGTTGAAATGCTGTAATTCCTGTAACTGGAGTCCAATGGAAAACTAATCTTCCATTAGGCACGTGACTGATACAAATTAATGTGAGGTCTTTCTCTTAAAGTTCTGGTGCATTGAACATACTTGATTTCTGGGCATGGCCTAGTCCTGACACTGCCACATTAGGGAGGAACAAACTGTTGCTTTATGTTGCTTCAGTTGTTTCTCTGTCATTCACTTCATCTTTGATTATAAGACTTAAAGTTAATCATAATCAGAAACTGAGCTTAAGATGCAATCCACATTGGTTGCCATCTGGGCTTTTTTTCTTCTCCAAAAAGAATAAAGTTAATTAACAAAAATCACACCTTATTAAAGTACTGAAGTGTGTTAACACTGAGTTCACAAAGTGCCATTGCGAGATTAAATAAATATAAAACACAAAATAACCATACAATCTAATAAATGTAGATCCATTAAATACTTTAAGTTACAATATTATAGCAACTTAAATGCAACTGTGTCCTTAAGTAAAAGCTTTATATCTCAAAGTACTTTCACATTTGTTAGCTTTTACATTAGCTTGGGCCATAAAAACAGCCAGTAAATCATAAACTATTCACTTTACTTCTAACCTGGACCGTATGGCTATTCTTCCTTACAGAAAATGTTTTGTAACTAGCCATAATCAACGAGAATATGACTTAATTTCTCACTTGTTTGATTAGGTCAAAATTATTTTGAAAAATAGTTCAATCATACTTTCTACTGAATAGGAAAGTCTGGTAACAACCCTTGTGTTTGCAGAGTTGGCTTTGCCATCTGGAGTAGAATCTTGGGTGTCATAACTCCCAAATTGTATAACAAAAATCTCATGAGACTTCATCTACAGTTCAGCCATTATCAATATGCATTTATCCCCAGATTTTTTTACTCTGATGAAGATGTTAAGGAAAAATTCTGTTCTGACTTAAAGTCCTCACTGTCATCCTGAAAGAAGAAATGGTTATTATACATGGAAATTTCAATGATCGGGTTGTCTGTGATTCTGAAGTCTGGAGAGGAATTATTGGGGAAAAGTTGGTTGGAAAAACCAACGCCATCTGTATCCTTTCGCTGAAAGAAAATATACTCTGTGTGGCCTCAAGATAACAAATATACTAAAGGCCAGAAGGACAAGTACACAGGCATCCTGGATGAAACCTTTGGCATTTCCTTAGTTCAGAGATTTAAGTGCTGTTTGTGTCACTCAATAAATGCAGGGCACAGGTGCCTGCTGAAAAGATCATTGCCTTATTCATTCGATGATGAGCATTCACCCAGTACAAAGGCATATGGGAACAACAGTGTTTAATATCAAATTCTTGTACTGCAGCAAGACTGGGACTGTGTATATGTGACACATAAGAGTGCCTGAAAAGTTGTATCAGCACTGTCTCCACTGCATCCTCCAGATTTAATGGGAGGAGCACTGAACAAATGCTCCTGTCATTTTTGAAGCCAGTTCCACACATATTCAGGCAAAACTCCATTCAGTTTCATTTCAGTTCAATTTCAATGGACTGGACACTGGTCAAATGGCTGAAAACTAATTCCCAAGCCAGATTTTGTTTTCTCAATTCTCAAATGAACAATATTTCAATCAAAGGCAAAGAAAATGCTTTAGAAACATTCTGAAGCTCCCATAAAAGTCTAGTGGCTATAACATTAATGACTGAGAGGAGCTTGTTACCAGTCATTGAAAATGGCAAAAACTTGTCCATCACATTTTGAGGCCAAATACCTTAATAATGAGACAGCGTGGTGACAAAGGAAGAAAGGAACAAGTCCTGAACTTTTGGATTCCACTTCCTCCTGGGTTATCCTGCCCCACGTCTCCAAAGATCTGTGGGTTGAGAACTGCCCTGTCTATCACATGAAGATTCATGACAGAAACTCGGGAACTTCACTAGGCAGCATGTTTGAATCAAGCAACAGTGCAAAATTGAAAGTGATGGGGCTATTAAGGTGAATAGCTGCATTAAAATTTATCAGCAGATAATGATATATCAACACCAAAACTCTGACTGTCAGTACGAAATAGTGATGGTTCCATATTTGAAAACATTTTGTCTACGTGAGAGTCTCAGTATCACAGTTCGTATTTTAGTTTTAAGCTTTAAGTTACCCTATCGACCCAAGTAAAATTTGAGTATTTGAGACTAAATGTTGGGGCAAAAGGTTGGGATCAACTTATTGAGTGATAATTTTGGAGTGTGCATGACCTAAATGGTGTTAGATTGAAATGGCACCTATCGTTCCCCCTAGATTTACTTCTCCTTGCAACTCCTTTCCTATACTTCCTCACTTTTCCTCTCCCATTCCTCTCTTGAGCTGTTACTCGTAGCAAGATTTCAGAAGAGAAAGGAGGAAGCCAGTTAGTCAAGGGAGAGGTGATGAGCATGAGAATCATGCAGGGAAGCGACGAGTGTGATAAATGGACAGGGAAGCCATGAGCTCGACTGTCAAGTAGGTAAGTAGCAAACGTGAGAGAGTCCACATTACGGAATGACAGAGCAAGTGTTGGGTTGAAAGAATTAGGATTTATTTGGCAATGTATCATAGAACATAGAACATTACAAATGGCCCTCGATGTTGCACCGACCTGTCATACCAATCTGAAGCTCACCAAACCTACACTATTCCGTGTACGTCCATATGCTTGTCCAATGACGACTTAAATGTACTTCGAGTTAGCGAATCTACTACCGTTGCCGGCAAAGCATTCCATACCCTTACTACTCTCTGAATAAAGAAACTACCTCTGACATCTGTCCTATATCTATCACCCCTCAATTTAAAGCTATGCCCCCTCGTGCTCGCCGTCACTGTTCTTGGAAAAAGGCTCTCCCTGTCCACCCTATCTAACCCTCTGATTATCTTTATATGTCTCTATTAATCACCTTTCAACCTTCTTCTCTCTAACGAAAACAGCCTCAAGTCCCTCAGCCTTTCCTCGTAAGATCTTCCCTCTGTACCAGGCAATATCCTAGTAAATCTCCTCTGCACCCTTTCCAAAGCTTCCACATCCTTCTTATAATGCGGTGACCAGAACTGTACACAATACTCCAAGTGCGGCCGCACCAGAGTTTTGTACAGCTGTAGCATAACCTCATGGTTCCGGAACTCGATCCCTCTATTAATAAAAGCTAAAACACTTCATGCCTTCTTAACAACCCTGCCAACTTGGGTGGCAACTTTCAAGGATCTGTGTACCTAGACACCGAGATCTCTCTGCACATCTACACTACCAAGAATCTTACCATTAGCCCAGTAGTTTGCATTCCGGCTACTCCGACCAAAGTGAATCATCTCACACTTGTCCGCATTAAACTCCATTTGCCACCTCTCAGCCCAGCTCTGCAACTTATCTATGTGTCTCTGTAACCTACAACATCCTTTGTCTCTATCCACAACTCCACCGACCTTAGTGTCACCTGCAAATTTACTAACCCACCCTTCCACGCCCTCATCCAGTTCGTTTATAAAAATGACGAACAGCAGTGGACCCAACACCGACCCTTGCGGTACACCACTGGTAACTGGACTCCAGGATGAACATTTCCCATCAACCACCACCCTCTGTCTTCATTCAGCAAGCCAATTACTGATCCAAACTGCTATATCTCCCACAATTCCATTCCTCCGCATTTTGTACAATAGCCTACTGTGGGGAACCTTGCTGAAATCCATATACACCACATCAACCGGTTTACTCTCATCTACCTGTTTGGTCACCTTCTCAAAGAACTCAATAAGGTTTCTGAGGCATGACCTACCCTTCACAAAATCATGCTGACTATCCCTAATCAAATTATTCTTTTCTAGATGATTATAAATCCTATCTCTTATAACCTTTTCCAACACTTTACCAACAACTGAAGTAAGGCTCACTGGTCTATAATTACCTGGGTTGTCTCTACTCTGCTTCTTGAACAGGGGAACCACATTTGCTATCCTCCAGTCTTCTGGCACTATTCTGTAGACAGTGACGATTTAAAGATCAATGCCAATGGCTCGGCAATCTCCTCCCTGGCTTCCCAGAGGATCCGAGGATAAATCCCATCCTGCCCAGGGGACTTATCTATTTAACACTCTGCAGGATTTCTACTACCTCTTCCTTGTGAACCTCAGTCACACCTAGTCTAGTAGCCTGTATCTCAGTAACCTCCCTGACAACACTGTCGTTTTCTAGAATGAATACATTTGAAAAATATTCATTAAGTGCTTCCCCTATCTCCTCTGACTCACACCCAACTTCCTTGATTGGCCCTAATCTTACTCTTGTCATTCTTTTATTCCTTAAATACCTATAGAAAGCCTTAGGGTTTACCCTGATCCTATCTGCCAACAACTTCTCATGTCTCCTTCTGGCTCTTCTGATCTCTCTCTCTAGGTCTTTCCTGGCTATCTTGTAACCCTCAAGCGCCCTAACTGAGCCTTCACATCTCATCCTAACATAAGCTTTCTTCTTCCTCTTGACCAGAGTTTCCACTTCGTAAACCATGGCTCCCGCGCTGTACAGCTTCCTCCCTGCCTGACAGGTTAATACTTACCTAGGACATACAGTAGTTTTTCCTTGAATAAGCTCCACATTTCTAATGTGCCTATCCCCTGCAATTTCCTTCCCAATCCTATGCTTCCTAAATGTTGCCTATTCGCATCGGAATTGCCTTTCCTCCAGCTGTAACTCTTGCCTAGTGGTATACACTATCCCTTTCTATCGCTAAAGTAAACATAACAGAATTGTGATTGCTATCACCAAAGTGCTCACCTACTTCCAAGTCTAACACCTGGCCGGGCTCATTACCCAGTACCAAATCTAATGTGGCTTTGCCCCTTGTTGGCCTGTCTACATACTGTGTCAGGAAGCCCTCCTGCACACACTGGACAAAAACTGACCCACCTATAGTACTCTCAGCTCTATCGAGAATCATCTTTGCGATCCTTTCTTCTAAATCTCTGGAACTATTCGGAGGCCTATAGAAAACTCCCAACAGGGTGACCTCTCCTTTCCTGTTTCTAACTTCAGCCCATACTACCTCAGTTGACAAGTCCCCAAACATCCTTCCTGCAACTGTAATACTGTCCTTGACCAACAATGCCACACCTCCCCCTCTTTTACCATCTTCTCTGTTCTTACTGAAACATCTAAATCCTGGAACCTGCAACAACCGTTCCTGTCCCTGCTCTAACCATGTCTCCGAAATGGCCACGACATCGAAGTCCCAGTTACCCACCCATGCTGCAAGTTCACCCACCTTATTCCGGATGCTCCTAGTGTTGAAGTAGACACACTTCAAACCAATTTCTTGTTTGCCGGTGCCATCTTGCGTCCCTGAAACTTGATTTTGGACCTCCCTACACTCAACCTTTGCATGTAGTATTCCAAAAGTGACCTAACCAATGTTTCGTACAGCTGCAACATGACCTCCCAATTTCTATACTTAGTGCACTGACCAATGAAGGCAAGCATATCAAATGTATTCTTCCCCACCCTACTTACCTGTGACTCCACTTTTAAGGAACTATGAACCTGCACTCATAGAACATAGAACAATACAGCACAGAACAGGCCCTTCGGCCCACGATGTTGTGCCGAACATTTGTCCTAGCTTAAGCACCTATCCATGTACCTATCCAATTGCCACTTAAAGGTGACCAATGATTCTGACTCTACCACTCCCACAGCCAGCGCATTCCATGCCCCCACCACTCGCCTCCACCTTACTAAGAACCCTACTGTTAACCCTGTATTCCGCATTCTTATTTGTCCTTCCAAAATGGACAACCTCACACTTGACAGGGTTGAACTCCATCTGCCACTCCTCAGCCCAGCTCTGCATCATAACTAAGTCCCTTTGCAGCTGACAACAGCCCTCCTCACTATCCACAACTCCATCAATCTTCGTATTGTCTGCAAATTTACTGACCCACCCTTCGACACCCTCTTCCAAATCATTAATAAAAATTACAAACAGCAGAGGACCCAGAACTGATCCCTGCGGGACTCCACTTGTAACTGGGCTCCAGGCTGAATATTTACCATCTACCACCACTCTCTGACTTCGACCGGTTAGCCAGTTCTCTATCCAACTGGCCAAACTTCCTACTATCCCATGCCTCCTGACTTTCCGCATAAGCCTACCATGAGGAACCTTATCAAATGCCTTATTAAAATCCATGTACACTACATCCACTGCTCTACCCTCATCCACATGCTTGGTCACCTCCTCAAAGAATTCAATAAGACTTGTAAGACAAGACCTATCCCTCACAAATCCGTGCTGGCTGTCCCTAATCAAGCAGTGTCTTTCCAGATACTCATAAATCCTATCCCTCAGTACCCTTTCCATTACTTTGCCTACCACCAAAGTAAGACTAACTGGCCTGTAATTCCCGGGGTTATTCCTGTTCCCTTTTTTGAACAGGGGCACAACATTCGCCACTCTCTAGTCCCCTGGCACCACCCCCATTGACAGTGAAGACGAAAAGATCATTGCCAACGGTTCTGCAATTTCCTCTCTTGCTTCCCACATAATCCTAGGATATATCCCGTCAGGCTCAGGGGACTTGTCTATCCTCAAGTTGTTCAAAATGCCCAACGCATCTTCCTTCCTAACAAGTATCTCCTCTAGTTTACCAGTCCGTTTCATACTCTCCTCTTCAACAATACGGTCTCTCTCATTTGTAAATACTGAAGAAAAGTACTCATTCAAGACCACTCCTATCTCTTCCGAATCAATGCACAGTCTCCCACTACTGTCCTATATTGGACCTACCCTTGTTCTTGTCATTCTCCTGTTTCTCACATTTGCATAAAAGACCTTGGGGTTATCCGTGATCCTACCCGCCAAAGATTTTTAATGCCCTCTCTTAGCTCTCATAATCCCTTTCTTCAGCTCCCTCCTGGCTATACTGGATCCCTCCAATCCTCTGTCTGAACCTTGTTTCCTCAACCTTTTGTAAGCTTCCTTTTTCCTCCTTACAAGACATTCAACCTCCCTTGTCAACCAAGGTTTCCTCACACGACCATCTCTTTTCTGCCTGATAGGTGCATACATTATCAAGGACACGTCGTATCTGTTCCTTGAAAAAGTTCCACATTTCAACGACATCCTTCCCTGACAGCCTATGCTCCTCAGATCCTGTCTTGCAGCATCGTATTTACCCTTCCCCCAATTGTAAAACCTGCCCTGTTGCACGCACCCATCTCTCTCCATAACCAAGGTGAAAGTCACAGAATTGTGGTCACCATCACCAAAATGCTCACCCACTAACAAGCCCATCACTTGTCCCGGTTCGTTACCAAGTACCAAATCCAATATGGCCCCCCCCTCTGGTCGGACAATCTACATACTGAGTTAGAAAAGCTTCCTGGACACTGCACAAACATCACCCCATCCAATCTACTTGATCTAAAGAGCTTCCAATCAATATTTGGGAAGTTGAAATCGCCCATGACTATTACCCTATGGCTTCTGCACCTTTCCAAAATTTGTTTCCCAATCTGTTTCTCCACATTTCTGCTGCTATTGGGGTGCCTATAGTAAACACCCAACAAGGTGACTGCTCCTTTCCTTTTTCTGACTTCAGCCCATACTACCTCCAAAGGCAGATCCCCTTTGAACTGCCTTTCTGCAGCCGTTATACCATTTCTAATTAACAACGCCACCTCCCCCCCTTCCTTTTTTACCACCCCCCCCAATCTTACTGAAACATCTGTAACCAGGAACCTCCAACAACCATTTCTGTCCCTCTTCTATCCACGTTTCCGTGATGGCCACAACATCGTAGTCCCAAGTACCGATCCACACCTTAAGTTCACCCACCTTATTTCTGATACTCCTTGCGTTGAAGTATACTCGCTTGAGCCCATCTCTGTGTCCGCAAGTATTCCCTGTCAGTGCTACCTTCTCTACAGCCTCCCTACATTCTTGGACATCCTGAAAAACAGCTAACCTACTTGCTGGACTACAAGTCCGGATCCCATCCCCCTGCCAACTAAGTTTAAACCCCCCGAAGTGTGTTAGCAAACCTACCTCCCAGGATATTGGTGCCCTTCTGGTTTAGGTGCAACCCGTCCTGCTTGTACAGGTCCCACCTTACCCAGAACGCAGTCCAATTGTCCAAATACCTGAAGCCCTCCCTCCTACACCATCCTTGCAGCCACGTGTTCAACTGCACTCTGTCCCTATTCCTTGCCTCACTGTTACGTGGCACCGGCAACAACCCAGAGATGACGACTCTATCCGTCCTAGCTTTTAGCTTCCAGTCTAACTCCCTGAGCTCCTGAATGACCTTCCCACTCCTCTTCCTACCTATGCCGTTGGTGCCAATGTGCACCACGACTTCTGGCTGCACCAGAAGTCCTTCCTCTTAAGGATTCTGAAGACACGGTCCGAGACGTCTCGGACCCTGGCACCCAGGAGGAAACAAACCATCCGAGAGTCTTGCCAATGTCCACAGAACCGCCTGTCTGTCCCTCTAACTATAGAGTCTCCTATAACTAGCGCTCTCCTCCTCTCCCCCTTTCCCTTCTGGGCCTCAGAGCCGGACCTCGTGCCAGAGACCCGGTCACTGCAACTTACCCCTGCTGGGCCGCCCCCCCCCCCCCCCAACAGTATCCAAAGCGGTATACTTATTGTTGAGGGGAACGACCACAGGGGATCCCTGCACTGCCTGCTTCCTCCCCTTCCCACCTCTAACTGTTACCCAGCTCCCTCTGTTCTCTGGCGTAACTATGTCCCTGTAGCTTCTATCTATCACCCTCTCCAGCCTCTCGAATAATCCTCAGTTCATCCAACTCCAGCTCCAATTCCCTAATGCGGTCTGTGAGGAGCTGGAGCTGGCTGCACTTGCTGCAGGTGAAGTCGGCAGGAGCAACGGTGGTCACCCCTACCTCAAGCATCCTGTAGAAGGAACATTCCACTGCCGGGGTTGCCATAACTCTACACTTAGTCTCCAAAACAAGAACGCTAAGTAGCTTACCTGTTCAGCTGACTGAGTCATTTTTTTTTAGTTAGAGGAGGAGGGAGGGTGGGAGACACTACGTGTGTAGTGCCTCGGGTTCCTTCTCCACTCGAACTGCTTACCTTCCCAGAAGCCTCTGTTGACGACTTCCGGGTTCCCGCTCCTAGTTGTAAAAAAAAACGTAGACTGCGAAAAGAAAAACGTTAATTTAAACTGCTTTCCACTTACCTTTCGGCCCCCCTCTCTGTGCGCCCGCTGTAGCACTCCAAGGTCTCTTTGTTCAGCAACACTCCCCAGGACCTTACCAATAAGTGTGTAAGTCTTTATTTGCATTTCCAAAATGCAGCACCTTGCATTTATCTAAATTAAGCTCCAACTTGCACTCCTCAGCCCATTGGTCCATCTGATCAAAGTTTTATTGTACTCGGAGGTATCGTTCTTCACTGTGCACTGTTCTTCACATCACCAATTTCAGTGTCATCTGCAAACTTACTATATTTGCATCCAAATAATTTATATAAATGACAAAAAACAGTGGACCGAGCACTGATCCTTGTGGCACACTGCGCTAGTCACAGGCCTCTAGTGTGAAAAACAACCTTCCATCACCACCCTCTGTCTCCTACCTTTGAACCAATTTTGTATCCAAATGGCTAGCTCTCCCTGCATTCCATGTGATCTAACCTTGCTGACCAGTCTGCTATGTGGAACCTTGATGAATAGTGATATCTTGAAAAGTGACCATATTACAGAAGAGGAGATGCTGGACATCTTAAAATGCATAAAGATGTATATACCCCATGACCTGATCAGGTTTAACCTAGTACTTAGTGGGAAGCCAGTGAAGAGATTGCTGGGCCTCTTGCTACGATACTCGTATCATAAATAGCCATTGGTAAGATGTCAGAAGACTGGAGTTAGCTAATGCAGTGCCATTATTTAAGAAAGGTGGTAAGGAAAGCCAGTATCTTATAGACTGGTGAGCCTGACATCAGTGATGTGTAGATTGGAGTGGTTTCTGAGGAACAGGATTTACATGTATTTCGAAAGGCAAGGACTGATTAAGGATAGTCAGGGTGGCTTTGAGTGTGAAAAATAATGTCTCACTAATTTGATTGAGCTTTTTGAAGAAGTGATAAATAAGATTGCCGAAGGCAGAGTGATGGACATTACTGATGTGAACATCAACAAGACTTTTGACAAAGTTCTGCATAGTGTACTGATTGGCAAGATTAGATCACTTGAAATCTGGGGTCGGGGGCGTGGGGAGAGCTAGCCAGTTGAATACAAAATTGGCTTGAAGGTAGGAGACAGAGGGTGGTGGGTGAGGGTTAGTTTTCGGACTGGAGTCCTATGACCAATGGTGTGCCACAATGATCGGTGCTCGGTCCACTGTTTTTTCATATTTATATGAATGATTTAGATGTGAATATAGGAGGTATGATTAGTAAGTTTGTAGATTACACCAAAATTGGACATGTACTGAACAACGAAGAAGGTTACCTCAGAGTACGAAGGGACTTTGATCAGATAGCCATTGGGCCGTGAATTGACAGATGAAGTTTAATTGAAAAAACATGAGGTATTACATTTTGGTAAGGCAAACCAGGGCAGGAATTAGACAGTTAATCATAAGCACCAAGGGAGTGTTGCCGAAGAAAGAGACCGAGGGTGCAGGTGCATAATTCCTTTGAAAGTAGAATTGCAGGTAGGATAAGGTGATGAAGAAAGCCTTTGGCATGCTTGCCTTCATTGGTCAGCACATTTAGTGTTGGAGATGCGATGTCATTTTGTGGCTGTACAGGGCATTAGTGAGGCCACTTTGAGAATTCAATTTAGAATTTAATTCTAGTCCCACAGCTATAGGAAAGATGTTGTTAAATTTGAAAGTGTTCATAAAAGATTTACAATGATGTTGCCAGGGTTGGAGGAATGTCTCTGGAGTGTCATGACTGAGGGGTGACCTTATAGAGGTTTATAAAATCAAGAGGGCCTTGGATAGGGTAATAGCTGAGGTGTTTTCCCAGAGTAGGATGGTCCCAAACTAGAATGGTCCCAAACTAGGGAGCAAAATTTATAGTGAGAGGGGAAAGATTTAAAAGGAACCTATAAGGCACATTTTTTTCAAGAAGAGCGTGATGTATGTATGGGATAAATTGGCAGATGAAGTAGTGAAGCTGGGTACAATTACGTCATTTAAAAGACATCTGGATGGGGATATGAATAGAAAGTGTGCAGAGGGATATGGGCTGAATAATGGGAGTAGATTAATTTAGGATATCTGGTTGGCATAGATGAGTTGGACTGAAGAGTCAGTTTCCATGCTGTACACCTCTATGACTTAGGACTGTATGATTGGAAGTCATCTACATGAAGTAGAACATTAAACACTTGGTGCAAAACATTTTCTGAATCCCAGGATGTTCCATGGAACAAAACTGGTGAGGGTTACATAACAGCATAAGAACATGAGAAATAAGAGATGGTAGGCCATCTTGCCCCTTAAGCCTGCTCCGCCATTCAATAAGATTGGGGTGATATTTTTATGACCTCAGGTCCACTTACCCACCTGCTCACCATAACCCTTAATTCCTTTATTGTTCAAAAGTCTAGCTATCTTTGCCTTCAAAATATTCGTTGCGGTAGTTTCAATTGCTTCACTGGGCAGGGGATTCCACAGATTTGCAACCCTTTGAGTGATGAAGTTCCTCCTGAACTAGTCCTAAATCTCCTCCCTTTATTTTGAGCCTATGCCCTTTGGTTCTAGTTTCATCCACCAGTAGACACAACTTTCTTGCTTCTTTCTTATTTTTTTCCTTTATAATTTTATATTTCTTTAAGATTCCTGCACCTTCTAAATTCCAGTGAGTATAGTGCCAGTCTACTCAATCTATCCTCGTAAGCCAATCCTCACAACTCTGGAATCATCCCAGTAAACCTCTGCACCCCCTCCAGTGCCAGTACGTCCATTCTCAAGTAAGGAGACCAAAACTGCACTTAGTCCTCCAGCATCTTATACAGCTGCAGCATTATCTCCCTGTTTTTAAATGCCATCTATCTAGAAAAGACGGACAACATTCCACTTGCTGCCTTAATTAACTGCTGTATCTGCAAACCAACATTTTGTGATTCATGCACAAGGACACTCTGCACAGCAGCATGCTGCAATTTTTCACCATTTTGCTATTTTTCCTTCCAAAATGGATGACCTCATCTTTACCAACATTGCACTCTATCTACCTTGCCCACTCAGTTAACCTATCTATATCCCTCTGCAGACTTTCAGGGTATATTGTGCACGCGCATGCGTACACACACACACACACACACACACACACACACACACTACACTTGGTCCCCAACTCCAAATCATTAATGTAAATTGTAAACAATTACAGTCCCAACACTGATCCCTGAGGTGTACCACTATCTACTGATTGCCAACCAGAAAAACATTCGTTTACCCCCACTCCTCCTTAACCAATCCTGTGTCCATGCTAATACATTATCCATAATGTTATGCATCTTTATCTTATGCAGCAGCCTTTTGTGCAGCACCTTGTCGAATGCCTTCTGGAAATCCAGGTACACCACATCCACCAGTCCCCCCCTTGTCCACTGTGCTCATAATGTCCTCAAAGAATTCCAGTAAATTAGTTTAACATGATCTGGCTTTCATGAACCCATGCTGCGTCTGCCCGATGGTATAATTTCTATCCAGACATCTCACTATTTCTCTCTTGATAGATTCAAGCATTTTCCCCACAACCAGAAGTTAAGCTAATGCCTCTATAGTTACCCACCTTTTTTCTTCTTCTTTTATAAAAAAATACTGGTATAACACTTACTATTTTTCAATCTGCCGCAAACACCCCAGAGTCAAGTGAGTTTTGGTAAATTACCATCAGTGCATTTGCTATTTTCCCTGCTATCTCTTTTAGTACCCTAGGATTTATTCCATCTTGGCCAGGTGACTTGTCTATCTTTAGCTCATTAGCTTGTCCAATACTACCTCTTTAGTGATTATGATTATTTCTAGGTCCTCATCTGCCATAGCTTCCTTGTCATCAATTATTGGCATGCTATTTGTGTCTTCCACTGTGAAGACTGACACAAAATACATGTTCAGTGCCTTGTTTCCCATTATTTAATAACTTTTCTCATCCTCTCATGGACTAGTCTTTATCTTAGCCACTCTTTCATTTTACATGTATGTAGAAATGCTTGCTATCTGTTTATATATTCTGAGCTACTTCACTCTCATAATCTGTTTTAACTTAAGAGATTTTCTTCATGGCTTTCTGTTGACCTTTAAAGATTTCCAAATCCTCTAGTTTCCCACTAATCTTAGCTTTCAATTTGGTACAGTCCTTTATTTCCTTAGTTATCCATGACTGATTATCTCTTCCCTACAGTTTTTCCTTTCCTATTGTCCTGGTTACATCAGGTAGATTTCATTGTTACATTCGTATCTCAGCAATTAGCTAGAATATTTCTTAAAGCCAAAGGGAAATTTTATAAAGAGCTTTATCTTCCTGGAATTTACACATATTAACCATTGCTTTCAAACATGAAGCATCAAAATGACGAATAATTAAAATAAACTTACCACTATTACACTGATGTGAGTGGGGCTTAATGTGTATAGGCAAGTTCATTTTGAGCTAAGGACAGTGGGATGTCTCAGAGTGAGTCAAAGGTTTGTAAAGATATGTCAAGAATGAAATGAGCAGGGCTTTCCAGAAGAGTAATGTCTATGGGGAGGTGAGGGGTTAGGGTATAGGTGGGGGCAAATGGCTAGTCCATCGTTACTGTCACAATGTCAAAGATGCTAGCTATATGTTCAAGAGTGACAGAGGGAAGGTGCACAGTGACATCTGTAGAGTCTGTGTTGATGGACTCAAATGCGAATGCATCAGAAAGGAATCAAGATGGTGATGGGTTCCCGGTGAATGGATGATTCTGTTTCTATATCTGATCATTGCTCTGAATAAATGAGTAAACTGGCAAGTATCTAGATCAAAGTGGTGGAAGGCCACTTTGGGACGGAGGGGATAAGTTATGGATGTGGACCATGGGAGGATTTGAAGATGTCATTGCTCATCTGGATGAAAGCCATCAACTCAAAGATGTCTGCCTTCTTTATAGTTCACACAACTACTTGATAGCTTTGTTTTGGGTTTGGTATAACCAATATTCTAACAACCTTGGGAACAGAAGGAGAGGAGATGTAAAAGGCTGCAAGAGCAGGGCAATTGCATCAGAGGGAGATCTAGCCAGGTAGCAAGCATACAGGGAAGGCATAGAAGGTGGGCATTGGGATGTCACAGTATTCTTAGAGATATATAGGATCTTATATGCAGACACACAGACTTGGCATGAACCCTGTGCCTGGGACACTTAATCTTTTGCCAGCTACTGTTTTTTAGGACTTCAGTAGTAACATACATGGGATTTTTCAGGCTGCCGCACAAAGGTTCATGAAAGAGTTCAGTGATGCCACCGCCTATCATGTGAATTAATTTATCAAATCTTCAAAGGTGAGGTCAGCCAGACAGCATGGCTGTTCATAATTTTTGATGACAAAAACATTTTTTTACTTTAAGGAAAATTATACGTTCCTGTAGCCATCAATAGGCAGCAGCTATGAGGTATGTCAGTACATTCAGCTCTCTTTCTTGGCTAGTCCCAAAAATTATCATTGGCATATTGTTACAACAAGGAGTGATCAGGAGGGTTTTGTTTTAACATTTCTCTTGGTCTATCACTGCAGGTTTAGTCTTTTGCTCCCCATTTTAGTATGTGGCCAACATTAATTGAAATTTAGTTAACCAAATCAAAAATTAAGGAGTGCAAATTCAAATGTTTCTTGAATGAAAGAATGGTGTTTTATTACCTACTATCCTGAAAGAAAATAATAAAGCAACATCAAACAGACAGAAGTACACAAGTATTGAACTTGCAAAGAAGCTGAGGTCCTTGTGAACGGGGAAAGATAGTTTGAGTATAGGCAGGAGGATAAAGGCAACTGCAGTTACACATCTTAGAGTTCCTTTTGTTATGAGAATGAGAGAGCCTGAATCCAACCATGCAGCTGTTGTCCTGTTTCTTTAGTATAGCTAGTTCGAAAATGTTCAAATCTTAAGTTCTGTGGAAATATGAATTGTCCACGTTCTGATTCACCATTACTGGTTTCTGAGAGTGAGATCCAACGAGTGAAAAACTTCCAGTATCCTTGCTGTTATCACTCCACGTTGCTTTCTGTTGCTTTTTGCTCCATTCTGCTGTGGATAATTCATTCACTTGCGGATTCTAGTGTCTTTTTCATTGTTTCATTTCAAGCTGGATATCTGTAAGCCACATTTCATCTCCAAATATATGTCGTTATCATACAAGTGTGAATAAACATGAGCACAAACTTCCATGATGCCTGAATGAGTTTCAGTGCCTCTTGATTAAAATAGTAATTCTAAGGCAGTTAGATTAGATTACTTACAGTGTGGAAACAGGCCCTTCGGCCCAACAAGTCCACACCGACCCTCCGAAGTGCAACCCACCCATACCCCTACATTTACCCCTTACCTAACACTATGGGCAATTTAGCATGGCCAATTCACCTGACCCGCACATCTTTGGACTGTGGGAGGAAACCAGAGCACCTAGAGGAAACCCACGCAGACACGGGGAGAACGTGCAAACTCCACACAGTCAGTTGCCTGAGGCGGGAATTGAACCCGGATCTCTGGCGCTGTGAGGCAGCAGTGCTAACCACTGTGCCACCATGCCGCCCACACGGTGATCTCAGAATTCATTTTAGATCAACAGTGTCCTTTCTAAGACCATTTTTAGTTCATGAAAGTCTGGAGTATTAAAGTCAAATTTTAAGATTTGACTATTGATAATCCATTTTCACTTTAATTGTGACAATGTGAATAGAGTGGAAACAATATAATGCACAGATTGAGTTTTTTTAAAACACCTGTGCCACAGTTGTGTTTTCATAAAGTTTTCAGATCTTTCTTACAGCCACTATACCTTGATGCAACTCCAACATCTGACATTGACAGCTAAGGTGCGAGGCAATCTGCTGAAAGCACTGTCCCATTGCCTTTGATGACTGGGTGTCTCTCAGAGGTCCGAGGTCACAGAGGCTATGGTCTACTGGAGTTTTATGTACAGGTACAAGAGTACTCTCCATGGCCTAACTAGAAGAATTGGTTTCAATGGCAGAGAGGAGGACGGGCTACTCACCTAGTGTGGGGGTATGCTAAAACAAATCTCTAGAGTAACAGGCATGTGTTTTCCTCCCTCTCAGTGTATTTTTTTCAAACTCATTCATGGAATCTCACTGACTGGTCTGGCATTTATTACCCATCACTAGATGGTCTTCAAAAGGTGCTTGTGAGTTTTCAGTAGAATCACTAGTCTATTTGGTGGTAGGTTATCTCACAATTGCGTTAGGGAGGGAGTTCCAGGATTTTGACACAGTGACACTGGCACCTTTTACCCACTGAGTCTGCAAGCAGTAAAATCGGTTGCTTGAATGAGTTTTGAGAAGATTTGTAGCCCAGGTTGAGATTCTGGATGTAGGTTTGCTTGCTGAGCTGGAAGGTTCATTTCCAGATGTTTTGTCACTCTACTAGGTAACATCTTCAATGGGCCTCCAGGCGAGGCACTGTACATAATTCCTGCTTTCTATTTATATATTTGGTTTCTTTGAGTTGGTGACTTAATTTCCTGTGGTGACATAATTTCCTGTGGTGACATCTTTCCTGTTCTTTTTCTCAGGGGTGGTAGATGAGGTCTAACTCAATGTGTTTGTTCATAGAGTTCCAGTTGGAATGCCATGCTTCTAGGAATTCTCTTGCGTGTCTCTGTTTGGCTTGTCCTAGGCTGGATGTGTTGTCCCAGTCTAAGTGGTGTCCTTGCATATCTGTATGTAAAGACACAAACACATAGAGTTAGATCCCATTTACCACACCCTGAGAAAAAGAACAGGAAATGATGTCACCAACCCAAAGCAAACCTACATCCAGATCAGTTGTTTTCATGTTTTGTTTTCAAGTGTCAAAGCTTTTACTTCACTTTCAATAGCAATTAACTTGGGCCCTCAGTCCATTTTCAAACTTTGACCTCAAAGACATGTCACCAGACAGCCTTCAATACAACTTTACACTATACTCTATTCAAGAGCAATCTTTACATTTAATTAAAAGAGAACATTTAAAGCATCATTAGCTTTTAATGACTTTTGGTCATAAGTGTCAAATTCCTTATAATTTGAGAAAACATTAAGTAGTTTCAAACTTGCTGAGCTTGCTCTAAATGTCAAAGGTGTACTTTCAGAGTTCATTCTGTCAGACTTGTTATCAGTTTAAATCATAATGGGATATATACAATTTTGATCTGCTAACAGAGGCACAGATATATATGTGTGCTTGTTAAAATCAGGGATGCTTTTATAATTGTTCCATCGGTGTCAAAACCAGTAAAGTTATTTTTATTGTAGAACAATCCAGACAGTATATTACTTCTTTTCTTTTGGATGACCATTGTTGCTTCACACCAAACTCATAAGAGCACCTCCTTATGCAGCAACATTTACTATTGCTGGCTGTCTTTGCAATCTTTCTGAATAAACTGCTGAGTTATGCAGTTCAGAGGCATCCCTGAACTATCAGCATTTACAGAGTGTTAAGGATAGATAGACTGAAGAGAAAAGATGCTGTGGCCCTATCTGTCAAGGACATTTCAAAAGTGTTAGATGTGCTTTTTAATGCAGGGTATAGGAGTATGCTGCAGGCTATCAGTGGATAATAAGAGTTTCCTTCATGTAAGGTCCTGATATCTGGTGGAAAGAAGTGACTTGCAATCTCTGTCATTGCATTTGAGCACATGCAATGTGTTGATGTAATTTCTTTGCTTTGTTTGTCTTTACCTGTATATTGACAGATTACATATGATGGTCCCATTGTGTTGAAATGTAGTGAAGTTCCAATGTTTGGATAGGAGACTCAAGATTCCCCACCTGATGAGTCAGCAGCCTACCTGATGCTGTTGTCAATGATGAGCTGTAGAAATCCAACACAGATGACAATCGTTAGGCATACTGGAGTTACTTCATGTTTCTGTGCTATCAGGATGCTCAATTAACAATCATACATCAATCTATTCTTCTGTGGCAAAGAAAACTGAATTTTTTTGTACTGAATTTGACAACAGAGAAATGCTCAGTAGGCACTGAACAGTCACTTTGATAAATACGCTGCATTCAGCACACTATTCCTTAGTTCTGCCAGAGCTGTGCTCTTTCCAAATGGTCTTACATTGCTACGTGCTAAGTAACTAACACCTGTTATTTTGTCCTTCTACTAGCACATTTTAAAAAGGCATAGTTAAGATTTTTTCACCCTTTAGAAATCTGAGAAATGCTGCAATGATTTTTTAAATCAATATAAATAAATAGAGGATTTTGGTCAGTGTCAAAGGTATTGAGGTAGCATTGTTATATTTTTATCTTTAATTTTGATAATTGTGCATTTCGGGAGATCATGGGATGCTTGGGGTTGGGTGGGTCTGTTGGGACCCCAGGTGGCAAGTTCTTGGTGAGGCTGAGGTATTGATTGGAAAAAACAGAGGAAGGAGGATCTTAGTCTGGGCTCCTTTATTCCACTTGGTAAGTACTCCTTCAGGTAATGGGTGCTGTCGAAGGGAGGACCCTGCCAGCTAGGTCCTAGGTTTGCCTCGAGACAAAAAAACTGCAGATGCTGGAATCCAAGGTAGACAAGCAGGAAGAATACAGCAAGCTAGGCAGCATCAGGAGGTGAAGAAGTCAACGTTTTGTGTGTACCCCTTCTTCAGGACCTGCAATGCAAACACCCCAATTCTCACCTGATCATGGAGGGAAGGTCCTTAATGAAACAGCTGAAAATGTTTGGGTTTAGGACATTACCCTGTGAGGATGTCCCTGGGACTGAGCTATCTGACCTCCAACAACCACAGCCATTTTCTTTTGTACCAGGTATGACTCCAACCAATGGGGATTTTTTTCTCCTTGATTCCCATTGACTCCAGTTTTTCAAGGGTTTCTTGATTTCACCCTCCATCAATGCAGCCTTGATGTCAAGAGTAGTCATTCCTGTGTCACCTCTGGAATTCAGCTCTTTCGTTTATGTTTGAACTAAGGCTGTAATGAGATTGTGACCTGAGTGGACCTGGTGTGCACCAAGCTGAGTGTCTGTGAGCTGGGGATTAGCAGGTGCTGCTTGATAGCATTGTTGATGACACCTTTTGTGAGTGGACTAATGGACTGGTAATTGGCCAGGTTGGAATTTTCCTGCTTTGTATGTACAGGACATATAGCAATTTCCCGTATTGTGGGTAGATGAAAGTATTGTATCTCTTTTGGAACACCACCAACAAGCAGTGTGGCAAGTTCTGGAGCACACGCCTTCAGTACTTCTGCTAGAATATTGTCAGGCTCCTAGATCACCACCTACTATTAGGTATGACTTCCTGCATTCTTCTTTGAATCAGGTTGACTCCCTTAGAACTTAGAATCCCTTCAGTGTGGAAACAGCCCCTTTGGCCCAACAAGCCCACATCGACCCTCCGAAGAGTAACCCACCCAGACCCATTCCCTTATTTCTCTACATTTTCCCTGACTAATGCACCTAACACTACTGGCAATTTAGCATGGCCAATCCACCTAACATGCACATCTTTGGATTGTGGGAGGAAACCTGGAGGAAACCCATGCAGACACGGCGAGAACATACAAACTTCTCACAGATGGTTGGCCGAGGCAGGAATCGAACCCAGGTTCCCTGGTGCTGTGAAGCTTCAGTGCTAACCACTGAGCCACCGTGCTGCATTAGCTAAATGATAATTATGGAGTTGGGACATGCCACCCCATGAGCTTACAAATTGTGTTCAAGTATGATCCTGCTGCTTCTGAGAGTCCGCAGACCTTTATCGATGCCCGGTGCTAAGTTCTTAAATCTGTTTGAAGTTCGTCTCATGTAGCATGGTGACAGTGCCACACAACACAGTAGAGAGTATTCTCAATGTGAAGATGGGACTTCATCTCCACACGGACTGTGAAGTGGTCACTTTTAGGATACTGTTATGGGCCGATGCATTTTGCAACAGGCAGATTAGTGAGGATGAGAATCATAGAATCCCTACATCACAGAAAGAGGCAGTTTGGCATACTGAGTGTTCGCCTATCACTGATCCTAGAAAAAGCATCCCACATCTGGACACTACAAGGCAATTTAGCATGATTAATTCACCCTGAAGGCATACGTTTGGAAGAGAGATGAGGTGAAGCATGTTTTTCCTTTGTATCTATTCCTTTGCCACTTGCTGCAACCCAGGTTAGTAGCTATGTTCATTAGCACTTGATCAGCTTGGTCAGTGATGGTACTGCTAAGCCAGTTTTAGTAGTGGACATTGAAGCCCCCCAACCAAGTGTATTTTCTGTGCCCTTGCCAACTTCAGTCCTTCCTCCAAGCAGTGTTCAACATGGAGGAATAACAATTCATGGGCTTTTCAATGAAATCCATCTTTGTAAAGTTTCATAAGTTTTAATAATATTTATATTGTTGCTCTAAAGAGTCATATGTGCATTAAGCATAGAAAATGCTTCAGAAATGGCAAAATTGCATTCCCAGCAAGCTGGAAATGAAAAGAGATGCAATTTGGGCTCAGTCCTGATTCCCACCTCCGACAGGAAGCCTGTCTCCAGGAATCCAAGGATTATATTTGAAAGTTTGTGTTCATTAGAATTTAAGAGACTAAGGGATGGATTTGATGGAAGTTTTAATTTTGGGTAATAAATAGAGAAGAAAGAAAGAAGCTTGTCCTGCTAGTTGGGGAGTCAAAGATTACAGGGCATAGTCTAAATATTAGAGAAGGATGTAACAAGAGAGAGGGTAAGAAATACTTCCAAATGCGAGGAGTGATAGATGTATTTCTAGTTTGCAGCCAATTGTAAATTCTAGCCAAATTATTCCAGTCAGGTGAGGAAGGATGAACTCTCTGCCCTCTTTAACCTGTCGAATTGGTCGTAAGACAGCAATCCAGCTAAATGGTGGAACAAACAGGTGGGGCTGAACAATCTGCTCCGGTTCCTAAATTCAAATTAACAGAATAACCCATGCTTATTATTTATATTATTTGTAATTAACTCAGTCCACAATTGAATTTACTGTGTACAAGGTTAAGGGAACTCCACTCATTTATAAGAGTGCCATTGAAAGAAGGACGTTGAAATGCTAAGCAGATTCTACTAATTATTCAAGTCTATACAATGCAGAAGATGTAACGCAACCATGGTCCTAGTAACTGATTATCATTTCTTAACTGGCAGTGTAAAATTTTATTAAAGTTCACTTGTAACTACTGACAGAAGTAATGTAGAAACATCTTTGAGTCATAGAAATGTACAGCACAGAAACAGACCCTTCAGTCCAACTTGTCCATGCTGACCAGAAGATATCATAAATTAGTGGGCGGCACGGTGGCACAGTGGTTAGCACTGCTGCCTCACAGCGCCTGTAGACCCGGGTTCAATTCCCGACTCAGGCGACTGACTGTGTGGAGTTTGCACGTTCTCCCCGTGTCTGCGTGGGTTTCCTCTGGGTGCTCCGGTTTCCTCCCACAGTCCAAAGATGTGCGGGTCAGGTGAATTGGCCAAGCTAAATTGCCCGTAGTGTTAGGTAAGGGGTAAATGTAGGGGTATGGGTGGGTTGCGCTTCGGCGGGTCGGTGTGGACTTGTTGGGCCGAAGGGCCTGTTTCCACACTGTAAATCTAATCTAATCTAATCTAATCTAATCTGGTCCCTTTTGCCAGTACTTGGCCCATATCCTTCTAAACTCTTCCGATTCATATATCCATCCAGATTCTTTTTAAATGTTGGTAATTGTACCAGCCTCCACAACTTTCTCTGGCAGCTCATTCCATGCGCACACCATTTTCAGCATGAAAAATTGCTCCTTAGGTCCTTTTTAAATCTTTCCCCTCTCATCCTAAATCTCACCCCAGGAAAAAGACATTGTTTGTTTACCGTATCCATGTCCCTCGTGATTTTACAAACCTCTATAAGGTCACCCCTCAGCTCCAGGTAAAACAACCCCAGCCTATTCAGCCTTTTCCTATAGCTAAACCCTCTGACCTTAGCAACATTCTTGTAAATCTTTTCTGAACTCTTTTCAAGTTTCACAACATCCTTCCTATAGGATTTGTTTCTTCTATTTAAAATTTAGTTTGGAATTATGTAGCTCATGTATTGCATTGTTTGACTTGTCTGTAGATTTTGTAGCTGTCACAATTTCTTTCCTCTGCTTCTCCCCTTTATCAACAGTTTATATTTACATTTAGCCTAATCTTCGTATAAACTGTTGTTTCTTTCCCCCAATTCAGTAAGCTACTGGTATTTTTTTAAAATTACAACAGACACTATTTAATTTTTATTCCCTAAGGAAGTCCTGACTACTTAGGAGAGAATCATATGGCATGTAAATGAGTGACATTTTCATTAAAATCTTCAAACAAACATTCATTGGAATGTGATAATCTGCATAGCTCTTTGCAGTTTCAACCTCTTTATGAAAGCCAGATTGTGGGTGTCTCCCTTTCCTTCCTTTCAACACTGAGACACAAAATAACTTTGGCTGATATTAACAAAGTCTGGGATCAAACCTGTTATGTGAGGCATTTTGACAGTAATTTATCTGTCTGTAAAGTGAGGATGGAATCATGAATAACTTGTGCCACTTCCTGGCCAAATAAATCAGAAATAAATCTTGTTAAAAATCAACATGTTGGAAGTGTGATTATTCCACTGCTGCAAAGTTCTCAATACCATGGAGAAAGTTAACTGCTTAGCAGCACTGTCAAAGTACGATAAACCCCAAAATGCTTTGCTCAAGATTCAAGCTGAATCATACAGGTTATAAAGTTCTCAGATTAATTTCTGCCAAGCCCATTTGTCTCTATGGGAACAGTGGCATAATTATTCTCAGCGCCTCTAGGGTATGAATGAAAAACTGTCAGTCAGGATTCCAGTTTCTGCTCACTCACTATCTATTAGTTTACATTGAAAAGTACGCGTGGACGTTTTGAGAATATGACTCAGATGTTTGGAGCAGATTGGATGAGATTAGAGGCAGAGTTTGCTTGTTTCCCAATAGGAAGCTCAAATGTTATATAGAATCTGTGGCATAGAAACAGGTCATTTGACCCAATTAGTGTGTACTGGTATTTTGCACACAGACATCCTTCAAGGCCAATTACTGAACCTCTTGTCTGCCCTTTCCTTGTCTGTCATCTTAATATTATATGTATATTTGTATATAATAAATATCAAGGTTCTTCTTAACTACATCAACATGATTTGCCTCAATCATTTCTTGTAACAGATGGTTAGGAATTGTCAGTTTTTAATGCTTGCAAAAGGAATACTCTTTGAAATCCATACTCTGGACTAAGACTGAGTTTTTATAGTTCACAGTATCCCAGGAAAATTCAGAGACATTTAGAAGGTAATACTTTTGCCAGTGCAATGCAAAATTAAACACTGATCAAAGAAAGCATCATTTTCTTATGATGTTTTTAGTTGAGTTACAGACTTGGTTAGATCAATCTATGACATTTGTATTCAAATTCTCTGTCAGACTGAAAAGGTTGTAATCTTGTACTTGTGACAATTGTAAGTGAAATATTTTGGAAAATCTCGATCCAGTTCCCAAGTGGCATCACCCAACAAGTATAAAGCTGTCTTTAAACTTGGCAGGATTTGCATTAACTTGGCAATGTCACTCAAATTTAGAAAAATTGGCAGTTTAAGCAATGACATATTGGCACAATGGGTTGTGTACTGTACATCTGTTAGTGTGGTTGGCACACTATCAGTGGAACTGTCTTACCATACAATACATGATCTTTGAGCATTTGACATTATCAGTGGATACAGACAAAGCAGAAACATCTTGTTTTCCTTTTGCAGTGCTATTCTTGTTGTGCATGCTAGATGCACAAACATCCATAGATTCTATGTGGTGCAAATGTAGATTTTGTTGAATATTCAGTCATTTTTTCATTTAAATTCCTACTTTTATTATCATGCTCTGTTCTCTTTTAAGTCCAATTTCTTGAGTTATAACTACTAATATTTATGTTTAAATTGTGTAATTGGAGACATAATGTTTCCCCTTTCAATTATTATCTGTGTCATTGATTTGTTACCTCAAGGCAACATTCAGAAAGGCAATGGCTATTTCAAAAATTAAATCTTCAAGTTCTGAGAATGGAGAATGTTTGTTAAAAAACATCTGTTTGAACACAAATTGCATCATCTTGAACAGTCTCTATTTTTATGATTCAACCTAACTCCTAAAGTTACATCTTAAACAGGTTGGGCTGAAGCCCCAGAATAGGCAGTTGAACTGTTTCCTTTTACCTGTAAGGAGAAAGAAAAATTATCTTGAAATCTGAATTAGAGTTTGGTGATTGATCTATTCTCAGTATGAATTAATTCAGAGATAACCAACGAGAACACAAGTTGACACATTCAGATTTGCATTTTCCTCTTGATGAATTGCCCCTAGTTTTAGGATGGAACATGATCATTAGAATCCCATATAAGAATCAGTATAAAATAAAGTCAGTTTCATGTTTTGTTATGTACATACTCCTTCCTCTTCTCAGGAGAATTGTTTTTGTGTTGAACGAATAAGGCATTTTCCAAGTTTGTATAAGAAAGATTAAATATTATGCGAAGAATGTTACCATTCACTAACATTTCCACACAGTATAAAGCAGCACAACTGCTTGAGGTACTAATTATCTGCTCTCACGACACAGAATATTGAACATTCTCAATACAAGGTAGGCCATCATTATAGCTTGTCTCAATTTAAAGAAGACTAAACACAGACCTATGATTAGAAATACCAAGCAATCATTAAAATGTCACTTGCTACTCACAAAAACTAAAATAAAAAGCAAAACATATGAACTTCCTTAATAGAAAATTTCCTTTAAGGTTTTGTGATAGTGTTCATAAAAGCATGTAGCTGAAATCTGTGCAATTACTTATCATCTTGTATAAACTGGCAGAAAACAAAGAAAATTGCCAACAATAATTCTTGCAAGTGGTACATTAGTTTGTAATCTCCTGCATAATCCTTTGTGAAGGTAAATGCATTATGAGACAATACAATGAGCTTATTTACATTATGCTTATCCTTGACATCACAAGGCACTAATACCATTGCTATCTTATCAGCTATTACCAGGAAAAATCTGTGCATTAAACATTAAACTGAAAGCCATTATTATAGGACATTCTACATTTTACATATAATACTTTTTCCTAAATTCCTTGTGCAATTATCCAGGCTATAGAGTGAACAATAACTTATACTTAGACAGCACCTCTAAGGTATTCAACAGGTCACCATTCAAAAAGATCTAATGGCGAAAATGACTAAAGGTTTAGTAGGCATTCATCTGCTCCATTCCTTTGTTCAAGAAGGTTGTGTAGATAAGTCCAGCAATTATAGATCAATTAGTTTAACTTCAATGGTGGGGAAACTTCTTGAAACAAGTATTCGGGATAGCATGTTACTTTATAATAAGATTCTGAGGCTATTACTGAACAAAGAGATTTTGGGGTGCAGGTTCATATTTCCTTGAAAGCAGAGTCACAGATAGGCAGGCTAGTTAAGAAGGTGTTTGGTACTCTGGCCTTTATTGGTCAGTGCATTGTGGATAGGAGTTGGGAGGTCATGTTGCGGCTGTCGAGGACTTGGGAAAAGTGAGGACTGCAGATGCTGGAAACCAGAGTTTAGATCAGAGTGGTGCTGGAAAAGTACAGCAGGTCAGGCAGCATCCGAGGAGCAGGAAAATTGACATTTTGGGCAAAAGCCCTTCATCAGGAATAGAGGCAGGGACAGATAAATGGGGCAGGGGGTGGGGCTGGGAAGAAGGTAGCAAAGAGTACAATAGGTGAATGGGCATGAGGATGGAGGTGATAGGTCAGAGTGGATGGTGAGGGAAGATAGCAAAGAGTACAATAGGTGAATGGGGGTGGGGATGGAGGTGACAGGTCAGAGGGGAGGGTGGAGCGGATAGGTGGGAAGGGAGATTGGCAGGTAGGACAGGTCATGAGGACAGTGCACTTGTACTCTTTGCTACCTTCCCCCATCCTCCTCTCTGACCTATCATCTCCATCCCCACGCCCATTCACCTACTGTTCTCTTTGCTACCTACTCTCCAGCCCCCCCACCCCATTTATCTCTCCACCCTGGAGGTTCCCTGCCTCTATTCCTGATGAAGGGTTTTTGCCTGAAACGTCGATTTTCCTGCTCCTCGGATACTGCCTGACCTGCTGTGCTTTTCCAGCACCACTCTGGTCTAAACTGTAGAGGACATTGGTCAGGCCACTTTTGGAATACTACATTCAATTCTGGACTCGCTGCTATAGGAAGGTTCTTGTGAAAAGATTCACAAGGATGTTGCTAGGTTTGTAGGATTTGAGCGAAAGGGAAAGGCTGAATAGGCTGGGGTTATTTTCTGTGGAGCATTGGAAACTGTGAGGTGACCTTAAAGAGGTTTATAAAATCATGAAGGATATGGTGAATAGTCAAGGTATTTTCCCCAGAGTAGGTGAGTCCAAAACTAGAAGGCAGAGAGTCATAGAGTCGTAGAGATATACAGCATGGAAACAGACCCGTCAGTCCAACCCGTCCATGCCAACCAGTTATCCCAACTCGATCTAGTCCCACCTACCAGCACTTGGTCCATATCCCTCCAAACCTTCCTATTCATATGCCCATCCAAATGCCTCTTAAATTTTGCAATTGTACCAGCCTCCACCACTTCCTCTGGCAGCTCATTCCACAAATATACCATCCTCTTGTGTGAAAAAGTTACCCCATCGGTCTCTTATATCTTTCCCTTCTCACCCTAAACCTATGCCCTCTAGTTCTGGACTCCTTGACCCCAGGGAGAAGACTTTGCCTATTCATCCTGTCCATGCTCCCCATAATTTTGTAAACCTCTATAAGGTCATCCTTCAGCCTCCCACACTCCAGGGAAAACAGGCCCAGGCTGTTCAGTTTCTCCCCATAGCTCAAATCCTCCAACTCTGGCAACATCCTTGTAAATCTTTTCTGAACCCTTTCAAGTTTCACAACATCTTTCTGATAGGAAGGAGACCAAAATTGCACTCAGTATTCCAACAGTGGTCTAACCAATGTTCTGTACAGCTGTAACATGACCTCCCAACTCCTGTACTCAATACTCTGACCAATAAAGGAAAGCATACCAAATGCCTTCTTCACTATCCTGTCTACCTGCAACTCCACTTTCAAGGAACTGTGAACCTGCACTCCAAGGTCTCTTTGTCACACAACACTCCCTACGACCTTACCATGAAGTGTATAAGTCCTGTTAAGATTTGCTTTCCCAAAATGCGGCACCTCACATTTATCTGAATTAAACTCCATCTGCTACTTCTCAATCCATTGGCCCACCTGATCAAGATCCTTTTGTAATCTGAGGAAACCTTCTTTGCTGTCCACTACAATTCCAATTTTGGTGTCATCTGCAGACTTACTAACTATACCTCTTATGCTCACATCCAAATAATTGATGTAAATGACGAAAAGTAGTGGCCACAGCACCGATCCTTGTGGCACTCCACTGGTCACAGGCCTCCAGTCTGAAAAACAATCCTCCACCACCACTCTCCGTCTTCTACCTTTGAGCAGGTCTGTATCCAAATGGCTAGTTCTCCCTGTATACTGTGAGATTTAACCTTGCTAACCAGCCTCCCATGGGAAACCTTGTTAAATGCCTTACTGTGTCCATATAGATCACATCTACCACTCTACCCTCATCAATCCTCTATGTTTACTTCTTCAAAAAACTCAATCAAGCTTGTGAGACATGATTTTCCATTCGCAAAGCCACGTGTTGGACTGAAGGGTCTGTTTCCTTGCTGTACATATCTATGACTCCAAGAAAATGATTCTAGAATTAGTATTCACATGGAAAAAACTGGCATGTTTAGGGAAATCCATTTTTGAAAGGGGAAATCATGTTTAACTAACATTCTGGAGCTTTTTGATGATATTAACATGAAAGGTCAATAAGAAGAGTGCTGTTGATGTGATGTACAAGGACTTTCAAAAGGAATGTGATACAATGCCATACAGCAGACTTGTGAGATACATTTCAATTCAGAGAATAAAAGGAACAGGAGCAAAGTGGATACAAAATTGACCGAATGATGGGAAACAGGGTAGATATCCATGCTATCTTGTTAGTCTTTAGTCGAATTCCCCAGGGGTCAGTTAGGACCCTTGACTTTCCGTATAGATTAACAATCTTAGTGTTGAGAGGCCAGTTTTATAATTTGCAGATATTATGAAGTTTGGAATCATTGCGAACTCTGAAGATGACAGTACAGAACTTGTCGGTCGAGTGGACATATAGCTGGCAGATGATGTGGAACATGGAGAAGTGTGAGGTGAAACACTTTGGTCAGAAGAACATGGACAGAAAATATAAAATAAGCGATAGAATACTTAAGGGTGTTTAGGAGCAAGGACCTGGATGTATTTAGACATATATCACTGAAGGTGGCATGACAGAGAGAGCACAATGCTGCCCCTGTGAGGGTAGATTGGAGAATGTGGGACTTCCCTCCTTGTAAAGAAATCTAAGAAGCGATCTGACAAGTCTGATTTCAAAATCATGATGTCTGCATAGAGTAGTTATTGAGAAATTTACTGTTTGTAAAAGCGTAGAGAACAAGACAGAACTGATTTAGTCATTTGCAAAAATAGCAATTGTGATGTGCGAATCTTTTTTTATCTGATGAGTCATTTGGGTCTGGAATGCACTGCCTGGAAGTTTGGTGGAAGCACAGTCGCTGAGGCATTGAAAAGGGAGGTTATTTGATTAGGTAAAATGTACAAGGGTATGGGAAAAGGCAGGAAAATGGCAGTAAATCATAATGCTTGTTTCTGAAGCAGTGCAGACACTATGGACTGAATTGTTAATTCTGCACTGTAACAATTCTATGATTCTGTGATATAGTAATGGAAGAATGTAATATTATTGGAGGCACCAATCTGGCGGCAAGAAAAGGGTTCAATGGCAAAGTTGTGCCCCAGGAAAATCTGTCCAGTATCAAGGTACCAATCACTTAGAACTGGCTCCACTGGGCTGGACAGGTGGGTTGCTTTCCTGACACCAGATTCCCAAAGCATCTGCTGTACCTAGATTGCATTCACAGTGGATGATTTCCATGTGGACACCTTAATCGTTTATGGACATTCTCAAAGCAACCTTGAAGAGGTGGAACATCCCCATCAACTTCTGGGAGTCAATGGCTTGTGACTGACCAAAGTGACAAAAGATCATTCCACAATGTCACTGATCGTACAGAGAGACTTCATCAGGAATGAGTAGAGGCAAAGTCAGGGCATCAGAGTGCACAAACCTCCAAACAACCAACCTACCCCACCCTTCAAACATCACATGCCCTGAGTCTGGAAATCACCCACTTATCAGCTATCTCAGAACCCATAAAACCAGAATGGAAGAACGTTAATCTTAATCCTAAGGGACTGCCTCAGATTCAAGATCATTAATATAGCAGTCGTAATAATCTTGCTTTTGTTCTGCAGTGTCCTTGTGTGTGACCTGAGTCAACTATTGATGAATCTTACCATCAAGGGACTATCAGAGAATTAGTTGTGCCACAGCACAATGGCATTTGCTGCTTATCTAATCATGAATAGAAGATTTGACATTTTTGCTCACGTATAAAAATTATAGTAATAATAAGTTATTTATTAAAATTTATGAAGAAGATCCAGCCATCCTTGAAGCAAACGAACAAATGACATAGCAGTTGTTTTTCAAACTGCAAATAGTTAATTCTGAAAGTAAGTGCGTCACTGATGCCAATGTGGCTTAAACAGAGTCCGTGTGGACGGTATAGATGTGGAGTGTCCACATTTAAATACAATAAGAAAAATGTTAAAGTTTTCTTAGTTGTGAGGGAAAATAATTTTTTTGTTATTTCACCATTAGAAAAGAATTCTGAGATTTATTGTTGGAGTTTAGTTAAAGCATAACTTATGGCCCAAGTAATATATGAAGCCTATAAAGATATCCAGCCCTTAGTTAATTTGGGAAATTTCTGGTCAAAGAAATCTTGACTATAATACATCATATTTCTATATGCAATGTTCATTTTACGTGCATTTAAAAAAGAGAAATATTGCATATTTTAAAAAATCACTTCCAAATGAACAGAGATGCTTTGCTGAGATGCTTTGCTAAGAGGCTTGTCGGTAGCTTCATAAGCAAGGTTCTGTTTTTGCAAGTTCATTTATCCTATATTAAAGTCATAGAATGTAGAGTTCAGAAGGGTGACATTAAATATGCTTGGAAAAATAGAAAATCTGATAATCCAACTTTGAGTATATGAGTGAATGGTTATCGTTAGCAATGGCATGATACTACAGTTGCTTGTGGTAAAAGCTTTAGTGAGAAGGCTGTCAAAATTTCTTAAACTCAACAATGATCCAGTAACTCAGTTAATTTATCTAATAATTCTGAACCTTTCAGAACAGGTGTATAATTTGTAGATTACTTTGAACAGCAGTAGCATAACTGAAATTGGTTTTGTCACCTCCAAGTTGATGATCATCATGGATTCTATTGTCAAACAAGATCTAATTGCTTCCCTTACTGCAAGAAGCTTGTGTGTTAATAATGGTTTTAAAATAGTGGTCTCTTCACTTCCTGCCAGCATTAACCCACAATTCTGAGAGCCTGCTGAAACTCTGAGACTCATGCAGGAACCATTTAGACAGTATGCATAGTGTGTGGAACTGTGTGCTTTCAAATGGAGTTGAAAGTACATTCGAGCAGGTAACAGCAAGCATACATTATGTTTCTCACAGCCTTTGAAAATGACTTCCTTTGAAGTAAACACTTGGTCACTTTCTCTGTTGAATGGAATTTTTCAAAAAATTCCTGCTGAGGTGGAGTACAATAACAAGTTGAACAAATGGAGCATGCATATTCCTATAACATATTCTGAGTGAACTGCAACATTTTACACAAGAGGACAGCAATTTAAAAATTATAGAAGATTTGATATTTTGTCTGTGCTAAATTCATTACTTAGATGAAAGTCAGGTGCTGTGGTTCACCTTGGAAAATTGTCTGAAATCTGCTATTATCAGCAACCCCTGCTGCAACTCCGCACTTGCTGGAACCAGGTGTTATGTCACGCCGGTGAACCCTTCTGTTAATTAAACCAAACACCCAGAAAAGCTCACATAACCTTATAATCTGTTAAAATATGAGTGACAGAGAACTCCCAAATTTGATGATTTAAAGAAAATAATATCAATTTAATCTTTAACTCTGAACATGAAAATTAAACAACAGCTATTCACAACTCTAAGCCCCCCCTTTACTGTTCCAATAAAAGCAGTTATTAAAACTATGTCAACTTAATTTCAAAACTATAAAGTGGCTGTCATCTGCGGTGTCTGTCTTCTTCCGGCTGAAAACCCCCCAGGTTGTCTTCTTTCTTTTTATTGTGAAGATGTTTCACATGAAAAAGATACCTTTGATAGTATTTCAAGCTTTTGGGTCTCTCTCTCTCTCTCTCTCTCTCTCTCTCTCTCTCTCTCTCTCTCTCTCATGCGATAGCAGTTACTCTGTCTGACTTTCAACATGCCCTGCTTTTTTTACAACTCCAGTATTGGATCATCTCATTGGTTCGATGCTGGCAAAATAATAAATTCAAACGCGATTGGGTTTTAATATCCTGGGACATAATTTGAACTGATTAAATTTGAATTGTTATTAAAACAGCAATCAATTCAGGTGTCCATTTCACAGCCAAATGTTGCATATTTTCAATTTTCCAGTACACTCTGTGATTGCTAGCTAGTCATCATAGGTGCTTGTTTGCTATCAGTTCAGAACAGCATTCACTCTCTCTTAAAGGTATAGTATATACCTTCAACTTCATAACACAGGTAATAAAAGGGTTGGTGTGTATGATCACATAGCTTGCATCTATTGCCTGTGAAGTCATATTCCAGCAAGGACTTCAGGCCTTCAGGTCAAAAAATAGGTAGTTACTAAATAGGATGTTCATAGAAACAAAGGCCTGAATATGAATTTCAAAAAAAATTCTTGAGTAAATTGTGGCACTGAACAGTTGAAATTAAACCTAAAGCTGACAATATTCTAACTTGAAATTAATTTTGGGCTTCCTACTTTTCCAAACCTGGAACTTGTTGGAGACCGGATTGTAATATAAATTTGCAGGCACAAATGTGATGTAAGAAACTAGCAGATAGAGGTACGATAGAGCTTTTACATCCTCATTTATTTATTTGGAAAGGAAATATTTGAAGGTCTGTGGGGAAAATCACAGGATTGTGGACTAATTAGATAGTTATCTCAAAGAGGGCACCCTAAATAAAATGCTGTTTCTTTTCTGTTGTGTGACTTGTGCAATCTGCTTTTGGCTTCTTCCATTTTACTTGATATCCACAATGCTGATCAATCAACCTTCCTCCGGGATAGGGCTTTTACCGTAGTGTATGTGGATCTTGGCCTACAGTCAGTCAGTCTGGGTTTGTGAGATGTCCATCCAAATCATCATCTATATGACCGCCATCTTGTACCTGCAGCTCAGCTCTGGGGGCCTGCTCTTGCATAAGCAGTGGTTACAAGGAGGGATGCAACCATAAGCTCTTGGGGTTTTGAAAGGTCGGAGCAGGGAATATATAGTGGTGTAAGGTGGAGTGGAGAGGGACAAAGCTCCAAAGGGGCAGTAAGATCTCAATGTCTAGGAGCTCCAGAGAAAGTTGGGGACAGTAACTGCTGGCAAATTAAAGAGGAGATACTAAAGGATCACAGATCCAACAAGGATGACAAAATGGTGAGGATGTAACAGAATAGGGAGGAGTTGGTGAGTTACTGATACTTGAATGACCCAAGATATAACTGAATCTCACATGTTGAAACAGTATCAAAGTTACTGCTCAACATTCTAACAAAGTAGAAATGGCTATAGCTGAAGAGTTTTTCTGCTGGAAGGGTGTGCCGAGTTGCATCATGTTTTGGCGAACTGAACTGACCTCAGATAAATCAAAAGTCCAACTGATGGACAATCTATTTCAGCTGCCCAAAACTGTAGGATTGCCAACATAACAGTATTCAAATAATCACATCCCAGTGAGATCTCAAGTACTCAGTGATCTAAAGAATATTTTGCCCGATTCTCAACACATCGTAATCTCTGAACTATACAGTAAGTAATGAAGCAAAGAAGGCAAAAATGATCTAGCAGCTGCACTATTGGCATAAGCCAAAGATCTCAAACAATACATGTTCTGTCATTCTGGAGTGATGCCACAGCCATCCAAGGGGAGGGGGTGAGCAAAAGCAGAGTTTTAAGTTGTGGGTGACTGTGTCTGGCATCATTGCCATGTCTTGGCCACATGTGACTGGTTCTGCTTCACCCTCTCTGAAAGTAATCTGGTTATTGCCAATGAGGCTAGTAAGGTGCCCTGATATGCTTTCTGAACCCCAAGCAATGCACATTCCAACCATAGGCATGTCATTTTGGCAGCAAGGAATTGTCATTTGAAATCACACTGGATGCAGCCTCTGATAGTATGTGTGATTGTTAGGGAGGACCATAACACCTTAAGAGGTTGGAGCAGGAGTAGACCATTTGGCCCATCAAGTCTGTTTCACCATTAATTAGATCATGGCTGATTATCTTTAACTCCACTTTCCTGTGTTTCCCCCATAACCCTTGATTCCCGTCCTGATTAAAAATCCATTTCTCAGCCTTGAATATATTTAATTACCCAGCTTTACCTCTATGGCAAAGAATTCCACAGATTGCTTACCCATTGAGAGAAGAAATTCCTCTTCATCGCTGTCTCAAACAGGCAATTTTTAATGTAAACTTTGCCCTCTGGTCCCAGACTCCAATTGGCAGAAATAATCTCTCAGTATCTACCCTATTAAGCTCCCTAATAACCTTCCTTGTTTCAATAACGCCACCTCTCATTCTTGTAAAATGCAATTAGGACAGGTCCAAACTACTCAACGTTTTCTCATAAAAAAAATCCTTCCATACTTGGAATCAACCTAATGAACCTTTTGTGGTCTGCCTCCAATACCAGTATATCATTCCTCGAATAAGGGGACTAAATTTGTTTATCAAATTCTAGATGTTTTCTCACTTGTGTTTTTGTATAGTTTTAAAAAGGCCCCCCCATACTTTTGTACTCCATTCCCTCTAAACTAAAGGTCAGTAATCCATTTGCTTCACCTCTTTTAAGCTAAACTTGGAAGCTAGCTTTGTGAATTCATGTATAAGGCCCTCTAAATCCCTCTGAGCTTGAACATTCTATAGCCCTTCTCTATTTAAATAATTTTCAGCTCCCCCATTCCTTCTGTCAAAATGCATAAACCTCATATTTTCCTACTTTATATTCTATCTGTCATGTTTTTGCTCACTTAACTTATTTATATCCTTTTGTAAACTTGGAGTGATCCTCACCACTTATCCTCCCATCAGTCTTTATGTTCAAATTGGCATTGTACCTCATCCAAGTCATGAATATAATTTGTGAATAACTGATCCCTGTGGAACTCCATCAGTACAAGTTGCCATCTTGAAATTGCTTCCTTTATTCCAACTTTACCTTCGAATAGTTAGATTGTTTTCTTTACTTTTTGGTCATCCTGTGTTGTTTTTTAAAGGTTTCCCAATGGTTTACCACTAATCCTTATATTGTGTTTTTTTTTCTTCTAATTTGATGCTATTCTTAACTTGGTTAACCATTTTTGATTAATACCCTCCTGGAATCTCTCTTCCTCACAAGGATATATCTTTGTTGTGAGTCATGAATTATTTTCTTAAATGTCTGTTATTGTTCAACAACTATGTGTTCTGCTAAACTCCTTTCCTAGTCCATTCCAGATATTACTTGCCTCACATCTTTTTAATTACCCTCATTTAAGCTTAACTCAGTTGATTCTGTCCCATGTGTCTCGCTTACAAACTAAGTGTTAAATCCTATCATGTTTTGGTCGCTGTTTCCTGGGGGCTCTTTTTCACTTTGAGATCATTTAATAAAAGTGTCTAATTGCACATTACCAGATCTAAAATAGCCTGATTCCTCGTTGGATTGGCAATATATCTTTCTAGGTAACTGTCCCAAATATACCTGATGAAGTTTTCTTCATGGCTACCTTTGCAATATGATGTTCCCAGTCTACATGAAGATTAAATTCATCCATGATTAATGTACTACCTTTTTTAACAAACTTTCATTATCTCCTGATTTATTCTCTGTTCTATGGTATGGTCACTGTTTGGGAGCCTAACTGGAGTAATCCCACCAGTATCATCTTCCCTTTTTTATTTCTTACCTCCACCCATAAGGATTCTGTATCTTTGGATCCAAGATCATGTTTTGCCAGTAAGTGTATTCCATCTTGTATTGACAAAGCTACTCAACACCCTTTCCTTCCCGCCTTCTATCTATGTCTCTATAATGGCTTTAAGATATACCCATATACCTCAATTTGGACCATTGATTCATTTATTTTGTCCCAATACTTTGTGTCTTTAAGTAAAGAGCCATTAATTTTATTTCCTTTTTGCCATTTTTCTCCCTTTGCTGCTTTTACTGCTCTTCTTTCCTGCTCTTCTTTTCCTGTTTGTATGCTCTGTCGTTTCCTGTCCCACTCTGGGTGTCATTACTCAAATACTGCCTTGCAATTTTGCTATATTCTTTTGCTTTTAAACCTATGCATTCCCTCTCCAGTATCCTCACTCCTCACCTAACTAAGTGACATCTTGAAAAGACTGAGTATTCCCTATGAATGAGCTTCCAGTATTACAAGGTGTACAAATGTTAACATTTCCCTACTATCCTGACCTTTGAGAAGAGCAGACAACAACAATGCTCCCTGGCTTCTCCAATGCTGATCTCCCCATTGGTGCTGGAGCAGTCTTGGTTTTCACTCACCAGCTGAACTGCATCTTCCTGGAATGAGCTGAGGATTGTAAGGGGCTCTGTCTGTCTGGGTCCTTTCCTCCCTATTGTGTGCCAGCTTGTCCTGCAATAAAAGAAAGAGAAAAGATGTGTGTGATGAAAGTGTGCTCATGGGCTCTTGATGAGCATGCATAATCTTTCCAGGAAGTGAATCCTCTCCAGTAAATGAGTAGAAAGTGTTAGAAGATTGTCAGTATACTGAGTGTAAGCCCTTCAATGCACACATGCATGTGATGTTGAGGTGGTTGTGCCCATGTGACATGACTGTACCACGGTAGAGTTAAGTAAAGTGAAAGCTGTATGTGTATGAGGTTACTTAGAGAAGATGTGGTACTTAGCCTTGCCAAGCGTAGGGAATTGTTGATTCTCTTCCTGCATTGGATGCCACTGCACTGATGCCTGCTAGAGGTGTTGACCCCATGTATAAACTGTTATTGACTAGGTCAAACCCTCTTAAAATATTTCAAGAAAGTAGTCTGGACCCTAACATTGCTCGTTGTTTTAAGCAGGTGTGAAGTGGATTTTCCAGGAGTGAGGCAGCTGGCTCAACCATTTGTTTTCAAACAAACAGAACATATTTGCAGGATTACTGAATGAAACACTTTTTAAAAAAAACCAGATTACAGAATAACAACATATCTGAAGACCCAAAAGATTATCCTAACTTAATGATGCTGTCCCAAATATTTGCAACAATCCCCATGAACACCCCTTTGCAAAAAAAAGGTAAAATCAAACACAGATTCTTACAACAAAGATGTCAGATAAATGGGGGATCAGCGTGGACCTGCTTCATTGGGTCCAACAGCTTCACAACTCTGCTTGCTAAAACCAAACCACTGAGAAAAGCTGAGAGAACTGACCACTACCCTTTCATTGTACAAGTGTTTTTTTTTTAACCTTGAAAGCATGCTCAAGTGTTTAAACCCAGACCTTTTGGAATCACTGTTTTTATGACCTCTCTGAAGAGAAAGCCAAATACAGCACAACCTTGTTAAAGAAGGAGCATCATTACAAACCTGAGAACAGACAGTCTGGGTCTGATGACAGGGCCTTTTCCTTCTATAGGGGAACAAGCCTCATTTCTGTCCCAGATGGTTTGGAGTAGATGCTCAATGAGGTCTCATTAAAGCATAGAGTCATCTCTTGAGGCTTGACAGATATCTCTGGTAAAAACAATGACTGCAGATGCTGGAAAACCAGAGTCTAGATTAGAGTGGTGCTGGAAAAGCATGGCAGTTCAGGCAGCATCCGAAGAGCAGTAAAATCGACATTTCGGGCAAAATCCCTTATCAGGAATACAGGCAGAGAGCTTGAAGGGTGGAGAGATAAGAAATCTCTGGTGCTGTGTGGTGGCAAAGATCAATGTCTGAAGGATTAACTGGTTTGTAGCAGGGGAATGGGTGTCTCAATGTCTTTTAAATGTGTCTCCAGAATCTTTGAGTCAGGGCTGTACTGGTGGGGATAGGAACATCTGCCCACCACTCATATGTGTCTAAGTCACCCTAGAACCCACTTGAGAAGTCCTCACTTTCTCCTATGAAATGAGCAGAAGAGTTTGTGATTACTCTGGAGCACTTTCTACAGGCAATGGAAGATGTGATTGGATTAGATTCCCTACAGTATGGAAACAGGCTCTTCAGCCCAACGAGTCCACACCGATCTTCTGAAGGCACATTTCCCTACCCTATAGGTACTCCTGACTAATGCACCTAGCACAAAGGGCAATTCAGCATGACCAATCCACCTGACTTGCATATCTTTGGATTGTGGGAGGAAACCGGAACACCCAGAAGAAACCCACACAGACATGGGGAGAATGTGCAAACTCCACACAGACAGCTGCCCGAGGTGGGAATCGAACTCTGCTCCCTGGCGCTATTGGGCAGCTGTGCTAACCACTGAGCCACTGTGCCGCCCTAAATGTGACACCATCTAAAACATCTGTGTCATACTTTAACTCCAAAATGGAAAATCCCATTCTCAGTCTCATGTGGGCGATAGACACTGCACACTAGTTCAGAAGAGCTGTTGTCTCCAGTGCCAAATATGGAACATGGAGATTACTGTTGGACAATGTTTGCATTATTCTCTAAATCAGATTATTACCATCCTAACACAGGTCCAAATGTTACAAAAATCCTTCCAAGTGCATGACGTCCAACACCTAGAAGCACAAAGGTATTCGGTATCTGCAAACACAATCACCTCAAATCCCTTATCATTCCGATGGGGCATTTATCATTGCTCCTTCACTGTCACTAGAATTCCACAAAAAAACAACAAAGCGGGAACACCCTCACCATTTGAAATACAGTGATTCAACACGGAATCCCACCAGAACCTGTTTGAGGGCAACTACAGATGTATAATAAATGCTGATCTTGTCAAAAATACCTAGATCTTGAAGAACAATAAAATAAATCTCTAACGTTTATGCTAACAATCTTTGCTTATAAGAAAATGTTTTAAAAACACTGAATTTCATTTGAAACTGTAAAACTGAGTATCCATTTTATGATGCATACTTTAACAATAAGGGATGTGTCCACAGTTTTTCTTTGTTTGTGAATTATGACCTTTCTGTCTTAATTTACTAAATAATACTGAAGAAATAATTACACTATTAATACAGGGTAATTCTCTCACTTACTTTTTAGGTATTACAATGTTTCTTTACCTCCAAATTATCAGATAGAAGGTGATGAAACTCCATTTATTTGCTCACTGCCACGGGACAATGGCATGCAGAAATGTCAGGACCTTCCAAATTTGAAAGAAAATGGAGCCGAATGTTTTCTTACCTTGGATTCTTATAACCACCCAAGATATAGCCTGGAAATGAACAATGCAAGTGGTTGCATAAACTGGAATCAATATTACAATGTGTGCAGAACGGGAGATGTAAACCCACATAAGGGTGCCATTAATTTTGATAATATAGGATATGCCTGGATTGCCATTTTTCAGGTAAGGTCCCTTATCATAAATATTTATTTTCCTATTCATTTTTTGGGCATTTATATAAGTAAGTTACTCCTATTACAATTTAATCCCACGTGACTAAGTTCTATAGTCTAGGAATAACTTGCGAATACCATTAAAGTTATGATAACAAAGTCTTTCATGTTCACTGAATAAAAGTGAATAATTCAGTTTTACTAGATTCAAAGCAAATTTGACTATTGTTGAGCCATTGCTTATGTGTCTTTCGCTGTGACATTCATGTGACTACTATAGAAACTGTAAAAGATCATAGAATGAAGGCTGTCAGATTCAAGGAGCTGCTCATTGTTTGGTTCCATTAGTTTTCCTAGTATTTAGCTCATGGTCACAATTGTTTGTAAGTTTCTTTTCCCTTATGCCTGTTGATTGTCTACAATGCTTTCTGTGTCTTCTGCTGTGAAAACAGATACAAAAGGCAGATTTTTTTTAGGAGTTTGAGCATGTGGAAAATGGTGAGATTTGTGGCAAAAATGGATGAGAAATCCGATGAAGGCTATTTCAAAGTCAGCGGTATCCCACTCCATCTTGTATGCTTTTGACAAGTGGTGTGGAGAGTTTCTTGCTAGGCAGCAGTGACTTGCCCATCAAGGAGACTTATTGCTTGTCAAGCGCTTTGTTGATAGTCCAAGATGCCTCATTAAAAAATACGGGGCAGACCATTTAGGACAGAGATGAGGAGAAACTTCTTCACCCAGAGAGTGGTGGCTGTGTGGAATGCACTGCCCCAGAGGACAGTGGAGGCCCAGTCTCTGGATTCATTTAAGAAAGAGTTGGATAGAGCTCTCAAAGATAGTGGAATCAAGGGTTATGGAGATAGGGCAGGAACAGGATACTGATTAAGGATGATCAGCCATGATCATATTGAATGGCGGTGCAGGCTTGAAGGGCTGAATGGCCTACTCCTGCACCTATTGTCTATTGTCTAATATTCAGATTTCTGTCTTACAAAACTCACCCAACAAGGTAGATATTGAGACAACATGTCATGAAACAGAGTGAAGACTTGGCACCTTCAGCTTGCTGGTAGCTACATAGGACCTCGATGATGGACATTGGCATCTTCTATGTTACCACATCAATGAACCTTCATAGCATCTCATGGCACCATCTCTGATCCACTCATAAGACCTGTGTGCACTTTAATATTGTACCTCGGGCTGCACAGGCAGCTCTCATTGTAATGCTGCTGCAAAGGCACTGTGCTCAAGATATGTGCTCAGCTCATGGACTGGTCCAGGCTACGTCTCTGGGCTCTTTGCCTACTGATGTAGTCCACATTGAATTTAATCCTATACGATGCTCAAAGCATCCCTGCCTTGCATTGCTTATTTTTAATGCCTCAGCCAGACGTATTGGGCTCTCATAAAGCGCGGGAGCCGTGGTTTATGAAGGAAGTGGAATCTCTGGTCAAGAGGAAGAAGAAGGCTAATATTAGGATGAGGTGTGAAGGCTCAGTTAGGGTGCTTGAGGGTTCCAAGGTAGCCAGGAAAAACCTAAAGAGAGAACTCAGAAGAGCCAGGAGGAGACATGAGAAGTTGTTGGCGGATAGGGGCAGGGTAAACCCTAAGGCTTTCTATAGGTATTTAAGGAATAAAAGAATGACAAGAGTAAGATTAGGGCCAATGAAGGATAGTAGTGGGAAGTTGTGTGTGGAGTCAGAGGAGATAGGGGAAGCACTGAATGAATATTTTTCGACAGTATTTACTCTAGAAAACGAGAAAAGAATAATTTGATTAGGCATAGTCAGCATGATTTTGTGAAGGGTAGGTTGTGCCTCACAAACCTTATTGAGTTCTTTGAGAATGTGACCAAACAGGTAGATGAAAGTAAACCGGTTGATGTGGTGCATATGGATTTCAGCAAGGCGTTCAATAAGGTTCCCCACAGTAGGCTATTGTACAAAATGCAGAGGAATGGGATTGTGGGAGATATAGCGTTTGGATCAGTAATTGGCTTGCTGAAAGAAGACAGTGGGTGGTGGTTGATGGAAAATGTTCATCCTGGAGTCCAGTTACCAGTGGTGTACCTCAAGGGTTAGTGTTGGGTCCACTGCTGTTCATAATTTTTATAAACGAACTGGACGAGGGCATAGAAGGGTGGGTTAGTAAATTTGTAGGTGACACTAAGGTCGGTGGAGTTGTGGATAGTGACGAAGGATGTTGTAGGTTACAGAGACACATAAATAAGTTGCAGAGCTGGGCTGAGAGGTGGCAAATGGAGTTAAATGCGGACAAGTGTGAGGTGATTCACTTTGGTTGGAGTAACCGGAATGCAAACTACTGGGCTAATGGTAAGATTCTTGGTAGTGTAGATGTGCAGAGAGATCTCGGTGTCTAGGTACACAGATCCTTGAAAGTTGCCACCCAAGTTGACAGGATTGTTAAGAAGGCATATACAGTGTTTTGGCTTTTATTAATAAAGGGATCGAGTTCTGTAACCATGAGGCTATGCTACAGCTGTACAAACTCTGGTACGGCCGCACTTGGAGTTCTGGTCACCGCATTATAAGAAGGATGTGGAAGCTTTGGAAAGGATGCAGAGGAGATTTACTAGGATATTGCCTGGTATGGAGGGAAGATCTTATGAGGGAAGGCTGAGGGACTGGAGGCTGTTTTCGTTTGAGAGAAGAAGGTTGAGAGGCAACTTAATAGAGACATATAAAATAATCAGAGGGTTAGATAGGGTGGACAGGGAGAGCCTTTTTCCAAGTATGGTGACGGTGAGCATGAGGGGGCATAGCTTTAAATTGAGGGGTGACAGATATTGACAGATGTCAGAGGTAGTTTCTTTATTCCGAGAGTAGTAAGGGTATGGAATGCTTTGCCTGCAACAATAATAGATTTGCCAACTTTAAGTGCATTTAAGTCGTCATTGGACAAGCAAATGGATGTACCTGGTATAGTGTAAGTTAGATGGAATGACAGGTCGGCGCAACATTGAGGGCCAAAGGGCCTGTACTGCGCTGTAATGTTCTATATTCTATTTCTTCTGTGGATAGTGACGAAGGATGTTGTAGGTTACAGAGACACAACATAGCCAGGAAGCTTGTAATAGTTGCCAGCAGGCTTCAGTCAAAGCAAGGCGTGTAGCCTTCACTTAGGGGTCCTGGCATAGTAAGGCAAGGGCATCTTTCAATACCAGTTAGAAATAGTCAGCTACTCAGGGCAGTCAGAGTCGGAGTGCTCTCCACATCACGAATGAGGGAACTCCAGGTCCTGCCCACACATCAGATTGTTGATTTTTTCCCCTGTCCATCATGTCCACGACAAATGTCAGAGATAGTGTGGGGGCAACTCCAGACTGAAAGCTCTTGTCTGCATGTTTCACAGACATGTAAAAGTGGCAAGAGTACAAGGAATGCCAGTGAGTTCTCGAAATTCTGGTGAGAAGTGAGTTGTTATCAGAGTGGCAGAAAGGGAATTCATGGAATGCTTACAGGATGGCTTTTTGGAACAGCTTGCCATGGAGCCCACAAGGGAGCAGGCTATTCTGGACCTATTGCTTTGCAATGAACCAGACTCTATAAAAGATCTTAAAGTAAGGGAACCGTTAGGAAGTAGCGATCGTAATATGGTAGAGTTCAGTCTGGAGTTTGAAAGAGAGAAGGCAAAATCGGATGTAATGGTGTTACAGTTAAATAAAGGTAATTATGAGGGCATGAGAGAGGAACTGACAAAAATAGACTGGAAGCAGAGGCTAGCGGGGAAGACAGTAGAGCAAAAATGGCAGGAGTTTGTGGGTATAATTGAGGACACTGTACAGAGGTTCATCCCCAAGAAAAGAAAGATTATCTGGGGAGGGATTAGACAGCCATGGCTGACAAAGGAAGTCAGGAAATGTATTAAAGAAAAAGAGAGATCCTATAAAGTGGCCAAGAACAGTGGGAAATCAGAAGATTGAGAAGGCTACAAAAACAAACAGGGGATAACAAAGAGAGTAATAAGAAAGGAGAGGATCAAATATGAAGGTAGGCTAGCCAGTAATATTAGGAATGATAGTAAAAGTTTCTTTCAATACATAAGAAACAAACGACAGGCAAAAGTAGACATGGGGCCACTTCAAACTGATGCTAGAAGGCTAGTGATGGGAGATAAGGAAATAGCAGGAGAACTTAACAAGTACTTTGCATCAGTTTTCACAGTGGAAGACATGAGTAATATCCCAACAATTAAAGGGAGTCAGGGGACTGAGTTGAGTATGGTTGTCATTACAAAAGAGATAGTGCTAGAAAAGTTAAAAAGTCTTAAAATTGATAAATCTCCAGGCCCCGATGGGATACACCCTAGAGTTCTGAGAGAGGTGGCTGAGGAAATAGCGGAGGCATTGGTTGAGATCTTTCAAGAGTCACTGGAGTCAGGGAAAGTCCCGGATGATTGGAAGATCGCTGTTGTAACCCCCTTGTTCAAGAAAGGATCAAGACAAGAGATGGAAAATTATAGGCCAATTAGCCTAACCTCGGTTGTTGGTAAAATTCTAGAATCCATCATTAAGGATGAGGTTTCTAAATTCTTAGAAGAGCAGAGTCTGATTAGAACAAGTCAACATGGATTTAGTAAGGGGAGGTCATGCCTGACAAACCTGTTGGAATTCTTTGAAGAGGTGACAAGTAGATTAGACCAGGGAAACCCAGTGGATGTGGTCTATCTAGACTTTCAAAAGGCATTTGATAAAGTGCCACATGGGAGGCTGCTGAGCAAGGTGAGGGCCCATGGTGTTCGAGGTGAGCTACAGGGATGGATTGAGGATTGGCTGTCTGACAGAAGGCAGAGAGTTGGGATAAAAGGTTCTTTTTTGGAATGGCAGCCGGTGACGAGCGGTGTCCCGCAGGGTTCAGTGTTGGGGCCACAGTTGTTTGCATTATATATTAATGATTTGGATGAAGGGACTGGGGGCATTCTAGTGAAGTTTGCAGATGATACAAAGTTAGGTGGACAGGCAGGTAGTACTGAGGAAGTGGGGAGGCTACATAAAGATCTAGACAGTTTGGGAGAGTGGTCCAGGAAATGGCTGATGGAATTCAACGTGAGCAAATGCGAGGTCTTGCACTTTGGAAAAAAGAATAAAAGCATAGACTACTTTCTAAATGGTGAGAAAATTCATAAAGCCAAAGTACAAAGCGATCTGGGAGTGCTAGTCGAGGATTCTCTAAAGGTAAACATGCAGGTTGAGTCCGTGATTAAGAAAGCGAATACAATGTTGTCACTTATCTCAAGAGGGTTGGAAAATAAAAGCAGCGATGCGCTACTCAGACTTTATAAAGCTCTGGTTAGGCCCCATTTGGAGTACTGTGTCCAGTTTTGGTCCCCACACCTCAGGAAGGACATACTGGCACTGGAACATGCCCAGCGGAGATTCACATGGATGATCCCAGGAATGGTAGGTCTAACATATGAGGAACGGCTGAGGATCCTGGGATTGTATTCATTGGAGTTTAGAAGATTAAGGGGAGACTTAATAGAGACGTACAAGATAATACATGGCTTGGAAAGGGTGGACGCTAGGACATTGTTTCCATTAGATGAGGAGACTAGGACCCATGGACACAGCCTTAGAATTAGAGGAGGTAAATTCAGAACAGAAATGCGGAGACATTTCTTCAGCCAGAGAGTGGTGGGCCTGTGGAATTCATTGCCACAGGGTGCAGTGGAGGCCGGGACGCTAAATGTCTTCAAGGCAGAGATTGATAGATTCTTGTTGTCTCGAGGAATTAAGAGCTACAGGGAGAGCGCTGGTAAGTGGAGTTGAAATGCCCATCAGCCATGATTGAATGGCAGAGTGGACTCGATGGGCCGAATGGCCTTACTTCCACTCCTATGTCTTATGGTCTTATGGCATACGTTGAGATGGGCCAGAATCAGACATGAAGAATGCCATAGGAATCGAGTATTTGTAAATGAGACAAGTTTGGTAAGATATGGTTAAAAAAAACCTTCTGGCTTTTGTGGCAGAAATCCCTGCAAAAAAAACCCAGTGCAGCTCTGATTTATCCTAAAAAAGTAAGCTTCAGCCCATAGTATTTATTGAGAGCTTGTAGTAATTTCTCCTTTCCCGCAATTAGTTTCTCAGTCCCATCATTTAAGGGACTAATGTTAACTGTAAGTGAGCTTTTATATACATGTAAAAACTTATTTTACTATTTGGTTTTATGTATCTTGCTAGTTAACTCTCATATTTCAATTTCTCACTTTTTTTGGCCATTCTTCCATCTAACATTTTCCAAGCTTCTAAGCTATGACTAACTTTTGCAATATTGCACATCTTTTTTTTCAATTTTGTACCATTTTTGCCTTACTTAGCTAGTCATGTTTGACAAATCATTCTCATAGCATTTGTGTTTCTCAGTGGAATGTACCTTGGTTGTTAGTCATGAAATTTCACTTTGGGTATCTGCCACTGCTTCATGACTCTCTTGGCTTTTGAGCTGTTATTTTATTTCATTTTAGCCAACTCTATCTTCCAGTTCAATAACCTTTATTTAAGTTCAAGGCACTAGTTTCAGTCCACATTTCACGCCCTCAAACATTGCTACCCTGCACTATTGCTTTTTCCATTCACTTTAAATTTTCAAATTTATCTAATCTGAAGTCTTCTGGTGAGTTAAAAGAAAGTCATCCTGCTGGTGCAACTCCTTTTTCCTCTTGTACTGCTTTCCCAAGAATTTACGCTTGTTTCTTTCTCATAATGGATTTTAAGCCAAACATTCAACTTTCTAATCTTATTTGTCCAACGCCAGTTTGCTCGTGGGTCATTGTGATTCTGTTTTTTAATTTAGTCCTTTGCTGCTTATACTACCTCAGCAGAAACTCTATAGACTTAACTATGTTTTGGTAGTACATGTACCATGACAACTGGATCCTCCCCCTCCAACTGCAAAGAACTGTCCTTACCTCTGGCAGGGAGCTCATGCAGTTAGTTATTGAGAATACTGTTAAGTGTTGATCCCTCTAACTATACCACCCCTAGCTCTAACTACATTACTTTTTCCTTCCTTCACTTGAGTGGCTCTTTGCACCGTAGTGCCATAGTTACTTTGCTTATCTTACAGTCCCTGTTCTCCTTGACACAAATTGCAAAAATTTCAAACCTTATAAGGTGAATGGTAGGCATCTTTTCCCTAGGGAGGGGAATTTCAAGATGAGAAGGCATATTTTTAAGGTGAGAAGAGAAAGATTTAAAAAATACATAAAGGGTATTTTTTACGCATAGTTGTTCATGTGTGGAATGGACTTCCAAAGGAAATGTGGCTGTGGGTACAGTTACAATGTTTTAAAATTGGGTCAGTACATGAATAAGAAATGTTGGAGGGATATGGGCCAAGTGCAGCCAGATGGGACTAGTTTAGTTTAAGATTATGGTCAGCGTGGATTGGTTGGACCAAAGGTTCTGTATCCATGCTGTATGACTGTATAAGAGCCTCTCTTGATACCTTCTAGAATGCTATACTTGCCTCACACAGTCACTGTCTCCTGCCCTTGACCATAGGGCGGATGTGTCTAGCCTAAGGTTGCCTCCTGGAAGAAATTGTTGAGGTGAATTTTCTTTTACTGATACATTTAATGGGGCCAAAGTTCAAGAATCAGCTCATCAACTCAGAAGTGAACTTACTAAGTAGTAGATGCTAACTGCAGGTGCAATTGTCATGAATCACATGGTGTCCACCAATTCTCACATGGTGCCTACCAGTTCACACATGCCACACTTGCAGCTCTTTATGTACCTAATTTGGTTTCAAGTTTATAAATATTAATTAACTGTTTTCTGTGGTTATATCTAGTTATAAGCTAGCTAAACTATTAGATTTAATGCAGTTGTTCCCAGTATCAGTTTAAACTACTGTCTGAGTTAGAGGAATGCAATCATAAGAAAAATCGCCTAAATGCTCACCTAAATTCTTAAATATTCACCAGCACATGGAGGATGAAATAAGATTTTTAGAATAACACCTTTCTCCATCTCTGCACCAAATTCCCAAGTTAGCACAAATACCTGCATTCTATGTGATACTGCATCAGGCTTTGATATACAAAGTAAGAGGCAAGTTTGACTATGACCCAAAAGGAATTCCTATACTAAACCAGTTAACCATGTCTTTGGAAGAGGTGAAGGTCACGTGTAGCTAGTTGGGATAAAATTAAATGGCAAACTGTACCAGGCTTCTGTACCTCTCCTAATGCTTGATGACAAATCTCACTGTTAGAGGATCAGCAGCAAGTCATTTGCTGATCTTTCCACCGTTTGAGTGATTTTTGTCAGGGAGGTGGCCTGACAAAAGCTTATTGCTGTTGTGAAAATATGTATATCATATATTTTTTCATACTTAGATTAAATCTAAGTTCAGTTCATTCCTACTTTCTTTTGGAATTTGCTTCTGAATGACTGTAGGAATATGATCCCTGCTGATATGAATGCTGAACACATCAAATCTGAGAGTGAAAAATTGAGTTGTTAACTCCTAACTTTGTCTTTGTTTTTAACCATGGAGACCAGTTACTGCAAACATTCACAAGAAGTTGCCTTTATACCTCAAATACAAGGATTATTAAATATGTGGTTTATTCTCTTTATTAAGCAAGCAAAAAATGAATTATATTACTCTAGACAAAATGAAATGTTGAAAAAATTTCATTACTGACACCAAAAAGGATTCCATTTCATATTATATCTTTCATCCCTGTAATATCTTTACAAAGACAAAAACGTCAGGGAAAAGTTAGCACCATCTTCAAACTCAGACTCCTTGCTCAGATTCAGGTTGGTTCAGCTGTAACCTGTTTCCTTTTGCATGTTTCTAACCAGGTACCAGATGCTTTTTTCCCTTCATCTAGTGCCTCTCCCTTAGATCCTTATTACAAACTGCAGAATAAACTCATTAGTACTTTAATATCAGAGCAACTTCATGAGTTCCTAAATCTCTCAGATGTACACCATACTGACTAGATTATTTTCCAGGTTGTTCTGTCTTTCTCTGTACACTATTCAACTGATAATCCTAAACAACCAACACAGTTTTATCTCTTTTTTTAATGCACGTAACTGTTCATCTCAAGGGTTTAAAAGTTTATAAAATGCACACAAACAAATCAGACTTCGCACCAATCCACAAAACACTCAAAAATGAAACTAAACCATGTATCCCACTTCTTAATATATAAAATAGGAATTCAATTTAAAAGTTGAACATTGTTTTTAACAATGAAAAGATTTATTCTCGAAGCAACAATTGAAATTAATCCATGGTTTAGGTGCTGGGGCTGTTACCTAAGTTATGAAGTTCAAGGTACAAACCCCAGTCCAGGCCTTGAGCACAAACTCCAAGGCTAACATTTGTGTGTGATACCAAAGGACTCCTGCAGTATCATAAGCACTGCCTTTCTGATGATACGTTAAACCAAAATGACATCTGCTTGTTGGGGTCAATGCAAAAGATCCCCTTGGTTCTACAGTATTTCAGTTAAGAGCAGAGAAGTTATCCTTCAGTAACAATCACAAAAAAAATTATTGATTGTGGATGCTGCCACATTGGATACAGCAGTCTTCCCATTACAACAATGATGACACATCAAAATTACTCATGGGTTATAAAGCACTTTTAGACAACAGTTGTGAAAAGCACCACAGTATTGCATGATTTTCAATTCGTCTGAGCCCCATAATCTTTAGAAGCTAAGAGCAATATATTTCTGAAATACATGCTTATTGAGATGGATGCTCTTTTTCTAAATTTTAGTTCAGAATGATGAGGATGTTGCACAGAGGAAGGCAAATGAAATGATTAAAGGAATTGGACACGGTGTAGCCAATTAACTTGTGTTTAACCTCCACCTCAAAAGACCTTGATTATGAAAGGCCGCCTTGTGTAGTGTTAGAAATAGGCTGCTTCCTTTGGGTGATATTTATTGATTCTGAGTTGCAGTGGCAGATGAATCAGCTACACCTTAGTTTAGAGAATGGAGAAAGAAACTGTAAACTGGTCCATAAGGACTCTTTAACTCTTTAAAGGATAGTTTTTCCTTAATGAAACCAAACACCATTCCTTGCCTGCAGCTCACAAAAACTGAAAGGAAATGGAATAGCTGACTGCAGAGATACAAGGCAGTGCGACAACTACAAATGCTTGAAAGATAGTGTTGGGACATTGGATGTTTTTGACAAAAGCTGTAGTTTTTCTTGGTATCTAAACAGACCAAACTCCAAAACCTATCTTATAACCTTTACTGTTTGAAAGGAAAATGAGCTTTGTATTTTTGAAGAATCTAATTTAAATGTATTAGGATACTGACTGGGATCAGAATTCAAAAGCACTCCAAACTATGTGAACATCCCCTCTCAACTGCTTGCACAAAATGAGTTTTGACAATCTCAGTCTCATTCCTAAAATTTATAGATGAAACGGTTGATCTCTGTTAAAGAGGCTACAGAATTGGCCTAATTTCAAGGCTAGCAGTGGGGGTGAGCTTTGGAAGTATGACACATTTACTAGCAAGGTTTGGAAGAAGCCTGATTATCTGTGTAGCTGGTATTTTGTTCACAAGATGGTTGCTTGTTCAAAACAATATGAGAACATAAAGAAATTATTCCAACATTTGTAATGAAGTGCTTTTTCTATCATCCTCATACTCTTCACAAAGCTAAAGTGATAAAGATATAAAAACAGCTGGAAACACTCAGCTGCTCTGACACCATATTTGAAGAGAGAAAAACAACGTTATGGATGGTATTTAATGGAGGCCGTTGGGGCTTTGCCTGCTGGCTGGAGAGGTGGTAAGAGCCCCATAGTGCCCCTTTCAGGAATTGAATTAAGTGATTCTCAGGCAGTTAGCTGAGATCAAGGACACTGGGAGCAAAGATTCCAGTTGCAGGTATTGGCTGCTACCTGTATGTTACCCACACACGGCCTGTATCATTGTTGAGTCTCATACTACAGGGAAGTGATGGAAAGAGGACGACAACAGCAAGGATAGAAAGTGGCTCCCAGTGGTGCACTCCACCTTCCCAGAGGAAGGCATTAAATACCTCCAAATGTGTCAGGGTTTCATCAGAGCTGTATGAAATGTTGACTGAGCATTTTGAAAAACGGAGTGCAGGAATATTTTTTACTGTTAACATTCCCATTTCAATTGCCTACAATTAGGGAATCATTGCAAATTCATTTCTAATTAAACATTTGAAGTTTTACATGAAATTGATCCCTGAACTCATTGGAAAGTTTCTCTACTTTGAAGGTGACAGAGTATCATTCAGTAGAATAATAGTATGCAGAAAGATCATGAATTTTTAAGTTTGAGATGACTGTATACTCTGTAGCTTCTTAAATTTCAATGCATCCACAACTGTCTTGTTTGTTTTTGTACCATAGGGATTGAGTTGATTCACCCTGCATAATAAAATACCCTAATAAATGCTGCAGTGCTGGTATTTGAACTCTGAATTCCCTCAAGACACTTTGCTTTCACTCCAGTTGACAGTGTTAGACTAACTTTTATTCAATGTAATATTTCACAAATACAGTAGGTAGAGGAGGACAAAGTGTCATTCAAACATTAATAGTTTTGTTATCCAGATTGGATCTCTCTTTCGGTTAATAAAAGCGAAAAAAAAAGGACAGAACAGAGGCCCTCTTCCAGAGTAGTCATGAACTTACCCCTGGAGTAGAAGGCCCGGATTTAAGTCCAAGGTGTATAATAACATCTTTGAAGAGGTTGATTAGAAAAGTAGGTTAAATATTTTTTCATAGAAAATATTACTAAAAGGAAGAATGGTATAAAAGAAAAAAAAGGGCAGAACGTGTCCAGTGTCATTGGAGAGGGAGCACGCACAGTCTGTCAATGCTCTCAATGCCTTTAGAGAGAGGTGGTCACCCTGGGGGATACTGTGCTTTATTCCCCCCCACTCCAGTTCGATTTTGATTTAGTCCCCTCTTCCCTACCTCCCCCTCACTTCTGTGTGCATTGCCCTCAATGGACTTTGCATGTAGATATTGATTTTGCTACACAGGTGATTAGTAGTGATAGTTAAACTGCTTAGTTGGGTATAGCACTTCTGGGTATAAACAGAGGGAAAAAAGGGCAGAACCGCCCATAGTAGGCTTTGCATGTAAACTTGTTATTGGCTTTATGGATGATAACTGCTGGTGGTTAATAGCTAAATATAAAAGAAAAAGTCACTATGGTTTGGTGGTGGAAAAGTCATTCAGTTGTCTGTGATAACGCTTCTGGATATATTAACAAAGGGCAGAGCTGGAGCTTTCATAGCATAGTAGTAGTAGTGTCTCCTGAGTCAGGAGGCCTGGGTCCAAGTCTCGCTTGCTCTACAGATGTGTTATGACATCTCTGAACAGATTGATTTGAAAATGGTATAATGAACCGGAGGCCTTTTGGTGCAGTGGTAGTGTCCCTATCTCTGAGCCAGAAGAATGCTCCAGAGGTGAGGCGATAGCCTAGTATTATTATTGCTGGACTGTAGAGACTGTAGAGACAGAGGTAATGTTCTGGGACTCTGGTTCGAATCCTACCAGAGCAGATGGTGGATTTTGAGTTCAATAAAAGTAATCCGGAATTAAGAGTCTGATAATGACTGTGAATCTGTGAGAAACTAAGCTCACACACTTCAATATTTTCAGTCTGAGACAAAATCTGAATCAGTAGTGTCCTTTATTTTACTCTTGCAAGAAGGTGTGATGTCCACTGTCTACAAGGCAAGGGACACACACCCCGCCGAATTCAACGAATACTCGATATTTATATAATTTGGTTTCTATTTTTTTTATTTCATTGCTCCTCCCCTGTTTACATCTTCCACTTCCCTAAGATCGGCACCCATTACTCCTGTTTATCTCTTGCCTTATCCGGCCTTGTCTGTGACAAAATGCTTATTTCTGGCCTCACAAGGCCGTTTGACCTCATCCTGCTGTGGGTCATTGTTAGGCATATCCTTTCCTTACCATTATCTACTCCCTCCATCTGTGCCTCCCCTTTCATACTGATCCTTAAGACCCTTTTAATTGGGGTTTGTTCCTGTGTTTCAGTAAATGTGGGAAAACAGATTTTGTACCTATTGTTTGTACAGGCGTATCTAGCTTAACTGCCTCCCCTCACAGCATCTTATCTATTCGCCTGTAATATCTACCATTGTTTTGCAGTCACATTTCATTCTTGCATACAATTTTAGCTAATACAAAAAACAATTATGCATTTCCCCCACATGGTTTCCATTCTTGTTGACTCAGCTCTTGTGTACATACTGGTGTGAGTTCATTTACTTTTGTATGAGTAATTATAATTGCAGAAGTAACACTACTTTACCTATATCCCACAATGTCCCCTTTTTCTTTAATTACCATTTGTTATCTTCTGCATTTTTCTTTAAGCATCGCCCCCGAAATTTGCAAGCATCATACCGGAGATTTCATCCATGTTGGTCTCACTCATCCCCTCATTATTTAGTCGATAAAGTTCCTCTGCCTGATTCCCTTTTAGGGGCATCTGTTTCATCAAGGTTGTCTCAATCAGTCTTTGGGTGACCCCTCGTATACAAGGTATGATACAACAACCAATGGCCACCAATACCCCGACTACTACTATCAGGGAAGTAAGGATGGAAACCACTACCCCCTTCCATCTTCCAAACCATGATTCAAGCCATTCTGTGAGAGATGTGTCTACTCCTGCTTTCTCAGCCAGTTCCTCTGCTAAGGTAGTCAATCCCCTTAAGGCCCGAGTAATTGAACCATCAGGTGCAGTGTTATTAGGAGTAAAGGTACAACAGCTTCCCCTAACATCTCTCTCTCTCACTCTCTCTCTCTCTCACACTCTCTCTCTCTCTCACACTCTCTCTCTCTCTCACACTCTCTCTCTCTCTCACACTCTCTCTCTCTCACACTCTCTCTCTCTCTCACACTCTCTCTCTCTCTCACACTCTCTCTCTCTCTCACACTCTCTCTCTCTCACACTCTCTCTCTCTCACACTCTCTCTCTCTCACACTCTCTCACACACACTACACACACCACACACACACACACTTTTTCTGCTAAAATCATATCAAGGGCCATTCTGTTCTCCCATGCCATCCTACTTGTCGCATCAAGCTGTTCTGATATTCCTTTAACCGCATCTCTTGTATAATTTATAAATTGCTGTTGATTATAGAAAATGTAATTTATCCAATCTACATTTTTATTAATTGTTATCCACCAAAAGAGAGTTGACTCAAAGCCTGCTGCAATCTGGTTATGAGCCTTGAATTCATCAGGTAACCCCCCTAGGGACACCTACCAAATCGAGATAAATCCTGTCATCGAAAGAAGTGTCTAACAGTGATCTCTTACCCCTTCCCTACTATCTTTTACTTCTCAAATGCCAGGGTAATTGTATAATTGCACATATCCCTCTCCAATCCGGAGGTAGGCTGGGTCTCAAATTTTGCCTCCATAGTACCACCACAGATCCGCTCGGGGAACCTTTAGTGCTGAGCAGTTCCCTCCCTTCTCTGTTTCAGTAACATTTTAATCTCTGTACATAATTTCAGCTCCCCCAAATCTCTAGACCGACTTGTACCTCGTCTATGCACACATGATGTGTGATTTCCAACTGCGGTGGAAAATGTGGGGGGATCTTTTGCATCTTTCTTCTCCAAGGGAGGGAACATCAGAGATAGGGAGGTACAATTCCTATCATTCCATGCAGTCTCACTCTTATACAGGGCTAACATACATTTCATGCCCTTCCTGTCTCGCTGCCACCCGAGCGGAAAGGGAACCACCTGGGCCACTGGCCTACTGGAGGCACATGCATAGCAATTGCTTTTGTTCAGACTTTTTGCAGTATACTTTAACCCATTCAACCCAGGCATTTGCATCCCCGTACCCAGTTTCTATTTCGGTAGTCTGTTTCAAGTCCTTTACCTCTATAATTTTTACTACTTTAGGATCATAGGGAGGGGTGAAAGGTTGTATCTCATTATCCTGTAGTTCCGCCCATTTTCCCTGTCTTATGCTAATTCGAAAACAACAGCTTGAGAAATCCTTCCAGTTTCCTTTCATTTCTATCCCAAATGTTTCTTTAATTGTATCTCATAGGTGCACCCCCCCCCCCCAGAATTGCTTCATGCCATGTGTTTTTCTTTATTGTTAGGTATATTGGGTAACACTTTTTATCGGGACAATTGCGAGTTAGTCAGAAGGGGGTCCGGTGTACTACGATGAGACCATTATACCAAGTACCATCCCCAAGACCATCCCCATAGGACTTAAGATGTATCTCAGTGCTGCGGTACTGTCTCTGATTATCTACATCCCCATAATTTACTAAGCTGCATGCATCAGCGTCTATTATCTGTGGATTATCAGACTCAGGAATCGTTAATAATTCCTATGAAAATGATATTTGACAAAATCCCAATACAAAGAGGGCTAGCATCATAATTCTACGCATTCCCAGTACTCTAAACATCATGCTGAAGCACAAAAAGACTTATATACAATCCTACAGAAATAATCCCGCGCTCGCGTCGCCACTGTATAATCAGTTACTCAAAGTCTCTTTAGTCTAAGTTTCAGCGGGTCTTGTGTTGATTCGGCTGTCCAGACTTCTTCCTCAACTGGAGAGTCGACTGGCCCTTTGATCCGAGTGTAGTGAGTCCAGCCTTTCTCCGCCGTCTTTATTGCCTGGTACGGCCCTTCCCAGTCTGGCTGCAATTTAGTCTCTATCCATGATTTTACTAAGACCCAATCGCCCGGCCGGATGGGATGAACAGTGAATTCAAGGGGCAGAGTCTGTGCCAATAGACCCTGTTTCCTGAGGAACAAATCTTTAGTTTCGGGAATTGGCAATTCTCCATTCGTTCCTAGATAAGGTAATCCAAATAAGATTTCATCAGGGAATAGTCCCAAATCTTTGCTTGGGGCTGTTTGTACTCGCAAGAGAGCTATAGGTAAACATTTGGTCCAAGGGAATCTGGTTTCTATTATCAATTTAAAGAGCTGTCGTTTGAGTGTTTGGTTCATTCTCTCAACCCTTCCTGATGATGGCGGGTGCCATGGAGTATGGAACTCCCAGGAAATTCCCAACCCTTTCATTACCCCTGTAACACTTTATAGGTAAAATGAGTTCCTTGGTCGGAATCTATACGGTTTACTAGCCCATATTGGGGAATTATGTGCTCCAATATTGTTTTAGACACCCCACTCGCAGTGGCAGTAGCTAGGGGGTATGCCTCAACCCAACCGGATAAATGATCTACTATGACCAACATATATTTTAAAGTTTCTACTCTGGGTAGTTCAGTATAATCTACTTGTATACTCTGAAAGGGTATCAATCCTGTGTCTCTTCCTCTCGGGGTCGGTTTTCTCAAGACTTTTTTATTTACCTTTCTGTATATTATACATTCCTCACATATTTGTTTAGCAATTGTATATATTTCTTTACATCCATATTCCCAAAGAATTAAATCACACATTGCTTGTATTCCCCAATGACTGCCTTGGTGTAGGACGGCCATAATCTCTCGCAACATCATTTTGTTTAACATTTCCCTTCCATCAGATAACATTCAATGCCCAACTGCTGTTTTTGCAGCCCTTAAATCTTTCAATTCTTTTTCTTCCCTTTCAGTAAATATAGGAGCTTCCCAAGGATCTTGGACAGTAGGTATTAGGGAATGAATCACCACTTCTTGTGTGTTCGGGGTGGCTTCCCTAGCCACTTCATCAGCTAATCTATTCCCCCTAACTTCTGGTTCATTTCCTTTCTGATGACCATTTACATGCACTACTGCTATTTCTCGGGGGAGTAATAGGGATTCCAAGATCCGTTTAATCAATTCTTCTTGTACTAATTCCTTCACCCAGCTATTGATCAGTCCTCTTTCCTGCCATATCTTTCTGAAAGTGTGCACAACACCAAATGCATATTTGGAGTCAGTGGATACTGTTCCCTCTTTATTGTCTAAAGACCTAAGGGCTCTTTCCAATGCATAGAGTTCGCAGGTCTGAGCTGACCACCCATTTGGCAACTTTCCTGCCTCCACCAAACTACCTTTTGTCCCATCTATGACTGCATACCCATTATGTCTTTTCCCTTCAGTCACCCGAGATGATCCATCTATAAAAAGTCTAGCCCCCGCATGAAGTGGAACATCTCTCATGTCCATGCGGACCTTAGTTTGGTATTCTATAATGTCAAGGCAGTCGTGCCCTGGATTCTGAGGAGAGTCTCCTTCCCCTTTCCAAAGTAAGGCAGCTGGATTTAAACAATTGTCCGTGACCAACACTAGATCATCCTTTTCTATTAATATTGCCTCATATTTCAAAATCCGCGAGTCTGTCAACCATCGCCCAGCTTTTGGTTTAGGATCGTACTCACGTGGTGTGGGGTGCTTACTATTAGGGCTCCCCCAAATGTAAGCTTTCTGCTTTCCTCCACCAACAGTGCAGTGGCAGCCACAGCCTGCACACACTCGGGCCATCCCCGGGATACTGCATCCAATAGCTTCGAAAGATATGCTACTGGCTGTTTCATTCCTCCCCACCTCTGAGTTAACACTCCCAAAGCCGCGCCCTTATCTACAGTAGCAAAGAGGTGGAAAGGTTTATCTGGGGAAGGTAAGGCTAACATGGGGGCATGGATCAGATCTCTTTTGAGTTCCTCAACTAGTTCTTTTTCCTCATCATCCCAACTTAGACATTTTGGTTCCTCCTCTAATAGTCTGAGATATAATTTCTTAGTCTTTTGAGCATAGGAATCAATCTGTAATCTGCAATATCCCGTTAGACCCAAAAATTTACGTAACTCCCATTTAGTCCTGGGCAGCGGCATCCCCACTATTCCCTCTATCCGTACCGGGCTTATCTTTCGCTTTCCCTCACTAACTAAATGTCCCAGGTATTTCACTTCTCGCTCCACATGTTGTAATTTGTTTTTAGATACTCGCAGGCCCTGCTGGCCCAGGAAATTCAATAATTTGTTAGTGGCTTCTACGACTCTTTCTCTTCTTTTTCCTGTTACTAAGAGGTCGTCTACACACTGCAACAGGGTAGTCCCCTTGGGGCTGCTAAATTTCTCCAATATTTGTTTTAACATCTGTCCAAATAAATTCGGGGATTCCATAAACCCCTGGTGGAGCACAGTCCACCGGTATTGCTGTTTCTGTCCTGTCTTGGGGTCTTCCCATTCAAAGACGAACAAATTCCTACTTTCCTCCGCCAAGGCACAAGCCCAAAAGACATCCTTTAAATCTATCACACTAAACCATTTGTGGTCATAAGGGATCTTACTTAATAACGTATAGGGGTTTGGCACCACTGGGTGTCTGATCTGTACTATTCGATTTAATGTTCTCAAATCCTGCACCAATCGTAAGTTCCATCAGATTTCCGCACAGGTAGAATTAGGGTATTATAAGGAGACATACATGACTGCAACAGTCCATCTCTAATCAGTCCCTCAATTACTGGCTGCAGTCCTCATTTACCTTCTATGGAAATGGGATATTGTCGTTCACAGACAACGTCCCCTTTCCTTTTTAAATTTATTTCAAGGGAAGGGATCTGTAGTCTTCCACGATTCCCTTCTCTAGCCCATACAATAGGGTCTATCTCTCTCTCTCCACATCCTCTGTCAACATCGCCATTTGTACAACTAATTCTTTTTCCTGAATTCCAATCTCCAGTCCTAAGAGGATAATTAAGTCTCTCCCTAGTAAGTTACTTCCTATATCAGGGATATACAACAGTTCCCCTATGACCCTATCCTTAGGACCTTCTATTATCATAGGTTCAAATACTGGAACAGTAAATCCCTCCCCTTTTACCCCGGAAACAGTAATTGACCATATCAACGTTTCTACTTTCTTTGGTTTAAAATTCAGCAATGACCGTGCTGCCCCTGTATCTACTAGGAAGACTACCTCTTCCCTATAGGATCCCACCTTCAAGTTGATCAAGGGTTCCTGGTGGGTTCCTGAGGGCAGGAACCCCTTTCACCCCTATTCTTCATCAAAATGCATAAGCGGAATTCCCTTTCTTCCCTTTGTAGATCAGGACACTCCCGCTTAAAATGCCCTGTCTTTCCACAATAATAGCATCCTGCCTGTGGAGACCTCCATCTCTGCCCCTGTTGCTCGAACCCTCTATCAAATGCTCCCACTAGTCCTCTTCCTCTCCCCCTTCCTCTGTCCTACATGCTGCTACCCACCGCTCTGGTTGCTCAATATTGGTTCCATTCTTTTCTTAACTACCTCATCAACCGTAGCTACTATCATTTTCACCTTCTGTTTTTGTCTCTCATCCTCTCTCTTTACAAACACTTTCTGTGCCTCTCTTAACAATTCATCTAATGGTTTTTCATTCCACCCTTCTATCTTCTGTACTTTTCTCTGTATGTCTGGCCATGCCTTTGTCACAAAATGTACTTTCAAAAGACCCTGTGCCATTGGGTCCTCATGGTTCATTCCAGAATATTTCCGCATTGAGTCTCTTAATCTTTGCAAGAAAGCTGAGGGAGTCTCATCTTTCTCCTGTCTAACTTCAAAGGCTTTAGTCAAATTCTGCGACTTCGGAACTGCCTCTCTTATTCCTTTTAGAATCAGGCCTTTCAATTCCCTCATTTCTTCTCTATGCTCCGGGTTTTGATTTTCCCACTGGGGGTCTCTGAGGGGAAAGTTCATCTCACCATGTCCAGTATCCTCATTTCCAACCGGGTGTTTCCTGTCCCATATCTTAATGGCTACTCCTCATATAAGTCCCCTTTCTTCCCCAGTAAATAGTATATTCAAAATAGACATTAACTCAGTCCACGTATACACACTGGGCCCCAAAAATTGATCAGTTTGTTCAGATAACCCTACCGAATCCTCAACCAGGACCTTCATTTCCTTTTTAAATGTTCTGACCTCCCCACTGGTGAGGGGGGCACTTACAAACCCAATCTCTCTGTCCCCTGTTGGTACCTCCCGAAGGGGATAAGTCATTACATTCTTCCCTTTTTTTGTTTTTCCTCCTTAGGCTTTGATTTGGATCCTCCGGAGGCCGCCTCTATGTCTACTTTAGCTTCCCTTTCTTTTGCTGAGGATTGAGGGTCAGGAACAACAAGATCCCCATCCACTGTCCCTTCGCCCTCCTCTTGTGAGTCATCTGTTCCCTGTCCCTGTCTGTCTGTCTCTCCTCCTCCCCCATTTTCACCTAATCTGATTTTATGGTACGGGGAGGGCAAACAGCCAAGAGGATCCCAGGGACGGGGTGGGGCAGAGGGGGACTCCTTGTCTTTACTGCCATCATTCTCAAACTGCCCTTCCAATAGGACGCATAGTCCGCCTCCTCTTGATTAAAAGGTTGTTTTTTAATCACATACAAATCTAAGTACTGATATACACAATCCTCATCCGAACCATACTTTGGCCAGAAGATAGCCGGAAGAAGGATTGGTTCTTTGGTCCATACTAAACAACAATATTTAATCATTTTCTTTTTATCTTTTGCCCTTGTACAAGTATTGCTTGTCCATTCCCGCAACATCCTCCCCAGCGGACTTTCAGGAGGAATGTTACCAGGGACTTTTTCTTCTTCCTGTACCCCATGACAGTTACTCTGCCTACCCCCCATTTCGCGGGGCCCTCACCAGTCCCTCAGCGAATAAATACCCCTTTTCCTGTACAACAAGGCAGTACTTAAAAGTCAGTTTTCTTACCTTGGTCTGTGCACAGAGTTGCCTGGCACCTTGTCGCCGTATTTTCTATAGACCTCCTGTCACAGTCGGATTCAGATGTCTCTCTTGTGGGATGAGTACCAGTCGCCCAAGGGAGCAGACAAAACCGGGACACGAGACCGCTCCTCAATTGGGAACGGGACGCGTCTTCCCAGTGTCCAAGGCCAGCCACTCCCCCCGGCGATGGAAGAACATCCCGGACAGCCCCCAATTGTGAGAAACTAAGCTCACACACTTCAATAATTTCAGTCCGAGACACAATCTGAATTAGTAGTGTCCTTTATTTTACTCTTGCAAGAGGGTGTGATGTCCACTGTCAACAAGGCAAGGGACACGCACACCGAATTCAATTAATACACGATATTTATATAATTTGGTTTCTTTTTTTTATTTCATTGCTCCTCCCCGTTTACATCTTCCACTTCCCTAAGATCGGCACCCATTACTCCTGTTTATCTCTTGTCTTATCTGGCCTTGTCTGTGACAAAATGCTTATTTCTGGCCTCACAAGGCCGTTTGACCTCATCCTGCTGTGGGTCATTGTTAGGCATATCCTTTCCTTACCATTATCTACTCCCTCCATCTGTGCCTCCCCTTTCATACTGATCCTTAAGACCCTTTTAATTGGGGTTTGTTCCTGTGTTTCAGTAAAAGTGGGAAACAGATTTTGTACCTACTGTTTGTACAGGCGTATCTAGCTTAACTGCCTCCCCTCACAGCATCTTATCTATTCGCCTGTAATATCTACCATTGTTTTGCAGTCATGTTTCATTCTTGCATACAATTTTAGCTAATACAAAAAACAATTATGCATTTCCTCCACATAGTTTCCATTCTTGTTGACTCAGCTCTTGGCTGAAACAATTACATACTGGTGTGAGTTCATTTACTTTGTATAAGTAATTATAATTGCAGAAGTAACACTACTTTACCTATATCCCACAGAATCCATTGCCGATTGTCAGAAAAACCCATCTGGTTCACTAATGTCCTTTAGGGAAGGAAACTCCCACCTTACTTGGTCTGACCTACATGTGACTCCAGACCCAATGTCAGTGACTCTTATCCGCCCTTTGAGCAATTAAGGATGGGCAATGAATGCTGGCCGAACCAGAGATGCCCACATCCTGAGAATAAGGAAAAAAAAATCTCTGAACAGGTAGATTAGGAAATATTTTTTAAAAGTGTAGAACTATCTGTCCTGGACCTTTTTGTCCAAATGTTGGTTTATTTATTCTAGTTTTCCTTTGTGGCTCAGTATCAAATTTTGCTCTGAAATGCATTGAGGTGCTACGCATATTCAAATTGTTTTTATTTTTATTGAATGGTGATCAGGAGTGGAAATCCCAGTGAATTTGCCCTCTAAGTCCAGACCAATTGTAATACCATTATTCCTGTCTGCCAATCAACAAAGTCAGAATGAAACAAATAATTGTGTTTGACATGTTTCTGATCTGTCTGGCTCAGCCACTAAATTTGGTGTCCTCAGGAGAGTTATCAAACAAGAATATTAATTTTTATAGTCAGTGGGGATGAACTAGCACAACCATTCAATAAGCATGAAGAAAGATGAACCAGCAAGCTTGTTGAACTTTTTAATTCCAGTAAAGAGCAAAACGTGGAATATAATCTAAGTTTTTTAAACTTTGATTGTGAGCAAGTTACTGGAATATACTTTCAGCTTGTTGTCAATTCTTTAAAAAAGAGTCTAAGGTTGGGATTTGGACTTGTCTGATTCAGATGGATAATTAGAATCATGCAGCATTGAAACAGGCCCTTCTGCACCACCCAGTAATCACCAAACTACACAAATCCCATTTACTACACTTGGTCCATAGCCTACTATGCTGTGGCATTTTAAGTGCGCAACCAGTGTTGCATGAGTACCTGGCTCCAACATCCTCTCAGGCAGTATGTTCCATATTTCTGCTCACCCTCTTGGTGAAAAAGTTTTCCTCACATGCCCTCTAAACCACATACTACTCACCTAAACCTTCACCCTCTGGTCTTGGTCACGTATGCCATGAGAGAAAAGTTTCTCACCATCTACTCTATCTATGCCACTCATAGTTTTGTATACCTCAATCAGATTTCAACCGCACTCCACCCCCCACCCCCCCTCACCCCGCACCAAGGCTTCTCTGCTCCATGGAGATCAAACCCAGCCTATCCAGTCTCTCCTCATAATGAGATTTTGCAACATTCCGGTGAACCTCCTCTGCAGCCTCTCCAGTGCAATCACATCCTTCTGATCGTATCGCAATCAAAATTGCACTTATTATTCCATCTGTGGCCTAACCAAAGCTTTAAAATGTTACAATAAGACTTCCTTGTTCCTATATTCTATGCCCAAGCTAATGAACATAAGCAATCTATATTCTTACTTCATCACCTGTCTACCTGTGTTGACACATTAAAGTATCTATGGTCCTGTATACCAAGGTCCTTTTGTTCCTCAGTACTCCTTAGAGACCAATCGTTATTTGTGTAAATCCTCCCATCTTTGACCTCCCAAAATGCATTACCTCACTCTTACTGAGATTAAATTCCATCTGCCATTGCTTTGCCTGTTCACCAGCTGATCTATATCCGACTTGAGTCTGAGATCATGCTCCTCACTATCAACAACACCACCAGTTTTCAAGTTATCTGCTAACTTATGAATTATGCCTTCTACATTTACATCCAAATTGTTAATGTACATAACAAATAGTCAATGGAACATTATGATTTTGGTGTTGGTAGAAAGGAGGTTGTCCCCAGATAAGCATCCACTGTGTCAGGAGAACCATCAACTTAGTGAAGATGGTCCTTGGTCTGCCCAAAATGTACTGGTCTTCCGTGCAAGGAGTTGCTCTCAACTTAATGTTGCAGACTGGTACATTCCATGGTCCTGCACTATCTGCACTGAAGCTTGAGCAGCTACTGTGAAAGGCACAATCGAGAAAGTCAACTGTATAAGGCCTTTCACCTATTGTGTTGTGAGGGAGTGATAACTTATAGAGTCACTTGAGGTGTATGATGGTCATTGAAAGTATATAGTAAATGCCATAGATACTGCAGTTGGATTGAGGTGTCAAAGATTACAGCCTGAAGAGTTGTATTTCATCACTTTTGATGTATTGTCTATTTGAAATGTTTCAAATGTGCTTTTAGATATTTTATGAATAAGAATGTTTTTTCAAAAAAGATTAGGTGTCACCAGTAGTGTATACTGGTCAGAATTGGACAAATAACTAATGTTAGATAAACACATGGCAGTTCACAACAGGGTGGAAATGCATAACTGCTAGAAGTATATTTTTTTGAAAGTTTTAATTGAAGCTGGGTGCCTTCTCTCAAGGCATTAGGTACACGGGTTGTAGAGTCCATGCAGTGCATATTTTATTTTACTAATTTAGGGATGAGACATTTTAAGGTTTTTATCATTTCAACTTAGAGTCATAGAGTAATACAGCATGCAAACAATCCCTTCATCCCAAACTGGTCCATGCTGACCATGGTGCCCACTCTGCTAGTTCCAATGGCCCGCATTTGATCCATATCCCTCTAAACCCTTCTCACCCATGTACCTATCCAAATGTTGCTATTGTACCTGCCCCAACCTCGCTCTGGCAGCCCATTCCATATACACACCACTCTCTGCATGATTTAAGGTCCTCCTTAAATCTTTCCCTCTCACCTTAAACCTATGCCCTCTAGTTTTCAATTCCCCATCCCTGTGAAAAAGACTATATGCATTCTATCCATGCCCCTCATGATTTTATACTCCTCAATAAGGTCACTCCTCATTCTCCTACGTTCCAAAGAATGAAGTCCTGTCCTGGCCAACCTCTACCTATAACTCAGGCCTACTGGTCCTGGCAACATCCTCGTAAATCTTCTTTGCACTGTTTCCTGTTTAACTATGTCTTTCCTATAACAGCGTAACCAATACTGCATGCAATACTCCAAACTTATGTACTTTGCATAGGGTACTTTAGGGATAGTCATCATATTACAAAATTGACAGATGTGTCAAACTCGCTGATTCTAAATCCGGTGAAAGAGGGCACCTCATAAAGCACAGTTTTAGCTTTTCTGTATCAACAAAATAAGAAGTTTTCCTTCATAATCAGTTGAGATTTTCTGAGACTGATACTGATACCAAGTAGTCAGTTTGGCAGAGGCTTGAAAAATGAGCAGAGCTCCATAGTTGAATCAAGTGATGGCAATTCTAGTAAGAACAGGCTATTTTTTCAAAGCAGTCTGTGGTCATCTGGTATTCATGAAATCTTAGTGGCTGGGGGGCTGGAGCAGCACCAGAGTGAGACTCTGGCGGTCTGTGGCGATGTGACTGGTGAGCTCGGATGGCAGTTGGAGACGAGTGGACAGAGGTACAGGGATTGACAGGTTGAACCCAACTGGGGGAGAGATCGCATCTGTGTGAGGAGAGCCCAGCATGGTGTGACTGCATATCCATGGCTAAAGAAGGACTGTAATTTGGAACTTTTAACTTTATTTTGTATTTACTACTGTATACTGACAAGAACTGCGATGTTGAACTTTTAACTCATTTCTTTATTTTTCTACTGTTTACCTTGTACCTAAGATGGTGCCAAGAATGGTGACTTTGTACACTTTTCACTGGGCACCTGTATTCCTGTACTTGAGTACACATGACAGTGAAATCTAATTCTAGTGAATGGCTCCCTAAAAAAAAAATCATGATTTACATTCTACCCACACTGCATTCACAACTAACCTACTTTAATAATTACAATAGCTTGATATTGTAAGTATCAATTTGATTTGGTGAACTAAATATTTTAACAGTTATAACAGTTTTAAATTGTAAGTATCAATTTGATTTCATAAACTGAAACTGACTTGATAATTATGTCTGTTTGGCAGCATTTATAACTTGAGTCATTCTTTAGATTCTTGCTTATATTTAGCAGTGATATTTCTGTTCAGCTATGTATGGAAGAAGTGAAGATTGAGCTGCTTGAGTCTAAATATGGAATAACCTCCATAAAGAAGTCGATCCTTCACTGAATTGCTCTTCATTTCACATCAGTCTTTTAATGCTATAGGCTAATCTATAGCATTAATCTATAGGCTAAGGTAATAGTCCAATATCTCTGATCTCTTCGTACTAGCAAAACCATTGACCATTCCGTGATCTTTGGTTTACATTTTTTTTGTAATCCTGCTCATTTGGAAGATAGATTTTTACTTCCAGCTTAATTTACCAAACAAGGCCTAGGTGGAATGGACATATTTCTAAAATACTGCAACTGTAGTCCAAAATGTAGTTGTTACAATGTTCTTAGGCATTGATACCCATTAACTGAAATAAATCGATAAAACTGTGCTGCCCAAATGGAATTGGATATTCTATACACAAGACCAGGAGCCCTGACCAGGAGCAGCACCGGGGTATATGACTTTTGTCCCTGACAGTACACACACTTCCCAGAGAGCTCTCTGCTATCCAGCTCTTGCCACTTTTGTTAGCTTCAGCTGCTGCTAGTGCATTGAAAAATACATTTCTTAAACACAAAAATCACACTAGTAACAAAGGTTAGCATTCAAATCTCTGTTATCTAGTATTTTGTAACAATTTTATGAATTGCCAATTAACATATGAAGGTGGTTTTGATGGGCAAGATCCTGGTTTCATCAAGTCAATTTCACTTCAGTCAGAAAACATTCTCTGGGATTTGCACTTTCAATGTATTTGGGGCATATTCAGAAACAATGGCTTCAAATCTGTTGGAACATTGACAGTTCTAGAGTTTAGAGAACCATGCTTGTTGTGCAGTCTGCTGCCTGTACATTGAAGAAGTCATCAAATGTGTCTGTTAGGCTTTCCACGTTCCCTAGAATGCTCAAATGCAAAGTTTGATCACTTTTTGACAATTAACCATGACAAACAGCTTTTTATTTGAAATGTTGAGTTATTGAAAATTCAATTTCTTTTTTGTTTTTTGCTGAAAAGTCAGCTACATCTCTTTGCAAAGCATCTTCCAAAATCTTCTCCCAAAGCCCCTAGTTATCTGGAAGTGTTATTTTGCTTTGAAAGGTGTTATCAATTCAGAATCACAAAAAGTTCTTATTGATCCCTGTACTTCTAGGATGAAGACCAGTTGCAGCACTAAGTGTAAGCTAGGGGAGATGATGAGATCATCATCAAGGGCTTGGAGCAACAATGAATTCCAGCAGAAACCCCTTGGGACAGTGCATTGCCACCCCAAGGAATTAAAAGCATATCGATTTTGATACAGTGTATATATTTTGTTAGAACTTTGGTTACAATATATTGCTTGAACTTCCATTCTCCACAATTATTATTCTTTGCCTTAGTAAGTGCCAGGAAGATACTTTTTAGGTTAAAAATAGAATGCAAAACAATGTGGGAACACTTGAGATGACATGGAAAATTGATATGGTGGAACAAATTGAAGATGAAGAATGAGGTACTTCTTTTGAAGTGTAGTTAGTCACTGCTGTGAAAAACTTGGCAGTCAGCTTGCACAGTACAAGTTTCCAAAACCAGCAAAGTGATAGTCACTGGATATGAGTGGGGCTTGAACCCACAAACTTCTGACTCAGTAGAAAGTGCTGAGCCAGAGCCAACACCTAAATATGGACATAAAATACATTGATGGGATCAGCTATCAGCTGACCTTAGAAATTAAAATAAAACAAAAATGTTTTTACTTAAGCTCAAAATGAATTTTCTTATGATTTGAGTTTACATAGGTTAATTGATGTTATTATTTCATTAACCTAAAAGACTTAAAATTGTTTCTCTTAGGAATATTAAATAATTGATGTTGATTCTGATAAAAAAACGTTGTATTTTTACTTACATGTTTCATTATGATGAAATTTGAAATTTTATCAGACATTATAATCTTATGTAATCTTAGATTTAAAATTAGTGAAAGCTACTCCAAGTTTGATGATGCGAGAGTATGTTTAAAATTCCTCAAATTATTTAAAATCTTGATTATTAAATAAACAAAACTTGTGATAATGAGGACTGTGAGAGAAATTTGGCATTATGAGAAACTAGATATTATAAATATTGTCTTATGTACAGCAGCCTAAGCAAGTGCTTTTACTGGCCTTGCAATAAATATTTGGAAAAGTAGTTGTCATTTGTGCTAAATGAACCATCCTTACTTACTGAGGGTAAATTTGATTGTTAGAACTTTATGACTTAAGAATATTGCAAAGGATAAAATGAAATCATGAAGTCTATTCCTTCCACAAAGCACATAGAGTTTACTCCAGAATGTTTGCCCTTGCACCTTATATGGTTAACCTGAGTCCAGTTAGATGATGTAAATATGATTACTTAATTGATGACTGCAGACAACCATAATACCCTTTCTGGCTTTGTGTCTGCACTGAAAGACCAGTGTATTGTAGGAAGGATGTTATTAAATTGGAGACTGTTTGGAAAATATTTACCAGGATGTTGCCAGGATTGGAGGGTTTGAGTTATAAGGAGAGGCTGTACAGGCTGAGACCTTTTTCACTGGAGCGTAGGAAATTGATTGGTGATCTTGTAGAAATTTATAAAATCATGAGCGGCATTGATAAGGTGAATAGCAAAGGTCTTTCTCTAGGAGGCATATTTTAAGGTGAGAGGACAAAAATTTAAAAGGACCCGAGGGACAATGTTTTAGTCACCCTGGTTCAAATGTGGAATGAACTGCCAGAGGAAGTAGTAGTTTCAGGTACAGTTACAACATTTAAAAGACATTTGGACAGGTACCTGATTGGGAAAGATTTGGAGGATATGGACCAAAACGCAGGCAAGTGAGACTAATTTAGTTTGGGGAACTTAGTTGGCATGAACGAGTTGGACCAAAGGGTTTGTTTCCATGCTGTATGACTCTTTGACTGAAGACAGAAGTACCATGCCCCTGATAGCTCTGCCTGAGGGAGCAAAGCTTTAAAAGGCAAGGCCGGCTATGGACATCCAGTTATGTGCTGAATGATTGAGCAATAAGAAAGCAAGCAACATTGGGATGCGCCCGCGTCCAATCAGTGATCTGGGTACTTATCCTTGCAAAATGTCCATGGTGCAGAATTCCAGTACAAGTTGCTGCTGTGCTTCAAATTGTGGCATTAAAGTGCAGAAGCATACTATAAGTGTATCAGAGATGTGCCATAATGGTCCAGAAAGCCTATAAGATGTCAGTGTCTGTGGGCATGGAATGCATGCAGCCACTGCCTGTGGAACATTCCCTGAATCAATAGTACCTGGTGTCAATGAGGACTTCTCAGAGGAGCAAGCAGTGAACTGGAGTCACCAGGTACCTGGTCAAAGGAAAGCTCAGTGTTCAGGTTCTATCCAACAAGTGATAGGACATGAGAGTGCAATTTAGTGAGGCCACATTAAGAATAATGAGGGTGACCATGTGATAATCCCTGTTCATAGGCCTCTTGCTGATAACTAATGAGAAATTTATCTCAATGTCTGGAACTTAGTTGGAAAATGTGACTTGCTACTCTCGTTATCCAGAAAAACCTCACTTGACGTCTCACGCAATTCTCCCAAATATATTGCCAGAGTCCACATTATTCACGTCCTTAGAAAAGATAGGAAGAATGTCTTCTTCCTCCTCAGGAACACATTTGTTCCATAAATTACTTTCTCCTTCATAGCTGAACTAATTTTCATCTACATTTTTGCATGGCTAATTAGCATCGTTGTTTTTGAAATGTAATCAGTCCACATATACTGGAAAATGACTTGTCTGAGGCAAGTTAACTGTATTCTCTGACCTATCACTTAATTCTTCTGATTGTTCACATCCTTTCAGTAGCCACAATACCTACGTAGTACTAAAGTGACCATACAGGGTATTATAAATGCTGTCCCATCCATGACTTATAAAGTGGCAGGATAACCTTACTGTTTCAGCTAACTTATTTGATGTGGAATGGGAACGAGAGATTTTGTTTTATAATGTGCTTATGGGCTGTGGGCGTGCTGGCGCGGCCTGCATTTATTGCTTGTCTCCAATTGCCCAGAAAACAGTTAACAGTCAACCTCATTGTTGTGGATCACTAGTCATCTGTAATGTTGGCAGGTTTCTTTCTGTAAAGAATATGAGTCAGTGAGGTGGATTTTTAACAGTAATCAACAGTGTATACATGTTCACCATTATTCTAGTGTTTTTTAAATCAAATTTGTCTGCTGTGCATTGAAATCCATGTCTTCAGCTTGGGGTATTAGATTACTAAATGGAATGATGTTACCATCACACTACCATCTCCAACTGTTGTAGAAAATTGAAAAGAAAGTCTTGAATTTATATAGAATTTTCCATAACCAAGGATGTTCCAAAACACTTTACAGCCAATTAAGAACTTTTAAAGTGTGATCAATTTTATAATGTCAGAGTGGTGATAATGTAGTGGATTGATATGCAACTCTTATTATTGCCAGGATGATTACAAAACAATGATATGAACATAAATTTAATAAATTTCTGGATAAGATTTACCCATATATCTTTAAAGAAATAAGGGATTGCAATATTGATCTTTTATAATTAGCCCCGCATCTGATTTACTTTAATTCATTGCCTTTGAGCAGCCTTGAAATACAGCTTCAATGTTTTGTAAACCCTAGCTGCCCAATCACTTCTTTTCCTATGCACGTTGTTTACTTTACATTTAAGTTACCAACCATTCCTAGATTCTTGCCTTCATTTGAAGCATTTTGCATTTCTTCAAATTGGATTTCATCTGCCCGGTTTCAAAGTATACTCAAATCCTCCAGTAACTAATCCTGTACAGGTTTGTGAATCTACCACTTCAATAAACTTTGAACCAACATGCAAATATTTTTCTTGGGGCTTGCAGCTCCAGATTATTTATGAAAATATGAAATGAAAGAAATCACAAAGTTCTGGGGAACTTCACTTAAAATGTATCTAGATTTGCTGATGACTTTTAAAAAAGTTTAGCGGGCATGTTGTGGTGAGGACACAAGAAATCTGCAGGGGTATATAGACTGAGCGTGTGGGCAAAAATAAGACCAATGAAATTCAGTGTAGAAAAGTAAGAGGTTATGGCCTTTAATAGGAAGAATCAAAAGGCAGACCATTATTTACACAAAGAGCACCTTCAAAAAAGTGCAGCATTAAGGAATCTGAGTGTTCTTGTACATGGAACATAAAAGGTGAGTTTGCATTTGCATCAATAATTAAGAAGCAAATGGAACTTTAGCCATTATTTGTAGAGGGTCAGAGTTTAAAAATAGGCAAGTGTTGTTACAGTTGTGCATGGGAGTATTGTGTATGTTTGGGTCTCCTTTATTTGAGAAAGGATGTTTTGGAAAAGGAGAGAATGCAACAAAATTCACAGACTGATTCCTGGGATGAAAAGACTGGCATGTGACAAGAGGCTGGTTTAATTAGGAGTACAATCAATGAAGTTTAGAAGAATGAGAAGGATCTCTCAGAAACCTATAAAGTGGAAATAGGAGGAAAGGGTAAATACAAAAAGGGTGTTCCTGAGAACTGGGGAACCCAGAACCAGTGGTCACGATCTACGCATATGGATAAGCCATTTAGAACTGATATGAGATATTTCTTCACCCATAGAATGATAACCCCATAGCAGTCTCTGCAACAGAAAGCAGTTGAGGCCAAACATTGAATGTTTCAAGAAGGAATTAGATATAGTTCTTAGGGCTAAAGGGATCAAAGGGTGTGGGGCAATAGTGGTAAGAGGGTACTATTCAACAAAGATGCTTTTTATAATATGTATTTTTCTTGTCTCTATTATCCCTACCTTTAATTATAATCGGTACAGTACTTCAAAAGTATTACATTGACTGTAAAGTGCTTGAAGATCTCCCCTTTCAAAAGGCATCATATAACTGCGAGACCATTTTTCTATAGAACCTTTCCCATATCAAATAAATGAGCTATCTCATTCTAATGAGGAATGAGGCAAAAGTGTTGTTTAGCACTTTGTCAGCTTGTGCACCATCAGTTTCACTATCGTCACCTGATCCCATTTTTAGTGACCTGAGTCCATCCCTTATGCTCTTAACCTAATTGACAACTTTGTGTTATTATCCTTCATTTCTTTTGCTCATTCAATTCAGCTTTGCCATCCTTTTTGAATTTCTTAATGCATAAAAGACTGATCCAGAAGGTTAGATCCCAGGGGATTAAGGATAGAATATTGGCTTGGATAGAGGATGGGCTGACTGATAGAAAGTAGAAGGTTGGGATAAATGTGCCCTTCTCTGGATGGCAAACTGTAACTGCAGGGTCCAGTTCTCAATCCTCAGCTATTTACTACGTATAAATTATCTGCAAACAGGGACAGAGTGTATGAAACATAGCAAAATTCACATATGATACTAAAATAGGCAGAAAAGCAGGCAGTGATGAGGATATAAAGAATTTACAGGTGGATATAGGTTATGAGAATGGGCCAGAATCTGGCAGTTGAAATTTAATGTGGATAGGTGTAAGGTTGTCATTTGGGGTTGGCCGGAAAATTAAAAGGGCAAATTATTATTTAAATAGGAAGCAGATTCAAAGTCCATCAGTGCAGAGGGGAGAATTGCAGAACTTAGGTATGCGAGTGCAGCATATAATATGAAAAGCAAATGGAATCCTGGCATTTATTGCAAAAGGACTGGATTATAAAAGTAAAGAAGTGCTGTTATACTTGTATAAAACATTAATGAGACCACATCTGGAATATTGTGCCCAGTTTTGGTGTCCTTACTTGAGGAAGGATTTGGTTGCACTGGAGGCAGTTCAGTGGAGGTTCACAAGGTTGATTCCAGGGATGAAAGAGCTGTCATACAAGGAGCAATTAACTAGCTTGGGCTTATACTCATTGGAGTTCAGAAGAATCCCAGGGGAATCTGAATGAGGTATATAAAATGCTAAAGGGGAATGGTAAAGTGGGCATTGGTGAAGATGATCCCCCTAGTGGAACACTCTTGAACAAAAGGTCACAAATATGGAATGAAAGAAGGCAAGTTCAAAACTGAGATGAGGAGAAACTACTTCTCTCAGAGGGTTATGAATCTATAGGACTCATTGCCATACAGGCAGAATCAATAAACAGATACAAGAAAGAAATAGATATGTTTCTAATGAAACGCGGGATAAAGAACTATGAGGAGCAGGCAGGAAAGTGGATTTGAGACCACGATAAGATTAACCATGGTCATGTTAAATGTGGAGTGGGCTCAAAGGCCTGAATTGCCTACTCCTGCTCCTAATTCCTATTTTCCTATGGATACCCTTATTAAAATAAACTGAATATTTCTCAAAAGAAAACATTGAGCAATACCAAACTTAGTACCTGTATTAATCAAAGAAGTGCTTTAGGCATTTTTTTTTCCCTTCAAACAACATTTTCCCCAGGAACATTTCTGCTCATGTTCTGTTTTGCTGAATATTCAGCAGTTTTACTACAAAATTACACCACGCCAATAAATAATTAGCGACCACCTACAGGGTGCCATGGTTCAGCTTAATTTGTTAAATAGTGTTTGTGAATGTTAAGCAGATCCGTTTCCTGTGGTTCTTATTACAAAACCAGCAGGGGATAGCGACACTCCGAGAAGAGGCGAGAACCTATTGGTATCCAAGAATAATGCACTTCAGCAAAAATTGGGTTGCTACCATGAAGCTAAAATAATTGTTCTGGCAAAGCACTAAATCCGTAGTGGTTTCTGCAATCACCTTCACTGCTAGAGATTCCAAAATGGCCACTTTAATTGTTCTGTTTTTCTTTAACAGAGATTGACAGCACTGATTCACAATCTCCTAGAGGCAGTTAATAAAGTCGCAGTTCAATATCAACCAATATTCTTTGTAAGTTAAAGTCCCTATGCAGTCCTCCATGCTAAAGCTGCTAGATGCAGTGGGAACAAAATAGACATTTGCAGTTATTCAAATATTCAGGTGTCATTGCTACCCATTAGAAATTAGAAAGACGACAGCAAATCCAATAAATAAATGTCACACAATATGCTGTGGGTACTTGAAGTGACTTTTCAGCACTAACTGTAAACAGGATGCACGCACCTGTTGTCACAGCTGCTACAGTATGCTGCATACAGTACTGACTGCTTTTTTTTGTCAATGGACTGCATGTTTTCAGCATCTCTCATTATTTGATTATTATGTTGTCATTAAAGCTTTTAGTAGATCTTGCCATGTGTACCTGCCTGGATGTATGATGTGCTAGGCTGTATATATGTAGGTAGGATTGCCTGCATCTCCCAGCAGCACATCTACAACAATTGAAACAAGTTGACAAGACCCTCCATTGTACTCACCACACCAACAACCAAACAAACTAACATTAATTTGAGGAAGTTTAATCTCATGCATTTGCTTCACAAAGCGAAAACAATTGTTGACATGAGCTTCAGCGGCGTTGAATGTTTGTATGTATAAGTTATAGTTTCTTTGGTCATGTTTATCTTTGTGTATAATTAGTGAAAGTTGTGCTACTGCATAGCATAGGTATCTTTGTTAATTTGAGATGTTGCCTGATAGCAATGGTGAAATTACACATGCAGATGTTGAAGTCATGGTCAGAAAATGTGGCTCTATAGAGCATCTTGTGATGTGGCCATTCGAGCTCATACAATGTCAATTGTATCACAAACTTCATGGTCCTCTTAGTATGCCATGATTGTATGCATACTTGTGCAGCACAGTAAACATGCACCATAAGCATTTAGAGTGGACAAACAATGTGATGTCAAACGGTGTGTATTCTCATTTGAGGGTTACATCCACTAAGGTTCTTAGGGGAGCACTGATCCTACCTTCATCTCAACCAGGAGCAGTCTGAGGTGTTTTTTTTTCATCAAGGAGGTGGTCATGGAACTATGCTATGTCCTCCAACCAGATGGACAAATATACAGCAAGGTAAGGTCAGTACTGCCAGTGACTGTGAAAATCACTGTTGCCCTCAGATTCTGCACCAGTGTATTTTTCTAGATGAGAGCAAGCTCTCTTACCAACATCTGTTAGTTTATCATAAATCACTGCATCAGGTGGAGGCGCTCCATGCCAGAGGTGGAACTTCATAGGTTCCTGTGTTTTTAGTCCAACGCAGAAGGAGTAGTCAAGTGAATCTGGCAGGCTACATAGATTTCCAGTGGTTCAAGAAGCATTCAGCCATTTGCATTTCGCTGTGGGACTCAAGTATTAAGGACAGATGTACAGCAACCATTGAAGCTACTGTTCCCTAAATGTACATTTGATTATGTTGAGAACATCAAGTTGCTGAATGTCCAAAATCACAATGCTTTTTTCTTGGGTCAACGTGTGCCACTGAGATACTGCTTGATGACAGAAAGGAATTAGTCATGCCTGGGTAGTGCACCTTCGTTGAGAGTTGTTCAGATTCCAAGAACTTTGTGGAACTTTGTTGCGAAACAACAGTTCTGTTGCTGGGCTAATAATGGAGAGTCCTCCCATATTTGATGGAGCATGTCTCCAAATTTGAGAAGGTATGTTGTTTCTTCCACAACACCCCTATCAGCCCTTGTCTCCAGGTCTTTGACAGGCGTTTTGAGAGGAGGAAGAGGAAGTAAAAACACATCAAGAATCCCTTTACATTAGGTAGGCTGTGAGCAGCTTTCAGGTCTGAGGTCTCATCACACCATCACCGCTACTCTACAAGTCCCACAATTCCACCACTCCATTTATCATTCAGGATGGTACAATTGTTCAGTGGTTAGCACTGCATCCTCACGGAGCGAAGGAACTCGGTTTCGATTCCAGGCTTGGATGACTGACTGTGTGGAGTTGCATGTTCTTCTCTGTCTACATGTGTTTCCTCCGAGTGCTGTGGTTTCCTTCCACAGTCAAAAGATGTATAGATTAAGTGGATATGCCACATCAAATTGTCCTGTAGTGTACAAGCTATGTGGATTAGGCATGGTGAATGGTTCTAGTTGGGATGCTCTTTGGAGGCTTGGTGTAGACTTGATTGACCATATGGCCTCTATCTGCATTGTAAGGATTCTGTATGGGTGGCATGGTGGCTCAGTGGTTAGCCCTGCTGCATCACACCGTCACACCTGGCTTTGATTCTACCCTCGGGTGACTGCGCAGACTCCACACAGACATTCTCACTGTGTCTGTCTGGGTTTCCCCCGGTGCTCCAGTTTCCTACCATTGTCCAAAGATGTGCAACATAGATGGATTGGTCATGCTAAATTGCCCATAGTCTCCTGACTGTGCAAGCTAGGAGGGTTGATCATGTGTAAAGCAGGATATGGGGATAGGGTAGGGGTGCCTTCAGATGGTTGGTGTGGGTTCGAAGGACCGAATGTCCTACTTCAACACTATAGGGATGCTATGATCACATTTCCACTTGGCCAAAAGCTTAAAATAAAACATTCCATAACCGCTTTATCCAACAAACTTGAAACAATGCATGCAAAACTGAACTATTTACACTTAGAAAATGCCGAAGTCTTACAGGTACATTTGCCTGGCCATATGCTCCCATATATTGTAGATCAGTGGCTGCAGAGTAGCTGGCAGAAAGATGATAATTTTCACCAGAGAAATTGTAGATAGCCTCTCAGTATGTTGTCAAGCAGCTTTAGGACTTGAGGGCTCATTTTTGGGTTGCATTAGCTGGATATGGGCAACAGCATTCTTGGTCTGTTAACTGGTAGAGGACACTGGTAAAGCAGTGGAAGGGCATAGAATGTTAGTATGTGAGAGCACTTTCTTGGAAATCAGCTGAGTACAAATTACTGTGTTACAATGACAACTTACATGTCCTTTTAAGTGCTGGTATTCACAGCCATGATGGTCACAGTCTGAATGGAAACCAGCAATGATTAGGTTAGATTAGCTCCAGTATGAAAACAGGCCCTTTGGCCCAACAAGTCCACACCGACCCTCCGAAGAGTAACCCACCCAGACCCATTCCCCTACATTTACCCCTGACTAATGCACCTAATGCGATGGGCATTTAAGCATGGCCAGTTCACCTAATCTGCACATCTTTGGATTGTGGGAGGAAACTGGAACACCTGGAGGAAACCCACGCAGACACGGGGAGGATGTGCAAACTCCACACAGATAGTTGCCCCGAGGCTGAAATTGAACTTGGGCCTCTGGTGCTGTGACACAACAGTGCTAATCACTGGACCACCGCCCAAATGATTAGGTATTTAAAGATGTGCTCACTGACCTTGACCACTCAAGTGAGTTCATTTAATTTTTCAGGACTGTATCCTTTGGGTGAGACTTATCAAATTGACCTGTATGACCACATGCCACTGTTTTCTTCAGAAAGTGCATGTTGAGGGTCATGTAGAAACATTAGGAAAGAGAGGGTTTGGATTCACTGGTGAAGAGCTGCCACAACCTATGTTGCCACATTTCAGCCAATTTAAATGCCAATAAGATACTTAACTGGGCAGTGGCAAGCCTTCTGCAGGTTTGAGGCCCCAAAAGTCCAATCAGAATTTGGCAGTTGTTCATCGCAGTGATGTTAATGGGGATACGGTCAGCAGCATGGTGGAAAGTGACTTTCAGGGCACCCTTTCCCTTTGTTGAATCCCTTGCAGGCACTGGGTGCCTTTGAATGAGGGACATCCTTAGTAACTCAGGCCTATATATAAAGTATGGACTTATTAGCTACAATAGTGTAGCTATGTGAAAGGTGGGGTGGGGAGGCTGTATCTCATGAATTTGATTAAGTATTTTGAGGAAGTGACAAAGATGATTGAAGGCAGGGTGGTGGATGTTCTCAACATGGAATTTAGATTAGATTAGAATTCCTACAGTGTGGAACCAAGTCCACACCGACCCTCCGAAGAGTAATCCATCCAGACCCATTCGCCTATCCTATATTTACCCCTGACTATGAACAATTTATCATGGCCAATTCACCTGACCTGCACATCTTTGGATTGTGGGAGGAAACTGGAGCACCCGGAGGAAACCCACGCAGACACGGGGAGAATGTCCAACTTCACAGACAGTCACCCGAGACAGGAATCGAACCTAGATCCCTGGAGCTGTGAGGCAGCAGTGCTAACCACTGAGCCACCGTGCCGCTCCCATGGGGAACTTAACAAGTTCCCTCATGGCAGGCTGATGCAGAAGGTATGACATAGGATTTATGGTGAGCTGGTAAAATGCATACAGAACTGGCTTGGTCCTACAATTCTGGCCAACTTTTTATAGAAAGGATGTTGTTAAACTTGAGGGGTGCTGAAAAGATTTACAAGGATGTTGCTGGGACAGGACAGTTTGGATTATGGGGAGAGTGAATAAACTGGGGCTTTTTTCCCTGGAGCATCGGATGCTGAGAGGTGACCTTATAGAGATTTACAAAATCATGAGGGCTTTGATAGGGTGAAGGGCCAAGATCTTTATTAAAGGGTGGGAGCATTCAGAACTAGGGGGCAGATTTAAGGGTGAAAGGGGAAAGATATAAAAGGAGCCTGAGGGCCAACTTTTTCACGCAGAGTGTGGTGTGGAAATGGAATGAGCTGCCAGAGGAAGTGGTGGAGGTAGGTACAGTTACAACATTTAAAAGGCATCTGGATGGGTATATGAAGATAGGAAGGGTTTAGAGGGATATCAGCCAAATCCTGCCAGATGGAGCTAGGTTAGATCAAGATGTCTGGTCAGTGCAGATGAATTGGATTGAATGGTCTGTTTCTATGACTCTATAACTCTAGAAGGAGGAGAGTAGCAGTGGAAGTTTTTTCTGACTGGAGATCTGTGACCAGTGATGTTCTGCAGGGATCATTGCTGGAACTTCTGTTGCTTATAATATATATAAATGATTTGGAAGAAAATGTCTATAGTCTGATTAGTAAATTTGCAGACAACACAAAGATTGGGGAAGCTGTGGATAGTGAGGAGGAGTGCCGGAGGGGTACATCAGGATATAGAGAATCTGGATACTTGGGCAGAGAAATTATCGTTGGAGTTTAATTCGGACAAATGTGAGGTGATGCATTTTGGAAGGTCTACTACGGGAGGGAAGTATATACAGTAAATGGCAAAAACCTAAGAAATATTAACATATATGAGGGATGTAGGCATACAGGTCCTCAGTTCTCACAACACAAGTGGATAAGGTGGTCAAACAGATGTATGGCATTCTTGCCTTCAGGAGTCATGGCATAGAGTATAAAATTGGCAAGTTGCTGCTGTAAAAACTTTAGTTAGACCACATTTGAAATATTGTGTACACTTCTGGTTGTCACACTACCAAAATAATATGGAGGCTTTGGAGAGGGTACAGAAGAGGTTTACCAGGATGTTGCCTGGTTTAGAGGCTATTAGCTATGAGGAGAGGTTGGACAAACTTAGTTTGTTTTCACTTGAACATTGGAGGCTGAGGGGTGACCTGATAAGTGGTTTACAAAACTATGAGAGGTATGGATTGAATGGATAATTGGAATCTTTTTCCCAGGGTAGAAATGTCAGTTACTGGGGGACATAGGTTTACGGTAAAAGTGGGAAATTTTAAAGCAGATGTGAGAGCCAAGTTTTTTACACAGTGAGTGGTAAGTACTCAGAATATGCTGCCAGAAGATGCAGTGGAGGCAGGAACAATAGCAACATTTAAGAGACATCTTGACAGATATATGAATAGACAGGGAATAGAGGGATACTAACCACATAAAGGCAAAAAATTTTTAGTTTATAAAGGTGTCATGTGTTGATGCAGGCTTGGTTGGCTGAATCACCTATTCCTGTGCTGTATTGTTCTTTATGGTCTGAACTTTCCATATGTCAAGACTTTTTCCTGCAACCAGTGAATATAAGCAGCAGTAGGGAAAGGCCTTTAAGTGTTTATGGATTTCAATTGGTGATGCGTTGCGGCAGCCATCTATGTGCCATTCCACCCAGGGATTAATCAAGTCAGAGATGAAAACAATGCGGCTGTTAGAACCTGGCATTGTGTTGCTGCACAATAAACCCTCAACTTGCCCCCAGCATTACCTTGTGAGAGGATATTAAACTCTGCTTGACCATCTCTCAACATCAGTGCCCCACCAGAGAAACTCTTTTGTCCATGCCTCCATGCAATACTTTCCGATGCAGTGCTAACAGTTGTTGTGCCTTGAGAGCACTTTCCCCTTTAAGGTATGCAGATTGCCTTTTAAAATGTATAAACCAGTTGAACATTGCACTAGGAGAAAGTGAGGTCTGCAGATGCTGGAGATCAGAGCTGAAAATGTGTTGCTGGAAAAGCGCAGCAGGTCAGGCAGCATCCAAGGAACAGGAAATTCGACGTTTCGGGCATTCCTGAAGAAGGACTTCTGCCCGAAACGTCGAATTTCCTGTTCCTTGGATGCTGCCTGACCTGCTGCGCTTTTCCAGCAACACATTTCCAGCTCTGAACATTGCACTACCCATGCATGCTTGTGTGCTGTTTCTGGAGAGAGACTGTTTCCATTGGACATCAATTTAAGGTAGAACCAAAGCTGACATAAGGATAAATGTTTATATGCAGTGAACAGTTAGAATCTGAAGTAACTGACTTTGGTGGAGGCAAATTCAATCATGATTTTCAAAAGGTAATGTGATAGCCACCTGAAAAGAAGTGACTTGCAGTGTTGTTGGGATAGAGATAGGAGTGAGTAACTGGCTGAATTGCTGTCATAGAGAGCCAGCATAGACAAGACAGGCCAAATAGTATTATTCTGTGGTGCAGTGCATTGATCAAAACTACTTGCAATGTGCTTACTGTGCTGGATCTTTTAATTACACCAAACAAAAGATTCGGTTTTAAAATCTCAAATCAGATTTGCCAAGTGTAGAGATGTTCTTAATTCAAATTTACAGGCTGGTGGAGCCTGTGAGAAGCCTCTGAGTTCATCTCACCATTAATGTCTAGAATGAAACAATTTCAATTTGAACTGACAGTTTTCCATAATTCAATGTGCATTCACTCATTTAACTTGATCAGACTGTCAAGGAAGCTGCTAATTCAACTGTTGCATGGTGTGAAACTGTTTATAAATTGAATTTTTTAATTAAGCAAACTAGTTTCCATTGTATGTTTTAAATCAATACATCAGCCAGTAATTATGTAAGGGTGGGAAGGAAGGGAGGCAGGAGAGCATATTCATTTTTATGTTGCTATTTACTTGTTTGGTGAATTACACTGATGATATTTTCATAAGCCAAATTAGTGCTGTGCATCTAGAAAGAGAAGTACAACTTCTTGGTAAAGTCTTCTCTCCCTATTAGCGAACCACATTTGAAAAATGGATGTCGCACCAATCAACCCAACCGCCCTATGGCTGAACACTTTAACTCCCCTCCCACTCCGCCAAGGACATGCAGGTCCTTGGCCTCCTCCATCGCCAGACCATGGCAACACAATGCCTGGAGGAAGAGTGCCTCATCTTCCGCCTAGGAACCCTCCAACCACAAGGGATGAATGCAGATTTCTCCAGCTTTCTCATTTCCCCTCTTCCCCCCACCTTTTCTCAGTCCCAACCCTCAGACTCAGCACCGCCTTCTTGACTTGCAATCTTCTTCCCGACCTCTCCGCCTCCACCCCCTCTCTGGCCTATCACCCTCACCTTAACCTCCTTCCACCTATCGTATTCCCAACACCCCTCCCCCAAGTCCCTACTCCCTACCTTTTATCCTAGCCTGCTTGGCACACCCTCCTCATTCCTGAAAAAGGGCTTATGCCCAAAATGCCGATTCTCCTGTTCATTTGATGCTGCCTGACCTGCTGCGCTTTTCCAGCAACTCGTTTTTAAGCTCTGATCTCCAGCATCTGCAGTCCTCACTTTCTCCAAGAAGTAATGGTGTTGACTATGGATGTAACAGCCTCTTTACATTGAATATTATAATGCATGGCAATGTTTCTTTTATATTTGCTGCCTTGAAAATTATACTAGCTCAGTTGTGATCAGTAGGTATCAATCTGCCTATGGCACAAATTTCAAGGTATGCTTGACTACTTAAAATCTGCTGCATGTTCTTTGTTTGATAATGTAACAGTGAAACTTGCTTGGCCAATGTGGTGTTGCTTTTCTGCAGGTATGCCATCTATTCAGTAACAGACTTTGTTTGTGGACAGACAAGTGTGATAGAATTTATTCGTTTGGAAAATTCTTAACAACACCTTGGACGCTGTTTGCAACAGTGTGTGAAATTGCACATGTATAGATGGCTCTAGACCACCAGCTTAAATGTGTTATAAACAGACCTGCCATTTTAGTGTGATGGCTGTAATTTTGTTTCTAAATTGGGCATCCATTCCATGCACACACTTCTGCTGCAGGCTAGATGGGCTGCCATTTTGGCATGGACCAAACAAGAGGCATCCTTTATCCATTTTTGAAACAGGTTCTAGGCCATTAGCATATACCAGTACTAACTCCTTTTGCTCATTCTTGCAACTTAAACTTGTGCCTGAAGCATCCAGCATCAATGCTGATTGTTTTCCTGAAAATCAACACTAAGAAGTGCAGAATTAAAAAACAATTAATACTCACTTAAGTCACTGCCACTCCCAATATCTCCAATTTCACATTTCACTCTGACATTCAGGCCCTGTGACCTATACCCAGCTCTGACCTTTTAAACTCCCCTTCATTGCATTGTGAAGTCCAGCCAACTATACTGCACACCCCAGTGGCCTTACCCAATCACTTAACTGCACATTGGCAGATGAGTGTCTTTGCACTGAGCTTTCTACATGACAAGGAAACCTGAGACCCAAAACCTCGGCCTCCTGAAACTCTCCCCTTTGAGAATGGGCTGTTAGAACTGTGCACATGTGGTTCTCAGATGTACTACTGCAGTTCTAGGCCATGCAGTATTGACAGATTTATGTTATCTGTTCTAAATCTCATAATTCTGCTTTGTGTCCCCCAAAGAACATATGTGCACTATACCAATCAAGGTAGAAGATAAGAGTTTAATGTAAAAAACAATTCATTAGTGGACAATTTTACAATTAATATGTCCACTTTGTAGATGCTTCTCTTGCGGATTGCTCTCAAATGTCTGTCAATGAGCAATAGATGGTAACAATTTGTTCTATATGAGGTTTCCCTGTGGGAATTCTCCTGTACATTGTTCTTATGGAAGAATCAGAGGATGGCAGTGGAGTGCAACTGATGAGGTATCATAGGAAGAGTCCTTTTGTATGTTACCTGATAATGTTACCAGGCTTCTTCTAATGTCTTAAGATTGCCAATTATGGTTAAATGTCTTCCTTAGGTTTTCATCACATGCTCTACCTCCATGCTTCAGCCATTACTTAGCCATTATGTCTATTTTTGTGATCCACTGTGTTCCTATAGCAATTAGAAAGCAAAAAGTCTCATTATTCTGATTCACAGTTTACCAAATAGACTGTTTTCCCATTGTTCTGTATATGGGAAACAGAAACATTCAAAGATAATAACAAAAAACAAGTTTTATTTATGCCTTGATCATTTTAGTTAAAGATCTTTAAAAAAAGTAAAATTAACAAAGTGATAATTAGTCCTATTAAAAGTGAGTTTGGGGAATTAATGGAAAATAAGGAGACAGTAGATGAAATGAACAAGTATTTTGCATCAGTTTTCTGTATAGAGGATATGAGTAACATCCCAGAAATAGCTGTAAGGCAGGAGGTTTATGAAAGGAAGAAAATTCCACTTGCCAGTAAATTGATAGAGTTGTTGGCTGACAAGTCTCTGGGTCCTGATGGACTTATCTCTCAGGTCTTAAAAGAAGATATTTGAGATAGTTCATATTTGATTTTAAGTTTCCAAAATACCCTGGATTTGGGAAAGGTTCCATTAGTTTTGAAAAGATCAAATGCAACTCCTTTATTCAAAAGGGAGGGAGACAGAAAGCAGAAAATCTCAAGCTAGTTAGCTTAACATCTGTCAAAGGAGAGGTCCTAGAAACTGTTATTAAATAGTTTGTCTAAGGCACAGTTCAAGATAATTCTAAATAAGCTAGAGATCTGCCTAAAAAGCTGCAATTTACAAAAAAACTGTTGGTGGTGTCAGACATGCAGCCATTCTCTTCCAGTTAGAATGTGTTTACTGTCTTTATGAAGATAACCACTGCAGAATCAAGAGATGAACTTGGAGAGATTAATTTCACTATTCTTCAGTTCAGTACCCTATAGAGCGTAAACCAAGTTGATATTACTCATTGTAGCACTAATGTCACTAGACTAGTAATCCAGGACTCCAGGTTAATCTTCTGGAGACATGGGCTCAAATCTCACTATGGTATATGGTGAAATTTGAACTGAATAAAAATCTGAAACAATAAAGTAGCCTATGGTTGACCATGTAACCATTGTCAATTGTTAAAACTCATCTGCTTCATTCATGTCTTTTTAAATCTGCCATTCTTACCTAGTCTATATGTGACTCACTTGAATTAAATATGGCACTTTTTTATTGTTATTTAATCTATTTTTCTAATCAACCTGTTCAGAGATGTTACTATACACCTCTGGAACAGGTGGGACTTGAACCTGGATATCCCCATCCAGGGTTAGGGACACTACCACTGTGCCACAAGAGGGTCATCTCCAGGAATGGGCAATAAATGCTGATGCTAGCCAGAGACATCTGCATCCCATGAATGAACAATAATTAGCAAATGGTTAAATGAATGTCTGGCCATAAATACAGGGTAAAAACAAGGACTGCAGATGCTGAAAACCTTTCTCCCCAACCCCCACTCCCCATCTCATTTATCTCTCTACTCTGCAGGCACCCTGCCTCTATTCCTGATGAAGGGCTTTTGCCCGAAACGTCGATTTTCCTGCTCCTCGGATGCTGCCTAACCTGCTGTGCTTTTCCAGTACCACTCTAATCTGGCCATAAATACAATCAGGCCTGTGCAGAACCCTCACTTAAACAATATGGTGAAAATTATCACCTGACAGTAGCCTAAACAAAGTTTTGGCTGGCTGGAATCTAAACTATTACTACTGAACCCAGACTAAAAATGCCCCATTTTTAAAAAAAAAAGATGAGAAATGTAGATTACAGTTTTAGATTATTTCATTTATATGGAAGTTTTCAAAATTAAGGTGAAAAATTGTGAGTATGCTCATTTAGTAAAATCAGTTGCAACTTTGAGTGAAGACAGATATGTTTATTTGCCCAATACTTAAAATCCTTAGGTGTTATTTAATAGGAAAATACATTGGAATATACATCTTGAAATTATTTTTTAGTTGTTACCATTCAAAATAAATTATAAAAACGTAATGTTTCTTTTCTTTCTCCCCAGGTTATTACCCTGGAAGGATGGGTAGACATCATGTATTATGTTATGGATGCACATTCTTTTTACAATTTTATATATTTTATACTGCTTATAATAGTAAGTATGCGCCTTTTAAGAGCTTAAAAGTCAATGTTTCCTTTAATAGTGAATATCTCCATGATATGCATTTATTAAAATATTATTTATTGAGATGGGTTTTCAAATTACACTATGGACTAGAAAATTTAGATAATTTTTATAGCATGTGGATAAAAGATAAACTTGTTTATTTTAATAGATAAATCAATTAGAGGTTTTATTTAATTTATGAACAATATGACAGAAATGTATCTTATGAATATAGAATCATATTAGTAGTAGTAGTAGTAGTAGTAGTAGTAGTAGTAGTAGCTACAAATCTAATAGTGCATGTTCTACATTGTTTTGCACCTTATTCACTCACCAGTTCAGAAGTATATACTTCAGTAGAGCAGGTATGCCACTGTGAGGAAGCACATGAGTAATTTAGAGCACTGCTGAACACTAGTGGAATCAGTTGGAAGAAAAGGACCAGAGAATCTTTGCTCAAGAATGGTGCATCTTTCTGCCTAGCTGTTAAGGTCAGGCCCAAATTTCAAGAGAAAAATACATTTTAATGCTGATAAATTGTTGGGCTTATTGGAGATTTACCAGTAAGCATGGAGGAGTCCTGTGGTCATGTGAATGAAATGCTAAGTTCCATCAAGCATAACTTACCGACAGCCTTGACTAGAATTTGAGTGATATCTGCAATGCTCTACTCAAGCAGCTGCGATTCAGGCCTTATCCTACAGCATTGGGCATGATAACTTGATGAGCTTGCCAGGTAAAGACAATGTCATTGATGCCACAAAGGCTGTGCAGCTGCAGATTCAAATGAATGGTGATTATAGGGGCTTCAAGTATAATCTGAATAGAAGTCAGTTTGGTAAAGATGTTTTTCTGTCTTTTTGTAGCAGAGGTTCTATACTACTCCTCCACCATAACTCACTATGACAATCCCAAGAATCAAAAGCAGGTTGGGCAAAGCAATTCTCAGAGTGGGAGATCATTCACAACCTGCCCTTTAGGTTGGTTTAAGAAAGACCATCTGTGATCCATGAATAAAAAGATCATGGACCAACAACATGAACTTGGCTCTCTTGGCAGTAGGAATTCACTTAGAAAAAGGCTTGTTGCTGCCCTCATGGACCTCCCCAGCTGTCCATCATCCTTCTCACCTGTTCATCGTCCTTCCCACCTATCCACTCCAATCTTTCACCATCACCCCCTTACCTGCATCTATATATCACCTTCCAAGCTACTCCCCCACCCCCCACTCCCTAATTCCTGGTGAGTTTGTGCCTGATTCTCCTGCTCCTCAGATGCTGCCTGGCCTGCTTTGCTTTTCTAGAGCAGCACTTTTCAACTCCTTTCATTGTAGGCCTCTTAAACTTGTTTTCTGTCCAGAACCTTTGATTAAGCCATTCTGTAGCCTCATTGACATTATGTAATTGCAAATTGTGACAAGTTGGTAAATATGGACAAGAGAATTTATAGCTGGAATATAAAATGAGGACCATGTATACTTGAAAAAGAAATGACCTCCAAATGTACATTGACATAGGAGATTGACCAGTATTGATCCATCAAAATGTGGCCTTGCTGCATCAATCAAAAAAGTTAATTTTGGTCTTACACTTGTGCATTACCAGTGTAAACGTGTTAATCTGTAAAATTCTGTAAATAGCAACCTCAGGAGATTGATTGTCCTATTGATGGAATGTAGAACAGTTAACTTCATGCTTTGCTCTAATTCAAATGAACACTGCTTGGCAGCATTTAAAAACTGATGGCAAATTAAAATGTGTTTTTGAAAGTATCCAAGAGTTTGATTGCGAATTGATTTTAATTAGACATAAATCATTTAGAATGTTTTCAGATGGGGGAGTTTTGTGTTTGCATCTGTAAAAGCATCTGTACAATTCTGGTCTCTTTCCTAACGGAAAGATGTTGTGAAACTTGAAAGGGTTCAGAAAAGATTTACAAGGATGTTGCCAAGGTTGGAGGATTTGAGCTATAAGGAGAGGCTGAACTGGTTGGGGCTGTTTTTCCTGGAGCGTCGGAGGGTGAGAGGTGACCTTATAGAGGTTACAAAATCATGAGAGGCATGGATAGGATAAATAGAGAAAGTCTTTTCCCTGGGGTGAGGGAGTCCAGAACGAGAGGGCATAGGTTTAGGGTGAGATGGGAAAGATATAAAAGAGACCTAAAGGGCAACTTTTTCACACAGAGGGTGGTACGGGTATGGAATGAGCTGCCAGAGGATATGGTGGAGGCTGGTACAATTGCAACATTTAAAAGGCATTTGGATGGGTATATGAATAGGAAGGGTTTGGAGGGATATGGGCCCGGTGTTGGCAGGTGGGACTAGATTGGGTTGGGATATCTGGTCGGCATGGACGGGTTGGACCGAAGGGTCTGGTTCCATGCTGTACATCGCTATGATTCTATGATCTCTTGAAGAGCAGATGCATCCTGGATGCCCTGTAAAAGGGCAATACCACACTGTAGTGATAAGCATTTGATGGATTGTAGCACGTATTTTTCCATGTCTCTTTGGCATGTTGAATGTCAATGAACAGAAAAACTAATTTGTATGTGTAGATAATGAAAAGAATATGAGTACATATTTGGTTTTTATTTCTATTCAACATGTGATAAAATTCTTGCATGATTGAGGTTTGGGGATAGCAAAGAACATTCTTGTCTTATAACCTGAAGAACAGACACTTTGTTTAGTAGTTGTTGAGGGTACATCTGTGCCTGTAAATATGCAGACTTACAATAAGCTGTGAGAGGATCTATCACAATGAGTAGAGATTAAGTTTAAGAACAACATTCTGAAACAAGTAACTGTAACACCAGTTTGAATGACCAGAGCCAAAATGTCAGCTTGTGCCCTAAAGACAGCATTGGTGCCCTTTGAGATGGACAGCACCTGAAAGCAGGGATGACAAATATTTTTGAATAGCAATTGGTCCCCCCTCTGTGCTTAGCTAGGTAATCTGCAGATGGAGGCAGCAGACACTTGTCTCCAAGTAATTTATATTGCTTTACCACCTTTTTGTCTGGCCACCTGAAAAGCCAAACAGAAAATTAACATTTGATGTTATTCCATCACAGAAATAAGACAACAGATTAGCTTCAACTTTTGTGTTTGGTTACATCAAGAAAATTAACTCTCTGTAAAATTCTTACGTTGGAAAAAATTATTTCCTTTTTAAAGTTTCTTTCCCAACCTATTGAAGAGAGAATTGTTTGAAAGGCAGTATCCCAGTTATTGGATAATCCCATCTCCCACAAACATTAAGTAGTGGTAAGAGTTGATTTCTTTCAGTTATATTAATTTTAAAATATCACTTTAATATATTACTTCATACAATATTTATTATTAAGTAAGATCACTGATAATGTGGAAGCTGAGATATTAAGTATCTCCTGAGTGTGAGATGAGTTTTCTTAATGCCTGCATTACAACAAAACAAAATGATTTAATTAACACAGTTGGAATGATTGCCAGTGCAGAAGGATGAACGTTTTTGCTGTCTTTGTGAATGTAAAATTGACGTTGTGTATTTATGTCCTTAAAAAAATTTCTTTAGGTCGGTTCATTCTTCATGATTAACTTGTGCCTGGTTGTCATAGCAACTCAGTTTTCAGAAACAAAGCAACGTGAAAACCAGTTAATGCAGGAGCAGCGAGCCCGCTTTCTTTCAAATGATAGCACAATTGCCAGTTTCTCAGAGCCTGGAAGCCTCTATGAAGAGCTCCTTAAATACATTTGCCACCTCTTTAGAAAAGTGAAGCGGCGGACACTGCGCCTTTACAACATTTGGCAGAATAAACAACACAAAAAGGTCACCCCAAACAGTTCAAATGGTCAAGAGAGGAAATGGCAGAATAAAAGTCGTGTAAGGTCAATTCATCATTTAATTCATCACCATCATCATCATCATCATCATCATTACCATATCAGCAATGGTAATTCAAAGGCACAGCAGGGCAGTCCAGAACTTTGTGAAATGGAGATCAAATCGTTACAAGCTGGCAGTAAGCTTATGCTTCCTTCATCTGCACTAAACCATCAGAGTCCTTCTTCAGGTACTGAGTCCGTTCACAGTATTTACCATGCCGACTGCCACTTTGAAGGCCCACAAATGACATACAAGTCTTCCGCTACAGCTAATGTTAAACTAATGACTGGCCTTACACATCATGGAAGCATGAACTATCCAACAATAGTTCCATCTGTGACTAGTAGAAGCAGCTGCACACCAAAACTAAAAGGCAACAGTAGCAGGAATACACCCATTACTGCGGGCAGAGGGAACCCAAACATGAACTTGGCAGATTCCTATGGCAAACTGCACCATTTTGTGGGAGAACACGGTAAGAAATATCACTGTTATTTGCAATGAATAGTCTGTTCAAAATTAATTCTAATATTTTAAAAGCTGCTTGCAAATGCCACTTAATTTTACAAATGCACTGATATTTAAAATGCCTTAAACTGGAAAAATTAGAAGTTTAAGATTAACATATACCTCTGACTGATTACCTGGTTGTTAACATGTTAGGGTGTTCCAAATGATGGATGGCTTTAGTAAACTTCAAGTTACTTATACTATATATAGTTTTAGTATATACCATTCTGGTTTTATGAATTTGGGTTATTATGTGTTTTGTTAGATACAGGTTTAGTTAGAGATATGTAAGACCGGTGTTTTTTTTATAATGATGACTAGATTAAAGGATTAATAATTAGAATTCAGATCCTGACAATTTAAGTGATGATCAACAGTTTGCAACAGAATGGTCACTATACCTCTATAGTTTTGAATTACTTTTGGGCTAAATTTCTTAAGGCCTTGACTGCTTTACTAGCTGTGACTATTTTTACCACCAAGTCTAGCTATCATTTTCACTTTGCTAAAAATTAAACAAACAATCTGCAATTTACAAAACATCTCAGACATTATTGTACAAAATCTTTTTTACTGCAAAATCATTTAATTTATCAATTCAGAAAATTACTCAGTCTGTTTGCCCTTGGTAAACGAGAACACAAAACCAATACAAGGGTCCCTGACTTGCGAGTATCCAACTTGCAGATTTGAACTTACAAAAGTGATCCCATACAGGAGCATCATTTTAAATATCTGACAAAAGAACATTTCCTGTACTTACAAATGCCTACTTTTTATTGCCCTGCATGCTGTTCCAACTCACATACAAATCGACTTGTGAATGGACTCAAGAACAGAACCCATTTGCAACCCAGAGACTTACTGTATTAGCATGCTCATAGCTTCCATTATGTGAGGTTATATAATTGTTGGCTGGGAAATTGGGATTAACTTGTCACTAATCTACCTGGAGAGCTTTTGCAGCTGTCATAAAGTTCAAAAGAAGAGATGCTGGAATTTCCAGTCCAGTGCTGGGTTTGGACATGACTTGAATTACTAGTCCTGAAATAAATTACTTATCAAAAACCCAATCAAATCTGAAACAGACTGGACCATGTGTCAGGGTGGACAAGCCACAGCAATATTGACTCAGGAAAGACTTTAGTGCATCAGGGCAGAAGATCATGTTGTGGAATTGTTCAGAATTTGTAACATGAAAACAGACTCTCTTTGTTGGGATTAGGACTATTAAATATATGGAGGATGTATACCATGTGCGTAGTCTGTCCACATAATCCTTTTATTTCTCTTTCCTTCAATCATCAGTTTTTAAATGTTTACATTTTCCCTGTCATGGGTTGAAATTCTGGAACTCCTTTCTAACAGAACTGTGGATGTCCCACACCCTAAAGACTGCAGCAGTTCGGTAACCAGTTCACTGCCACCTCCTGGTGAGCTCAGTTGGCTTGACCGCTGATTTGTAATGCAGGTTAATGCAACAGTGGGATTCAATTCCTGCCCTAGCTGAGATTGCCACAAAGAATTCACCTTCTCAATCTCAACCCCTCACCTGAGGCATAGTGACTCTCACGTTAAACCACCACTTGTTATCTCCCAAATGAGAGAGCAAAGCTATGGTCTGGTAATACCATGGTGACTTTGCCTCATGGACAATTAGGGATGAGCAATAAATGCAGTTACCCAGTCAGGATGTTCGTGTGCCATGAATGAAAAATGCAAGTATGATGTACCTTTTAACTCTGCTAGTTTGTTCAACAGGCTTAAATTCTATGTGAATAAAAGTCTTTCCATTCCTTTGTCATATCATCTTACATTTAATCTAATACATCTCTTAGACTGAGTGTCCAAAGTAGTCTGTTTTCATTTTCTCATCGTTTTAAACATGGGGAAAGTGAGGACTGCAGATGCTGGAGATCAGAGTCGAGAGTGTGGTGCTGGAAAAGCACAACAGATCAGGCAGCATCCGAGGAGCAGGAGAATTGACATTTCATGCATAAGCCCTTCATCAGGAATGAGAAGGGCTGATGAAGGGCTTGTGTCCGAAATGTCAATTCTCCTGCTTCTCGGATGCTGCCTGACCTATTGTGCTTTTCCAGCACCATACTCTCGACCATCATCATTTTAAATATGTCAGTCAACGATTCTTGAATCTCCAAAGGCTAACGGTTGTGTATATTGATTGATGTATCTCCCAGAAAATGTGAGAATTAACTATCTTTAAAATGTGCTGCAAATGTGTTGCTGGTCAAAGCACAGCAGGTTAGGCAGCATCTCAGGAATAGAGAATTCGACGTTTCGAGCATAAGCCCTCCATATGCTCGAAACGTCGAATTCTCTATTCCTGAGATGCTGCCTAACCTGCTGTGCTTTGACCAGCAACACATTTGCAGCTGTGATCTCCAGCATCTGCAGACCTCATTTTTTACTCGAAGATTATATCTTTAAAATGTTCCATGCCTGATAGATCCCCAGAATTACAGAACAGCTACACTGCATAAGGAGGCTGTTCGCTCATCACATCTGCATAGGCTTACTGGATGAACATATGACTTAGTGCCATTCTCCTGCCTCCGCCATACTTCCAGGCAGTGTGGTCCAGATCCTAACTCTTCACTTTCTGAGAAACTTTTTCTTACATCACGTTTGCTCGTTTTGCAAAATATCTTAGTGTCCATGCTCTCGCATTCTTGATCCTTTTTTGAGAGGTTGATTTTGAAAACCTCTATCAGACATCCTCTTAGCCCTCTCTTCAAGGAGAAGAGTGTCAACTTCTCCAATATTATCTTCAGAACTGAAGTTTTTCATCCCTGAACCAATCACGTAAACCTCTTCCACTTTCCCTGCATTGTGTTCATATCCTTCAAAAATGTGGTGGCCAAACTTGAAGTCTAATTAGTGCCTTATACAGTTCAGTATAACTCCTGCTCTTGTATCTGAACCACTATTGATCAAGCCTAGAATGTTGCATGCTTTTTAACTACTCACTATACCTGTCCTGTCACATTTAGTTTTTTACTATCCTCCTCAAAGTTTGCAAGGTTTCCAGGTTTTGTGTATCATTTGAAATTATGCCCTGCACATCAGGTTCTAGATCATTAAAATTACCAAAAAGCATTGACCCCCATTAGTTTTCACTACAAACCTTCCTCCAGCTTGAAAAGTATTCATTAACCATTACTCTGTTTCCTGTCACTCTTGCCAATTTTGCATCCTTGTTGCTACAGTCCCATTTATTCAACTTTTTCTCCCAAGTCTGTTGTGTGGCACTGCATTGAACATCTTTGGACATCCACGTACATCACATCAACAGCATTACCTCATCATCTCTCACTTCAAAAAGCTCCAGCAAGTTAGGCAAACATGACTTTCCCTTAAAGAAGCCATCCTAGTCAACTCACATTTTCCACAAGATTGCATTCTGTGCCGAATAATCTTTTTTCAAGAAGTTTTCCCACCACTTCAGTTAAATTAACTGGGCTTAGTTTTACAAATTTTATTTTTAATAAAAGTGTTACATTTACGATTGTCCAGTCCTCTGGAAGATTGAAAGCTTATTGCCAGTCCCACTGCAATTCCACTCTCAATTCCTTCATTATTCTAGGATGCATCTGCATGCTTAGTTTTAGCGATTGCAAACTTGGAGATAAAACATTTAGTTCCATCATCTAAAGCATTAATATATATTGTGAATAGCTCGGGGACAAGCACTGATTCCTGCAGTATCCCAGCATTTGGTGACTGACACTTGGATAAAGATCTACTCTTATTTCCTGTCTGCAAATCAGTTCTCTGTCGATGTGGTACACTACCTCCAATGCACTTTAGTTTTTGCATGCTATGTGAGACCTTATCAAAAGCTTTCTGTAAATATCTGTATCCTATTCAAAATTAGAATGAGTCCTGTTTAACAATTGGACTAACCATTCCTTTTGTGCTAGACATGCTTAAGAGCTCGCACTCTGTTCAATTTGATTGAAGTAATGGAACTGTGATCTTCATGACTTACCAAAACTTCAATATCTTTTTGGGGCTAAACTTCAAACAAAGATGCCAAGATTTCAGAGCTATTGATATTTAACAGCAGGGTAGAGGTATTCAGGTTCCCAGCCCATAAGACATTGGAGCCGAAATTAGGCCATTCAGCCCATTAAGTCTGCTCCGTCATTCAATCATGGCTGGTAAGTTCTTCAACCGCTTTCTCCTCATAACCCTTGATCCCCTTGATACTCAAGAATCTATCTATTCACTCTTAAATATACTCAATGACCTGGACTCCATAGCCTTCCATGACAAAGAATTCCATAGATTCACCATTCTCTGCTGAAGAAGTTTCTCCTTATCTCCATTCTGAAAGATCTTCCCTTTACCGCAAGGCTGTGCCTTCAGGCCCTAGTCTCTCTTATGGAAACAAAAACACCTTCCCAGCATCTGTCCAGGCCATTCAGTATTCTGTATGTTTTAATTAGATCCCCCCCCCATCCTTCTACGCTCGAGTATAGACCTAGAATCCTCAAAAGTACCTCGTATGTTAAGCTTTTCATTTCTGACCGTTCTCAAGAACCTCCTCTGAACACACTCCAAGGCCATTACATCCTTCCTGAGATATTGGGCCCAAGACTGTACACAATACTCCAAATGTGGTCTGACCAGAGACTTGTAGAGCCTCAGAAGTACATCCCTGCTCTTATATTCAAGTCCTCTCAAAATAAATGCCATAATTGCATTTGTCTTCCTAAATACTGATTCAACCTGCAAGTTTACCTTGAGAGAATTCTAGACTAGAACTCCCAAGTCCTTTGCACTTCAGACTTCTGAATTTTCTCCCCATTTAGAAAATAGTCTATTCCTCTATTCTTCCTACCAAAGTGTGTGATCGCACACTTTCCCATGTTGTGCTCCATCTGCTACTTCTTTGCACACTCTCCTAACCTGTCCAATCCTTCTGTAGACTCCCCACCTCCACAATGCTACATGCCCTTCTACTTATCTTTGTATCATCTGAAAACTTAGACAGAAAGCCCTCAATTCTTTCATCTAGATTGTTAATGTATAAAGTGAAAAATGGTGGCCCAGCACTGAGCCTTGCGAAACACCTCTTGTCACTGGCTGCCATCCTGAGAAGGACCCTTTTATTGCTACTCTCTGGTTTCTGCCAGCCAGCCACACTCCTATCCATGCTAGCACCTTGCCTCTAATACCATGGGCTCTTATCTTACTCAGTAGCCTCCTATGTGGCACCTTGTCAAAAGCCTTCTTGAAGTTCAGGTAGATAACATATATTGGCTCTCCTTGGTCTAATCTGCTGGTTACTTCCTCAAAGCATTCGAGAAAATTTGTCAGGCATGACCTCCCCTTGATGAAACCATGCTGACTTTGCCCTATTTTACCATACACTGCCAAGTATTCAGCAATCTCATCCTTCACAATGGATTCCAGGATCTTACCCATGACCAAGATTAGGCGAATCAGTCTGTGATTTTCCATCTTTTGCCATATGCACTTTTTAAACAGAGGTGTCATGTTAGCGATTTTCCAGTCCTCTGGGACTCTTCCTGATTCTAGTAATTCTCACCCATCTGATGCCTTTTACATATGAACAGCAACTTTTTAAAAAAATATATTTTTCTTCATTTAAGTTGTGAATCGAATTAACCTTTCCTTCTTTCTGCGGCTGTGGTTGTGAAGAGATTTGCGGGGAAGTGTTGAGCGCCAGATCCAGTCCTTCCTTGTGGCCAAGGTGGTCACAGCTTAAGCAACTGTTCCAGTGTCAATGAATTGGGGTACATTCTTTCCTTCTGATGTTTTGGTGGTGTCTGCAATGCCAACAGAGTGAGTGATCTCTTGGTCCTCGGGAGTTAATTTGGATGCTCAGTTGATTCTTGGAAATTAAGATGGAAGTCCTGGTCCTTAAGAGTTGGGACAATCTCTTGGCTATGGTGGTGGCTGGAATATTGGCAGCAATGAGGCGGCTATGGCAGAGGAAACATCTGGGTTCAGTCAGCGATGGTTCCTCCTTGGTGTTGCGGCCTCAGGGACTGCTTTGGCAGTTGCGTGGTGTAGCAGTATCCCATAGTCATTTAGGAAATCAAGATGCTGTGTATGGAACAAAAAATTTGTATGATTTATTCATTTTTCTAATTTGTGTTATTAGAATGGCACTGACTTATGGTGACTTACATGCATGTTACTGTATTTGCATAAATACATATAACAATAACTAACTATTATTACTATTAAGTGAAATAAATTGGAGTCCTCCTGTTCATTCCTAGGATTTGTACTCCAAACTAAGGTGTCATTTAATAATAACCTCTCACACTATAGTCAGATCTGCAAAACCAATCATAGGCTACTTTTAAAGAACGTTAGGAGGTTTGTTATGAGATTTATTTTTTCTGATTATTAGAATTCTCTAATCTTTTTAAACAATTTGCATGGGGAAATGACTAATTGGACTAACTTTATGACTCTAACTTCTGATTCAGTATCTGTTGTTTAATTAATAAGTTACTACCTTGCTTCAGGTTGTTGCTAAACACATGACAAGTTTATTTATACCATATTCCCAGCATCAAGAAGATCATGCTGGACCAACACTTGGAACAGTTATTAAATCAGTCTGTATTAACATAATGTCAAAGTATTGTAATTAATTTGAATATAGATGTATCGACATGAATTTCAACACAAGATTTGAAAGTATATATGTAAAGGCATAGGAAATAAAATGGAAATGTAAATTAATGTTGAAGGAGAGAATAGAAACAAAGTGAAAAAATGAATTCAAATTTTTTAAAACACTGTCTTGTAAAGCAGGATAGCTTTAAGTATCATTTATAGAATGGAACCATGGTTAGAAAGGTCAAAGAAATAAGAAATTTGACTGTTTGTTCAAAGCCAATAACTGAGAAATAGTGTTAAGCCTAGCTCCCTGAAGTAAACCAATTTTGCAATAGTCAGCTATATTATTGCCTAGATTTGTAATCATTATTCATATATAGAACGAATTAGTTCTTCATTGGAACATCCCACTGGAAGCAATTTAAGATGATGTACAAAATTCTGGATCAATCTTAAATAGGTTGATTATGACCTGAAGGTGCACCTGTTTCCAGTGTTTTGAACTGAAGCCATATTCAAGTTCTACTATCTTCCCATGAAAAATCAGTTGGGTCTTCACCGTGACTTTAGATTATTGACGTTTCTTCACAACCCATGATATGTTGCTTCTGAATTACCGTCACAAGGTGTGAATGTTCTGAAGTTAGACAATTTGGGGGAAAGAATGCCGCCCTACACTGAAATTTTAAACCTGCATGTTTATGAATAGGTTTACAATCTTGACATATGTGTAGATTAAATCTCCAACTTTTATAATATTTATTTTTTAAACCCTCCTTGCAATGGCCCTAGACATAAATGTTGTCTTCCATTGAGAAAACTGTTTAGTGTCATACTGCTTATACATACAAAACGATATGGTGAGATAGTCTACCTATGCTTAATTGTTGTGTGTATGTTTCATTTGATTGATCAGTAGATGTGTTTAGGTATAAATCATCAATGTCTAGGAAAACAAGATTCAGGATGTAGAGTGATGCTGGAAAAGCACAGCAGTTCAGGCAGCATCCGAGGAGTAGGAAAATCGATGTTTTGGATGCTGCCTGAACTGCTGTGCTTTTCCAGCACCACTCTCCTCCAGAATCTGGTTTCCAGCATCGGCAGTCATTGTTTTTACCTACGAAAACAAGAATCTAACGTGGTCCAAATTTTACCAAATTCAATTCTGTGGTTAGTAAACCTAAACTAGGCTGTCGAAATAAGATAGTTGACCATTTATTGAAAATTACAATGGATAATTACTTTCTCCACAGCCAAAATTATGGTTAATTTTTAGAAGGGCTAATGCCATTTTTTTTTAAACTAAAACAATGGGTTATGAGACCAAATGACATCTTTTACCGCTTTTGCCTAATATAGGGTAGTCTTGTAAAGAAGCGGTGGTTTCATTGATTTTTTGTTTCTATCTTTCATAGTTAAAAAGTTCCCACATAATATTCAGAGATACAATAAGATAAAAAAAATGTTTTATTCTTGTTCACCACCATGGTTATGGTTATTCTAGCCACTTAGAAGGACTTGCTTAAATTTTCATCAATATTGACTTCTCTTTAATTGAACCCAAAGATAAAGGTATAGTTTGAATATAAAAATGTTGACTTCATATTTTTAATTCAGCAGATTTAATAATTAAATGACTATTGAAACGTATCTTAAGAATTTTAACCAATGCAATTTATGTTGATTTTGTTGCAGTTTTTGGTTAACCTTTGACTTTTTTGCTTTGACATGTAAATGGAATCATAGTCAATCATACTTGCTCAATTAGTAATCTGAATTAGATATGTCATTACTCCATAATACTAAATGAATGCAAAGAGCAATCATTAAATAAATCAATATCTCATGTCAAAAATAACAGTCTAAAAGAGTTGCAAGACCATCTTCAAAAATAAAAAAATATTCTTGTTGAGGTTTTAGGTAAGAGGTAGCCACCTCTTACCTAAAAATAATATATATTTGCTGCATCCTAATATCTCTGTTTGGATATCTTTCTTGAAGGAATCTTTCAAGCTGCAAGCAAGTTGTCAGGACTCAATGTGTCATGTTCCACACCCAATGCACAGGCTGGTATTTTGACTTGTGACCTCCAGAACTGCCCTTATTGTGCTCATGCTTTGGAAAATCCAGACCTGGAGCTCAGCGATTCAGAAAGTTACGAGTCCGATGCTGATGGTGTGTACGAATTTACGCAAGACATCACTCAAGGTGACCAGAGAGATCAGAGACACAAGAACAAAAATAAACCAAAAGAAAAGAATAAATTAATCCTGCTATGTACATTAATCTCTGAAAAAATGAAAAGAATTGTAGGAAGTAAATACTTTAACCGTGGAATTATGATTGCCATTCTGATCAATACATTGAGTATGGGTATTGAATACCACGAACAGGTAAGTGTCAATAATTAATGTTTTTTTCTATCTGGTGACTGGAATTTCTTGTAAAAAAAAAGAATTGCACCTAATGTTTTCTGACCTGGCTATGGCTTTGTATTATATTGCTTGACAAGCCTCAAAAGCTAATTGGACAAATGCAATCCATTTATTATTTGATTAAACATGATTTACAATTAAAGGTTAATTTATTGACATACAGGTACTGCTGAAACTTCATGATGTGACATTTACAGTGAGCTGTGGAGCTAAGGTTTAAAATTAACTGTCTGTATGAATATCACTGGTAGTCATGTATTGATTTAAGGCCTACTGATTTGCAACATGAGAGGAATTAGAATTTGTTGACACAAGTCTGTTATCATAAACAGCCTACTTAAGAGCATAGAGAAAGGTTTGAAGTAGGCAGTCCTGCTTTACTGTCAGCTAAATGTATTATTTTATGAATGTTGTTAACTGTTATGAGAATTGAGGAGGGTTACGGTGAAAAGAATACATTTGGACAATAATTCCTGAATGTTGTCATCAATAAGATTTGGCAGCAGGCTTCAGCGAAGTGAATTCCTATTGGTAATACCTTGTAATCTGTAAGTCATTTGGGCTTTTGAATGACAATCAATCTTCAAACTTCTTTAAGTTTCATAAAGCAGTCCTTATAAGGACTTCCTTTTATGGAGGTTTAGTCTGAGATGTACATTGAGATGTACAGCATGGAAACAGATCCTTCAGTCCAACTCGTCCATGATCACCAGGTATCCTAAATTAATCTAGTCCCATTTACTAGTGTGTGGGCCATATCCCTGTAAACCCTTCCTATTCATGTACCCATTCAGATGCCTTTTAAATGTTGTAATTGTACCATTGTCCATTACCTCCCTGGAAGTTTATTCCATATACACACATATGAAAAAGTTGCCCCTTAGTCTCTTTTAAATCTTTTCCTCTCTCACCTTAAATTTATGCCCTCTAGTTTTGGACTCCCTATCCTGGGGCAAAAGACCTTGGCTATTCACCCTATTCATGCCCCTCATGATTTTATAAATCTCTATAAGGTCACCCCTTAGCCTCCGATGCTCGGTGAAATTAACCCCAGCCTGTTCAGCCTCTCCCTATAGCTCAAAATCTCCAGCCCTGACAACATCCTTGTATATCTTTTCTGAACAACTTCAACTTTCACAACATCTTTCTAATAGCAGGGAAACCAGAATTGAATGCAGTACTCCAAAAGTGGCCTAACTAATGTCCTGTACAGCTGCATCATGACCTCGCAGCACCTACGCACAATGCACTGACCAATAAAGGCAAGTGTACCAAATGCCTTTTTCATGACGCTGGGCTGAAAATGTGTTGCTGGAAAAGCGCAGCAGGTCAGGCAGCATCCAAAGAGCAGGAGAATTGACGTTTCGGGCATGAGCCCTTTTTCATGACCCTGTCTACCTGTGACTCCACTTTCAAGCATTATGAATCTCCTTCGCTGTACACTACATCACCAAGTTTGGTGTCATCTGTAAACTTACTAACTATACCTCCTATATTCACATCCAAATTATTTATATTAATGACAGAAAGCAATGGACTCAGCACAGCTCCTTGCGCACACAACTGGTCACAGGCTTCTAGTCTGAAAAGCAACCCTCCACCACCACTCTCTGTCTTTTATCTTCGAGCGAATTTTGGATCTAAATGGCTAGCTCTTGTATTCCATGGGATCTAACCTTGCTAACCAGTTTATCATGTGGAACTTTTTCAAACATCTTACTGAAGTTGCTATAGACAACATCCATCCCTCTGCTTTCATCAATCTTCTTTGTCAGTTCTTCAAAAAACTGTCAAGATTGACACAAATAGCACTTGCCCATGGTCAAGGAAACGTTTGTGCTAGCAAGAGGTTATAATAATGAATCCACTGTAGTTGAACTCAGAGAGGGTCTGTGGTGAGGCACAAAGCCCAGAAGATGAGACGGATTTAGAGGGGTCCATGGAATATAGGGAACATAGAAAACCTGGGGCTTGAGCAATATTCCTTGGCTCCCATTTTCCTTCTGTCATGATTTTCAAAATGTGCTTGAACACAACCGCATCATTCAATTTTGTCAACAAACAATAACTGAACTTCAGTTCTCATAAGTATTCAAGAAAGGTCAGAGGTGCAACATGGATAAAGGTTGGTATGGTAACTCAGTGTTAGCACTGCTGTCCCAAGGCGCCAGGGACCTGGGTTCGATTCCAGCCTTGGGTGACTGTGTGGAGTTTGCACTTTCTTCCTGTTTCTGCATGTGTTTCCACCTGGTTCTCTGGTTTCCTAGGAGAAAGTGAGGACTGCAGATGCTGTGGTTTCCTCCCACAATTCAAAGATGTGAAGGTTAGGTGGATTAGCCATGCTAGTGGGGATAGGAAAATAGGAGAGGGGCTGGGTCTTGGTGGGATGCTGTTCAGAAGGCATGATGTACCAAATGGCCTCTTTCTGCACTATAAGAATCCATGATTCATTGTCGTTCCGCTGCTCAACTGAGCCTGGATTTGATGTCCATGACCTCATCCAAGTCTTGGCCAGCATTATATAATAATGTGAAGCAAAAATAATAACGATACACTTTAAGTTGAATAGCTAATTTTTACATTGAAAAGAAGCTCTTTTGTCGTACAGGGAGAGTTGATAGATAACATTGTAGAAGTCTTCAGAAACTAAGTAATTCAGAATTCCTGGATTAAATGATGTAGTGTAGAACAGGAGTTAAAAATGGACAGCAGCATCTTATGAGATTTGTGGCAGAATTGGATGACAAGTCCAGTGTAGCCTACATTAATGATGAGAGCAATTTGCACCATGTTTTAATGTTTTTGACAGGTGATGCAACAAGCTTCTCACTAGGCAGCAACAATTGCCAATTAAGGGAAATTATTTCTTGTTAAACATCTCGTTGACAGCCCAACTTGCCTCATTAATGTACAGTTTTTTATCATAATAAATGTGCCAAACAAGTTGGATGTCAAGAATTCTCATTGTGGAAGTCAGAGTGGATATCTGTTGCCTTCAGCTTGCAGTTTGATCCAAAAGAGCTCCATGTTGACACTGGGCATCAAAATATCAGGATCGAGAGTGTGGTGCTGGAAAAGCACAGCAGGTCAAGCAGCATCTGAGGAGCAGTAGAATCGACGTTTCAGACAAAAGCCCTTTATCAGGAATGAGGCTGTGCTTTTCCAGTACCACACTCTTGACTGTAATGTCCAGCATCTGCAGTCCTCATTTTCACCTATCAAAATCTCAGGATCCACTCCGTGGGCACCTTTCACAAGTGTCCCACAACCACAGATGCCAGCTTCTAAGACACATTTCCAATCCTCTTGCAGGATGATTCTGAACTTCAGTACTACATCTCAGTCTACACTGGCAGCTATCATAGTGATGCTGCGGCAAGGAGGATTTGCACTGAGGGACCAGCACCGAGCCCATGGTTTGGGCAAGACTGCATCTCTGGACTCTTTGCTCGCTCTCATAGTGCTCTTCTGAGTTAAAGCATCCCGGCCTTGCATTGCCATGTCATGCCTTTGTGTGCATTCTTTCTCTCTCAGGCTGAGCTATCATGCTCATATTACTTCTGTATTGCCATACCGTTTAGTGTGGACACAAAGCCAGGAATGTTGTCATAGTTGTTAGCAAGCCTCAGTCAAGTTAAGGGCTTGGCCTTTACTCAGTGGGTCCTGACAAAGTAAGCTAAAGGCAGCCTCTGATACCAATCCACGACCTTGGACACGGTCAGTCCATGGTGGATGCTGTCCAAATTAGGGATGAGGAGCCAAATGTCAGGCTGCCCACCACCCATCCTGAATCTTTTTGGGGCTGTTTTCCTCCTGGAATGAGAGAGAGGCAGATATTTAGGGAGATGAAAGTTGATGACACAGCTTTACCTATCATGCAGGTGGACAGCTGTCCTGAGCAAGTGGATAAGCAGTGCAGACAGCAGTGTTCATGGTGTTGGAGGTTGGGGTGGATTATGGGGTGTGTGAGGGAAAATGTTGAAGGAAAAGTGAGGGTGGTAGAACATACGCCTTGTTTGAAGTGTGTGTAGTATCAGAGAAAGCATGTATGTGAAGTGGCAGAGGGAAGATAGTGGCACTTACACTGGCAGTATGGAGAAAGTTATTGATCTCCTTCCTCCCCAGCTATTCATTCCTTCAGATGCCTGAGACTGCTCCAACCTGTGTGGCAACAGTGGGCCAGACTGGCATAGTTTGGTGTTGTGACCTCCACTATTGGTCTGGAGAAGAGAAAGTCTTGCCTTTGCATCACCCTTCCAGCAGGTGGACCTTCATGTTCCTGCCTTCAAAGCAGAATGCTGATTTACCCCATCTGTCACGAACAGGGCAAATACCAGGAACCTGGCAAGGCAGTATCAGACTGACCATGTTTGTCTGGGTGTACAACTGGCCTTTAAAATGGCATAGGTGCAAGAAGTGTTGGTTAGTACCAGCATATCCTGGCACTGATGAGTTCTGTGGTAAGATGCAGCGAGAATCAGATATTGGCATACCAAAGGGTGGGATAGTAGGTAATGAGGTGAGTTTGTTAAGATACGGCAAGAAAACATACCAGGCCTTGTGGCAAAAAAATCCCTCCAGAAAACTTAACATGACTTGTACTTGGCCAAAAATAAGTTATATTTGGCCCAAAGTATCTAAATTAATCATACAAAAAAGCAAATTGTGCTTGCTGTCTGCATAAAACATTCTTCATCACAGGCACTAATTCATATTCTGACATTCAGCAAAAAGATTTGGTCACACTTCGAGGATTCACATCCATTATTAGTACATTAGCATTTGTTAGTCACAATTTTATTTGAGATAACCCTTTGTGTTTGACATTTGAAATGGTTCTTTTAGTGTTCAAGTACATTTTAAGCAGAGAACAATGAAGGATAATTGATTAATTGTGCTATTAAGAGAAAATTTTCTGGTAATTAAATTTTATGGTAATTGTATTATGATTTGACAAGTTGTTTTAACAAAGTATTGCACAGTTTTTCATCACAGATTAATACATTGCCAGAATTTTACCAGCCCTAGGGAACAGGATGGGAATTATAAGTGCTGGCAAAATCGTGTCAAAAGATATCCAGGAAGTTGCTACCATTATGGCACAGGTAGGCAGATTGGCCACTCTCGCTGCTTCACACTTCACAGCCATGAAGCAGGATGGAGTCATGGAGGGCACTGCAATATCAGACGACATCGAGTGAAACCTGGGTGTAGTTTCCTTGCATGTTCTAGGCATGACTGTTCCTTTTTGTTTGCTTCATGACCCATGGAGAAGCCCTACTGACAATGACTGCACCCTAGGTAATAAAGATGCTTAATGATTTCCCACATCCTCACACTCCGATTACCAAGACCTGCCTGTCAAGCTATTTCTGACATTTAAGTTAAGCAACACTTGAGGACAGCTGGCCATTATGTGTTGTAAATGTGCAGCTGCAGCCTGAACATAAAGTCATAGAGTCATACAGGATGGAAACAGACTCTTTGGTCCAACTACGCCACGCTGACCATGTTCCCAAATTAAAGTAGTCCCACTTGCCTGCATTTGGCCCATATCCTCCCCAAACCATTCCTATTCATGTACTTATCCAAATGACTTTTGAACATTGTAACTATACCTGCATTCACCACTTCCTGTGGCAATTCATTTCACGTACAAACCATTCTCTTTGTAAAAATGTTGCCCTCTGATGTCCTTGCCAGGCTTCTCCTTATAGTCTTCCTTAAATAAAGGTACAATATTAGCCATTCTCCAGTCCTCTGGCACCTCACTTATAATTATAGGTGATACAAATATCTCTGCTAGCGACCTTATAATTTCTTCCCAAACTTCCCACAATGTCCTGGGATACACTTGATCAGGTCTTGAAGATTTATCTTTTCTAAAACCCACAGCACTTCCTCTTCTGTTCTGTGAAATGATATTTGTTTGGATCGCTAGCCTGCATTTCTTTCTCCATATTAAAAATTGACATGAAATATTCATTTACTATCGCTCCCATCTCCTGAGGTTCAAAACAAAGATGACCTCTTTGATCTTTGAGGGACCCTAATTTCTCCCTAATTGCTCTTTTGCTGTTAATATACATATAGGATCTCTTTGGATTATCTTTAATCTTATCTGCCTCATATCCCTTTTATGCCCTCCTGATTTCCCTCTGAAGAATGCCTATACACCCTATATACTCTTCAAGGGATTCATTTGATCCCAGTTGTCTGCATCTAATACTTGACTCTTCCTTATTCTTGACCAGAACCTCAATATCTTTATTCACCCATTGTTCCCTACAGTTACCAGCCTTACCCTTCACTCTAACAGCAACCTAATGCATCTGAATTTTTATTTTCACACTTTGAAAGTGTCCCACTTGTTAGTTGTCCCTTTACCTGCAAACAGTCTATTCCAATTAACTTTTGAAAGTTACTGTCTCATACCATTTTAAATTTGCCTTAGTCCAATTAAAAACTTTAATTTTTATGGAAGGCCTATCCTTTTTCCATAACTATTTTAAAACCAATAGAAGTATGGTCATTACTCCCTAAGTGCTCCCCTACTAACACTTCAGTCACTTTTTTGAAGAAGTAACGAAGAGGATTGATAAGCACAGAATGGGGGATGTGATCTTAATGTACTTTAGTAAATTAAGGTTCCTCGTGGTAGATTGATTAGAATGGTTAAATCATATTGAATTCAGGAAGAACTAGCCATTTCAATACAGAACTGGTTCGAAGGTAGAAGACAGAGGGTGGTGTTGGGGGATTGCTTTTCAGATTGGATGCCTTAAAAGGTATCAGGATGGGTAAATGAATAGGAAGGGCTGAGAGGGATATGGGCCAAATGCTGGCAAATGGGACTAGATTAATTTAGGATACCTGGTTGACATGGGTGAGTTGGACTAAAGGGTTGTCTCCATGATTCTATGACTTGCCTTGCCTTATTTCCCAAGAAAAGGTCAAGCTTTGCTCCTTACGTGGTAAGTACGTTTACGTTCAAGCCTGTAACACTATGGCAATCCCAGTCAGTTAGGAAAATTAAAATCCCCTACTGTTAGAGCAATATTAATCTTACATATGTCTGAAATCTGTTGTCTGTCCTGTCCTTCCCTCAGTTTCTGTAATAGCTGTAATATCCTGGTCCTCTGTTCCCTTGCGTACCCGAGTTCATCAGCCATACTGTAGACCTTTGCACTGAAATAAATGCTGTTTAATTCTTCAGAGTTACCTCATTCTCTGATTTGTTCTTGTCTGTCTTGTCTAATTAGCATGTCTTTTTTTATTATTCAGAACCATGCTCATCTGCCTTTCTTTTTGCTGCTACTTAGGAAATCCTTCCAACCTCCACACTAGTTTAAAGGCTCCCAAAATGGAACTAGCAAATCTATCTGCCAGGATATTGGTCCCTTTCCAGTTCAGGTGAAATCCATCCCTTTTTAATATATCTTTTCTGCCCTAAAAGAGATCCAAATGATCCAAGCATCCGAATCCTTGCAAATTGCATAATCCCTTCAGCCATTGATTTACCTGCCCTTTTTTGTTATAGCCACTACTGTTGCTAGAGTTGCTGGGTGTATGATTGGGTTGGCAACACCTAGAGACAAGCTGCTTAATTTGCCTGTGCCAAGAATATTTCTTCTTAGGTTCTGCCGTTGGTTGAAGGGGATCAACTCTTGCTGGCAGCCCCAGCAACGAAATTGTTGCAGTCCTAACATTTTATAGTTAAATAGGGAAATACACTAAGTGTTCCATTCATTATTTAATGTATTCGTTTTGCTTCATTCAATTTTCTGTTGACTTACTTGAGGAAAAGATATTCCATTTTCATGATAGAAATGAACCATTGGAAAAAGAAAAAGCACTAGGAACCTGTCCTCACCACTCAGGATATGATTGAAAAAAAAGGTGGAGAGTATGCATCCTCCATAGCAATGCCTTGACAAATCAACATCCCTTTTTCCATATGATACAGGTTCTTATTCTGTTTGAAATTTGTTGTTTCTGCATATGTCCTGATGAATACAAGACAAAAAGCCTCTTTTTTTCAGCAGTACTCAGATTTGGTACAATAGTTCTCTAAGATAGAATAGCTTATTCATAAATTTGCATTCAGTAAGTACATAGTAAATTTACAGATTTTCAGTTCAGTCGGGCAATTAAATGGGAGCTTTACTATTGATTGAAAGAAACAAGTCAAGTAAAATCATCTATTAGATTAATGGGAATTAGCATAACCACAAAGACTGCTTGGAACAAAAGTAATACCTTTTGGATGTTTGTTGCTATTTGTTTGACTTCAGGGATCCCAGAACCTTGGGCTATGTTGGTCATTAATGCTTTATTTTTACATACTTGCTAAAGCATTTTTTTAGCGGTTTAGGAAGAATGCACAGGGTTAGTTAGTGGCAGAATTATTAATTTAGTACTCAAATCCATAGTGCAGTTGCTAATCACTTTTGTATTTCTGCAATTCTAGAAGCTTGTGGGATGTTCTTTGTATTTGGATTCCTGAAAAGCTCAGCTCAGCATTTTCTGCCAATTAAAGTTGATCCAGAGCTTCATTGTAATTATCCAGATTCATCTGTTTACAAATCCTGGCTCCAGTGATTTCCTAATACAAGGAATACTGCTGCCTCCAATACCAATAATATATCTTAGACTTGTCTGTACTTGATGTACTGTACATCATACTTTCATAACACTTTTTGTGTTTTTAAACATGTCCTGTACTTTTCAGAATGATTTAAAATGACTGGACTGATGTTCAATAAATAGGCTGTACAAGAAATATTATCCTGAAAAGATGAGAGTTATTATTTGTTGTTTAGAATATATGATTTCTGGAATTGCATCAGGGAACAAAGTTGAACAGTATGATGTTATAAGATGAGCAATTAATACATTTGTATCAAAATCATGTCTGATTAAAAATTGTATATAGTAAAATTCTGGCCATGTATTTAACCTATTTAATAAGAATTTCCAGTTTATTATTTGAATGTGTTTCCAAGGAATTCAGGTGTGCAAAGAGTTTTTAAAATATTTCACAGTGTATTTAGCAAGCTACAATCATTAGTCATTGTGGCTTCAACTGAAACAAAAAGATACATGGTTTTATGAGTTATTAATTTGTTACAAATGCTAGGAATTTATAGCTGAAGACATATAAGTGATAATATTTATACCTCATCGGATTTGTCACATAGGTTCATATTATTTTTGTTTTTTTAATATGCTAGCCTGTGTAAGTCTACCACAGATAGAAGGGTATTTGTTGATTCAGATATCTTGAAGTTATTCTTAAAATTAACTATTTAGAAAACTACAATAGCTTAGATTTTCATACGTAGTCGGGGGTTCTGTGTTCAATAATTTTATGAAGATTGCATTCATGTTGTTGATAGACAAAACACACAACACTGACTCTATTACATAGAAAAAGTAATTAAAGATGAGGCAGGTATCTTTATACCTAAATGTCACTTGTTGCGATGTCATGTTACTGAATTAAAGATTCCATCCTGACTGGATAGGAATCTATTCCATGATACCCCCAGCCTATCTGTTATTAAGCAAGGGGAACCATTTTATCCTATAAATATGCCTCTGTACATTCAGCTAATGCCTTTGGGTGGCAGGACCAAACCTAGTCCTCATGAAATTATCATGACTTGACTTTGTAACTTCACTTTGTGGTGTGCTATTTGTCATTGAGGTGAATGAGTATAATTTGTCAACGTGATTGTTGACTGGTATGATATCTTCAGTATCTGAGTTGTCATCTTGTGTGATGTGTGGTTGATAGCTCATTCGAATAGGTCATCTGTTTCTTTGCAGGACTTGACTGTTGCCCATTATGGTATGACTGAGGGTGGACACAGCAACATAACATCTTTCTATGAACCATGTGTAGTTTGAAAATCTCAAATTTGTATGCTTTCTCCTGGTTCAAGTTGGGATAATGATCTGCATACTGATTGAGCATGCTTCAGCACCACTTTCTTTCCAACATAAAATGTGGAAAATAAGAGACATTTATGAGGGTAGACAACTAACCAGAGGAATAGCGCTGAAAATGTGTTGCTGGTTAAAGCACAGCAGGTCAGGCAGCATCCAAGGAACAGGGAATTCGATGTTTTGGGCAAAAGCCCTTCAAGCTACCAAAAATCTTGGCAAATATTCTTTAAACTTGAAAATTGTAGATTTTATGGTATGAACAAGGCATTCTGTGATAATATTCGATTCGAGGGCAGTGAGAAGTGGTAATATGTCGACCACCCCACTTGCACATAACTTGAAGGGATGCGCTAATGTACTGCAAACTGATGTTAACTACAATCTGCTTAGGTATATCAAACACCCTGAATGTGGTGGTTAGTGTGTCAACAACCATTGAATTAATGACATTTTTGATTTTTCACACACATTTGATGGAGCAGTCAGACCACCATGTTTCTAGGCATGGATAATATAGTCACAATCTTGCATTGTTGCTTAGGAGGAGTCTCATGTGGGAGGAGAGATCCTCTGAATTGTTGAGGTTGATGGAATTTACATGGCTCACATCTCTGATTTGTGAATTGATGTCCTTGTAATGGTGGGATTCACAAATCTCGAATTTTTTTGTGCCTATCTGCTTTTCATGCATATCGTCTAGCATGCCTTGATATAGAGCTTGTGGAGTAATGACTTGTTTGTCTTGATCACTCTTGAACAGCTCTAGTTTGGCTCTGATTGGCTAAAATGCACATATTTTCTCAAAGACCTTTTGGATGCATTCAGATCACCAACTGATGAATATTTTCAGCTGCAACAGCTGGACATCGTATGACGTAGCTTGCTGAATCTGGTTTGCTTGTTTATGACCAAATTATAGAAGATCTTGGAGTATCTTTGGGATATCTAAAGGCTATCTTCAAGTTCAGTTGATTCAATAACATCAACTTGTAAGTCTAAAGGCTCTTTGTTTTTAGCGCAGTTTGGAGGTTGGCTAAGGGGTCGGGAATCTTGCTTGTATTATACTTCTAGATTGTAACCCTGGATCTTCACAACTTAATTTTGTAGTCAGGAAGGTGCACTTGTGAAAGATTTTCAACATTTTTCTAATGGTTTCTGGGAGGTGTGAATAATGAAATGCTTTTTCAAATATATAATGTTTCTTCACTGTATATGTATGTAGCAGTTGTATCCTAGAAACTAGAGCAAGAGCTTCTTTCTACTTGGAGTAGTTAACATGAGTATCATAGGGACTTTAGGACCAAACAGTTTGTTTGCCCGGTAGCAGACACACTCAGGTCTTTTTGGGATGCATCAAACTTCAATGTGGTGAGTTTAGAGATATCTTAATATTGTATTGTACACTTACTGTATGATAGAGCATTTTTGAGACATTAAAAAAACATGCTGGTGATTGTCTTGCCATTAATATTGTGTCTTTTAGTGGAGAAGCTCTTGAAAAGGAACTGCCTTGGGGACAGACATGGAGATGAATATCTATTCTTTGCTTCAAGCATTGAAAAATGTTTGGCAATTGAGAATTTGGGATTAAGAATTTCCAGAATTTGAATCTTATGTGGGCATCTTTTCGTGCAATGTTCATGTGCCTTGAATCAAAAAAAAGTGTAGGGTAACATCTTTCTTCAAAACACGTGATGTAGCTGCACCAATCAGTATGATTCTTGGTTTTCCAGACATTGTTGTTTTGTACTGGGGAATCTGGTTCAATTTGAGCCTTTCATGAATGTAAATGCTGAATTACAAGTGGGGCTGATACTGGGATAGGCATCAACGTTTAGATTTGACACTGCATTGCCTTTAAAGTTGCCGCTAGTATCAGACCACTCTGGACAAAAGTTAGTCAAATAAAGGAGAGTATTGATTTTGCAGTCTGGAATCTTTGGTGTTGGAACTGTGATTTATCACCTTTAGGATTGTGATAATCTTTGGATCTGTGCATACTTGCAAACCATTAATAAATGATCACCTTTATCAACAGTTTAGATTTCAGTTGTCTATCCTAAAGTTCCACATCGGCATTTAAAAGAGCTTATGAAAATATATGGGATGTCAGACCCATTGAAAGCAATTAGCTTATCTAATGTAGACTGCACCATGCTACCATTCTTACCAATTTCTTGAGTACATCTCATGTAAGATGCATAAAGGATGACACTTGTGCTTGCACCAGTATCAATCTTGGCATTTAATGGATGTTGTCCATTCCTGTTGAGATATATTGCTTGGATGTCAATGCACAATACTGTAATAGCCCCAACTAAAGTAACAAATGGCATTTTCAGTGACTAGTGCACTATTCTACTTGTTCTCCTCAATCCATTTGCAGACATCGATGGGGTCAACAACATGTCAACTCATGTCCTCCGTGACTCAGTAGATTGTCTTTGCTTGGCTCCATTCTCACATGTCCTTTTGTCAGGAAAGCATTTTCTTTCCACCCTTACAGCACCACTCTTGGAATCCACAAGTAGTCTTTTCACAGCCTGCTTGTCTTCCTCATGACATGCTACCTATAAACAATATCACCATAGCCAAGGAAGTCACCTGTTGATTACAATAACATAAACAATGGAGACAATGCCTAGGTCCATGATTCCATCTCTCTTGACTGCTTCTGTTCTGGGAGATTTCCCAAAACACACCCTAAAGTGACTCATTGTTTCAGTTAAACTTTGTGAATACTGAAGTCATTATCATCAGACCCACCACAAACTCCATATTCTTGCCACTGATTTAATTCCTTTAATTGGCCAATATTTCCTCTGTAATATTCACAATCTTGAGAGGGAGACAGTGCTGGTGGGAAAATATTTATCTTTGAAATGCCACTTCTGGTCTTAATATTTTCAATGATTAATAGCGTGCATGTTGCGATCAATGGCTCTGTCTGCCATGATGATTTGGTGCAACTCTACAGCACTTTCTGAATAAATTTCTTCCTCTTTAGTATCTCTTTTGACCCCAAGCAGGACTTCTAAAATCCAAATGCTTGCCATCACAAAAACCTATTTTCAACTCCTAGACATCAATTTCCTTTAGTCTGTTTACTGATGAAATCATCCATGTCCTTGTCATTTCAAGATGTGGTTGGTGCAGTCACCAGCTCCCCATTAACCACCCTCTGTCAGTCTCAGCTCATCCAAACTTTACAGTTCATATTCACATCAAGTCCCACTTAGACATAACCCCTGTAAACATTATCTCTTAGTCCATCAATACACAAAGTCTACCGTTATCATCATTATGTTTAAATCACTTTAAGGTCTAGCCTTTCTCTTTTAGTTGAACTTCCTGCATCTGCAACTTTCACCTCACTAAACTCTTCAAATCTTCAACTCTGATACTTGCATAAGCCCCTCCCTTCAATGCACTGCTGTCACCTATGCTTTCAGCAATCTAGGTCCACATTCTGGAATTTACTTCCTAAACTTCATATCTTAGGTTTTCTTTAAGGCCATCCTTAAAACCCACCTCTGGTAATATAAAACACTAATATTTTCTTGGACAAAAGCAGAAATTGCTGGAAAACCTCAACAGGTTTAGCAACATCTGTGGAGGGAAAACAGAGTCAATGGTTTGAGTCCAGAGACTCCCCTTCAGATCAAAGGCGTAGCTGTGGGTATCTGCATAGGCCCCTGTATGCCTTTCTCTTTTGGGAGGTATGTGGAACATTTATTGTTCCAATCCTACTCAGGTCGCTCCCCACAACCCCTTCTGTAGTAAATTGATGACATCATTGGTGCTGCTTTCTTCTATCAATTTTGTTTCCAATTTCCACCCTGTTTTCATCTTCACCTGGTCTATCTCTCACTTCTCCATTCCCTTCCTCAACATCTCTGTTTCCATTTTTGGAGATAAGCTGGCCACTGACATCCATTACAAACCAATGACTCCCAAAGTTACATGGACTTTGCATCCTCATGCCCTCTTGCTGGAAGGATTACATTCAATTTCTCTCACTTTCTCTGTCTCCATTGCATTTGTTCAGATGATGCCACCTTCTGCAGGGGGACTCAGAAATGTCCAACTTTTTTCTCAGCTGAGGATTCCCCACTACCATAGTTGACAGGGCCCTTAGCCCTGACTAATTCATTTCCCTCACTCTGCCCTAAGCCCTTCTCTTCCCTTTAACAATAATAGGATCCTGCTAGTCCCCACTTTCCATCCGACCAGTCTCTATCCAAAGGATCATATGCTGCCATTTCCACCACCTCCAGTGGGATGCCACCACCAAACACACATTCCCCTTCTCTTTTTTGTCAGAATTCTGCAGGGACTGTACCTTTCTGGGCACCCTGGTTCATTCCTTCTTCACTCCCAACACTTCTCCAAAATCACAAGGCACCTTCACATACAATCACACAAGGTATAACACTTGCCTGTTTGTCTTCTGCCTCCTCATTATCTAAGGTCCCAGAAGCATCTTCTGGGTGAAGCAGTGAATTATGTGCACTTCAATCTAATCGACTGTATTTGTTGCTCACAAAATGGTCTCCTCTACACAGGGGAGATGAAACACAGACTGGGAGACTGCTTTACAGATCAACTACATTCTGACCACAAAAATGACCCCAAGCTCCCAGTTGCCTGCTATTTCAACACACCACAGTGTTGCCTCAGACCTGTTGCAATCCTCCAATGAGACTTAGCACAAGCTGGAGGCACAGCATCTAATCTTGTGATTGGGGATCTTGTGGCCTTCAGGACTCAACATCAAGTTCAATATTTTAGAACCTGAATACCCCGTCCCATGTTTTCCACACACTCCCATATCCAGGTCCTGACATGACATGTAATGCTTTTAGCACAGCCAAACCATTTGCCCCTATTCATATCCCCATTATTATCTATTTAACTTTTCTTCTTCCCTGGCTTACTATCAACAGTCCCTCTGTACAGGCGAAAGAGAGGACTGCAGATGCTGGAGACTAAAGTCATGAGTGTGGTGCTGGAAAAGCCCCTATTTATGCCTACCCTTTTATTTCTCTGTCTCTGGACTCTAATTCCATCTATTCACTTAACCCTCTCCTCCTTACCATTCTCCCCACCCCACCCTATGACCCATCATCAGCATAAATACCACCTACTCCTAGTTACTAGCAGTTGTGAAGCAAGGTTCTGGACTCGAAACCTGAAAAATGTTTTCTCTCAACATTTGCTGCCAGACTTGCTGGGTTTCTTGAGCAAATTCTGTTTTCGTTTCAGATCTCCAGCATCTATCGTTCTTTGGTTTATTTCAAAATATTTTCTTGATCTTAGGATCAATTCTTGTTTCTGCAAATTTTGCCAAGGATCATGCATCAAAAGTGACAATTACATGCAAGTTATTGTTGCTAAAAGAATGTGCAAGAAAAAGTTAAACCAGTTTGAAATAAATAAAACTACAAAGAAATGAAAAGGAAAGTTTGGAGCACAAGTAATACCAGAAAAAGACACAAAAGCAATTATTTTGCTTGACAGATTATTAATTTACGATGCTTCAAAAACATTTAGAATTAAACAGTTACTCTATGTGAAGCACATTCATTTTCCACAACAAGTGAAAATGACATTTGTCAAAAATTCCTTTCAGGCTCTGCCAAGCGATGCAAGCCAAGAGATTCTGGTCACTAAACTCAAATAACATATAAAATATTAAACAATGGATTTCATTCTCACTTGATACTGCACTTCAAAAGAGCTTAGTATATGCTATATTTAAAAAATTAAATCTAAATGATTTTTCAACTGGATATTTAATTTGAATTTTGTGCTGGGAAATTACAGATACAGATGTAAAATTGGGAAGCTTCAAGTGAAACACTAAATGGGGACATATCTTTTTCTCTGGACTAGTGAGCATGTCGAACAGACTCCCAACAAAGACTAAACAGCTCCTTTTCAAAACAAGATAGCTGAGATAAAAACAGTGCAAATGCAGGACATTGAAACTAAAAACAAAATGTGTTAGAAGTACAAAGCTGGTTGAAACCTACAAAGACAGATTGTTGAAGTATAGACCCTTCATCATAATCTGCTGTGATGAAAGGCTTTCCTATCTTTTATCATTTAAGATGCTGATGGACCTGCTGTGTATTTCAAACTCGCTCAGTTTTTTCACTACAAATTGGCAGGATTATTGTTAGTCCAGCGTGAGGAGTGTATAGAACTTCAAAGACTTTTTTTTTTGGAATCTTAATTCTGACTTTCAGGCTTATCCTATAGAATAAATCAAGTACTTCGCTTCATTTGGAATTGTTATCCTTCGTTATGTTTGCTTTTGATAATATGAGTATGCATGATCTTTGAGCTGTCACAAACCATGTAGTAATCCAAGAAAAACAATACTCAATCACCCCATAGATTTTACTGCTGTGCTGCAAATGAAATTAGTGATGCAAGTGTTCCATAAATCTCACCTGAAAGCACAGTGCTGCCCACTTGTAAGAGGAGTTCAGCATCAGGAGAGCAGGCTGCAGCTTGACTTCACAAGTTAAATGCAGCTTTGCTGAAAGCTTGTGCGAACGACAGATAGTATTTAACATATTTGTAGCCAGCACAGCTCACTCACAGGGATATCCTCAGCACACCCAGTATCCATTTAAAGGAAGCAATAACATTATAAAATCATGCATGTAAATCTTTAAGGCTAGCTGACATATTCACTACAAAGTGCAGATTACATTTGAGGAAGTTTGGATACTGCGAGGTGCTAGATTGAGTAAATATAGATTTTCATCATTTCATTATTCCTGGAAATGATCCATCTTTTCCATTCCAAAGTGGGTATACAAAACACAAATAGCATCCATAGCACACCTTACTTGAAGATAAAGGTATTTATGTAGTATCAGACCCAAAAGTATTGGGAATATGTATCAAAAGAGGACTACTGCACTCACACTATAACACTGTTATTATCAAATATATTCACTTCAAAAGCTCATTTCATTACAAATTGTATCAAATTTTCTTCCACAGAATTGTTGCAGCATACAAGGTGGCCATTTAGCCCATTATGTTTGTGCTGGGTCTCCGAATAAATTATTCAACAGGTACTACTCACCCGCCTTCTCACAGTAACTCTGTGCATTCTTCCTATCCAGATAGGAATCCAATTCCATTTTGAAATCTTTGATTGAAGCAGCCTCTATCACTTTGGGTGAAAAGGTTTTTTTGTCAAGTTGCCCTTGACTCTTTTATCGATTAAACCTGTATCCTCTCATTCTGGATCATTTCCTGAATGAGAACAGTTTGCTCTTTCTACTCATTCCAGACAGCTCATGCTGATATATTATGTGTATAGAATATAGAATGGTACAGCACAGGAACAAGCCTTCGGCTCACCATGGCTGTGCAAAACACATTGCCTTTGTAAACTGGCTGCCTGTGGTCCATATCCTTATTATCCCTGCCTATTCATGTGTCTGTTCAAATGCCACTTAAATGTTGCTATGATTTCTACTTCTACCATCTCCTTTGGCAAATGTTCCAGGCACCTACCACCCCCTGAGTCAAAAACGTGCTTTGCCAATCTCCTTTAAATTTTCCCACTCTCACTTTAAATCTATGCCCCCTAGTATTCGATATTTCTACCCTGGGAAAAGGCTATGACTATCTAAAATCGAAATCTCTCACAGTTTTATCTGCTTCTATCAGATCACCCCTCAGCCTTTGACACTCTAGCGAAAATGATCCAAGTTTATATACCTCCTTATTGCTATTATACTCCAATTTAGGCAACATCCTGGAAAATTACTTTTGCGCCCTCTCCAAAACCTCCATATCCTTCCTTTAGTGTGAGGAACAGAACTGTACACAATATTCCAAATGTTGTCTAACTAAAATTTTATGCAGTTGCAATACGGTTTATACTTGGTGCCCTGACTAATGAAAACAAGCATGCTGTATGTCTTCTTTACCACCGTTTCCACTTGTGTTGCCACTTACAAGGAGCTATGTACTTGGAACGTATGACTTCACTTTATATTAATGCTTCTAAGGGTCCTGCCATTTATCACATACTTTTTTCTTGCATTTTGACACCTCAAAATTGATTGCTTCACCTTCATTTAGATTAAACCCCATCTGCCATTTCTGTGCCCAATTTTCCAACTGATCTATATGCTTTGACAAACATCCTCACTATTTACATACCCACCAGTTATCATGTTGACTGCAAACTTACTAATCAGACCACCTGCATTTTAACCAAATCATTTATATAAATTGCAAACAACAGAAGTCCCAGACAGATCCTTATGGAACACCATTGGTCACATTTCTACAGTCAGAAAAATGTCCTTTCACAACGACACTCCATCTTCTATGACCACACCAATTTTGTATCCAACTTACTAACTTGTCATGAATCCCAACTGACTTAACCTTCTGGACTAGCCTACCATGAGGGATCTTATCAAATGCTTTCGTAAAATCCATGTAGATAACATACACTGCCCTATCCTCATCAATCATTTTCATCACTTCCTCAAAAAACTTAATTAAATTTGTGAGATAAGATATCTCCTTCACAAAGCAATGTTGACTGTGTCTAATAAGTCCATTCTTTTCCATCTATCAAATCTCCTGTTCTCTCTTCCAAGGAAAACAGTACCTATTTCTCGAGTATATCTCAGTAATTGAAGCCTTTCTTCTGTGGAATGATACTTGTAGATTTTTTCTGCATTTTCTCCAATACCTTCACATCTTTACTAAGCTGGACTACCCAGAACTGGATGCCATACTCCAGCTGATGCTGAATGATTATCTTATATAAGTTCTACACACCATCCTTGCTCTTGTTCTCCATGCCCCTGTTAATAATGCATGGATGCCATATGCTTTATTAAGGGTGCTGTAAACTGTCCTGCCACCTTCAGTGACATATACATAGTTATACCCAGGTGCCATTGCCCCTTTAGCATTGAACTGTTAATATTATGTTTTCTCATTTGTGTTCTTCCTTCCAAAATGAATCACTTTACACTTTTTTGTATCAAACCTAATTTGCTACTTGTATCAATCCCACAACTTGCCCATGTCCTTTTCAAGTATAACACTATCCTCCTTTCAGTTCACAAGTTTTCTAAGTTTAAAATCATACACAAGTTCTAAAATTGTGTCCTGTTTAGATCGTTAACATATAAACATATTAACATACAGCAAATGTTCCAATGTTGATACTTGGGGAAATTTCATGACAGACCTTCCTCCAGTGTGGAAAATATCCATTAATAATTACTCTCTGTTTCTGTCATTTGGTTAATTTCGTGTCCATGTTGCAACTGGTCCATTTATTCCATGAGCTAAAACTAGCACTCCAAAAATCACTTCTGGAAATCCATGTACATCTGTTCAACATCATAATCATCAATTGTCTCTTTTACGTCTTCAAAATGTTCCAGTTGTTTAGTGGAACACAATTTTCCCTGAACAAATCTGTGCTGCTTTTATGCTCTTATTAATTAACCCACATTTGTTCATGTGATCAATCATTTTATCTCGAATTATTGGGCTGAATTCTTTTAGGAAAATGACAGTTTTCTACCAACCACTCCATAATGGAAAGTTACCCAGTAGCTGATACACTCAATGGAAGCCCACCTGCAGCTATAAGTGGAGCTTTTCACCCTCAGTGAGGAGAGGTTCTGCCCTCAAGAGTGCCAGGCAGTCTAAGTAGTCAGTAGCTGCAACAGTCCCTCAGCGATAACACTTGGGAGTGGGAACTGTTGGGTCTGCAAGGAGGTACAGGCAAAAAAGAAATTATACTACAGCCATGTAATTGGGCATTCAAGAGTGGAAGGAAATTGCACAGCCTAGGGTGGAGGTTGGAGAATGCTAGTTTGGGAGGGCAGATAATAAGGAACAAGACAAAGTGGGCAGAGTTATGTGAAGCATCAGCTAATGTTCTCAGTATGCTCAAGGAATCCCTTAAGGACATATCTCGCATTCCTTCCACGTTTTGAGCAGTTTTATTAAAAAGAAATCATTGATGATTCCAGCCTGCCTGCCCATGCCAGTTGTATTATAGTGTGGGAGACATATTATCCAGATAAATTAGCTTGTAGCAAGTTTAGATGAACCTGAACTAGTTATTTAAAAGGTGACCAGACTACTGATTTGTTTCCTTCCTACCTGCCTTATAAGGTGGATTTGCTTAGGTGTGCTTTATTGTTTTATGCCTCCCCATTGAAAACATGTCAGTGTGAGGAATGGGTGTAAAAAGTCTGTTTCCAGAAATCTCCTCACCCTCAAAGCTATATTGACTGGTCAGAAGTAGCTGAGTTTAACTGCACAGGCATTTTTGAACAAACAGTTGTAATATTTGCAAATCTCCAGTCTTCTGCACCATCCCTGAGTGTAGGGAAAACTGAAACATTACAGTAAGTGCCTCCACAGTTTCCACTTACCCTTCCCTCACTATCCTTCTAGTCCTGGTGCCTTATTGTAAGTACAGACAGTCAATCTTATACTATTCCTTATCAATTTTAACTCCTCCACCTTAGCTCCATCTTTCATCATGTCTGAGTAGTAGCCTTTTCCTTGAATAAGAGAGATACAAAATATTAATTTAATATCACAGCTCTATTACCTGCTTCAATGTATAAACACTCTATTTGGTCCCTAGCGCACACCTTTTCCCTTTTATGTTAGCTGCCATTTTCTTTACAAGCTCTTTCTTTGCTTGTCTTATTTGCTCTTACACTTCCTTTTGACCCTTTTATATTCAGCTTGGTTCTCCATTGGCTTATCCATCTGCCATCTGTCATAAGCATACTTCATTTTCATGTTTATCCCTTTTGACATTCAATGAACTCTGGTTTGTTTATACTATCTTTCTTCTTTGGAGAATATACCTTGACTGGATCTGAAATACCTCCTGTTTGTTCAGCTACTGTTTTTTCCTTCCACCTTCTGACTTCAATTTAATTGGCCTAGATCCGTTCATAACCTATCAAAGGTGACTTTCCTCCAATTAATTATTCTTACTCTGGCTTATTCTTTGTCCTTTTTTACAGCCAATTTAACTCTTATGATACGACTATTGCTGTCCCCACATATTCTTTTACTGGCATCTGATTTACTTGGTCCACTTCATTCCCAAGAATCAGGTTTACTCATGCCTCCTTCCTCATTGAACTGGTAACATATTAATGTAAAAACATTTCCCGTGTATACTGTAATAATTCTTCCCTCTTCTTGTACTTTACTACTCTCAGTCTATATTCAGACAATTAAAGTCCTCCATTACAACTGTTTTATAATTATTGCAAATATGCCCCTCTACTACCTACCCACTAGTTGATGGCCTATAATAAGCAATGTATTGATAATTGTTTTGTTTCTTAGTCTTAGTCAAACAGATTGTTTTCTTGATCCATTTTGTCCATCCTTTCTCTACAGCACAGCAATGTGCTTCTTCATCATTATTGCACTGCATCCATTTCCCTTTCCTATCTTTGCTGAACACCTTGTACCCAAGAATATTTAACAATCCTGCCCTTCTTTGAGCTACAAAATCACATCTCAGATCTTCTGATGTGCTGACAGTCATTCTCCGCGGAGATGAAAATCGACCCGACAGAATCTCCTTCCATAGATTCCGAAGCAATTGCCCAATAAATTGCTGGGTAATTCCTCCGTGCCTGGAATCCTCCAAACGTTGCTATTAAAATAGGAGAATTCAGAGGTTTCTAATTAAATAATGTAAATAGTTACTAAGGAAATATACCACTATTTAATACATATTCTAAATCCTGAGCAACTATTCAACAGACCCCATACTTAATTAAGACCTCCCAACTACACCACTCCTGGACCCTGACATCAAGCCCCTCACAGGACCCACCCCCTTCCCCCATTCTGTGCCCAAATGCCTTTCCCTGCTGCTACACTGACCCGACACACCTTCACCCATAACCTGACAGGGTCTATGAAATTACTGTCCCATTGCATTATGACTCTGAATCTCTGAAAGAGCCCTTTTGGAATCTCCAGTCAGAGATGTAAGACTCCCTTCTCTCATATAGGTCACGTGTTGGAGTGGCAATTCATGTGTATAAATCTTCAATCTTATTGATCACATTCTGTGTGTTCATAGATATGCACAGTAATCCTGACTTTATTACTTTCCCCACTACTCTTGCTGATCTTGCCATGTCTCATAGGATAACCTTAACTGAAACTTACATGCTACACATTATATCTTTAATGCAGCTAGTTAAGCTTTGTGTTCCTCATCTAGTGCATTTTTGTAATGAGATTCTCATTCCTGTGTCACTTATGGATATGAAGTTATACATCATATACATATGATAGATGTTCTTCATTAATTCATTGGTTGCACTCATCATTCAAAGTTGTCTAAAGTTCCTTTAATGTTTTACACAATAATCACATATATTTGTTTAGAAAATCTGAATGGTATAACCTTTGTATTTTATGCATCACTCACATTCTAAATTGATTATCCATTAAGTGATGAACAAACAAAACACATTAATGGGCAAAATACCAATTGGAACACATGGAAATTGAATTCAGTCACCTTGTTTAAGCATTTAAGAATTATTTAATATCATTTATTAATTTAAGTATAAATTGTATGCAAAGTGTTAAGCTACAGGTTATCCAATATTTTATGTTTGTACTGCTAACCATCAGATCAACGTGGGAAATATGGGAAAGTTAAGGTAGTGAGTGCTTATCAAATAAATAAATCTAGGCACAATTCTCCCAAATGATTGTGTCACCATTGAATAAGGTAGGCTGGCCTCATGTGAATGAGCAACATGACATTGCAGCTATTAACATGAAGTTTTATGTATTTATGACTTTTGTTGTACAGGTCGTTCTGCTATAATGCACATTCCGTTTACATGAATTTGCTATAATGCGATTGATGAATTGGGGACAGTGTTTCTACAGCAAGAACTAGAGCCTGTATTGGGTATAACATGATTCTGGCCCCATTAGTTTAAATGATGCTGCTATTACAAGATTTTCTTATAACATTGGATTGCATAAGAACAGAACTAGCAGAACTGACAGTAATGTAGTTACAGCAGAACTAGCTGTGATGTAATTATAAAGCATTTATTTTGCAAGGATATTTTATGACATTGCATACTGGTACTCAGCACATTGTGCAAAATTCTGAATGAAAACATAATGTGATATGTGTTCTTCTATTAATGTTAGTGATAATCTGTCATGTGAGATCAAGTGGATTCATGTCTACTATCTATGTTCATGACCTGCAAAAAGTTGATGACTGGGAAATGTGAAAAGACAGAGAATGTTTGAGAACTGAGCATTGGGTTAAATAGCAGGGTGAGTCAGCAGAAAATGAGTACTCTGCTGAGTGGCACATGGTCATGGAAAGTAATTAACTAGGAAAGAAAGGATGAGATTTCAATTATGTTTTTGAAAGGAAATTGGAAAAGCACCTGAAAGGGAAAGAAATTGTGGGTTTATAGGGAAAGGGATGGGAAGTTAAGTAAATTGCTGTTGCAAAGAAGTGGAATTGGATAAATGGATCAAATGCCCTGGTTTTGTAACCTTTCTATTATTCCATTCAATGATGCTTGAGTACTTTACAGCACTTGAGAAGATGAGTTTGAATGTTTGACTGCTGAATGAAAGCTCCAAGAGGAGGATAGAGATTGCTCATTGTGCATGTATTGGAAAACAAGGGAGAGTTTTTTTTTGTGCATGCAATATTAACTGAGTAATATACAGTCAAGACAGGAAACAAAAAATAATATTTGAAGCATGTTCTATGCACAGCATCTGGAGGTGTGGATAAGTATTTGAACTCTGGACAAGGATATCAGGAAAAATGAAAAACATGTTTGAACATTGTGTGCTTATTGTGAAGTGAATAGTTCAGCTTTTAAGGGGAAACTAAATTATGGGAAAAATAGATGGGATGAAAAGCAGAGTATTGTCATAGATGTTGGAGAACTGAAATAAAACCAAAGTACTGGAGGATCTCAGTAGATCCTGCCAGATCTGTTCAGTTTCTTGAGCAATTTCTGTTTTAAGTATAAAGGGAGAAAGGCATTGATGGCAATAATAATAGATTTGGATTAGGAAAAAGGACAGGAGGCTTGAATGGAGTGTAAAGACCAGAATTGACTAGTTGTGCCAAATGATATTTTTCTGTGCTGTATATCCTACATAATACTGCGTAGCAGGTCAGGATTTGTCTAACACATAATGTGTTAGAAAATCTGGAGTATGTTTGAGCTCAGTACAGTTTTGCAGGAAGCAAAGGACAAAACGTGATCCATATGCAGTGTGTTAGGAGGCTTCGGTAACTCAGTATTCAACAAGGAGGCAAAGGAGCATGTAGGATGTTAGTTTGTTGGAAAAATACGAAGTATGTGTGGAAATGAGAGAGAATGTGAGCATGGTTAAAAAAATTCTCAATCGAAGAAATAAATTATCTTGACCTAAGTTGTAATATCTTTTACTATGTGTGATGAAAGACTGAGGCAGAGCATTCTGCCTTTGTTTATCTGTTTCCAGAGACTATGGCAGACAACCAGTCTCTAATTTTAATAGGGAAAGCAGCACACAGAGCCTGCTGTCTCTATTCCCCTTACTGAAACAAAAAAAAAGAAAAAAGTACTGCAAAGTGTTTAGAAATGGGTAAAGGGCAAACTAATGAGACATCTGACATGTGGATTTCAAAACTATGGTCTCAATGCATTTGTGAAAACATGGATCTTTCACAGAAGCCTGTGTCTGTGCTATTTAAAAGAAAATTCTCCTGTCCTGTTTAATTTTTTTTAAATGGACCACATATTCAAATCTGGGCAGATGCTGGTTCACAGGACTAGGAAAGAATGCAGAATTGATTACATTGAGTTTACAGCACCGAGACAGAGCAGTTGGCTGAAATGGTTCAGGACACAAGCCAGAGTTGATCCAGATGTGCCACTCAAAAAAACAGATTTTTATTCGTATTTCAAAGCCAGTCAATGAAACAATTCGAGGGGTAGGTGACTCTGATTAGTTTTCAGCTTGGCACTGAGGTTTCCCTATGGTTCACAACTCTCACAATGTCCTGTGAACCATATGTTCTTGGGTAAGAAACCAAAATGATGTACATTGGGTTGTGTGTCTTTGGCTGAATGCATGTGGGTGGGATAATTGACTAATCCATTCCTGTAACATAGCAGGCAACAGAGGGACTGCTGCATACATGGGGTAAAGAGATAGATTTCAAGGAAGGAGAGGTGGCAAGGTAAGATCAGGAGTGCAGGAGAAACTCAGCAAGACTGATAGCATATGTGGAGACAGAAGTAGATTTAACATTTCAAGTTCAGTATGAATCTTCTTTGGAACCAGAATACTTATTCAGACTTCTAATATCAGCAGTACTTTGCTTTTCTATGAGGTCAAAACACGAGGCAGTTGAAGAGAGGCATATTCAGCAGAAATTGCAACCAATGCTGGAAATGTTAACAAGTTGGGTATACAAGAGACTGGATCAGAAGGAACTTTGAAATCTCAAGTCAAGGTTGATGGTAGTTACAGAGACAAAGAAATATGAGCCATAAAGTAATGTTAAAACAAGGATGGAAGTTTCAAAATTAAGATGTCCTTGGACCATGAACAAATGTAGCCCAGTGAAAATTAAGACAATGGGTAAACAGGACTGAGGGTATGATACTGACAGCAGAATATTTGTTGAACAGAAAGTTATGGAGAATGGAAAGTGAGGGCGTGGCCTGGACAGCCTGGGAATAACAATGGAAGTATCTGAGACAAAAATGTGGTGAGAAACCCACCTTTTAGTTAAGTATGGCACCAAGGTTATGAATACTTTTCTGCAAACTGACAAGGTTGCCAGGAAGGTGGATGGAGCCAGGGGCAAAAATTGAAGACAATTACTTTGGTTTTTACATTAATGAGTTAGAGGAACTTTCTCCTTGTTCAGTAATAGATTTCAGATAAGAAGTGTAATAATTCAGAACATGAATGTTTGGTCAATTAAAAATTTAAAGTTTGTAATAATCTGTATTAATGTTTCGAGAAAACGATAGTGAATATTAACGTCATTATCAAATGGGGAGCATTTACAACAAAAATAGGATGATAGAGATCAGACTGAGCAAGTCAATTATCTCTCCACAAAGATAATGTATATACGTTTGAAGTATTGAGCTTAAAACTGTGTTGCTGGAAAGGCGCAGCAGGTCAGGCAGCATCAAAGGAGCAGGAGAATTGACGTTTCGAGCATAAGCCCTTCTTCAGGAATGAGGAGGGTGTGCCAAGGAGGCTAAGATAAAAGGTAGGGAGGAGGGACTTGGGGGAGGGGTATTGGCAATGCAATAGGTAGAAGGAGGTTAAGGTGGGGGTGATAAGCCGGAGAGGGTGTGGGGGCGGAGAGGTCAGGAAGAAGATTGCAGGTCAAGAAGGCGGTGCTGACTTTGAGGGTTGGGACTGAGATAAGGTGGGGGGAGGGGAAATGAGGAAGCTGGAAAAATCTGCATCCATCCCTTGTGGTTGGAGGGTTCCTAGGCGGAAGATGAGGCGGTCTTCCTCCAGGCGTCATGTTGCCATGGTCTGACGATGGAGGAGGCCAAGGACCTGCATGTCCTTGGCAGTGTGGGATGGGGAGTTAAAGTATTCAGCCACGGGGCAGTTGGGTTGGTTAGTGCGGATGTCCCAGAGGTGTTCTCTGAAACGTTCCGCAAGTAGTTCTGGTCTCCCTCCTACAGGAAGGATGCTGTGAAATTTAAAAAGGTTTAGAAAAGATTTATGAGGATGAATTGAATTGAATTGAATTTATTGGCACGTGTACCGAGGCACAGTGAAAAGCTTTGTCTTGCGAGCAATACAGGCAGCTCACATATTAAAGTAGCATAGATAAGTAAATAATAGATAAACAGTGGCAAAAACAAAAACACGGGTACTGGCAAATGCTAAGAGTTTGTGCATCCATTCAGTATTCTAACAACAGTAGGGTAGAAACTGCTATGAAATCAGCTTGTGTGTGTAGGCTTCTGTACCTTCTCCTCAATGGCAGAGGTTATAGAAAAACATTGCCAGGGTGGGATGGATCTTTGAGAGTGCTGGTGGCTTTTCCTTGACAGCGAGTCTGGTAGCTGGATTCTGTAGATGGGAGATTGGCCTTTGTGATTGTCTGGGCTGAGTTCACCAGTCCCTGTACCATCTCTGATCTTGAATGGGACAGTTACCATACCAGGTAGTGATACATCCAGACAGAATGCTCTCAATGGCGCACCTACAAAAGTTGGCAAGGGTATTTGTTATCATGCCAAATTTTCTCATCTGCCTGAGAAAGAAGAGACTTTGTTGGGCCTTTGTAACCTGTGCATCCACATGAAGAGTCCAAGAAAGCTTGTTGTGGATGACCAGTCCCAGGAGCTTGACACTGTCCACTCATTCCACCTCTGTGCTGTTAATGTATAGGGGGGAATGAGTAACATCCCGCTGAAAGTCAATAATGAGTTCTTGGTTTTGCCGTCTTTGAGAGCTAGGTTGTTCTCAGTGCACCATTTTTCCAGATCTTCCACCTCCCATCAGTAGTCTGTTTCGTCGTCATCTAGGATTCGACCAACTATAGTGGTATCATCAGCGAACTTGTAAATGGCATTAGTCTGGTATTTGGCAATGCAGTCATGGGTATACAGTGAGTACAGTAGTGGGCTGCACTGTTGAGTGATAGTGAGGATGAAATATTGTCCCCAATCTTCACTGATTGTAGCCTGTGGGTCAGGAAACTGAGGATCCAGGTGCAGAGAGTGGGACTTAGTCTAAGATCACTAAGTTTAGTAATCAGTCTCGAGGGGATTAGATTCGATTCCCTACAGTGTGGAAACAGGCCCTTCGGCCCAACCAGTCCACACTGACCCTCAGAAGAGTAACCCACCAGACCCATTTCACTCTGACTAATGAACCTAACACTATGGACAATTTAGCATGGCCAACTCACCTGACCTGCACATGTTCGGACTGTGGGAGGAAACCGGAGTGCCTGGAGGAAACCCACGCAGACACGGGGAGAATGTGCAAATTCCACACAGACAGTCATCCGAGGCTGGAATCAAACATGGGACCTGGCGCTGTGAGGCAGCAGTGCTAACCACTAAGCCACCATGCCACCCTAGTGTCGATGGCTGAACTGTAATCAATGAGTAGGGTTCTTATGTAGCTGTTCTTGGTGTCAAGGTGTTCTAAGGAGGAGCAAAGAGCAAGAGATATGGCATCTGACATGGATGTGTTGGTCTGATAGGCAAATTGAAGTGGGTCAAGAGTAGTGGGGAGGCTGGAGTTGTTTAATGTCATGACCAGCCTTTCAAAGCACTTCATGACCACCGAAGTTAGGGCCACTGGGCGGTAGTCATTGAGACAAACTGCATGAGCCTTCTTAGGCACAGGGATGATGTTGGCCCTCTTGAAATAGGCAGGGACAGTGGCCTGCTGCAGGAAGAGGTTGAAGATGTCAGAGAAGACCTCTGCCAGTTGATCTGCGCATGGTCGAAATGCACAACCTGGTACTCTGTCTGGTCCCATCGCTTTCCCTGAACACGCACGAAGGTTTGAGCTATAGCTAGACTGGATAGGTCGAGACTATTTTCCCTGGAGCGTTGGAGGCTGAGAGTAACTTTATAGAAGGTTATAAAATCATAAGGAGCGTGGATCGTGTAAATAGGCAAAATCTTTTCCCTGAATGGGGTGTCCAAAACTGGAGAGCATGGGTTTAAGGTGAAAGAGAACAATATAAAGGGGACCTAAGAGGTAGCTTTTTTACAGAGGGTGGTGCATGCATGCAATGAAGTACCAGAGGAAGTGGTAGAGCCTGGTACATTTGCAACATTCAAAAGGCATCTGGATGGGTATATGCATAGAAAATGTTTAGAGGAATGTGGGCCAAATGCTGGCAAACAGGACTGGGTTTCTATGGGATATCTGATCTGTTTCCATGCTGTATATTTCAATGACTCTATGACATCAACTAGCTTGGAATCTATTAGTATAAAACTGGAAAGGCATGGTGCTCAGGGAAAGGTGGGTGCGATCAGGTTGGATGTAAAACCTAACTTTGTGCTTTTAAATAGCATTGGTAAGAGGCAACATGTAGTTGATGACTAGAATGGAGCCAAAAGTAGGTAGGTCTTTGACAAATACCAAGTGTAGCAGTGCTGGGGTGGTAAGAGAAGATATTATCAGTGATTTGCCTGCTTACCACTGGATGGGTGAGAACACAACTAAATAAGTACAGTCTAACCCACTGTGCAAGTGAGGAAAGCTGTTCGAAGCGATACAGTCAACTGTTGCACAGAGATTGAGGAAGTCAAAGAAGGATAGTTTACCAAGGTAACAATTATACAAGATAATTTCTAACTTCAGTGAGGTTGATTTGATGCTCTAACAGCATGGCAGAGGTAACTAGTCACTTCTATCTTAGTTTGAGAGTGACTTATGAGTACAGATTAATAAGACATTCATAGATGCTAAATGATTTTGCTAACAATGTATCAAGTTTGTTTAAATAAGTAATTTGGACACACTTGTCTCTTGTAACTCTTTGGTTAATATGCCTTTCATATTGTAAACGTTTTCTGTGCAGGCCTTTTCTTCAGTCGGTGTCAGTGCTTCACGCTTCCAATCTTTTGAAAGCTTCATCAGTCTCTGAATGAATTTGTCAAGTGTAGCTCTCCTGGCATAAAGTATTAAATTGCTTATAAGTACAATCATATTTTTGATAAACACGAAGAATACTATATAGATATATAGAAAATAGAGCTCTCACAATTATGCCTGACTTTTTTTGCATGATAATTTATAGGTTTTGCGTATCTAGTCCCCAGAGTAGCAAAGACTGTTTAACCAGTCACTGTCTAATGTAGAAAACAATTATTTTATTGTTATTTTCCCTTAAGTAAATTTAACCAAGACTCTGGACAAGGATTTACATAATAACATAAGAAATGGGAGCAGAAGTAAGCCATTCACCACCTCAAGCCTCGTCCACCATTTTATAGGATTGTGGCACATTCCTTTTTTGTACCAACTCCTCATAGCCCTCAGATCCTCAATACTTCAAAAATTTATCTACCTTGGTTTTTAAACACTTTCAATGATCTAGCGTCCACAGCATAGAGAATTCCAAACATTCACTCCCCTCTGAAAGAAGAAATTCCTTCACATTTTGGCTTAAGTGAATGTCCATTATTCTATAACTATGTCTCCTAGTATTAGATTCCCCCACTAGTGGAAATATTTTCTCAACACCTACCCTGTCTGTCCCCATCAGAGTTATGAATGTTTCAGTAAGATTCATTCTTCACACTCTAATAAATAAAGGCCGAACCAGTTTAGACATTCTTGATAAGTAGATTTTTTTCATTCCAGATTTCAGCCTAGTGGATCTCATTAACTGCTTCTAATGTCAGTATATCCTTCATAAAGATGTGGACCAAAACATGTATACATTACTCCAGGTGGAGCCTCACCAACAACTTGTACAAAACTTCCATATTTTTAATCTCTAGCACCCTAACAATAAAAATCATTCCTCAGCACCTTCAAGCAGCATATGTGATTTAAAAGTGGCTGATTATTATTTTCATATTATTGTAAAATGAATTAGAATTATTATCATGCTTATTTCTACAGGCTATTTTGTTTCCTAATTTTTGTTCCCCTTTGTCTTACCAGCTCAGATGATCAGTCAGCAGAACTAAGCAAGTCACATTGTGTAATGAGTGCTGATGTCCATCCTTTTTACAGTAGCTATTGATGGATCAAGACATAGCTTGAGAACTTTTTTTCACAGTTAACCTAAATACAGCAAAAATCGAAGGTCATGAAATTGTTTTGAAATCTTGATTCAGTCTGAGTGCTCCGGTTTCCTCCCAGTCCAAAGATGTTCAGGTCAGGTGAATTGGCCATACTATATTGCCCATAGTGTTAGGTGCATTAGTCAGAGTGAAATGGGTCTGGTGGGTTACTCTTCAGAGGGTCAATGTGGACTGGTTGGGCCGAAGGGCCTGTTTCCACACTGGGAATCGAATCTAATCCCCTCGAGACTGATTGTTAAACTTAGCGATCTTAGATTAAGTCCCACTCTCTGCACCTGGATCCTCAGTTTCCTGACCCACTGGCCACAATCAGTGAAGATTGGGGACAATATTTCATCCTCACTATCACTCAACAGTGCAGCCCACTACTGTACTCACTGTATACCCATGTCTGCATGGGTTTCCTCCAGGTGCTCCAGTTTCCTCCCACAGTCCAAAGATGTGCAAGCCAGGTGAATTGGCCATACTAAGTTGCTCATAATGTTAGGTGCATTAGTCGGAGGGAAATAGGTCTGGGTGGGTTACTCTTTGGAGTGTCGGTGCGGACTGGTTGGGCCGAAGGGCCTGTTTCCGCATTGTAGGGAATCTAATTTAATCTAAAAGCACTGTTTTGCTTTATATGATGAAGGACCCTTCTCCCTGGATTTTAATGGAGTCATAACAATATATTAATGGACACCTCCCCCTCCCCACCCCACCACCACCACCTTCCCCTGTCCTCCTGCAATGCCCTGCCATATCCTTTATGTTCCTGTATGCCTATTTACAGAGTGTGCATGAAATAGTGTAGACAAACAATTCTTCAACCTGTCTCAGCAAATGATAACCAATTTACAAACATTATACTAGGATAGCTCCAGTATCAAGTGTTTTGTCTGGTATTCACCCTTTTTTCTGGTCAATGATGCAAGGATGAACAAATTACACAAGATAGCAAAGCTGGTTTTATTACTTGACAAAAAAAAATTGAGAAAACCAAAAGCAATCCAGCAAAAATTCTTTGCCAATGACCTAGCTGATTTTAAAACTAGTTCTGATTTAGAGACCAAAGCCTAGCAAAAGGCTTGTATGCTGTCACAAATAGTGCTGCTAAAATGGAAATCATTGGGACAAGAGCATTAATGGTGATGTTCCATTTTAACTCCTCCTTGCTGATCAAGGAGACTTAAACATTTCTCCCAGCAATATATCTAGTTAGACAGAGCTTCACACAGGAAGATAAGAATGGCCATTTTCACAATTATCAAAAGAAAGATCTTGATTTTATTTTAAGCCAAAGAAAAATTATCCATTGATGTGAAAGTATAACAAGTATGTTATTTTTAAATTGTTGTGAGAAGATGACTTGTAGCAATTGAAATCAATCTGATCACATTATTGATGTGCATATTCACTTGCTTTGAAATAAGCAGCTTCAAATTTATATGTGACGTTGTCTGAGCAAGTGTTTCCCTGTCTACCATTAAAAAGTGCTGTTTCATTTTAATTATTTTTGACTTCCTTTAAGACACATTTATGCATTGTGGGTTTGTCAGGGCAGATACATGTAATACAAATGATTATCCAGTTCAAATTGCAAAGAAAAATATAATTACTCTGGACATCTGCATTTGCCAAATAAAGTTTACACCAAGGGCTGCACTGTCACTGTTATTGGGTCATAAGAACATGGCTTGAAGTTTAAAGTGATGTATACAGGATAATATATTAGCAAGTTTTGAGAAGATTTTTAGTTCAGGTTGAGGTTCTAAATTTAGGTTTGCTCACTGAGCTGGAAGGTTCATTTTCAAACGTTTCATCACTATACTAGGTAACATCTTCGGTGAACCTCCGGACAAAGCACTGCTGGTGTTTCCTGCTTTCTATTTTTATGTTTGGGTTTCCTTGGATTGTGTTTAACATCATTTCTTATGGTGATGTCATTTCCTTTTTTTGTATTTCTTTTTGTATGCTTTTTGTATCTCTAATTCCCTAATTTGTGTACTGTTCCAAGAATAATCCTGTAGCCACCCACCTATACTGGCATTAAAACTTTCAGAACAGTGTGATTGGGCAATGCTGCAATATCATCACTGTTTTCTCACTATTTAATCAACACAGTTATGAATGTGTAGTTAATGTACAGCACTATACTTAGGAGCCACTAATTACTGCTAAAATCTTAATATAAAGAGTCTGCTGAATTTTTGGCACTAAATTCAGTTAGCAGATTGAGCTACAGTCAGTGTGAAGCCAACTCCTCCAGAATATTTCACATCTAGCATCTCATGCTGAATGGATGGTCAGCTCAGCTCTAAATTTATGGATTGACATGTTCAGGTGGTAACCTGCTGCATTTAACTCAGGAGACTCTTGAGTTTTTCAGGTGCATTTTCAAAATTTCTTTGGCATTTCTCTTAGAATCCCCCATGTACATGACCTACCAGTGGGGAGACCAGAGCCACCTATCCATTCCCTTTTCTCTCCCAACTCTTGTAAAACTTAAATGATACTGGTACACATGCTGATAGCCAGAACGTATTTAATAAGAACTATGTAAAGCAAAATTAACTGTAAACTGCAGTTGAGAAAGTATTCTTTGTAGCATGGTTGTAATTCCAGCTTTTCAAGGAATAGTTTCAGCCTCCAAAGTAGTACTAAAGATCTTCGCAAGCTAACATATATACCCTTGCTGATTAGAAAATCTTAGGGCTAAAGATTATGTTTCTTTTTGTTATTTATGAGATATGCCAAGTTATTTGGAGGAATTCTTGCTGTGTGACCAATAAGATTTCTTGCTGTACCACACCACTGCCTATCCACTGACTTAGGACAACTCCAAACCTGCACCAAAAGCCACCTGCTTGCATCTCCCTTAACACCTGCCTCTCTTTTGTTCCAGGGCAGAAAGAGTCAAGACAGGTAGTGGGCTGCCAACATTCAGCTCCTCATCCATTTAGTGAAGAGGTTCCTGACTCTGGCTGCATTGAGCAGCCGACTGAACATGTCCAAGCCTCAGGACTGGTATTGGATACTGCCCTTGACCCCTGAAGGATATTACCCTTGAATTGACTGAGACTTGTGAACAACTATGACAACTTCCTGGCTTTGACCAGAAAGTATAAGTAGGAACAAGAGCCTGCTCCCACCAGTCATTAGTGTCATGGCTGATCCAAGAATTTTCCTGTCTACTTTACCGCATTTTTTCCATAACCTTTAACAAGATGCTAAACAGCAAGGCAAGACCCAAGTAATAGAAGCCTGGTATCTTTGGCTGAAGGGGCAAGCTGAACACATATAATGAAAAACAGGGATATTAGCACCCAGGAAGCCTCAGGGAGAGTGAACACTCTGACAGCAATTGAAGTGCACGAAGATGCAGCATGGTCCAGTTGATATGCTGGGTGCATGCCTCTGAGAGCATAATGTCCTTAAAACAGTAGTCCAATGATAGTTGGAGGTGCAGCCCAAGGCACAACATTGAATTGCACAAGTGCCTGTAAGTGGACTAGAGATGTGCCATGAGGGTTCTCAGAGGCTAGTCGAATGCCAATGTCCTTGGACATGGGATGCATGTGACTGTCATGCCATGAAATGCTGGTGCATGATATCCATCCTAGAGGCTGGTATTGCAGCTAAATCATCAGGTATTCACTCTGATTTCCAGATCTGGAATTCTTGACATCTAACCTCTTTGGATATTAGGTAAGTCAGGAAGCTGAATATTAATGAGGTGGTTGTGGTGTTCATAAGCTGTAAACCTCCTTATCTGGGAACTCTTCACTACCTAGCAAGAAACTCACCACACCATTCAGCAATAGCATGAGAGATGCAGGAAGATGCTCCCAAAGCTAAGATAAGTCTTGCCAGACTTAGAATCATACAATTCCCACAGTGCAAAAAGAGGAATTCTGCCCATCAAGTCTGCACTGACCATCCAAAGCGCATTCTACACAAACCCAGCTCCCTACTCCAAGCCTGTAATCCTGCATTTACCATAGCTAATTTACCTGGCCTGCATACCTACTCACTGTGGACAATTTAGCATGACCAATTCACCTAACCTGCAGATCTTTGGTCAAAACTGGAGTACCTGGTGGAACATGGTGAGAATGTGAAAACTGCACACAGTCATGCAAAAGTGGAATCGAACCCAGGTCCCTAGTGCTTTGAGGCAGCAGAGTTAAGCACTGAGCCACTGTACTGCCCCAAATAAAGGCACCCAACATCGAACCCAGGACCCTGAGATTAAACATTTCATATTCTATCAATATTTGATTCTGCTCCAAATCTTGTCATAACCCATGTCGCCTCAGACCCTTTAAGATTTCACCCCATAGCTTTATTGGCTAAGGCAAATGATGTAAGTTAGCTTATATAACGTGGGTGTTAGGCTAGTTAAAAATACATACAGGTTATCAAAATGTTGAGCATGATGTAAGAGTGTGCAAATGATGATTGTTTATGAACGAAAAGCTGAGGTGATTTCTCTTGCCAGATAGTTGGCAGTTAAGATGATGGTCTCAGGCTACAGTCTGATAGTGATCAGCTGGTAAATTGGGCAGAGCAATGACAGATGGAATTTAATCCTGATAAGTGTGAGGTGATGTCTGATAAGGGAAGGATATACATAATGGATGGTAGGTTCCGAGGGAGTACTGAGGAATAAAGGATGTACAAATCCATAGATCCCTGAAGTTGTCAGCACAGGTAAACAGGGTGATAAAGAAGGTATACAGGATGCTTGCCTTCCTTAGCCAGGACATAGAATAAAGGAGAAAGGAAGTCTTGTTACTACTTAATTAAAACATCGGTTAGGCCATAAATGTAATAGAGTGTGCAGTTCCAGTTACCACACTATCGGGAGGATGTGATTGTACTGGAGACGGAACAGAGGAGATTCACCAGGATGTTGCATGGCATGAAAAGTCTCAGTTATGAGAAGAGACTGGAAAGTGAGATTTGCTTTCTTTAGAGCAGAGGAGGCTGAGGAGGGATCTGCTTGAGGTATACAAAATTATGAGTGGCATAGGTGGTAAATTGTGAGAATCTTTTCCCCATGACAAATGTGTCTAAGACCAGAAGACGCAAATTTAAAGTGAGGAGTATGTGGTTTAGACAAGACTTGAGGAAAAGTTTTTTTTCTGAAAGTGTGGTAGAAATATGAAACATATTGCCAGTGAGGTGGTGGAAGCAGGTACTTACACAGCATTTAAGAAGCATCTGGATTAGCACTTAGAAGTAGGCTGTGGTAAATGGGATTGTATGTTTAGTATTTCCTGGTCAGCATAGATATGGTTGGCCGAAGGGCCTGTTCTGTACTGTATGACTCTATGATTCTTTGGTATCAAAGAGTCAATATGAAAGACCTTATAGAAATTAACACTCCCTGGCCCCATAACTGACTCTTTTAGTATTATTCAATATAGCTTAGTTATATTGTTTAATTTCGTGACTCAGTACAATTGGTAAAGATTTAGGAATAATACTGTCTTATGACGTAAGCATTCCGTGTTTTAATTCTGAATTGAAGCCACTAAAAATGAATATAATAGAAATATCTTTGTAATATAACAAAAACAAATGCATTGTTTGCTAGAAATCTGAAATAAAAATGAAAACTCTGGGAACACTGTGAGGCAGCATTTATTGATGAGGGGTGTTGAAGAGAAAAAGACAGTCAACATTGTGGTGGAGGGGATGAATGATTAAATGACAAAATACATTTTGGTACCAAAGGAAAAGGGATGAGCACAAAAAGTAATATTAAGACAGGTGGAGGATTAAATGATTTAAAAATGTCTGCAAGTGGGATATTTGTGCAATAATATGGAAATAATAATGTAGAACATCGTGCACAGATCTTCAGGATAATGCATCAGATCTTTGGAAAATTTATTATCAATGCAAAACAAAACTGGTTTACATGTAGAACACAGAATTACTGTAGTTTTTTTTAAGAATTGGTGGGCGGCATGGTGGCACAGCAGTTAGCACTGCTGCCTCACAGCGCCAGAGACCTGGGTTCAATTCCCGACTCAGGCGACTGACTGTGTGGAGTTTGCATTCTGGTACTCCGGGTACTCTGGTTTCCTCCCACAGTCACAAAGATGTGCAGGTCAGGTGAATTGGCCATGCTAAATTGTCCTAGTGTTAGATAAGGGGTAAATGTAGGGTATGGGTGGGTTGTGCTTCGGTGGGTTGGTGTGGACTTGTTGGGCTGAAGGGCCTGTTTCCACACTGTAACTAATCTAATCTAATTAGAATTCCTACATTGTGGAAACAGGCCCGTTGGCCCCACAAGTCCACACCACCTCTCTGAAAAGTCCCACCCAGACCCATTACTCTATGTTTCCCCGATTAATTCACTTAACCTACCTTCCCTGAACACTATGGGCAATTTAGCTTGGCCAATTCACCTAATGCACATCTTTTGACCATGGAAGGAAACCGGAGCACCCAGAGGAAACCCATGCACTGAGCCACCATGCTGCCCCCCAGTTGACTTACTTTAGCTTTGAATTTTAATTAATCACCAACGGGTCTCTTTCATTGAGTTTCATAAAACCACCTTTTCATTTATAATTTCAGTCTTCATTTTGCAACTATTTTCTGTGTTGTTCAGTATTGAACATTTTTTTCTTTCTTCATGTTAGAACCTTTGGAGGCACCTCTAATCTAACCCACCCAGTGGGGAAACTGATATGACTGTGTAAACTAAGATGGACTGTCACAGCATCACACTGTCCAATCTTATCAGCATCGGGTAACTTGGGTTAATAGGATTCCTTTCATGTTTACTCCCCATCCATCAGGATGTCATTGCTTCAATGAAGTATGATGAAAGTTGTAATCAACTTATAGCCTCAACAAACAGTTGAATTTCTTCCAGCAGGCACTGTAAGTTCTTTAAACAAGTTGTGGAGATCAAGAGACCTGTCTAATTATCCTCTATTAGTGAATTAGCAGGCAGTTGCAAGCTTTAATCTAACAGTCTGTAGAAAAGTACCAATGGTTGAGCATAAGGAATAAATATTGTGCTTAACGATTGCAAAATTTGACAACCAAGAACTGTATAATTTATGGTAGCTGGGAACAGTTACTTAGAAACAAGAAAGTCGCCTTCCCATGGAGTATTAATCTAGCATTTCAAAATACATCCATTGAAAATAACACAATAACCAAGATGAACACATTTCTGTATCTTTATCTTTCTCTCGTAGAATTCCCTGACAATAACAACAGGCACACAAATGTTGCTGTATGCCCTGGAGAGTTGCTATCTTGTGAATAAACAAGTGTTCACACCCAGTATTCTTTATACGTGGTAAATGAAGCAGTAGATTGAATTTAGGATAAAGTTTTAACAGCAATGCCATCTGCTTCTGTGATTAATTGACTAAATAACCAGGGGAGGTAATCATTATTTATAATCTAATTTTCACAATAGCTGAATTTACATGCTGAGGTAGACTTGAGTTTTGTTTTAATTTTTCTGACTAAAATGACAAGCAGACCAATGTGTTATACTCAAAAATCAGCTACAGTCAATTCTGATATAATGTGATAGTTCCATTCTCATGCAATCTTGCATTATAAGAAAATTGTGCAATATGCATGCCATTTTAAACCAGTGGGGCCAGAATCACATTACAGCCAATTACTGGTAAGGAAAGATCGCATCGTACAAATAACAGTGTAAATTCTTCAATTGTGCTAAAGCCAATTCGCGTTGAAAAAACATGCATTATAGCATAACCGACTGTATTTTGTAACTTATTTGCAAGTGTGATAACTGTGAAGATAAGCACAACTTGAGACAAAATGGTTTTGTGTTCTCATTCATTAGATATTGTGCACATATCAATTCAAGATCTTGAAAGAAAATATAATAGCTTGCATTGCTATAGCACCTTGCACAACTTAATGATATTCCAAAGTACTTTACAATTCACTAAAATGTGTTTAAGTTGACTTCTGTTGCAATGTAAGAAATGTTAATCAACCAAAATTCTTTAATCCACAAAAATGTCTTTCTTATTAGTACTGTTTCTAGGTCAAGGATCACCAATTTACATGGGCTAGTTTTTCTTTTTTTTATTGGAGGGAATTACAATTATTCCCTTTATGATTGATGCAAACTCTTAAAAAGACCTTTTTCAAACATTCTTAGAATAATTACAAACTATCCAAGTATCTTAAATTATAAATTTTCCTTACTGTATTGCTTCAAAAGTCAAATAAAAAGTAAATCAACTAATCTGCAAAAGTAAGTAGGTGAAGGATATGGTTAACTGGTGGAAGTGATGATGAAAAAGACACATGAGAATAATTGAAGTAAAATTCACATAGAAAAAAATGAAAGTCTTCTCTTGATATATAGGCTTTCACAACCTGAGATGTCCCAAAACATTTTGCAACCAGTAAAGTAATTTTGATGTGTATTGTTGTAATTCAGGGAATAATATACCCTTGACAGGGTCCCACAAGCAGTGATAACGATCAGGTAACCAATTTTCTAATATTGGTTAAGGGATGAATATTGGCTAGGACACAAAAGTCCTCTGCCATTCTTTTGAAGTAGTGCCCCAAGATATTTTCTGTCTACTAGAGAGATTGAATGGGGCTTTAGTTTAATGTTGATCCAAAAGAGGGAGGTGCAGATAATGAGTGAAAGCTTAAGCAAAATAGTGAGGATGACTCGAGATGTCCTTTTTCACCATCAGTGAATTGTTGTCCAAACATTTTTCTCCAGAAAGCTGAAATGTCTGTTTTTTTTAACTTTGCTGAGTCATTTTCCCTTTAATTCAAAGTCTTTCCCCGTTAAACCTCAACCCCCACCCATCACGATCCATCTGGGGAAATCAGTTATATGACAACAGTGACCACCAAACAGAAACTGCACTTATAGAGGTAGTACCACTTACCATTGAAAATGCACTGATCAAACAAGTAAACCAGTTTGGAACAGTGGGAATCCCAGGAGCTGGGAACAGAGAAGTTAAAGTTGAGGACAGGAAACAAAGTCAAGACAACTCGAGAGGGTAGCATTTGCTTAACTGCAAATCTGTAAAGAACTACAGTCAAATATGTAATAGAAAGAAGCAGACATGGGACCTATAGCCCATTTCATTCTAAATGTGTCCTTGGTGATCACAGTGCTCTTAATAATGGTCTGTAATTATAATTTTTAAAAACCACTCATGCTCCTCAGCAATGTGATCTAGTATTTGAAATTTGAACAGAAAATGCTGGAGAAACTCAGTTGATCTGGCAGCATTTGAAGAAAGAGAAGCAGAGTTAAAATTTTGAGTCTAATGACTTTTCTTTGGAATATTACACTCAAAATGTTAACTGTATTTCTCTCTCTACAGGTGCTATCAGATCTAAATTTCTTTATGATTTTCTGTTTTTATTTCAAACTAGCATCTGCAGAAGCTTATTACTTTCTGAAATTTGATTACTTTTGAAATGAAAATATTTAATAAAAAAGTATTTAATTAAAAAGTAGTAAGTATTTAAGAGTGCAGTGCTGCATTACTATTTGGTTAATTGGTTTGCTGCCTGCTCACTGAAAACTCAAGCCCCAACTGGGGCCGTTCATGCTTGTCTACTTCAAACTTTATACCATTCCATTTACTGAACAGTTTGTCTTCACTGCTTAAGATTCTAGCTCTGCTCCCGGAATATTTCATATGTTTTTGTAGAGTAGCGATTAACACATTCATTCTAAGGTTATCTGTTTGAAAGCTGGGAGAAATATTATCAAAACCTTTTCATTTCATGCTTGGAAAAGTTGCATTATGCAAGTATTAACAAATGCGAGCAATATCGCACAGACCTGTTATATTTATTTTCTTCTGCACAGTGAAGACCACAGTGTCATTCGCTCATTCCCCCTTCCAGCCCTAGCCATGCAGAAAGTAATTCACAAGACTGCACATACCAGCAGATTTCTATTAAAATTGTAAGATTATTAAAGGATTCTGCAGCACCACCTCAGTTAATAATGGGAGATGCAGGCTACATTTCTGAAGAGTGGGAGATGTAGGCTACATTTCTGAAGAAGCTCCACAGTGAGAGATGAACAAGCAGCAATATTGTATACTGTTACACTCTCTAATCACCTCTACCACTGTCATTGACAACATTTGCAGAATACCCAAGTTTGAGAGTCAGTAGAAGTAATGCTGACTTTCTAAATTTTTTTCAATGCAACATTCTATTAAAAGCTGACTGTTGCAAATCAGAAAATGTGCAGTGAGGGATTTGTCATGCAGCAGAGATACCGGGGGGTCTTAGAGAACTCTCTGACCTGAACTGAGAAATTGTTGCTTGTCACCATTTTAGCAATTGCATACAATTTCCCAAGACCATCCAGAGTGGAGGAGGAGCATCTGGGAAGATGTTGAACACCTCAAGACTTGCCATTGGGAAAAAGTGGAAGCCAGGTGAAACCGTTGAAAAGACCATGCTGCCCCACCCACTCCTTCCCGTGAACACCACCTGCCCTATGTGTAACAGCCTGCGGTAGCTGCATCAGTCTGTAAAGCCACCTATGGACTCAACCTGCCAGTGGAAGAGAGTCATCCTCATCTGCAAGGGATCGCCGATGATGACAGTTTCAGTATCAGATATCCTTCATACTGAACCTTTCACAGTCAGTAGTCACAAGGCATTGCAATGAGAATTGACCTTATAAGATCAGTCTGGAGACCTCTGCATGTACAATATCTATGGGATTCTCCACAACACAGTAGCTTGAAAGTTTGCTTGAATTGATTTTCTCAGTTTTCAGCTAACTTTTTAATCTCAGCTGATAGTAATGGAATAAGTAATGGAGAAAGATTGTGGTTCATAAATGTTATCTTCAATGTTTGAGTATTTTAATAAGATTATTAACTCTGACTGGACATTTTCCAGGGATGTCATCACATGACTTCTTAGCTTCAATTGCCCCTCATTCCGATTCCTGCTAATAATTGCCTAACATGCTCACCATGGAGTCTTACCTTCTCAAGACTTTTTAATGTGTCTTGGTTAAGAACATAAGAAATAAGAACGGGAGTAGGCCATCTGGTCCCTCAAGCCTGCTCTCACATTCAATAGGATCACATCTGACCCTTTTGTGGACTTAGCTCCACTCACCTGCTCACCATTATCCTTAGTTCCTTTAATGTTCAAAAATCTATCAATCGTTGCCTTAAAAGATTCTATCAATCTTTGCTTTAAAAACATTCAACAAGGTAGCTTCAGTGGCTTCACTGGGCAGGGAATTCCACATATTCACAACCCTTTGGGTGAAGAAGTTCTCCCTCAATTCAGTCCTGAATCTGCGTCTCCTTATTGTGAGGCTATGTCTGATTCTAACTTCACCTGCCAGCGGAAACAATCTCCCTGCTTCTAATTTATCTATTCCCTTCATAATTTTATATGTTTCTGTAAGATCCCCACTCGTTCTAAATTCTAATAAGTATAGTCCCAGTCTACTGAATCTCTCCTCCTAAGACAACTCTCTCAACTCCAGAATCAACCTAGTGAATCTCCTCTGCATACTCTCCAGTGCACATCCTTTCTTAAGTAAAGAGACCAAAACTTTACACAATATTCCAGGTGTGGCCTCACCATCATCTTATACTGCTGTACAATTATCTCCCTGTTGCTATCCTAATTATCTGCTCTACCTGCAAACCAACCCTTTGCAATTTATGCACAAGGAAACCCAAATCCCTCTGCACAGCTGCATGCTTCAGTTCTTCACTGTCTAAATAAAAGTCCATTTTGCTGTTATTCCTACCAAAAAGGATGACCTCATATTTACTCAACATGTACTTCATCTGTCAGACCCTTGCCCACTCACTTACCCAATCTAAATCACTCTCCAGGTTCTCCATGTCCATTGCACGCTTTTCTATACCACTCACCTTCGTGTCATCTGCAAACTTTGGGACACTATACTTGGTTCCCAATTCTAAATCGTCTATGTATATTTGTTCTGACTATTGAAAATCAGGTAACCATAAGAAAGAGCAGAGGAGATAAAAAAGCTAGCAAAACAACAGTAGGCCTCAAGTCATTTAAGTTGTAGTACAGGATAATACCACTGAAACCTACCTGTTCTTGCTTGCTCGCCTACCACTCTGTTGTTCATTTGGATGTAATCATCATGAAATTAGTCTGGGTAATTTCATCATCAGTTTATACATCAAGAAAGTTCCATGTTGGCCAGATACCTTACTGTGAAGGCATGTTGAAAGCTTGGCAGAAATCTAAATGAGAACTGTGATCATGAATGGTGAATTAATACCATGATTTATCGTAATCCTGACCCTGCTTTGGTCTTGGAAAAGTTGACAACTTTTCACTAGTGTTGTAGTTGATTATGAAATCAGTCAGTTGCTTTTTGAAGCTAGTAGTTTAAATGAATTTAAGATCTTGTGACATTTTTTGTTTACACTCAGTTAAGCACTTTCAGTCTTGTATTAGTTTACAGACAGGAGCATGATAGCAAGTTTTAAGTGCACAATGATGGAATCAGTTTCAAGAGGAAGTCCAACATTAAATCAAACAATTAATGCTGAGTTTCTGTTGCCATTAAGAGTAAGGCATAATAACTGAAGATCGAGCAGAAGGGGTTACTAAGTAGAACCATTTGCAGTAACTGAAAGAGAAAATATTGAGTCAAGACAGATTGTTGATTGAATTCTGGATGTGATAATGTAGAGATTTCATTCTGTTCCAGTGTCAAATATTGAAACTCCTCTTGAGCCATTATCCTCAATGATGTCTTCAAAATTACATTCAATACTGAACTTCTTAACTCCAACAATTATTTCAGACTTCCATATTAAAAATATATTCAATTTAAAAAGAGGTTTGATAAGGTAGTAGTCACCCCGTCACTTTATGTTTTAGAGGGCTTTGTGCTGGAGATGCTGAAGATCTGAAGTTAGACTCTGAAAGAATCTGTCAATCACAATTACTGATAACTATCTTTGGCTGTGACTTTGTTTTGGAATTATTTTTGGCAACCTTCCAGTTGTTTTCTTTACATATTTGGCTGGTCTGTTTGCAATTAACATGGTCAGGCACTCAGAACTTCACTTCTTCATGTTCCCTAGTGTTGGCATTTTCCTTTGTAGTCTGTGGTGATTTTGGTCTGAAAAGTTCTCACTGATTCCATGCACAACAAGCTACACACTACTGGGAGTGAAAAGGTTTATGGTTAAAAAAAATGTGCTTTGTGTAACACAAAATGTTTTTAAAGATTATTGTTAACCTAAGTCTCTGAAGTTTATTGTGTAGTAAATTCTTAGAAATTTTACAAATTCCCATCTTTCAAACCTATGAATACTTTCATGTCATAATAGGAATATTTTCGACAAAGCTTTAGTAGGAAAAAATTAAAAAACTCGCCACCTTGCCCCAGGTGATTTGTAGCTGTTTTCTAGTCAACCTGTTACTTTTTTTATACACTTCTGGAGCAAGTGGGACTTGAACCCAGGCATCCTGATTCAGAGGTAAGGATACTATTATAGCATCATAATAGGCCAAAATGGAGCTGAACCCAACTTGGTCAGACAACCTTAAAGTCACAGCTTGGTATTTCTTCTGGGTATTTTCCTAATCAATTAGCTCAAAGATGTTGCTGCACACTTCTAGACTAGGTGGGATTTGAATCCAGGGTAAAAACAATGACTGCAGATGCTGGAAACCAGATTTTGGATTAGTGGTGCTGGAAGAGCACAGCAGTTCAGGCAGCATCCGAGGAGCAGCAGTCCTCCTGTCCCAGCAGTAAGGGCACCACCACCATGACACAAGAGCCTATACCCAAACTATTTATATTCTGTCCTGTGATTTGAATAGTGCTGCTTCTCTTTTCTTAATATTGAGCTCCATGCAAATCCATCAGCTAAATAATCATTACCTAATTGCTTGCTTATGCTTGCACAAAAGCAGCTTATCACGTCATAACCCTCCACGTCATAAAAAAACATCCAGTATTCAGTTCATACCAATCCAAGTTGCTGGGACTGAGGTCCCTCAATATTAATACACTATTACTCTGTTTTATTAGGGTTAGAAAGTGCTATACTACCTTGCCTCATTGATTTAAAAAATATCTTTACTGGAGATCTTCAATTTTTCAACAATCTAAAATATATTCAACGTGTTCATAAAATGTGCCATACATATTTTAGAAGGGAAGGGAGGTTTTGTTCTGCATAATTTAAATTCCTCTACAGTTTTGCTCCTAATCCTACATACAGTTGTTGCTTTAACAATTATTGATGAGATTCCAGAATTTCAGCAGTGTCATTTGGTAATGTGTTGATGATATAAACATGATATTTGTTAACTGGTTGATTAATGACCATAGATCAAACCTGGATTCTAGTTCCACTTGGAGGTATATCCTTTTCAGTATGTGATTGTTTTCAAATGGGTTTTGTTGCCTTTACTCAGTGTTTGACATGTAGACAAATGGACAGACAATGAAGGAACACAACAGTATTATTAAAGGTTGAAACTAAAGCAGAAAGTGTTGGAGAAACATCTGTGAAGAGAAAAACAGAGTAAATGTTTCAAGTCTGGTGATCCTGTGTCAGAACGGGACTCAAAATATTAACTCTGATTTTCTTTCCGCAGATGTTGCTCGACCTGCTGAATTTCTCCAGCACTTTATGTTTTTCTTACAGATCTCCAGCATTCACAGTTGTTTTACTTTTAAAGGCTGCATGCATGTCTACAGTGATGCTTTTCAACCTTTTCAGTAGCGTGACACACTTCAATGAGGCAAACAATTCCATAGCAAACCCACCTTTTTCAGATCATGTTAAATTTGCCTTTTGGCCACATGCGTTTAGAATGTTCACATTTTAGAATCAGAAGGGCAATGCCACACTTTTAATTTGATAATTAATTTTCATGGGTTTTATGAACAGTAATTTTGTTTGGATAGAAAATTGTTAATGACAAAACAATGTTTGTTTTATATTGATTTTCATTACCCTTGCACAAAATGTCACAGCACACTTGGACTGTTCTCACGGCACACCACAGCACACTGGTTGAATACCACTGGTCTACTGTGTTCAAGATTTAACCTTTATATTGATGACTTTAAAATTAATCAGAATAGTACCTTCTCATTTACTGAAAAAGAGTTTTTCTTTGTGGGTTGCAAGCCTTTCTGTTGCATTATTCTGATGTCTGAGATTGTAACACATCATGAATGTGTATCCAGAATTCCCACATGGTTCAATGGAAGCACTTGAAACTGGCTAACGCATGTGTTACAGTCATAGAGATGTACAGCATGGAAACAGACTCTTCAGTCCAACTCGTCCATGCTGACCAGATATCCCAACCCAATCTAGTCCCACCTGCCAGCACCCGGCCCATATCCCTCCAAATCCTTCCTATTCATATACCCATACAAATGCCTTTTAAATGTTGCAATTGTACCAGCCTCCACCACTTCCTCTGGCAGCTAATTCCACTCACGTACCACCCTCTGCATGAAAAAGTTGCCCCTTAGGTCTCTTTTATATCTTTCCCCTCTCACCCTAAACCTATGCCCTCTAGTTCTGGACTCCCCGATCCCAGGGAAAAGACTTTGTCTATTTATCCTATCCATGCCCCTCATAATTTTGTAAACCTCTATAAGGTCACCCCTCAGCCTCCTACGCTCCTGGGAAAACAGCCCCAGCTTGTTCAGCCTCTCCCCATAGCTCAAATCGTCTAACACTTGCAATATCCCTGTGAATCTTTTCTGAGCCCTTTCAAGTTTCACAACATCTTTCCGATAGGAAGAAGACCAGAATTGCACGCAATATTCCAATAGCGGACTAACCCATGACCTGTACAGCCGCAACGTGATGTCCCAATACTCAATACTCTGACGGTGGCACAGTGGTTAGCACTGCTGCCTCACAGCGCCAGGGACCTGGGTTCAATTCCCGCCTCAGACGACTGACTGTGTGGAGTTTGCATGTTCTCCCCGTGTCTGCGTGGGTTTCCTCCGGGTGCTCCGGTTTCCTCCCACAGTCCAAAGATGTGCGGGTCAGGTGAATTGGCCATGCGAAATTGCCCGTAGTGTTAGGTAAGGGGTATATGTAGGGGTATGGGTGGGTTGTCGCTTCGGCGGGTTGGTGTGAACTTGTTGGGCCGAAGGGCCTGTTTCCACACTGTAAGTAATCTAAAGGAAAGCATACCAAACACCTTTTTCACTTGTGACTCCACGTTCAAAGAGCTATGAATTTGCACTCCAAGGTCTCTTTGTTCGGCAACACTCTCTAGGACCTTACCATTAAGTGTATAAGTTCTGCTAAGATTTGCTTTCCCAAAATGCAGCACCTCTCATTTATCTGAATTAAATTCCATCTGTCACCTCTCAGCCCATTGGCCCATCTGATCAAGATCCTGTTGTAATCTGAGGTAACCTACTTCGCTGTCCACTACACCTCCAATCTTGGTGTCATTTGCAAACTTACTAACTGTACCTCTTATGCTCGCATCCAAATCATTTATGTAAATGACAGAAGGTAGAGGATCCAGCACTGATCCTTGTGTTATTCCACTGGTTGCAGACCTCCAGTCTGAAAAACCACCACCACCCTCTGTCTTCTACCTTTGAGCCAGTTCTGTATCCAAATGGCTAGTTCTCCCTTTATTCTGTGAGATCTAACCTTGCTAACCAGTCTCCCATGGGGAACCTTGTCAAATGCCATACTGAAGTCCATATAGATCACATCTACCACTCTGCTCTCATCAATCCTCTTTGTTACTTCTTCAAAAAACTCAATCAAGTTTGTAAGTCATGATTTCCCACGCACAATTTATTGACTAGTTTTATCCATCATTTATAGATGGCACTGTCACAATCTGCCACAGGCTGCTTGCTCTTTGTTTTATGATATGATGAAGTGAATTATTTCTGTGACACTGATATGACTATATCTGCCTTACCATTAACTATTATTTTTTCTTCCACATAAAATAATGGAATTAAAAATATCATTATTCAGAATTCACTTACTTGCACTCCTATTGCAAGTAAAATGTTATCTTGTTCTTTCTTCAGTTGCAAATTTGTTGATGCACTACATATTAACCAGGTACCTATCCAGTGAATGACAGAATTGTCATTAGCAACATGACTAACTCCCTCTACAGGAATCATTTGCAATTGAATCAAAGAACTGATGCTGGATGCTGGAAATAATAAGCAAAAACAGAAATTGCAGGAAAAGCTTAGTATATCTGGCAACATCTGTGGAGATAAAGCAGAGTTAGAATTTTTGGGTCCAGTCAACATCTTAAGAGCTCATTTTATCTAGGAAAAGTTTGGTAAATATGCTGATAATTGGGTGGGGTGGTGGTGGGGAGGGAGGAAAAAAATATTAATGAAGATGGAGCTCCGAGTGAGAGAAAAATAGTTGGGCAGACAAAGAAATGAGTCAAGTTCAACCTAGGAGAATCAATACCTGCAGATGGGCACCATTAGTGGCTGACAGTGGATTGTTTGTGGTCGATGACCCATGAAATGACAAAGTCTCGTGTGTTGCGGTTGGGATAAGGACAGGGGAGAAGGAGCTCAGGCCCTAAAATTATTGAAGTTGATATTGACTTCTGGAGGCTGCAGCATTCCCAAGTGAAAAAAGAAATGCTGTTCTTCCAGCTTGCACTGGACTTTGCTGGAGCATTGCAGCAAGCCCAGGACAGAGGTATTGTTAGAGAACATGGTGATGTATTGAATTGGCAGGCAACTGGAAGATCAGAGTCATTTATGCAGGGTCCTGCAAAGCCATTGCCAAGTCTGCACTTCATCTCCTTAGTGTAAGGCAGACCACATTGTGAGCAGCAAATACAGTAGACTAAATTCAGTGAAGTGTAGCTAAATCACTGCTTCACTTGGAATGTGTGTCTGGGACCTTGGTTAGTGAGGAGGGAGGAAGTGAGCGAGCAGGTGTTATACCTTCTGCGATTGCATGGGAAAGTGCCATGGGGGAGTGGGGAGTGACAGTAAGTTTCAATCATACTGGTAACAGGTTATCCTCCTCAGCTTATTAAATAATGACATAAGCCATACCCAGAAGTTTGTAATTTCCACCACATGCATGCTTTTCTGTATTTTCCGGCATTGCTTTATTAAAATGAAAATCTGTTCTTGAAAAATTGCTGACACTCCCCTATTCTTTTACTTCACAAGTGAGTGGGACTCAAGATTGTAAACTCCATTGCTGTGCTATCTGCAGTTTACACAAGTGTAGATAAAATATTTCAAGTATGACATTTTTATGACGTTTAGTTTGTTTTAGCCCCAAAATGTTTTCTTTTGTGATATGGTAATTCTGACCCTTTGACTTTGAGCTATTGGCACACACATACAGTGTGTGATTGATGAATGGCTTTTCAGAGGTAGCATTGCTTAGAAAGATATTATTTGAACATTGTGCCCTTGGTGGTTAAAAATATCTAACCCATTCCAGCCCTCAGTACTGACTCTGTTTCACAAACAAATCTGTTTATGTGTAGTTCTCCGCATTTTGCTGCTTCCATCAGTTCAGAGATGATTGTCAACAAAAGCATAGCCCGTCATTGAATTTGAAGATCCGTTTTGAGTTTCAGTCTAAACTTGCTAGTACAATAACATTTATGGTTCAGTTTATTTTATAGTCAGGCTTTCAAAATGTCGGCTTTTTTTATTTTGGAAGAAACATTTTTTCTTGCATTAAATAATACATATGTAAAACATTTTAACAATTCATATGCATCAGGTACCGTGCAATTTTTGTATTTTAAAATGAAGATTATTGCCATAATTGTTGAATCATAATTTTATTTGTGACAGGGCATTTATTCAGGCAATCATAAGATGATATATCCCGAATAATGTCCAGAAGCTGCTAGTGTTCAAACCCATTGCTCACCCAAAATAATTGAGCCTTTTTTTTAAAACAAGTATTTTTTCATCATTGGATTTTAGTTTTTTTTAACAGTAATTTATTTTTTATTCTTCAGCACAGGCTATAGTAAAGGTCTCATAATCATCGCCAAATGAACAAAGCTGCAGCATATCATTAAACTATATCATTTGTTGAAGTATATAGATTAGCAGGAATTAGTCTATTGACATTCAATGCTGATAAGATTCATTATTTCTGTATTGTCTAAGGGGAATACATTACTAGATGACTCATAGCATAAATTTTTAATTAGCTGGAAACTACAACCATGATAAATTAATTTTATATTTGCAATAGTTTAACATTCCTTGAGCACAATTTTTTTCTAGCATGAATCTTAACTGTGTTATCAAATTAATTTAAAAATGGTTCATTTTCCTGTATGTTTCTGTTACTGTAGCTAACCAATAGAGAGTAAATTTAATTTCAATGTATTGCTCAGTTGGTTTGTAGATAGTTAAGTACAATCTTAATTTTGTTTGTGGTACTTTGTTATCTCATCGTACTTGTAATTGTTGCAATATACAACATAGGAAGTTATATCTAGTTGAGTCTGACGTATTTTGTATTGGCAGGGCAGATGTTCGGTGAATGTAGGTGACAGGTTTTACAGGGGCACTCATTCTTTTGATGCAAGGCTTCTTTGTTTATTTAACAAAGTTAATGAAGCTGCAAAAATACTTTTGGATGTTATTTTCAATAGTCTGTTTTAAATGACAGTACTCATGCATGAAATAGATTTATTAAGCTTCTGATTTTTCTTGTTGGCTCCCCATGTAGTCTTATTATTAAATGCTTGCAAATTGATTTATAATTTTGGAACATGTCCCATATGATTGTGTTGGAAGAAATCACTGTTTTCTAATGAATACCAGGAATCCTACAAGATCAATTTTAACTCAAAGAGCTTTCAGGGAAAATGACGGCATAGACTGGGAGTGACATACTCCACAAAGACTTGAATCTTTTCAACTCTTGTGCTTTATTTTTAAACATTCAGTCATAGTCTCTGCCTGAAACCAAGTACATATAATATCAGGGGTTGTGGCCAGAAAAAGCCCATGAAGTTTGTTTTGAGATGTACGGTTCTCCAGGGCCTGGAAGAGAACGGATTGAGATTTAAGGACTTGTGAAACTTGCTAGCTTGAATTCTTCCTCAGCTTCAAGGACTAGCAGAAATATTTATATCATCTATAACCATAGGTGAGGTGCTGGAGGGTGGCCAATTTATTTAAGAAAGACTGTAGGAAGAAGCTTGGGAACCATAGACCTGTGAGCTTGACATCAGTGGTGGGTAAGTTGCTCCAGGTGATTCCAAAAGATGGGATTTATATACATTTAGAGAGGCAAGGACTGAATATGGACAGCCAGTGTGGTTTTGTTTGAGGGAAATCATGTCTCACAAACTTGATTGAGTTTTTTGAGGAAGTAACCAAACAGATTGATGAGGGCAGAGTGGTAGATGTTGTTTATTTGGATTTTAATAAAGCCTTTGGCAAGGTTCAGCATGGTAGACTAAGTCGTGAAGTTAGATCATAGAATTCAGGGTGAGCTTGCCAGTTGGAAATAAAAGTAGCTTAATGGTGCAAACACAGAGGGTGTTGGAGGGTTTTCTTTCAGTTTAGAGACCTGTGACCAGTGATTTGGATAAAAATATAGGAGGCATGGTTTGTAAGTTTGCAAATGACACAAAAATAGGTGGTATAGTGGAGAGTGAGAAAGGTTATCTAAGATTATAAAGAGATCTTAATCAATTGGGCTAAGGAGTGACAGATGGTGTTTAATTTAGATAAAAGTAAGATATTGCATTTTGATAAAATAAGCTAAAGCAGAACTTATACAATTAGTAGTAGGTCCTGGGTAGTGTTATAGAACAGAGAGACCCGAGGGTTCAGGTATATAGTTCTTTGACAGTTGCATCACAGGTAGACAGGGTGGTTAAGAAGGCATTTAGCATGTTTGACTTGATTGCTCAAACCTTTGACAATAGGATCTAGGCCATCACATTGAGCTCCTACAGGATGTTGGTGAGGCTTCTTCTGGAGTACTGCGTACAGGTCTGGTCATCCTGCTATAGGAAGGATATTATTAAATTGGAGTGGATTGAGAAAAACACTTAGCGGGATATTACTGGGAATGGAGGTTAGTGTTATAAAAACAGACTGCGATTTAGAACGTAGAACATTACAGTGCAGTACAGGCCCTTTGGCCCTTGATGTTGGGTCGATCTGTGGAATCAATCTGAAGCCTATCTATCCTACACTATTCCACTTTCGTCCATATGTTTATTCAATGACCATTTAAATGCTGTTAAAGTTGGTAGGTCTGCTACTGGTGCAGGCAGTGTGTTCTGTGTCCCTAGTACTCTCTGAGTAAAGAAGCTACCTCTGACATCTGCCCTGTATCTATCACCCCTCAATTTAAAGCTATGTCCCCTTGTGAGAGACCTTTTTCACTGGAGTGTAGGAGATTGAGGAGTGAACTTAATAGAGATTTATAAAATCATGAGGTCTATAGATAAGGTGAATAGCCAGGGTCTTTTCCTTAGCTTGGGGAGTTCAAAACTAGGAAGCATATTTTTAAGGTGAGAGGAGAAAGCTTAAAAAGGTCATTGGGGCAACATTTTTACACAAATGTGTGGAACGTACAGGCAGAGGAAGTGGTGGATGCAGGTACAGTTAGAACATTTAAAAGACAGTTGGATAAGTATATGAATAGGAAATGTTTGGACAGTTGTGAATCAAATGCAGGCAAGTGGGACTGGTTTAGTTTGTATTTTGGTCAATATGGATTGGTTGAACCAAAGGGTCTGTTTTCATGCTCTATGTTTATATGTCAATGACTCTGTATTCTTATTCAAATGACTACTTTTTCAGATCCATAGTCAGCATGGACTAGTTGGACCGAAGGGTCTATATCCATGTTCTATATCTCTGACACTTGAAAAGGCAATTTAAGCATTTGGCTTGGCATCTTTGGCTTGTTATGTTTGAAACACACTTCCTAGACATAGCAAATTCAATTGACCTCTGAAAATTGCATCACAGTGTCAGTGACATCATCGTACTGCCACTTCTCGAGGTATCATTGGCCTTTTAGATTAGATTAGATTAGATTACTTACAGTATGGAAACAGGCACTTCAGCCCAACAAGTCCACACCGACCTGCCGAAGCGCAACCCACCCAGACCCATTCCCCTACATTTACCCCTTCACCTAACACTATGGGCAATTTAGCATGGCCAATTCACCTAACCTGCACATTTTTGGACAGTGGGAGGAAACCGGAGCACCCGGAGGAAACTCACACAGACACGGGGAGAATGTGCAAACTCCACACAGTCAGTCGTCTGAGGTGGGAATTGAACCCGGGTCGCTGGTGCTTTGAGGCAGCAGGGCTAACCACTGTTGTCTGGCTGAAACAAGTTGCTCTCCCATGCCTGTTTTTTGCTATTCCTGGTGTTATGTGATTTTTAACTTTGTTTTGAACTATGTTGTAATAGTTGGAATATATGACTTGCCTGAATTCTTTATAAATCTGTTGTAATCCAGCCTAATTAACTATAATTTGCATGTTATCATCAGGATAATATAAAATAATGATGCAGTAAATATATCAGCAGTAAAATATTTTTCTATTTTATATTAAAGTTGCCTTCATTGCTTCTTGAAATCTTATTGAAAACAAACCTGAACTGACAACATTTTTGCTCACTTTTTACTTGGGATTTTGATTTCTGTTCTGCTTCTCTGTTCTTGTAAATATTAACTATGTGAATTATTTATATAAATAATTTGGATGTGAACATAAGAGATATGGTTAGTAAATTTGCAGATGACACCAAAATTGGAGATGCAGTAGACAACAAAGAAGATTACCTCAGAATACAACAGGATCTTGATCAGATGGGCCAATGGGCTGAGAAGTGGCAGATGGACTTTAATTTAGATAAATGTGAGGTGCTATGTTTTGGAAAAGCAAACTAGGGCTGGACTCGTACATTTAATGGTCAGGTCCTGGGGAGTGTTGCTGAACAAAGAGACCTTGGAGTGCAGGCTCATAGTTCCTTGAAAGTGGAGTCACCCATAGCAGATAGTGAAGAAGGCATTTTGTGTGCTTGCCTTTATTGGTCAGTGCATTGAGTTGGGAGGTCATGTTGTTTCTGTACAGGACACTATTGGTTAGGTCACTATTGGAATACTATGTGCAATCCTGGTTTCCCCTGCTATAGGAAAGATGTTGTGAAACTTGAAAGAGTTCAGAAAACATTTACAAGGATGTTGCCAGGGTTGGAGAGGTTGAATAGGCTGGGGCTATTTTCCCTGGAGCATTGGAGGCTGAGGGATGACCTTAGATGCTTATAAAATCATGAGGAGCATGGATAGGGTAAATAGATAAAGTCTTTTCCCTGGGGTGGGGGAATCCAGAACTAAAGGGCGTAGGTTTACGGTGAAAGGGGAAAGATATAAAAGGGATCTAAGGGGCAACGTTTTCACACAGAGGGTGGTGCATGTATGGAATGAGCTGCCAGAGGAAGTGGTGGAGGCTAGTACAATTGCAACATTTAAAAGACATCTGGCTGGGTATATAAATAGGAAGGGTTAGAGGGATGTGGGCCAAATGCCAGCAAATGAGACTAGATTTATTTAGGATATCTGGTCGGCATGGATGAATTGGACCGAAGGGTCCGCTTCCATGCTATACATCTCTAATGTATGTCTCTAATTGATATTGAAAATTAATAACTAATTTGTTAATTGTCATTTGTAATACAGAACTTGAGTGATGCTAAAAAATGGTTTTAGAGTCATCGAGTCGTACAGCATGTAAACAAACTCTTTGGTCCAACCAGTCCATACCGAACATAATTCCAAACTAAACTAGTCCCACCTGCCTGCTCCTGGCCCGTTTCCCTTCAGACCTTTCCTATTCATGTACTTATCCAAATGTCTTTTAAATGGTGTAATTGTACCTACATCCACCACTTCCTCTGGGGAAATTCATTCTAAATGCAAACCACCCTCGGTGTAATAAAAATTGCCCCTATTTCTTTCTTAAATCTGACTCCTCTCAGTAGATGTATATGGAAAGGCAAGGACTAATTAGGGATAGTCAACATGGCTTTGTGCATGGGAAATCATGTCTTACAAATTTGATTGAGTTTTTTGAAGAAGTAACAAAGAGGATTGATGAGGGCAGAGCAGTAGATGTGATAAGGCATTCGACAAAGTTCCCCATGGGAGACTGGTTAGCAAGGTTAGATCTCATGGAATACAGGGAGAACTAGCCCTTGGATACAGAACTTGCTCAAACATAGAAGACAGGTTGGTGGTGGAGGGTTGTTTTTCAGACTGGAGGCCTATAACCAGTGGAGTGCCACAAGGATTGATGCTGCGTCCTCTACTTTTTGTCATTTATATAAATTGTTTGGATACGAGCATAAGAGGTACAATTAGTAAGTTTGCAGATGACACCAAAATTGGAGGTGTAGTGGACAGCGAAGAGGGTTACCTCAGATTACAACAGGATCTTGATCAGATGGGTCAATGGGCTGAGAAGTGGCAGATGGAGTTTAATTCAGATAAATGCGAGGTGCTGCATTTTGGGAAAGCAAATCTTAGCAGGACTTATACACTTAATGGTAAGGTCCGAGAGAGTGTTGCTGAACAAAGATACCTTGGGGTGCAGGTTCATAGCTCCTTGGAAATGGAGTCACAGGTAGATAGGATAGTGAACAAAGTGTTTGGTATGCTTTCCTTTATTGGTCAGAGTATTGAGTGCAGGAGTTGGGAGGTCATGTTGTGGCTGTACAGGTCATTGATTAGGCCGCTATTGGAATATTGCGTGCAATTCTGGTCGTCTTCCTATTGGAAAGATGTTGTGAAACGTGAAAAAATTCAGAAAGGATTTACAAGGATGTTGCCAGGGTTGGAGGATTTGAGCTATAAGGAGAGGCTGAACAAGCTGGGGCTGTTTTCCCTGGAGTGTTGGAGGCTGAGGGGGTGACCTTATAGAGGTTTACTAAATTATGAGAGGCATGGATAGGATAAATAGACAAAGTCTTTTCCCTGTGGTGGGGAGTCCAGAACAAGAGGGCATAGGTTTAGGGTGAGAGGGGAAAGATATAAAAGAGACCTAAGGGGCATCTTTTTCATACAGAGGGTGGTACGTATATGGAATGAGCTGCCAGAGTAAGTGGTAGAAGTTGGTACAATTGCAAAATTTAAGAGGCATTTGGATGGGTGTATGAATAGGAAGGGTTTGGAGGGATATGGGTCGGGTGCTGGCAGGCGGGACTAGATTGGGTTGGGATATCTGGTCGGCATGGACGGGTTGCACCAAAGGATCTGTTTCCATGCTGTACATCTCTATGATTCCCTGTACTGCCTCGTCTTGAAATCCCACTTCCTAGGGAAAGGACAATGACCATTAATTCTGTCTAGACCTCTCATTGTCCTATAAGGTTGCCTCTCAACCTTCCACCCTCCAGTGAAAAAGTCCCAGCCTATCCAGCCTTTCTTAATAACACAAGTCTTCCATGCCAGGCGATATCCTGGTAGGTCTCTTTTGAATACACACCAGCTTAATGATTCTGGGCAACCAGAATTGGACGCAGTATTCCAGAAGAGGCCTCACCAATGTCTTGTATAACCCCAACATGACTTCCCAACTCCTGTATTCCCAGCTGTCTTGTCACAAACCAGCATCTGCTGAAGATGCCAAATCCTTGAGAGCACGCCAAGTTGATTTAGCATATGCATTCTGCAAAATTCTGAGTGACTGTATGATTTCTATGTACAGTACACATGTCTGGCAGCATAGCAAGTCCTTAAGGCTAATCTTGCCATTCACATCTGTAAACCTGACAGTGGGAATAGAACAGGCATCCTTAGCAGGTATGGCTATAAGAACAAAATGCCTGTCATTCTTAATGTCATGCTGAATCCATATCCATTGGACTTGCTTTACAACATGATTGGACAGTCTTGCTCAAGGATAAGCTTAAAAAAAAGTGCTTCTCAGACTTGCACAAGAACAATAGGCTGCTGGATGACGTTTTGTTCTCATGACTCCTATGCATCTGCCTATGCGCGGGCTACCCAAGGCATCTAGTAGTGATGTCCCTTTACACCCTATCTGAGCTACACAACGTGTTTTAGTCAAATGTTTGGACAATTTGCTACAGTCAGTTTTAAACAAGATTTCCATGTATACAGTGGAGGAATCCTTCACATTTGCAAAGAGCATAAAGGCCTCGCATTTGATAGCAAAGCCACATCCATGTGATCAGTTGAATATATCCTATTTGTCAAGGTATCACTCAGGGAAGCCATAGGCATTTGTACTTGTGCACAGCTTGATGGTGTTCTGGACCCATCACCATTATGTGAATCAGTATTCATTGAATTTATTAACTCAGCAACTTGTTCAGGTGAACAAGATAATTAGGCTGTATGCCCCAAAAATTGTAGATCATGATAAGTAGCATGTCCCTTTAGCTATTGCTGAAGTACCCCAGCAGCTCCTGTTTCCAAAACCCACAAAAATGTTCAACATTGCACATGATCCCACAATTTGTCAATACTTAATAAATAGTCCTGAATGTGCTTAGAATTACACAGATTGGCATTTGCCTGAAACGTCGATTTTCCTGCTCCTCGGATGCTGCCTTTTTCCAGCACCACTCTAATCTAGAGTTTAAGATTGTTAGTCAGGTTCACAATGTGGCATATGTGTAGATACCAGAAATGACATATACAGGGTATTAGTAGAAAGGCCTTGTTCATTGTAGGCAATCAGAACATGTTGAAAGGACTGTATTCTTTTGTTTGTATGCTTTTTAAGATCCTAGATGAAATAGACCTGTTTTAAAGGATTGCTGCATGGTTTGAGAAACAAGTAAGCTGACACTCAGGTGACAGGCTTTGTGTAAACAGCTGTTTGAACAAGCAGTAATTGAAATAGTTGCAGATGAACAGGAACTGAAGGGTTTTGAGTGCCGATACAGTTAAATGGCAGCAAGAAGTCGATTGATCTATGGACAAGTGACCCGTTATTGATGACAAAAGCTTTTTGCCTGCCAATAGCTGTATGTTTGGTTCTGAGGTATCTGAACAGCTTGGGGCTGGGAACAAGTTGAATAGCTGCATTTTAATTTCCAGACGCACAAGGGAGTGCTGGAGTCATAAATGATGTTAAAATTGCAGAAAAGCAGTTCATCTTTCCTTCAGCAGTTGTTTTAAGATGTGATTTTTCCAGCACACTTTTCCAGTTAGTCATGATAGTGTACATACATTGCATCCATTACATCATAACAAAATAGGCAACATCTACTATCTAGTTCAGACTGATGACTTGACCCCGGCCTAGTTTACTTTACAAAGCAGAATTGTCAGTTGTTACCTAACTGATGCATTATCCATGGTAACACTAATCTTAATCAGACTCAACTTACCAGCCAATCAGGATAGTCTTCTTGTATCGTTTCAGACATTGTTCTTTGCACCAGTATTTCTTCTGAATGCCCTTATGAGAGCAAGACAAAATACTTAAACAAAGTATATATTTTTCAGAAATGAATTAATGAAATATTAATTAAATTCGTTAATTACTCAAATTAATTTGTAGCTTGTTTAGCTGGTGAAGTTGGATTTGATTTGCCACTTGATGTGAGCAGTTTCCTGCAATCGTTATTGCTATTTCCATTAGCTTTATCGGTGCAAAAGTAATGAGGAATAGAAAATACTTCCACAGAATGTGTTTGAAAGCATGAAAGAAATTTAATAAATTATCTTAAATGATCTCTAGACTTTTGGTGACCATGGTTTGGGGTACACACTTTGACCTTCATCTGGTAGCACTCTTTCTACTCTCTGTTTATCATATATCCTACGCATTCTGCATCACCTGCCATGTGATGATTAATGTTCTTCAATCTGAAGTCTTTGATGATACTCTTTTTCCTTTGACATTTCACCACGAGCTTTCCATTCAAATGTACATTGTGTTGACAGTGTAGCTAGTGTTTATTCCTTTGAGTGACTAATTGTCAAGCCAAAGGTTCCATTTTTGGATTAAAAATTATATGTTGCAACTAACAAGTACCTGGTGAGAAAATTAGACTTATTTTGAATTTCAACACTTCATGACATTTATATGCATTGCCAGCATATTTGGTTATATCGTTTCCATCTAACACAAAACATGCAGCTGAAGATTTCTGAAATCAATATCCACCATAATAGTGAGGCTCTTTTTTTCTCACCTAACACATCACATTTGAGTTTGAAGTTATAATTCTTCTTGATTAATTTTTCACTAGTGTTCAGTATACCCATTTTGTGCCACAATCATAGAATTGCATGACATCAGTTCTGATAAAATAGTCTTGAAATGTCAATTTCTAGGGGAATATTTTTTTGAATTTCTTTTGGAATGCCAGTTATATCTAGTCAGACAAGTGTGCAGTTTTTTTCTCATGTTTATCTCTGTGTCAACTCCCATTTTAATAGTTACATTAACCAATTTAGTTTATATACTTCTCGTCAGCTATAAAAGTTTTACTATTGTGGGGTCAGGAAGGAATAGAAACCTTAAACTATGTTGTCAGCTTTATGCAACTTCAAAATTGATATTCATGACAAAAAATATATAAGTTTTATAAAAGTTTAAATTCGAATTTTACTTTTGAAAATTACCAGATACATGTTAAAAGACTGTGAATATATCCACCTGCTGAGTATCATTAGGTACAATCAGTGGGTGAACAGAAGCCCTTAGTAATTTTGATTGTTTTGTTCCAGAGTTTCTCTTACTCAGTCTATTTATAATGCAAATGTTGTAATGTTTCAAAGCAATGATCCCAACCATTTTTAAGACTTGCAGTCAAGTGTTGATTTTGTCCGTTATCGGTGTTCCAGCCACCATCAGAAAACTTGGGAGCAAATAATTAATCAGAATTTTGGATTAAAGTTGTAAAGCTGGTTTTGGAGAGATGTGTCAGTGGATTCAATATTCCACTCCTCCTTAATAAATACAGTATAGTACCTGAAACAGACTGACAGTTGTTAAAGAGAAATTGCACATGGAAAGATTTTACGATGGCCTAAGCTATTTAACAGACCTATACCTATCACCTAAATGCTGAGGTGCACAAATATCGCCTTTATATGTATGCGTAAATTTTGTTACATAAAAAAAATTATTTGTGTTAATACAAGAAACTGTGATGCCTGACTGAAAATGTGATGCTTGACTGTTGACATGAGGTACTGATAATACTAATTTCTATCCGTAATGCTTCTGAATCATGGTTAATCATAGTTAAGCTTCATCTGTTGTGTGCTAATGTGTAAAACAATATCATAAGGGCTGGCTGAGATGATTGTCATACTGATTTTCTTCCCTTTCCTTTGATCAGCAAGATGGAAAAACTGCTCCAACATCCGAATAGTTTTGCTCCATCCTATAATTGCTTTGATTGTAACTGATATACCCGTGGAACAGAATGTCAGGCTTTAGAAATCTTAGAAGCTCCACCCTACATGCTAGAACAGATTATTCTACTAAACATAAAGGAAATACTGAACAATCAATATTGAATGGATAGTAAATATTTACAGAGTCATTAATTTAACTATTTTCCTGTACTCACTTTTGAGCTGGGAGGGGGCAGCTATAATAAGATGAAGAGGAAATGGTTCACGCAGGACCTTTTCCACAAGCTCTTCAAGCAAGCCCTGTTGTTAGGTTAAGGAAGCATAATTATGGACTGGCATTATGTAATGCTGCTATTGTTCTCCTGCTGGGGGCTTCCTTAAGAAGAGAAGTGGTTTCTCTCTACACCATCAAATCTTATAGTCATGCAAAACATTTTAGTTAGATCATCTCTCAACTTTCTTCACTCAACAAAGTGCAAGGCTAGTATTATTTTGAATTAAATCACGACATCATTTAAGCATAATCAATGTTCTTTTTAATATCCATCAATGAAATGATTTAAATGATTTGCTAATAGATCATTTCAAATCTTTTCACAGCCTGAAGAGCTTACCAATGCCCTGGAGATCAGCAACATTGTATTTACCAGCATGTTTGCTTTGGAAATGATTCTTAAACTTTTTGCATTTGGTCTTTTTGGTTACATTAAAAATCCATACAATATTTTTGATGGAATTGTTGTCATTATCAGGTAGGTTTACAATATTTGTTTCTCTCATTAACATTTTTTGTGGTAGATGTTTGAATTTCTACTTCAATTAAGGTACTTTGCTATTGCTTGCAAATTGGGGTTTAAAGCAATGTGTTGGCAATTAAAAGTTTGTCCCCATGTGGGATTCAGCATGTCTTCAACTATCTATTAGAGGCTAATTTAAAAAAACTTCAGTGTTCAGATGTACTAGTATGTCCTTCAATTTAACAAATGGTTGTAGGCAGAAGAATGTTAAAACCATTCCTCATCCCTTGACTTATTTTAAGGGATTGTTTGGAATACGTGGTAAAGGAATGGCCACTAGTAAGTCTCAGTAAGAAGGAATCTTAATAAGTTTTAACTTATTGCATGGTAGCAATTAGGTACAAGTTACATTAGCTACGTTGATATTGTCAATGCTTGGAGATTAGATGACACATCTGTTCCCTTCAAGATCCAAAGCCATTCTCTTGATTTCCCTTCCCATGTCTGTGTGTCATCCTCCAATGAGTGAGGCTTAATGTAATCTCCAATATTAAACAAAAATGTGCAGGATAGAAAATCAAATGATAAGCCTGAGTTGCATCATGGAGCAGATTGCTGATTCTATTTCAGAGGTATCCAGAGAGATGTTGCACATGAAATTAAGGAGTAGTTTTGCTTGACCATGTGCTCAATGACTGCTCCTGGTCATTGGCTTCCTCACTCGTTCTCTCTTTGGAGTAAGTTGGCAGTCCACATTTTGGATTGAAGGCGGAAGATGAGCTGGTCTAATAATCTGCATCTGGATTTGCTTCCTCTCTAGCTTCAGTTTTCTCTGTTCATCGCCAGATCTACTTTCTCTTTGGTTCCAAGCCTTGCTCTTCACATTCAAATTCTATTCTCCAATCTTGAGCTCCTCATCTGACTGTAACTTCCTATATCTTAACATAGAATGAGAGCCATGTTAGATTTATAGAAAATTTGAACTCTAAAGATGGGAAAGAAGAATAATCACAAATTTTAGATATTGTTCCAATGCAATAAATCAATAATGTGAAATAATCATATATGATATTATTGCTAAAGATATTTTCTGAGATTCCCTTGTCTACTTTTTTAAAGAAAGCACTTTCACGTTTATTTTGAACCAATTAATTTGATATTATAATTGAACAGTGCAATTTCATTCCTGAAATATTTAAATTTGATTGTTTGACATTATGTTTACTGTTACATTGTATTTATTCGTTAGCTGTTTCTTCATGCCTGGTCCTGGTTTTTCATAAGTTGCTTTTACGTATTTTCTATAACGATCAATTACAACCATGTGAGCAAATACCACATTGTTATAAAACCTTATGACCCATTCAGCTGAGCATGAGAAGCTACTAATCTGTAAACAAGACAACAGAGAAGTCTTAGAGAGGGACTGATCCTTCTGCTTATCCTGAAAATAAGGCAATCAACATTATTTTCCTGTTATTACTAGTGTGTGGGAAATTATTGGTCAGTCTGATGGTGGCCTTTCAGTGCTGAGAACATTCCGGCTGCTCCGAGTTTTGAAGCTAGTCCGTTTCCTGCCTGCACTGCGACGCCAGTTAGTGGTTCTGATGAAAACCATGGACAACGTGGCTACATTCTGCATGCTGCTCATGCTGTTCATATTTATTTTCAGGTGATTACAAACATTAATTTGCATTGTAATTGAGCAAAACGTGTTTTATTGCAGCGTGCCTGTTTAACTTTTACTTACTATGCAACACATGAAAATGATAAATAGGAAAGGATCAAGTGCTCAATGATGCCTGTCCCACACTCGTGATCGCTGGAGCATCATAACTCGACACTTAGTCAGCTACCCACCTATATTCAATGCAATTTCCACTCCCCCAACGCCAGTCTGACTGTAACCATAGAACCTCTTTAACAAAAGAAAGTCCAGTCCCAATCAAGGAGAACATTCTCTTGGAACATTCGTCTCCAATGCCCTCAATGGAGCACATAATAGCCTAAAAAAGAGGTGCAGAAGTAGGCAATTTGGCCTATAAGATCATGGCTGATCTGCCCTAAGCGTCAACTTTCATTTATGCCAGTTCAGCATTTCTGTCAACTTCCTACTATTTCAAAAGTATGTCTACTTCTTCATTAAATAATTTCAGTGATTTAGTCTACACAATTCTCTGGGGTAGAGAATTCCAGAAGTGTATTATCGTCTAGGAGAAGAAATTCCTTTGCATCTCCATTATAAGTGAATGTCCCCTTATTCTGTATTGATGATCCCTTAATTTGAGATTTCCCCACTACTGGAAACATCTTCTCCATATTGACTGTTTCAAGGCCCCTTAGAGTCTTGTGTGTATTATTAAGATCATCCATCATTCTTCTAAACTGTAATGAATAAAGGCCTAAGCCTTTAGCCATTCTTGATAAGTTGACTCCTTTGACCTAGGAATCAGTCTGGTGAATCTCTTTTAAAGAACTGCCAATGCCAGGTAAATACAGGGACCAAAACTGTACACGGTATTTAAGGTGTAGCCTCACCAACACGCTGTAGAATTGTAATAAAATTTCCTTATTTTCAATGCTTACCTCCTAGCATTTAGGGCCAAATTTCATTTGATTTTTTAAAATTATTTGCAGTATCTGCATGCTTTTTGTGTTTCATGTGCCAAAACACCCAAACCTCGAGCCACTTTACTTGTTGGAATCTCTTTCTATTTAAATAATTACCTGGTTTTGATTCTTCCTCCCAAAGTGCATGAGCTCATTCCTACATCACATCAGTATAAATAAAGTGTAATAGAATCTTTGTTCAGTAATGACCACTATCAGCAATTTCTTGAATCATGGAATGATCATATCCTCGAAGTCTGAAAATGTTTTCCCTGAAACAATTATCCAATTCTCTTTGAAAGCCTTGATTGAATTTGCTTCCCTACAATCACAGCCAGTGCGCTCCAGATCCTAACCATCACTTGTTTAAAAATGACTTTCCTCATGTCATCATTGGTTCTTTTACCATTCACCATAAATCCTCAACATTGAAATAGAGCTTTAAAAAACGATTAAGTCTGTGTTCTTAGTGATCTAAGAATCTTTATTTTAAAGCATTCTGGTTGTTAGCAGTGATGTGATTTTGCCTCGTATGTGTTATGTTAATCTAAATTTTGTAAAGATTATTCTGCTTTCACCCACAGTATTCTGGGCATGCATCTGTTTGGATGTAAATTCAGCTTGAAGATGGAGAATGGAGACACAATACCAGACAGGAAGAATTTTGATTCTTTGTTGTGGGCAATTGTCACTGTATTTCAGGTGAGGCCATTCCACTAAAGCAAAGGTTGTGCTGCTGCTATCTGGAATCAATGATGTGATTGATAACATTGTTTTCTTCTTTACAGTCACAATCTTTTTGTTACATATTTATAGCATGTTGTTTGATTGCCATTGTTTAGAGTCACAATATACATATTTCATTTTTAATTAGTAAGCACAATTTTATCATTGTTTATTTTATCAGCACATTTATGATTGCATTTATAAACATATGATTATTACCAGATGTACAACAGCAGTTGCCTGCAGAGATGGTGAATTTTGGAAAAAGCTAAAAGAGGAAAGAGGGCAGCAAGGTGGCTCAGTGGTTAGCACTGCTGCCTCACAGCACCAGTGTTCCAGGTTCTGATTCCAGCCTTGGGCGACTGTCTGTGTGGAGTTTGCACATTCTCCCCATGTCTGCATGGGTTTCCTCCGGGTGCTCCAGTTTCCCCCCACAGTCCAAAGATGTGCAAGCCAGGTGAATTGGCCATGCTAAATTGCCCATAATGTTAGGTGCATTAGTCAAAGGGAAATGGGTCTGGCTGGGTAACTCTTCGGAGGGTCGGTGTGGATTGGTTGGGCCGAAGGGCCTGTTTCCACACTGGAGGGAATCTAATCTAAAAGGAAGGAATCTGGAGTAAAAATACTCACAATCTCCCAAACTCCATAGCTTCATGATCATGTGGTAATGTCAAGATCTTTGTCCTTAGATCCTTACTCAGGAGGACTGGAATGTAGTCCTGTATAATGGAATGGCCTCCACTTCACCCTGGGCTGCCCTCTACTTTGTGGCATTAATGACTTTTGGCAACTATGTGCTTTTCAACCTACTGGTTGCTATTCTTGTGGAAGGCTTCCAAGCAGAGGTAAGTCATATATGGACTTTGTTTTTAGTCTTCGTGTGATCTCCCTTCGTCTTTTCTCAGTGAGAACCTGCCTTCTGTTCCTGTCTTGTCCCCTATTCCACTAATGGCAGCTGTGCATTTAACTACTACAACTTTGGCTTTTGGAATTCTTGACTTGCTTCCATTCATTTGGTCCCTTTTGTACAACAGCCTCCCTTAAAACCTAAACCAACCATCTTCGGATCTCAATCCTTGCTTCTTCATCCTCCATCTCCCTCCTCCCTTCTTAGTGCCGACCATACATCTTACCTCCTTACTGATTGCTCCCTGAGACATCTTCCTGTTTGTGAGGAATGTTTTAAGAATCCAGCAAGAGATTATCAGAACCAGTATTATGGATCTGGAAAAGTTTCATTTGAATAAGAATATAGAGTCATTGTCAAATAATCATAGAGCACGAAAACAGACCCTTCGGTCAACCAATCCATGTCGACCATAATCCCGAACTAAACTAGTCCTACCTGCCTGCTCCTGGCTCATATCCTTCCAAACCTTTCCTATTCATGTACTTATCCAAATGTTTTAATTGTACCCACATCTACCACTTCCTCTGGGGAAGTTCATTCCAAACATGAATCGCCCTCTGTGTAAAAACAATTGCCCAATTTTGTTTTTAAATCACACTCCTCTCACCTTAAAAATGGGCTCCCTGGTCTTGAAATCAACCATCCTAGGCATAAGACAATCACCATTAACTCTATCTATACCCCTCATGACTTTATAAATGTTTATAAGGTCATCTTTCAACCTCCTACTCTCCAGTGAAAAATGTTCCTGTGTAACCAACCCTTCTTTTTAGCACTGGAGAAAATGGTGAGACAAAGGAGGATTGGTGGCTACAAATTACCTCTAGCAACCTTTACCCAGTATCACATCATAGTAAAGTTGGCAAATACCACAAAATACCAGGTTTGGTTATCTGTGAAAATTCCACAAGGGGTACTCCAGTTGAGATCTTTAAGATGATTAGATGGAGATAAATTACTTATCCTGATGGGGTAGAAAAAAAGACAAGTACAACTCTTAACATTAGAGCTTGGTAATTTTTTTGTGAGAGGTGGTTTGGCTGTAAGCTATAAGCAGGTAATTCTTCGAGGAGAAAGTGAGGACTGCAGATGCTGGAGATCAGAGCTGAAAATGTGTTGCTGGAAAAGCGCAGCAGGTCAGGCAACATCCAAGGAGCAGGAGAATCGATGTTTCGGGCATGAGCCCTTCTTCAGGAATGAGGAAAGGGGAGGGAAATATATCTCTTGTGGTGGGGTCCCCTCCCCTATCAGCGTTCCGAAAAGACCATTCCCTCCGTGACTCCCTCGTCAGGTCCACATCCCCCCACGAACCCAACCTCCACTCCCGGCACCTTCCCCTGAAACCTCAAGAAATGCAAAACTTGCGTCCACACCTCCCCCCTTACTTCCCTCCAAGGCCCCAAGGGATCCTTCCATATCCGCCACAAATTCACCTGCACCTCCGCACACCTCATTTACTGCATCCGCTGCACCCGATGTGGCCGCCTCTATATCGGGGAGACAGGCCACCTACTTGCGGAACATTTCAGAGAACACCTCTGGAACACCCGGACTAACCAACCCAACCACCCCGTGGCTCAACACTTCAACTCCCCCTCCCACTCCACCAAGGACGTGCAGGTCCTTGGACTCCTCCATCGCCAGACCATAGCAACACGACGGCTGGAGGAAGTACGCCTCATCTTCCACTTTGGAACCCTCCAACCACAAGGGATGAACTCAGATTTCTCCAGTTTCCTCATTTCCCCTCCCCCCACCTTGTCTCAGTCCAATCCCTTGAACTCAGCACCGCCTTCCTAACCTGCAATCTTCTTCCTGACCTCTCCGCCCCCACCCTCATTCCGGCCTATCACCCTCACCTTGACCTCCTTCCGCCTATCGCATTTCCAACGCCCATCCCCCAAGTCCCTCCTCCCTACCTTTTATCTTAACCTGCTGGACACACTTTCCTCATTCCTGAAGAAGGGCTCATGCCCGAAACGTCGATTCTCCTGCTCCTTGGATGCTGTCTGACCTGCTGCGCTTTTCCAACAACGCATAAGCAGGTAATTGTTTGGATGAAATTATGAAGTATTAACCTATTTTGTTTTTCTAAATTTATATTAGTTTTGACGAGTTACTACCTACTTTTGGCAGTTCTTTTCACATATTGAATTAATGTTTCAGGGTGATGCCAACAGATCAGATACAGATGAAGAAAAAACATCTGCTAATTTTGATGAGGAGTGTGAACGATTTAAAGATCACTCTTCTGGTGAGAGTGACTATAAATAACTGTTACTGATTGTATATTGAGAAATTTTCCTTTTCGGCTTGCTGCCTTTATTATTACCTGTTCTATTCTTTGCAGATTTAAAAATGTATTCTGTTGTCATGACATCAAATGGACATTTGGATTCACGAAGTAGCATACCACCACCAATTATCATGCATACTGCTGCTACACCAATGCCTACACCAAAGAGTTCACCATATATGGATTCAGTTCATACTTACTTAGAATCCAGAAGAGGCAGCAGTGCTTCCATTGATCCTACAAATTATGACCAGAGGTCTTTGGTAAGTTGCTGAGTTGCATAACATTTATGCATTTATTTTGTGGCAATATTAGTGCATTTTTAGATACAGAAGAACTTTGGTTATCCGAAGGACACAGGCGGACAGTATTTCATTCAGTTAATCGAATGCCAGCTAACATAATTTTGCCGAGCATCGGAACCTGGCTATCTTGCTAGATAATCGAGGTTCCTCAGTAGTCCTGTTAAGCGGGGTTTCTGTAGTCAATAAAAAAAAACAACTATTTATCACAAGCAGATTGATCTTGGCTGATGATGTAGAGGTGCTGGTGTTGGACTGGGGTGGACAAGGTCAGATACCGGGTTATAGTCCCACAGATTTATTTTAAATTAAAAGATTTTGGAGAACTGCTCCTTAATCAGATGAAGTGAAGGAAAGGACACAGGCACAGAATTTATTGGCAGATAGATCAAAAGATAGTACAAATGGTGTTAGTGGAATATCGACAGGCTGAATAATAAGTCTCTGCAGGTGTTCAAAAATATCAGATGATATGAGTAAAGTGTCAACAGCTGAATAGTGAGTGTAGGGATAGCAGCTGAATAGCGAGTGTAGGGATAGTCTATGATCCAATTAACTGAGGCAAAGAGATAATTACAAAGATGAGATGGTGTTGGAGACAAGCCAAATGGCTGGAATAACACAGTAAGTATAATGGTTGCATGCCAAGGGCCTAACTAAAGTGACCAATAATCCAAAACTGTACAAACAAATTAAGGTAGCGAGATCATAAAAACATAAGAACTAGGAGCAGGAGTAGCCCATCTGGCCCGTCAAGTCTACTCCTCCATTCAAAAGGATCATGGCTGATCATTTTGTGGCCTCAGCTGCCCTTTCACCATAACTCTTAATTCCTTTACTGTTCAAAAAATTATCTATCATAGCTTTAAATGCGTTTGATGAGGAATCCTCAACTATTTCACTGGGCAAGGAATTCCATAGATTCACAACCCTCTGGGTGAAGAAGTTGCTTCTCAATTCAGTTCTAATTTTGCTCTCTAAATTAGACACAGACTCATGCACATATGTACACCTACATATACACTTGGCTCCTCCCACCCACATCCATGCAATGCCACAAACACCCCACAGAGCTGAAGCATCCTTTGCCCACTGCATGAATAAAACATTATTATAGATACAACATACAATATTCCATTACTTTGATTTTTTTTTTAAATCTGTAACAACATCTGCAGTTTCTTGGTTTCAACTGCATCTTTTCTCATTTTGAAGTCCACGTTTTAAAGTTGACTTTACTCTTGGGGGGCAGATGTTTGCAGGTAAAGGGATGACTGGAAATGGGAAGCCTTCAGGAATGAGATAACGAGAATCCAGTGAGAGTATATTCCTGTTAGGTGAACGGAAAGGCTGGTAGATATAGGGAATGCTGGATGACTAAAGAAATTGAGCGTTTGGTTAAGAAAAAGAAGGAAGCCTGTGTAAGGTATAAACAGGATAGATCGAGTGAATCCTTAGAAGATAATAAAGGCTGTAGGAGTATACTGAAGAGGGAAATCAGGAGGGCAAAAAGGGGACATGAGATAGCTTTGGCAAATAGAGTTAAAGAGAATCCGAAAGGTTTTTACAAATACAAAGATCAGCAAGGCGGCCTTTGTGTGGAGCCGCAGAAAATGGGGAAATACTAAACGAGTATTTTGCATCAGTATTTACTGTGGCAAATGATGTGGAAGATATAGATTGTAGCGAAATAGATGGTGACACCTTGCAAAATGTCCATATTACAGAGGAGGAAATGTTGGATGTCTTGAAATAGGTAAAGGTTGATAAATCCCCAGGAGCTGATCAGGTGTACCCGAGAACTCTGTGGGAAGCTAGAGAAGTGATTGCTGGGCCTCTTGCTGAGATATTTGTATCATCGATAGTCACAGGTGAGGTGCCAGAAGACGAGGTTGACTAATGTGGTGCCACTGTTTAAGAAGGGTGGTAAGGACAAGCCGGGGAACTATAGACCAGTGAGCCTGACGTCGGTGGTGGAAAAGTTGTTGAAGGGAATCCTGAGGGACAGGATGTACATATACTTGTAAAGGCAAAGACTGATTAGGGACAGTCAACATGACTTTGTGCATGGGAAATCATGCCTTACAAACTTAATTGAGTTTTTTGAGGAAGTAACAAAGTGGATTGATGAGGGCAGAATGGTAGATGTGATCTATATGGACTTCAGTAAGGTGTTCGACAAGGTTCCCCATGGGAGACTGATTAGCAAGGTTGGATCTCATGGAATAAAGGGAGAATTAGCCATCTGGATACAGAACTGGCTCAAAGGTAGAAGACAGAAGGTAGTAGTGGAGGGTTTTTTTTCAGACTGGAGGCCTGTAACCAGTGGAGTGCCATAAGGATTGGCGCTGGGTCCTCTACTTTCTGTCATTTACATAAATGGTTCGGATGCAAGCATAAGAGGTACAGTTAGTAAGTTTGCAGATGACACCAAAATTGGAGGTGTAGTGGACAGCGAAGAGGGTTACCTCAGATTACAACAGGATCTGGACCAAATGGGCCAATGGGCTGAGAAGTGGCAGATGGGGTTTAATTTAGATAAATGTGAGGTGCTGCATTTTGGGAAAGCAAATCTTAGCAGGACTTATGCGCTTAATGGCAAAATCCTAGAGAGTGTTGCTGAACAAAGATACCTTGGAGTGCAGGTTCATAGCTCCTTGAAAGTGGAACAAACCACGACAAGCAGACCAAACACAGCCAGAAACCCTAACCACTTTACCATACATCAAAGAAGTTTCAGAAATGACAGCCAGACTACTAAGATCCCTCGGAATCCTAGTAGCACACAAACCCACCAACACTCTCAAACAAAAACTAACAAACTTAAAAGACTCAGTACAATCCATGGACAAAACCAACGTCATCTACAAAATTCCATGCCACAAACACTATGTAGGACAAACAGGATGAAAGTTAACCACCAGGATACACGAACACCAGCTAGCCACAAAAAGACACGACCCTCTCTCCTTCGTAGCCCTACACACGGATGAAAAAAACCACCATTTCGACTGGGACAGCACATCTATCCTGGGAGAGGCTAAGCAAAGACATGCCAGAGAATTCCTAGAGGCCTGGCACTCCAACCACACCACCATAAACAAACAAATAGATCTAGATACCATCTATCAACCCCTCAGAAAACGAACAGGATATGACATCACCACAAACCCCAGGAACCCCATCCAGGACAATCATATAAATAGAAAGCAGGAGACAACAGCTTCGCTTCACTTGGAGGTCGCCACTGATGATGTTACCTAGCCAGGTAATGAAAACGTCTGAATATCAAACCTACAGCTCAGTGAGCAAACCTACACCCTAAAATGCTCTTTTTGTTTTTGTCTCAGCTTTTCTTGAACCTTCCTTCAATCTATTTTTCTAACTTTATTTCCTTACTTTTGTTAGTTATTTTCTCCATACTATCACCTTCTACGTTGTTTACTTCTAATGTTTTGAGTATTCATTATGCACACTTCTATTAGCTTCCAACATGTGACAAACACTTTCTCAATCTTACATTTTGTTCTGTTTCCACTTATCTTATTGTCTTCCCCTTGAGATTTACTTGACATGACATCTGGTTGACACTTTTTCTCTTTCTTCACCTGGGAATTGTTTTCTCTTGACTCTTGTCCAACTATTCTTATCCTCAGATTCTGGTTCAGCATATCCATGATCATTTTCTCTTTTAATCTCAATTTTGCTGTCACTGTGGATCATTCTTCATCTGTCGTGCAGCATTTTCACTCATGTTCATAATGTTCCCTGCCATTCTCATTCAATTTCTCTATTAGAGTGCAGTGCAACACTTTCCATCATCTCAGCCATTGATTCCACAATATACTTGCACTGAAAACATGCCACATTTCCAATGGCTTTTGCTCACCAAACTCTTAGGTACTAGCCATCTGTAATACAATCAACATGTTCAGGATATAGTCACATAACATGAGTTCCAGTCAAAGTTACTGGAAGTTTGCCTTATCCATAACTCTGTCCACTGCCTTGCTCCCACTCTCCTACTTTATTTTCCTGCAGGCAGAATTTGAATGCAGCTACACATTGAGATCAGGAATTGCTGTCTACGTTGCCCAATAATATTCAGAACAGATTAGGAGGAGCTTGATAATTGATTTAGGAAGGAGACCTGGAGGAACAGTTAAGATGCATGGGTTGAGTGGACTGGATGGGTGGGTGGGGAGCAGGGAAGGTTTTGGTAAACAGGGTACAAGGTTAACCAAAGTCCTCCCTTATTTCAGAAATCTTGTGATGAAAAAACATTTGATTTGGCTCACAATCTCCAAATGCATTTTTGCCTCTTGCTGTACTTTCTTCTCTTCATCTTTTAAAGCTTCAGAAAAACCTTTCTACATGTGAGAAGTGCTATATAAATGTAAACAAAGCAAAAGGAGACTCATTACTGGGACACCCTTTCTAAAAAGAAATGATAACAGGATTACATATATTTTGTTTGAAAAATAAATTGATAAATGAAATTTTGGACTGTTGCAGTAAAAGAATCGGTTTTATTTCTAAAACTCACAGCACATGTAGAACTGTATAATATTCAATCAGTGGTTACACAAGAGCACTTAATCTTTGGAAGAAGCTGGATTTGAAAATTCTGTAAAACCAATTGGCATCAGTTCCTTTGGTTTGAAAGAATGATTATGAATTATATGTATACTTTGCAGGCTGGAGCTTTTTTCCCAGGAGCATCAGAGTCTGAGGGGTGACCTTGTAGAGATTTACAAAATTATGAGGGGCATGGATAGGATAAATAGACAAAGTCTTTTCCCTGGGGTCAGGGAGTCCAGAACTAGAAGGCATAGGTTTAGGGTGAGAGGGAATAAATATAAAAGAGACCTAAGGGGCACCTTTTTCACACACATGATGGTACGTATATGGAATGAGCTGCCAGAGGAAGTGGTGGAGGCTGGCACAATTGCAACATTTAAAAGGCTGGGTATATGAATAGGAAAGGTTTGGAGGATATGTCCCAGGTATTGGCAGGTGGAACTAGTTTGAGTTGGGATATCTGTTTGGCATGGACGGGTTGGACCGAAGGGTTTGTTTCCATGCTGTACATCTCTATGACTCTATGTGAGAAACATCTTCTGTTTGACGAAGAAACATTGTATTCATCAATACAGTTGATCAAATTACCTGAATGCTATACTGTGCATGAGTGATAAAACTGGCACCCTTTTCACATATTGCAGACTCCTGAATAATGGCAGGTGTATATGCCAATGTTTACTGCAAAACACAATACGCATAGCATGATGAACTAAAAAAGTCAACTGTTGTTATCTAACAGAATTGAAAGTAAAATATTTTGGCTAGGCCAGGACTAAAACTGATTTTGTTTTACTTGTCAGAAGTGACACGACATTCAATTATAGTCCATCGGGTTTATTTGAAATCACAAGCTTTTGGAACATTGCTCCTTCATCAGGTGAAGTGAGGAGAGACACACAGGCACAAAATTTATGATCAAATAGATCAAAAGATAGTACATATGGTGTGAATGGAATGTCAACATGCTGAATAATAAGTCTCTGCATGTGATCAAGAGTGTCAGGTGGTGTGAGTGAAGTGTTAACAGCTGAATAGCAAGTGAAGGGCTAGCCCATTTTATGATTAATTAAGGCAGAGAGATAATTACAAAAAAAAGAGATAAGATGGTGCTGGAGACAGGTCAAATTACTGGAATAACATGATAAGTTGTTGCTGAGTTACATGCTGAGTGTCTAACCAAAGTCACAAATACTCCAAACTGTTAATAGTCAGGAGATTATCCCAAAGCTTTTGTGTGCAGTCACTGAGTACAGTAGCAATGTACAGGTGATAAATAGCTAAGTGACGGCAGACACAATGAGAAAAAATAGGTTCCTTGGCTATTTTACTTGTTGATAAACGTTCAGGTCATTCTTCTATAATGCAGGTTTTGTCAGCCTGAATTGTGGGCATTGTTTGGATAATGCAAACTTTCTACTGAACGGATCTAACAATTTTCTGTTAGCAATCTTCTACAGTGTGATTTTCTGTAACAGTTTTCCATAGCACGATTTTCTATAGTGAGAGGTTGCTGAGGAAAACAACCATTGCGTTATAGCAGAACGACCTATATGCATAATTGTCACAATGGAAGTATTTCTGACAATAGCAGATGAAGTGAAAGCTTAGCCATTCTCTTGCTATTGGCAACAAGAGTAAATGTTTATGTCAAGACACTGTTGAGTATGTTTCTTAACTCATGAATATTAACAATATTAACTTTTTCAATTTACCTTCAAACACATTATGCTACCTCCAAATGTTTAAATACAGAGAAAGACAGTGCTGTTGAAAAGAAAGTGTTGCTATGCATTGGGACTAGAATGAAACACTGCCATGAGCTCGCCCAGTGACTGCATGTGTAAGCACATCACCTGATAAGACATTGAACAGTGCGAATTAGAAAAGTTCCCGCTGTGATGATTGAGGTGTTCTCAGTCTGGATGACAATCTGGATATTAAAATCAGTTTGTATCCTCAGAATGGGAAGGAGGAAAATGATCAAAAGATTCCCCTCTCGGATCACAATTTATAAACCCCTATCTGTGGACAATCAATGAGGAAAGAAATAGACTAGATTTCTTACCATCCACAATGAAATGGCCTGATAAGACTTGGGGGCTGACTCCCATGATGTAAAGCTGTTGATGAGACGCTGGTATATTGCCAAGGAAGAGAAAGGAATTGAGAAGTGGGTAGGAGATTCAGGAGAAGAGCAAAATAATCCATTTACCATATATAATGATTGAAATAATTAATTTCCCATTTGATAATTTCACAATTTTTGACTATCTTCTTCCTCTTTCATTGCTATTTATGTCTTCCAGTCCAGCATTCGCAGTTCACCTTGTGCCCCTTGGGGCACCAACAGTAATTGGGGTAGTCGCCGTTCAAGCTGGCATAGTCTTGGAAGGGCACCCAGCCTAAAAAGGAAAAATCAATCAGATGAAAGGGAATCCCTGCTCTCGGGTGTAGGACATGAGAGTTGTGGTGAAGATGACGAATCGGAAGATGCAAAGTCTAGCAAAGCTGGCAGCCTCAGTGGATGCTCCTTGCACCGTCGTGCAGAATCTTTCGATACCAAAGGATCCATAGACTTGCCTGAGCTACTTCAAGTACCAGTAATGCGACATCCTGTGACCTTTAATCCTATGAGCACAATGCCTTGTGACTATCAAGATTGCAATGGCAAGTCCTTGCATATTTCAAATGAGATCTTTCCTCGAATGGATAATCTCAAAGATGATCCAAACGATTATGAAGATGAAATTGACAATGTAAGTTTAACAAATTTGATAACTCTTTGAAATTTATGAAGCTATGTTCTGTTGACCATATCAAATCACTTTATGTCACTTGCAATTATTTTAAATGGGATAATGTTGTGTTGAAATTGTGGAGAAATTTTGTATAAATGTATTAATGTGTCAAATGTTACACAGCACAAGTTCAGATTTTCAATTCTTTTAATTTTTACTCAACTATTGCTAACCCAGATAGATGTTTAATATTTTGACTAAACATCTCTATTTAAGCAAAGCTGAATTCAAATACCAAAATATCTGATGGAGGGGGATATCTATTTGAATATTTTCAAACTGCATATTTCCTTTGCAAAAAATGTCCTGTTACATAGATCATTTAAAGAAGGTTCGTGTTGACATAATTACTCAGATTTTCAAGTCAATTGAAGGAAACTATTACTGCACATCACTAGTACAACGTTTTGTAAGCTGTTTTGTTAGCATAGGCTTCGAGCTCACAGATCACCTGCAGTAAAGTGTATGTTATTATACAGTCACTTTGGATTTGAGTGCTCAAGTTGAGCAATCCTTTGATTAGGCAATGCAAATATACTTCAATTAACATCTGCTTTCTCCTGTCCGCTCAGCACATCACTGACTGCAGTGATAACTTAGATTAGATTAGATTAGATTAGATTACTTACAGTGTGGAAACAGGCCCTTCAGCCCAACAAGTCCACACCGACCCACCAAAGCGCAACCCACCCAGACCCATTCCCCTACATTTACCCCTTCACCGAACACTACGGGCAATTTAGCATGGCCAATTCACCTAACCTGCACATTTTTGGACTGTGGGAGGAAACCAGAGCACCTGGAGGAAACCCACGCAGACACGGGGAGAATGTGCAAGCTCCACACAGACAGTTGCCTGAGGCAGGAATTGAACCCGGGTCTCTGGCGCTGTGAGGTAGCAGTGCTAACCACTATGCCGCCGTGCACATACATATAATGGGCGGTTTTGTTATTTGGGAAATTTGGAATGAAAAGGCAACCTGTAATTGCTGGGGAAAATTTTGTTCGCTCCTTAAACTAATTAGATGGGATGCTCTCAGAGGTAGGACCAGAAACAAATTTTATGAGTTGTGCAGTGTACCATTTTGTCAACAGAGGCAGGTAGTCAGTTAGGACCACATGAGGGACTAACTCAAAACCATTTGCTAATGCTAGGAATTTCCCAATATTGGACAGGCCCCATTATGTCTGAAGTCCAACAAGTGCCAAAAGATAGCTTCAAAATGACAAGCTCAGTTTTGCCTCCTTTACATTTTCCACCCCAAAATCCTCCTGATTTTCTTGATTGGATGGTGAACCTAAATCGGAGATTATTTATAAATTGACTGTCTCTGGGAAATTTGTGCCTTGAAATTGTCCCAGTGTCAGCAACTTGTATAAGATTCTGTCCAATAATTTGATTCTTCGCCATGCGTTTTCTGGCAACTTGGCAATTAGTCCCTTCAATATCATTAGTCCCACATTCATAGTCATAAACTTTCTACTCAGGGTGCCTCTGTATTTGCTGATGAAAAAAAGCATAAAAGAGAGGATATTTTGTCATTAGTTCAACCTGTGTGTATAGATCAATACACATACCATGGTATGTCAAGGGAAATTTGCATTAGAGAACTATGAGTCACAATTGAGGCAAAATCTTAAATATACCATCCCTCATGCAAGATTTTCAGGGAAATTACAGGACAGGGGCAGCTTTGTAACTGCCTGACAATGTGACCGCAGTCTTGAGCATCTTTACGATTGATTTATTCTGAGGAGCATCAAAATTCCTCACACCCAAGAGATTATGTGGTGATAGACTGCCTTTTTTGCCAGGACGTGGAAGTGCCAGTGTTGTACTGGGGTGGACAAGGTCAGAAGTCACACAACATCAGGTTATAGTCCAACAGGTTTATTTGAAATCACAAGCTTTTGGAGTGCTGCTCCACCTGATGAAGGAGCAGCGCTCCTAAAGCTTTTAATTTCAAATAACCTGTTGGACTATAACTGATGTCATGTGACTTCTGACCTTTCTTGCCTGTGCATCTGTGTCATCAATTTTCATTTGGAAACCCGCCACCTATGGCAAAAGGTTCTGCACCCTATTATGTGACAGATGTTCCCGAAGTGCAGTATTGCAGATGCTATATCCGTTTTTTGTAAGCTTAAAGCTCAAATTTCTCACACTTCATTCATGTGTAGGTACTGAAACACATGCAAGTGAATGTCTGGTTGTTGTCACAAGGGAAAAAAATTCATGTCTATTCTTTCTAACTCAAGGATGATTACTTTTCACAACTCAGCTATCATTAAATCACTAACTCCTTGTTTTCTTTCACTTCTTTATTCAGCCTAGTTGACGTTGTAATTTCCAATGTCTCAGGCTTACACATAGTTTTAAAATTTAAAGCAATAGTCAGTTGTTTCTAAAAATCTTATCTTGGTATACCTTTCATAAAAATTGTCTTTTAACTTTGGTTAATAATTAAGTGTAAAAATCTGCATAGATGCTGGTATTTTACAAGCTAATTGTAATTACTGACTTGTGTTGAGAGTGAACTATCTATTTTCCTTTCATTACAGAGTTACTGTTTTAGAGTCTGGCAATTTCTGGAGCCATACAAACCAACTTGGTGTAAAACGCATGAGGATTGGGCACTCTATTTATTTGCTCCTCAAAACCGGTACATTGAATTTCATTTTTGATTTATTTTCAATTCATACTTTTAACACTAGCGACATAACGTCACTGATATAAAAGATAACATATATACACCTATTTGTAATGACCTGCTGTCAAGTCGTGTATTACAGTATTCAGTATGTAAATGTGTAAATTATCTTCAATGACTGAGTACTGCTTTTCATCTTTATGCCCATTATTATATATTTCCTGTATCAAAACAATGACATTGATAATTGACCAGGAAATAAAAACACATATTGATGGGAGCAAGTGAAGAAGGATGGGAGTAGCCCCATGTGCAGGCATATAACTGTTGGGCTGAAAGGCCTATTATTGTGCTCTAAATGCAGTGTAATACCGTTTAAGTGACAGCCTTTCCGGGTAAAACTTGCAAGTGAATGAGTGATATATCCTTGTTTCCATCACCTTCAGGTTCCGCATTATGTGCCAGAAGATCATTGCTCACAAGATGTTTGACCATGTAGTCCTGGTATTTATATTTCTCAATTGCATTACAATTGCTCTTGAAAGACCTGAGATTGACCCAAACAGTACAGTGAGTATTTGTCATGCAGGCTCAGCTACCAATTTTCACATTTTCCCTTGATATGGTTTTATGTGTATGATAAATAGCGCTCAGCTAATTGCTTTCTTTACTCTCAAGACTTCTTAGTGTTTCAGTCAGATGCTTAGAAATCTTTTAAAATAATTAGTCATGTAATGATTCACAGCTCATTTAATGCTTTATTTCCTTCCTCAACAGGAACGGATGTTTCTGAGTGTCTCAAATCATATCTTCACTGCTATTTTTGTTGTTGAAATGGCTCTTAAGGTAATGCCCCCTGTGTGCTTTGACACTTTTTTGAAGTAATTGGAAGCTTGCCTAAAAAGATGAAAATACTGAACAGGTCAGGTTGCATCCATGGAAAAAGAAGAGTTAATATTCCAGTTTGGTGATCTGGAAAACTGCAAGATTGCATCCAATGTTCTCATGCTCCATGGGTGGGTAGCCACACAGTAGCCTTAAAAAATTGCACAGGATGTATTCTGTGAGAACCAACAAGTAGATTTTAAGAAATCATACACTGAAAAGAATGGAATTTGTTCAACAACTGAATTCTAAAAGAAACGTTGATCACAAGATAGTCTGAGATGAGGGAGCCTATTCAATCCATCTTAATCCAGCCTCAAAATGCCCCTGACCTCCAACCTCTCTCTCTTACCCCGCCCAACCATCAGTGAAGCATCTAATTGTTTAAAGCTTTTGAGCCTCATTATGTATCTGGAAACTTAATCCGCATATTTGATTATTGTTTATCCAAGGAATTTCCAGATCAGTCCTAACATTATTTTACTGGTTTGAAGTTATCTCCTTTTCCATAGAACATAGAACAGTACAGCACAGGCCCTTTGGTCCACTATGTTTGTACTGACCGTGATGTCATGCTAAAATCCCACCAGCTATATTTTTCTAAACTAATCTCATCTGTCTGAATGTGGTCCATATCCCTCTATTTTCTGCTTGTTCATGTGTTTTTCTAAATGTCTCTGAAATAATGCTTTCGTATCTATTTTTACCTTTCACCCTGGCAGTGCATTCCAGGTTCCTGCTCTATGTAAAAAAACTTTCCTGCCATATCACCTTTAAATATGACCCTTCTCACCTCAAACCCATATCCCCTTGTGCTTGACATTTCCACCCCAGGAAGGAGATTCCAAATATCCACCCTAACCATGTCCTCATAATTTTAGATACTTTTAAGATTGCCTCAGTCTCTGGCACTCTAAGAAAAATAATCCAAGTTTGTCCCACCTCTCCTTGTAGCTAATACATTCAAATCCAGGCAACAGCCTGGTGAGTCTTTTCTTCACCTACTCCAGTACTTCACATCCTTTGTGATGCATTTTGGAGGGTACAATTCAAGAACAAACTATACAGTAAATGGAAAAATCCTGAGCAAAATTGATGTACAGAGAGATCTGGATGTTCAGGTCCATTGTTCCCTGAAGGTGGCAACGCAGGTCAGTAGAGTGATCAAGAAGGCACACCGCATGCTTTCCTTCATTGGACAGAGTATTTAGTACAAGAGTTGTAAGGTCATATTAAAGTTGTATAAGGCTTTTGGAACATTGGAATACTGCGTACAGTTCTGGTCGCCACATTACCAAAGGATGTGGATGCTTTGGAGAGGGTACAGAGGAGGTTCACCAGGATGTTGCCTGTTATGGAGGGTGCTAGCTATGAGGAGAGGTTGAGTAGATTAGGATTATTTTCATTGGAAAGAAGGAGGTTGAGGGGGACCTGATTATGGCCTACAAAATCATGAAAGGTGTAGACAGGGTGGATAGCAAGTAACTTTTCCCAGAGTGGAGGACCCAATTGCTAGGGGTCACAAGTTCAGAGTGAGAGAGAAAAAGTTTAAGGGAGATATACATGGAAAGTTTTTCACGGAGAAGGTGGTGGGTGCCTAGAATGCATTGCCAGGGGAGGTGGTAGGGGTGGGAATGATAGCGTCATTTAAGATGTATCAAGATAGATACTTGAATGGGCAGGGAGCAAAGGTGTACACTTCCTTAGAAAATAATCTGCAGGTTTAGATAGAGAATCTGGATCGGCGCAGGCTTGGAGGGCCGAAGAGCCTGTTCCTGTGCTGCAAGGTCCTTTGTTCTTTGCTCCTGTAGTATGATGACCAGAACTGCACACAATACTCCAAATGTGCTCTGACCAAAGTCTTATATATTTGCAACATAACTTGCCAACTTTTATACTTAGTCCCACAACCTATGAAGGCAAGCATACCATTTGCCTTCTTTACCACCTTATCTACTTGTGTTGCGATTTTCAGGGAGCCGAGGGACTTGGATGCCGAGATCGCTGTGTATATCAATGCTTCTGAAATTCGAACCATTTTCAGTTTCCTATTGCAGTTGACTTCCAAAAATGCATCACCTCACACCTGTCCCGACATTCCAACTGATCTATATCCTGCTGCATCCTTTGATACTCTTCCTTGCTATCCATAACTCCATCAATTTTCATGTCATCTACAAACTCACCAATCAGACCATTGACATTTACCACTAATCACAGCACTGATCCTTCTGGAACACCACTGGTCATAAATCTTCAGTCAGAAAAAAAAACCCCTCCACAACAACACTCTTGTTTTTTCCGAGCCAAGCTAATTTTTTTTTCCAGCTTGCCAACTCACCAAGGATTCCATACGATCTGTCCTTTCAACCAGCTTACCATGAGGGACCTTGACAAATGCTTTATAAAGTCCATTTAGACAATATCCACTGCCTTACCCTCATCAATCACCTTTGTAACTTCTTCAAAAATTTAATCAAGTTCGTGGGACAAGACCTCCCCTGCGTAAAGCTATGATGACTATTCCTAATAAGTCGGTTCTTCTCCAAATGTAAGTAAATCCTGTCCCTAAGAATCTTCCCCAATAATTTCCCTACCATTGATATAAGGTTCACCAGCCTATAATTTGGAATATCTGTTTAAAGAGAAGGAGGTACTGGATGCCTTGAAACACATAAAAGTGGTTGGGTCCCCAGGACCTGATCAGGTGTAACCAAGAATTCTGTGGGAAGCTAGGGAAGTGATTGATAGGCCCCTTACTGAAATATTTGTATCATCGATTGTCACAGGTGAGGTGCCAGAAGACTGGAGGCTGGCTAACATGGTGCCACTGCTTAAGAAAGGTGGCAAGGAAAAGTCAAGGAACGATAGACTAATGAGTCTGACATTGGTGGTGGGCAAGTTGTTGGAGGGAATCCTAAGAGACAGAATTTACATGTATTTGGAAAGACAAGGACTGATTAGGAACAGTCAGTATTGCTTTGTGCATGGGAAATCATGTGTCACAAACTTGATTGAGTGTTTTGAAGAAGTAACAAGGAGGATTGATGAGGGCAGAGTGGTGGAAGTGATCTGTATTGACTTTAGTAAGGTGGTTCAACAAGTTTCCTCATGATAGACTGGTTAGCAAAGTTAGATCTCATGGAATACAAGGAGAACTAGCCATTTGGATACAGAACTGGCTTGAAGGTAGAAGACAGAGGGTGGTAGTGGACAGTTGCTTTTCAGACTAGAGGCCTGTGACCAGTGATGTGCCACAAGGATCGGTGCTGGGTCCACTACTTTTCATCATTTATATAAATGATTTGGATGTGAACACAGGAGGTATGGTTAGTAAGTTTGCACATGACACCAAAATTGGAGGTGAAGTGGACAGCAAAGAAGGTTACCTCAGAATACAGATGGGCCAAAAGGCTGAAGGAGTGGCAAATGGAGTTTAATTTAGATAAATGTGAGGTGCTGCATTTTGGAAAGACAAATCCAAGCTGGATTTATTGAATTGAATTGAATTGAATTGAATTTATTGTCACGTGTACCGAGACACAATGAAAATCTTCGTCTTGTGAGCAATACAGGCAGATCGCGTAGTTAAGTAGCATAAATAAGTAAATAATAGGTAAACAGCAGCAAAAACAAAAACACAGGTAGAGGCGAATACTAAGAGTTTGTGCGTCCATTCGGTATTCTAACAACAGTAGGGTAGAAACTTTCAAAATTGGCTGGTGCGTGTGGGGGTGTTATACACTTATACACTTAATGGTGTGGTCTGGGGAGTGTTGCTGAACAAAGACACCTTGGAGTGCAGGTTCATAATTCCTTGAAAATGGAGTTGCAGGTAGACAGAGTAGTGAAGAATGTGTGTGGTATGCTTTCCTTTATTGGTCACAACATTGAGTATGCGAGTTGGGAGGTCATGGTGCAACAGTACAGAACATTGGTTAGGCCACTTTTGGAATGTTGCGTGCAATTCTGGTCTCCTTCCTCTCGGAAGGATGTTGTGAAACTTGAAAGGGTTCAGAAAAGATTCACAAGGATGTTGCCAGGGTCGGAGGATTTGAGCTATGGGGAGAGGATGAATAGGCTGAGACAGTTTTCCCTGGAGTGTTGAAGGCTGAGGGGTGACCTTATAGACGTTTATAAAATTATGAGGGGCATGAATAGGATAAATAAACAAAGTCTTTTCCCTGGGATGAGGGAGTCCAGAAATAGAGGGCATAGGTTTAGGGTGAGAGGGGAAAGATATAAAAGAGACATAAGGGGCAACTTTTTCACACAGAGGGTGGTATGTGTATGGAATGAGCTGCCAAAGAAAGTGGTGGAGGTTGGTACAATTTCAATGTTTAAAAGGTATCTGGATGGGTATATGAATAGGAAGGGTTTGGAGGAATATGGGCCGGGTGCTGGCAGGTGGATTAGATTGGGTTGGGATATCTAGTTGTCATGGACGAGTTGGACCGAAGGGCCTGTTTCCATGCTGTACATCTCTTATGACTCTATGTTGGATATCCCTGTTGCCCTTCTTGAACAAAGGAATAACATTAGCCATTCTGCTGTCTCTGAGGTCTCGACTGTGTATAAAGATGATACAGAGATCAAGGTCTCAGTTATCTCCTTCCTTTCCTCCTTCGGTATCCTGGGATGGATCCCATCAGGCCTTGGGAACTTATCTACCTTAATGTTTTTCAAGACACCCAACAACTTTCTCCTTCTTACACCAACATGCTTTAGAGTATCATCACATCCCTCTCATCATCCATGTCTTTCTCTTTGGTCATGATTTGGAGGTGCTGGTGTTGGACTTGGTGTACAAAGTTAAAAATCACACAACACCAGGTTGTAGTTCCAACAGGTTTATTTGGAAGCACCAGCTTTTGGAGCGCTGCTCCTTCATCAGGTGGTTGTCCTCCACCTGATGAAGGAACAGTGCTCCGAAAGCTAATGCTGCTATATAAACCTGTTGGACTCTAACCTGATGTTGTGAGATTTTTAACTTTCTCATTGGTGAATGCAAACTACACATTGGGGTCCTCACCTACTTCCTCAGGTTCCATGCATAAATTCCGTTCTTTGTCCTTGAGTGGTCTTGCCCTTCCCCTCGTTATGCTCTTGCTTCTAATAAATGTATAAAATGCCTTGGGATTTACCTTAATCAGGATTGGCCAAGGATATTTTATGACCCCTTCTAGCCTTCCTAATTTCTTTTAAAATATCTTTTCTGTTTCCTTCATACTCCTCAGGAGCCTTATTTGATTTCTGTTTCCTCAACCTTAAAAATGTTTCTTTTATCTTCTTAACTTACAACATCTCTCACCATCCAAGGTTCCCAAAACTTACCTTCGCTTTCTTTCATCTTCAAGGCTACCTAAACTCATGTAAACTGGCTTTTAAAAGACTCCCACATGCCAGATGTGGGTGTGCCTTCAAATAGCTGCCCCCAGTCCAATATGTCCAGTTCCTGCCTAATACTGTTTGAATGAAGCCTCCCTTAATTTACCACTTTAGCACTAGTCTCATTCTTTTAACTACCGTAAAACTTTTTTTCATTAATTTATAATTCATTAATTTTTTTCATTAATTTTATTAATTTTCATTAATTTGCCCATTTCTATTTGCCCAGGGGACAACTATGAGTCAACCACATTGCTAAGGGTCTGGAGTCACACATAGACCAGACCCAGTTAAGCTGGAAATTTCTTTCCCTAACAGCATTAGTGAACTGGATAGGTTTTTCCAACAAGCAACAATGAGTAATTATTCATGATAATTAGTAGACTCAATTCCAGATTTTTATTGAATTCAAATTCCACAACCTACTGTGGCAGGATTTAATCCTGGGTTCCCAGGACTTTATGTGGATCTCTGGATTATCAGTCCAGTGAAAACATCACTAGGCCATTGCATCCTGATAAAACTTACAGAATTATGACAACTGTTCCCAAAAAGCTCCCAGTTTCATTTGAAGTAAATTGCTGAATTACCTTTTTCTACACCCTTAACAGTCTCGCAGAGCTTTGTAAGGGCATTTCTCAGGTGCATTCTTTTCAGGCAGTAAGTCCAAGTCCATTCTATCCATTTTTATAACTCTTTAATGTCTTTACACTGAGGGCCTGCTTTGTGACTTTTCTCAGCACTACCTGTATTGCTTAAATGTCCCTCTAGATTCATGGGGAACCATAATTAGATGCAGGTTTCTGGATGCCATTTTAACCAGAGCAGTCTAGAGTTGATTATTATCTTCTCTAATTCTCAGTCTACTGTTTGGTTGTATTTAACCCCTTTTGTTTTACTGTTGCTGCATTGTGTCTGCTTGAGATATTAGGAACTGGATTTTGGCTGAAGAAGTAGCTTTCACAGGGCTGATTTATTTCCAGATCATGAACCTGCCCCTGTCAAAACTCAAAGCTTTTGATTATGTTGGAGGCAAGGCTTCATGAGGAGATGGGAATGGCAGCCAATTCGCAACCAGGAAGGGTTAGGTTAGTGGTGGTGCAAGATAGGAGGTGAACTCCAGTGAAACAGCCCATGTTCTAAACCCAACGCATTGCTCTTTCTATATTCTTCAAAAATGTGAAATAATCTGAATCTTCAAATTGACCAGGGCAGTGGAGAGCTAGAACCAGAATAGGACAAAGGTTGAGCAATTCATCAACTTCACCAACATATTCCATCCTGACCTTAAATTTACCTGGACCATCTCTGACACCTCCCTCCCCTTCCTGGACCTCTCCATCTCCATTAATGATGACCGACTTAACACTGACAATTTTTACAAACCCACCGACTCCCACAGCTACCTGGATTACACCTCTTCCCACCCTATCTCTTGCAAAAATGCCATCCCATATTCCCAATTCCTCCGCCTCCGCTGTATCTGCTCCCAGGAGGACCAGTTCCACCAAAGAACATACCAGATGGCCTCCTTCTTTAGAGACCACAATTTCCCTTCCCACGTGGTTAAAGATGCCCTCCAACGCATCTCGTCCACATCCAGCACCTCCGCCCTCAGACCACACCCCTCCAACCGTAACAAGGACAGAACGCCCCTGGTGCTCACCTTCCACCTGACAAACCTTCGCATAAACCAAATCATCCGTCGACATTTCCGCCACCTCCAAAAAGACCCCACCACCAGGGATATATTTCCCTCCCCACCCCTTTTCGCCTTCCGCAAAGACCGTTCCCTCCGTGACTACCTGGTCAGATGCATGCCCCCCCTACGACCCACCCTCCATCCTGGCACTTTTCCCTGCCACCACAGGAACTGTAAAATCTGTGCCCACACCTCCTCCCTCACCTCTATCCAAGGCTTTAAAGGAGCCTTCCACATCCATCAAAGTTTTACCTGCACATCCACTAATATCATTTATTGTATCCGTTGCTCCCGATGCGGTCTCCTCTACATTGGGGAGACTGGGCGCCTCCTAGCAGAGCGCTTTAGGGAACATCTCCGAGACACCCGCACCAATCAACCACACCGTCCCGTGGCCCACCATTTCAACTCCCCCTCCCACTCTGCCGAGGACATGGAGGTCCTGGGCCTCCTTCACCGCTGCTCCCTCACCACCAGATGCCTGGAGGAAGAACGCCTCATCTTCCGCCTCGGAACACTTCAACCCCAGGGCATCAATGTAGACTTCAACAGCTTCCTCATTTCCCCTTCCCCCACCTCATCCTAGTTTCAAACTTTCAGCTCAGCACTGTCCCCATGACTTGTCTGGACTTGTCCGACCTGCCCAGCTCCTTTTCCACGTATCCACTCCACCCTCTCCTCCCTGACCTATCACCTTCATCTCCTCCCCCACTCACCCATTGTACTCTATGCTACTCTTTCCCCACCACCACCCTTCCCTAGCTTATCTCTCCATGCTCCCGGCCCACTGCCTTTATTCCTGATGAAGGGCTTTTGCCCGAAACGTCCATTTCGCTGCTTGTTGGATGCTGCCTGAACTGCTGTGCTCTTCCAGCACCACTGATCCAGAATCTGGTTTCCAGCATCTGCAGTAATTGTTTTTACCTAGAATAGGACAATATTAATTTTATTAAAAATTCATTACTATAGAATAGTTTTTATTTAAAACTTGCACTGTTTTATATCAAATAAAACTTCTCCAGACTGTTAACCCTGTATCCGATAACTGCCCTTGTTCAGCTTTATGCAGTTCCCAATCATGGCCCAGCCCATGGAAATATTGACATTTGGAAGGCAAGCAAGTAAAAGTAAATACAACAACCAATTTCTATCTCTCCTGTCACCTTCTTGAAAATCAATAGATTCAGGAACAAGGTGAGACATCATGATGCATGCTATCAGTGTCATTAATTTTGGTCACCTCCTACTCTGTCAACTCTATTCAGTCCACAAATAACCATCCCCAAGGACATGTCTGCTGAGAATCTGAGGTCTCCTTAAAATTTATTAGCTGCTTCGTTACCATTGATAAATTATATACATCATTTATTTTTCCAATTTGTTTTTATTTCTAATGTGGCTGATACTTACACTACACCTTAGGCTGGAACTAAAGTTTAGTCAATAGCAAAATATTGTTTTTGTTGATAATCTGCTGTAATAGCGTTTGTTTGTCCTCAGGTCGTGGCACTAGGATTCTTTTCTGGTGAGAATGCATATCTCCAAAGCAGTTGGAATATATTGGATGGCATCCTAGTTTTTGTTTCCGTAATTGACATAATTGTCTCCCTGGCATCAGCGGGAGGAGCAAAGATCCTTGGTATTCTCCGTGTATTACGACTCTTGCGAACCCTTCGACCACTGAGGTAAGCTCCATTGATATTTCAACCTTTAGACAGTCAATATGGCAAGCAGAACTCCTGTATCCTTGACCTGTCACATACTCAAACATCAAGAACACCTTTAGCACTGCAATGTGAACATTAAATATTTTTTTAAAAATCAGTTTAATTGGAACAAGGAATGGTCTTCACGCTTTCTGTCATTTCCTTGTCTTTTATTCTCCATCTTCCTTCTTTAATTTGAAATATTTTCTAACATTGTCTTTTTTTAAAATTAAATTCAAAATCCTTTTCTTAAATGATAAGCAGGCATTGCTAGATCTTGTGCTGGGTACAGACAACTCAGGAGTACCAAGGGTTTGACGGGGGCCGGGGTGGGGGGGACAGGGGTGGGATGGGAAATATATCTCTGGTGGTGGGGTCTATAGGTGGCGGAAGTGGTGGAAGATGTTGTGATGTATGATATTTATTCATTATCTACCAGTTTGACAGGGGGAACTTACATAAGAGTGACTATTTTATCATAAGATTAAGATTGCTGGAAGATAAGGTTGCTGGAAGAACTCCGGATCAGAGTTGATGATCTTGAATCTGAGCTTCAAACACTGTGGCACATCCAGGAGAGGGAGAGTTACCTGGACGCTTTGTTTCAGGAGGCAGTCACACCTGGGAGATTAAGTAATTCACATTCAGCTAGTGATCAGGGACATCAGAATGTGACTGTAAGTGAGGCAGGTAGGGGGAACCTAAGTTCAGGTGTGCAGGAGCCTCAGCCCTTGACCTTGTCCAACAGGTATGAGATTCTTGCTCCCTGTACAGATGAGGAAAGGGGCTCTGGACAGGATGAGCCAGCTGACCACGGCACCATGGTGCAGAAGGCCATTCAAGAGAGGGGAGCAAATAGACAAGTAGTGGTTATAGGGGATTCTATAATTGGGAGATAGATAGTATCCTTTGCAATCCAGATCGGGAGTCTCGCATGGTGTGTTGCCTGCCCGGTGCCAGGGTGCGGGACATCTCTGACTGGCTGGAAAGGATATTGGAGCGGGAGGGGGAGGATCCAGTTGTTGTGGTCCATGTTGGTACTAACAACATAGGCAAAGCTAGGGCGGAGGACCTGTTTGGGGATTACGAAGCACTAGGAAGGAAATTGAAGTACAGGTCCTCAAGGGTCATAATCTCAGGATTACTGCCCGAGCCACGTGCCAATTGGCATAGGGATAAGAAAATTAGGGAAGTAAACACGTGGCTAAGGGATTGGTGTGGGAAATAGGGATTCCACTTCATGGGGCATTGGCATCAGTTTTGGAACAGGGGGGATCTGTGCCATTGGGACGGTCTCCACCTGAACCGATCAGGTACCAATGTTCTAGCGAAGAGGATAAATAGGGTGGTGAGTAGGACTTTAAACTTCTGAGATGGGTGGGGAAGGGAAAGTGAAAGCGACAGGGAGTATGGAGTTAAATGGAAAGATAATCAACAGGATAGCATATGTGCAGGAGGATTTAAACTCGAGGCAGACTGGGAATGCAGCAAAAAGGAAGGATAACTTAGGGCATCTTATGACTTCCAGTATCTCTAATGATAAAGTTAGCATTAAGGCACTTTACCTGAATGCTTGTAGCATTCATAACAAAGCAGATGAACTGATGGCACAGATCATAGTGAATGGTTATGATGTGGTAGGCATCACAGAGACGTGGTTGCGGGGGTTCAGGACTGGCAGTTAAACCTCCAAGGATGTTCAACTTATCGAAAAGACAAGGAGGTGGGCAGAGGGGGTGGGGTTGCCTTGTTAGTTAAGAACAAAATTAAATCTATGGCACTGAATGACATAGCATCGGATGGCATGGAGTCTGCGTGGGTGGAATTGAGGAACCACAAAGGCAAAAAAAGCATAATGGGAGTTATGTACAGACCTCCTAACAGTGGTCAGGACCAGGGGCGCAACATGTACCGGGAATAGAGAAGGCATGTCAGAAAGGCATGGTCACGGTGATCATGGGAGACTTCAATGTACAGGTGGACTGGGTAAATAATGTTGCCAGTGGATCCAAAGAAAGGGAATTCATGGAATGCTTACAGGATGGCTTTTTGGAACAGCTTGTCATGGAGCCCGCAAGGGAGCAGGCTATTCTGGACCTAGTGCTTTGTAATGAACCAGACTTTATAAAAAATCTTAAAGTAAGGGAACCCTTAGGAAGCAGCAATCATAATATGGTAGAGTTTAGTCTGCAGTTTGAAAGAGAGAAGGCAAAATCAGATGTAATGGTGTTACAGTGAAATAAAGGTAATTATGAGAGCATGAGAGAGGAACTGACAAAAATAGACTGGAAGCAGAGGCTAGCGTGGAAGACAGTAGAGCAAAAATGGCAGGTGTTTGTGGGTATAATTGAGGACACTGTACAGAGGTTCATCCCCAAGAAAAGAAAGATTATCCGGGGAGGGATTAGACAGCCATGGATGACAAAGGAAGTCAGGAAATGTATTAAAGAAAAAGAGAAATCCTATAAAGTGGCCAAGAGCAGTGGGAAATCAGAAGATTGGGAAGGCTACAAAAACAAACAGAGGATAACAAAGAGAGAAATAAGGAAGGAGAGGATCAAATATGAAGGTAGGCTAGCCAGTCATATTAGAAATGATAGTAAAAGTTTCTTTCAATACATAAGAAACAAACGACAGGCAAAAGTAGACATTGAGTAAAAAATGAGGTCTGCAGATGCTGGAGATCACAGCTGCAAATGTGTTGCTGGTCAAAGCACAGCAGGCCAGGCAGCATCTCAGGAATAGAGAATTTGACGTTTCGAGCATAAGCCCTTCATCAGGAATAAGAGAGAGGGCCAAGCAGGCTAAGATAAAAGGTAGGGAGGAGGGACTAGGGGGAGGGGCGATGGAGGTGGGATAGGTGGAAGGAGGTCAAGGTGAGGGTGATAGGCCGGAGTGGGGTGGGGGCGGAGAGGTCAGGAAGAGGATTGCAGGTTAGGAGGGCGGTGCTGAGTTGAGGGAACCGACTGAGACAAGGTGGGGGGAGGGGAAATGAGGAAACTGGAGAAATCTGAATTCATACCTTGTGGTTGGAGGGTTCCCAGGCGGAAGATGAGGCGCTCCTCCTCCAGCCGTCGTGTTGTTGTGTTCTGCCGGTGGAGGAGTCCAAGGAGCTGCATGTCCTCGGTGGAGTGGGAGGGAGAGTTAAAGTGTTGAGCCACGGGGTGATTGGGTTGGTTGGTTCGGGCGGCCCGGAGGTGTTCTCTGAAGCGTTCCGCAAGTAAGCGGCCTGTCTCACCAATATAGAGGAGGCCACATCGGGTGCAGCGGATGCAATAGATGATGTGCGTGGAGGTACAGGTGAACTTGTGGCGGATATGGAAGGATCCCTTGGGGCCTTGGAGGGAAGTGAGTGTGGAGGTGTGGGCGCAAGTTTTACATTCCTGCGGTTGCAGGGGAAGGTGCCGGGGGTGGAGGTTGGGTTGGTGGGGGGTGTGGATCTGACGAGGGAGTCACGAAGGGAGTGGTCCTTGCGGAACGCTGATAGGGGAGGGAAGGGAAATATATCCTTGGTGGTGGGGTCCGTTTGGAGGTGGCGGAAATGGCGGCGGATGATACGTTGTATGCGGAGGTTGGTGGGGTGGTAGGTGAGAACCAGTGGGGTTCTGTCTTGGTGGCGGTTGGAGGAGTGGGGCCCTACGCCCTCGGATTAATGAGTTCAACACGCGGCGAGATATTGAACAATTCTTCCGCCGCCTTCGCCTCCGTGCCTACTTTCACAACCAAGACTCCCGCCCACCCTCTGACGACCCCTTCTCCCGCCTCCAACACACCCCATCCACCTGGACACCCCGTGCTGGCCTCCTACCCGCCCTCGACCTCTTTATAGCCAATTGCCGCCGTGACATTAACCGACTCAACCTGTCCACCCCTCTCACCCACTCCAACCTCTCACCCTCAGAACGTGCAGCCCTCCACTCCCTCCGCTCCAATCCCAACCTCACCATCAAACCCGCAGACAAGGGAGGCGCGGTGGTAGTTTGGCGCACTGACCTGTATACCGCTGAAGCCAAACGCCAGCTTGCGGACGCCTCCTCTTATCGCCCCCTTGACCACGACCCCACCTCCCACCACCAAACCATCATCTCCCAGACCATCCAGGACCTCATCACCTCAGGGGATCTCCCATCCACCGCCTCCAACCTCATAGTCCCACAACCCCGCACCGCCCGTTCCTACCTCCTGCCCAAAATCCACAAACCTGCCTGCCCCGGCCGACCCATTGTCTCAGCCTGCTCCTGCCCCACCGAACTCATCTCCCAATACCTCGACATGGTCCTGTCCCCTTTAGTCCAAGAACTCCCCACCTACGTTCGGGACACCACCCACGCCCTCCACCTCCTCCAGGATTTTCGCTTCCCCGGTCCCCAACGCCTTATTTTCACTATGGACATCCAGTCCCTGTACACCTCCATCCCCCATCACGAAGGACTCAAAGCCCTCCGCTTCTTCCTTTCCCGCCGCACCAACCAGTACCCTTCCACTGACACACTCCGACTGACTGAACTGGTCCTCACCCTGAATAACTTCTCTTTTCAATCCTCCCACTTCCTCCAAACTAAAGGAGTTGCCATGGGCACCCGCATGGGCCCCAGCTATGCCTGCCTCTTCGTAGGATATGTGGAACAGTCCATCTTCCGCAACTACACTGGCACTACCCCCCACCTTTTCCTCCGCTACATCGATGACTGTATTGGCGCTGCCTCATGCTCCCACGAGGAGGTTGAACAGTTCATCAACTTTACTAACACCTTCCATCCCGACCTGAAATTCACCTGGACTGTCTCAGACTCCTCCCTCCCCTTCCTAGACCTTTCCATTTCTATCTCGGGCGACCGACTCAACACAGACATCTATTATAAACTGACTGACTCCCACAGCTACCTGGACTACACCTCCTCCCACCCTGCCCCCTGTAAAAACGCCATCCCATATTCCCAATTCCTTCGTCTCCGCCGCATCTGCTCCCAGGAGGACCAATTCCAACACCGCACAGCCCAGATGGCCTCCTTCTTCAAGGACCGCAGATTCCCCCCAGACATGATCGACGATGCCCTCCACTGCATCTCCTCCACTTCCCGCTCCTCCGCCCTTGAGCCCCGCTCCTCCAACCGCCACCAAGACATTGGTTGAGATCTTTCCAGCTCAGATGCAGTAAAACCGGATATTGACATGATAAACTGTCATGAAACAATGAGTGACCTTTAAGGAGAAGATATTTCAGGCTAGGCCCATTCCAACAAAGGTGAAAGATAAGGCAACTAGAACTTCAAACCATTGGATGTCAAAATTAATGCATTCAAAATCCTATTCCTCCTGGTTTCCAAGATCTATAGAGGAAATATGAGTCATTTTTAAACATGGCAATTTGATTGCTTAAAAACTGGCTGTCTGAATGAGACGGAATTATACCTGCAGGTTTTAATGTATCTTCAGAATACAAGCAAGAAAAATGATGGTGTAAGACTGCATAAATCTTGTCAAGGTGAAGTAAATACACTTAGTTTCATGGATTATATCCCTCCCACAGTCCAAAGATGTGCAAGTTAGGCGGATTGGCCATGCTGAATTGCCCATAGTATTCAGGGATGTGTAGGTTACATTCATAAGCCATGAGAAATGCAAGATTACAGGGATAGGGCTGGGGAATGGATTTGGGTGGCTTGCTCTTTGGAGGGTCGGTTTGGACTTGTTGGGCTAAATGGCCTGTTTCCACACTGTAGGGATTCTATGATGAATTAGTCTTCTGTAGTAATCAATATGAGAGGATTTCTTATAGTTGATATGTGTAATGAGCCTTAAACTACATTCAGGAAGAATACATTCACAATGTTGTAACAAGTACCAAGCAAATGAAATCTCTTCCACATTTGTCTGTAACGAGCACATGAACAAGAACAACAAGATGAAATCAGACCCACTAGCAAGCAATGAGTTTCAGTTCAGTTCAACATTATTCCTTATGGTGAAATATAGCTATAATTACCAAGAAGTCTCGACCATGAGCTGACAATTTCTCAGACTTATGGTTAAATTAGCAATCCTAGCTGCAGTCCTGAACCATTGTTGTAGGCGGTGGGTGTTGGTGAACCCCAACAGGAGGTCTCTTAAAATATTTTTGAGGAAGACTGTGAGGATAACTTTTAATATTGGAGAATAGATGGTAGTAGATTTTCTGTCCATTTTATATCCCACTCATTATGCCCCTGCTTGAAGACTCTTGCCATTGAAGTTCACAAGAAGGCAAGTTAGACAGGGTGTATAACTGGTGAACATTCTGATAATAGGAATTTGGTTAGCTCAATTTGGTTGGCTGGCTGGTTTGTCATGCAGAGTGGTGCTAACAGCATGTGTTCAATTCTTATGTCAGCTGAGGTTACTACAAAGGACACTCTTCAACCTCTGCCCTCACCAGATGCGTGGTAACCCCAGGTTTAGCCACCCATCAGTCATCTGTTTCTCTAAGGAGAGGACAGTCTGATGGTTTGGTAAGTCTATGGCCAATTTACCTTTGCTACTGAAATTGAAAAGAAAACTCTATATTACCATAGGATAAATAGATGCTTTGTTAAATAATGGGAAGAAAAGTTGAGCCTAAGTATATTTGAATGTATTGTAGTATTTCACCCTAAGGTACCAAAATTAATCTCACATGGAATTAAATCTCTTGGAAATACAGGAATTGATTTTATTATCTGGTGCCAGTGAGACAATGAGTGTGCTTGTTGATCAACAGGTCCACATAATCAATGTTAAAAGAACACATTGAGTAATAGAGGTGAAATGCAGGGTGTAGTCACACACACTGCTATACTTTATTTACAGCATAAATAATAATGCAACTTTGCCTTAAATGAAACCAACCAGCTGAGAGCCTTCTCCCTTATATTCTCAACTGATTACTCTGAGATTGTGACAATACAATAAACTTCTGTTGTTTATGATATTTAATTTTTAATGGTTTATCAAGAGTGCCAGTTCATAAGGTGTCAGTTCAAACAAAGCTTGCTGTAACACTTATTTAATCTACTGTTTAGAATTAGAACATAGAACAGTACAGCACAGTACAGGCCCTTTGGCACTCGATGTTGTGCCGACCTTTTATCCTTCTACGAGCAAACGAACCTTCATTCCTTCATTTTATTATCATCCATGTGCCTATCCAAGAGTTGCTTAAATATCCCAAATGTATCTGACTCTAATACCACTGCTGGAGTACATTCCACACACCCACCACTTTCTGTGTAAAGAACCTACCTCTGACATCTCCCCTAACCCTTCCTCCAATCACCTTAAAATTATGTTCCCTCACAATAGCCATTTCTGCCCTGGGAAAAGGTCTCTGGCTATCCACTGTATCTATGCCTCTCATTATTTTGTACACCTCTATCAGGTCACCTCTGATCCTTCTTTGCGCTAAGGAGAAAAGCCATAGATCCCTCAAACGTGTGGGCGGCACGGTGCCACAGTGGTTAGCACAGCTGCCTCACAGCGCCTGAGACCCGTGTTCAATTCCCGACTCAGGCGACAGACTGTGTGGAGTTTGCACGTTCTCCCCGTGTCTGCGTGGGTTTCCTCCGGGTGCTCCGGTTTCCTCCCACAGTCCAAAGATGTGCGGGTCAGGTGAATTGGCCATGCTAAATTGCCCGTAGTGTTAGGTAAGGGGTAAATGTAGGGGTATGGGTGGGTTGTGCTTCGGCGGGTCAGTGTGGACTTGTTGGGCCGAAGGGCCTGTTTCCACACTGTAAGTAATCTAATCAAAAAAGAGAAAATGCTGGAAAATGTTAGCAAGTCTGGCGGCATCTGTAAGATGACAAAAGAGCTGACGTTTCGAGTCTAACTGACCCTTTGACATAGTCATACAGCATGGAAACAGACCCTTTGGTCCAGCCTGTCCACGCCGACCAGATATCCCAACCCAATCTAGTCCCACCTGCCAGCACCCGGCCCATATCCCTCCAAACTCTTCCTATTCATATACCCATCCAAATGCCTCTTAAATGTTGCAATTGTACCAGTCTCCACCACATCCTCTGGCAGCTCATTCCATACACGTACCACCCTCTGCGTGGAAAAGTTGCCCCTTAGGTATCTTTTATATCTTTCCCCTCCCATCCTAAACCTATGCCATCTAGTTCTGGACCCCCGATCCCAGGGAAAAGGCTTTGTCTATTTAGCCTGATGAAGGGCTTTTGCCCGAAACGTCGATTTCGCTGCTTGTTGGATGCTGCCTGAAGTGCTTTGTCTATTTACCCTGTCCATGCCCCTCATAATTTTGTAAACCTCTATAAGGTCACTCCTCAGCCTCTGACGCTCCAGGGAAAACAGCCCCAGCCTGTTTATCCTCTCGCTATATCTCAAATCCTCCAACCCTGGCAACAACCTTGTAAATCTTTTCTGAACCCTTTCAACTTTCACTACATCTTTCCCATAGGAAGGAGACCAGAATTGCACGCAATATTCCAACAGTGGCCTAACCAATGTCAGTTAGACTCAAAACGTCAGCTCTTTTCTCTCCTTACAGATGCTTGCTGAGATTTTCCAGCATTTTCTCTTTTTTGGTTTCAGATTCCAGCATCCGCAGTAATTTACTTTTATCCATAGATCCCTTAATCTTTCTTCGTAAGACATGCCCTCCAGTCCAGGCAGCATCCTGGTAAATCTCCTCTGCTCATTCTCTAAAGTTTCCACATCCTTCCTGTATGAGGCAACCAGAACTGAAAACAATATTCCAACCAGGGCTTTATAGATCTGCAGCATAACCCCTTAAACTCAGTCCCCCTGCTAATGAAAGCCAACATACCATATGCCTTCTTAACAACCCTATTATCCTGAATGGCAACTTTGAGGGATCTATGGACATGGATCCCAAGATCCCTCTGTTCCACTACACTGCCAAGAATTCTGCCTTTAACCCTATAATCTGCATTCAAATTTCACCTTCCAAAATGAATCACTTTACACTTTTCAGGTTGAATTCCACCTGCCACTTTTCAGCCCAGCTCTGCATCCTGTCAATGTCCCAATGAAACTTACAATAGTCCTCCAACACTATCCACAACTCTACCAAACTTTGTGTCATCAGCAAACTTACTAAACCACCCTTCCCATCCAAGCCATTTATAAAAATCATGAAACGCAGAGACCCCAGAAGAGATGCCTGCGGAACACCACTGGTCACCAAGCTCCATGCTGAATACATCCATGACCACCCGGTGTCTTCTATGGGCTAGCCAATTCTGATTCTAGACGGCCAGATTTTCCTATATCCCATGCCTCCTTACTTTCTGAATGAGCCTACCATGGGGAGCCGTATCAAACACCTTGCTAGAAATCCATATATATCACCTCCACTGCTCTACCTTCATCAATGAGTTTTGTCACATCCTCAAAGAATTCAGTAAGGTTTGTGAGGCATGACCTGCCCCTCACAAAGCCATGCTGACTATCTCTAATCAAACTATGGTTTTCCAAGTAATCATAAATCCTGTCTGTCAGAATCCTCTCCAATAATTTACCCACCACCGACATAGGACTGACTGGTCTGTAATTTGTAGGATTATCCCTTTTCCCTTTCTTGAACAAGGAGATAACATTTGCTGACCTCTAATCATCTGGTACTACTCCAGTGGACAGTGAGGATGCAAACATCATTGCCAAAGGCGCATCAATCTCTTCATTCGCTTCCTGTTGAAACATTGGGTATATCCCATCTGGCCCAGGGGATTTATCTATCCTCATGTTTTTCAAAATTTCCAGCACATCCTCCTTCTTAACATCAACCTGTTCAAGCATATCAGTCTGATTGATGCTGTCCTCACAAACATAAGGACCCTGTAAGTAGTGAATACTGAAGTAAGGTATTCAGTTAGGACCTCCCCTACCTCCAGGCACAAGTTCCCTCCACTATCCCTGATTGGCCCTACTCTCACTCTGGCCATCTTCTTGTTCCTCACATAACTGTAGAACACCTTGGTGTTTTCTTTAATCTAACCCACCAAGGCTTTTTCATGCCTGCTTCTAGCTCTCATAAGTCCATTCTTCCATTCCTTCCTGGCTACCTTGTAACCCTCTAGAGCCTGTATGATCCTTGCTTCCTCAACCTTAAGTAAGATTCCTTTTTCCTCTTGACTAGATGTTCCAGATTTTTTTGTCAGTCAAGATTCTATCACCCTACCATCCCTTCCTTGACTCAGTGGGACAAACCTATCCAGCACTTGCAGCAAATGCTCCCTAAACAACCTCCACATTTTAGTAGTGCATTTCCCTGAGAACATCTGTTCCCAATTTATGTTCTATGGTTCCTGCCTGACAACAGTGTAATTCCCCTCCCCCAATTAATACTTTCCCACACCATCTGCTCCGATCCCTGTCCATGACTATAGTAAAGTCCAGGGAGTTGTGATCACTATCACCGATATTGAGTCAGAAATTCTTCCTAGATGCACCTGACAAAATTTGCTCCATTCAAGCTATTTACACTGAGGAGGTTCCAATTAATATTAAGCAAGTTGAAGTCACCCATAACAATAACCCCATTACTTCTACACCTTTCCAAAATGTTCCTTTCAATTGCTCTCCGTGTCTCTGTTGCTAATGGGGGGTCTGTAGAAAACTATAATAAAGTGACTACTCCTTTCCTGTTTCTGACTTCCACCAATACTGACTCAGTAGACAAACCCTCCTTGACGACCTCCCTTTCTGCAGCTGAGATACTATCCCTGATTAGCAATGCCACTCCCCCACCATTTTTCCCCCTCTCCCAATTCTTTTTGAAACATCTAAACCCTGGAACATCCAACAACCATTCCCTGTGATATCCAAGTGTCCATAATGGCCACAACATAGTAGCTCCAAATACTGATCCATGCTGTAAGCTCATCATCCTTATTCCTGACACTTCTTGCATTAAAACAGACACACTTCAACCCTCACACTGACTGTAATTTTTCAACTGTCTGTCCCTCCTCACAGACTTTTTGCACGCTGTATCTCACCAGCTACCCATCCTCTGATCCATAGCTGTTTCCCATTCCTCAGCCAACTAGTTTAAACCCTCCCGAAGAGCTCTAGGCAACTTCCCGCCCAGGATATTGGTGCCCCTCCAGTTCAGATGCAACCCATTCATCTTGTACAGGTCCCACCTTCCCCAGAAGATATCCCAGTGATCCACATATCTGAAGCCCTCTCTCCTACACCAGCCCTGCAGCCACATGTTCAGCTGCATTTGCTCTCTGTTCCTAGCCTCCCTAGCCCATGGCACTGGTAGCAATCCTGAGATTACTACTCTGCTCATCCTGCCTTTTAGCTTCCAACCTAACTCCCTATATTCTCTTTTCAGATCTATCCCTTTTCCTACCTGTGTCATTGGTACCGATGTGTACTAGGACTTCTGGTTGCTCACTCTCCCCCTTCAGAATCGTGTGTACTCGATCCGAGATATCCCTGACCCTGGCACTGGAGAGGCAACATGCCATCTGGGAGTCTCATTCGTGACCACAGAATCTCCTGTCTGTTCCTCTAACCATTGAATCTCCTATCACTGTCGCTCCTATTCTCCTCGCTTCCCTTCTGAGCTGCAGAGCCAAGCTCAGTGCTAGAGACCTGGCCACTGTGGGTTTCCCCTGGTAGATCATTCCCCAACTGTATCTAAAGCGGTATACTTATTATTAAGGTGAACGGCCACAGGGGATCCCTACACTGTCTGTCTATTCTCTTTACCTCTCCTGACAGTCACCCAGCTACCATTATCCTGTAACTTAGATGTGACTACTTCCCTATAACTCCTCTCTGTCACCCCCTCAGCCTCCCGAATGATGCAAAGGTTATCCGGCTCTAGCTCCAGTTTCCTAACATGGTCTGTGAGGAGCTGGAGCTGGGTACACTTCTCGCAGCTGAAGTCAGCAAGACACTAGTGGTGACCCTTACTTCCAACATCCTGCAAGAGAAGCATGCAACTACCATAGGTTCCATCGCTTCTGCTTTAAATTGCCAAAAGAGAGTAAAAAGAAAGCCTTACGTTACTAACCCTCCACAAAGTTTTTTTTTGGTTAGACGAGGAGGACTGGTGTGAAACAGTACACATGTAGTGTTTCGCATTTAGCCACCGCCTGAATATATTAGTTCACTTACCCAGCAGTCCCTGTGTCCATTTCCGCTCCTGTTTCAGCCTTCGCTCCGTCGATTCATGAGGTAAGTAATTTATAATAAACATACCTTCCTGGCTGCCCTCGGCTCGTGCTCTGTCATCACCCGCTGCTGAAATGGAAGTTGCTGATTCATGGGGTAAATATTTTATATTCAAACTTACTTTCAAACATGCACAGTTGCTGCATGCTTTGAAACATTTTAAGTGAGAAAATTACAATTCAGGTGTTTGGGTGAATTGCTGACAGATTTTCCATTGCAAGAAATCTAAAAGAGACTTGTTAAAAAACACCTTAAGCATGATATGACTCAAATTTGGATGGGTCGAGTTACATTCATCCCACAAGTCATACTTAATACTTTTGCTGTAGTCACTTTCTGTATGATCACATGGGAAAAGCTTCCAAGCACATTTTCTCTCACTTATTATTAGAAACTCTGTTAACTATTGAGTATAATTCCTGACAGCAATTTGTCCCTTTTGCTAGAGTCATCAGTCGAGCTCCAGGCCTAAAACTGGTAGTAGAAACGTTAATAACTTCCCTGAGACCCATCGGAAATATCGTACTCATCTGCTGTGCTTTCTTCATCATCTTCGGAATCCTGGGGGTCCAGGTAAATATGAGATTGTTAATGAAAGGTCAAATTATTTTTCCCCAGAAATACAAATTCATATATTCAAATAACTAAAGCTGAATTTGACAATCAGAAAAGTAAGCTAGATTGTGATGCCCTAAAAGATTATTGCCTTCATAGAAGCATGCACATCAAGATCTCTCTCAACTTCATTCCAAACATGCATTAAAACTGTCTAAACCACAAAGAATTAACACATTACTACACTTCCATCTAATATCACTAAGATAAAAAGTAATGCATTGCTCTTTTGCAAAATCCAATTAATAACAATTCTGCAATGCTACCTGAAGACTATATTGTTTGAGAACTGGTTATTTCAACTGTGTATCTTTAGGAGTTAATCATCACAAGTATTAACCGATACTGCCTCTTGAGAGAGCAGTTAAGCTGTGTCACAGGAAATTATAAGCAAAAATTATTATCATACTACATTTAGCCAGAGGAAATATTTGCTTATGATTCCTTATAAAAGATTTGAAGTGTCTCAAGAAAAGCAGAATCATGAATGCAATGCTTTTATAGTTACCATAGTTTCTTTCCTATTGCTCTATTCTCTCTCACTTATGTGTTGTAATCTCTCTTGCATTCTTCTGTTTATTAGTACCAATTGTGCTTCTAGGATAAATACATGAATATTGTGGGTTCTTTATTTGAACATAAGACCCCATACTAGAACTGCTGCTGTGTCTTGTCTGTGTCATATCATCTATCAAAATACACTGAGATGCACAGTAGTAGTTTAAGAAACACTCCCTTTGAGGGTGTACATATTTCAAATCACAATAAACTGGATCAAACATTAGAGGGGAAAAGTCTTCTGTTCCTACCTGTTAACCCTTCCAGGATTATGTGGATTTTTCTACTTTCTAGCTGAGAGCCTTTATAAAAAAATCAGTTTGAAAACTTTATGGCTTAAAGATTCATCTGTGCCCTTCTCTGAGTCTGCAGGCCAGAAACTCAAAAAGTCTTAGAAAATGTGTGATGGGTTTAATCTGAATCACAGATCACATTTAATCTGAGTTATTGATGTTAGTCATCCTTTCAGGAACAACTCCTCTGAAAGGAAATTACAATAAGTAGATTTCAATAAGTTCCTGGAAAATTGGTGGGGAATATTTTGGACCAAGAAGTTGAAGAGGACCATGACTGCTTTTTAATTATTATGCAGATTGAATGGGTCTAAAATTCTTCTTCATAAATCTATATGTTCATGTTTTCAGTTGTTTAAAGGCAAGTTCTACCACTGTGATGGACATGATACCAGGAATGTTACAAATAAGTCAGAATGTGTCCAAGCTAATTACAAATGGGTGCGCCGTAAATACAATTTTGACAATCTGGGACAGGTATGTTTAAGTTCTGCACTTAATGGAATAATAGTTGCAGTTGACATGATACAAATATATCTTCTTTTCAAATGCATTCAGAGAAAAGCATAGAAATTACAAGGTTGCTTCTCCATTTATTTCATTTTCCGGTACATTACTGGTAATAGTTTTGTGGAATTTGAAATTGGTGTAATAACTTGATTAATTTCTCTGCAAAATTATTTAATGTGAACATGCAGAAAATGAGAATCACAGTATACCCTTCGTTGTCATTTGGTAATAATTCTGAGGCGTTCAATAAATAATATCATTTGGGTTTTTGGACAGGATTGTACATATTTTAATTTTTAATCCATGTATTCGTTTTGAAAGAAAACCAATTACTTTAGAAAGACTGATAATTATTTCTTTTTTGCTTTTTAGGCATTGATGTCACTCTTTGTTTTATCCTCCAAAGATGGTTGGGTAAATATAATGTATGATGGTCTCGATGCAATAGGAATTGATAAGCAGGTAAAACAAAAACATTCTATGTCATCCCTTGTGACAATTTAGACTCAATATGCTGCTTATTTACATTTCATTCAGAATGAGTTAAAATATATTTACCATATACACCGGAACTAATGATGCTTTTGAAATATTACAAGTTATCCTGTTTCAGGATTATTAGCAATATTTCCACTTGCAGGAGTCCAAACTGGGTTCACAGATATAAGATAATTATTGATAAATCCAATAAAGAATTTGGAGAAACTTTTTTTTACAGAGTTGTGAGAATATTAAATTTGATACCACAAAGTTAAAGAGACTTAACATTGATTCATCTAAGTAGAAGATAGATAAATGCATGAAGTAATACAAACAGAAAATACTGGAAATGCTCATCAGATCAGCTAGTATCTATAAGGGAAGAAACAGAGTTAACGTTTCATGTCAGTGAACTTTAATCAGTACAGTGGAGAAAGGTAAACAGCAATGGGTAAGTGAAATAGGACAGGAGTAGGCATAAGCACTACCACAAACAGGTTGGGCCAAATAACCTGTTACTATGCTGTAAATTCTGTGTAATCTTCATTTACATTAAGCTTTTGTGAAACAGTTCTGTTCCAGTAAATGGAAACGATTGAAATCAAAAATGTTCCCTTTATCTTTATAACAAATGGTTGTAAAAGTTAATTGGTTTGTTCTGTTTGTTTGTTCTACTTCCACTCCTTCCTTTCCTTGTCCTGCACATTCCCATCCAATCGACAGCCGCAAAGAAATCACAATCCTTGGATGCTCCTGTACTTCATCTCCTTTCTCTTGATTGTGAGTTTCTTTGTGCTAAACATGTTCGTTGGGGTGGTGGTGGAGAACTTCCACAAGTGCCGGCAGCACCAGGAGGCTGAGGAGGCACGCCGGCGGGAGGAGAAACGTCTGCGAAGGCTGGAAAAAAAGCGCAGGAGTAAGGAACTGTGCCTGGCTGGTCGGTAGTACGTTTAATCTTTCTGAGCCCTGCCTGTTTCCAAACTGGGAAGGAAATGTGATTCCTGTAGCATGCTAGTGCATGCTAAATTCACATTGCATGATGACCTGAAAAGACTGCAATTTTTAAGGTTTAATTTATTTCAATTTTGTTTTCAACCAGACACCAAATCCTAATTCTTTCAGATAAAATCACCTACAGTGTTTATTGGTCCTGGGAGCAGCAGAGGGGCATGGGACAAAGTGATACGAGCTTAAGTGCCAGTCAAGTATAAAGCATCTATTTTATTTTCCAATAAGATGTTAATAATTATATCTTCTGATAATATTCAAACATAATGTAACTAGCTATTTAATGGACTTCACAAAACTTTTTCACAAGTGTACGTTGCCTGATTGCTATTTGTAGAAAACTCATGTTAATGTCCAACAAATATTTAATTAGACATTGACAGAGAACATTGAAACTTTGAGCAGGTGTAGGCCAATCAGCCAGTTGACGCTGCTGTACCATCATTATCATGGCTGATCCTCTATCTCAACTCGATATTCACACATTCTCTCCATACCCCTTGATGTCTTTAATATCTGAAGATATTTTTAGATGATAGAGAAAAATAGGAAAACATATTTGATTATAAAGAAAAGATATTATTTCTTCCAGTTCACGTTTGCCAAAAGCAGTACCTGGCGAAGTCCCAAAGTTTTGGCTGAATGTGGCAGACTCAGAAAGAAACGTAGTGTGTGCTGTACGTTTTAGTGCTGTCCTTTTGTCACAATCTGTTTATAAAATTCTACCATATAGATGTTGTGGTTAGAAGGAATGTGTCCTCTTGGATCTTTCCTAGGCAATTTCATTGAATTATTGGAATTTTTGCGTTTAATGTTATATTTCTGCATTTATTATTTTGATCACAAATAACAAACAAAATTGCTTCTCCCCACTTCTTTCCCCAGAGGGTTGTATGGTCAGCGCTGTTGACTTCTGCAATCACACACTATGAAGCATAATTTCTTATAAAACTATTCATGACATATTTTAGCTCAGGCATTGCAGAATCATAAACTTTTCATTAAAGAAGAATTGGACTCCACAGATCAGGATGTTCAGTCCACTTCCTTGCCCCTGGAAGAAACTGTAAATGTCAAACATGAAGGTCACTCATTCACTGAAGGCGGTTACCCACTGCTTTTCCTTTAAAATTGTAACTCAAAAATCTTACCAAAAGTGGCATTGTGCTATTATTTCATAATCCCTGTCATGGAAGTTTAGGCCTGCATGTTGAATCCTGATTCTTTTATGAATTATCCCTGTCATTCTCACTAGGAATATAATTACTGGAAAAGAGTTTACTATACTAGTTTGTACCCTGCAAGGAGAGATCAACAACTTTTGTGTTATTGCTACAAACTGTAGAATTAGTTAAATTTTAGTACTGCTGTCAAAGCATTACACTACAGAAATGTGCAATAATGTGCAAAATGACTAGTGATATCAATAAATATATTTGAATAAGAGTAACCATTATGCAAATAAAAATTGTTATTACTGGCTAAAACAATGGCAGAATTAGGGCATAATTTTTGTTTTGTACAAGCTGAGGGGAACTTGAACAATAAGAGCAATGACAAATCCAAGTTTAATTTGTGCTTCTTCATTGAGTCAAGAATAAAATGCTTTTCAGATGAACTCTGAACGAATTAGATTCTGAGTGTCTCTTCCATATTTTATATTAGCAGTTTAAGTACAAACCTTTTATTGTGAATAATAATAGTTACTTACAACTTAATACTAGGAAAGTGCAAATTTACATCACCTAAAAAGTTAGAAAGGGATGTGTCCTTCCATGTACATCATTTGTTTTGAAAGACTCTGAATAAATCTCCTGTTATATAATAACTTTCTTTCTTCTCTGTTCTCCTAGTTTTAACTTCCCATAGCAATTCCTCCCTAACCTCGCACTGTGCAATCCAGCAGTGCGTGGTAAATTGCATGTGTTAATACAAAATGAGCATGTATTAACTGCATGGTATATATTTCATCTCAATAGTTGCAATATAACAAATTAGACCTACATCATGAATAAGATCCACTCATGTAATTGTTGCTTTGGCTTTAATGCATTTGATAATATTTATATTAATTTTATTTGTCTTCATAGCAGAAACAGGGTTATTAGCATGACTAAGCTTCTCTTGCTATGTGAAAGTTAGTGTTAAGAGCAAAGTTGTTGTTCAATTCTAATATAATTATTACATAATTTAGAAAATGTCTTTAACGAAAGACCAAAACATTGCATGGGTGAATTTTTAACAACTGACCTATTAATTTCCATCCTTCTAAAACAAACAGTTCATTCTCCTCTTGTGTACCTTACACGCATACATTGCTGTATGGCTGTAAGATGCGCTAGACTAGACGTACTTATTTGCATGCAACCCTAAGGCCATTCAACTGGTGGTTTAAGTGCACGAAAATGATATAACTTTAGCCTCTCATCTCTGTTTTCACTCTCACTGACCATTCCTCCCTCCAGGTTTCACATTGATGACCTGGAGAGGTCATGGTCTATGAGTAAATATCTACAGATTCTGGAATTTAATTTTGAGTTTCTTGGTCTACAAAATACTGAAAAACATCCAGTGTGTGTCTGCGCCACCACTAATGTAATCTACTCTTTAATTCAGATTAAACCTGTAAGTGGGAATTAGATGATGCTAACTCATGCCAGAAATAGTCAAGAAGTTAAATGATTTTAGTAGATTAAATATATAAATGTTCCCTGCACATTTGTGAACATTGTTGTTTATTACTTTCCCTGTGAAAATTGAAAGTAATCAAGTTTGTTTTCTCCCATTTTTCTCTCTGCCAGAAGCCCAACGCAGACCCTATTATGCTGACTACTCCCCGGCTCGACTTTACATCCATAAGTTGTGTACCAATCACTATCTGGATCTATTCATCACATTCATTATTGGTATAAATGTTATCACAATGTCCATGGAGCACTACCACCAGCCATCTGTAAGTGTGTGGAGGAATGCAGATGTATAACCTTGCTATAAGGTGGTCTTTATGGGCCATAAACCAATGAACATAAACTTCTGGTTTTCTTAATAATTATAAAAAAGATAATTTGGTGATAACGCATAGCCCTGTTGTTCATGAGCTTTTAAAAAGCACAGTTTAAAGTAGATGTTTATTTGAGTTTTATTCTCGTCAAGATTGGCATATGCAAATATCAACTCATTCAATATTTTATATTTTAGGGATGCAATGCAACAATTAAATTTACCAAGCTTGTGTACAGCACAATTAGTGCTAGTCCAGAAACAGGTGGAGAAAATACTCTTGCTGCATTGCTCAATTAATTTGAGTTGTTTCCTGCTTTTAGAGTGCAGCTGCATTTGTCATTTTATCAAATGTGACATTTTTCATTGACCTCTCCAGGGACAATGGACTTGAATGTTCCTGGTTCCTGGGAAATGAATCTGCCAGCAGGAGCAATAGAAAAATTAAATAACTTAACATCATCACATCTCCAAGCAATCTTCCCTGGCAGAGGCGGTAGCTAGTTAATTTCAATTATGTTTCCACTTGTGGAAAAAATTGATGATGTGGCAAGAGCCTTCCAGGTGGCACACAGTTCTCCCAGTGAAGATGAGGGTCGTTTAATGCTGCTCTAGATCTCATTCATGAACCCTCGATGCTAAAGAGCTACACCTATGGCCACAGGCCATCTATTTAGGGATCCGTCATTGGACATGGTTCCTGGATGCGGTTTCTTGATTGGTTGCCTATAGGATGACCATGATTCATGTTCCACCACTTCTAAAGTTGCGACTGCAGCGATCTTCTACAGAATCTAGCTCATTGCTGTATTTTTGATTGAGTAAAATGGCAAGTAATGCTGAACTAGAAACTGGATTGAGGTCATTCCAATTCTCCTCAAATAGAAGGCAAAGGGTATCTTGCGTGCTATTTAGATGGCTAGATTCGAACTTTGAGTTTCTCCAGTTATTTCTAGAACTTACATTGCTTAATTGAAAGGCCAACTTCTTGTATAGGATAAATCATTGTTAACACAACAATGTAACCATTGCTCAAATATAAGGTTGTTATGTTCTACTGCAACAACTGTTTTTATTTCCATATGTGAAAGAACATGTTTATACGTTTGGAACTAGTGAATCATTGTCAATTTTGGGACATGTCCAGTAGTATTTGTTCTTGTTAATAACATTTCATCACCCATTAAGCAAAATACTGACTTTTGTATTCTTGTAATACTTTATTATTGACTTGCTTTCCACCAGTCGCTTGAAGAAGCTCTAAAGTATTGTAACTACGTGTTCACCATCGTCTTTGTCTTCGAATCTATTCTTAAACTCATTGCATTTGGCTTCAGGAGATTCTTTAAAGACAGGTAAGACACTTTTTTACTTACTTCCCTATAGAAATGGCAGCACAAAAACACTCTATTCAGTACATCACACTTGTGCTGATGCTAACAGTTTAGCTGGAACTATCTAAAATCTTGATTTTCTGCTCCTTTTCTCAAATGCTTGATTTCCAATTAATTAATTACTTTCTAAATTATAATACTTAATGTCTACATCAAAACAGAACACAAACCTGACTGCCAACTGGGAAAGAATGGAAAATGATTACAATATGTGGTAAATTTAGAAGAATTATAAGCAAAGCCAGGAGGGAATATAAGGAAAGAATATTAAAAGTGTATAAAAGGTAACAAACACTGTTAAAAATGAGAGAAAAAATAATTCTCAATTTGTAGAATATTGACAGATGTTAAATAAGCACTTTTGCATGTTTTTAAGAGAGTGATATTGGAGAGGAATTCTGAATTAGTTGACAGCAAGATGAACAATATTACGATGTATCAAAGATAAATTTTGAGTTAGGCCAAAGGGAAAAAAAACCCAACAGGACCTCAGGAAAACATCCTGAGATTCTGTGAAAGGAAATGGCAAAGAATCTTGAACGTCTGTTTTTGGACTCTATTGAGTGTGCTTTTAGTCAGAGGACCAATGTGATACAGGAATTTAGATGAATGAGACAGTTATTACAGGCTAGTTTGATCAACGTGTCCCAATATAACTTCAGGTACATTAATTCGACATGAGTTATTAGAGAGAATATATTAAAAGTAACTAGCACAGATTTCAAAAGATATGATCATGTTTCATAGAACCCATACAGTTCATTGAGAAAGTAACATTTGGTGAAAGGAAGGAAATGCAATGGACATGGTATTCACAGATTTTTTTAAAAGGCATTGATTGGATGCTACACAGGAATATTTGGAGACGGGAGAAATGGAATTTGGGTAAAGAAAGCAAACTGAATTAAGACTATGTTGGAATGGAAAATTGGAGTTCACTGATTAATTAGGAATTTATTTTAAGGGACATTTGGAGCTTGCTTGTAGGAATTCTTGTGTATTGACATTATATTGATATTATATTGCTGATATTACATGCTGATGTACACATCACACATACAGGATGTATAAATATGATCAGCTAATTATACATACATCAAAAATAGCTAATTGCTAGTTCATTGCTCTGTCAAACTTATGTCAAAGTAGGGAAGTTGGGAACTTTTATATACAAAGTTGCAACAAAAGTTAATGGCATCCAGGGAACCTATGATAAGAAACCCAGTGTGGTAATGCTGTTAAAAGGTACTTTAAGTGGTTAGATTGCATCCAAATTGCCATTTTCGGAAAGTAACATCAAGGATCGCTCATTAACACAGAATAGAGATGCCTTTCAAAGCTTCTTTGGGCTGACAACATCAAAATCAATCTTTGACTATATAGAAAAGAAGCGTTTCTATTGTTAATCATGAGGGGAACATTGCAAAAAACAAACTGTGTGTCAAACCAAAATGTATGATATCATGATAATATAATGACATTTTTAAAAGAAACAATGAGGGTGAGCTATTTTTATTTGGAAAATTAATGCCATATCAACAATACTATTAGCCTGTACATTGACTAGTAAATCTGATGATTAAGCTACATGGCATGAATGATATCTATTTAGAACTTGCAGGCTGATTTCTGGCATTCACATGCTGTTTTGTAAAACCTGTATCAGTTATTTTGCCTTCCCATTACTTCTAAATGTTTGCTGGACTTTATGGTAATTTCCCATTAAATATGTCACAGAAAGTTATGTAATTAGCTTTCTTAACTGAAGTACCCTTCAAATGACATACTTTGAACATACAAACAAGAAACAAAAGGAGGGGAAGTGAGGTCTGCAGATGCTGGAGATCAGAGCTGAAAATGTGTTGCTGGAAAAGCGCAGCAGGTCAGGCAGCATCCAAGGAACAGGAGATTCGACGTTTCGGGCATAAGCCCTGAAAGAAGGGCTTATGCCCGAAACGTCGAATCTCCTGTTCCTTGGATGCACACAAGAAACAAAAGGAAGCCACTCAGCCCTTTGAGCTTGCTCCACCATTTAATTGGATCATGGCTGATTTGATTTTAATCTCAACTCTACATTCCTGTATACCTCCGATAAAGCTTTCACCCTATGGTAATCCAGAGTTTATCTACCTGCGCCTTAACAAGATTTAAAGACTTTGCATCCACTGCCTATTAAGGAAAGGAAAGGAATTCCAAAGACTCAGAAGTTACAAGCCTTCCTGACTTGGACTTGGAGCTATATTGCTGATCTTCAGTGTCATGACAAAATTCTGGAGATTACTTTCTCATATCACTCATCACACTATGACCTGCATAAAATTAGGAACACATTAATGTGGAGACAAGATGTGGCCTACTAGTTAGTGACTTGAAATGCTAATATTCCAAATTAAAATATCACAATGTGTATTCTGGCTTTTTTTTAAATGTCAAACTTAATAACTCTACACTTAGTCACATTGTATTCCATCCACCACATTCTAACCCATTCTCTTTGCCTATACAATTTACCTCAAAACTCCTTAGCCCCTTTCACAATTTATGTTCCCAGCCAATTTTGTGACATTAACAAATTTAGAAATATTATAATTTGACCTCACATCCAAATTGTTCATGTAGATTGTGAACAGCTATGGACCTAGAAATGATCCTTGTGGTAATGTATTAGTAACAGCCTGCCATCCTGAGAATGATCCATTTAATCCTACTCTCTGCTTTCTGTCTGTTAACCAGTTCTCAATCTATAATACTATATTAACGCCAATCTCATTTAGTCTAACTTTATTTACAAAGTTTGTGATGAAATTTGTAATAAGGTCAGTGTTGAGTGGGGTTCTGCAGGGCTCTGTTCTTGGGCCTCCGCTCTTTGTAGTTTTTATAAATGACTTGGATGAGGAGGTTGAGGGATGGGTTAGCAAATTTGCAGATGACACAAAGGTTGGAGATGCCATTGATAGCATTGGGGACTATTGCAGGCTGCAGCGCGACATAGACAGGATGCAGGACTGGCTGAGAAATGGCAAATGGAGTTCAACCTGGATAAATGCGAAGCAATGCATTTTGGAAGGTCGAACTCAAATGCTGAATATAGGATTAAAGACAGGATTCTTGGCAGTGTGGAGGAACAGAGGGATCTTGGTGTTCAAGTACATAGATCCCTCAAAGTTGCCACCCAAGTGGATAGGGTTGTTAAGAAAGCATATGGTGTTTTGGCTTTCATTAACAAGGGTTAATCGAGTTTAAGAGCCCCGAGATTTTGCTACAGCTCTATAAATAGGTGGTGAGACCACTCTTTGGAATATTGTGTCCAGTTCTGGTCACCCTACTCTAGGAAAACTACTGAGGCTTCAGAGGGAGTGCAAAGAAGGTTTACCAGCATGCTGCCTGGACTGAAGGGCTTGCCTTATGAAGAGAGGTTGACTAAGCTCGGGCTATTCTCTCTGGAGAGAAGGAGGAAGAGAGGTGAACTGATCGAGGTATACAAGATAATGGATAGAGTCAATAGCCAGAGACTTTTCCCCAGGGCAGGATTGACTGGCACAAGGGGTCATAGTTTTAAGATATTAGGAGAAAGGTATAGAGGAGATGTCAGAGGAAGGTTCTTTATGCAGAGAGTTGTGAATGGATGGAATGCATTGCCAGCGGTGGTGGTGGAACCAGAGTCGTTAGGGACGTTTAAGCGACTGCTGGACATGCACATGGTTAGCAGTGAATTGAGGGGTGCATAGGTTAAGTTATTTTATTTTACATTAAGATTAATCCTCGGTACAACATCATGGGCTAAAGGATTTGTTCTGAGCTGTACTTTTCTATGTTCTATGTTCTAAATTTCCAAATAATGTATTATTACCCTTTTGGATATGGATGTTAAAATAGGTGAGTTTTGGTTTCAGTTCTGAGAAGATTACATTTTTTAAATGGCCAGAAGGTTATTTGGAACCATGAGCTAAAGATAACCATCACATTCCATGAGTCTACATACTTCCTTGTAAGCAAAATATATACTTCATTGTTACAGGGATCAGTTCAAGGCAAGGTGACGGTCAAGTGGTTTTGTTGCTAGGCTATCAATCCAGAAACACAGGCTATTTTCTGGGATTTGAGTCCTGCCATGGCAGATGGTAGAATTTGAATTCAATAAAAATCTGGAAATAAAATGAAGTGAATTAAAATAGAATGAATTAGTTGTTCATTATCAGGTAGAAACCTGTCTTGTTCACCAATATCTTTGAAGGGAGGAAACTACTGTCCTTACCTGATCAGGCATTCATGTGGCTCCAGACTCACAGCAGTGAAGTTGAATGCAAACCCATCTGGTTCACTCATGTCCTTTAGGGAAGGAAACTTCCATCCTTACCTGGTCTGGACTACATGTGACTCCAGACCCACAGCAATGTGGTTGAGTCTTAACTGATCCTCTAGGCAATTGGGGACAGGCAATAAATGCTGACCTAACAAGTGATGCCCGCATGCTGTGAATGAATAAATAACTGCTCTTTGAGCAGTTAGGGATGGACACTAAATGTTGTCCCAAACAGCAACATCCACATCCCTGATGTACTTGAGGTTTGGCCTACATAAACCATGTCCAATTGTACACTTTTTAAAAAATTGAACATTGCAGATGCACCTTTGGCAGATTCACATACCACTCAGTGTCGAAGGCTGATCACTACTTGCACAAGGATAACTAAGGATGTACAATAAATGTTGATGTTACGAGCGATACATTCCAAAACTAAATTTACAAAATAAATGTGATCATCATTAAAATATACTACTTCCTTTTTCTTCCATTAACCAAAGTAGTTTAGGATTTGATATTATGCTCTTGGTATAATCACAAATACATAAATGCAGCAGCATGTTATTGAGCTATTTCTTTTGCTTGAATTTGCTAAGTTAATCTTTTAGGTTTTCTTACTAACTTGGATTTCATGAGAAACTCTCCATTGATGTAACATTTCTAATGTTGGTTAAGGATACGTGGAAAGGCGTGGTGTTACTTTGTCACTCAGCATGAACCTAATTTTTATGTGTTAATTTGTCATAAAAATTGCTTCAATGTATTAAACTGTCAGTAGGCATTTAGTCTCTGCAGACTGCTCTGTAAATTACCACTCACAATTGTTAGAATGAAACCTAAAATGTTTTTCATTAACATCCAATTCTCCAGTCCAAGCCCAAAACATAGGAAGTGTGAATATTTTGACCGAATGATAGTTTGTTCCAGCTCTCTGTAAGTCCTTTTAAATTTTACAAATCAAAGATTGAAATGATTCAAAAGCTTGCAGCATGGAACAAAGTCATGTGTATGCTTTGAATGTTAATACTCCCTCTTGTTAATTGCAAACAGTCATTGTGGAAGTAAAAGACCCCTGATGAGTTACATCTGGTTGAACAGACGTGATGTTATTTTTCAATCCTAGAAAATAAAGTTAGCAAACAGATGTTATCTGATGAGCATTTTGGTGAAGTTTACATATATCTCAGTGAAAGGTTTAAAGGAGTACTGTATTCACAGAAAATCTAGTGACAAAGATTTGTTCTTGTTTTGTTTTAAAATACATGGCATAAATTAAGTTGAAACTCAAATTTTCCATGAAGTAGCAATCACTATCAGTTTCTGCTGTTCTCTTGCTCTCTATGCTTCATTGCAGTTCAATGCAGTTGGGCAAGGGCTATTGTATTGGGTCATGGGAGTTGCGAGTATTGGCGCAGTTCAATGATAGTCAGGAACTAATGAAGTCTGGTAGATCAGTAAGGAGCTCAGGAGTGGAGTTAGGGATTAAGGGCTCATCCAGAGAGTTAGGTATATAAGTGCCCAAAATTACCCAGATAGGTAAATCTGAACTATTCGGGGAAGCAGAGGAACTGACCATCGGAAGTTTAAATATCCCACCAATTCCCACAGATTTAGCATATTTGGACTACCATCAAGTCCTGATGTGCTTCTTGGCTCTTGTGCCTGGTTTCTTATGATCCAGAGACCCAGAAGATCTGGGCCAACACTGGTTAACTTGCAGATAGTATGTTATAAAACTTCCCATACCATCACTATCCCACTAATTACAGTGTGCGTGGAATACACAAATGCAAAAGCAATTTCTTTTTTTCAGATGGAACCAATTGGATCTTGCTATTGTTCTGCTTTCAATAATGGGAATAACCTTGGAAGAAATTGAAATTAATGCCTCCCTGCCCATTAACCCCACAATCATTCGCATCATGAGAGTGCTACGAATTGCAAGAGGTAATATTATCCCTTACTAATATAACTTGTAAAATTATCTTGATTATGTAGATTGTTTTTTGAAAAGCAATGGCAAACTTTGTACTTCTTTTCTGTTTGGACTTTATATCAGTAGTAGCACATTGCATAAAGAGTAATGGATGCCTGGGAGTTATTGTAAATAACCTGATGAAGAAGCTTAATTTACATTTCTACTCACAGTTAACATCAATATTAGATGGCAATCTTTGCATTACTTCCTGATACAATTATTTGCTACAATTGTATATAGCTTAATCAGTTTTGGTTTTGAATTGTGTCAGCAGTAGCTGTCTGTGCCAATTGGCAATGCATTCTTTTGACTCAATTCACTTAAAGTGACAAAGCAAGAAGTAGGAGACTAATGAGTGGACCAGCTGGCCGGTAAACTTTTATTTCACTGTAGGTACAGCTAGTTTTTACAGATGAAATTAACCTAGTAATGCTATAGAACCTATACATAATAAAATTTTTAAAACTTTCTGTATGACATGCACATTATTTTTATTTTCTGTCTTGTGGCCTTTGAATTGCACTTTTGTTTCAACATTTGTCATAACAAACTGACCTCAGCAAATGCTTTTCAAGCTTTAATTGAGGGTCAACTGAAACAAAGTAGTGCAGTTGCAGCTCTGACAAACAAAAAAAAACCAAAATAATAGAGGAAAAGTGGGAGAAACCCATATCCTCAAAACTTATTTTCTTCTTCTTTATTATTTATTTAGTTACCTTTTGTTTGTGTTAAAAATTTTTCAATCCTCTATTATACCACTAATATTTTCATTATTGTGTTTTTTTTCTTTCAATTCGACGCAAGTTTTAACTTCTTTGTTTAACCATGGTTGGTTTATCTCCTTCCCAGAATTCTTCTTCCTCACTGCGATATATCTTTGTTGTTTGTGACTGTGGGATAAAAATAAATCACTCTACCTGCCTACTACTTGTTCACAGAAACCATGTCTGTTTTTAGCTAAACAGAGCATACCCATAATACCTCAACTTGACCTCAACCAGCTCAGGAACTAAACAGCAAAACAAGACGTTACCTAAACAGCTTCAAGACTGAAGGAATACACTCCTTAAATGATCTGATAATAGACTTCCTACCTCACAATAGCATCACCAATCCTGCAGCCCCGAGGGCAGCCCCGAGGGCATCCCCAGTGTCCTCAGGTCCTGAAGTCCCACAAAGCCTACCTAGACTGAGTGGCATCCAGATACCTGAAAAGAATGCACCCCACCCTGCAGACCCATTGAAATCATGATACTGGACATTAGCACGTGCTCTAGCAGGGGAATGGAACCTCCTGTTACAGTTATTACCTGATTGCTACTACCAGATTGAGGGAGTCAGTGGGAGAGTGAGGAGCAAATATGGAAGGAATGTAATAGTAGGAGATTTTAACTTTCCTAATATCGACTGGGACTGCCATGGTTTTAAGGGCTTGGATGGAGACAAATTTATTAAGTATGATCAGGAAGAATCTCTCATGCAGTCTGTAGATGGCCTATTAGAGAAGGGGCAGAACTTGACCTCCTTTTGGAAAATAAGGCAGGGCAAATGACAGAAGTGTTAGTGGGGGAGCACTTTGGGACCAGTGACCACAATTCCATTAGTTTTAAAATACCTATGGAAAGGATAGGTCTGGTCCTCAATTTGAAATTCTAAATTTTGGGGCAAGGTAGATTTTGATGGTCTTAGACAGGGGGAGGCTGTTTGCAGGCAAAAGAACATTTGGTACGTGGGAGGCTTTCAAAAGTGAGTTTATGAGGGTTCAAGGCCAGCATGTTCCTGTCAGAATGAAAGGTTAAGCTGGCAGGAGTAAGAAACTCTGGATGATTAGAGTTATTGAGGCTCTGGTCAAGATAAAGGATGCATGTGACATGGGAGGAAGTGAATTCCTTGAGGAATATAGAGGATGATGTAATACACTTAAAGAAAGAAATCAGGAGGACCAAAAGGGGACATGAGATAGTTTCGACAGATAAGGCAAAGAAGAATTCATTGAGACTCTACAAGTATCCCAGAATGGCAGAAGAGTAATCAGAGAGAGAATAGGACTTCTTAAAGACCACCAAGACCATCTATGTGCAGAGCCACAAGAGATGGGTGAAATCCCAAATAAATATTTGTCATCAGTATTTACTGTCGAGAAGGCATGCATGCTAGTGAAATTAGGGAAATAAATAGTGATGTCTTGAAGAGAGTCCACTTTACAGAAGAAAAGGTGCTGTAAGTCTTAAAACGCATTAAGGTAGATAAATCCCCAGGACCTGATGAAGTGCATCCAGGACTTTGTGGGAGGCTAGTGAGTAAATTGCAGGGTCCTGAATACTTGTATCATGGACAGCCAAGGGTGAAGTGCCCGAAACGTGGAGGGTGGCTAATGTTGGCATTTGGAGAGGCAAAGACTCACTTGGGATACTCAGCATGGCTTTGTGCATGGGAAACCATGTCTCACAAATTTGATTGAGTTTTTTGAAGGAGTGATCAAGAAAGTAAATGAGGGCAATGTGGTAAATGTTGTCTACATGGACATAGCAAGACTTTTGAAAGGTACTGCATTGTAGGTTGTTGGGAAGATTAAATCTCACGGGATCCAGAGAAAGCTAACCAATTGGATACAAAATTGGCTTGAAGGTAGAAGGCAGAGGGTGGTGTGGAAGGTTGTTTTTCCAGACTGGAGGCCTATGAGCTTTTGTGCCACAAGTGTGCCACAAGAATCAGGTGCTGGATCTAATTTTATTCATCATTTATATAAATGATTTGGACGAGAACTTAGGAAGTTTGCTTAGAAAGCCTGCGGATGACACCAAGATTGGTATAGTGGACACTGAAAGTTATCTGGGAATACAATGAGATCTGGATCAACTAGAGCAGTGGGCTAACCCATGGCAGATGGAGTTTAATTTAGATAAATGCAAAACGTTGTATTTTGGTAGGTCGAAGCAGAGCAGGGCATACGCAGTCAATTGTAGGGCTCTGGGAAATCCTGGAGTGTTATAGGTTCATAGCTCCTTGAAAATGGAGTCACAGGTATACAGGGTGGTGGAGAAGGTTTTTGGCATGCTTGCTTTCATTGATCACAGCACTGAGTATAGGAGGTGGGAATGTCTAGTTGTGGCTGTACAAGATGTCAGTGAGGCCACATTTGGAGTATTGCGTGCAGTTCTGGTCACCGTACATAGAAAGGATTTTACGAAACTTGAAAGAGTGGAGAAAGATTTACCAGGATTCTACCTGGACTGGAAGGTTTAAGTTATAAGTTAAGGCTGGATAAGCTGGGGCTTATTTCCCTGAAGCATAGGAGACTGAGGGGTAACCTTATGCAGGTCTATAAAATCACGAGATAGTCTACATGGTAGGGGTGTCTAAAATTAGAGGGCATAGATTTAAGGTGGGGGAGAGATACAAAAGGATTCAGAGGGGCAATTTTTTCACAGAGGGTGATGAGTGTCTGGAATGGGCTGCGAGAGGTAGTGGCAGAGGTGAGTACAGTTTCATCATTTAAGAAACATTTGGACAGGTACATGGATAGGATAGGTCTGGGAGGTTATGGAGCAATAGGACTAGTTTAATTGTGAAAATTGGTGGCATGGACAAGTTAGGCTGAAGGGCCTGTTTCCATGTTGTAAACTTCTATGATTCTATGAAATATGGAAAAGTTTTGTATGACATTTATACCAAGAACAAATGAAACATTACCAAGTGGTTTAGTCCATGGCATTGTTAGTGGTAAATGTGGATTTTCTCTCATGTTGTCTCCCAATTAGCAACTCCTTTGTCTTTTGGGCCTCCACACCACTTGTTCCTCGGCTCCCCATTTTCTATGCCCTTTCCTTTTTGAAGAAGTCATATTGAACTTGAAAATTTAACTCTGTGTCTCCATAGATGCTGCCAGATCTGCTGAGTTTCTCCAGCAATTTCTGTTTTTGTTTAAAACATTTGAATTGATTTTTATCAATACAACCTGAAGAAGTATTGTCCCTGGTGGAAAGATACTATAGAGACAGAGCCTATTTTGTACAGATTGTAACTGAAAAAACAGAAGGAGAGTTAGGTGGGCTGTATAATGGACGTGTGTCCTTCCGAACTGATGTTCAATTCTGAGTTTTGCTCAGGGAATGCTTTACAACCAGAGAAACAACAAAACATCTGGCTTTGGCTGTTCAACGTTCTAAACACTAAGTGTTGGTATGAGCATCTCCAGTAGTGACTGACTCCCTATCCCATCAATGTTAGAGCTCACCAGATCAAACTCCAAGAGTTGATTGGCAAACATCCAGGCAAATCACGTGCCTTGATGTGGAAATTCTACCTTGCTTGAAGCTGCTGTCCAATCAGCAGAGATCCAAGAGTAAATGGATAGACAGTTTTCCTTCGGGAGAGAGTGCTCAAAGAGGTTAGAGTCGAGACCAGGGTGTGTGACCTTCAGTAGCGACCTCCTTGTCTCTCCATACCTGCTCCCAATTCGTCCTGGATTGAGAGAATGGAGGACAACCACCCTCATCCCACCCACCTTTTAATGCAACAGACAGGCTGACCTGGTTCCTGATTTAGAGAACTAGTCACGTTTCTCACCTGCCGGGAATGGCAGGTAATCAAGCTGGTAACACATTGAGTAAAAAATGAGGTCTGCAGATGCTGGAGATCACAGCTGCAAATGTGTTGCTGGTCAAAGCACAGCAGGCCAGGCAGCATCTCAGGAATAGAGAATTCGACGTTTCGAGCATAAGCCCTTCATCAGGAATAAGAGAGAGAGAGCCAAGCAGGCTAAGATAAAAGGTAGGGAGGAGGGACTAGGGGGAGGGGCGATGGAGGTGGGATAGGTGGAAGGAGGTCAAGGTGAGGGTGATAGGCCGGAGTGGGATGGGGGCGGAGAGGTCAGGAAGAGGATTGCAGGTTAGGAGGGCGGTGCTGAGTTGAGGGAACCGACTGAGACAAGGTGGGGGGAGGGGAAATGAGGAAGCTGGAGAAATCTGAATTCATAATGTAGTTCGGAGTCCGTGTGGGATCAGTCGGTTCCTTAGGCAGGTGCTGAGGAAGGAGATGTGGCTGTGGTAACGAGTCTGTTTGAGAACGTGGCTGAAGAGCTTCTGTGAAGAGGAGATGACCTGGGGGGTGCAGTGAGAGAGAGACTCACTGAAATCCTTGTAGAGGGAGGAAGAGAGCTTCTTCAAGGAAGGCATCCTTGTAAGAGGATTCGCAGTAGGTTAAAATCTTCGAGTAAAAAATGAGGTCTGCAGATGCTGGAGATCACAGCTGCAAATGTGTTGCTGGTCAAAGCACAGCAGGCCAGGCAGCATCTCAGGAATAGAGTAACACATTGAGGCCAATCTTCCCAATTATTTGCCTTCTTACAACTTGCCTCACCATCTCCAGGGAGGGAGTAAGTGCAGTCATGGTGTTTCTTAAACCATCTATTCAAATAATCGTATCAAGTATATATTTTTACTCTTCGTGTGTATTCACTACTTATAATAACTAGTATATTAAGTGTTCCTTATTAATTTTTACATCCCTAGTGCTGAAACTACTCAAGATGGCGACTGGAATGAGGGCTTTACTCGATACAGTTGTGCAAGCTTTGCCGCAGGTATGTTGGAGGAACATGATTTAAAAGTCTGTAAAAGTGCTTTCACACTGATATGTTACTCTCATTCTCTCAACGTTCAAATGTATATGTAAAACTGTGGTTTAGACATAATTTAAACTTAAAATTTATTAAACACTCAGATGATCACTTTGAACCACCATAGCATACAAGACTAGGGGCCAGTTGCTGGAAAATGGGACTAGAGTAGATATTGCCTGATGACCAATGAGGATATATGGACTGAAGAGTTTCTTTCCCTGATGTAAAACTCTGACCCTATACTTGTGTACTTCCCTTCATAAATCTGCTACATTGTTCCTATATGTTGTTAGTTTGAATGTTATTGACATTTTGAAATTTCAAAAGAGCAGCCAGAAATATTAATTGAGAAATGTGCAATTATCAAATTTTGAGAGAAAAATGCAAAATATAGAAACGTAATGTGTGATTTTAAATTATATGTTTGGAATTTGAAACATTGAAGGTTAAGCAAAATGTTGATGTTAAGGGTAAGTAACCAGTGTTAATTTTCCTTTCTATAATTATTGCACAACCTGGTTGAATTATAGACATTGATAATGCTGTAGGTTAGCATGAGATGTACTGTGTGAAAAAAATCTTCCTTGACAGGCATACTGAGAGTTCAGTGCATTGTTTTCATGCCTGACTGAGGATGCAGAAATAATTAGCATCATATTGTGGAAGAAGGATGAACTGAGGTAGAATAATTAAACCTATATTTAAATTTTACTCAGATTATTATAAAATCTGAAGAATTATCAGGGTCAAAATGGGAAGAGGTTTTTTATTGGGAACAGCAAGCACTCTTTCATAGAAGGATTTCCACTGGTCGAATAGAATGTTACAGTAGCTTATTGTACTGTTTTTTGCACATCTGATTCACAGTGTGGGCACAATTTAAACCAAATGAGTTGAAAGTCCACTTTTTCTGCTGGGTTAGATGATGTGACATGACATAATTGTTGACGACTGGCAACTACACAGAGATAACATTTACATTACTGACATGAGATGTGAATCATGTAGTACTAAAAATACAATGAACTTTTCTTGCAGTACAGTACTTGGTATCTACATATATGGTACAATCACAGACAATTGGATATCTAGGCTAAAGCAAAAGCAATTTGGATGTATTTGATGTACTGCAGCACAATTCTGTCAGTGTGTCATCCTGCAAGAGGACTTAGTAGGACGGAGACTAAGATCTTTGTACTATTAGGTCACATATCATGGTATAGTGATGCCATCATGAGCTAGTTCTTGAAAGATATATCATATATCTGCTGTGAGTCTTAACACAACATTCCCCTGTTTTTGAAGAAAGGAAATCCTAAACAGATATACATCTTTGTATGGAAGCATATTGTCAAGTTAACAATTATACAGTTAACAAGATTAATAATTCAAATTTTGATGGAATGTTTTGGAGATTTGCCTACTCGTTTGATCTGTGATCATTTACCCATTTGGAGACGTGCATGCTATTCTCAGTTATTCTTGGCTGACAACTTGATTGTCTTGCTTGTTTATATCACTCAGCAGCATCATGCACTCATTGCAATGGGCTTTTTTTCTTGTGTTTCTGTCTTTATCATTGTCTTGTCATGCATTTGGTCTGGGTTGGCTACTGGTTCATTGCAAGGTAGTACCATGATTGGTAATAATGTCATACAACCTAAGCTGATTGCATATCTTAGAATCCGTTGCTGATGTGGTATTGTGTGTGAGATGCGTTATTTATATGAATATATTTCAAAATTATTTATTATAGAGTTTAGATTTTGAACAAATAGTATGTGGGATTTCTCTGACTATGAATTATTTTAGTGATTGACGCATAGGTATTTGTGCAGTGATGGTGATTTAATTTAAAACAGTATAAAACAGAGATTTCCTGAACAGTAATGAGGTTTTGTTTTCACCGGGTGAGTTTTACTAATGAATTGTGCATTAGGCTTCAGTAAGCAGGTTCCAAAGTTTTGATTTTGGCTTGAGGGAAACACTCATATCTTAATATGGACTGGTAAATTTGACTTCAGTCGTGGGTAAGTTGTTGGAAGGGATTCTGAGAAATAGGATTTACATGCATTTGGAAATGCAAGGGCTGATTAAGACATTGCTTTGTGTATGGGAAATCACAAATCTCAAAAATTTTATTGAGTTGTTTGAAGAGGTTACCAAGAAGGCAAATGAAGGCAGAACAGTAGACATTGTCTACATGGACTTTTAGCAAAACCTTCAACAAAGTCCCACATGGTTGACTGGTTAGTAAGGTTAGATCACGTGGGACCAGGGAAAGCTAGCCAATTGGAAACAAAAGAGGGTGACGATAGATAGTTGTTATTTGGACTAGAGGCCTGTGACCAGAGGTGTGCTGCAAGGATTAGTCCTAGGTCCACTGTTGTTTGTCATTTATATCAACAATTTGGGTGAGAATGTACAAGGTATGGTTAGTAAATGTCTGGGTGACACCAAAGTTGACAGTATAGTGGACAGTAAAGAAGGTTATCAAAGAGTACAAAGAGATCTTAATCAGATGGACCAATAGTCTGAGAAGTGGCAGTTGGAGTTTAATTTAGATAACTGTGAGGTGTTGCATTTTGGTTAGGTAAACCAAGGCAGGACTTACACAATTAATGGTAGGGTACTGGGAAGTGTGATTGAAGAGAGGGATCTAGGTGTTCACGCTCATAGTTTCTTGAAAGTGGCGTCAAATGTAGACAGAATGGTGAAGAAGGTGTTTGGCATGCTTGCCTCCCTTGGTCAGATCATTCAATATAGAAGTTGGAATGTCTCATTGCAGCTGCACAAGACATTGATGAGGTTACTTTTGGAATGCTGCGTACAATTCTGGTCATCTTGCTGTAGGAAGGATATCCTCAAACTAGAAAAGGTGCAGAAAAATTTACAAGGCTGTAGGCAGGACCAGACGGTTTGAGCTATAAGGAGATGCTGGATAGGCTGTTACTTTTACCCTGGAGCATGGGAGGCTGATATTAATTCATAAAATCATGATAATGCATAGATAACGTAAACAGCCACAATTTTTTCCAAGAAAAGAGTAGTCCAAAACTAAAAGGTATAGGTTTAATGTGAGAGGGAAAAGATTTAAAAGCGACTGATGAGGTAACTTTTTCACCCAGAAGGTGATGAATGTATGGAATGAGCTGCCAAAGAAAGTGGTAGTGGCAGGCACAATTACAACATTTAAAAGACATTTGGACAGGTACATGAATAAGAAATGTTTCGAAGGATATGGATGAAATACAGGCAAATGGGATTAGTTAAGTGTGGGACACGTGGTCAGCAAGGCCAAGTTCTACTGAAGGGTCTGTTTTCGTGCTGTTTGATTCTATGCCTCCATGACTTTAAGTCTTAGCTGAAGCTGGATAGGTAAGACAATTGCTGCTCAAGAAGGATGATAGTTTAGAACTATTAATACTACAGTATAAGGAGTTTGGTTTGAAAGTTCTAAACCAGAAATGCTTGGTTAAAACCCAGAAGGTGTTCTTTGAAGCTGAGGAAATTTAAGCTACATTTTATGAAGACTCGGGTAAGGGGCTATCAAATACTCAATTCTGGAAATTGGAATGACGGTCAAATTAAGCCCTGCGGGTGTGATAAAGAAAGGGATTTTTTCTGGTGTGAGTACAATAACGGAGTGCTATTGAGATTGATAGGATTATTTTTGACATTGTGTTTTGAATGTTATAAATATATTTTTATTGAAAAGAGAAGAAAAGTTTTTGGATATTACAACAAATACAAAACAAACAATTCAAACCAATACAAAACCCCCCACTAATTACATAAAGAAATAAACAATAACTAATAACTAACTAAACAAAATCATGACAACAATAATAATAATAATTATACAGCTCAATGAAGCAAAGTAATCATCCTCGCCCATCAAGTACATAAATTTCTACATATTGATGTGTTCGTAGTTCCTCCTCCCTGGACACCAGACTCATTAAACAGAATCGTTATGGCTGTACATCTGTACCCAAGTAGTCCAGAAAGGGGCACCACACCTTTTAAAAATTCTCAGTTTTACGGTGCACCATTTTTGTAAGAAAGTCCAAAGGGGTGTGTTCCATGAGGAGCTTACACCACCCAGTAGCTGCAGAGGGTTTGCAGACACCCACCTAAACTGAATGTTTGTTCTTGCACAAAAAGTGAGGATACTGATAAGCCTTTTTTTTGCACGCATCTAATGGAAGTGGTTGAACAAGGCCAAGAAGAAGAAATACAGGGTTCATCTCCATCTCTGTTCCCAAGACCCTCTCTATTTCACTTACCACAGCGCTCCAGTATGCCCTCAGCCTGTGGCAGGACCAGAGGCAATGAGTGAGTATAACCAAACTCATCTTGCATCGAGGATACATTGGAGATACTCCTGCTTTAAATTCTGAAAGGCGATCTGGAGCCAAGTGGACCCTGTAGAGAATCTTCAATTGCAAGGCGTGTGTCCTGCTGCAGATTGAGATCATCCTTGCATTTTCCCAGATATTCTCCCATACTTCAGAAGAGATCTTAATGTCTGGCTCCATCTCCCATTCCTTATGGAGCCATTCAAACTCTTCCGAGGAACCCTCTCCCAATAGGTGATAGCTATTACAGACAGAAAGTGTGTTCTCAGTATTCAGCACCCTCTTCTCCATGTCAGATCTATAGGAATCTATAGTCCCTACTGGGCAACTCGTATTTCCGAGCCAACTGGTCAAAATACACCAGTATATCCCCTTCACATAAGTCACCCAAGCAAGACGCACCCGTAGCTGTCCATAGTTTAAACCCCAAGTCCATCATCCCTTGCTGAAAACCCGGCTTACCAACTATGGGTGTAAAAGATTATGTTTTGGCAATATTGCCCTCATTTTGACATATTGCCTTTCACGCCTGGACAGTATTAATTACTATTGGGCTGTGGCAATGTTCTTTGACTGCCCTCATTTTGTCCAAGAACAACAAGCCAGTAAGGGGGCATCTTGCCTAATGCTTCGATGTCCAGCCATTGAGCGAGAGTCCCTGGGTATAGTCATTCACACAGGATAGCAACAAGCTTAACTGCTAGTTTTTAATATTTGGGATCCACTCCTCCCAGACTGTGGGGTAGCTGCAATTTAGTCAATTTAAGAAGTGGTCGCTTGCAATACCAAATAAAGGAACTGAATCAGTTTAGTCTTCTAAATATTTGCTTAGTTAAAAAACAAAGGAAGCATTCGCATAGGATACAGCAGATGGAGGAGAATGTTTATTTTACCCAACCTAACCAGGAGATTGGAAGCGCCGCTCATCTTCGAAGGTCTTTTTTTGATTCTGTCCAATAAATGGGCAAAATTGATTTTAAATAGCTGATCAAATACGGGAGTAATGAATATTCCTACATAGAGAAATCTCTCCTTTGACCATCTAAAGGGAAATTGAGATTCGCCCTCAGGATCAGGCATTTTCGGAAGACCACCCACAGGCATGGCCTCTGATTTCACAAAGTTGATCTTGTAATCTGAAAAACTGCCAAACGAATTAATGTATTGTATCAGATGTGGCACTGTAACTGTTGGGTTTGATAAAAAGACAAGAACGTCATCTGCGTACAATGCAATCTTATGCGACTTTGTCTCCACTTTTGGAGCATTTATATTGGGATCCCTACGTATTGCCTCAGCCAGCGGTTCAATCACCAATGTAAAAGGCAATGGTGATAAGGGACAGCCCTGTCAACTGCCCCTAAGAATATTGAAATTGCTTGAGCGCACACCATTGGTGAGGACAGCAGCAAGAGGGTCACTATACAAAACCTTTACCCATCTGATAAAGGCCTCACTCAAGCCAAACCGCTTTAAAGTATGAAAAAGATATGGCCATTCAACCAATCAAATGCTTTTTCTGCGGCTAGAGGGATCACTAATCCCTGTACCTATTGTTGTTGACGTACTTGGATCATATTAAGTAACTTCCTGACATTATTCGACGACCTGCAACCTTTTATAAACACCGACTGATCCTCCTAAATGATAGAGGGCAGCACAGTTTCTAACCATAGTGCCAGCGTCTTAGATAGGATTTTAAAATTGACATTCAGGAGTGAAATTGGACTACAGGAAGCACAGTCCACTTGGGTCCTGTCTTTTTTAAGAATAAGAGAGATGTTTGTCTCTCTTAAAGGTGGCAGGAGGAGGCCACGAATACATGATTCGTTAAACATACTAAGCATCAGACTGGACAGTATACTTATAAATTCTTCATAAAACTCACTGGGAAGTCCTTCAGGACCAGCGCCTTTCCATTCTGAAGCTGCCTCACAGCCTCCTGCATCTCTTGCACTGACAACGGGTCATTAAGGAGGGACTCTGGTTCAGGAGTCTCCCCTGGGAGGTCCAAATTTTTTTAAAAAGACTCCATCCTAATCTACCTATCCTCACAACTTTCAGACTGATATAGTTTGGCGTAAAATTTCTGAAATGCCATGCTAATCCTTTTAGAATCATAGGTTAAAATTCCAACATCCTCCCCCTGATCGAGGTAATGGCTTGGGGAGCATTCCTTTTCCTGGCAAGATACACTAAATACTTACCTGGCTTATCGCCATGCTCAGCCTTTAGTTTACAAATGTAAGCTCCCTCTTAGCTGTCTGTGTGAGCACAGAGTTCAGTGTAGACCTGAAGCGCTAAAATCCTCTGCAGTTCAGCCAACAAGGCTAAAGTTTAACAAAGTATGCCTTTTCAGCTGCCTTCATATGTCTCAATCAAGCATTTTGCACACCCTTCTGTTGTTTCTTCCAGACAGAATAAGCAATAACTAACCCCATAGCAAAAGCTTTAGCTGTTTCCCACAGAATGGATGGATTACTGGTCAATCCTAAATTAATGTCTAAAAATGTCCTGAATTCAGTAGAAAAGAATTCAGTAAACTTGCTATCCTTAAGGATAAAGGGATCCAATTGCTAATGCCTAGAACCTACCATAGTATCCTTACCCTTGACCATTAAATACACTGGAGTATGATCAGAAATAGCAATATTGCCAACTGTACATACCACCGAGCCTAAATGCATTGAGGAAGTCAAAAATAAATCCATCCTGGTTTGGCATTTGTGCAGATTCGGAAAAAAAAGTAAAATCCCTGCCAGTAGGGTGAATGTGCCTTCAAACATCTACCAATCCTAGTTGAATACACAAATCCCTTAATTTCTTGGATTGTGAAGAATATATCAGGGGGCCTTTGGGCAATCTGTCCATTGTAGGATCCATTAGACAATTAAAATGCCCCCCCCCCCCCCGCCCCCCCCCTCCCCCCCACCTTGATAATATGCTGAGATGTGAGGTTAACTAGTCTAGAAAGTGCGTCGATCAAGAACTTGAGGGGGTGGGCCGGGGGACAGTAAACATTTAAGATCCCATATTCTTCCACATGTATCAAAGCTTTAAGGATTACAACTCTCCCATGTATCTCTTTAATACATTATAACAATTTAAATGGGTGATTCTTCCTGACAAGAATGGCCACCCCTTTACTCCTCTTATTGAAAGATGAGAAATAAACCCGATCATATCCATTCTGTTGCAGTTTCAAATGCTTTACATCATTTAGGTGTGTTTCCTGCAATAAGGCAACATCCACCCTCTCCCTTTTAAAACTGGAAAGTACCTTTTTCCTCTTGACTGGGGAGTGAATCCCCTCATGTTCTAGGTACACCACTTGAACACATCCTCAGCCATAACCTTCTACAGCACTATTTAGACACCACAGAGGGAACCGTTGAGCTTCAGTTCAAGAAAGTCCACAAAACACATTTGCTACAACCAACAAACCTACAAAACTTTCAAAAGCTGTGTACACCAAAACAAAAAGTGCCAAAGGCACTGATTAGAGGAATCTTCATTCCTCGCCCCCCCCCCCCCCCATTCAAAGGGGTCACCTACACTTCCCAAAGCCCTACTAACCATCTCCACCACCCTCTTAACTTCTACCAGCTAGGGTCGCGCCACACACACAACCCGGTAGAAAAACGTAAGATTAGTAATACACACAAGTAAATTAAAAGTAAATATGTCACCCATCCCTTGGTATAACTTAGAAATTAAAGGCAAATACTCTATCCATCCTGAGCATAATTTAATGAAACTTATTACCAACAAAAGGAGACTCCACCAACTCCTCTCTGAACAGCTCTGTCATCTGTGCCTATTCTATCTTCCAGCTTAAGTCAGCATGTCCACAAAGTTCCTTGCCTTCTCTGGCGAGTCGAATGAATGTACATGTCCTTTACAATTAATCCGAAGCACTGCTGGATATCTTAGAGAGTACTGGCTCCCAAACTTTCTCAATCTCCTCTTGATTCCATGGTATGACTTCCTTTTCCGGATCACCGCTGCTGAAAAATCTTGAAAAAACTTTACCCTGGTGCCCTTGAACACCAACGCCCTTGGATTGTTCCCTTGGGCTCTGAAAGCTTCCATGACTCTCTGTTTGCCTTTACAATGATGGAACTGCACCAGGACAGGGCGAGGACGCTGGTCCATTCCTGGCCTTCGTGCCATGACCCAGTGGGCTGTCTCAATCTTTATCCTTCCATTTTCAGCCTCCAAACTAAGAAATTATGGGAACCACCTCTCAAAAAATCCCACTTCCGCCCTCTCCTGTATGCCAACAATACAAAGGTTCTTTCTTCTGCTCCTGTTCTCAAGACCATTCACCAGATCCAACAAACCATGGACCTGTGTTTCCAGGGCTTCAGCCTCTGACTTTGCCTCTGTGTTCCAGTGTTCGAGCTCATCAGTCCTTTTCCCCAGGTCTTGCAGCATAGAAGAGACTGGGGCCAGCTTCTCCTCAATTTTCTCTTCAGTCTGCCTCCCCAGAACCTCGTTAGATTTGCCAAGCCCCTCAACCAAGGCTGGTGAGTAAGCAAGCCTGCTGCCTCAGTGGGTTGGGCCGCAGCCCCGCTCCCAGGTGAACTTGCTCCTGTCTTTGTCATTCTCCTGCAGTAAAAAATTGAAGATAAGTAAAATTTTCAAGTTCTGTAGCTCTTTTACTGTGTTTTTACTCACAGTAGCATGGAATGAACAGGTTCTAGACCTATCCTGCTGATGTTGTTGCAGAGAACCCAACAAACGCAATTCTCCTAGGTCACCGCCATCTTGGATTCCCTTGAAATATTTAAATTTGTGTTATATATAAACAGGTTGATTTATTCTATTTATTCATGGGATGTGGGCATTGCTGGCTAGGCCAACATTTAATACCCATCCCTAATTGCCCAGAAAGACAGATAAGAATCAATCATATTGTTGTGGGTCTGGAGTCATATGTAGGCCAGCTCAGGTAAGGACAGCAGATTCCCTTCCATAAAGGGAGTTAGTGGGCAAATGGATTTTTCTGATAAGCATCAGTGGTTACATGATTTCTAGGAGAAAGTGAGGACTGCAGATGCTGGAAATCAGAGTTGAGAGTGTGGTGCTGGAAAGGCATAGCAGTCAGGCAGCATCCGAGGAAAAGGAGAATAGACTTTTCGGGCATAAGCCCTTCATCAGGAATGAGGCTTATGGGCCGGGGGCTGAGAAATAATTGGGAGGGGAATGGGTTGGGGGGAACGGAGCTGTGAAAGCGATATGTAGATGAAGGTGAGGGAGAAGGTGATAGGTCAGGGGAGGGTGGAGCAGATAGATGGGAAGGTTGATGGACAGGTCAGGAGGGTGGTGCTGAGTTGGAGGTTTGGGACTGGAATAACGTGGGGTGAGGGGAAATGAGGAAACTTTTGAAATTACATTTATTCCTTGTGGTTGCAGTGTCCCAAGGCAGAATATGAGGCGTTGTTCCTCCAGGCATCAGGTGGTAATGGTTTTGCGGTGGAGGAAGCCCAGGACCGGACCTATGTGTACTTGATGGAGTGAGAGGGGGAGTTGAAGTGTTCAGCCGTGGGGCTGTGGGATCGGTGGGTGAGGGTTTCCCACAGATGCTCAAACCCAATTCTACCACACTACATTTTGAGCCATGTGTTTACCTCTTTAGTCTTGTTGACCATGTGTCAATTTGCTTGTAGCTCAGGTAGTAATTCAGAGATGATTATCTTTTTGGTTTTGCCTTCAAATTTAGCCCCTAGCTGTTCATATTTCCTCAGCAGAACATCTTTCCTTTCTTCTGTCTCCTGAAACACAGCATCTAGCTAACTCGCCCCCTCACTGATGTGTTGCAGTGTTTGAAGCTCAGATGTCAGCTCATCAACTCTGATCTGAAGTTCCTCAAGCAACCAACGCTTGTTACAGATGTGGTCAATATGAGCCACAGTGGCATCCACCAAATTCCATGCCATGCAGTCACAACACTTCGCCTGGCCTGACATCTGTTTTTGAATTTCTTACTTATCAATTTAGTTCTTAAAATTACGTACTGACCTTTTAGCTTATGGCCTGCAAATATTTCCCCTTTTTGCCTTCAATCTGAAAGTAATCTGTAATAGATCGTCAGATTACTAGCTATTACCAATCAATGAACTGATGGTTTATCTGTGATATCACTCTTTGTGTTGGGCCCCTAATCCTGGGCTTCAATTTATCCTGGCTCGAGTATGTGGTGCTGGAAAAGCACAGCCAGTTAGGCTGCATCCGAGGGGCAGAAGAATCAACGTTTCGGGCATAAGCCCCTTCATCAGAATGATGCTTGTGGGACGGGGGCTGAGAGATAGATGCGAGTGGGTGGGACTGGGGGTAGCTGAGAATGCAATAGGTAGATTGAAGAAGGAGAAGAAGGTGACAAGTAGGAGAGGAAGATGGAGTGGATAGATGGGAAAGGCGATGGACAGGTCAAGAGGATGATGCTGAGTTTGAGGCTTGGGAGTGGGATAAGATGGGGGAGAGGAAACTGTTGAAATCCACATAAATCCTGTTTGGTTGCCAAGGCGGAAGATGAAGCATTCTTCCTTCAGGTATTGGGGTGGTTAGGGTTTGTTGATGGAGGAGGCCCAGGATATCCGTGTCCTTAGCAGAGTGTGAGGGGAGTTGAAGTGTTCAATCATGGGATGTTGGGGTTGGTTGGTGTGGGTGTCCCAAAGGTGTTCTCTGAAATGATCCGCAAGTTGGTGTTCAATTTCCCTGATGTAAAGGAGACCACATCGGGTGCTACGAATATAGTAGATGATATTGATGGACGTGCAGGTAAATTTCAGTTAGATGTGGAAGGATTCTCTGGGGCCTTGGATGTAAGTGAGGGGGTAGGTGTGGGTACAGGTTTTGCAGTTCCTGCAAGGTACCGGGAGTGGGCTGGTGGGGGTGTAGATCTGATGAGGGAGTCGCGGTGGGAATTGTCTCTATGGAATGCTGATAGAGGTGGGAAGGGGAATATATCCCGAATGGTGGGGTCTGTTTGTAGGTGGCGGAGGATGATGAGATGATATGGAGGTTGGTTGGGTAGAAGGTGAGGACCAGGGGAGTTCTGTCCTTGTTGCATTGGGAAGGATGGGGTTCAAGGGTGGAGGTGTGGGGAGTGGAAGAGATGTGCTGGAGGGCATTGTCGACCTCATGAGAGGGAAAATTGCGATCTTTGAAAAAGGAGGATTTTCTAAGGTGCAATTGGTCATTCTGGGAACAGATGCTGCGGAGGTGGAGGAATTGGGAATAAGATACAGAGTTTTTACAGGATGCAGGGTGGGAGGAGGTGTAGTTCACTTTTAACCTGTTAATAACAGCCTTATAAACTATGAGCCAAAAAAACAAGCATAAAGCAACACTTCCCCTCTGCATCTAATTACCATGTTGCCTCTACATTCCCTGAACTATATGTTCATTCAGGATGTGTGTCACTCTGCATGTGATCTCACCTTCCTGACCTTGCAAAGCTCAAGTGCTCATAAATGTCTTGTGCAATCCTTCTATTACCTCCCTTTTTGGTAGTGAGTTCCAGATAGTTACCACCCTCTGGATGAAAATATTTTTCATCAAATCCCCTCTAAACCTGTTTCTCTTCTTCTTAAGATTGTGTTCCTCTGTTATTGACCCCTCTACTAAAGGGAAAACTTTCTACCTGTCAATGCCCCTCAACTTTGGACACCTCAGTCAGTTCCCAATTCAACCTCTTTGCTGTAAGGAAAACAATCCCAGCTAATCCAGTCTCTTTTCTTAGCTGAATTACATATAGCTCAGGCAACCTTCTGGTGAATCTTTTCTGCACCCCCTCAAGAGCAATCTTTTTTTATATATAATGTGATGACCAGCATTACACATACGACTTCCATTACTCACATTATACATAGCTCCATCAAAACCTCTTGCTGTTTTATTCAGTGCAATAGGGTTAAAGGCCATATGCCTTCTTAAACACCTTTTCTGCATATCCTGCTGCCTTCAAGAATTTATGGACATGCTTACCAAGGTCGCTCTGATCCTGTACCATTGTTCAACCCACCTGACCATCGAACAGTCTCAGGCTTCCCTCTTCAACATTTACTACCCTGCCAATTTTGTCATGTGTAAATGTACTGATCATATCTGGATCATTAGTGTATACTGCAAATAGCAAGGAACCTAGCACCGAACCCTGGACACAGGCTTCCAGTCACAAAAACAACCTTCGACCATCACTCTCTGCTTTGTGTCAATAAGCCAATTTTGGATCCAATTTGTCAAATTGCCTTAGTTCCCATAGACTCTTAGGTTCGTAACCAGTCTGCTATGCAAAATCTTGTCAAAAGCCTAACTGAAGTCCATGAGGATTATATCACCTGCACTATAGATGTTACCTATAAGGTAAGCACATGGATGATTTTGGGATAGTGTAGGGGGACGAGCTGAGAATAGTTCACAGGTCAGTGCAACATCAAGGGCCGAAGGGCCTGTTCTGCACTGTATTGTTCTATGTTGTATGTATGATTCCATGAGTATGACCTTGATAGGTTATTGCTTGATGAGTCTGTAAGCCAGCTCTCTCAATTTTGACACCAACCCTCAGATGTTATCAAAGAGGACTTTGCAGGATCAACAGGACTGATTTGGCCGAGTGTCTAGGTCTGGTTTCAATCCTTTTTGAGGTTTTTTAGTGCTTATTTACAATGGAGTGGTTTGCTGGGACACTTCTGAGGGTAGCTAAGAGTTTGAAAATATCAATATTTCAAAAATGTCCACTAGTACTTTCTTAAGGGCAATTAGAGATGACCAATAGAAGCTAGCTTTGCCAGTAAAATCTGAAAAACCTGAAAATGCCCAGAGAAAAAAGCACTGATTCAGGAAATGACGACCTTCAGACCTTAGGAGCAAACGGAAAGGAGATTTACATAATATCTCTCCATGTAGGAACTGAGTAGAGAGGTTGATTTTGATGCTGGATGCTTAGATTGCCATAATGTCCATATCTTGGAGCACAGATTAAATTTTAAAAATATAAACCTGAGATTGCAGCTTATACATACTGTCCTTGTTCTGAGAGATTACAGAACGGATTGTGTACGTCTACATAGAACTTCTAAAACTATGGTTTTTGGTTCTAATTCTGAGGTCCAGAGAAACATGATTTATAGCACAGAAATTTTAAAGTATTTTTTCTTCAGCTCAGTTTACCAGCTTTGTTTTCTTTCAAACTAAATTGATTTTAAAAGTAGAATTGTGTAGTCGTAAATTATTTTGCCATGAAAAGGGGCAGCTGTCAGGACAATCTTGTTTTTCATTTGGACTACTTATTGTCTTTTTGGGAAAAAAACACCTTTGTTGTTGTCTGTCGTTAAGTCTTCATTGATTTGCCTTCTCTTGGAAATGTTAATGGCAAACTGTTCCACTTTTTAAAGTTCTATACTTGAATAGAGGCTTGAGTGTAAACCATTCTTGTCAGTTTTATTGGAAGGCTGACTGATTAAAAGATGTAACAAGACGTTCTGTTCAGCCAAATTAACATCCAGTACCAGTAACAAACTCAGTCAATTAAGTGACTTTTCCCATGTGTTGCCACTCAGTTATGTGATCAATTAAGTTACTGATTATACCCTGTACAATAGGAGTAATTCAGACACAATTGGCATTTATCATGTATTGATTTCCACAAACACCACAACATACAACTTTACTGATAATACTTACCATACAATAACATTGGAACAAAATAAGCTTCAAAGTGAATTTTTTAAAGTAATGCTCATGCAAGAGAAGGAAAGTGCATAGGATATGGAAAGCTGAGAAGGGAAGAACAGAAAATGTGATTAAATAGGTTTTAAAGAAGCAGCAAAAAACAACTTATATATGGAGAGATTTATCAGATAAATCACCAGGGCAGAATGTTGGCTCAGTAGTTAGCATTGTTGGCTCACAGCATCACAGACCTGTATTTGATTCTAGCTTCGGGTAATTGTCTATTTGGAGTTTGCACATTCTCCCTGTATCTGCGTGGGTTTCCTCTAGGTGCTTCAGTTTTCTTCCGCACTCCAAAAGCGTGTAGATTAGATGGATTGGCCATGCTAAATTACCGATAGTGCCCAGGAATGTGCAGGCTAGGTGGATTAGCCATGAGGAATACAAGGTGGGTCTGGGTGAGATGCTCTTTACATGATTGGTGTGGACCTGAAAGGCCAAATAACCTGCTTCCACGATGTAGGGATTCTGTGATTCTATGAAGTCGCAGATAGGGCAGGCAAGAAGTTTTCCTTCTGCCGCTAACTAATGTTAAACAAGTTATTCTTGTATGGCTAACCCTTACTTCACTCATAGAATCCCTACAATGTGAAAACAGGCTGTTTGGCCCATTAAGTCCACATGGATCCTTCAAAGATCATCCCACCCAATCCAATCACTCCACCTCATCCCTGTAACCCTGCATTTCCCATGGCTAATTCATCTAGCCAGCATATCCCTGGAACACTATGGTCAATTTAGCATGGCTAATTCATCTAACCTGCACATCTTTGGACTTTGGGAGGAAAACAGGGCATCGGGGGAAAACTCACGTAGACACAGAATGTGCAAAACCACACAGGCAGTTGCCCGAGGGGAGAATCAAACCCACGTAGCTGGTGCTGTGAGGCAGCTGTGCTAACCACTGAGCCACCATGTTGCCCAGTGTTCACAGGCTCCTTTAATTATTCCATTAATGGTGTTTTGGAAACAAGTGAAAGAGTTTTACAAACTTATCATAAATAGGGTTCCAAAAAATGAATAGACCTCACGTGGGCCAATTAGCTCATTTGGCTGGATAGCTGGTTTGTGATACAGAATAACACCAACAGCCCAGGTTCAATTCTTGCATTTCCTGAAGTATCATGGATGTTCCAAATCCCTCATGACCCTCAGATTAAAATCACTGCCTGTTTTCTCTCTCTGTTGAGAGAGCAGCCTTGTGAAGAAGGCTCTTGGGGTCATATCCCATCCAGGAGATTTAGGTTTGTTTCTGTCCTGTTGCAGAGTTAATAATATCTCTGAACAGGTTGATTAAAAATATTTGAATAGAGTCCATCATCATATTAGCAAGGTACATATTGTGGAATTTGAAACATAATCATTATGCTATAACTATGGGACTTTACTACTTTTACTCACTACCTTCCTAAGGTAAATAAGTTTCTGATTCTATTTAACAATGAACTAGTATCATTGTTAAATGGAATCAGCATGTTTTACAGATTAGATTTCTCATTAATTTAAATAATTATTACATTCCTAATTTCCTTCAGTTGGCACAATTTGAAACAAAATGATGAGAATGAGTGCCCTTAACACAAAGGCAGCATTTGACCACATAAGGTCTCACAAAACTTAGGCATGATAGAAGTCACTGGAAATCAGGTGAACATGTTCCACTGATTAGGATCGTACCATAAAGCAAGATGATTATGGTTGTTGGAGCCAATCACCTCAGCCCCAGATGCAGAATTTCCTCAGCATAACACCTTCAAATGTTTCATCCATCATCTACGCTCCATTTAAGAATCAGAAGTAGGGATGCTCATTGATGATTGTGCACTGTTCAGTGCCACATGGAACCAGTTCAACACTGACAAAGGCAGCATATTGCCACCATCTGTACATTGCCCTCTAAATCACACATAATTATGGCTTGGAACCCTATTACTGCTCCTGAATAAAGATCTCAAACATCTCTCCCTAACAGAACAACACCACATGGACAGCAGCACTTTCAGGTGCAGTTCACTGTGGCTGCATGAAGGATAATTAAAAATTGGCAATGAGTATTGCCTTGTCAATGACCTTCACATCCCATAAATGAATTTTAACAAGTGGTGGATGGAGTATAGGTCAAGTCAGTTTCTTTATCCTGGATGGTGTTAAGCTGTTCGTTGGAGCTGCGATTAGCTCAAGAAGCGGATAGCTTTCCATCATACTTGTGCCTTCTAGATAGTGGATAAGCATTAGGGCCAATTATTCAGCTGCCCTCAAGAACAATTTTATAGATTGATCTGGTTGCATCTTAAACAACAAAGTCAGTTTTGATGCTAATAAATTGGGAACTGTTTCTGCCAGTTAGAAAACCTAATAGTTATTTCTGCATGTGGCACAAAACCAAATTAGTTTGTTCATCAAGTTCCAATTTTTAAAAAAAATGAGAAGCATGTAAGTGTATCAGAAGGGCAATAATATGTTGAAAATATTCTTGTTAAGTAATATAGTCCTGATTAACATGGTAGTATTACTTGTGTTTGAAAACTTAAATATTGTTTCATTAAATTTATCACAATGTCACAACAAAATAACATTTTCAGTCTAGCTACTGAACTCCGACATACTTGGCAACAGTTTAAGGTGTAATGATGTAGAAATACATTGAATTACTGAGAAAGCCCTGCACCAATGAACTCATTACAGCGTGTTCAACGAAAATAAAGACTTTCTTTGTGGTGTTCAACTTGTCCAACCTGAAACTCACTGTAATAACAACAATCTCCAGTTGTCTAGAGCATCTTCAGTGATATGCAGCGACCATTTTTTGATAAAACAGTCTGGCCGCTGGCCTCACTAGTTAATCACTGAGACCAGTTTATTGTTTTGCACACTTCTGACAAAGGATATTTAGTGCTTAATTATTGCTTTTGTCATTCCCTCCACTGAGTTACAAACAAATTCCAAAATCAATACCTCAATAATGGCTCATATATATTTTGCTGACTAAATGTATTCATAAGAGATGTCTTAACAAATAACACATTACTCTTGTTCTGTCTCAGAGGAACTGTAATAAAAGGATTTAGGTTTACTTTCTCCACCAGCGTTTACCGTTACCTGTCTGTCCCATTTTAATGCTGAATCATTTTTGGTTTGTTTTGGCTGCACATACATAATCATTTTCTCCTTTTTTTGGCTGTAATTCAACTCACTGATCTTATCATTACGCAAACTTAAACTTCATAATGTGATGAGACTACTCTTGATGAGAGCATCATTCAGCAGAGTGAAGGATCGAAAAATCAGGCACGAAGATCAATGTGCTCACTTTATGATAGCCCTTTTACTAACATGGAAATTAAAATTAATCACCAAAAGCTCTTGAGTGCATTGTTCCCATCTCGATTGTTTAAACTGCATTCATGTCGAGAAAGGCATCATATCTGTAATGAAATCTCAGACAACATGGGGTGGAATCTTACCAGTCTCTGAGCAATGTGGGGTATGGTGGAATGAGCAATAGAAACAGATGAGATGTTCAGCAAGATCCATTTCAACATCAGGATCATCTTACCGCATTTTATTTCAAGCTGCATCGCAAGATTTTTGCTATCCACCAATTGGTGCTCATTGTTTGTTATTAGATACATTGTTAACACTCCAACTGGCCACAGTTGCAATCTTATCAAACTAATTATCTGGAAATCTTGACATGGAAACCAGAGCAGGTTCAACTCAACACCTCCTCTTAATGACTTCTATGTTTCCCATGGCCAAATTGCAGAGTAGGACACAATCCCCAAGCATCAGCCTCATGCATCCTTCTATCATAGACATTGACCACTCCACTTTCAGAGAGGCATTGCCATCATACTGCCATCCTCCAACACACTGGCACTGGAGACATGTCTAGCAGGGCACTCCATCAACTAGCAGTATACAACCGCATTGGATACAATACCACACAGGGACAGGAACCCAGTCCATAACAGAGACCAGGCTGCTAACTTGTTCTTGCAGCCTGCTACCTACTGTCATGCTTTGCTGTGATTTGAGCTGCCACATCTTAAATTGGCAGTTGCTGCTCATCTGGCAGGTAAGTATGTTGTGCAGCAATCCTCAGCTAAAGCTGTGTGCAGCGTGTCATAAATAATTGTTCTATTGTCAGTTTAGATCCTGTAACAAGTGCCCTAGCGTTTGTATCGAACACACACAATCTACTGCAAGCAGTAGAAATGTCAGAAAGATGTACGAGAATTGTCCACTTTGAAGTCCATCTTTGAATTGACAGAGGACACATCTCAGTCAAGGGGTGGGGGGGTTTAGCCAGGGGCAGCCTCTCATACCAGTCCCAGGTTTTGGTTGTGGTCAGTGCTTAGGTTGCTTCTGTGCTTCTGTGCTGCAAGGAGCAGGTCCTTTCTCTCCATAGACATCAATCAGAGGGGGATAGATGTGCCATCAGGGAGATTTGTGATCACCAGCCTAGGGTCTGGGCCAGTGAGGGCTGGTGATGGCTGATCAGGTCACAAGAGAGTGTTTGATTAAGATCCCATCATCTCCCTCCCCAAAAAGTAAGGCAAAAGTGGGAAGCGGAGGACTAGATGATGGAGGGGACAGGTAGGCAGGTGTTCACAGCTTGTGTGGCTGTGGAAACGTGCCACCTGTGGGTTTTATAGAATGGGCACCTAGAAATGAGAAGGTGATGTTGAGGATGCCTCGGTTATCAGGCATTTGATTATCCGAATATCAGCTTATCCGGCAAAATGGCAAGGTCCTGATGCTCGGCTAAACTGTTATTTGGCATTCAATTATCCTGAATTCGATTAACTGACCGAAATGCTGCTCGGATAATTTGAGGTTCCTTTGTTGTTTTTTTTTCTGTTTTTTTTTACTTTTTTTCTTTTTTTCCCCCCCCCCACACTACCGCCTAACTGCGGTAGTGCTTATTATTTTTATCCCCAGCACCCATGTTGTGTGTGTGTACAGGTGTGAGACACAGTGAGAGACAAGGTGTACAAATCTTTATTCAATTTCCACCACCAGGAAAAGTAGGAAAACACCCGAGTGGCCTGTGACAAGCAGTATACCCTTCACATCAAAGGGCAATGCTTGAGGTTCCTTTGTATTGACACTGAGGCTGAAAGCCACTGGCAGATAACCACTTACTATCACAACAATTAGGAAGAACATGCGTAGCGTGCGGTATTGAGGAGAACACCTGCAAAGGGACATTGCAATGGGAATGGAAAGTGAGCTGACATGTGAGCGGGGGATGCAAGTGCAATTAGTCACTGGGTAGTCACACTGCAATGATGCTGATTGACAACATATTTTTGTTAGCCTGTAGCACAGAAGACATGCAAAGTTAATGATGGGGGAGCATGGGGGCAGTAATGAGAGCAAATGAGGGAATGTGTTGCATACAAAATAGCCTGCTTCCACACTGTAGGGATTCTATGCTTCAAAAGAGGGCTATTAGAACATAAGGATTGGTGAGAGCGGGTGTGGATGCTGTCCAATGGCACACATGATGTAAGGTAACAGAGAACCGAGCATTGCCCTCACTCTAACGGAACTAAGGTTATTCATCCTCTTCCTGCACTGCAGCCCAGTACTCCTCACCCTGGAGATGTTCTTGACTCAGTGGTCATCTCTGTCCAGGTTGTCATAGTCTGGTAGCATGGCTTCCCCTGCCAGTCATCTGGAAAGGTCAAGCACATTTTCTCAATGTAACATAGGAAACTGAGAAGATGACTCCTCTCCTCTCCAGTAACCCATCCACAAGGACCCAACTGATCCCTTTCCGAGAAGAGTGGTATCAGTCTCCCTTTGTCTGACATTTTGCTTCCATGGCCAAGCAGGGCTGCTTCCAAATGCCAACAAATTTGCTGGTGTGTAGTGGGCTTTGATAACTCCTCAGTTATTGAAGCAGCCCATGTTCAAATGCAACATGGCCTGGACAATATCCAAGGTTGGGCAGAAAAGTGGAAAGAAAATTCATGCCACACGAATGCAAGATAATGACCATCTCTAATAAATACAGTGTAACCAATGCCCTTTCATATTCAGTGACATTTCCATTGCTGAATCCCCTATTATCTACTGGGAGTTACCATTGACCAGAAACTAATTGGATTTGCCATACAAATAAAATGGCTACAAGAGCAGGTCAGGGGCTAAGAATACTGTGGCAAATAACTCACCTCCTGACTCCAAGTACAAGTCGAGGTTCCTTTGGTGGACTCCATGTCCACCAAGTACAAGGCGTAAGTCAGGAGAGTGATGGAGGTCTGGATGAGTGCAGCTCCAACAACACTCAAGAAGATTGACACCATTTAAGACAAAGCAACCTGCTTCATAGGACCCACATCCACAAGCACCCACTCCTACCAGCAGCAATGCTCTGCAGCAGCACTGTGTATTATCTACAAGATGCACCGTAGAAATTTACCAAAGATCCTAAGACAACACCTTCCAAACCCATGATCACTTCCATCTAGAAGGACAAGGGCAGCAGATTTATGGGAATGCCATCATCTAGATGGTGCTAAACATTGCACAATCATTGGTGAACATCTCACTTATGACCTTGTAATGGAGGGAAGGTCATTGTTGAAGCAGCTGAAGATGGTTGCGTCTAGGGCTTTATCCTGACAAACACCTGCAGAAATATCCTGGAGCTGAGATGACTGACTCCAACAGCGGCCACCATTTTCCTATGTGCCAAACCTCTCACAATCCTGACTTGCAAGTATATCACCATTCCTCCACTGTCTTTGGGTAAAATTCCCTCCCTAATGACATTGTTGGTTAACCTACATCACATGGGCTACAACAATTTAAGAAAGCAGCTCATCACCATCTTCTCAAGGGCGATAGACAATAAACAACAGGTGCAGGAGTAGGCCATTCGACCCTTCGAGCTAGCACCACCATTCATTATGATCATGGCTGATCATCCACAATTAGTATCCTGTTTCTGCCTTATCCGCATAATCCATGATTCCGCTATCTTTAATACTTCTGTCCATCTCTTTCTTGAAAGTATCCAGAGACTTAGCCTCTACTGCCTTCTGGGGCAGAGCATTCCATATATCCACCGCTCTCTGGGTGAAGAAGTTTCTCCTCAACTCTGTTCTAAATGGCCTACCCCTTATTTTTAAACTGTGTCCTCTGGTTCTGGACATGCCCATCAACGGAAACATGCTTCCTGCCTCCAGAGTGTCCAATTCTTTAATAATCTTATACATCTCAATCAGATCCCCTCTCATCCTTCTAAACTCAAGTGTATACAAGCCCAGTCACTCTAATCTTTCAACATATGATAGTCCTGCCATTCCGGGAATTAACCTTGTGAACCTACGCTGCACTCCCTCAATAGCCAGAGTGTCCTTCCTCAAATTTGGAGACCAAAGCTGCACACAATACTCCAGGTGCAGTCTCACCAGGGCCCTGTACAGCAGCAGAAGGACCTCTTTGCTCCTATACTCAATTTCTCTTGTAATGAAGGCCAGCATGCCATTAGTTTTCTTCACTGCCTGCTGTACCTGCATGCTTGCTTTCATTGACTGATGCACAAGAACATCTACATCTCATTGTACTTGCCTTTACCTAACTTGACTCCATTTAGATAGTAATCTGCATTCCTGTTCTTGCCACCAAAGTCGATAACCATACATTTATCCACATTAAACTGTATCTGTCCACTCACCTGGCCTGTCCAAGTCACCCTGTATTCTCATAACATCCTCCTCACATTTGACCCTGCCACCCAGCTTTGTGTCATCAGCAAATTTGCTAATATTACTTTCAATACCTTCATCTATATCCTTAGTGTATATTGTAAACAGCTGCGGTCCCAACACCGAACCTTGTGGGATTCCACTGGTCATCCCTGCCATTACGTAAGGGACCCATTTGTCACTACTCTTTGTTTCCTGTCAGCCAGAGAATTTTCAATCCAAGTCAGTACCTTACCCCCAATACCATGTGCCCTAATTTTGCTCACTAATCTCCTATGTGGGACTTTATCAAAGGCTTTCTGAAAGTCCAGGTACACTACATCCACTATCTCTCCCTTGTCCATCTTCATAGTTACAACCTCAAAAAATTCTAGAAGATTAGTCAAGCACAATTTCCCCTTCGTAAATCCATGCTGACTCTGATGTATCCTGTTACTGCTATCCAAATGAGACTAATTTCATCTTTTATAATTGACTTCAGCATCTTTCCCACCACTGACGTCAGGCTTACCGATCTACAATTCCTTGTTTTCTCCCTCAATCCCTTCTTGAAAAGTGGGACAACATTAGCCACCCTCCAATCTGCAGGAATTGATCCTGAATCTATAGAACAATGGAAAATGATTACCAATGCGTCCATGATTTCTAGAGTCACCTTCTTAAGTACCCTGGGATGCACCATCAGGTCCAGGGGGACTTATCAGCCTTCAGACCTAACAGTCTATCCAACACCATTTCTTGCCAAATATAAATTCCCTTCAGTTCATCCATTACCCTAGGTCCTTCAGCCACTATTACATCTGGGAGATTGCTTGTGTCTCCTCCAGTGAAGACAGATTCAAAGTACCTGTTCAACTCTTCTGCCACTTCCTTGTTCCCCGTAATAAATTCACCTGTTTCTGTCTTCAAGGGCCCAATTTTAACCTAAACCATTGCTTTTTTTTTTCCACATACCTAAAAAAACTTTTACTATCCTCCTTTATATTTTTGGCCAGTTTGCCTTCATACCTCATCTTTTCTCCACGTATTGCCTTTTTAATTATCCTCTGTTGCTCTTTAAAAGTTTACCAGTCCTCCGGCTTTCTGCTCATCTTTGCTATGTTACACTTCTCTTTTATCTTTATACAGTGCTTAACTTCTCTCATCAGCCATGGCTGCCCCGACTCCCCTTAAGATCTTTCTTCCTCTTTGGAATGAACTGATCCTGCACCTTTTGCATAATATCCAGAAATACCTGCTATTGTTGTTCTACTGCCATCCCTGGTAGGGTATTGAGCCATTAAACTTTGGCCAGCTCCTCCCTCATAGCTCCATAGTTTCCTTTGTTCAACTGCAATACTGACACTTCTGATTTTCCCTTCTCCCTCTCAAATTCCAGATTAAAACTTATCATATTATGGTCACTACCTCCTAATGATTCCTTTACTTCGAGGTCTCTGATCAAGTCCAGTTCGTTGCACAACACAGACCTAGGATTGCCTTCTCTCTGCTAGGCTCCAGTACAAGCTGTTCCAAGGATCCATCTCAGAGGCACTCCTTTCTTGGGGTCCAGTACCATCCTGATTCTCCCAGTCTACCTGCAAGTTGAAATCCCCAATAACAACTTTGCGACAGGCAATTTCAACTCCTTATTCAACTTACACCCTACATCCTGACTACTATTTGGGGGCCTGTAGATAACTCCCATTAGGGTCTTTCCACCTTAGAATTTCTCAGCTCTATCCATACTGACTCTACATCACCTGATTCTATGTTTCCCCACCCCCCCCCCAGCAAGGGACTGAATTTCATTCCTCACCAATAGGGCCACGCTTTGCCCATGAGTCTGTCCTTTCGATAGCAGGTACAGCCTTCAATGTTCATTTCCCAGGCCCTGTCCACTTGAAGCCACGTCTCAGTATTTGCCAGTTTCCAACTGAGCCTCAAGCTCGTCCACCTTATTTCTTATGCTTCGTGCATTCATATATAATACTTTAAATTTGTTACTCCCTGAACCCTTCTTATCAATTCCTATTTCACTTGACCATACTGCATGATCCCTTCTTGAGTTTTCTGCTCCATTGGTTCTGTTATCTTTCTTAACTTCTCTTATTCTCACTTTCTCTTTAACGTCCTTCTTAAATTTCCAGATTGTCCCCTCCCCCCCACTTCTTAGTTTAAACACTGGGTCTGTGTCATGTTTAAATAAATGCTGGCCAGCCAGTGATGCCCCATCCCCATGAGTGAATTTAAAGAAAGCCTTTGAGCAACCAGGTAGAGAGCAATAAAGAAATAAGATTTGATAACAACCAGAGTTTGGAAGTCTCTCTCTACATAGAACATAGAAAAATACAGCGCAGTACAGGCCCTTCGGCCCTCTTAAATGACCATAAAGAGGGAGAGTCCACCACTGCTACTGGCAGGGCATTCCATGAACTCACAACCTGCTGAGTAAAGAATCTATCCCTAACATCTGTCCTATACCTACCACCCCTTAATTTAAAGCTGTGTCCCCTAGTAACAGCTGACTCCATTAGCGGAAAAAGGTTCTCACTGTCAACCCTATCTAAACCCCTAATCATCTTGTACACCTCTATCAAATCTCCCCTAAACCTTCTTTTTTCCAATGAGAACAGCCCCAAGTGCCTCAGCCTTTCCTCATACAATCTTCCTACAATGCCAGGCAACATCCTGGTAAACCTCCTCTGCACTCGTTCCAATGCCTCCACATCCTTCCTATAGTATGGCAACCAAAACTGCACTCAATACTCCAGATGAGGCCGCACCAGAGTCTTCTACAACTGCAACATGACCTCAGGACTCCGGAACTCAATTCCTCTACCAATAAAGCCCAGTACACCATATGCCTTCTTCACAGCACTATTTACATGGGTGGCAACTTTCAGAGATCTGTGTACATGGACACCAAGATCCCTCTGCTCATCCACACTACCAAGTAGCCTACCATTAGCCCAGTAATCCATCTTCTTGTTACTCCTACCAAAGTGAATGACTTCACGCTTAGCTACATTGAACTCCATTTGCCACCTTTCTGCCCAGCTCTGCAACTTATCTATATCCCGCTGTAACCTGCCACATCCTTCTTTGCTGTCCACAACTCCACCGACTTTCGTGTCATCCGCAAACTTGCTTACCCAGCCTTCAAGCCCCTCCTCTAGGTCATTTATAAAAATGACAAACAGCAATGGTGCCAAAACAGATCCTTGTGGAACACCGCTAGTAACTGCACTCCAAGATGAACCTATACCATCAATTACTACCCTCTGTCTCCTTCCAGCCAGCCAATTCCTAATCCAAACCTCTAATGCACCCTCAATGCCATACCTCCGCAGTTTTTGCATTAGCCTGCCATGGGGTACCTTATCGAACGCCTTGCTAAAATCCATATACACCACATCTACTGCTTTAGCCTCATCCACTTCCTTGGTCACCTTCTCAAAGAACTCAATAAGGTTTGTGAGGCACGACCTGCCCTTCACAAAACCATGCTAACTATCCTTGATCACATTATTCCTATCCAGATGTACATAAATCCTATCCCTTACAATTCTCTCTAAGACTTTGCCCACAACAGAAGTGAGACTCACTGGCCTATAGTTACTAGGGCTATTCCTACTCCCCTTCTTGAACAAGGGGACCACATTTGTTATCTTCCAGTCTTCTGGCACTATTCCCATAGACAACGACGACATAAAAATCAAGGTCAATGGCTCCGCTATCTCCTCCCTAGCTTCCAGAGGATCCTAGGATAAATGCCATCAGGCCCAGGAGACTTTTCTATTTTCATCCTTTCCAGTATTCCCCAGACCTCTTCCCTACATACCTCGAGGCCATCCATTCTAATCACTTGTGACTCAATATTCACATCAGCAACAGTGTCCTGTTCCTGAGTGAATGCTGAAGAGTATTGATTTAGTGTCTCTCCAATCTCCTCCGCCTCCACGCACAACTTCCCACTACTATCCTTGACTGGACCGATACCTACCCTAGTCATCCTTTTATTCCTGACATACCTATAGAAAGCCTTTGGGTTTTCCCTAATCCTACCAACTAAGGACTTTTCATGTCCCCTTCTCGCTGCTCTTAGCTCTCTCTTTAGATCCTTCCTGGCTACCTTATAACCCTCAATCGCCCCAACTGAACCTTCACGCCTCATCTTTACATAGGCTGCCCTCTTCCCTTTCACAAGGGATTCCAATTCCTTATTAAACCACGGCTCCCTCACAAGACCCTTTACTCCCTGCCTGACTGGTACATAATTATTAAGGACACCCATTAGCTGTTCCTTGAACAATCTCCACATATCATTTGTGTTCTTCCCTTGAAGCCTATTTTTCCAATCCACGCATCCTAAGTCATGCCTCACCGCATCATAATTTCCCTGCCCCCAGCTATAACTCTTGCCCTGCAGTGCACACTTATCCCTCTCCATCACTAGAGTAAAAGTCACCGAGTTGTGGTCACTGTCCCCAAAGTGCTCACCTACCTCCAAGTCTAACACCTGGCCTGGTTCATTACCTAGAACCAAATCCAGTATAGCCTCACCTCTTGTTGGCCTGTCTACATATTGTGTCAGGAAACCCTCCTGCACACATTGGACAAACACCGACCCATCTAACGAACTCGAGCTATAGCTTTCCCAGTCAATATCTGGGAAGTTAAAGTCCCCCATAACAACCACCATGCTACTTTCACTCTTCTCCTGAATCATCCTCGCAATACTTTCCTCTATTTCTCTCAGACTATTAGGAGGCCTGTAGAAAACTCCTAACTGGGTGACCTCACCTTTCCTATTTCTAACCTCAGCCCAAACTACCTCAGATGGCAAGTCTTCCTCCACCGTCCTTTCCACCGCTGTAATACTATCCTTGACAAGCAATGCCACACCTCCCCCTCTTTTACCCCCATCTCTGACCCTACTAAAACATTTAAACCCTGGAACCTACAACAGCCATTCCTGTCCCTGTTCTACCCACGTCTCTGTAATGGCCACAACATCGAAGTCCCAGGTACCAACCCACACTGCAAGTTCACCTACCTTATTTCTTATACTTCTGGCATTGAAGTATACACACTTCAAGCCACCTTCCTGTTTACAGGCACCCTCCTTCGAGATCGATGCCATGTTCCTTACCTCCCTAACACTCAAGGTCCTGTACCCTAAAGCTACAGTCCAGGTTCCCATGCCCCTGCAGAATTAATTTAAACCCTCCCAAAGAGCACTAGCAAACCTCCCCCCAAGGATACTGGTGCCCCTCAGGTTCAGGTGTAGACCATCCTGTTTATAGAGGTCCCACCTTCCCCAGAAAGAACCCCAGTTGTCCAGAAACCGGAATCCCTCCCTCCTGCACCATCCCTGTAGCCACGCATTTAACTGTTCTCTCTCCCTATTCCTCGACTCTCTATCACGTGGCACGGATAACAAACCAGAGACAACAACTCTGTTCGTTCTAGCTCTGAGCTTCCAACCAAGCTCCCTGAAAGCCTGCCTAACATCCTCACCCCTCTTCCTACCTATGTCGTTGGTGCCAACGTGGACCACGATCTGGGGCTACTCCCCCTCCCCCTTAAGGACCCGGAAAACACGATCAGAGACATCATGTACCCTTGCACCTGGGAGGCAACATACCAATCGTGAGTCTCTGTTGCCCCTGACTCTCTCAATTGCAAAAAATGGTGCCCAGTGAAAAAGCAACTTGGAGTAATACCCATTCACCAAGAGCTCAATGACATCTGCAAACCTTGCTTATGAAGAAAGAAGACAACTAAAAACAAAAAGGGTTCAGCTCATTCTGACAACTTGATGATTCTAAGAACTTTATGCTGCAATCCTTTTGCCTTCCTATCTGTACTAAATACCCTCTATTCTCCTGCCCACACCCCTTTTAAACTCAGTACCTTCACTGACTGTGTGTTTGATGCCATATATTTATTCTTTGTTTTGGTGATTAGATGATAAATTTATTTTTTATTTAACTCAAAACAACCTAATCTGGTTCCATCATTTTAATCTAATTGCTTACATTTTAAGTGAAATGTATTAACTGAGAAGGTTGTGAATGTTTTGTATTCTCCACTATAGAGGGCTTTGGAAACTCAGTCTTTGAATAAGTATAAGGTAGAGATTAATAAATTTCTAACTACCAATCACATACATGGTATTGGAGGGTTTGAGATATAAAAGTAAACTGGAAAGACTGAGACTTTTTTTCACTGGAACATAGAAGGTTGAGGAGTGACTATATTGAGGTTTATAAAATCATGAAGGGCATAGATAAAGTGAATGACAAGGTCTTTTCCCTAGGGTGGGAGAGATCAAAACTAGCAGGCATATTTTTAAGGTGAGAGGAGAAAGATTTAAAAAGGACATGAGGGCAACTTTTTTTTTACAGAGTAGTTTGTGTGTGAAATAAACTGGCAGACAAAGTGGTGGGTACAGGTACAGTTACAACATTTTAAAGACATTTGGATAAGTTCATGAATAGAAAATGTTTGGAGGGATATGGGCCAAGTGCAGGCAGGTGGGACCAGTTTAGTTTGGGAACATGGTCATCATAAACTGCTTGGTGCAAAGGGTTTGTTTCCATGTTGTATAACTGTATGGGGATGGGATGGATAAAAGGCATTAATGTGTTCAATCAATCATGATGGTATTGAATAGCAGGGGAGGCTGAAAAGGCAGAGTGGCCTACTTCTTTTCCTGTGTTCCAATGTACCTATGTTAGCCGCACTCTAAAAATAAATAAAAATATTTGTTGTGACCAAACAAGCAGGTGTTAAAGAAAGATAAGCTGATTCTCCTTCCCCCACTAGACCTAACAATATTTTTGTGTGTTTGTCAAATGTAAAAGGATTAAAAGTTGAATTTACACTAGAGCTGTTTGATCAGTGAGACACAGTTTTGCTCATGTAGCAATTCTAACATTGAAGGGTGCAAGAATTTCTTGTTCATCTGACAAAGTAGCAGCGTTCCAAAAGCTTGTGATTTCTAATAAATCTGTTGGACTATAACCTGCTCTTGTGTCTTCTGTCCTAAACTATCAAAATGGTATCATATTGTGGTGGCGCATGAAATCTTTTCACTGTATTATATTCTATTTCTCACTGTAAAATATAGGTAACGATAAAAATCAGTGATTCATTAATTTGTCATCAAGTCTGCTTTTTGGTAAATGCTATCTTTTTGGGCCATATGTGACAAAGTCACTTGTAAATGTATATACTCTGCTTTATTCCCTGCTATAGCTCAATATTGTCAAAAGCTGTCCTTTGTGTCTGCCAGCCACAAGGCTTTTATATATGAACTTGCTTTCTGTTAGCACTTCTTCAATGGTTGCCTTGTAGTAGCCAAGAAAATACAATTGATCCTTTTACAATTTTTACAAACTCAACATCTTTTTCAAATGTTCTTAAAATAAATTACACACTCCACAGACATTTTAAAGAGTTTAAATTGTCCTTACTATGCAGCTCCCTGATTAAAGATCATCAAAATACTGCATTTAAAGTGCCAGCACTGCTGCAGGCTAGAGGAGCTAATGGCCTTCTATTATGTTTTGATTTATTTGATTTTATGACTTTGCATCATATGTCAAATAGCTGTAATTCCTCTTTATGATTCTGCAACATTGTACTTCTATGTTTATAGCAGAGTGGGAGGATATTTGACCCAGTGTTAGTCCTAGTTTATTAAAAGACCCATACAATTAGCTCCACAGCTCAGTTCTAACTCATAGCCCTGAATTTTTGGACTAACATTCTGAGTTTCTGTATTCTATAAAAGATCCTTTTCTTTGCCTTTCAGGTTGGAAACCTTGGTTTGTTGTTCATGCTTTTGTTTTTTATCTATGCGGCTCTTGGAGTTGAACTCTTTGGAAAGCTGGGTGAGATTTTAATTGATATCCTTGTTATAGCCAACTTAGATATTTTCTAATCAGGAGTATTATTTCAAATGTTTGAAGTAGGTAGCACTTGAACCTTGTCTTCTGGCTCAGAGGTAGGGACACTACCATTTTGCCACAAGAGCCCAATTTTCAGAGTTTATTTCAAGGCTTAAGTAGAAGTTCATGCCCCCATTTATTGTAGTTTACACAGACCAATGGGTACTATTAAAATAAAGGGGGTTAGTTTAGCATGGATGTATAGTTTTCAACACAGAATGATACCAACAGCATAAGTTCAATTCCTAAATGGCTGAGGTTACCATGAAGGGCTCTCCTTCCCAACCTCTCCCCTCACCTGAGTTATGGTGATCCTCAGGTTAAGCCACCACTAGTCATCTATTTCATGATACAGCAGACCTATGATTTGGTAAAACTGTTGTAACTTTGCCTTTGTTAAAATTATTTTCAATATAAACTATGAAAATTCATCACTTCCTGCCTTTTAAAATAGGTCCAAAATAAAACTTGGCACCAAGCAATGAAAATTCAAATGAAAGGGAATTGTTAGTCATATCAATTAAAGGCACTTCATATAACCTTTAATAATGGATTGGACTATTTTGCTTCTCAGTTTGTAATGATGAAAATCCATGTGAAGGCTTGAGTCGACATGCAACATTTGAGAATTTTGGAATGGCATTTCTAACTTTATTCCGAGTTTCTACTGGTGATAACTGGAATGGAATAATGAAGGTACGTAATTACTTACACTGAATTGTTCAGTTCAAGCATTACTAATACACCAAGAACCTATTCATTAGAATGTCCCAGGAAAATTAAATGATCTAATTTATCTGTATTTATGTTCAATTCACTTTACTTTGTTCATCAGTAATTAATGGTATCTCCCTACAGTCTTCATCTCAAAACGTTATACCACATGAGGTATAAATAAAGGGGGAGCAGATATAGGACTGAGTTGAGGAGGATCTTCTTCATCCAAAGGATTGTGAGCCTATGGAACTCCCTACCCAGTGAAGCAGTTGAGGTTACTCATTGAATGTTTTTAAGGCAAAGATAGATTTTTGAACAGTAAAGGAATTAAGGGTTATGGTGAGCAGGTGACCACAAAAGAACTAGCTGTGATCTTATTGAATGGTGGATCAGACTCGATAGGCCAGATGGCCTACTCCTATTCCTATTTCTTATATTCTTATGCTTTTATATATTTCTGATATTTTTGAATTTTAACAGGGCTGGAATGGGCTACTTGACTGACAGGAATCATCCACTTCGTAACAAAGAAGATTATTTCCTAATGATAAATGAGTGGATTAGCATTAGGCGAGAGGAAATTTTCATAAAATACTCAAAACAGCCCCAAAACTGCCTCCAAGTCATCCACTTCTGGGTTTAATAGTAGAGTAGGAACAGTCAAACAGCTCCCATGGGATAGATTTTGTCATCTAAATATTATAATGAGTTTGGGAACCTCTCAGCCACTCAGGAAATGAGCCACTCAGCTCAAAGAGGAATAGTTAGCTTCAAAGGCTTGTGGGCCAGGATGGTGAGCAAGCATGCTTCTATGCCCAAAGGATCAGATCTGTCTTCTCCAACCAAGACTTGAATGCTTCAAGAGGTCAGGTGTATAAATAGATGGAAATATCAACAGTCAGTCATTTATCCTAATTGTAGGATATATGATTGATTGTTGATATTTCCATCTATTTCTGTTGAGTACATATATTTCTGATAATTGTTTCTTAATGCTAAGCATTCAAGATGGGGTTTAATTCACGTTTTTTTAATAACTACCGGTTTCTCAATGGGCTATCTGGAGGAGAGGCAAGGTAAAGAGCCAGCACGCATCCTAAAGGACAAAAGAGAAACTGAAGGGCAAGGCAACTGAAACAGTTGTTAGGAATTGTTAGGAATAAAGTAAAAGGAACATCCCTTTTGTTTGGATACAGATCAACACTGACAAAAGCTAATTAGAAACAGGTCACCAGATAGCTGTCTTGGAGTGACATACACATTTAAAGGTAGATAATCTTTTTAACAAGGATTCATTTTATTTTTCGCACCTTAAGTCATGAATTCTCAAGACTGACTGTTGGGAAGGGGTACAATGCTTATTACACCTCCACCCAAATACGAGCATGCATGTTGGATTGGAGTAATGATTTCAAAATACTTTTAAAATGTATTAAGAGTAATCAATGATTTTGCTGTCAGGTCTGCAAAAAGATCTAAGTTGGTTATGCATCTTTTTTTCTAAAGTTGACAAGAATAATTTTTGTAAAGGAGTTTGATACAACAGTAATGAGATTCCTACTAAAGAACTGAACGAAATCCAAAGAAACTAAATGTATTCCACAGGTTGATTGTGATTTTTGCCAGGTCTACAAACAAACTATAACAGCAACAGAGGTTAAGGCTGATATTTTTCCCTCAACCTGCTGAAATACATCTGATTCTAATTAAAAAAAATTTCTCATCTTTTGTTTATTAGATGATCATTCTGCAAGATTCCATATGATGGGCTGCCTTTGCACTGAAAAAATTAAGTGATTGTAATCATGCCCTTCTCAATATCATTGTACAGTTATTGCAAGCTTCATGCTTTCTGCATTGCTGAGGTCTAAACTGTACAACCTTTCCTTATGGTCATTTGAACTATTAATCTTCTTTCAAAATAATGATGCTGCATGTGCAGTGTGAACACTGGATGTGATGTGACCTTCACTTGAGATGAGGCTATTCTTTTTTAAAATGCCAGAAGGTCTCAGTACAATCACTATAATTATGATTGAGCTGAACAGATGAGCCACAGGAAGAGGCAATTTATAAATGCTCAGTTCAATGCCCATGCGATGAACAGCAATCAGAATTCTGAATGGAGTCACCTACACAAAAGAAATTTCTTATAGGTTATTAAATGGAAATTCAATGTAGAAAAATACTCAATAACTGTAGAGTTGTATAGAGTACCATTAGATTTCAGATTTACTATCAGGGTCCTAGTCGGGTATTAGATTGTAACAAAGAGGTTTGATTGGTTTCGCAATATAGTTTTAAGATCCACAGGTGAGAATAACAAGATATTTTTACACATTTCTAAAGTATAACGAGAGAATGAAGAGCTTTATGCATGTGAAATATTCCCAACTTAAGTGCATTACAACTCATTCAAAATTATGTATGTGCATCCTATCCCTCACTAATACTTGCTGCTCATTACTTATAAACTCCCTGATACTTTGGTACTCATTTTAAAAACAAAAAGTGCTGAAAGAACCTAGCAGGTCTGGCAGCCTATGCTGAAAGTGAAACAAAGTGAATATTTTAAGCCCAATGTGGCTCTCTTACTTGGAGCACAGGTGCTCCAAGACCTTAATTTTTCCTGTCTCTAAAACCTCCCCTAATCCAATGTGGTAATGCATAGAAGAAGTGCTGGAACTACTGAACAGGTCAGACAAGATTTATGGATTGAAACAGAGTTAACAGTCATGAGTTGGAGATGCCGGTTTTGGACTGGTGTGTACAATGTTAAAAATCACACTACATCAGGTTTCTCCTGCTCCTTTGATGCTGCTTGACCTGCTGCGCTTTTCCAGCAACACATTTTTCAACACCAGGTTATAATCCAGGTTAATTTGGAACCACTTGTGCTGCTGCATCCACAACCACCTGATGAAGGAGCAGCGCTCTAAAAGCTAGTGCTCCTAAATAAACCTGTTGGACTATAAGCTGGTGTTATGTGATTTTTAACAGAGTTAAGGGTGACAGTTGTTGGCAGCAGAACTGTAAACGCATGACATTTTCTCAAGAGGTCAAAGGTATGAGTATCAAAATTAAAGGCGCTAAGACAGGCATTAATTTTCTGTAAGTCAAGGGGGGCATTCTCACTGTTAAAGAAGCTTTTCCCTCAATTACACATGCATTGTTCTCCTTTCCTCGCCATTACCCACTCTTAGTCATCAATGCCTCCCTGCTAATAGTTGAACAAAGCTCTCATACAAGAAAAAGCAGCACTACTCACTCCAACACCAGCAGGAAGACTACCTCACCCGCTGCATGTCATGCTTAACCAGTTGTGAACCTGAAGGCCTGTTTATCTTGTTTGCTGATTACTGAATTTGACAGGTGCACTTAATTCTGTTGAGGTTGCCTTTTATTGAGCATGCACATCATGCAACGGTTCCCGACATCTGCCATGAGAAGCTTAATCCAATATCAATTTAGTTCTGTAGTTTCATACTGCCTTTGGAAGCTAACCTTTGGCCTTCTGCAAAATTACGTGCTGATCATTTTGCTGTTGCGAGCTTCAAAAGATTCTGCCCAACTAATGGAAGTTTCTCTTTAACCTGAAAGATTAACATTGGTTTTCTGACCAACCTGTTAAGTGTTCTCAGCATTATCTGTTTTTATTTTAGATTTGTAGATTCACAACATGTTGCTTTAATATGCTGATATGCACTTTGCTCTTCAACTTTGCTTCGTCTGCTCTGACAAAGTCTTCAGTTATCTTGATCTCAACTTATAGCTAGATCCAGCACCCTCATATCTCTCCTCCCACATCAGAAACTTCATCAAATCCAACCTCTTTCACCATTCCTTCTGTCATCTTTGCAAGCTGTACCACCACTGCTGGTCATCCATTTTTACCATTGTTTGTAATTTGGAAAATCTTGCTTTGTTGAGGGTGGTACATAAATGCAAGTCGGCACTCATTATTTACACTCTTTTGAATTTTCACAGGATACATTGCGAGAATGTGGCAGTGAGGATAAGCACTGCCTCACCTACCTCCCTTTCTTTTCTCCTGTGTACTTTGTCACTTTTGTTCTAATCGCTCAGTTTGTGCTTGTCAATGTTGTGGTTGCTGTTCTAATGAAACATTTGGAGGAGAGCAATAAAGAAGCCAAAGAGGATGCAGAGCTTGATGCAGAAATAGAGCTGGAAATGTCACAAGCCCAGGGAGCATCAAGTAGCAACATTGGACAAACTCCTATCCTTGACAGCAAAGCCACAGGAGCTGGCCAGGAGTCAGTACAACTTGAATCACCAGTACATGTAAAACAATTAGTGGTGAGTGCAATTTACACTATTTCTTTTATTCATAGAAAAGGATCACAAGCAAGCTTATTAGTTAACTTTTTGGGGTATCGTTATAATACATTCAAAAGTACTACAACAAAAGTGTTGTTGCTTTCATACTAATTAGACTTGGGGCTGAATTTTCCCATGCATGTCACAATTCTGACATAAGCTTCAATTCCACAGTAGGATGTGGAGCACAATCTTCACAGAGATTGCCAATTAAAACATTGCTCAAGGACACCCATTATCAAGGACGGGACTGAGTTCTAATGCCAAGAGGTCTGTTCTGCTGATCTGCTTTGTGGTGTGAGAGGGATGGTACCTTCATAGGAGGGAGCTACATTAGTTAGGACAGCCAACCTCCATGAATTGGCTACAATGATATGCCTTATGCTTGAGGAGACCCAAGATGTGGAAATTTAATGCCAGCATTTAATGAAAGGTCTCACATAGTTAATGGCTTAAACATCCCAGAGAGATAGATTAGAGTGGTGCTGGAAAAGCACAGCAGGTCAGGCAGCAACCAAGGAGCAGGAAAATCGATGTTTCAGGCAAAAGCCCTTCATCAGGAATGCCTGAAACATCTGCAGTCCTCACTTTTGCCTATCCCATAGAGATAGTCAGGTTCCTGTGTGAAATTTGAAAAATTTGAATCCATTTTAACAATTGAGTTTAATTACCCTATTGAGTGTCCTAATTGGCTATGTACCATTTCAGGCAGGTTGCCATTGCTGCTGGGAGTCTTCATGCAGGAAAATCATACAGCCATGTGTTTTGGACTGGCCTGACACAAACCAATTGCATTTTCCATGTTCCCTCTCCACTTCCCAAATCACTTCCATCTGCTTGGAAGAATTTAGTTCATGGGGTTTAACGACTTATATTGTGTTAAGGATGATTAAATTTGTATAACACCTGTGATAATTTTAGGAAGTCTGAAATCACTTCCTAGTAAAACAAAAGTCCTCTTTGATGTACAGTCACTGTTGTAATGTAGGAGATGAGCCAGCTTTTTGTACCAGCAATGTGATGATAGCCAAAATATCTATTTTGGTGGTAGGGGGATGAGTATTGGCCAGGATACTGGGAATAATGCTCCTCCCGTTCCTTTGAAATAGTCCCACAGGGAGTTTTATGTCCACTTGAGAGAGCAGTTGGAACCATAGTTTGATATATTCACCAAAGCATGGCCCGCCTGATAATGCCACATTCTCTCAGTACTCCACTGGATTATAAAACTAGATTATTTTACTTTCCGGGTTGGGATTTGAAACCACAATCTTCTGTCACAAAGATGTGGGTATGATCGCTAAACCATCGCTAAAAACTGAATAATATAATACAAAAATAGATTAAGAAAATATAATATCCTTTTCAGAAGGCTTCAAACTGCCTGAAAACAATCATTTAACTTCCTTATAAGGATATATATAACCTGAACTTGAAATTTACATTAGCAATCAGGTCAAATTTGAGTTCAGTCCTTTATGCTGGTAAACTCCAGGCTGGATTAAAACACAGGATTTACCTCTCTTTCATTGGAACTTGGGAGCTCATCCAAGTTTCCAACCCAGCATTATTTTCATCATGTAGTAATGATTTTCAGAATGTATCCATGGCTGTCAGATGAATGAGTCTGAGCCATTTTGATTATGTTGGACCAGTATGCAGATAGGAAATTTCTTGTTGATTCATGTCTGGGATGCTTTGTGCGAGTGGGTTTGCATCAGATTAGATTAGATTACTTACAGTGTGGAAACAAGCCCTTCGGCCCAACAAGTCCACACTGACCCGCCGAAGCACGACCCACCCAGACCCATTCCCCTACATTTACCCCTTTACCTAACACTACGGGCAATTTAGCATGGCCAATTCACCTAACCTGCACATTTTTGAACTGTGGGAGGAAACCAGAGTACCCGGACGAAACCGGTCAGTCGCCTGAGGCGGGAATTGAACCCGGGTCTCTGGCACTGTGAGGCAGCAGCGCCTGCCACCGTGCCGCCCATAAGATCAGAGTGATTTCAGCCAATTAAAATACAAATGGATATGTCACCCAATGTTTCTGACATCGCATCTTGCCATTAGCCACTCTCGGTGATAGTATTATATTTCTTGAGTATGTGATGTTGTGACATCATTAATATCAGCAGACTTCACTCACCATAAATGTGAACTTCAATTGTCCTTTAAAGTAATATCAGATCAAAGACAATAGCATTCTTCAAATGGTATCTTTAGTTTAAGATAGCAAAAGCTGTAACTTACATTTTTGTTTTCAAAAAATGAAATTAAAATATGAAAAGAGCTTTTTAGTGGTTTCCTGAATTGATAGTGCATAATTTTATCAATCCATCAATTGAATTATTTTACTTTTATGCCATAGTTTGCCCCCATCCCTCCTCTCCTTTGGGTGCTGAGGATATGCCCTGAAAAGGGCATCAGACCTGTAAAGTAAATAATAATCCAGTACCAGGACAACTCAGTCTCCATTGGCAAAGTGATAAGTAATTGTCCTGTGTATTGCTGCTTCAGGTGGAGAACTTTGATTCTGGCAGACCTTCCAGTTCTTTGCTTGCTGGTTTGCAAATCTTTCCTCCCCATATTGGAGAAGGTATCAACCATAATTATGATGTCAAGTTTATAATAATTACATCCGAGCAACTCCTAATCCAGTAAATTTGCTGCTGAGTTCATCCTGAATTGTAAGTGCTGTACATTGAGCCCCAAAGAAACTGGCTGGATTACTGAACCGTTTCCAGTTCCATTGCGGTACTAGTGAAAAACATCCCAGGAGGGTTAAGAATGGAAGCAATTTGGTTGGGGCTAAGGAACAAAAGATGCAGTTAGATTTCTGGGTGTTATCTATAGGCCAGCAACAGGTGGGAAGAATGTAGAGGAATATTCCTCTGAAATGTGGTGATTGTTTAGGGAGCACTTGCTGATAGTGCTGGATAGGTTTGCCCCACTGAGCCAAGGAAGGGATGGTAGGGTGAAGGAAGCTTGGGTGACAAGGGATGTAGAACATCTAGTCAAGAGGAAGAAAGAAGCTTACTTAAGGTTGAGAAAGTAAGGATCAGACAGGGCTCTAGAGGGTTACAAGGTTGCCAGAAGGAACTATGCTTAGAAGAGCTAGAAGGGGGCATGAAAAATCTTTAGTGGGTAGGATTAAGGAAAACCCCAAGGCATCCTACAGTCATATAAGGAACAAGAGGATGGCCAGAGTGAGGTTAGAGCCGATCAGGGATAGTGGCGGGAACTTGTGCCTCAGAGGAGGTTGGGAAGGTCCTTCATGAACACTTTACTTGAGTATTCACTTCTGAGAGGGACCCTGTTGTTTGTGAGGACAGCATGAATCAGGCTGATATGCTCGAACAAGTTGATGTTAAGAAGGAGGATGTGCTGTAAATTTTGAAAAACATAAGGATAGATAAGTCCCCTGGGTCAGGCGGGATATACCCAAGGTTACAATGGGAAGCGAGGGAAGAGATTGATGCACATTTGGCGATGATCTTTTCATCCTTACTCTCCACTGGAGTAGTGCCAGATGATTGGAGAATAGTAAATGTTACTCTTTTGTTCAAGAAAGGATATAGAGATAATCCTGGGAATTACAGACAAGTCAGTCTGTGGTGGACAAGTTATGGAGAGGATTCTAAGAGACAGGAATTGTGTTTACTTGGAAAACCATTGTTTGATTAGAGATGGTCAGCATGGCTTTGTGAGGCATAGATCATGCCACACAAGTCTTATTGAATTCTTTGAGGATGTGGCAAAAACACATTGATGAAGGTAGAGCAGTGAATGTGGTGTATGTGGATTTTAGCAAGGCATTTAATAAGGCTCCCCATAGTAGGCTCATTCAGCAAGTAAGGAGGCATGGGATACAGGAAAATTTTGCTGTCTGGATACAGAATTGGTCTGCCCAAAGAAGACAGTGGGTGGTGATAGATGGAACGTATTCAGTACGGTGACCAATGGTGTGCTGCAGGGATCTGTTGGATGAGGAAGTGGAAGGGTGGGTTAGTACGTTTGCTCATGACACAAAAATTGGTGGAGTGGTAATAGTGTATAGGGCTGTTGTAGGTTGCAGTGAAACATTTATTAGATGCAGAGCTGGGCTGAAAGGTGGCAGATGGAGTTCAATCTGAAAAGTGTGAAGTGATTCATTTTGGAAGGTAAAATTTGAATGCAGTTTACAGGGTTAAAGGCAGGATTCTTGGCAGTGTGGAGGAACAGGGATCTTGGGGTACATGTCCATAGATCCTTCAAAGTTGCCACCCAAGGTGATAGAGTTGCTAAGAAGACGTATGGTGCTTTAGCTTTCATTAGCAGGGAGATTGAGTTTAAGAGCCGCAAAGTTATGCTGCAGCTCTGTGGAGCCCTGGTTAGACAACGCTTGGAATATTATGTTCAGTTCTGGTCGCCTCATTATCGGAAGGGCGTGGAAGCTTTTGAGAGAGGGTGCAGAGGCAATTTACCAGGATGCTGCCTGAACTGGAGGGCATGCCTTATGAAGAAAGGTTGTGGCATCTAGGGCTTTTCCCATTGGAGTGAAGGGTGAGAGGCGACATGATAGAAGTGTACAAGATTTTGAGAGGCACAGATAGAGTGAATAGTCTATTCCCAGGGCACAAATAACTATCACAAGGGGGCATAACTTTAAGGTGATTGAAGGAAGATTTCAGGAATATGTCAGAGGTTGGTTCTTTACACAGAGAGTGGTGAGTGCGTGGGATGTACTGCCAGCATTGGTAGTAGTGTCAGATACATTAGGTACATTTAAGCGATTCTTGGATAGGCATATAGATGATAGTAAAATGAAGGGTATGTACATTAGTTTGATCTTAGAGTAGGATAAAAGTTCAGCACAACATCAAGGTCCAGAGGGCCTGTACTATTCTATGTTCAACAAGCTTACAAGGAAATAACCAAGGTGCAAAGAATTATATGGATGCCATCATGAATGGCTTTAAATATCCAAATATAGACTGGAATGGTAGTAATGTAAAAATTAATGTAAATGTAGGAATAAGAGTTCCTAGAGTGTGTGTAGGAATATTTAAATAATATGTTTCTGGTCCACTGAAAAAGAGATGCTGCCCGATGCTGGAAATGAGGTTAACCCAGTGTGAGTAGAACATTTGGAGGATTGTGGTCGATGTATCAAATAGCTTAGGCTGACAATAGAAAAGGACAAAGACCAATCCGCAGTTTAATGACAGATGAAAAGCCAACTTCAATGGTAAGAATGGAGCTGAATCAAATAAATTGGAGTCAAAAATTGGCAGAATAAACTATAGCTGAACATTGGGATACCTTCAAAAAAGAGATACTATGGGCATATTCAATGTAGGAAAAAATAGCCAGAGCTGCCTGGATGCCAAAAGCAATAGAAATTAATATACACAAGAAAAAAGTGCATACATGAGATGTCAGGTAGAAAAACATTTGCTAACTAGGCCAAATATAGAAAGTATCAAAGAAGATGTGTAAAGAAAGGTAAGTAAGAGAAACAAAGAGTGAGTATGAAAACAAAACTGGTAACCAACATGAGAAAGAACTCCAAAATTCCCTATAGTCAACAAATAGTAAGAAGATGGTAAAAGGAAGAGCAGGGCTGATTAGGGACAAATGTAGTTTTGATGTTGAGGCAAAGACTATGGAATTAACAGCATGAATGAATATAAGAATAAAAGCTTAGAGGATGTAAATTACAAGCAATCTTGAAGTGTTAAAGATTTGAAACAACTTTACAGTGATAAGAAATAAAAAGATATTGAGAAGAAATGAAAGAAGAAATAATACTTCTGCAAAGATTTAATATTGAACCACAGAGTACAACATTGGATATCCAGGAGGAGTTCTTAAGGTACAGAATTCCTTCAGGATTAAACACTACATCCGAGACTGAGAAAGTTATTATGTTATTGTGTTCAGAAGCACTTGTATTGAATTATGTTATTAATCCTCAAAATAATTAACAAAAATAAAGATATCTTTGAGGAAGTTTTAAAAGCCTTTGATGATTCTCAACCTGTAAGGTGTAGTGCCCCTAAGGTTAAACCAGCACCAGTTGTCTCTCTCTAATGAGAGCGCAGGTCTGGTAAGAGAACTTTACTATATTTCAGTTTTCAGTTCAGTCTAAAGGAAACAGATTTTTAAGTAAACAAGACTTTGTAGAAGAGTTCAGCTTTTAGGTGAATCTGTAAACAATTAATTGTGAGGTTTGAAAACAGTTCATAGGAGACAGAATTGTTAATGGAATTCTTGATGAAACATTGTCAGATTTCTTACAGTGCAAGGAATATTTAACTTTTGAAAAAACTATTCCAAATCATGCTGGTAGCAGAAACCTGAAAGACTCATAGACAGTTCCTGAGAAAAGAAGTCCAACTCAAGAGAATAACAGAGACTATTCTCTTTATAAATTATGGACACTTGGGGGGAAAAAACAAGTGGCAAGTCAACATCGAACAGCAGATACCAAGAGTCAGAATCATTGTTAGTGTTGTGGGAAAATAAAACCTCACAGGCAGTGCCCAGCCATGAGAGGATGCTATTTTTTAAAACACCTAAAATTACTTCCAGAAGATGTACGGACAAAAGAGTCAGGGCAGTAGAAGTACTGGTGGTCATACATGCAAAGAGGTCTACACAGTACAAGATCCACAACTATTGTAAAAAAAAAAGCACCTGAGTTAGTATACATAACTCTATATGAAAACATACAAGAGGCATTTCTCAGAGAAATTACTGTTTTGAATGAAAGTGGAGATTCAGCCAACTCAAGTTTCACAGAGCTTGTTTAAATCAATGGACCTTTTGTTAATTTGAAACTTGATACAGAAACAAATATTTCCATCCCATCAGAACAAATGCCATGGCTAAAGGACCTGAAATAACAGTTTATAAAGATTAAATCTGTATGGTCCAGATGGAACAACTCTGAAGATTAAAGTTATGTTCCAAATAACACAACACAAACAGCGAATGAGGATTGAAAACACAAAAGTGATTCACAATCAATGTTCCTCACTTTTGACAATACACACATGTCTTGTCCTCACTATCATTGAGAGGACAGTGAGTGTTTCACTAGTTCAAAGAAAATATCTGGTCCAGAAGAAAACAGTTGTCAAACAATTGGTCCAATAGTAGTCTATTGTCAACCACCAAGTCAAAAAGTTTCTGAAATCTGGCAGGAACCCAAAAAGAAGAAAGGATCTGTGAAGACAACTAAGAATTGCATTAATAATTACAAAGAAATGTTGCATATTGCCAAGAAAAGTGGCCAGCAAGCCAAAAGAAGCTCAAGTAACATTTGACAAGAACAAAAGAATAATCAAGATTGTTCCACCATTCAACAGCACTGTATTAACACAGCTAGACTAAACGTTCAGCAAATTGGTCAGGAAGACTTACTTTGGGCACTGACAGCATCTCATGATCATAGATGACTTACCTATATATGACAGAAGGCTACTTCTTCCATCTGCAGTTTGGCGAGCTGTAATGGAAAGGCTACACAGAGAACACTTGAGGATTGCCAGGTGTACAAAGAAGGCTCAGTCAGCAGTGTGATGGCTATAGAAACTCAAAGGAGATTAAAGATCTCATAACTCATTGGAAAATATGCAATTGTACGGGATTGTGAGGTGTAGAAAGTACTCCTATCATTACTGAAGACAGATCAGAAGATAAAGCTCACCAAAATTGAAAAAAGCAAATACTGAGAATAGAATTAATACTTGAGCTCATTCAAAGATCTTTAACTGATGGTGTTCAATCAGCAGATTATTCCAGTGAGCAAACTGATACAGCAGAATAGTCAATGCCAGTGAAGAAGACAGTGCTGAGTAAGCAGCAATCTTTCAGTTAGATGAGTGTGGATGTTCAGTCAAACAGCCATCAAGGACTATTAAAGATGTCCAACCTAATCAACAGGTGTAAAGTTTGTGTACTTTAACACAAATGTAATAGGTTGAGAGTACAAAGTTGCTTCAACGAAGTGGAGATTCTATGTATGTAACTCAAAGGAAGTCAGGCCTTTGTCCACAGATTCAGCAAGCACTCAGAAAGAAGAAAATGCTTGCTGTAGAAATACAGGATACAGTCAAAATAAAGTACTAACTTCAACAGAACAACCATCTCCCATGGTATTCATTCATGAAATTAAAGATCCTCCAATGATATTTTGCAGTACTTCCTGAAGTTAGCAGGAAAAGCGCCTCTGCAAATCGGAATTTGGGAGATTAAAGATCCTCCAGAGAAGGTAACAAACCTGAAATAGCTCCACAGAGACGAGTACCCCGTCACCATGTTACCCTTTATTTACACATGAACAGTCATTGACGTTAATACAGAGTCTGCACTCACCCTTTTCATGTTAGCAGGTACTCCCTGATTGGGGTTGTTAATCTGGTCCAATCATGTATCTCATATTCTATGAGGTCCAGTTGGCTTACCTCATTACAATCACAACAGAACCAATGATTCTATCCACCAGGAATGACTTCTGGGATGGATATCCAAGAAATATAAGATCCTGCAGTTTATTGATGTAATGCTATTCAGAATCAAAGTTAACAGTCCTCAAGCAAAAGACATAGCATTTTCCCAAGTCCGAAGAGAGTGCATTCTGGGAAAATTGTGAAACATTCAGACTGCCTGTACTGATTAGCTCAAAGATTTGTTAGATTAATGTATATGATTTAAAAAGATCTTTGGGTTTGGGGAGATGTTAACATTTATGTTACTTTGGGTTCTACCCAAGCTGATGATTTCACACAGCCTTTGGGTGGAGGTAACTGAAACTTGTATGAGTTCCTGAGAAGAGCCAAAATGTTTTCACAGCAATTGATAGTCCTAAATAGTTGTGCATATTAGGCAATGTAAACTGTGCCTGTTGTTATCATGCATTTAACTACGATGGAATGTTCAAGTGTCACTCTGTAGGCTCACCAATGGTCTATCCTCTATCACTCATAATTAGCTAGGTTCTAAAGACAGTATATAAAAGGAGTATTGGTGACAAGGAATTACTCAAACCACAATATGACACAATTCAAAATCATGAAGGATCAATAGATATGTGGTATCATTCCAGCTCACGAAAGGATCAACAGCAAGAGGTTATACATTTAAAGAAACTTATAAATGAAGCAAAAGCAACACGCTGAAGCAAATGCAGCAAATAGTTAAGGGCTGGAAGGCACTATCATTCCGCCTGAAAGTGTGGAGGAAGAAAGTTCAGTTCAAACTTTCAAAATTATACTCTTATCTGAAAAGAGAGATTATGTAGCCCGAGGTGGGAGAAGGCAGGGGAATGGGACTAAGTGAACTGAACATTCAGAGAACTAGTACAGCCGGGATGGACTGAATGGCTTTCTGTACAGTAATAATCTTGTGTTATTTTGAATGCTGACAGTCATTAGCTAAGAATTTATCTTGCATTTCCATTTGTCATGAAACTAGAAAATGTGTAATTATATTTATAATGTTACAAGATTATTGTTCAATGAAATACGAGAATATTTCATGCCTGTTCCATATATTTTCCAATTGATTTAACCTTTAAATCCGATCTCCGTTGCACTCACCTCTACTAATTTTACTTGTCAATTAAGTCTTGAGATTAGGTTTCTGCCTAAGCATTGGGGAATGAAGGCAATGACAAATGAAGCATTTGATAAACTGTCCTTTTTTTTCTATTTATAGAAATGAAATGCTTGTCACCAATGTAGCCTTCAAATATTGCGCACCAGTTTGGTTAGGCCACTTTTGGAATATTGTGTGCAATTCTGGTCTCCCTCCTATTGTGGAACTTGAAAGAGTACAGAAAAGATTTACAAAGATATTGCCAGGGTTGAAGGGTTTGAACTATAGGGAGCAGCTGAATAGGCTGGGGCTGTTTTCCCTGGAGCATTGGAGGCTGAGAGCTGATCTTATAGGAGTTTACAAAATCATGAGGGTCATGGATAGAGTAACTAGACAAGGTCTTTTTTTGGGCTGGGGGAGTCCAGAACTAGAGGTCATAGGTTTAGGTGAGAGCGGAAAGATTTAAAAGGGACTTAAAGGGCAACTTTTTCATACAGAGGGTGGTGCGTGTGTGGAATGAGCTGCCAGAGGAAATAGTGGAGTCTGGTACAATTACAACATTTAAAAAGCACCTGGATGGGTATATGACTAGGAAGGGTTTAGAGGGATATGGGTCAAGTGCTGGCAAATGGAACTAGATTTACTTAGGATATCTGGTCGGAATGGACGAGTTGGACTGAAGGGTCTGTTTCCGTGCCATATATCTCTATGACTCTAACTGAGGACCAACAAAATCGAAACTAACTAAAGTTTAGTCTCAATGTAAAAGAGAAAAAGCAAGCTGGAAATATATTTTCCAAACTAATCCAAAGTTAAAAATCACGCTACACTAGGTTATAGTCCAACAGGTTTATTTGGAAACACTAGCTTTCGAAGCACTGCTTCTTCCTTAGGTGATTGTGGAGAATAAGATCAAAGTTAAAAATCACACAACACCAGGTTCTAGTTCAACAGGTTTAATTGGAAGCACACTAGCTTTCAGAGCGTCGCTCCTTCATCAGGTGATATCTGATGAAGCGCTATCACCTGATGAAGGAGTGATGCTCTGAAAGCGAGTGTGCTTCCAATTAAACCTGTTGGACTATAACTTGGTGTTGTGTGATTTTTAACTTTGTACACTCCAGTCCAACACCAGCATCTCCAAATCAAGAATAAGATCATAAGACACAGAATTTATAGCCAAATGATAACAGTGTTGTGGAGATGTGATGATTCATTAAACAGTTTTCGATCAAGTCTTTCATCTTTTAGAATGGGATGTGTTGGTTTCTGTTTTTTGATATGTAACTCCCAGAACTTCTTTTAAATCAAATTATTAAGCAAGGTCTAGCTTTTCTAACAATAGGTGCCATCTCAGCTCAGACGATCATTAAGTTGTGAGGTCTGTCTGTGTCCCACTGTTGAGATAGACTGGTTTGATTTCTAAAGTGGGATTTACAGAATTTTACATGCACGTAATTCTGCAAAAACAAATTTAGCCCATAAGTTTATATGCGTGTGCATATCAGAGAGAGAGAGTGAGTGTCTGCATGAGAGTGTGTGTGTGTGTGTGTGTGGGTGTGGGTGTGAGTGCGTGTGATTGAGTGTGTGTATGTGTAGGTTTGGTTAAGTGTGTGTGGGTGTGATGGGGTATATCCCTGTGAGAGGGTGTGTGTGGGGGTTGTATGTATGTGCGTATGAGAGAGAGTCTGGGTGTGTGTGAGGCCATTTCCATGGGTACCAAACTTGGCTATCAACTTCTGCTCGGCCACTCTGCATTGTTGCTTGTCCCAAAGTCCGCCTTAGAGGATGGTCACCGAAGGTCCGAGGTTGAATGGCCCAGACTGCTAAAGTGTTCCCCGACTGGGAGGGAACACTCCTGCCTGGTGATTGTTGTGTAGTGTCCATTCATCTGTTGTCATAGCGTCTGTGCAGTGGCACAGTGGTTAGCACTGCTGCATCACAGCACCAGAGACCCAGGTTCAATTCCTGCCTCAGGCAACTGTCTGTGTAGAGTTTGCACATTCTCTCCGTGTCTGCATAGGTTTCCTCCCACAGTCCAAAAATGTGCAGGTTGGGTGAAGGGGTAAATGTAGAGGAATGGGTCTGAGTGGGTTGCTCTTCGGAGGGTTGGTGTGGACTTGTTGGGTCGAAGGGCCTGTTTCCACACTGTAAATAATTTAATCAATATAAAATGTATCTTATTCGCCATAATCACCAGCGGAAGAAACAGCACTTCAAAAGCTAGTGTTTCCAAATAAACCTGTTGTACTAAAACCTGGTGTTGTGTGATTTTTAACTTTGTCCACCCGAGTCCAACGCCAGCATCTTCAAGTCATAAACTACTCCAATTACAGCCTAGACAGATGACGTTTTCCACTTTGTGCAGTCTGTTGCCCTGAGCTTAAGACATGCATGGTGAATGTGCTTATTTCTACACCAGACCATGCACCGTTGCTTTGCTTAATTACTTAAATAGGTTTCTAAATCTGTTTAACATTATTTGTTATGCTGTTTCTTGGTTAAAAAGGCCGTTCTGGTAATTTGCAAGAAATTGTACTGTGATGTATGCTGCAATTCACTCCCAGTAAGAGCCTTTGAAGAAGCAATTTTGATTTACTGATTTCACATTATGCAATGTAGAATGGTTCAATGAGCAGAAGATTGATCGTTGCCTCATGCAGACTTTGATGTTGTCACAAATGCCCATTATAAAGTCACAATTTCTGATAGTCGTCCCAAATAAAAGCGGTAGGAAAGATATTGTGCTTGGTCACACACCCTCAAGCTACATAGAAGTAAAATCAGCCACAATTCCTCAAACTGATTACTGTGTTGTGACCACTGCTAAATAGCTAGTGAGTAAACATCTGGCTCAGATAGCATTGAGCTAGGCCTTGACACATTCTCATGGCTGAATCCCTCCACAAGAATCTGTGTCTGAGTTCACTTATTATCGTCAAATTATCAGTGGTCAGGACATAATTCATCATCAACAACGTTACACTTTGAAGAGAGCATCAAATTTTAGATCAGTGCTTTTAGTTTTAGTTAGGGGTCTTTCTGTAAAACAAATTCTTAAATACGTCACAAGATTTTAAAAGTACTCACTTTATTTGCAATTTACAGAGATCCTGATTTAAATACACATTTTTGGACCCATCAGTGCTAAATGATAGCAATAAAATCTGAAGGTATTTAATTGTTGTAAGTCTAATGGTGTAAATTTAAATACTTTAGATTTGGCATCATCACCTTTACACCAGGTATCCAGTTGATAATATTTTACTTGTGTTTCTATACAAATTGCTAACTTAAACTCCTTAGACAAAAACCACCTGCAGCAGTCGTCATTTTAATCATCGAGTCATGTAGCAACCATGTTCCCTTTACATATTTTTTGAAGTTTTTTAAAAATATAGATCATAAGTGATAAAAATTATAATGTGAATAACTGATCTGAAAAACGCATTTGACAATGTGTTAAATAATATCCAAAGCACATTAGATTGTAATCTCCTTGCAACGATTTAGGTTCATCCAACCATCAATGCAAATTGCAAAAATTAAGGTGAAGTGTCTTGAAGTGAGGGCCATGAATTGCATAATTACTTATGCACAAGGCTGTCTTTCTTACTCGACATATGGTGTCTGTTAGTTTGCTTTCAGCTTTCTATGAACAGTAGATACCACAGGGCCTGGAGTGCATCATCTGCACAAGGGAAGATAGTAGCTCGGGATAACATCACTGAACTAGCAACCTGCTATTCCAAACTAATGCTATATGGACACAAGTTCTCATCCTGCCATGGAAGCCAGTAGAAATTTAATTCAAATTAATAAAAAGCTGGAATTGAAGACTACACTCAGTAATGCTAACAATGAAACTTTTCATTGTTGTAAAATCTCATTTGGTTCACTAATCCCTTCTTGAGAAGGAAATGTGCCATCCTCATTGATCTAGCTTACATGTGACTGCAGACCAATAGCAACGTGACTGCCTATTAACTGCCCACTGAAATGGTTGAACAAGCCATTCAGCTTCTAACAACATTGTAGATGTACCTATGTATCAAGGACTGTAGTATGTTAAAGTTAAAAATCACGTAACACCAGGTTAAAGTTGAAGTTTATTTGGAAGCACTAGCTTTTGGAGCACTGCTTCTTCATCAGGTGGTTCTCAAAGAAGACAGCTTATCACCACTTTCTCAAAGGCAATTGGAGTTGTGCAACAAATGCTATCCAAGCCACAATGTCCGTTTCTCATGTCTTTTTATGAACATCTGCTTTGTTTACAGTGCTCCTTTAAAAACTGGTTCTTAACTTAATTATTTTATTGAGTTAATTTGGTTGCATTATTATATTAGAAAAAAGAAATTCCTTTGCTCAGCAGGCATTGAAGGGGCTGGAGTGCCTTATATCCACCCCAATAAAAATTGTGATATAATTTGAAAAATTTATTTTCAAATTTTCATTCTGGTTGCAGTGGTCCTTTGATGAGCTGTCAATCAGTTAATTTGTTCATTTATTTCTTGTTTACTCAAGATGATAAAAGAATGGCTCTCTTGTAGTGCAATGGTAGTATCCCTTCCCCCAGACTGAGACCTGGATTCCAGTTCGATCTGCTCCAGAGGTGGACAATAACATCTCTGAACAGGTTGATTAGAAAAATAAATTAAATAATAAAAGAGAATAAAGGGCCACTTGACATGAGTGTCTCTTAGTCTGCTTGCTGCCTTCAGTGAACAATGGATACCACAAAGGCAGGAATCACATCATCTCTCACCTCTTCTCTCCCTTCCCTTACCCTCAACAACGGCTTGATAAATTTCTGTTGGATTTTTGATTGCTGTTAAAGTGACCTTTTAAAGGGCTACCACTAGTTAATTCAGTTAACTTGTTTTAATTTTTTTCTTTCAAAAATGTTTATATAAGTACTCTTGGTCGTGTTATTTTAATATAATAAATCTCTTATTCTTTTCTTTTGTTAGTGGACTGTTGGATGGTCATCTACTTATTTAGTCATTAGTTATTTGATACTCAAAAGATGCCATGGAGTTCCATGCTGCCATCTGTTGGTAGCATTGCTCACTGAAGGAAAGCTACATACACAGGGGTCCTCCCTTCCTCCAATGGGGATTTAGAGTCAGAGGGTCATAGAGGTGTACAGCATGGAAATAGACCCTTCGGTCCAACCTGTCCATGCCGACCAGATATCCCAACCCAATCTAGTCCCACCTGCCAGCACCCGGCCCCTATCCTTCCAAACCCTTCCTAATCATATACCCATCCAAAACCCTCTTAAATGTTGCAATTGTACCAGCCTCCAACACACCCTCTGGCAGCTCATTCCATACATGTACCACCCTCTGCATGAAAAAGTTGCCCCTTAGGTCTCTTTTATATCTTTCTCCTCTCACTCTAAACGTATGCTCTCTAGTTCTGGACTCCCCGACCCCAGGGATAAGACTTTATCTATTTATCCTATCCATGCACCTCATAATTGTGTAAACTTCTATAAGGTCACCCCTCAACCTCCAACGCTCCAGGGAAAACAGCCCCAGCCTGTTCATCCTTTCCCTATAACTCAAATCCTCTAACCCTAGCAACATCCTTGTAAATCTTTTCTGAACCCTTTCAAGTTTTGCAACATCTTTCCGATAGGAAGGAGACTAGAATTGCACACAATATTCCAACAGTGGCCTAACCAATGTCCTGTACAGCTGCAACATGACCTCCCAACTCATGTACTCAATACTCTGACCAATAAAGGAAAGCATACCACACGCCTTCACACAATCTATCTACCTGCAACCCCACTTTCAAGGAGCTATAAACCTGTGCTCCAAGGCCTCTTTGTTCAGCAACACTCCCTAGGACCTTACCATTTAGTGTATAAGTCCTGCTGAGATTTGCTTTCCCAAAATGCAGCACCTTGCATTTATCTGAATTAAACTCCATCTGCCACTTCTCAGCACATTGGCTCATCTGGTCTAGATCCTGTTGTAATCTGAGGTAATCCTCTTCGCTGTCCACTACACCTCCAATTTTGGTGTCATCTGCAAACTTACTAACTGTACCCCTTATGCTCGCATCCAAATCATTTGTGTAAATGACAAAAAGTAGAGGGCTCAGCATCAATCCTTGTGGCACTCCACTGGTCACAGGCCTCCAGTATGAAAAACAACCCTCCACCTCCACCCTCTGTCTTCTACCTTTGAGCCAGTTCTGTATCCAAATGGCTAGTTCTCCCTGTATTCCATGGGATCTAACCTTGCTAATCAGTCTCCCATGGGGAACCTTGTTGAACACCTTACTGAAGTCCATATAGATCACATCTACTGCTCGGCCTTCATCAATCTTCTTTGTTACTTTTTCAAAAAACTCAATCAAGTTTGTGAGACATGATTTCCCACGCACAAAGTCATGTTGACTATCCTTAATCAGTCCTTGCCTTTCCAGATACATGTACATCGTATCCCTCAGGATTCCCTCCAACAACTTGCCCACCACTGAGGTCAGGCTCACTGGTCTATAGTTCCCTGACTTGTCTTTACCGCCATTCTTAAACAGTGGCACCACATTTGCCAACCTCCAGTCTTCTGGCACCTCACCTGTGACTTTCGGTGAATAAATATCTCAGCAAGAGTCCCAGCAATCACTTCTCTAGCTTCCCAGAGAGTTCTCGGGTACACCTGATCAGGTCCTGGGGATTTATCCACCTTTAACTGTTTCAAGATATCCAACACTTCCTCCTCTGTAATCTTGACATTTTGCAAGATGTCACCATCTATTTCCATACAAACTACATCTTCCATATCCTTTTCCATAGTAAATACTGATGCAAAATATTAATTTAGTGTCTCCCCCATTTTCTGTGGCTCCACACAAAGGCCGCCTTGCTGATCTTTGAGGGGCTCTATTCTCTCCCTAGTTACCCTTTTGTTCTCAATATATTTGTAAAAACCCTTAATTCTATTTGCCAAAGCTATCTCATGTCCCCTTTTTGCCTTCCTGATTTCCCTCTTACTCCTACTTCCTTTTGGAATGGAACGCTTTTCATTATGTCTTGATCTATGGCCTTGCATCTTTGGGGGGTGTTGGCAGGTAGGGGGGGCGGGGTGGGGGGCAGCCGGGATGTTGGGGGTCCAGCAAATCAAACTCCACCTCACAACACCGTCTCCTATCTTTATACGTTCCTTGGACCTGGCCTATGTGAAAATAGACAGGCCATAATGAGTTTCTCTTTTTTTAAGGTGGTGCTATCAATTCAACAGTTGCTGCAAAGTGAGGCCGCAGACATGTCAGCAAGGCTAGAGACAGAAAAACTGCAGATGCTGGAATCCAAGGTAGACAAGCAGGAGGCTGGAAGAACACAGCAAGCCAGGCAGCATCAGGAGGTGGAGAAGTCAACATTTTGGTGTAACGGTTACACCCGAAACATTGAGTTCTTCACTGCGTGTGTTCTTCCAGCCTCCTGCTTGTCTGACATGTAAGCAAGGAAACTCTGGGATTCCATACGAAAGTTAAAAAGTATCATCATGTACAGCAGTGTGAACAGCTGAAACAGGACCAAAAGGAAACCTATGTTTGACACTATGATTTGCAGAGTTATGTCAAAGGACAGTCTCCTTCTGAAGATGATCTCTGTTGTTAAGAAAACAATTAAGGTTCTTGATCTATCTCTGGCCTTCATCTTTGTAGGACAAGATATTAGCTTATTTATAGTGGCAAACAACTTTCTTCAGCTAAGCATTCACTTTTGTGGTCATTTGAGATTTGTGATCATTTTGAGTTCTGAATATTTCAACAACAATGCAGCTGTTTCCTTGAATATAATATCTCTGTTGTGTCATTAGTTTGAGTTTGCGCTTGCAAAGCTTGTTTGCACTGTTTGACAGCTAAGTCTCATTGAAGCAATTAGACTATGCCTAGTCTTGTTGAATACTGAGTTGTTCAAGCTTATTTCAAATGTAAACTTGGAAAAAATAATCTGTGTGTCTCCTTAATCTCAATAATCTAATATTGTAGCTTTTGACTGAAAAAAGCTCTCTATTACTTCCATGGTTTGCTGATGGGTTTCTATGCTAATATATCCGACTATGCAGATCAACAATTTCTGGACTTTGGCTATTAGCATGATCCGCTTTGACAAAAGGATCTCTTTCTCAGTTTACAATGTATTATTAAGTACTTAAGTTGTTGTACATCTTGGTGAGCCTTTGCTGATAATTGATGTTTTTTTCTCCAAACATTCGAGCTCACTTTTTTCATATATTCTGTGCATAACTGCAAACATTTGTTGCAGTTGACATCTGCCTAATGCAGGTGGCACCACCACCTTGACTGTACCTTCAGTAGTCTGGAATTTGTTTTGAACTTTGAGATTTATTTTTGTCATTATTGAAAATGTATTTCTAGCTTCATAATTATTGAGATTTTGTGGTCGTTTTGCTAGCTGTAGAAATTTCTAGATCTTCACTTGCTTTCATTATAGAGTGAGCTATCACCCTATTTGTTTCCCAGAAGTGATCTGACTAATCTGGGGGAGGAACCTCATCACCTGACTTTAGTTACTGTTGCTGATCTTCTGGGCAGATTCTGTGTATTAAATAGATGATTATATTGCTTTACCTTTTTCAAAAGAACTGATCCTCATCAAAAGAGAGATCTGGCAATTCAGGAATGATGCCTCTTTAATCTAAAGATACGGTAAGGTCCAAAATTTCAGTTAGAAGTAAATGGACAACCTGTTTTCTTCTCTGTATCTATAGTCTCAAAAATGCACACCACTGTCCAGAAGGCCATCTGGTGGCTGGCAATTGTCTTCTTTAGTGCCTTCTTTTCCTGAAGATTCCCATGCCATTTTCAAAAGAAATAGAAGGTCTTCCCCATTGTCTTCCAATGTTAGGACTGGAGTGTCTTCACTATTTGCTAACCAAAGGATGTCTAAAGGTATAGAAATAGCTGTGCCCATGAAATAACCGTAATAGTTTAGAATGATGTGCACGCATAGACATCAAACTCTGCGGCTTGGACAGTACAAGTGTCAAAGTTTAATGGAAGATGATCTGAAGATTACTGGATACAACCTTAGCTTCTCCCATATCTATTTAAAAATTTTTTTTGCCATTTGCATTAATTTCTGTACAAAATTCATTCAGCAAGTTTGTACTGTAAAGGAAATTGAATTCCTTCTTTTGGTCTGTCACAGCATCCAGGGAAAGTTCATCCCTCCCCTCTGCATCCCTAATGCTACTATACACTGTTCTTAATTTTCTGTGCTGCCTGCTCAGTCTTACTCCAGTATCTCTTTATAAAATTTGTTGAGGTATATTGCCAGAACTGGACTGCACACTTTTCATTCTCACCTTTGCTTGATGGGTTTCTCTGTTTAAGCTGGACTATTAGTAATAGCAGCATTATGACCAATTAATTACTATGAAATATTCTTGTATAATTCCATAGCTGAACTGGACTGCATCCTTTATGAACTGGACTTGCACCCTTTTCATTCTCACCTTTGCTTGATGGGTTTCTTTGTTTAAGCTAGACTGTTAGTACCAAGCCCTCTGTTTTTTCCTCTCCAGACGTCCCCAACAGTACCCTTCCACCGACATTCTCATTCGTTTGGCCGAACTGGTCCTCACCCTTAACAATTTCTCCTTTGAATCCTCCCACTTCCTCCAGATCAAAGGGGTAGCCATGGGCACACTTTTGGGCCCCAGCTATGCCTGTCTCTTTGTTGGCTACGTAGAACAGTTGATCTTCCGTAATTACACCGGTACCACTCCCCACCTCTTCCTCTGCTACATTGATGACTGCATTGGCGCCACTTCGTGCTCCCGCGAGGAGGTTGAGCAATTCATCAACTTCACCAACACATTCCACCCTGACCTTAAATTTACCTGGACCATCTCTGATACCTCCCTCCCTTCCTGGACCTCTCCATCTCCATTAATGATCACCGACTTGACACTGACATTTTTTACAAACTCACCGACTCCCACAGCTACCTGGATTACACCTCTTCCCACCCGATCTCTTGCAAAAACGCCATCCCATATTCCCAATTCCTCCGCCTCAGCCGTATCTGCTCCCAGGAGGACCAGTTCCACCATAGAACACACCAGATGGCCTCCTTCTTTAGAGACCGCAATTTCCCTTCCCACGTGGTTAAAGATGCCCTCCAACGCATCTCGTCCACATCCCACACCTCCGCCCTCAGACCACACCCCTCCAACCGTAACAAGGACAGAACGCCCCTGGTGCTCACCTTCCACCCTACCAACCTTCGCATAAACCAAATCATCCGCCGACATTTCCGCCACCTCCAAAAAGACCCCACCACCAGGGATATATTTCCCTCCCCACCCCTTTCCACCTTCCGCAAAGACCGTTCCCTCCATGATTACCTGGTCAGGTCCATGCCCCCCTACGACTCACCCTCCCATCCTGGCACTTTCCCCTGCCACCGCAGGAACTGTAAAACCTGTGCCCATACCTCCTCCCTCACCTCTATCCAAGGCCCTAAAGGAGCCTTCCACATCCATCAAAGTTTTACCTGCACATCCACTAATATCATTTATTGTATCCGTTGCTCCCGATGCGGTCTCCTCTACATTGGGGAGACTGGGCGCCTCCTAGCAGAGCGCTTTAGGGAACATCTCCGAGATACCCGCACCAATCAACCACACCGTCTCGTGGCCCAACATTTCAACTCCCCCTCCCACTCTGCCGAGGACATGGAGGTCCTGGGCCTCCTTCATCGCCGCTCCCTCACCACCAGACACCTGGAGGAAGAACGCCTCATCTTCCGCCTCGGAACACTTCAACTCCAGGGCATCAATGTGGACTTCAACAGCTTCCTCGTTTCCCCTTCCCCCACCTCATCCTAGTTTCAAACTTCCAGCTCAGCACTGTCACCATGACTTGTCCAGATTGGTCCAACCTGCCTATCTTCTTTTCCACCTATCCACTCCACCCTGTACTTCCTGACCTATCACCTTCCTCTCCTCCCCCACTCACCCATTGTACTCTATGCTACTCTCTCCCCACCTCACCCTCCTATAGGTTATCTCTCCATGCTTCCAGCTCGCTGCCTTTATTCCTGATGAAGGGCTTTTGCCCGAAACGTCGATTTCGCTGCTCCTTGGATGCTGCCTGAACTGTTGTGCTCTTCCAGCACCACTGATCCAGAATCTGGTTTCCAGCATCTGCAGTCATTGTTTTTACCCTGTTAGTAATAGCAGCATTATGACCAATTAATTACTATGAAATATTCTTGTTTAATTCCTCATCTTAGCTCTGTTAGTGCTCTATACAGTTCTTTGCATTTTATTAATAGTCAGTTCCAGTCATGTTGAAGAAACTGGTATCTTGCTGGTTTGTTCTATGTGGTTATGAATGCATCAATGCTGTATAATGCCAGTGTAATATTGAACAGTGTGAATAATTTCCAATATTCTCTGGTTATTTTTAAACAGGAAGATCTTAGATACAGCAAAATGATCGGAGAGAATCAAAAAGACAATTTGCTGACTGTTCGGAAAGTTTCTGTGTCTCGAATGCATTCTTTACCTAACGACAGCTATATGTTTCGCCCAGTTAGATCAGCCCAATCTCATTATCCGCTGCATGAGGTGGATCCCCATCAGGGTATGTCACCAACATGTTTTATTTAATAAAAGGGAATTAGTACATTTTTCCATCAGTCAAAAGTTATTTAAAACTTCAGTGCATTTCTTTAATTAATCAGAAAGCCATTCATATGGGTGTTAGTTTGAAGTACTCAGCTTAGAATATCTGAGGGTTATGAAAGGATTGCTGCTGTTGTAAAACTCTACCATTGCTTCTACTATAGTTTGTTGAAATAGAGGTCAGACCCTCCATAAGCAGATCTTCAATGGTTCAAAGGTACATCTGTGATCTGGGATGGACAGAAAAAACTGTGGGTATTCCCCTGGCCTCCCCAGGGAAGAACTTGGCTGGCCCTGTGAATTTGTGGCTCAGAGCCACTCTTACAATGTCTTTTGCTCACCTACCCCGATTTTCAGAAGTTTAGCATAGATTTATCCAAGTTTAGACACCTCCCCACTCTGCACCCCCAAATCCAATCTTCACCAAGTTGGTCCTATTTTTAGTGCTTTCAACCAACCTAGTGGTACACCTGAACCCAACTGAGGACCTCAGACCCGGCTTTAGGGAAGCCCAACCCTGGACCAACAAAAATATGTACAATCTATCAATGAATTTGTTGGGCAATTTGTCTGAGTCAGACTTGAGTTGACAATCTTAACATCTTCTTTCAAACTTTTTGGAGTCTGTCTTGACTTTGTCTAACCTCATTAATTTTGGAAGCACAGGCAACCAAGTAACTCAATATGGCTTCTCACAAATAACCTAAAAAAATATAATCACAAAGTAGATATCAAGCTAAATTTTTAAACTTTCTCAAAGAGGAAGACGCAAATGGAAAAATTAAAAGAATCTTTTATATGAAGTATTTCTTTGGTTTCAAGATTTTATTTTCATTCAGGGTTTTGTTTTTAATCTGGATTTTTTTGTTTAGGGTCTGTGACTTCAGTCCAGTCCCAGCCTGCTGAAGTTTCTACGTGTCTTGGAGTTCCCACTGAGATAATTCATCATAGCTTCGCTTCGACCAGCCACATCACTCTCCCTAAAATCCCTCCTCCACAGAGACCACCGAGATCACCCAGTTTTAACAGGCTACTACATAGACAGGTATTGATAGATTTTATTCAAAGGCATTTTTCCATTTTGCACTGAAATATTGTTGACTCAACTTAGATCAAAAGTCAGTAACTTTTGCATTCAGTTTCAGCTCATTGAGTTACACAAAACTAGTTGATAGCAAATTGTCTGGTAATTTAAACAATGGTCCAATTTTCCTTTGGGATAAGTGATATCAAATAAGGCAGGGGGAGGGGGCTCATGCCTAATTCTGACACAGAATTTGCATTTGCAAGCTCCCTGCCATTTTGGGCATTTGGTACCCATTTTACATCTTGAGAATTAATTCCCTGTCACCAAGTTTCTAAGTTTATGTTTCAGTATTTATTTGGTGATATGAAATGCTTGAACTATTATTAAGAAACCAGTATCTCTTATTTTGGGAGGGGGCAGTGGCAGGAAAGGAATTGATCAGAATTCCCGGTCCTGCAGCTAGATTTAATATTTGCACTGCTGGATCTACTCACCTATCAGGCACTTAATTCTTGGCATGGAACATTCTTTGTGATTTAGGACCACAGGCAGTGCCATTGGGGGTGGACACTGTTGCCAGTTGTTCTAGAGAGAGTAGGACAGAGATTGTTGTTAGATTCTTAAAGAGTTCTAAAGTGAATGAGAAGGGATGAATGTTGCAGAGAAGAATATGTGGACGGGAACTGAAGGAGTTGGAGAAAGGACAGTGAGTAGCTTTCGTAGCCTCCATTTCTGACCTTATGTCCTTGATTGGGGACAGTGTATGTGAAAGGGGTTGCTTGGTGACCTTTGGGCCTGGAAATGCTGTGAACCTCGAAATGGATCCCTGAGCCACAAGAAATTCTAATGGACTTGAACAAGAATACCATGGATGATTTGGTGAGGGGGAAATAAACACTCAGTTGTGTGGGAGAGCACTTCTGGATACAAACAAAAAAGCTAGTGACCAGGATGGGCTTTTGTGGTGCAGTGGTAGTGTCCTTATCTCTGGGCTAAGAGACATTGGTTCAAATCCCACCTGCTCCATAGGTGTGTCACAACACATCTGAAAAGGTTGATTTTTTAAAAAAAAAGTCTGGATTTTGAGTCAAAATTACAGAGAAATTATCAAGATCCATTTTTGCTTTTAACTGTACGTCAGGCAGCAACTGCATATGGGCAGTTAAATACTGAAATCAGGATCTGATTGGGGCAGATGGTGATGTAGTGGTTGTCACTGGACTTGGATTCCAAAGGCCTAGGTTAATGCTCTGGAGACATGGATTCCACTCTCATTGGCAGCTGGTGGACTTTGAATGCAATTAATCAATCTGGAATGTAAAGTCATCCTCAGTAATGGTGACCATGCAAAATATGACTACCTTCAAATTTTTTATTCATTCATGGAATGTGGGTGTTTCCTAAGATTTATTTATTTATGGAGATTTCAAAATAATGACACCTTTTTAATTAACTTCTCAATTATCTCTACCACTCTCTCTTGATTCTATCTTTCTTTCTTCCACTATTTGCATATGTTTTGGCATTGAATGAAATGTTCTAACTTACACTTCCTAGTTAAGACCCTATGCATCTGTGTAGAATATCCCTCAGTCTGATTATGGAGATGCACAGCTTGCTGTCTTGTTCACACTGGACTCAGGTTTTCTGCCATGCAGAAATAGCTTTCTAATCTCAACAGACTTCCTGTGAGAAACCTTACACAAAATGTCTGGACGTGTGCAGGTGCAATAAACGCTTGACGCCATGCATTTATCATTACAAAATTCCAGACCATTGAATTCAAACATAAATCAAGAAACTTGAGCATATAATATAGGCTGACACTTGAGTATAATGCTGAGGAAGTACTACAATGTCTTCTCGGTGAAGGATTTTGGACATCAGGCAGGGAAGTGGAGTTGAGACTAAGATAAGATAAGCCGTGATTGTATCAAATGGTGGAACAGGCCCGACAGGCTAAATTGCCTTCTCTTGCTCTTAGTTCTTATGTAGTTGTTAACCTCTATAGAGCTGGCATATAAATGTAAAAGGTTTAAAGAACAGTGGAAGAGATCTCCCAGCCAGCATTCAACTCTGGCCATTCCTCTACAACAAGAAAACTTTCAGATTAATTAGGCATTATCTCATTCATAAGCCTACATGAAAATTACATACTTCTTTCAAAAGGATGGATATGATGGTGTAATAATTGTAACTGGAATGGCAATCTAGAGTCCTGGACTGATCATGAATTCAAATCACCATCAAAGCTGTTTGTGAATGTGAATGCAGACTTTTTTAACGATATGGAAACTTAAAAAGAAGTGTTTGTGGAAGTGATCACGAAACTGTTGATTATCTTAAAAGGTTCAGTAATGAACTAAGCCAGTCTATGTGATCCAAATTTCTCAATGGCTTGGTTGACTCTTAACTGCTGTTTAACTTCTAAAGCCACTGAGTTTGTGAAACCATATTTTAGGCAGCTATAAATGGCAACTTTGTCAGAGATGTCCAAATCCTGCAAATAGATTTTTAAGAAAATAATAATTGGCCATGGAAACCCTTTGGAAATCCTGAGGACATGAAGCTGTATTTTAAGTCTATCATTTTTTAAATACTGTTTCAGCAATTACTGCTTTTATGAGAGGGATTGAAAACCTGAGGGTATTAGTGTGGGAGACTCGGTAAAGTTTAGTAATGCAAGGCAAGAGAAACTCTTTTTGCTACTATACAGCCAGAATCAAAAGTTTCGCAAAACGTTTATGATGAAACACTAACAGTGGGAATTTGCTCTGATATTCTATGACTGCTTACATTCCAGGAGTCTGTCAGAAATGACTCAGTGGGTGTTATGAATGTGGAATCTAAGAACAGCTTGAAGCTAGAGTCTAATGACAGTCTGCAACCAAAACTTTCAGCTCATCATATCTTGGTTCCACCATTAATGCACTCCACACCATTGTCTCCAAAGGTCGCCGCTCAGCCTTTGCCACTATTGACACAACGCAGTAAGCAATCGAGTGTTCACACACACAGGCAGGTCTACAGCCAGCGCAGTATTCCAAGCCGCTCACCCAGTCACAGCAGTGGCAGCAACAGCCCAGCAAGCTCCTTTTTCAACTCTGTGGATCCAGCTGACGAAGAAGTGAGGTGCATCAACAGCTCAATGAGAAACTGGAAGCGACAGTCTGAAGTGAGAAGCCTATCATTATCACCTTTTCTCTCACTTAATCAGTCAGCTGTGGCTTTAAAGAACTCTAACAGTACAGCAAGTTTGGCAGGAATTGGAAGGGAAAAAGACTTGAAGAAATTCTACAGTGTTGATGCACAGGGATTACTGGCAAAGCCTTCTTGGGCAGATGATCCAAGGAGGCATTCAATTGAAATATGCCCTTCGATTGACGATGAAGATTCAAATCTACAGTTAGAAGTTCCATTTTCTACTGAAGAAAAGGGAGAGCCTTCTGTCCATGTCCAGTCAGATTCCGAGTATATCCTTGCAGCTCAAAGAAAGAAAAAAATGAGTCCACCTTGTATCTCAATAGAGCCTCCCAAGGAGAGTGAAAGTGGGCCAACTTCTCATACTGCAGTGTCTGAAGCCAGGATGCATTTACGCAAGCGCACACTATCCTTTGAATCCATGGTTCATAGAGATTCTCTAGAACTCGTAGATTTGCAGTCTGAGAATCAGGCATCCATAACAGATCAACGAATTCCCCAATCCTGTCAAAGCAAGCATCTTACCATTCCAGACCTATCATTCGATCACTCAGATGTGAGCTCATTAAGCAGTTTATCTGACTTGTTTTCTGACAGCAATCACTCAACCCCTTCTTCTAGTATCTCTGCGGATTCAAGGGTAGAATTACTGGCCTCCGAACGGAAGAAAATAGACCATTCCAAAGCATCAATTGAAAACCGTGATATTCATAGGCCTGAAAATAGTAAAGAGATGCTCAGCGTCGCCAGTACGCCTCTAAGGAAAAGGGGGCTTGTCCGTATGACAAGCACACAAGAAGACACCGATGATCTTGTGGTATAGCTGAGGAAGATAAATTTTCTGGAGGAAGAAAAGACTTACTTATGCCAATAAATCACTGTAAAATGCAAATTGTTACTGTCTAATGACGCTTGTTTGATCCCTTGTCAATGCTTTAAGGATTTTGTAAGGGAATGCAAAAAAAAGGGATATGCAAATGTTTTTTGAATGGAACTTGAGTAGGTTCCCATACTCAATCACATTGATTTGAGTCAGATTTATGTGTATAGGCACTTTATTGTGCAAAGCCACAGTATGCAGAAGTGCAGAAAAGATGAGAACTGTACAGTGATGTAATGTTTGCAATGTATATATAAATAATTATGTATTAGTGATAAATAATTTAATTATGTCTTCATAATGCACATATTTTTATATAGAACTGTAATGTTTTGCACACTTAAAATCGAATTCCAAGTTGAGTGGTGTTTTCTGGTGTTTAAGTGGAATGTATATAATTTAGATTTTTTTTCCTTTTCTGCTTGCTCATGCTAACCTCATTCTAAATGTTTACTTTTCTAATGTAACATTTACTGAGAACCAAATTACTACTGGATTGTAGTCAGTGCAATAATAGACTAATTCATTGTTCATTTTTTAAAGAAAGAATTAAGTCTTCAACCAGGTTAAATTGCAATAAATTAAAGAAATCATAGAGAAAAAAGGCAACTAATATTAGGGACATGTCAAACAAAAAAACAATGAAAATATCTAATGGCAAATTATTTATTCAATTCCATTTTATTTACAGTTTGGTAAGTTATTAATGGTATTTGTAAAGTTACATACATTTCTTGGTCAATAGTGTTAAATGTAACCTCTGAAAGCAAACCTATTTATGTTTACTATACTGCATCCATCAGGCAAGGAATAACTGTAACTTCATTTTTAAATGCTTATTTCTGTGCTTAACTTTTTTAAGCTTTTGGCAAATCTGTTTCACAAAAATATGTTCAAATTGTTTCTAAATGTACAATAAATCAGCGCTTCTGTCTTAAAAATATCCTGTATTTTCACTACATTGTGGGTAATACTCACCTTGATTTGGTAGCAATAATAACAGATGAACTTGAAAAAAGAAGAGCTACTTTTACCTATATGGTAAGTTATTTTCTTTCTATTGTACCACAATATTCTTCCTGATTCAGACAAGTAAATCTGGAGAAACAACTTTGACATTTCAATGGTGTTCTGAAACTTGATGTATGATAGGTTTTAGTGTGAGGTTTTTTTGGAAACGTTTGATCATCTTACCTGGCTAAAACTATTAGAAGTTGGAAAGCATGATTAGAGATTTAGTAGTCTTTTGAAGTTTGAAAGGAATAATTGCAATATGTTTATAACATTATGGTTATATTTCAAGGAGCTTATCCAAAATACGACTGCAAGTAATGATTAAGAGACAACATAATTACAAATTGCTCATCATAATGTCTGGTAGTTTAACAAATATTTTATGGAAGTGAAAACAAATGTAATATATTGATAGGAATGGTTGTTCACTGAATTAGAAAATTGTCCCTTTCCTGTTGTGTGGATTTAACAACAGTCAAATGAGATAAAAGTTTCTTTCCTGCTAAGTACATAATGAAATTATCTTTGAATTGGTTTAATCCACTTTAAGCAAGGATAAAGTTGGCAGTTATTGGACATCAACGGCACTGATAAACCCATCTTAATTGAAAAAAGATACATGCATCATTGTGAGTGTCGGGTAAGTGTAGTAATGAGAGTTTAGGGTTAAACCTGGCTAAGTAAAAATGTGAAAGAATGTGTAATTATTTCTTTATAGCTGATCTCTGTAATGTTTTTTGTTGGGGAAGAGGAGATCATTCCTATTCCTCTAACAGTGTAAACAGCAGAACATTTGCTTAAAATTATAAATTATAAATTACAATTTAAAAGGATACACTTTACATACATTGTTCTGATTCTGACTTATTTTTTGGTATTCTTGCAATTAATGGTATTTAGATAAACAATTTCAAATTCTCTACATCTAGGAAAGCTTTGACATTTGAAAATCACAGTCAACAGGTGACCGTGGACTAATGATGAAGGGAACTTAAATGTTAACGAATTTCATTAAAAAGGTAATTGTTTACATTTGCAGAGCTAGGTAGGTTAACTTATTCATTGTGTCAAAAATCTTTACTGTAGAGTAGCTGATGCTTCCTGACATTTGAATCTTGCTCCGAGTTTTCACAGATAAAAGATGATGTGCAGAGAGAGACAACACACTCTGGACCAGCTAAGACTCCTCTGGTTTATCACTCTTTGTTATTTCACTCACCAACTACTTGGGGAACTTATAAGGTTCAGTCCCAAAGAGATCTTGAAGTCAATAGGAATTCACTAGGAAACATGCTGCAGATCCACTGTGAGCACATGCAGAATGTTGAGTGTTACTGCATGAGGAAATTTTAATAATCTTTGTCAAATTATCATGCAATTTCCTGTTCTGATGCTCCTACATTTGGGTTTCGATGTGGTCAATTTTAGTTTAAACCAATTATTACTGTGATGAATGAGTAATAAACTAATCTATAAAACACGTGTTTAAGTATCTGTTCGGAGCAGTGGCTGATCAATACTGAATCTTCTTTTCATTGGTTTATAAGTAGTGCAATTCAATATGTAGAAATTTTCCATCTGTATTTAGTCCAACAAAGACAGTTCTGAACCTTGTTCTCTGTAAACCTGAAGTTATTCAGAACTTTTCTGCCTTAACCTGGAACAAATCCCATCAATCTGTCACTGACAACATTGGTTCCTAGTTAAGTGATCTCTTGATTTTACAATTGCTCTGTGGTCTTGCCACTGTATATCTCACTAAACTCTTCCAGCCTAAGAAATCTGCATTCCTCTAGCTCTGATCATTCAAGCATGTTTGATTTTAACCTTTCCTCCTTTGGTTACACTGTCAGTCGTGCAGCCCTTAAACTCTTGAATACCAAATCCCCACCCTTCCCCAACCCCAACTGTCTGATCTCTCCATCTTAAATTCCTCTTTAAGGCCGATCTTAAAACTTGCATCTTTGATCAAAGTTTGGACATTATCATAACTTGTAACTCTATCACATTTTGTTTTATAATGGTCCTGTGAAGTGCCTTAGGCCATTTTGTTATGTTAAATATGCCTTATAACTTGTTGTGATTGTTGATGTTGAATTGAATTGGGGAAAGCAATGAAAGTGATGTTTTAAATAGAACACACTGGTCATAACTTAATAGCTCTATAAAAATAGCAAAAAAGTGAGAAAATTAAATAATAAAGGTCCTCCTCACAAAAATTCAATTAATCTAAATGAGATTAAAAGGGAACTTGCCTAGGTAAACTAAAAGAAAATTGTAATATAAAACAATGCTCAGAAGATGAATGAGATGTATAAGATTGAGGGTTGTGGATAGGAAGTAGCAGTTCCCATAATACAAGGGGACATAATTTTAATGTGAAAGGCAGTAGGTTTGGAGGAGATTTGCAAAAGAAAATCATCTAGAGCTGGTGGGGATCTGAAATGCACTGCCTGGAAGGGTAGCTGAAGCAGGAAACCTCATGATCTTTTAAAAAATACTTGGATGAGTACTTGAAATGTCATAGCATTCAAGGCTATGGACCACATGTTGGAAAGTAGGATTAGTATTGATGTAGAGTAATTTTTTTGGTGATGTAGTGTTTTTTTTTGTGGGTGTAGTCTCGATGGGCCAAACGGTCTGTATGATTATATGAAAATCAGGTATAAGGTTTCTCACAATAGTTAAAGGACTGTTTCAAAATCTGGAGCTTATTGGACAAGTAGAGAAATTAATATTAGAAATGAGATTAAAAAGAAGTTTGAGATGACATTTATGTTTAATGATATAAAAGAAAAACATGCTGGAAATACAAAATATAGACAGGGTGCTAAGGAACTTTGAAAACAAAGAAGGAAATATGAAGAACAGATAATACAAAGAAAATAATATACAAGCCAATAAAAGGTAAGTGAAAAACAAACTTAAAGGAAGCACAGAATCAACTGGAAAAGAAAAATGATGAAAGAATGATGAAAATATTTAGCAAGTTCCTTTCTTCAATCTTTGTCTAAATAAGTAGAAATGGCGAAATGAGGGTGTGAGTCGGTTGATTAGGATAATTACAGGTCAGGAAGTAATACTAGAAAACTTCCGGAACTCTGTTGTGAAAGGTACTGAACCACAATGCCATTCATTGTAGAATATCAAAATAAACCAGAGAGCAAGTAACAGATATTGTGGTCAAATGATTTCCACAAGAAGTGTATCATTAAAGCAAAATGTACCAAAATGCACAGCTGTCAGCTCATGGGAAAAGATTTCCTGTGAAATTAAAAATGATTATTTGTAGAATTATTTGATTTCATTTTGGAATTGCTTTTAACAACGGAGGGGATGCTGCTGAAGCAGGCTAATCATTGATGGTGAGTTTACCTGCATATTTTTAACGCATTTTTTACCACACAAACACCCCGTTGAGGTAGTTCACATCCACTCCATTGTGTCTGAAGATACTTTGAAAAATGGCTCAATGATATAATTTCACCATTTAGAGTCATAGAGATGTACAGCACAGAAACAGACACTTCGGTCCAACTTGCTCATGCCGACCAGATATCCTATTAGTGGATTCAGCTGAATGAAACATGCAGTATTAGGGAAATGTGCAAGTGTTTAACTTGACTTTTAACTGGACAATTTCCCATGCTGCTGAAACAAAAATTGTGACAAAATTGTGAAAGTAAGATGACAATTAAGATTATAAGTAAAAACTGCACTTTTGTGCAGTATTCACTTACCTGATCCTTCGTCAAACCTTACATACTCCTGACATCAAGATATGTTCTAATAATACCAAGATTTTTTAGATTGAGCAGTTTCTAAACTTTATAAAATGTTGCTCTTTTTAAAGTCATTTCTGCACTTGTAGTTTTAAATATTGACAAATAACTCACATCATCCCAGTTGAAGGCTTAATTCCTTCAAGTTGTTTAGATCTTAGAACATCAGCTGTACAGCAAAGTGAAGGTAGGGGAATAATTTTGCAATTTTATGACTGCGCCTTTATAAAAATATTTAAGCACATTCTTTTAACTAGGGGAAGATGTTGATTTACATTTTGTTGGGAGTTGTTTTTTTTCCTGGAGTGTGTTGATTACTTGTACACCTTTTAATGTTTCCAATTTCCTCTGTATCTTGTCCTTTTGGTTTAAAGATGTTTTGATGTTTGCTTTTTGCTTTGCTCTGTTGGATTTTGCATTTCAACATTCCCAAAAGGTTGACGTTTGACTTTGCTTTTATTTCATGCTACTCATTAGAGTCTTGCTGTATTTTCTTCCCTAGCGGTTCAGTGCTGACTTCACTTATGTTGAAACATATTGTACATATTGCTACTTCTTATTAAAAACAGCTAGCTACTTATTTCCTATTTATTTTTGAGTTCACAGCTTCTCTTTCTGCACTGTCTTTGAGTTCAGTGTTGATAAGGTGTTGGGTGGTGTGTCACTATCTTATTTCTATTTGGAATTTGCATGTCCTGAAGTTTAGATGAATGTGTTGATACTCCTTTTCTCCCACATGTGTACTTATTACTCTCTTAAGCATATTGAATTTCTATCATACAGTTATTAGAAAGGTTTGGACAACTTGTACTATTCTATCACTACAATCTCATAAAAAGATAGCCTGTGAATTAGTATCTCTGAGTTACAGCTTGTTTATCTCAACTTAAAGGTATCTAAGGACATACCACATCTTGTCCATCTAATTGCAGCCAAGAAATCAGCTGCAATGGCTTGTCCTCCCATTACTGTGACATAATCTCTGGCATCTCCCAAGGATCTATCCTAGGCTCCTTCCAGTTTACTATCTACAGCCTGTATGTGGTGACATCATCCATGCACTCTGCCATTTTCTATATGATGTGGAGATGTCAGAATTGGATTGGGGTGGACAAGGTCAAATATCAACTGACACTAGGTTATAGTCCAACAGGTTTATTTGAAATTGCAATGTCAAATTAACCTCTTGGACTATAACCTGGTGTTGTTTACTTTTTAACCATTTTCTTTATACAAGCTGATGATCCCCAGCTGTACCTCACATTACCTGTCTCGATCCCTCCACTATCTAAATTGTCAGACTCCTGTGCAATGTCCAATGCTGGATGAGCATATCTTTCCTCCAATTAAATATTGGCAAGACCAATGCCATTATCTTTAGTGTCTGCTACAAACTCTGTTCCCTAGCCAGCAAATCCATTCCTCCACATGGTAACTTGCAAACGTGTTGTCATGTTTTACTCCAAAGTGAGCTTTTAACCTTATGTCACTAATACCAACTACTTCCACTTCGAACATTACCTAACTCCACTCCAGAACTATATTTCTGTAATTTCTATTCAAATTCAATGTTGACCTGCCACGAAAATTCTACGATAAACATCAAGTCCTCCAAACTCTGTTGTGTCTTAATTCAGAACAAGTCAATTCATATATTCCATTGTACTTGCTGAACTACATTCACTCTTGGTTAAAGAATTAAAAATTTTCACCTTGGGTTGAATTTTCCCACTCCAAGGGAAAGAATGAAGGGCCACTAAAGTCTTGACCGCTGGTGGCATGTTAATTCCAAGACACTATTCCTAGTATTTCAGCCATGATGATTCCTTCTTCCTTAACTGCCTGGACATGTAGTATGGTGTCCTCCATTACCCTCTTGCAAGGATCTCATTCAATCTGGTAGCTTATAGTGCTCACCATAGCATGGTCCTTTAGGTTGCTGAGATCCTTGAAGTGCACAGCTCATAATGGGGATGGGGTTGTTAGGTAAGAGAGGAAGAAATGGATGAAGCTGAATCTGAGCAGAGAGGTGCCTCTGTTGCATGGTGAAGTGGCCTCCCACAGGACTTCCCACCTCTCCTTCATGGCCTGCAGTAGTAAATCCAGTTCGGCACTGATTTAAAAAATGCTGTGCCAGAGTGCCAGGTCTCCCGTGGCATCTTATTTTCCTCTGGTGTAGTAGAAAGCTTTGGCACAATCAGCAGATCAGTCTTTCAGAACAATTAACAGTCTTAGCGATGACTGCTTTCAGTGCCACATTGAGTTCTACAATTTATCTGGCCTTTGGCTGTTCCTGTCTCTAAAATTAAGGATGAGAAACCTGTCTTCAAATCTATCAAGGGCTTTCTTGTGCAAAAATCTAAGTTTCCCTCTGGCAGGTTTCTTGATTCCTGCTTCTCTAGCAATCAGCACCTTATTTCAAAAATTGCCCCTCGGATCCATTCCTCCTTATCTCTATGATCTCCCCCATTCAGTTGCACAACCTTGTGATATATTATTGCTGCATTGATTCTGGTGATTTTAATTGTTCACATCTAGTTGGCCAAACTTTGAATTCCAAAAGCCCTAAATCTCTGGTATTTTCTCCCTAAGCTGCTAACCTGTCTCTGTTTCTTCTTTTAAGACTATAAAATGTACCACTTTGACCAATTTTTGCATTGTCCTTAAAATATCCTTATGTGATCCTTTACAAAATTCTTGTGAAGCAATTTTGGTTGATTTCTTACATGAAAACTGCTGCATAAATACAATCTGGTGTTATATCCGTTTACTTGTGTTTAATTCTTTTTGTTTGTACTACTTGCCTTTTGCTGTACTTATTTCTATCTGCAAGACATGTATGTAAGACAACAAAAAAGATGTGACATGCATTTAACTATATTGATCACATGATAAAAAATAAATACCTGCAGTTAAATAGCACATTTTCTCACCTTATGCCAATGAAGTGTTAATAAAACATTAAGACTGCTCTAGTATGATTTAGCTAGGTCCACCAACTCGGTAAAAATTACATTCACTGGGTGGGTAATATTTCTTCCTGATTTTTGTTGTCCATTTCCAGAATTCAAGATGCATTCAAAGAACTATTTTAAAAATCTGAGTTTGCAGCAGACTATGGATGAGCTGGGGAGCATAGCAGTTTTGGGCTATAACTTACATTGTGCACCTGAATTTATTTTCCAAAACATTGGTCTTAAAGTTGCTTGGTGAAAAATGTTGCTTTGGTAACATTGAACAGGTATTACATTGGATGAAATGATGTTCAAAGAACCTGCAATGTAATTTATATGACCTTAATTAATGAAATTAGAAGTCAAAAGTTCAACTGAATGAGTTGTTTCATACATTGTATATTTATTTATGAATGTGTGTGTCTGTGTAGGAGTCTTCATGCTTTATTTTTCACCATGTCTCATCTGATGTATATCTATCTACCAGGTATGGCTCTTTCTGTGTGCTGAAACAATAAAATGACCTTCAATAGACATTACCTGTCTTGGAGCACCTACTTTGTTAATTATCTGCCATTAGGAATTGCTTAGACACAAAAAAAACTGTTGGAATCTAAGGTAGACAAACAGCAGGGTGGAAGAACACAGCAAGCCAGGCAGCATCAGGAGGTGTAGAAGTAAATGTTTTGGGAGTAACCCTTCTTCAGGTCCTCAACATTACCTGTACCTCTGCCTATATTTCTGTCATCTGTAAACTTAGCAACAATGCCATTAGTTCATACATCCAGATTGTTTATGTTTAACATAAATAGCTATTATCCCAACACTGACCCCTGTGGAACACCACTAGTCACAGGCTGCCATCCTGACAAAGACCCCTTTATGCCCACTCTCTGCCCTCTGCCAGTCAGCTAATCCAGTATTCATGCTGTTACCTTCCCCATAATACCATGGGCTCATATCTTACCCAGCAGTCTCCTGTATGGGACCTTGTCAAAGGCCTTCTGGAAATCCGAAAAGATAATGTCCACTGGCTCTCCTTTGTCTAATGTGCTCATTACGTCCTCAAAGAATTCTAACAGAATTGTCAGGCTTGATGTCCCCTTGATGAAGCCATGCTGACTCCTTCCTGTTTTACCAGGCACTTTCAGTACTCCGTAATCTCATCCTCAATAATGTACTTGTAAATCCTATTAATGACCAAGGTCAGGCTAACAAGTCTCTAATTTCCAGCCTTCTCCCTCCCTTTTAATCAGGGATGTTATATTAACCATGTTCCAATCCTCTGGCACCCTTCTTAACTCTAGTGATTCTTGAAAAAGCACCAATGCCTTCTCATATCCTCAGTTTTCTCCTTCGGAACTCTGGTCTCTATGATTTATCCAACTTTGACCTTACAACTTCCCAGTACCTTCTTAGTGATGGCCACTACACTCACCTCTGTTCCCTTACTCTCTTGAAGTTCCAGTGTGCTGCTGGTGTCTTCCACCATGAAGACTGCTGCAAGCTACCTATTCACTTCGTTGGCCATTTCTTTGTTCTCCATTACTACTTCTTCAGCCTCATTTTCCAGTAAACCAATGTCCACTCTTGCCTCTCTCTTGCCTTTTAGACATATATATCAAAGTACTGCATACTGATGGTAGTAATGAACCACAGCTCAGGTTTTGGATGTTTTGTTGAATGTGTTGATGCTGCAATACTTGTCAGGGTCAAGCATCTGAAGATGTTGCTGATCAGCTACAATTTCTCCAAACGTGTCCTCCTTCTAGCAGTGGTACAATCTTTGAGTTTGTACAGAAATACTTTTCTGAAGTATCTAATGAGTTTAAAGACAGTTCCATGCCTTTAGTTGTATTATTGATGAAATCACATTCTCTACCTTCATGTTGGCACCTGTCTATGAATCGGTGAATTGTTTCATCTGGCTGCTGTCAGAATGAGATGAACTCAAGCCTAAAGTATATTCAGTTTAAGCTGATCTTCTAAAATTTGGAAAATCGTTTCCAGATCTTTGATATTTCTAATGATGACTGAAAACAACCATGACAACTCCCCCTGCTTCCTTGTACAAATGTCCAATAAGGTCTTCAACTCTGTTAACGTCAGCTACTTTAGATGGTTACATGGGACTTATCTGGATAGTTATCCAGGAAGTGTTAGATAGGAGAATACCATGTCAGAAATCATCCCTCAATCACTCATAATGATCCACCTCATAATTCTCACCAACAACCTGCCTCTGAAACCCAGCTCAACTTGATTTCCCTCCTGACATGAACCAACAACCCTGAACTCAACTAATGTACTTCACCCCCTGCTAACCCCATCTTATCTACCTGCCAGCCTGCCACACTGCCCATCTGCTATCTGACCCTCATAGAACTTTAACTACCCTCAGTAGCTTTTCAAAGAAGCTTTGGAACATTATTTAATAGAATTTGGGATCTAGTGTCATGAAAAGGGAGTGTGATGACTGCACAAATTGTCTGCTTGTAAGGATTCTATGCTTGTTAGTTCTGAAAGGTTTTCCAGAAAGTCATTTAGAAAATAAAGTGTTATTATTTAGGGGGATTTGTCAGGGATGCCCAGGGTCAAGTGGAACTGGGGAACAATTGGGTGAAAACTTGATTGTGTATATGTACAGGAACAAGTAGTCAGCAGGGTTAGAGTTGATGATGTGAGTTGAAAAAGAACACCTCAACTCTCTCCAATGAACATTTTATTTGTTGATATTTATCAGTAACTGTATATTGCTCTTGTTAGGTCAGGGTCAGAAATAGGGATTCTGACTCTGACCTGAAGATCTGGACCAATAAGAAAGAACCCACCAATTTTGAGATTGCCTGATCACAACAGACAACTGGCAGAATAACATTAGACATTGAAGATGATTGACTAAATTATATTTGAAGAGAAACAAATCTATAAATCTATATATCTATAAATCCTAGAGGGAAAAAGGAGAAGGGGCTCATAAGTACACAGAAGTTTTAAAAAATGGGTCATATTGATCAGCAACGCAAAGATAGGTGTTTAAAAAATATCGTAACAACGGAAATGAAGAGTATTTGACCACAATGGTAATCAGAATATATGTAAATTGCCTCAAAAGTGAATAAATGCCTTACAGTGAGTATTCTTAATGACCACAGCTGCCCACTCAATGTTCACCAAAAACGTTTATGAGAAACATGTCTTCCTAAACAAAGTCTTTAAAAAAATGTCTTTGAGAGTCTAAATGGGATCAGAACAAATAAATCTACTGATAGATTACATTAATCCCTGAGTTCTGAGAAAATCCAAGAAAAGTATTGCTGAGACACTTACAGTTAACATATGTGAGTCAATGGACCCTAGAGAGATATCCCTATATTGGGAGTAAGCTAATTCTGTGCCCAGTTACAAAGAGTGCGACAAAACAGACTCTGGCGAACAATGACTCATTAGTTTTACTTATATTTCTTGCAAAATAATGGGATAGATTGTCAAGCATAGTCTTGAGGATTGTTAGTACATCATGACCTAATTACCCACCCTGGTTTACAAAATGCTTTTGATAGAGTTTCATATAAAAGGCTACTAATTGAACTCAAAATGAGACGATTCAGGTTGCAAGCATTATTCAGGCTTATCATTTGCTTTGCCATGTGAATTACAAGGGAATGTATTCAAGACTCACTCAAAAGGTTGTTATAATTAATGGGGTTAGTGTTTATTTGTACCCAGTATTACAAAATTAAAATGAGCACAAATTTTAAATAATTTCTGAATATGATTACAGATTTAACAGGTTGAACAAAAGAGGAAAGAAACTATAGAAATTCTTATAGTTTAATAGTTTGAAAAAGATGAGGGAAATAAAAATAAAGTACAGATTGCTTTCTTGCAGTATTCCCAGCAAATAATATTTCAATATCAGACAAGCAAATTCTCTAGTGTTTCCAAGAAGTTAGACATTGGATCATGCTGTGTGTTCGTGTTGCTTTCCTTTCAATTCTCCTTTCAATGCTAGTCAGCATTCTGCCTGTACTGCAACAATGGTCTCCAATGTGTTCAATCTTTTACACCTGTTTTAAAAGGATAGTTATGGGTTACAACATTGATGGGACTTCTGTAAATCTATATGATTCTGCTCTTAAAATCACATTGCCCAATCATATTCTGAGCTCTCTGTTTAAACTATAGAGTTTGAACCCACCCAGAAACTGTTCATATTTTTATCAAGCTTCCTTTCAGTAATTTCCCATCACGAGGAACCCCTCATGGACCATCTTATTGATTATAGGTTTCAATATTTGTAGCTGACCCATCTTATCTAATTTGTACAGTCTCCAAAGGTTATCCAAATACCAGCGTCTTTTTTTCACCCACCCCATCTTTTTTTCTTTCTGGTAGCATTTGTTTAGTTTTACCAGCCTAGCAAGTTTAATTTTAAAAGACTGAAATATAAACATTCCTTCAATCAGCAAAGTTTGCAGCTTTCCATGTTTCTTCAGTTGAATATCAGGCTAAAGAATATGTCAACAGAAGGAAAAGATGCTAGAAATATGAAGCAAAAATAAATAATGCTAGAAATATGCAGCACTTCTGGCATCTGTGGAGAGAGAAACTTAGTTAATTAGCCTGGATTTTAAACGTGTCAGAAACTAAATTTAAAAGAAAGTCTACCCCACATCAGTAACAGGCTGTAGTAGAATTAATAAGGGCAATGTAGGACATCCACCCCTCCATGCAGAGGGAGACCTGGTTTTGCAAACTGCCAGCCAATTTGATTGTCTGGCAGCTCTGGCAACCCCAGTTGTGTTAAGAACCCAGTAGTCCAGGTTTCCAATATTTCAGGTAAGTCAACAAGAAAGGCAGCCTTTTATCTTAAACCAAAGTAAGTGAAAGTTATTGGGCCAGGAGGGTTTAACCAGTTAAGGAGGGTTTTGGAGAGTATGCAGGAGGAAGGAAAGGAGTTTTCTATCCCTTGGAGTACCCCCAGTGCACAAAGGGCACCCTTGAAGATAGTACCTAATTTCCCACCTTCCTTTTAAAAATTGTTGAAAGAAACTCGCTGCCCTCGCCTCCCTGGCATCCCATGCCAACAAACTCAATTGATCCTTAATTATTCCCTTACATATGAAGGGCAGACTGCCTCTCCACCCTTGATATTATAAGAGTGAGGTGTGGGTTATGTGTGGGGTAGTGGGGCAGGGATAAGATGATGGTGACATAGGCAACAATCCTATTTCATGTACCAACCTCATGCCTTCCCTAAAACTCCCCATCAAAACCACACCTGGTGGGATGGGCAGATAAAATCTAGCCCAATGTTTCAGGCCAAAGATGTTTCTTTATAACTAAAGGAAGAATACACTGTAATACATCTAAACAAGTGAAAGGCGGAGTGGATGGAAAACTAAACAAAGGACCTTTAATAGTATTCAGGAGATTTACTGGCAAAAGGTTTCATGGTCCAAAAGTGAAAGGGAGTAGTAATGGCTGTTTTTGCCCAAAGTGGTGCAAATGGCAGAAAATTGAGGAGTTGTGTCTGATAGCAACATAAAGACCAACATGCAAAAACAAGCAAAAGATTGGGGGATAGGATTCATGTTCTGAAATTGTTGAATGCAGTGTTGAATTCAAAAGGCTGTAAATTACATAACTGAAAGAGAAGGTATTGTTCCCTGAACTTGCAATGAGCTTCACTGGAACAGAACATGCTGTTTGCATGAGGGCAAAGTGGAGAATTAAAGTTGCAGACTGTTAGAAGCTCATGCTTGTGGATAGAGCCAATTTGTGTTTGTTCTCTCCGAAAAAAGAGGCAGGGCCAACTGTCCTTTTACTTCCTCTCTGCTCAGCATTCAGGGTCCCAAATATTCATTTGAGTGAAGCAGTGAATTATATACACTTCTTCTTTACTGAATTGACTGCTCACAATGCAATCTGCCTGACATTGTGGAGACCAAATGCAAATTATGTGAATACCTCTTTCTAGTCTGCAAGCATGACTGTCTAAGACATTGGCCAAAATGGAGGTAATAATGACACATTAAAACAGATTAAAAACGTAATACTGCAGCACAGGAAATCTGAAAACAATGCAAAAATGCTGGAAAAAGCAGATCAGAAATTTTTCATATAATGAATGTAGGGTAATGTTTCATGTCCTATTACTCTTTAAAACCATGTTACAGATGAACAGCTTTTAAGGAGGAACAGTTTGAGAGAAAAATGCTGATGTGACCCCATGTATAAAGAAGGACAATTTGGGCTTGATTTCGAAGAAAGCTGGTTTTATAGCAGTTTATAACATGTTGAATGGTTTTCATGAAGTGGGTGTGAAGAAGATGTTTCCTCTTGTAGGTGAGTCTCGAACAAGGGTATATTTTAAAATTGCCCTTTTTGGACAGAGATGAGGAGAAAGTTTTTCTCTGAGGACTTTGAAATTCTCTGCCTCAGAAGGTATTGCAGTGGGTAGTTGTATATTTTAAGAAGGTGGTAGATAGATTCTTTTTAGGTGAGAGAGTTAAAACTTATCAGGCATAGACAATTTTGAACATGAGCAGATCAACCATGAACTTATTGAAGGTTGGAGCTGGTTTCAAAGGCTTGCTTCTGCTCCTAATTTGTATGTTTGTGTGCAAACTGTGGTCCTGTACTCAGAGTGCACCATGAACACTCTAACCAGTTCTGGTCATCAAGAAACAAGAGAACTTTAAGTACAGAGAAGAGTCAGGAGATATATCTTCAGTACTAGGCTCCTGATAATAATTAGAGACTGAGGAAACTTGGATCTTTCTGCCTAGAAAGGATGCCACTAAGTGGCAATTTTACACAGGCATCCAGGAGTGGAGGAAATGTCAGCTTGAGTATTCAATTAAATTTTAATAACCTAATTGGTGGCTTAGATTCAAACTACTTCTCAGATGAAGGTCAAGAAAGTCTTTGTCGTACAAATTGGAATAAATGCCCAGAGATATTATGATTAATGGATCCAAAAGCCCTGCCATTATCTGAGAAACAACAGGGCACTAAAAGAAGGGAACATTGGCATTTCTCTGAATGGAAGTATTAAGATGGGCTGAATAACCTTCCTTAGTTGTAATTATTGTGTGATTTTGCAACAGTTAACATATTGTTAGGCTCACTAAGCCTTAATGAACTGCCATTTATTTCAAATGCTGCCATCTGGAGAACTGCAGATTATGGAAAAGACAATAAAATTAACATGCGGATACAAAATACTGTGCTTCCTGTGGCTCTGAATATTAAAATTCATTTTAATATTAAGGCCTGAGTGGTCTAATCAAAACTACCCAGTGGATCAGCATTTATTTTACAAGCACAATTTGGTATTACAAAAGAGACAAGACTAGAAAAATTGAGACTCTGTCAAGATAAAAAAGGGGACATATATCAGGTATACAGAGCTGGGATTGAGTGAATCCCTAGACTAGTATAAGGGCAGTACAAGTGCCATTAAGAGGGAAAATGGGAGGACAAAAAGGGGAAATGAGATAGCTGTGGCAATTAGAGTTAATGAAAATCCAAAGAGATTCTATAACTGCATTAAGGGTAAAAGAGTAACTAGGAAGGAATGGGGTCCCTTAAAGACCAGTGTGGCTGTCTATGTGTGAAACCACAGGAGTTGAATATTCTGCCTCAGTAATTATTGTGGAGAAGAACTGGCAGCTAGGGAACTTGGGGAAATAAATGGTGAAACCTTGAAAAGAGCTCACATTACAGAAGAGGATGTCTTAAAAACATAAAGGTAGATAAGTCCCTGGAACCTGATAAGGTGTTTCCCAAGACTTTGTGGGAAGCGAGGGAAGATTTGCTGGGTTCCTTGCTGAGATATTTGTATTGTTCACAGCCACATGTGAGGTGCCAGAAGACTGGAGGTTGGCTAATGTGGTGCCATTATTTAAGAAAGGCTGTAAGGAAAAGCCAGGGAACTACAGACCGGTGAGCTTATGTCAGTGGTGGATACATTGTTGGAGGGATTCTCAGGACAGGATTTACATGCATTTGGAAAGGCAAGGACACATTAGGAATAATCAACATGACTTTATGCATGGGAAATCGTGTCTCACTGATTAAGTTTTTTGAAGAGGTGACTAAGAAGATTGATGAAGGCAAAGCAGTTGATATTGTCTATATGGACTGCAACAAGGCATTTGACAAGTCTCTGCATGGTAGACTGGTTAGTAAGGTTGGATCACATGGAATCTGGGGGAACTAGCCAATTAAATACAAAATTGGCTTGAAGGTATGAGACAGAGGGTGGTTATAGAGGGTTGCTTTTTGGTCCCAATGCCTATGACCAGTGGTGTGCCACAAGGATTGATGCTGGGTCCACTGCATTTGTATAATTTGTATAAATTGCTTGTATAAATTTTAATAAATAATTTATATAAATAATTTGGGTGTTAATACAGGAGGCATGGTTACTAAGTTTGCAGAAGACACCAAACTAGGTAGTGTAGTGGACAGTGAAAAAGATTATCTCAGACTGCAATGGGATCTTGATCAGATGGAGTTTAATTTAGATTAATGTGCTGCATTTTGGTAAGGCAAACCAGGGCAGGATTTATACAATTAATGATGAGGCCCTGGGGATTGTTGAGAGACCTAAGGATTCAAGTGTACAGTTCCTTCAAAGTAGAGTTGGACAGTGAAGAAGGCACTTGGCTCATTTGCCTTCATTGGTCAGAACATTGAATACAGGGGTTTGGGATGCCATATTGTGGCCGTACAGGACATTGGTGAAGCCAATTTTAGAATACTGTGTACAATTCTGATCACCCTTCTACATGAAGGTTGTTAAACTTGAGAGGGTTCAGAAAATATTTACAAAGATGTTGCTGGGACTGGAGAGTTTGAGTTATAGTGAGAGGCTAAATAGGCCTGGACATTGTTCCCTGGAGCATTGGAGGCTAAAGGGTGACCTTATGGAGTTTTATAAAATTGTGAGGAGGACGGGCAGGGTGAATAGCCAGTCTTTTTTCTAGGGTGGGGGAGTCAAAAACTTGAAGGCATAGGTTTTAGGTGAGAGGGGAAAAATTTGAAAAAGTATCTGAGGGATATCTTTTTCACCCAGAAGGTGATACATGTATGGAATGAGCTGTCAGAGGAAATGGGTGGAGGTGGGCACAGATACAACATCAAATGGAATCTGGATGGGTATATGACTAGGAAGGATTTAGAGGGATATGGGCCAATTATTGGCAGATAGGACTGGCTCTGATTGGGATGTCTGGTCTGCGCGGATGAGTTGGACTGAAGGGTATGTTTCCATGCTATATAACTCTGTGACTCTAAGAGCCCTAAGCATAATAAACTAGTTGACTTGAATTTGCGATGCTGATCCAGCAACTTGTTACAAGTTGTTTTAATTATCATATAGAATAAAAAAGATTCCACAACTATTAGTGTAAATTACACAAAACATTTGCCGAAGAACTTTGGCCCATATTCATCAAGTAATGTGACATTGTCATTGTAAGGAAGAATCAATTGGTTGCTTTATTAATAAAAGGAAGAAGCTGTGATTGATTTTTGGCTCTGAATGCTCACAACATATGACAGGGATTAAATGACTTGTCACTTGTTATTATTGTACATGCATTGTTTCAACAAAAGGTGACAGCTAACAATATTTTGCAACGTTGTTATTTCCAATACAGAAAGGAAGTTATTAATGGGCATAACAAATAGAAAAGATATTCTGATTCTTTAATGCTCGAAAAATAAAGCATTGATGACTTGATAGAATCACTTTGATGTTGTTCATCAATGAATGCAGAAACAATTAAAGTCCCGAAGACACATTTTTGTAGATGGGTGGTCTTTTTGGGTCTGCACATGTGTCCTATTGTGTATGTATACTGCTAGAGATACCACTAAAGGCTGTTGATTCCACCTATTACAAATAATGGTCCGGCTTAGGTATCTAGGTACCTAGAAAGTTGTATTCTTTCTTTTGCACATGTACAAACACTGTCTACCTATTGCATTTCAACATGTAGTTTTGATTATCAGTTCAATACATTGTTAGGCTAAATGTTCGTTGATTTTTGGAGGCATTACTGGGTGCAGATTGCCTGCAGCATTTCCTACAATACAATATTGAATACATTTGAAGACTAATTTATTAGCAGTAAAGCACTTTTTGATATTCTGAAATAATAAAAAAGTAACTTTAAGTTTTTCTTTCCTCTCCCTTTGTCCAAGGTGACATTCTTATTCCTCTACTATTACCCTGCCTTAGATCAGCTTACTCAGAACAGACTGGAAAGTAATCAGAAGTGTTCTTAAACTATATAAGCTCCTTGCTCACTTACTAGTGTATGTATATTACATTGAGACACTGTAAGAACCATTCAACTTTTGTTTAAAAAAAATGTACGGGAGCATTTTTGTCAACAATGTGAAGTTTTGAGTTGACTTCAAATAACTTTTCTCCAATTGGCCACAAACATTCCATCTATAAGTTAAGCTCTCTCTCTATAAACCACATTTTCCCTTTATGGTAAAAGAATCTAGGATGGTCACGTGAAATTATGTGCTATTTTTGCCAATAAGTTATGCATGGGAAAATGTATGGGCTCACACCACAATGTTATGATTTGCCCAGCTGAAGCATACATAATACTCTGACAGTCTGACTATTTTTTAACAGTTCAAAGGTGGATGCAGAAACAAAGTCATGGAGATGTACAGCACAAAAACAGACCCTTTGGTCCAATTTGTCCATGCCGACCAGATATCCTAAATTAATCTTGTCTCATTTGCCAGCACTTGGCCCATATCCTTCTAAATCCTAGATGAGCAATAAGTCAGGTGGCATAATTTTCACTTCAGATCATGCTTAATTTTCAATTGGTTCTGGGAAAGGCAGTAAAAGTATTTGTCTAGGAATGCTTATTTCTTTGCACACAGCTGTATGGGGTCAGAGGTTGACTGATGAACATAAAGCCACTTGTCAAAGCCAAACTTCAACAGGAAGTATTGTAAGACTTCAGTGGCTAATTGAACCAGAAGTTCATCTTTCAAAGTTCAAGATTGCAAACAAAGGCCTGCATAGAGCTAAAGTTGTGTATCATGAACTCGAGCAGTTCTGAATTGATGATAATCTCAAACCAGAGGGAGATCAAGAAACCTGGCTGCACGAATATTAATACATTCTTCTGATTAACTCACCCACAGTATGAGATTTCTGTCAGAAATGTGGAGTCATCTGTGAATTCCCAACCTGCTGCTCAGTTTGAGTTGCAGTGATATGAGAGATTCCGAAAGGAAAAAACACATCAAATGGAAATGAAAGTTAAAGATTAAGATAGAAATCAGCACAGATTGAAGATATATTTCCTTTATCGGTATTTTGATGGTGTATATTGCCTTAATTGTTTCTCTTTTCCCTCCAGTATCTGAGCTTGTGCTGCTGTTTTGATCAGCATGAAAAATCCCAGGACCAAATAACTTAATGGATGTATTGGGCTCAATGTGTTGTAAAATATTTAAAGATATAAATACCAGCATTATCCAAAGGAGTGGAGTGAAACAAATGGCGATCTGTAATTTTGAATTGAACCAAATCTGCTAAGCTTCTGCTCCTCAAATCTTCCTCCCATCCCTGTTATGTTACAAAGCTAATTTTGGCATTGTCAGGCATATTGGCGAGCCAGGAATTCTGTTGAGCATCCCAATAAACCCAGCCTATGACCAGGTGTAGGTCATAGTGAAGGCCTCAAAACAATAATCAGTACAGAAGGAATGCTGCAGAAGAGATGTGTTGTGTATTAAAAGACAGCTTTCTTTCTCATTTCATGCTTTAGCCACCCAAGATCAATCCATACCCCAGGGTGCCTTGCTCCATTGATTTATTTAGGCATACAATTTTGCATTTTCTGATTACTTTTGATACTCTTGACAGTGTCAGACTGATATTGTTATTTCAAGAATAAATCAATCCTGTGCTGAAATGTTCTCCTTTGCTTCCTCGTACTGTCTAATGAAGTCAGTCTCAATTTAAGTGAGACACGTCAGTCTGCACAGATGACATCACAGCTGCTGTTCCTAGGAGACAATGATCACTTCCCACCTGCTGCAAATATCAGTTGATCTTTGTAGCTCAAGGGATTCAGGTTTTTAATGACGTTGTGCTGACAATTGGGAGGCTTTGAACGATTATTTACAGTGACTTGTGGAAGGTGGGACTCTGATGGAAACTGGAAGTGCAACCTGTTGTAAGATTGTGAAAGGGATTGTAGAAAAATAAAGTTAAGCCAGGGAAGCTAAAGGAAATATCATGGTGTACTGAAGAATGCTCTCACTGTTGCTGTGTCATTGTGAAATTGTTGTTGAAACTTCCCAGTTTTAATAAGACAGCAGTCAGCCCTAGGATTGATCAACTAGTTTCTGAAAGAGAGAGGTTCTGTTGGAAGCCACATGTGGAAGAATCAGAGTGAACATGGGAGAGAGAAAATTGAAATATCAAACAAAGGTTGAGAATCATATTTACAGACAGAACTATTCAAGTTTACTGGCATCTGTATGGACATTTAAAATAAAATGTGAAGAAAAGGCATTTTTCTCAGTCTGATAATATTAGTGGCTTCTAAGGTAAAACCCCAAATAATTAATTCATTTGTAAAATATAGAAAACAACATTTGGAGTTCTGCTATGATCCAGAATGAAGTGTACCAGGCTAAGAAACACCACTACTGGATGTGTGCTGCTTGCACAGTTCTGTTTCCAGCATCAAAACACATTGAGGAGGCAGTTCTGAAGAGACGTTATACGAAACTCAAAACATCAACTCTCTTTCTCTCCACAGGTGCTGCCAGACCTGTTCAGTTTCCCCAGCATTCTTTGCATTTATTTATAAAAGAGACAGGGTTCAGGTCTGGTAACTTTGTGCATTTCAATGAGATGGGCAGCCAACCAGGCTTATAAGGACAATTAATGCAAAACGGAGAGAAGAATTGTAGTGGTGAAATCTGAAAGGTACGAGTACACAGATCAGAAATAATAAAATAAGGTTTGCAAAAAGATTTGTAGCTCAGGTGCCAGATGTCGTAGTTGTGGGCGTGTTCACCCCACTGGGAAGTTGATTTGCAGACATTTCGTCCCCTTTTATAGGTGACATCTTCAGTGCTTTGTAGCCTCCGCTGCTGTACTGTATCTTCTAGAATTTATTTGATTCCGTTCCTGCTGCTTCCGGTTGTCGGTTCCAGTTGTTCATTGTAGTGGCCGCTATTTTAGGTCTAGGTCTATGTGCTTGATGGAGTCCATGGATGAGTGCCATGCTTCTAGAAATTCTCTGGCTACCCTCTGTTTGGTTTGTCCCATGATTGTTAAATTGTCCCAGTTGAATCTGTGGTCCGTGTCATCTGTGTGTGTGGCTACTACGGACAGCTGGTGGTGGCGTTTAGTGGCTAGTTAGTGTTCGTGGATGTGGATTGCTAGTTGACTGCCAGTTTGCCTTATACACTGTTTCATGCAGCCTTGCATGGAATCTTATAAATTATACTTGTCTTGCACATGATGGTTTATAGGGTCTCTGGTTTCCCAATGCAACAGGACACAGTTCAATTGCCTGGGAGCAAGTCGAGGGGCTCTCTCTGCCTACCAGAGTGTGGCTGCAGTTAAAGGCCACCTTTAACTTCTTTCTTTAATTTCTTCCTCACCTCCCTACCGCCAAACAGCACAGTGATAACCTGCATGACTAATGTTTTTTGTATTTTTCTATTAGATTCCCTACAGTATGGAAACAGGCCCTTCAGCCCAACAAGACCACACTGATCCTTCGAAGAGTAACCCACCCAGACCCATTTCCCTACCTTATATTTACCCCTGACTAATGCACCTAACACTATGGGCAATTTAGCATGGCCTGCACATCTTTCTGGATTGTGGGAGGAAACCTGAGCACCTAGGGGAAACCCATGCAGACACGGGGAGAATGTGCAAACTCCACACAATCACCTGAGGCAGGAATCAAACCCTGGTTCTGGCATTGTGAGGCATCAGTGCTAACCACTGAGCCACTGTGCTGTCCTATTTTTATTTACATTTTCATAAAATTTGTGAATTGGAGCCTGATGCACACACTTCAGTTAGCAAACCTTTACTGCAACTGGAAGGACTCTGATTAGCCTTTGAGAGGCCAATGCTGCCTTTAATTGTCCAGGTAACCTGTCACCATAGCAATTTAGGGGGCAATTCAGTCAAACTCCCAAACAGCGATTTTCCTCACAGCCAAGTTCAGAACCCAGTATGATTCCTGTTTATTGCTCCCAAGGCAGAAATACAGCCAATGTGAGTGGTGATGTGACATACAACCATGCTGTACTGGTGGGCTTAAGATGCAGACCCGAGTCTGTAATTCTCCTCAATGAAATCCAACTATTCTGTGGTGTGAGATGCAGAGGGGATTCTGACTGGGGACTGCTTTGTAGTACAAATACGATCTTACTAGGGTAAGATCCCTAGTCTCTAATCATTTTGATCACTTCTGACCAAGAGAAAGCAAAGAGTTGGTCAGAAGGCAGTCCATCTGTGCCCTCACAGACAAACCTAGGAGAGTGAGTAAAATTACAAATAAGCAGTAATGCTTAAAAACATGGGGCTCAGAAATAATAAACTTTGCATCTATTGGTCATTCATTACACCTCAAGTATATGACATAGGATTACATAAAATATACACCGTGCTGAAACAAACCGCTGTTGGAATATTGCGTGTAATTCTGGTCTCCTTCCTATCGGAAAGATATTGTGAAACTTGAAAAGGTTCAGAAAAGATTTACAAGGATGTTGCCGGGGTTGGAGGATTTGAGCTATAGGGAGAGGCTGAACAGGCTGGCGTTGTTTTCCCTGGACCGCAGAGGCTGAGGGGTGACCTTATAGAGGTTTACAAAATTATGAGGGGCATGGATACGATAAATAGACAAAATCTTTTCCCTGAGGTCGGGGAGTCCAGAACTAGATGGCATAAGTTTAGGGTGAGAGGGGGAAGATATAAAAGAGACCTAATGTGCAACTTTTTCACACAAAGGGTGGTGCGTGTATGGAATGAGCTGCCAGAGGATGTGGTGGAGACTGGTACAATTGCAACATTTAAGAGGCATTTGGATGAGTATTTGATTAGGAAGGGTTTGGAGGGATATGGGCCGGGTGCTGGCAGGTGGGACTAGATTGGGTTGGGATACCTGGTCGGCGTGGACAGGTTGGACCGAAGAGTCTGTTTCCATGCTGTACATCTCTATGACACTATGACACTTGACCACATTAAGCAATGCTGATGTTTGTGCTCCATTCGAGTCTCCTCCCATTTTTTTTCACCTAAGTCTATCATTTTTTCTTTACTCAGCGAGTTGTGAGTTCATGGAATGCCCTGCCAGTAACAGTGGTGGACTCTCCCTCTTTATGGGCATTTAAACGGGCATTGGATAGGCATATGGAGGACAGTGGGCTAGTGTAGGTTAGGTGGGCTTGGATCGGCGTAACATCGAGGGCCGAAGGGCCTGTACTGCACTGTATTTTTCTCTGTTTTCTATGTTCTATGTTCTAAATCCATCTACATTATCTACTTCAATGTTACCTGTGATTAGCAAGGTCCACATTGTTAACTTTCATTGCGTAAAAAAGTTTAAATCTGAATTCTTTACTAGATTTTCTGATGATTATCATTACATTGATGGCATCTGGTTTTGCTTTTTACAACCAGAGAAAGCATTCTCTCTGTATCTATCCTATCAAAACCTTTAGAATTTTCAAAGGCCTTCATTGGGTCAATATTCAACCATTTTTAAAGAGAAACAAAACCGAGCCTGTTCTTAATCTGTATACCCATACATTTCTAATATCATTGTAAATCTTTTCTGCATTGTCTCTAGTGCCTCTATATCCTTTTCATGGCAACCAGAACTCCACGCAGAACCTTACATTTGGTCTAAACTAGGTTCAGTACAGGTTTAACATAACTTAATTGCTTTTGAATTGCTAAGTGCCAGGGTACTGGAGGTTAGGGAAACTCCCAGTAAACCTGCTACATTTGGGCAGGTAGGGGGACAAGGAGAAACTGTGCAATTAAATCAACCTTGTGACAGCATTGCATATTATTATTTTCCCTTGCTATATCTTGGATTTAAAAAAAGGTCTCTGGAACTTTGTGGCCTTTGACTCTCAGGTTTCCCACAACAAGCTCCTTGATTCTTTCTAAGTGTTCATAAGCCTTTGGTTTCGTGCTTTGATGCTTTGGCTGTTTATTTCAGCTTCATTCCATATCAATTCCATGTTATTTTCTGACTAGAAAGAAAATTAATTTTTGTGAATTAACTGATTGATCTAACCATTGCATGACATCATTTCAGATCAGTAATTTCAATCGATTGCTATTAATGATGGCTAAATTATTTCTTTGGAATGTATATCATTGTAAGTGAGTACAAATGAATGAGCTTGAACACAGAATGATGTCAAAGTTTTCTGGTAGAGTTACTTGTGACTCAGTGCGTAAGAATCAGCAGTTATTTGTTTAAAAGGGGCTGATTATAACCCTGCACTAATCCAATCTTTTTATGGAATCAGTTTCCTGCCCGTTTCCTTGTTGACTGTTTTTTCCCTTTCCTTCCAAAGCGCTGAACCCATTTATTCCAAACAATAAGTGAATACTGGAACTGAGATGTTATGTCTGTAAGGAAAAAAATGAAATTGTTGAGGCTCCTTTCTTGAGAGGATGATTTATAAGAGCCCAAAATTATGAATGGATTTAATAGGGTGGATGTAGGGAAGGTGTTTCTACTTGCAAGACTAAGTACCATAAATATAAAATAGACCCCAATCTTCTGAGAAGTGACAGTGATTGTCAGTTGCTGCTGGACTTATAAATTCACCTGACTAAATGGATATGCACATTTCTGCTGAGATCTTCCAAGCTCAGTTTTCACAGAAATGAGCAGTGCAGCATCCACTGGGAACTTAACTGGAATACTTCCATTGGAGCAGAGTAGTCAGGAAATGATAGGACACACCCATGTGCCAAGTTTAAAGGTCTAGTATGAGTACATGAAAATGACTGAGCAACTCAATGGGTAGTTGGGTTTGGTGGGTTAGTGTTTTGGTGGATAATTAGGTCAGTTCTGGAAGATAATTGAGTGGCTGGGAGGGGTAGTTAGATCAGCGGATAATTGGGTCGGGGCAAAGAGTGGGAGACATTTAAGAGCAATCCCAGGGTGTAAGTGAATTGCCTATTGAAAGTTCAAACTTCCCAGTCAATTCCCGTGTAGGTCCACATGTCAGAATTTCCAGAGGGCTCTGAAGCACATTATACATCTGATCTCTGATGAGTGAGAGACTTGAAGATTTGTTTCATGATTGCTAATAAATTCAGTAATGAATTTAAGAGAAACACAAAGAGTCATCTTAAAGTGGAATTTGTTAATGCAGGGAGTAACTGCGACAATGAATAAAGATATGTTTAGGAAAAAGCTCGATAAACATTTAAGGTGTAGAAAATTAGAAGGAAGTATAGATGGTGTCAACTGAATTGAGGGAGAAGACACATATGGGTAATAGGTTGGATCTATTGGCTGAGATAGGCTGTTTCTATGCCATCCTATGTAAGACAAAAATAAATTGGAAATTTGGCTTGCAGTGACCCTGATGATTAAAATGGGAATAAGTGTAAACCTTATGATTCAATCTCTGCGCGATTTGAAATATTCTTCTCTCTATGAACTAATGAATACCAGCAAGTCAGGGTGTAATTTCAATATTGTCTGTTCTTGCGAGAATGTGACGAATCTATTTTCAGATGTGCTTTCACAGTCCCAGCCATTTTAGCAGATTCTAAAATAAGAAATGTCATGAACCTTTCAGTTCATTCATTTTAATTTATAAAAACAAATCAGTAAATGGCATCACAACTAATGTTTTTAGGCTGTTTCATTCATTCTCTAAAATCTGAGGTTTTTCTTGACAGAATTTTGGAGATGGCTGAAGCAATGTTATTTCTGGGAGTGTATCTCCCTCACGTGAAATGGTTATTTCAGACTGACTCTTATCTACTGAGACAAACACATACTGTGCTGCAATATTTAGATATTATAAATAAAGTTATAAAAGTTAGACATAAACTTACTCAAAAGAGATGAGGAAAGGTTTTTCTTAAGTCATAAGTTCTTCTGATCTCACATGCACTGCCTGAAAATGTGGTGGAAGCTAATTCCATCATAACTTTTAAAATAGAATTGAATATAGATTCAAAATGAAGCAATAATTGGGAAGAATAAGTTCTGGGCTTTGGAGAAAACAACAATCTGTGAGACTAATTGGATATTTGTTTCAAAGAGCTATCACAAGCAGAATTAGCCTAATTGGCTTTTTCTGTGCTTGTTTCTGTGCTTAAAATCTTATGATTCTCAGCTAAGTGACCTGGGCTTCTAAAGCATATTCCATTAGTGGGTTTGAAGTGCTTTTGGAGAAATTAGATACTTTTGATACCAAAATCATGTGGAAAGATCCTACTCTATAGAGTGTGAGCTGAATACAACATGGTTCAATTTCAGCTACTATAGAGAAAGAAAGTCAGCAAGGGTATTCTGCATGGCTGCAGATATCAGGAGGGATTGGCAGAACCTGAGACAAGGCCAAAGGCTAACTTTTCAGCTACTTATGTGAGACTAGACAGTCTGATAGTAGGAGATGAAGGCACATGAAAACAGATAATAAAATTTGTCCAAAGGGATTTTGCTTTGAGATAAGGGCTAACTCTAAAAGTATGAATGAGCCTAAATATAAAATATCAATGATAAAATTGACTGCGAAATATAGACATTACAACAAGATAACATTGTATAGAGTATTGCGGCAACTTTGATTAATATTTAAAGACCTAATTCCACTGCCTCATTACTTGATTGAATTCAGGCCTTGTCGAGCATCTTGTTTCTATTTATTGATGGTGCATCCTGCAGTGTGATGACTGGATTGCTGTTGCTTCCTCCGCTTCTCACCCACTCTCTTTATCTGTGCACTGATGGATGAATGCTACATCAAGTGCTGCAAAGTTCTTTTCATACTGCTGTGCTTATTACAATTAAGTTTGGACCTTTTTAAGATTTGGTCAATTTTTACTAAAGCTGTTGATTGCCATCCATGCATATTTGCACCATGGATTTTCTTTGCAGCAGGCAATATCAGCCCCTTCCATCTTAATTAGGAACTAGCAAACAGATGGCATGTCCTTTGTCATGGGGTTGGGGAGCGATCACATGTAACCTTCAAGGATACTGTAGAATGCATCATAAGGAACTGACTTTACAGCCAGACAATAAACACTTACATTAAAGATTACTGTGGCATCCAGAAAATAACAAGTACAAAATACCTTAAAATATTCAGTCCACATTTCAATGGATCCTCAGATCCTCACTGCAATTCTTTTGTTATTTTATCAAGCCTCCATTGGTTTTTCAAAAGATACGAGATCATTTCCCTCACTCATGATTTGGAGCTGACAGTGTTGGACTGGGGTGTACAAAGTTAAAAATCACTCAATACTAGATTATAGTCCAACAGGTTTATTTGGAAGCATTAGCTTTTGGAATGCTGCTCCTTCATCAGGTGGTTGTGGAGTATAAGATTGTAGGACACAGAATTCATAGCAAAAGTTTACAGTGTTATGTAACTGAAATTATATATTGAAAAAGACCTGGATTGTTTGTTAAGTCTCTCATCTTTTCGAATGGACATGTTGGTTTCAGTTCTTTCATATGTAAATTCCAGAACTTTCTTAAAGTTACATTCTCAAGCAAACTTTAACAATAGGTGCCATGTTGGCCCAGATAATGCATTGAAGGTGTGAAGTTCCCTGTGTGAGGCTGTCTGTGTCCCAATGTTCAGACTAATTTAATCTAAAAAAGGGATTTACAGAATCTAACATGGATTCATGCAGTTTTTGAACAAAATAAAATGTAAAGCTGTAAGTACAAATGTATACGTGTATGTGGCTGTGTGTGCGCGGAGGGTAAGAGTGTCTATGAGACAGTGTGTGTATGTGTGTGAGTGTAAAGGGGTATAAGTCTGTGAGACGGTGCATATGGGAGTGTACATGTGAGCATATGAGAGAGGGTCTGTGTGAGTGTATGGGTCTGTAAGAGTGTGTGTGTGTAGTGCAGTGGGGTCACGTATAGTGTGACATGAACCCAAATTCCCAGTTGAGGCCATCCACATGGGTACCGAACTTGGCTATCAGTCTCTGCTTGGCCACTTTGTGTTGCTGCCTGTCCTGAAGTCCACCTTGGAGAGTGGTCTCCCAAAGCGCCGAGGTCAAATGTCCTGAACTGCTGAAGTGTTCTCTGACAAGGATACCCTCATAAGAACAGTGTACAATATTCAACTCATTGACTGCCAGTTCCGATGTGCCATAGTGAGAAATTGTAATGACCTCCTCAGGAAACAGACACAAGCTACAACTAACAGGGTATCCTTTGTTGTCCAGTATTTCCCAGGAGCCGAAAAACCACGCCATGTTCTTCACAGCCTAAAACACATTATCAATGAGGATGAGCACCTCGCCAACCCCTTCCCCACGACTCCACTCCTCGCCTTTAAGCAATCACCAAACCTCAAACAGATCATTGTTCGCAACAAACTGCCTGGCTTTCCGGACAACACCACACAACCTTGTCACAGTAGATGCTGCAAGACGTATCAGAGTGTCGACATGGATACCACTATTACACATGGGGACACCTCCCATCATGTACATGGCAGGTACTCATGTGATTCAGCCAACGTTGTCTATCTGATATGCTGCAGGCAAGGATGCCCTGGGGCATGGTACGTTGGTGAGACCAAGTAGAGGATATGGCAACGGATGAATGGACACCACAAATAATCAACAGACAGGAGTGTTCCCTCCCAGTTGGAGAACACTTCAGTGGTCCAGGACATTCCACCTCGGAGCTTCAGGTGACCATCAAAGTGGCCGAGAAGAGGCTGATAGCCAAGTTCGATACCCATGGGGATGGCTTCAACTGGGACCTTGGGTTCATGTCATACTACAGGTGACCCCTCTGCACTACACACACACAGACTGACAGACAGACACACGCACACACAGCACACACATTCCTACAGACCCATACACTCACGCAGACTCTCTCTAATACACAAGCTCTCTCTCATATGCTTGCACATACACTCTCACACGCACCCTTTCAAAGATTTATATCCCTTTACACTCACATTCACACACACACACTCTCACAGACACTCATACACCCCACGCACACACACGTACATTTGTGAGGTAAATTTGTACTTGCAGAATTACATCTTATTTTGCTCAAAAACTCCATAAAACCATATAAGATTCTGTAAATGCATTTTTAAGTGGTGAATTAGTCTGAACATTGGAGCACAGACAGCCTCACACAGGGCACCTCACACCTTCAATACATTATTTGGACCAACATGGCACCTATTGTTAAAGTTCACTTGAGAATGCAATGATTGAACGGTGGAGCAAACTTGATGAACTAAATAGCCTAATTTCCACTCCTATGTCTTATGGTCTTATGGACTTTGTGCTACAATGTGAAATCTTTCTACTTCCTGTTTGTCCACTTCTGTCATTCAAAATGTTTACAAGATGACTTTCAGAATAAAAGTTGCATCCAGTGGTGTACAAATTTTCAACATCAGTCGAAAAATTGTTTTTAATTATACATAAACTGTAGAATGCGGTCAACTTACTCCTCCAAACCCTAGCAGTGTTCTTAAAAGTTTTCCTCTCCTGCATTTTCCATACTTCAAAATAAGTTTGCTGCTTAAACTGTGTTTGTGTGTTGTGATGTGGACTTCTCTAGTGAATAATGTTGTATGAATAAAAGGGTGGTTATGGTAGGGGATTTTATCTTTCCAAACATAGACTGCCATAGTGTTAAGGGTTTAGATGAAGAGGAATTTGTTAAGTATGGATAGGAAAATTTTCTGATTCAGTTTGTGGATGTACTTACTAGAGAAGGTGCAAACGTTGACCTACTCTTGGGAAATAAGGCAGGGCTGAGGTGTCATTGGGGGAGCAGTTTGGGGCCAGTGACCATAATTCTATTAGTTTTAAAGTCATGATGAAAAAGGATAGACCAGATCTAAAGGTTGAAGTTCTAAATTGGAGGAAGGCTAATTTTGACGGTATTAGGCAAGGACTTTCGAAAGCTGATTTGAGGGCAGATGTGCGCAAGTAAAGAGATGGCTGGAAAATGGGAAACCTTCAGAAATGAGATAACAAGAGTCTAGAGACAGTATATTCCTGTTTGGGTGAAAGGAAAGGCTGATAGATGTACGGAATTATGGATGACTAAAGCAATTGAGGGGTTGGTTAAGAAAAAGAAAGAATTCTATGAGAGGTATAAACAAGATAGATCGAATGAATCCTTAGAAGAGTATAAAGGCAGTAGGAGTATACTTAAAAGGGAAATCAGGAGGGCAAAAAGGGGACATGAGATAGCTTTGTCAAATAGGGTGAAGGAGAATTCAAAGGGTTTTTACAAATATATTAAGGACAAAAGGGTAATGAGGGAGAGAATAGGGCCCCTCAAAGATCAGCAAGGCGGCCTTTGTGTGGAGCCGCAGGAGAAGGGGAAGATACTAAACGAGTATTTTGGATCAGTATTTACTGTGCAAAAGGACATGGAAGACATAGAATGCAGGGAAATAGATGGTGACATCTTGAAAGATGTCCATATTACAGAGAGGAAATACTGGATGTCTTGAAACACATAAAAGTGGATAAATCCCCAGGGCCTGATCAGGTATATCCTAGAACTCTGTGGGAAGCTAGGCAAGTGATTCCTGGGCCCCTTGCTGAGATATGTGCATCATCGATAGCCACAGGTGAGGTGCCAGAAGACTGGAGGTTAGCTAATGTTGTGCCACTGTTTAAGAAGGGTGGTAAGGACAAGCCAGGGAATTATAGACCAGTGAGCCTGACATTGATGGTGAGCAAATTATAGAGTCATTGATTCATAGAGATGTACAGCATGGAAACAAACCCTTCAGTCCAAGCTGTCCATGCCGCCCAGATATCCCAACCTAATTTAGTCCCAGCTGCCAGCACCCAGCCCATATCTCTCCAAACCCATCCTATTCATAAGTTGTTGGAGGGAATTCTGAGAGACAGGATTTACAGGATTTGGAAAGGAAAGGACTGATTAGGGATAGTCAACATGGCTTTGTGTGTGGGAAATCATGTCTCTCAAATTTGATTGAGTTTTTTGAAGAAGTAACAAACAGAATTGATTACAGCAGAGCAATGGACGTGATCTATATGGACTTCAATAAGGTGTTCGACAAGGTTCCCCATGGGAGACTGGTTAGCAAGTTTAGATCTCCTGGAATACAGGGAGAACTAGTCATTTGGATACAGAACTGGCTCAAAGGTAGAAGACAGAGGGAGGTGGTGGGGGGTTGTTTTTCAGACTGGAGGCCTGTGACCAGTGGAGTGCCACAAGGATTGGTGCTGGGTCCAATACTTTATATAAATGATTTGGATGTGAGCATAAAAGGTATAGTTAGTAAGTTTGCAGATGACACCAAAATTGGAGGTGTGGTGGACATCAAAGAAGATTACTTCAGATTACAACAGGATCTTGATCAGGTGGGCCAATGGGCTAAGAAGTGGCAGATTGAATTTAATTTAGAAAAATGTGAGGTGCTACATTTTGGGAAAGCAAATCTTAGCAGGACTTATACACTTAATGGTAAGATCCTAGGGAGTGTTGCTGAACAAAGAGACCTCGGAGTGCAGGTTCATAGCTCCTTGAAAGTGGAGTCGCAGGTAGGTAGGATAGTGAAGAAGGCGTTTGGTATGCTTTCCTTTATTGGTCAGAATATTGAGTACAGGAGTTGGGAGGTCATGTTGCAGCTGTACAGGACATTGGTTAGGCCACTTTTGGAATATCATGTGGAATTCTAGTCTCCTTCCTATTGGAAGGATGTTGTGAAACTTGAAAGGGTTCAGAAAAAATTTACAAGGATGTTGCCAAGGTTGGAGGACTTGAGCTATAAGGAGTTGTTGAATAGGTTGGGGCTGTTTTCTCTGGAGCATCAGAGGCTGAGGGGTGACCTTTATAGAGGTTTATAAAATCATGAGGGGCCTGGCTAGGATAAATAGATAAAGTCTCGTCCCTAGGGTGGGGCAGTCCAGAACTAGAGGGCATAGGTTTAGGGCGAGAGGAAAAAGATATAAAAGAGACCTAAAGGGCAACGTTTTCACACAGAGGGTGTATGGAATGAGCTGCCAGAGGAAGTGGTGGAGGCTGGTACAATTGCAACATTTAAAAGGCATCTAGATGGTTATATGAATAGGAAGGATTTGGAGGGATATGGGCCGGGTGCTGGCAGGTGGAATGAGATTATGTTGGGATATATGGTTGGCATGGACGGGATGAACTGAAGGATCTGTTTCCATGCTGTACATCTCTCTGACTCTGTGACTCCAGTGGCCATCTCAACCTGCTAATTATCCTCCAGAAGGTGGGTGATGAGCTGCTGTTTTGACTTGAGGAAGTCCAATGGTGAAGGGGTAAGGTGTCATCGGTACACCCACAATGCTGTTAGGAAGTTCTGGGATTTTGACCCAGCAACAATGAAGGAATGGCAATATAGTAGTTATGATTCCAGTTGATATTAATATTGGAATTAAACCTGGCTTGATAGACCATAAGCTTTAAATTTTGTTTTGTTTAAACTGTGGAGGTCAGTATGTGAATGCATTCACAAGAGGCTGTTGATGTACATTCATGAAAAAAACCATAAAACGTTTTCCTCTATAATTGCTTTCAATAAAACATTGTTGCTTCCTGCTGTATAATTGACTTTCAAATTATAAGTTTTTAACATTAAACTCCAATCAAACCGTCTCAAATTCTTTGGCACAAATCATTACTAAGTAGGTTAGCAGATTATGATCTATTTAAATAGCAACCTCTGCAGAGTTGTTGGACTTCAAAATATTGTAGAAACAATGCTGTACTCCGATCCCTTTTATATGATTAAATATTTATGCTGGCATGAACTTAGTTTTTGTGAAAAGTAACTGACTGGTTGTTCGAATCCCATCTCATCCTCGTGTTTGAAAAAAACACTTCTAATATTGACATCACTGGCATCGACAGTCTGTTTAAATGGCTTGGCATAATTTTGTGCTGTTAAAACCAATGTGGTAAGCAATACAAATTTTCAAGCTGTCAAAGGCAGTGCGACACTCTACTATCTATTTAAATTTCTTGCTTTTTTTAAAAAAACAAATATGTCAAAGGAACACGACAGTGCTGAAATTCAGAAAAGATTCTGATGGAATTTGCTAAAGTGTCTCATTTTGTTCTTATGAGACCATTAAAAAAATGAATAGGAGTAGGCCATGCAGCTGCTTAAACCTACTCCTCCATTCAGTAGGATCATGGCTAATCCAGCATTCCTCATGTCTGTTTCCCTGTCCTTTCCTATATTTGCTGATTCTCCTACAGATCACGAATCTATCTATCTCAGTCTTAAATATATACAAGGAGTTCCTGACTGTTGAAAATCCAAAATAGCCCCTACCTTTGCTTTTCTAGGTATTATGTAGCCTTCTTCCGTAGCATGGGCCAAATAAGTTAATTTTGCTTTAGCAAATTCACTTTTGGCCAAGTTACGATCAAATTGACTTTTTGTAACCAATCAAACATTTATTAAAGTGGTGTAAATGTCCTTCATAATTACCTTTTGTAGATACCTTTCTATCCACCCTTACTGTGCCTCTCATAAACCTACGTATCTTTCTCAGGCTCTCTCTCAACCTCTAATGCTGCAGGGGAAAAAACACCAGCCTCTCCAATCTTTCCTCCTAGCTCAGACCTCCAGACCAGACAACATCCTGGTAAATCAGTTCTGCAGCCTCTCTAGTCCAATTACATTCTTCCTATAAAATGATCATAAGAACAGCAAACGACTTCAGTTGTGACCTAACCAGAGTTTTATAGAGTTCCAGCATAACCTGTCTGATATTATATTCAGTGCCTCACCTAACAGGGGCATATGGACAATTGCCTTCTTAACAACCTTATCTACCTTCCCAATAACCTTAAAGGATCTGTGGATATGTACACCATCTTCCATCTGACCTCAGTATTTTTCAGGCCCTATTATTCACAGTGTAATCTCTTGCTTTACTAGCCCTCACCAAATGCATAAGCCCCCACTTTCAGAGTTGAATTCTGTTTGTCACTGCTTTGCCCATTTGATCAGCCCATCGATATCTTCCTTCAGTTTACAGCTACCCTCTCACTATTTATCATCCTACTAATTTTCATGTCAGCCATAACTACTTGATCACACCCCTGAAATTTAAGTCCAGACAATTAATGTACACCAAGGGCCCCAGCACTGCAGAACACCACTGGAAACAAACTTCCAGTCATAACAAGATCTCTCCTCACCATCAGCCTCTGATTCCTGCTTCTCAGTTAATTCTGGACCCATTGTGCCACTTTGCTTTGGATCCCAGAGGCTCTTACATTCTTGATCAGTTTGCAATAAGGAAACTTATCAGAAGTATTGCTAACATCCATGCAGAACATATCAAATGCATCAGCCTCATCAATAGTCTTTGCTACCTCCTCAAACAAATTGAACCAAATTTGTCAAAAATTATCTAGGAGAAAGTGAGGACTGCAGATTGGAAATCAGAGCTGAAAATGTGTTGCTGGAAAAGCGCAGCAGATCAGGCAGCATCCAAGGAGCAGGAGAATCGATGTTTCGGGCATGAGCCTGAATAAGGGCTCATGCCCGAAACGTCGATTCTCCTGCTCCTTGGATGCTGCCTGACCTGCTGCGCTTTTCCAGCAACACGTTTTCAGCTTGTCAAAAATGACCCACATTTAACAAATTGATGCAAAGTATTTATTTAGGACTGTGACCATGTCTTCTGGGTCTCTTACAGTTTACCTTTGCCTCCCTAAGACCCGTAGTTTTTCTTTAGCTATTCTCTTTCAAAGAAAATGGTTTCCTTTATTCTGCCTGTCAGTGTTTTCTCATGCATTCTGTTTGTGTTTCTGATTTCCTTTTTTTAAGATTCTCCCTCTGTACTTTTAATACTTTTCTCGACTCAGCTATTTTTAACCCTGAGCATTTGGTATGAGTTTTGTTTCCTTGATGCTAACTTTATGTTGCTCAACATTCAAGATTCTCCGATCTTGGTCACTCCTTTTGTTTATACAAGAACATATTTGCCCTGTACTTCTGCTATTTCCACCTTGAATGCCGCCCACTGCTCTGATGCAGTTTTACCTGCAAGTAACTTTTCCTTGTCTGCTTAGGTTAAACCATATCTTATCTTATTAAACTTAGCTGTTCCCTAGTTTAGAGTTTTTATTCCTTATCTATTCGTAATGTTTTTTGGTACTATCCTAAATCTAACTGAGTTACAATCGCTGTCTCCAAAATGCTTCCCTCCTGTTATGCCTTTTACCTGTCAACGAACCATAGGGTTAGAGAATCATTCCTATTTATATTCTGGATTAGTGGTGCTGGAAGAACACAGCAGTTCAGACAGCATCCAAAGTGCAGCGTAATCAATGTTTGGGGCAAAAGCCCTGAAGGGCTTTTGCTTGAAACGTTGATTTTGCTGCACTTTGGATGCTGCCTGAACTGCTGTGCTCTTCCAGCACCACTAATCCAGAATGGGGTTTCCAGCATCTGCAGTCATTGTTTTTACCTCATTCCTATTTATATACCCATCCAGATGCCTTTTAATGGTTGTAATTGTACCAACCTGGACTCATTTCTGAATATTAAGTCCAGTATGGCCCCATACCATGTTAGGCTTTTTACATACCTGCTGAAAATGCAGTTGAAGAATTTTGTTCCCACACTACTTTGAAATAAAACTATCTCAATTAACATTTGGCCCAGTGGTATAATTGCTGGACTGTTAATCCAGAGACCCAGGTAATGTTCTGGGGACCTGGGTTTGAATCCCGCCAAAGCAGATGCTTTTAAATTCAATAAATATTTGGAATTGGGAGTCTAATAATAACCATGAATTCATTGCTGATTATTGGAGAAACCCATCTGATTTACCAATGTCCTTTGGTGAAGGAAACTGCCATGCTTATCTGGTCTGGCCTACATTTGACTCAACCCACAACAAAGTAGTTTAACTCTGCCCCCTGGGCAATAAAAAAAATCATTACTGTGTGGCACCAAGAGTAATCTAGAAGTTACAACCTTTGATGTCCTGCTTTTCAATTTCCTAACTAACTCCCTAAATTCTGCTTGTATGACCTCATTTCTCTCTCTTTCTATGTCATTGATTCAAACATGGAACAATTGCTTTGTTCATCTCCCCCTTCAGAATGCCCTGCATCCTTTTCATTACGTCCTTGACCCTGGCACCCAGGAGGCTGTACCATCCCAGAGTAATTTCAATGGCTGCAGAAATACTTGTTTATTGCCTTCATTAATTTCCTGCAATTTTTGCCCTTTTACACTTCTTCCTCCTCCTATCCCCATGCCCTCCACCCTGTCCCACCACCATCATCCCCACCTGAGCATTCATGACAACACAGTGGTCACGAGGAAAGTAAGGAGCATTCCATCACACCTATGATTGGCTTTGGGGAATCGAGAGGTGAGTTGCACGCGTGTGTGTGTATATATACACTATACTTCCAGACATTGCTGCTGTGTTATGAAAGACTGTAAGAGGCATTACATTCATATTTTAAACATTGTACTCATAATTTAAATAACCACCATCCCTTAATAAACACACAGTACCTGCATATACATCGTCCATGTTCATGCACATACCTATAGTTTTACACTCCAGATACACACATTATGTGCATGCATAGTGTACAGTGCTAGTTCATAAAATGCGTCGTTTTCTCTTTTGATAAAAGTATTTTTATGAACATAACTAATATACGCCAATTTTCACCAATATATTTCTGGAAAAAAACAATTTCAAATATGCAAATAAACTTCAAGAAATACTTTTGAATTTAATGTTTGAAATCCTGCATCACAGTTTTAAATGTCTGTATGTATATTTTTTGTTATGTATTGTGGACATTGAATTCAAAGAAAGGAATATGCTGATATGAGGGATTTACGTAAGAGGTCAGTGATTTCTTTTTTGTTGTCAAGTAAATACCAGCAATTATAATTGCCTGATGTGAATCTATTTGTACTTGCATAAGTCCCATGGAAAATTATGGGAAATGACCTCAAGACTGAAGAAAATTACACATGGAAGACGAATACACTTTGAATAATGTCTCAGGGGATTCTGAACCGTAAGCAATTTGCCATGGGAAAATCATCCATGTTCTTAAAATAAAATCCTGGTATTCAAGTGCACTGTGCACCCAGCAGGTTCTAACATGCCAACAGAGTAAACAATGTTTATTTACAGCATATTTACAAGCTCTGTAATTTTACCAGGAAAAAGTTAAGTTAGTAATTTTAAATATTTAATAGTTTCTGTGCAATGACCACTTATATTTGTAAAAAAAAATCTTTAAGCAAGGAAATTGTTCCCTCAGCTTCAGAACTGTGTATCCAGACAAAAATAGAGACTCCACCAAAGAATGAGGAAATGATCAATGAAGGATTGTGAGGTGAGCGTTTTTAAGGAGTGAATTTCACATGGGCTGCACCATTTAAGGTATAATTGCTTGTGAAGAGCAAATGGAATGAGAATGTGCAAGGCTGGAAGAAGTAACAAAGGTAGGGAAGAGCAAGACCATGCAGAGATTCAAATACAAAATTTGGATTTTAAATTGCGGATGGAGAACAAATTTAGGGCAACAGAAGCGTGAGAAATGTGTGAGTAAGGCCTGGTACAAGATATATTAAAGCAGCATAGCTTTGGGAGATGTAACATTTGCAGAGGAAATTATTTGAGAAAGCATTGGAGTAATTGATTATGAGATGACAAAGCCATGGATGAAGGGCTGGTGGATTGAGGCATGGTGGATATGGGTAGTCTTTTCAATAGAGCAGATGTGGGTCTGGAAGCTCTATTCAAGATTGAATAGTCTGCTGAGATTGTGAACAATCTAATCAAACCAGTGACAGTGACATTTGAGGGATGTAGTCATTGCCAAGGAAGCAGAGTCTGTCACTGTTGCCAAAGTTAATGACTTTAGTCCTCCAAATGTTTGAGGAAATGTTGCTCCTCTGCAAGCATTCTGTTGACACCGAGAGTAAAGAGATTAAAAAAGATAGAGGAGTTGTGTGGCAGGTAAATCTATCTTTATGGATAATGTTGCAAAGGGATTCATATAGATGGAGGAGGTGAGGGCAATAAACAAAGCCTTGAGGGAATTCAAAGACAATATTTGATGCATAGGTAGAAAATCCATTGCTGGAGATACTGGCATTACATTTGAGAGGTGAAACTGCCTCCATCTTGTTATAACCACCAATGTGCTTGTTAGCTTCTGATTGTTCACCATGTTTTCCAGGCAATGAATAAACAATAAAATTTAATGTAAATCAATATCAACTTGAAATGATTTAACATTAGGTGACAGCCTCTCCATCATTGACAGAACTACATTTTAATGGTTAAATAGTACTTTGCAGTCCTTGTCCATTTAGGATTACAATAGTATGCTGTTAAAGCCCAATCACTTGCTTGGCACAGAGGAAGCATACCAAGCATGTCATGCAGTATTCAGAGGTGCACCCTTCTGATAGTTCACGCTGACTATAGAATGGATGATAATGCAATTGGATCTGGACTGTTGAGCTGCTCTGAGAAAAGCTATGTACAGTATGTGTGCAATGACCTTGTATTTTATCAACTGTAGATTACTAACTGAACTAGAGAATCTATCCATACTTAGTTTGGCTTATAGCATAGTGAAGATCATAGGAATTCTTTCTGGTATCCTGGCCAATATTTGCCCTCCAATTTTTTTTCATTGCTGTTTGTAAAAGCTTATTATTGCCTATGTTACTGCATTTAAGAGGATTTCTGCACATCTGAGGTTATGAAAAAAATAAAAAGACCATAAGATTTGGGGCAGAATTAGGCATTCAGCCCATCGAGTTAGCTCCACCGTTCGATCATAGCTGATATGTTTCTCGATCTTATTTTCCTGCCTTATCCCTGTAACCCTTGATCTCCTTATCAAACACGAACCTATCTGTGTTAAAGTTTTGGGTCCGGTTACCCTTCCTCAGAACTCAGTTCTGAGAAAGAGTCACCAGATCTGAAACATTAACTCTAATTTCTCTTCACAGAAGCTATCAAACCTGCTGAGCTTTTCCAGCAATATCTATTTTTGATTCTGATTTGTAGCATCCTCAGTTCTTTTGCTTTTTTAAGAACCTATCTGTACCTGACAAATACAAATAATGCGTTCCACATATTACCCACTCACTGTCCAAAGAAATTCTTCCTCATCTCAGTTCTAAAAGGTCTTCACTTCACTGCAATTGTGCCATCAGGTTCTAGCCTCTCCTTCTAGTGGAAATATCATCTCCAAACCACTCTATCTAGGCCTGTCAGTATTCTATAAGTTTCAATCAGATACCCCCGATCCTTCTAAATTCCATTGAGTACAGACACAGAATCCTCAACCACTCCTCATATGATAAACCGTTCATGCTGTGTCATTCTTGTGAAGTTGCTTTGGACTATCTCCAAGGTAAGCACATGCTTCCTTAGATCTGGGCCCAAAATTGCTCACAATATTCCAAATGCTATCCGAGCAGAGCCTTATATAGCCTCAGCAGTATATCCCTGCTCTTATATTTTACCACTTTTGAATTGTATTTGCCTTCCTAACTGCCAACTGAACCTGCATGTTAATCTTGGAAGAATCCTGCACTAGGAAATCTGAGTAATTTTATGCTTCAAATTTCCAAAGCACTTTACCATTTAGAAAATAGTCTATGCTTCTATATTTCCCAGCAAAGTACTTAACCTCACACTTTTCCACTTTGTATTCCATCTGCCACACCTTTGCCCACTTTCCTAGCCTGTCAAAGTACTTCTGCTTCCTCAACATTACCTGTCACTCCACCTATCTTTGTGTCATCTACAAACTTAGCAACAAACCCCTGAGTTCCTTTGTCCATATCAGAAGTGTATAATGTGAATAGTTGTGGTCGTAACATGGACCTCTGCGGAACTCCACTAGTCACTGGTCAAGACCCTTTTGTCCCTACTCACTTCTTCCTGCCAGTCAGCTAATCCTTTATCCATGCCAGCATCTTGCCCCTAACACCATGGACTCTTATACTATATAGCAGACTCCTATGCGGCATTTTGTCAAAGGCCTTTCTGAAATGCAAGTAGATCACGTCCACTGGTTCTCCTTTGACTAACCTGCTCATTATATCCTCAAAGAATTCTAACAGGTTTGTCAGGCATGATCTCCCATCATCAAAGCCATGCTGACCCAGATGTATTTTACCATGAACTTCCAAAAACTCCACAATCTTAACTTAATAATGGACTTTAGTATCTTAACAACAACCAAGGTCAGGACTCTGCCTGACTCCACTGATTCCTGAGAGATCATCACCAATGCCTTACAAACGTCTCAGCAATCTCCTGCAGAACTCTAGGGTGTAATCTACCTGGTCCAGGTGATTTATCCACCTTCAAGACCTTTCAGCTTCTCTAGCATCTCCTTCTTAGTGATGGCCACTACACTCAGTTCTGGCCCTGACTGTCTTGAAGTTCTGGTATCCTGCTAGTGTCTTCCACTGTGAAGACTAATGCAAAGTACCTCTTCAGTTCCTCAGCCATTTCTTTGTTCCCTAAACTGAATCTTAACACTATTGTGTTGTTCTGGCAGTCCACTCTTGCCCCTTTTTTATCTTGTCGATATCTAAAAACACTTGAAATCATCATTTATATTATTAGCTCGCTTACTCTCGTATTTCATCTTCTCCCCCCTTATTGCACTTCTAATTATACTCTGCTAGTTTTTAAAGACTTCTTAATCCTCTGGATTCCCACTAATCTTCACCACATTGCATATTTTATCGTTTTATTGTTTTGCTTTTATGCTGTCCCCGGCTTCCCTTATCAGCTATGGTTGCCTCATCTTCCCCTTAGAATAAATCTTTATCGTTGGGATGAATTTCTGCGCTGTCTCATAGAAACCCTTGCCATTGCTGCTCCACTGCCTTCCCGGCTAGGCTCCCCTCCAATCAAATCTGGCCAACTCCTCCCTCATGTCTTTGTAGTTACTTTTCTCAGGTATAATGCCTTTACATCTGATTCCAGCTTATCCTCAAACTGCAAGGTGAATTCTGTCTTATAATGGTCATTGTCATTCACTTTCAACCCCCAATCAAGTTTGCCTCATTACACATCATAACATCCATTGCCTTGTACCTCGTTGGCTCTACCACAAGCTGCTCCAAAAGCAGTCTCGCAGACATTCTATGAATTCCTTGTCTTGAAATTGGCTACCAACCTGATTTTTCCAGTCCACACTGCTTATTTGATGTCCCCCACAATTATTGTAATAATGCCTTTCTACCTGCCTAATTTATTTTCTTCCCCACAGTCTGACTACTGCTGGGAGGCCTATACACAACTCCCAACAAGGTCTTTTTTCTTTTGAGTTTCCTCAACTCTACTCACATGGATTCTATACCATAAATTCTATGTCACATCTTGCAAACCCTCTGCCCATCTGCCTATCCTTGAAGGGCTTGTGCCCGAAACGTCGAATTTCCTGTTCCTTGGATGCTGCCTGACCTGCTGCGCTTTAACCAGCAACACATTTTCAGCTCAGTATCCTTTCGATAGGACATGTATCCTTGAATGTTTCTTCCCCAGCCCTGACTCACTTCCAGCCACATCTCTGTGATACCCACAACATCATACCTACCAATTTTTATCTGCGCTACAAGCTCACTTATCGTGTTTTGTGTACTGTATGCATTTATGTACAACACCCCCAGTGCATCAACCACCCCCTTTCTCATTGTTGTCCCCTTACCTTTTGTGTAAAAAATGAGGTCTGCAGATGCTGGAGATCACAGCTGCAAATGTGTTGCTGGTCAAAGCACAGCAGGTTAGGCAGCATCTCAGGAATAGAGAATTCGACGTTTCGAGCATAAGCCCTTCATCAGGAATAAGAGAGAGAGAGCCAAGCCGGCTGAGATAAAAGGTAGGGAGGAGGGACTAGGGGGAGGGGCGATGGAGGTGGGATAGGTGGAAGGAGGTCAAGGTGAGGGTGATAGGCCGGAGTGGGGTGGGGGCGGAGAGGTCAGGAAGAGGATTGCAGGTTAGGAGGGCGGTGCTGAGTTGAGGGAACCGACTGAGACAAGGTGGGGGGAGGGGAAATGAGGAAGCTGGAGAAATCTGAATTCATACCTTGTGGTTGGAGGGTTCCCAGGCGGAAGATGAGGCGCTCCTCCTCCAGCCGTCGTGTAGTTGTGTTCTGCCGGTGGAGGAGTCCAAGGACCTGCATGTCCTCGGTGGAGTGGGAGGGGGAGTTAAAGTGTTGAGCCACGGGGTGATTGGGTTGGTTGGTTCGGGCGGCCCAGAGGTGTTCTCTGAAGCGTTCCGCAAGTAAGCGGCCTGTCTCACCAATATAGAGGAGGCCACATCGGGTGCAGCGGATGCAATAGATGATGTGTGTGGAGGTACAGGTGAACTTGTGGCGGATATGGAAGGATCCCTTGGGGCCTTGGAGGGAAGTGAGTGTGGAGGTGTGGGCGCAAGTTTTACATTTCCTGCGGTTGCAGGGGAAGGTGCCGGGGGTGGAGGTTGGGTTGGTGGGGGGTGTGGATCTGACAAGGGAGTCACGAAGGGAGTGGTCCTTGCGGAACGCTGATAGGGGAGGGGAGGGAAATATATCCTTGGTGGTGGGGTCCGTTTGGAGGTGGCGGAAATGGCGGCGGATAATACGTTGTATGCGCAGGTTGGTGGGGTGGTAGGTGAGAACCAGTGGGGTTCTGTCTTGGTGGCGGTTGGAGGAGCGGGGCTCAAGGGCGGAGGAGCGGGAAGTGGAGGAGATGCGGTGGAGGGCATCGTCGATCACGTCTGGGGGGAATCTGCGGTCCTTGAAGAAGGAGGCCATCTGGGTTGTGCGGTGTTGGAATTGGTCCTCCTGGGAGCAGATGCGGCGGAGACGAAGGAATTGGGAATATGGGATGGCGTTTTTACAGGGGGCAGGGTGGGAGGAGGTGTAGTCCAGGTAGCTGTGGGAGTCAGTCGGTTTATAATAGATGTCTGTGTTGAGTCGGTCGCCCGAGATAGAAATGGAAAGGTCTAGGAAGGGGAGGGAGGAGTCTGAGACAGTCCAGGTGAATTTCAGGTCCCCCACTCCGGCCTATCACCCTCACCTTGACCTCCTTCCACCTATCCCACCTCCATCGCCCCTCCCCCTAGTCCCTCCTCCCTACCTTTTATCTCAGCCGGCTTGGCTCTCTCTCTCTTATTCCTGACGAACCCTTACCTTTTGTGCCTGAAGTTAGATTCCTGATCCTTTCCTTACACTCTGTCATATTACTTGTTCTGGAAACTTTAATAACCTCTGCTGAGCCCCCAACCCACACTCTTTAACTTTTTCCATAATTTTCCATGCAACTGCATCTGCACCCTACCTCACTATTTAGTTTAAAGCTCTATCCACAGACATAGTTCTTTAATTTGCCAGGACTCTGGCCCCAGTATGATTCAGGAGGAGCACTGTCCCATTGAAAAAGCTCTTTTCTTCTCCAGTACTGATGCCAATGCCCCATGAATTTGAAACAAAAACCGAAATTGCTGGAAAAGCTCTACAGGTCTAGCAGCATCTGTGGAGACAAATCAGAGTTAGTGTTTCGCATTAGTGACCCTTCCTCAGAACAATTTTTTTTTATAGAGAAGATTGGGTTGGAGGAGAGATTAAGGACTAAAGGATAGGTGGAGATAGAGCCCAAGGAGAGAGAAGAACAGTTAGACAAACTAAGGAGATGATAATGATTAGGAGAATGGATAACTACTAATGGAGACTATTAGTGGCTAACAACGGGTTATAATACCAGACCATGTGATAACAAGGCCTGGTGTTTGGGGGTTGGGGGTTGGGGTAAGAACATGGGAGAAAGTGCCTCAAGCCCTTAAATTGTTGAACTCCATACTGCATCTAGAAGGCTGTTGAGGATCCATGTGGAAAATGAGGTGCTGTCATATAGCTTGTGCTGAGCTTCGCTGGAGCACTGCAGCATACCTGAGGCAGACATATTGGCAAGAGAACGAGGTGGTGTGTTAAAGTGGCAGGCAACTGGAAGCTCAAGGTCTTTTTTGCAGACAGAACATAGGTGTTCTGTGAAGCAGTCCCACAGTCTATGCTTCATTTCCCCAATGGAGAGGAGACCAGACTTTGAGCAGTGAATGCAGTAGATTAGATTGAATGAAGTGCAGAGAGAGCGCTGCTTCACCTGGAAGGTGTGTTTGGGCTCTTGGATACTGAGGAGGGGGGAAGTAAGCGTGCAGATATTATATCTGCTTTTGCAGGGGAAGGTGCTATGTGGTTGTGCAGGAATGTTGGGAGTGAAGGAGGAATGGACCAGGGTGTCCCAGAGGGAACGGTCTTTGCAGAAGGTTCACAAGGGAGGGGAGAGGAATATATGGCCGGTGGTGGCATCCTGCTGGAGGTGGTGGAAATAGCAGCTAATGATCCTCTGGCTGTTGATGCTGGTGTGAAAGTAAGTGAGGACAAGACGTTCCTACCACTGTTGTGGGAGGGAAGAGAGGGAGTGAGGGTTGAAGTGTGGGACATAGGTTGGACCTGGCTGAAGGCCTTGTCAACTATGGTGCTGGGGAATCTTCAGTTCAGGAAGAAGGTGGACATTTTGGAAGCTCCCTTGTCGAATTTGGCATTATCAGAACAAATGCGACTTAGACAGAAGAACTGTGAGAATGGAGTAAAGTCTTTACAGGAGGCAGAGTTTGAAGATGTATAGTCAAGTTAATTGTGGGAATCGGTGGGTATATAGTGGATAACCCTAGATATGGAAACAGAGATATAGAGGAAAGGAAGGGATGAGTCAGAGATGGACCAGGTGAAGGTGAGAGTGGGGTTGAAATTAAAAACAAAATTGTTAAACTTTTCCAATTCCAGATGAGAGTATGAAGCAGCACTGATGATATCTCCAATGCACCAAATTTAGAATTGTGGATGGGATCTGGAATAGGACTGGAACAAGCAATGTTCCATGTACCCCACAGAGAGACAGGCATAATTGGGGTCCATGTGGATACCCATGGCCACCCCTCTGTCCTGAAGAAAGTGAGAGGAATTAGAATACAAGTTGTTCAAGATGAGGACAAGCTCAGCTAGGCAGAGGTGGTGTATGCAAACAGTAAGGCCATTCTTTCCCAGGAGGAAGTGGAGAGCCCTGAGACTATCCTGATGGAGAATGAACGTGTAAAAAGATTGCATGCTCATGGTGAAAACGAGGCAGCTGGAGGCTGCAAATTGGAAATTCTGAAACTGATGTAAAACATCGAGGAATCATGATGTAAGTGAGAAAGGACTGGACAAGGGGAGAAAAAAAATCAAGTTGAGGTAGGAAGAGATGGGTTCTGTGGGGCAGGCAGAAACAAGGGGCTACCCAGACAGTCCTGTTTGTGAAGGGAGGTAACACTGAGCTGTGCAGGGTTGGGAGACTGAGAGTTTGGCCAGAGTCAGAGGTCACATGACACTAGCTTATAGTCCAACAGGTTCAATTGAAATCATAGGTTTTCAGAGCACTACTCCTTCAAGTGAATCTCAAACCTGTTAGATAAGTTGAGGCTCTTTCAGCACTACCTCTTAGATCAATCTACTTTCCTTGCTGCTCTAAACCATGAAAACATGTGGCTTTATTTTCTTTAAGTCTCTTGGATCCCACCTTTTGTCTATTTTGAAAATAAATAATTATTGGTTCCTCATGAGACCATAACATAATTTGGTTAAAAATCACACAACACCAGGTTATAGTCCAACAGGTTTAATTGGAAGCACACTAACTTTCGGAGTGACGCTCCTTCATCAGGTGAAGGAGCGTCACTCCGAAAGCTAATGTGCTTCCAATTAAACCTGTTGGACTATAACCTGGTGTTGTGTGACTTTTAACTTTGTACACCCCAGTCCAACACCGGCATCTCCAAATCATGACATAATTTGGTGGTTTTGTCTAGAATCATAATGTAAAGTTGTGGTCAAGTCTGGAATCATAATATTTACTGAGAATTTATAGATGTTCAGCAAAACTACCCTGCTTTTGTACTCAGTTATGAAGCCCAAGATTCCAGATGCTTTATTAACTGCTTTCTCATTATGTCCTGCCATTTTAAGAATATATGCACACAGACAGCTCCTGTGTTGCTATGTGCTCTTTGTAGGTGTTTATACTGCCTACACTGGTTGAAAATGTGTAGTTCATAGCATTTACACACTTTGCATAGATGAGCACAATGGCAAGAAACACAAAGTAATCATAAATTTCCAAATGAACAAAAAATAATTAGTGGACATGGACCACATGGACCCCAATTATGCCTGTCTCTCTGTGGGGTACATGGAACATTGCTTGTTCCAGTCCTATTCCAGACCCCATCCACAATTTTAATTCTATACAAAATAAAATCTTCCATTGTCAGAAACCTGTTTGGAAACTACATGAAGTATTTTTTAAGGTTGTGGTGAAGTACAGCATGTTCACTACTTCCTGCGATAGCAAAGATAAATAGTGTTATTACAATAGTACTTGAGAAAATCGATCAGTCATAGTTCATTACTTTATCTAGCTGATCCCTTCCTTCTGTAAGCAGAAGTATTGGCGTGTGAGTTCTTGATACTCTTCCAATTAATGATACATCTTTTTAATCTGTCAGAGTGCAATAGTTACATTTCACAAATCACAGTGTACTTTTTCTATCACTGTCCAGCAAATTTGTTTCTAGCTAAAAAGAAGCAATATTTCAGGCATTTCATCATGTCTAATTGGAGACGTAGTTGCTGCCAACCTTGTAATAATACAACCAAGGCGGTCCATTCCAAATTGGCAATCTGTCACTGGGGGATGTCAGTATTCTATTTGACCAAAACACAAATAAAATACTGTGGATGCTGGAAATCTGAAATAAAAGCCAAAGTGGTGGGAATACTCAGCAAGTCTGTCAAGTTACTATTCCAAGTTGAAGACAACTCTCATCCAGAATGGAAGAAGAATAGAAATGTGATGGGTTTTATGCGAAGGTAGAGGAAGTGAAAGATCAAGAGGGAAATTTAGTATAGGTCTGAAAGCAAAAACAAGATTTAGGCCAGCATGTGGCAAAAAATAGAGTTGATGGTCTAAAATTGTTGACCTCAATGTTGAGTTCAATCAAAAGGCTGTATATTCAGATCATTGTTCTTCAGTCTATGGCTCACCTCCTTTTAAGTCATTGGTGCTAACTTCTGCATTATTGAGATGATATTATTTGATTTGCAACCACCAGTGGCATGATGAAATTTGCCATTGACTAACAATTGACATCACAGCACATACATGTAATGCAAATGGATAAAGAAATGATTGCAAAGGAAATGTAGTTGGAGTTTGCAAATGAAATTTCATGTACTTGTGTCTTCACTGTCCTAGCATCAAGCAGACGTGGATCCTGCACTTTTGCCCATCAAACCGACACTGACTCCACTCACCTTGGGCATAGTCTCAGCAATTATCGTTTATGCAAATTATGCAATTTACGTTTTGCATCTAAAGAACAAGTATCATGGAACAGAATTATACAACCCCAAATTATGGAAACAGGCCATTCAGCTCAACAAGTCCACACCGATCGTCCAAAAAGCATCCTAACCAGATCGATCATACTACCCCATCCCTGTAACCCTGCATTTCCTGTGGTTAATGCAGATAGCCCACATATACCTTAATACTGTGGACAATTTAGCATGGCCAGTCCAGCTAACTTGCACATCTTTGGACAGTTGGAGGAAACCAGAGTACTCAGTGGAAGCCTGACACAGGGAGAATGTGCAAATTCCACACAGACAGGCGCCCAAGGTTGGAATCGAACGTGGGTTCCTGGCACTGTGAGGCGGCAGTGCTACCACTGAGCCACTGTGCCACCCTAAAGTCATGGCAGGAATGCAGCATATTATGGACGCTATCAGCACCAGACTCTGACTAGTAACCAGGTACCCGCCCCATTGAGTCTCTTTCTCCCCAATTACCTGACAGCCCATTTCCACACATTCACCCTCCACCACTGGCCCCATTGGAGTCCCACCACATTGAACATAATGTCTCCCTGTCCTTTAACACATGACATTGAATCTTAACAATGCACACCCTGCACCACAGTGGTGGTCACTGCCAGTAACCCCCATTCCTGATGCACTGGAGTTTAGAAGAGTGCGTTTGTTTGCATAAAAATCTATAAATCTTTAAAAGGACTACATAGCATAGCCACAGGAAGAATGTTCCCAATGACTACAGAGTCCACAACCAAGGGTCACAGACGAAGGATACTGTGTAAGCCATTTAGTACTGAGATGAAGAGAGATTTTTTCACCCAGAGTGGTGAGCTTGTAGAATTCACTGCCACAAAAGTTGTTAAAGCCAAAACATTGAATATTTTCAAGAAGGAGATAGCTAAACTTTTTATGGCTAAAGCGATCAAAGAATATTGGGAGAAAGTGGGAATAGGATACTGAGTTGGATGTATAATGGAGAAGATGCAGGATCAGTTCATTCCAAAAAGGAAGAAAGATCCTAAAAGGAGGCAGGGTGACTGAGGCTGACGAGGGAAGTTAAGAAACATATAAAGAAAAAAGAGAAAAAATATAACACATAAGTGGGAAAATGGAGGACTGGGAAGCTTTTAAAGAACAACAGAGGATAACTAAGAAGGAAATATGCAGAGAAAAAATTAGGTATGAAGGTAAACTGGCCAAAAATATAAAGGAGGATAGTAAAAACTTTATGGTTAATCCTGTCTCTCAATACTGATTCTAATAATTTGTCCATCACTGAGGTCAGACTGACTGGTCTATAATTATTTGGGCTGGTCCTTCATACCTTATTTAATAATGGAACAGTATTTTCAGACTTCCAATCCTCTGGTACTTTTCCTGTATCTGGGGATGATTGGCAAATGTGCTATATCTCCAACATGTATAGTATTCTTCTTATTTTACCTTTCTATCCTCTGACAGTTCTGAAGAAGAGCCAAATTTAACTCAAAATGTTAACTGTTCCTATACCCATGGACACTGGAGATTTAATGAATATTTCCAGCATTGTATTTTTATTACAATTAAGCCTGATCCTGTCCTCTTCCAATACTCACACTAAACTCTTCCTTCTGGTGATCATTAGATAACAATTAGGATTAAAGAAGAGCAGAATGTTCTCCGCTCAAAGTGATGGAGCAGGTGTAGGAAACATGTGTATTAAAGCAGGTTGGCACTGGAGAAACACCTGCCACTGGAAAAATACCTGCATCCATCTCGCTACTTTAATCACGTTCTGCATAAGAAAGTTCACAGGTGTCTTTCACAATATGCCACCAACTAAGGTCCTTAAGTGGTCAGTTATCAACCATTAAAATGCCTCAAATTGCCACTGGTCTGATCACCTGCCTTCCTGGCAAATTAGAAAAATAACTGCTTTCCTGATAGGGAGTCCAGGGCACCCTGCCTGCCATGCTAAGGGTAGGCCCTCATTTACCCCAATCTGGGGGCAATTGAGAGGACAGTTTGTGGAGGAGGGGTAGCGACTGAAAGCCACAACCCCACCTTTGTGTCTGAAACTCCAACCCTCTCCATGATCCCCATAAACAAATCCCCCTTCCCATACACATGCACACACAAAACACTCTCCTTCTTGCTGATGCAGAACTTCATGTGTGGTCAACCTTGTTCTCTAGTAATACTCTCGAGCTTCCACTGGCCAGAACTTTCGTGTGGAGCAGAATTGCAGCTGCTAAATCTCCTGATGAGACAAGAAGCTTATCGGACATTACTTAACTACCTAAACAGTGCTGAATCTGGCAAGCTTTCTCACTGGTATAGGCTGGATTTAATCACCATTAAAGACACCAATGTTCACACAGTACATTTTACATTAAACCTCAGCATCTATTTTTTATCTGTCTCATGTTGTCCCAGAATCACTTAGTTATATTTTCTAGTTGCAATGCTTTCTGGTTAGATGTCAAATAATTTTATATGTTTAATTCTGAGTGCTACGATGTCGGAAGACATTAAAATGTTTAAGAGGGGAAAGAGAAAATTCAAATTGTGGCATCAGGAATGGGGAACTGCGGTTATATCAAAAACTAGAGAAGATGATATTGTTTTCCTGAAACAGTGAAGGGGAGATTTGGTAGCAGTGTATTTGTCATTTACTCTGTTGTTTGCATCTAAGAGTTTGGGTTCAAGATTAATCAAGGAGAAGGCAAAGTCAAGAACAGTCTTCAGGCTTTGATTTCTTTAGAATACTGTTTATTGCAAATTAACACTAATATTTATGTTACATAATAATCTGAGATATTCCCTGTTCTAATCTTGCAGTTATTAAAAGTCTATTCTCTACATGTGCTTCTGTCTATCATTCTCATACTATCCTCTTCCAATCAGTTTACTCTGTTGAAACTGTGCTCTTTATACTGAATGGAGAGCAACTCTGTGACATCATTGCAAGATTCCTCCAGGGTCCAAATGTCATTACGTAAGAGTGTTCAAAATTGAGGATAGATGGAGAAAAACTCTTTCCATGAACAGCAAGATCAGTAATCTGAGGACACTGACTTAAAATAATTGGCAAGAAATAAACTAGAGGAAGTTGAGAATTCTTTCAGTGAATTATTATGAGCTAGAATGAACTGTTTTGAAGGATGGTAGAAACAAATTCAATACTGACTTTCAGTGGGAAACTGAATTTGCTGAAAATATATGCAGGGCTATGAGGAAAAATAAGGCAAGTAGAACTAATTGTCATCTGTTCAGAGAATGAAACAAATGGCCTCCTACTATGCTGCATCATTCTGTGATTCTATCTGTATGAGTCAGTACCATCATGAGGACCCCTGCAGTCATTTTTATTACAGCTCCTATTTTAAATTGAAATTAACTTTGAATCAGCTTTGAAGCTCTTTTAGCTGTATTGCAAACACTGAAAAACTATTAACCTTATAACTGACTTGTAACAAATACTTTAGAATATACATTAAATGTTCAATTTTTATGAATACCAATTTATTTACTTTTTGCAAATTATGCATGAATGGTCAGTCTGCAGTGATTAACTGGTACTATTTTTAATCTAATAGTCATTCCTCATTAGAAATGATATTGCTTTCTGCTTATCCTTCAAAATTCCAATTACAGGATTGGACTTAGCACCCCAATGAACATATATATAAAAAGTATTTGTGGTACTTAATATATTTCACCTTTTAAAGCCTAATGGAGGACAAGATGAATGCAAATATGAACAGTATCCTCTTAGCTATGTGATGCACTGGCTCATTATCTTTCACAGAAATTGATCTCAACAGAGTAAATGCTTCTCTCTGTAAGACTGTCATTATTGTTTCATGTCTCTTTTGTTTAATGCAAGTCCTTTTTGTTAATGCCTAAATGTTTGTGCTAATGTATTTTAGAGCAGATGCTATTGTTTGAAGTGTCTAGTTATTGGCATTGTAACCTGCATTCACAAAAGGTATTAACACAGTTTGTTTTCATGTAAATTGATTAATTCAAAATGAATTGACATTGTATGATTTTTCTACAGTTTTCTTAATACTGTCCCAGACCATTTGAACGTAGATCACATTTGTGTATTTACTGGATTTGTACCATGTGCTGCTTAGTTATTAATTTATGTGAATTTGCATTGATAGATTGAATGCAGTGGACCCGTTCATATGGCTGACTTGTTGGCAGGGAAGACCTGTGAGTGTAGTTCTTTTCTGGTCATGCCAAGATATGTTCATGCAAATGTCAGACAGTAGAATAGTATTTACATGCCAAAAAGAATTCATTGGTTTTAAAGTGGCAAAGAATATCCTGAAAACATGTTAAAGAGGTATGAGAATATAGTTTTTTTTTCTCAATTTGTTTGCATTGCTCTTTTTATCAGACCAGTACATGTGCCATCTGTTATCGAGTTATAGGATTGATAAACTAACAAAATAGTACAGCACAGAAGGAAGCCTTTCCGTCCAAGTCTACAACCACTCTAATGAAAACCATTCCAGTTTGTTCTAATCCCCTCCTCTTTCCTAATTTCCCAATAATCTTTCATCCTGCATTTATCCAGTTTCCTTTCAAAGGTAATAACTGAGCCATAACTCGATCAAGTAGCACATTCCAAATCCTATAAATTAATAAGGTTTATCTGACAGGAAGGGATTGAGCAGACTTCGTTTTGTATTCCCTGGGATTTAGAAGAAGAGGAGATGATTTATTGAAACATAAAATTCTAAAGGGGTGTAATTGAGGAGATGCTAAGAAGATGTTTCCCTGGTTAAGAATAAGAAGTTGGCCTTTTAGTACTGATACAAGGAGAAATTTAAGTTTTCACTGAAAGGATTGTGACTCTTTGGGATATGGTACCCAGAGAGATGCTCGGTCATTGTGTTTTTTAAAACAAAGGTCAGTAGGTTTTTGTGTACCTAAGGAATCGAGGACATTGGGATAATGTGGGATGGTGATGTAAAGATAGAAGATCATTCTTACTGAGGAAACTTCAAGGCTTGAATGGCTGACTCCTGATCGTTTCATTCTTATAGTGAGATTTCACTTTCTTCTATGTGTGGAACTTCACAGTTTGCTGTATTAATGTGCCTATGGGCCTAAACTTCTAAACCTTGATGGGGTCTGATCAAGGCTCTTCTCAGCATAACATTGTAACCTAGTCTTTTTCAAGACTCCAGCAACCTTTGTCAATGTTTTTTGTAACTGCCCATATAAAAAAAAGCCTCAACCTCTTTGGGCAACCCTGATATTTTTCCAATTAAACTGTTCAGAGATGTTATAATCCTCCTCTGGACTTGAACCTATACCTTCTGACCCAGTAATAAGAACACTACCACTGTACTATAAGAGCTATTTTACATGTCCTATCTGCAAACAGGGAACGGGGTGTAGGTGAATTGACCTGCAAGAGACAGAAGCAAGTGCAGACCTTTGCAGAGAAAAATGCACAAGCAAGAAATGATTCAAAAAGTTTCAAAAAGTTATTCCCAAGCTACAGCTTTAAGCTGACAAATTCCAGACTGTCACCTTAATTAGGTGATGCTAGCAACTGTTACTACTCCTAACTCCCAGTCTCTTACCTGAAGTCTGTCAACATGAAATGCAAGACACTCGCAGCTGTTGTACTCCTGCCCAGCACTCTTGACATATTCAAATGAGGCCAGTGTTGACTTGAAGAACAGATTGTAGGAAGGGTAAATTACTCTGAGGCAGCATTTTAAAGGCACAAATGTCTGGATTTTGTGCTAAATAAATTATTGATGCTGCTTGTACTTCCACTGAAGAATCTGTACCTAGGTACCTATGTACTTAAGATGGTGCCAAATGTGGCAACTTATAAACTTTTTACTGTACTCATCTGAGTACATGTGACAATAAAGCTAATTCAATTCAATTAATTATTGAATTTATGACAAACTTCATCTAAACCCTCCCTCAAATCTAATTGGCATGTTGATTTCTGTGATATAAATACATTTTCACATTATGGTGTTAAATGTATTTGATACTTAGAATCGACTAGACTACCAATACAATTCAATTACAAGAACAATTTCCTCTTGCTGTAAACAATAGATTAATTCTCAATACACCTACAAAGTCATGTTATAATTGTAATTTGTGTTTTGACTGAATGGCTTTTAAAATGCAATGTGAATGTATTTGCTATCAAAATGTCCTCAAGTAATTGGGTACATTGTTTAAAGAGTAAGGCTTTTCTTCCTGAAAGTTTCTCTGATTCATCACTTGTCTTCTAGAAAGTATTTTTCAAAACCCACGTCTTTGATCAAGCTTAGAGTGATGTCAAATTTTATTTGGTAGGAAGCCTATAAAAACTTGGTGCATTTTACTACGTTAAAAATACCACATTAATGCAAGTTGTTGGATTTATGATTTTCTACATGGTGAGTTTCTGATCTTTGCTGCCTCATTAGATGGAGGTGATAATTAGCAGGGAATGTACTCCAAATATTAGCTATTAAACGTCAAAGCACCAGGTTTGTTGAAAAAGATCTTAGCAAAGTTCTTTTGTACGATATGAGCATTGCTGATAAAGTTAGCATTTGCTGCCCATCGCTAATTATCTTTGAGAAGGACATGGTTTGAAAGGGCTCCTATGGTGCAGTGATAATGTCCCTACCTCTGAACAAGGATAACTAGGCTCAAGTCCAATCTGCTCCACAGGTAGTTCATAACATCCCTGGACAGATTGATTTTCTTTTTAATCCCAAGAAAGGTCACAGAGAATTGCCTTCTTCAACTGCAGTAGTTGAAGTGCAAGTACAGCCACACTGCTATTAGGAATGGAGGTCCAGGATTTTGACCCAGTAACAATGAAGGAGCAGTGATATAGTTTTAAGTCAGGATGGTGTGTTGCTTAGAGTCTCTCAAGTGATGATGTTCATTTTCTGAAGTGTGTTGATGGCATCCAATGGTATCACAGCACTACTGCTGCTGTTTATGAGCTAATTTCTCACGCAATTTATTTGATATCCAGTACTGGATTACAAGAACTTTCATACACATAGTTATTAGGAAAGAAAGCCATTTACTTTGGACTCAGCCTAAACACTGGACAGAGAGATCATGTCCATTCCTCTCTAAGGCCAATGGTTCAGATTGCTTGAAAAGTTTGACATGAATTTAGTTTCTTATCACACATTGGGCTCATTTGGACCTTTTCAACATTGTTTGCCATCTAGTCTGCTTCTGCTTGCCAACTGCAGCAAATCTTTCCAGAGTTTGTTATCTCTTCTCTGGATTATTTCAAGTTAATTTTCCATTATTCTTCCTCATCCCATCCTCCATACTTGTGAATTCGGTCGAAGATCTGCTCTCCATGCACTTTATTTTCATTAACTCCACGTTCTTTGCTTCCTCTATGTTGACTAGCCTTCTTTCCATCTAATCCAATGTCCCCACAACTCAATGAGATGTCCCAATTATGACTTCTGTTTCATAAAGAACATTGGTGTTGTGCAAGCATGGTGCAGCTCTCTTTCCTAACAGATCTAAAGAGTTTTCAAGGGCTGATGTCAGGATACCCACCACCAACAAATATACCAACGTTTTCCCAGCTATAATCAGTTCTGAACAAGGGTCACTGGATCAGAACACTAACTCTGCTTTCTCTCCCCAATTCATAGAATCCCCACAGTGCAAAAGAGACCATTTGAGTCTGCATCAACCCTCCGAAGAGCATCCCACCTGGACCCAGCCCCCCCATAACCCTGCATTTACAGTGGCTAATCCATGTGGCTTGCACATCCCTGGACACTAAGGGCAATTTAGCATGGCCATTCCACCAAACCTGCACATCTTCAGACTGTGGGAGGAAATGGGAGCATCCAGTGGGAACCCACACAGACAGGGGGTGAATGTGCAAACTCAACACAGACAGTCACCCAATGCTGGAATCAAGCCCAAGTTCCTGGCGCTGTGAGACAGCAGTGCAAAGCCTTCATGCAACCCTCACATGTTGCCAGACCTGCAGGGTTTTCCCAGTAATTTCTGTTTTAAATCAAAATATATATTCTTAGGAAGAAGTGTGGACAAAAAGTAAAGTGGCAGCTGACTAGAATCCAGGCTTTTGCTTGTTCCATGAAGCAGCCACACAATAGAAGAACTACAACAGATTGTTATTTTCACTTCCAATAAGTATTTGGACCATTGAATACTGAGAATACAGGAGGAGAAATGGCAGCTAGCCCATTTTCTGCACTAGAATGAAAATGTGAAATGAATGAGTAGATGAATGGCATAATTCAAATATGACCCAAGGTTTTACAGATGAAATAGTCCTTTAATATAAAAATTTTAATATTGCTGAAAGGGGAATGTAACATATTGGTGATAACACCGTCCTTGATACCAAATGCACCTTGCTGCTGTAAAGCTGATTTATTTGTAAGATTAATAGAAGAAGCCATTAGAGTAATTTTCACTTATAGTTACATAGCAATGATGCATTGAACCCATGATTCTGGTGAATCACAGGGGCAGATTTGGAAAGGCTTTGCTGTGGTTTACAGATCTTCAGCACTGCTTAGTGGATAGTGTCAGAAATGATAACATTTTTGGCTTCCTACCCTCTACATTTGGCCCACTGAACTGAATTATGTTTTCTTGCTTGGATGGAAAATGCAAATCAAGTCTTCCAAAACAGTGACTCTCGCAATACACTCTTTGTAGCTCCTTTGTGTTACAAGGAAGACAATTTTTTCTCAGACACAGCGATCACATTGTACCACATTAATAGACTATCAGCACTCAGAAGTGAATGATACATTATAGCTGATATGCACATTAGCTGTGATATAATTGAATATTAGAACAGACTCTCCCATTCTAGATTCTTGATCCATGGATTTACTTTGGCATGTATTGAGGTGAGATACTTGGCCAGGTTGTACTAAAGGTCTCTGACGAAATAGAGGAATAAAATTTACACATGGATTACTTCAACTGGGCTTGATAAGCAATACCCATTAACACAGCAAATTGCATGTCTGTCAGTAGGAGAATAATTATTACACTGTGTCCTGGCTATTCCATTTAACTTAGACTGGATGAAATATGTTTTTGTGTCACATAGCAGCTGTAATCACACAATAAACCCAGTTGGTAGAATAAATACCTTTCTCTTCAAAAAGACATCTGACAGATGTGGTTTCCAGCAACCGATCCACATTTGTTACTAGTTTGCATTTTAAATGTTGATTCATGATAACAAACCCATGAGCCTTGCTGCAAGAGAAAGAAAACAAAGCACTTGGTAGCCGAATCAAAATTTACACGCTTCTAACTCACTTACATATACCGCAGCAGCATGAGGCTGAGACATGGTGATAATAGAGCCACCTAATGGGAGCATATTACAAATTCACTTTGTCAAACTCAGGGTATGGCTCTAACTATTTGCAGTTATTCAGGTGATAACATATACCAAGGTATTTCAGAGGAACATAACCAGACAAATGTTGTAACTAAGCCATTGAAGGAGTTGTTGGAAGAGGTGATTAAATGCTTAGTCAAAGAACATGTTAGATGTGAGTGAAGGCAATAACTAGACAAGTTTACACAGCAAGTTCTAGAGTTTGGAGCCTATCAGATGGCTAAAGGCACGGTCACCACTATCTGGTGAAGAGAATAGATGCCAGAGATTTCAGTTGTGACTTTGAGAGTTCTTTGGATGCAATTTTTGATCCAAATCCAGACATAAGTACTGTGAAATTGTTCAGGATCTTCAATGGAGGGAAAAACAACATTGGAGGTGCGAGAGGAAGTTTGAAAATAAATAGCTTTGAAATTTTCAAAGTACATCTATAATGCAGACTGAACCCTGTGGTTTTGCACAATTTGCTTCATAGCAAGCTATGACCTTGACTATGAAAGCAGACTGACAACTTAATTATTGATGGGCAATCACGTTGAGTTGCTCACAGAAAACAATTCCGTGTGCTGTAGTAGCACTAGCAATCGGAATATGTTAAATACTGAGATCCTCAAATCTTTTCAAATATGAGAACAACTACAGTTTTGTGACTTGTAAATGAAAGTGGCCATGATGATAAGGTGGAAGGCAATAAGATGCTCATTTGCAAAACATCAGGAGATTGTTGCTAAGTTGATGTCAATGTATCAGATGGTTAAGATCAGTGTGCCAATCTGTAATCAAGCTGAATCTCACAGTACTAAACTTACGTGCAATTTGTTTAATCTCATTTTTATTCATTTACAAGAAGGTGTCAGTGGTTAAAAGAAAGGAAAAAAACCTCAGTGAGTATCAGCTGTACACATTGTGCAAACATGTTAATCCAAGGAAGAATATTTCAGACTGCAGACAGTCTAATGGGATGAGTGATTAGCATTCAGAGGGAATCCAGCTGTGTGCTCTCAGGCCCTACCAACTAACAGCATCTTACTCAGTACAAAAGAAAATGAGAAATCAAGCCTTTTTTGAATTATTTAATGCAGTCTTCAGCCTCAGGTCACAGGTGTGTTACAGAGCAACAACTCAATTCTGTGATGCTTGATATCATGCTGTGATTGATTACCAAAATATCTTTTGCAGGAATATTGCTAATTAAACTGTAACTGCTTGATTTTGAATTTCTTGAAGAGAGTCATAGAGTAACACAGCATGGATACAGACCCTTTGGTCCAACTCATCCACACCGATTATGCTCCCAAACTAAACTATTTCCATTTGCCTGCATTTGGCCCATATCCTTCCAAACCTTTCGTATGCATGTGCTTTACAAAGGTCTTTTGAATATTGTAACTGTATCTGCATTCAGCACTTGCTCTGGCAGTTCATTCCATACATGAAGCAATTCTGTGTTAAAAAAGTTGCCCCTGATGTCTTTTTTTAAACTTTCTCCTTTCACCTTAAGATATGTCTCCTGGTTTTGAACTCCCTCACCCTAGGGACCTTGTTATTCACCTTATCCATGCCCCTCATGATTTTATAAACCTCTATAAGGTTACCCCTCAACCTCTAATACTCTCGTGAAAAAAGTCCTAGCTTCTGGATAAACCAAGATGGAGTACAGGTAAAAATTGTGGCTGTAAGAGCTACTCATTTTTGAGGTATTTTCAATATTGGAGCTCATTTCCTCAGATTCTTGGAGCAGTAATTACTGTTTTATTAGCAGGAAAAAAAATCAAAACAACGGCACTTTAAAAAGAAGGATGCAAGACAAAGGTCGTGATCACATGGGGAGTGAATCAAATGGAGAAATAAACATGCATAGCTGATCCAGCGGTCACCTGCACAGCTGACTGTCTGTGCTGTTTGGTTTCAAGTATCCATGGACATTGGCATTCGCCTAAGAGAAATTAACAACTATTGAAATTCACAGCTGACCTTGGTGAAACCTGTGTGGGGGAGCTCACAGCAGGGGAGCAGCTAAGTGGCTAGTTCTTAAGTGTAACCTTAGTGTAACCATTTTTGTACATCTACAATAGTGAATAGAGTGTGTTCTTTTTTGATTGTATATTTTTGTTGAGATTGGATACTGGATGCAATAACAATATTTCAAAGATATCTGGATGCACAGGAAGAGTTCAACTGAAATGGGTCAAATGCTAGCAAATGATCCTAGATTAATTTAGGAAATCTAGTCAGCATGGATAAGTTGGATCAAAGGGCTGTTTCCATCTGTATGACTCTATCCAGCTTATCCTTATAACTCCAACCCTCTATTCCTGGCAACATCCTGGTAAATTGCTTCTGAACCCTTTCCTATTTAATAATATCCTTCCTGTAACAGGGTGACCAGACTGCACACAGTACTCCAGAAGAGGCCTCACCAGCATCCTGTACAACTTCAACATGATGTCTCACTCCTTTACTCAAAGGTCCAGTAATGAAGGTAAGTGCGCTAAATACCCTCTTAACAATCCTTTCTACCTGTATGCAAATTTCAAAGAATTATGCTCTTGAATCCCTAGATCTTTCTATTCTACAAAACTACCCAGGGCCCTACCATTAATTGCATAAAGTCCTGCCATTGTTTGTTCCACCAAAATGCAATATCTCACATTTATCCAAATTAAACTCCATCTGTCAGTCTTCAGCCCACTGATCCAATTGATCAAGACCTCTTTGAAATATTACGCAACCTTCTTCATTGTCCATTATTTCAAATTTTGGTGTTATCCACAAACTTACTAACCATGCCTCTGATATTGTCATTCAAATCATTTATATAAATGACAATCATAAACGGACCCAGTACTGAACCCTGTCGAACACCACTGGTCACAGGCCTCCAGTCTGCCATCACCATCTCTCTCCTAACATCAAGACAATTTTGTGTTCAATTGGCAAGCACACCTTGATCCTATGTGATCTAACTTTTCTAATTAGTCTATCATGTGGAATCTTCTCAAAAGCTTAACTAGAGTTTATGTAAACAACATCAACCACTCTGCTCTCATCAATCCTTTTAGTTACTTCCTCAAAAAACTCAATCAAGTTTGTGAGACACGATTCCTCTCACATAAAACCATGCTGTCTATCCCTAGGCAGCCCTTGCCTCTCTAAATGCATGTAAGTCTGATCCTTCAGAATCACATCCAACACCTTACCCACTATTGATGTCAGGTTCACAGGTCTATAGTTCCTAATCTTCTCCTCACAGCCTTTCTTAAATAAAGGAACAATTTTAACCACCCGTCAGTCTTCCTCTTTATGTTTTCTAAGACCTCCAGTGCGTCTTCTTCTGTAATGTGAACTATCTTCAAAACATCAATATTTATTTCCCCAATTTTTCTAGCATCCGTTTCTTCACAGTAAAAACTGATGTAAAATATTCATTCAGTATCTCTCCCATCTCCTGAGGTTCAAGACATAGGCAACCTCATTGATCGTTAAGGAGTCCTGTTCTCTCTCCAGTTGCTCTCTTGCTCTTAATGTGCTTGTACAATCCCTTTGGATTATCCTTAACCCTGTCTGCCAAGGCTATCTCATATCACCTCATTGCCCTTCTGATTTTCTTCTTAAGAATACACCTACACTCTTTATACTTTTCACACGATTCATTTGATCCCAGGTGTATATGTGTCATATATGATTCTTTCTCATAGTTGAAAATGTGTTGCTGGAAAAGCGCAGCAAGTCAGGCAGCATCCAAGGAACAGGAGATTCGACGTTTGGATTATCCTTAACCCTGTCTGCCAAGGCTATCTCATATCACCTCATTGCCCTTCTGATTTTCTTCTTAAGAATACACCTACACTCTTTATACTTTTCACACGATTCATTTGATCCCAGGTGTATATGTGTCATATATGATTCTTTCTCATAGTTGAAAATGTGTTGCTGGAAAAGCGCAGCAAGTCAGGCAGCATCCAAGGAACAGGAGATTCGACGTTTCGGTCATAAGCCCTTCTTCCTGAAGAAGGACTTATGCCCGAAACGTCGAATCTCCTGTTCCTTGGATGCTGCCTGACCTGCTGCGCTTTTCCAGCAACACATTTTCAACTCTGATCTCCAGCATCTGCAGACATCACTTTCTCCTCTTTCTCATAGTTGACTAGCACTTCAATATCTTTATTCATTCACTGTACCCTAATCTTACCAACATCATCCTTCACTCTAACAGGAACATAATGCCTCTGAACTTGCATTATCACATTTTTGAAAGCCTCCCAATTGTCAATCATCCCTTTACCTCTGCACAGTCTATTTAAATCAACTTTTGAAAGTCCTCGTCTCATACCATTAGAATTTGCCTTACTCTAATTAAGAATGTTAATCTATATGGAAGGCATATGCTTTTCCATAACCATTTTAGAACTAATAGAATTATGATCACTGGTCTCAAAGTGCTCCCATACTAATATTTCAGTCAGATGCCCTGCCTTATTTTCCAAGAGAAGGTCAATGTGATTAGTAATTACACAATGGAACACAAAAATAGGATTTGAACATAATTTTTAATAAATATAACTATAAGGAGATCCATGTCAAAGTATTTATTTTTTCTACTTACATCACAAAAACTGTTGTAATGTTATTCAGCAGTCCTGTTCGGTATAAATATAATCTCTGGTGAAGTGAAGAATGAGCCCAGGTATGTTGTCAATGACTGTGACACCTTGAAAGCCAAACCTAAGGGACCTTCTTGTGATGCAGAGGTAGAGTTCCTAACCCCTTATCTGGGAGGCCTGAGTTCAAGTCCAACCTGCTCCAGAGATGCGTAATAACATCTCTGAACAAGTTAATTTTGAAAGAATCAGAACCTGATTCCTGATTTAATTCTTGATGATTCTCTTCACTCTTGACATGACTCAAGGTGGCTGATTCCTTCTAATCATGTATCTTCTTAATAGGAAATGCTCAATAAGACTGGGCATCTTCAGTTGGAAAAAGGATAAGAGCAACATTGTGTATACACACAAGTCAGCAAGCCTGAATTTGACTGAAACTCATTACTTCTTCATGATGTCTTGCAGCTGATGACTTTCCAATGCTTGAGGAAGATCTGCACACAACAATGACTAGCAAAGCATGCTTCATTGGTCTTACATGTATCCTGAGCCTTCACGCACTCTCCTCACTGATATGGAGGTATGGAGGAAGCATTCATGCAAATGCAATTTATATGGTTGTTGTTGATCAGATTCCCTCGTCTTTGTTTCATATTAATTCATGAAACCCATCTCTAACGCAACAACTGAAGCAAACAGCTCTGCCACAAATCCAACCCAAACTCTGGATCAGTTATGTGAATGACACTTTTTGTTATCATTAAGAGAACAGAACTGAGAACATACACCAGATTATTGACACCATGCTCACAGGGACCAGATTTACAAGAGAGGAGGAAACCAACAATCAACTCCCATTCCTGGATGTGATGGTAGAAAGAGCACTGAATGGTGAATGCATCACAAAAGTGAACAGTAAAGGCACACACACTGACCAGTTCCTGAACGACAATAGCAACCACCCAAACAAAAAAGAGATGCTGCATTAGGACCCTGTTCAAAAGGGTTACAACACACTGCAGCAGTCCTGGCCTACGAAGGGAAGAAAAGAACACCTCTACAGAGTATTCGCCAAGAATAGATATCCCCGCTACTTCATCCGCAGACAAACAACATGACGAGGACATGCCACGACCATGCTATCTTATATAAAAAACATCTTGGAACTGACAACCAGACTTCTCTGGCCACTGGGATTCATGACAACCCATAAACTGACAGCCACACTCAGACAACAACTCACTAGACAAAAGACCTCTACCCATCATGTGCAAGACGGGTGTAGTTTACAAGATTCCATGCAAAAACTGCACAAAATGCTATATAGGACAAACAGGTAGACAACTAGCAATCCGCAACCACAAACACCAACCAGCCACGATACGCCATGACCAGCTGTCCCTAGGAGCCACACACACAGATCATAAGAGCCACAAATTCGACTGGGACAACACAATGATCATAGGACAAGCCAAACAGAGGGCAGTCAGAGAATTTCTAGAAGCATGGCACTCATCCATGAACTCCATCAACAAACACATTGACCTGTACCCAATATACTGGCCACTACAATGAACAACCAAGACCAGCAGGAACAGAACCAAATAAATTCCAGAAGACATAGCACAGCAAGAGGCTCCAAAGCACTGAAGCTATCACCTAGACAGGGAAGAAACATCTGCAAATCAACTTCCCAGCTCGGCAAACATACCCACAACTACGACAACCGGCACCCACGCTACAAATCTTTACGCAAACTTTGAAAGTCTTTGTATGGATAGTTCAAAATACTCCCGAGAAGAACCATATCAGACTCAAAATGTAACTTTGTTTCTGTCTGCAGAGATATTGCCAGACTTACTGGGTTTTTCTATGACTTTCAGTTTTTATTTGAATAGCTAAATTTGTTCCAAATCTACCTTGTTCAGCACAGTGGCAGTGCCACACAACAGCTTACTGAATTGGCTGAATACCAGGCCCACTTAATGCATTGTAAACAATACCTTAGTAGTCAAATCAAATTGTAATGGGAAAAAGGAAGTTGGTTAGCTCAGTCGGCTGAATGGCTGATTTGCGAAGAAGGTTACCTCGGATTACAACAGGATCTTGATCAGATGGGCCAATGGGCTGAGAAGTGGCAGATGGAGATTAATTCAGATAAATGTGAGGTGCTGCATTTTGGGAAAGCAAATCTTAGCAGGAAGTATACACTTAATGGTAAGGTCCTAGGGAGTGTTGCTGAACTAAAAGACCTTGGAGTGCAGGTTCATAACTCCATGAAAATAGAGTCGCAGGTAGATAGGATAGTGTGAAGGCATTTGGTATGCTTTCCTTTATTGGTCAGAGTATTGAGTACAGGGGTTGGAGGTCATGTAGTGGCTGTACAGGACATTGGTTAAGCCACTGTTGGAATATTGCGTGCAATTCTGGTCTCCTTCCTATTGGAAAGATGTTGTGAAACTTGAAAGGGTTCAGAAAGGATTTACAAGGATGTTGCCAGGTTGGAGGATTTGAGCTATAAGGAGAGAGACTGAACAGGCTGGGACTGTTTTCCCTGTCGGAGGCTGAGGGGTGACCTTATAGATGTTTACAAAATTATGTGGGCGTGGATAGGATAATGGACAAAATCGTAGTGGTTCTGTTCGCCGAGCTGGAAGTTTTTGTTGCAAATGTTTCGTCCCCTGGCTAGGAGACATCATCAGTGCTCTGGAGCCTCCTGCGAAGTGCTTCTTTGATGTTTCTTCCGGCATTTATAGTGGTCTGTCCTTGCCGCTCCGGGTGTCAGTTTCAGCTGTCCGCTGTAGTGATTGGTATATTGGGTCCAGGTCGATGTGTCTGTTGATGGAGTTTGTGGATGAATGCCATGCCTCTAGGAATTCCCTGGCTGTTCTCTGTCTGGCTTGCCCTATGATAGTAGTGTTTTCCCAGTCGAATTCATGTTGCTTGTTGTCTGAGTGTGTGGCTACTAGGGATAGCTGGTCGTGTCGTTTCGTGGCTAGTTGGTGTTCATGTATGCGGATTGTTAGCTGTCTTCCTGTTTGTCCATGCAAGGACTGCACAAAACACTATATAGGACAAACAGGAAGACAGCTAACAATCCGCATACATGAACACCAACTAGCCACGAAACGACACGACCAGCTATCCCTAGTAGCCACACACTCAGACAACAAGCAACATGAATTCGACTGGGAAAACACTACTATCATAGGGCAAGCCAGACAGAGAACAGCCAGGGAATTCCTAGAGGCATGGCATTCATCCACAAACTCCATCAACAGACACATCGACCTGGACCCAATATACCAATCACTACAGCGGACAGCTGAAACTGACACCCGGAAGCGGCAAGGACAGACCACTATAAATGCCGGAAGAAACATCAAAGAAGCGCTTCGCAGGAGGCTCCAGAGCACTGATGATGTCTCCTAGCCAGGGGACGAAACGTTTGCAACAAAAACTTCCAGCTCGGCGAACAGAACCACTACAACAAGCACCCGAGCTACAAATCTTCGCACAAACTTTGAATGGACAAAATCTTTTCCCTGGGGTGGGGGAATCCAGAACTAGGGGACATAGGTTTAGGGTGAGAGGGGAAAGATATAAAAGAGACCTAAGGGACAACTTTTACACAGAGGGTGGTACATGCAAGGAATGAGCTGCCAGAGGAAGTGGTGGAGGCTCGTACAATTGCAACATTTAAAAGGCATTTGGATGGGTATATGAATAGAAAGGGTTTGGAGGGATATGGGCCGGGTGCTGGCAGGTGGGACTAGATTGGGTTGGGATATCTGGTCGGCATGGACGGGATGGACTAAAGAGTCTGTTTCCATGCTGTACATTTCTCTGACTCTGTGACTCTATAATGACAAATGACCAATGGACTGATTTCAGCAGCTATGTAGAAAAGTGTGGATGATATGATGTGAGCTATACTTGCAGCACTTTTTTTGAAGGAAACAACAAAAGTTACGTTTTCTTAAGTGAGTTCAGTGCCTTCATTAGTAACTGTCTTGTCTCATTTGCTTCATGTTGTGGTATCCTCTGATAACCACTGCTGGTATGTTGTGGTATCAGTACTCTGGATGCTTTAGTTAATTCAATGCTGCCAATCTTCCTTTCCTTTATACTGTCTTTAGGGCCTGTCTAATTATCAGTGGTAGAGGATAGACCACTGATAAGTCTTAGTAGAAAGGATACTTCGTCTTTGTTAGCAAAGTAAATTGTTCCATGACCGCAATAGAGGAGAAAGTGAGGTCTGCAGATGCTGGAGATCAGAGCTGAAAATGTGTTGCTGGAAAAGCGCAGCAGGTCAGGCAGCATCCAAGGAACAGGAAATTCAGATAGAGTCTACATTAAATGGTTAGACATATTTACTAAGGTCCTTTGGGAGGTACACACACAGAACTCAACTGATCATCTGTTTGGGTGGAGTGTAATGCAACATAAACATTTACTCTTTCAAAACTATGGCTTCATACAACACATCGCTGTGACATTGCAAGCAGTAACAAGGATAAAGCCTGAAGAAGTCTCAAGTCGATCAGGAAAGTTGATCAGAAGTATATAATTCCATTTAAACATTTGAAGGGAACAGGATATGATCACTAGGGCTGTGAAGCCTCTCTATCCAAACAAGAACTGACCATACACATCATCTACTCAACTACTCAGTCTCAAGAGAGATTAAAGTACCACTGAAATGTTTTTTGTCCTGGTCAAAAAAAATAGCTCAGGAAGGAGAGCAACTTGTGCAACAAATGCAGAAGGAAATTTTCAATAACACCAGCGTTCCTGCTGGCACTGTGAATATTACAAACTCTTCTGTGAAATATATTGTCAAGTGACTGGAGGCTTCACTACAATAAGTGCTGAACCACCACATCCAAGGAGACCTAACTTATTGTACTTCCTGATATTCAGGTTGGTCAGGGATGGTACCTTGAAAAGAAAAAAGCCTCTCATTAAGTAATACAACTCCAAAAATATGCTGGACTGAAAACATTAATGTTCTTAAAATAAAACAAAAGAAATATAATTAAAAATAAGGGCACACACAAAACAAGCCAAAATACTTTCTGTTGAGAATTTGTAAGTTTATTAAATTCTGTGTTTTTTGTGTGGTGAATGAGGGAGGAGAGTAGAGTCAGGAAATATACAGAATCTCGGACTTTACCTACTTCAGTCATGTAATCATTTATCAATCAGAGCATGAATTGCTGGCAAAAATTTTTTTCTCTCTTGTATACCACAGCAGGCTGCCTGAGGGGCTAACAAGGATTGATTTTACGTTGAAAACTCTAGTAAGCATTTTCAATCAGTAGGCAGAGGAAAGATCTTGACCAGTATTAGTGTTTATAAGTTGATGTTACAATGTACTTTGCAAAAGAAGGACTTGCATTTGTGTAGCATCTTTTAATTGAATCTTTTGTTGTCCTGGACATTCCAAAGTACTTTATAGCCAATTAAATATAGTGATAATGGCCAGATAATTAATTTGCTGTTAGTGATGTTATTGAAGGATATATAATGACCTATAAAACTGGAAAGACTTCACTGCTGTTACTTGTAGTGAACTGGCCAATCTTTTACGTACCTCTGAGAGAAAAGGAACGTTGGTTTAATGCCTTCCCCAAAATTATGGCACTCTCACCAGTGCAATGCACTTTCAGAACTACACTGGAATATGTGCCTTGATTTTTGTGCTCTAGACTGTTGACTGGGACTTGAACTGACAACTTTCTTTACTCAGAATGAAGAGTGCTACCAGCTGAACCACAGGTAATACTGAAGTAGTGTGTGTGTCAGCGTCTAAGCCTTGAAGCCTTGACAACTCACTCTGAAAACTCTGTAGCCGCTTATAAAAGTGAACTGCCAGTGTGCGGAGCTGCCATCTATCATTCACCATGCCAGGTCTACTCAGTGCGGACAATTGCAATTGTCCTAAATTCCAGCACTTTATACAACGTAGCCCAACACAGCCCATATCTCCATCATTGCTCCTAGTTGTTATGGTTGTTTAAACAATCTTTTGTGGAGTGAAACATTGAGTTTGAACAACTGATCTACCATAATGTATCAGGGCTGAAAAGGAGGAAGTGGGGAGCAATCAACTTATACACCAAATATATGAAAAATATTGACATATGTATGATTGCTTTGGGACAAAAGGAATGAATTTGTCTTTTATGTCAGGTCAACTTTTAAGCCACAATCTATGTTACAGTATATTGCTGTCCAAAAAAGCTCAGCGCACTGGAAGTTATGCATACCTGTTGCACACCTGACTCATCAAGGCTTGTTAATAGATTGTTAATAGAGTCATAGAGATGTACAGCATGGAAACAAACCCTTTAGTCCAACTTGAAGCCATAGCTCCATAATATCAAACAGCCCAATCACTGCTCCAATAGCTCAACACCTCCATGAAACAAGTAGTGCATGAGAATACATTTGCATTGTTGGGCCTTTTCCATTAAAGTCAAAACTCATCCTTTTGTTTTGCTTTTATGCAAGCAACCGCTCCATTTATTTTCATCAGTGCCAATGCTACTTAGTGTTTCCGAAGTTGAACTTATTCAGGATTTCTTAAAGCTTTGCTAAAACCAAGAACTGCATCAACTAGAAATCTGAAAAAAGAACAAGTACTGAAGAAATTCAAATCAGGCAGCATCTGTAGAGAGAAAAACAGAGTAACTTTTTGAGTCCAGTGATTTTCTGTTTTTTGTTTCATAAAGCTTTAGTCTTCTGTCTTCTGCAATTGTTTCACCACTAAACTGTCAATGCATGTTGCCACCACATCAATCCCATCTAATAGAATCAAGCTCTTTTTCATAAAGCTTTTTCATAAAGCTCTTTTTCATAAACCACAGGTACAGAAAATATTGATATTTTGGCTGTGACTGGATTCCTTCACCTCATACAAATCTACAAAGTCAACCTTATTTTAAGATTAAAAGAATTGGATTAATCGCTGCTGAAACATCAAATCAATTGAAGCATCTTGAGAAGGAGCAGAGCCTATTTTAGAATAATGATGATATGATATAACCACAATGGAAAGGCCTAAGTAATACTTAAATGATGAAAAGTTAGGAGCAATGTAATTCCAAAGAAACACAGGGGTTATTGTACACAGATTAATAAACTGTTGTTGTCAGGTAAAAAAATAAAAATATAAGATTAATGAGAAGAAAACCTTTATAGCTTGGAGGCTTGATTATAAAAAGGTGATTAGGCTTTTGGCTGCAACTATACAGAGCCCAGGTTAAACAACATCTGAAATGCTGTATACAGTTCTCAGCACTACACCTTAAAAGTGATGCATTAGCCTTGGGAAGAGTACATCTTTTGCAGTTTCACTAGAATATCACCAGAGATTATGAAAACTAATCTTGGAATCCCTAGGAAATAGATGTTTAGAGAGTGATTTGATTGAGGATTTTTTTTTAGGATTTTGAAAGAAATTTAAAAGGCAGAAAGAGAGAAACTTAATCCAGCGGTGACAGATTTTAGGATAGGACATAACATAAAAATCAGAGCTAGGCCAGAAGTGAAGTCAGAAATCACTTCTTCATGCAAAGTGTAAAGGTGAGACAGTAAGATGCTAGGTCAGTTAATAACTTTAAATTAAAGCTCAGCAGAATTTTGCTAATCAAGCATGTAGAAGAACATGCAGATGAACTGAGTTAAAATACAAATCAGTCAGGGTCTCATTGAATAGTGAGACTAGCTATAGAGGCTGAACGGCATACTCCTGCTCCTATGTAGACAAGTTGCAAGTTATTTGGTAACCCCTTAATATCTCTCTGATATTTTATTTCAAGATGGTTAGAAAATTTGGAAAAGATTGCTAACACAATTTATATAATGATATAAAATACCACCAGCTGAAAAGGCTTATGCTCGAAACGTCGAATTCTCTATTCCTGAGATGCTGCCTGGCCTGCTGTGCTTTGACCAGCAACACATTTTCAGCTGTGATCTCCAGCATCTGCAGACCTCATTTTTTACTAAAATACCACCATCCCATTCAATCTTTCCACTTTAAGATGTTGCTCTGGATGTTGGGGTAAGAAGAAAGGGGAGGTTGTCAATGCTCACCATTATTATGGAGTAAAGTGGATTTCAACTTCCAGAATCTGCACATCTGCAGTAAAAAAAAGAAATCCAATTGTTCCTGTTCTTCTACAGGCTTTGAAACACCAATATCTGAGAAATTTGGCATTCAAACTTACAAATGGTTTGAAGTTGAGGCATTGGGTATTCACTGAATCCAACAGAGAAGTTTATAACCTGTCCATAGTTGAGTTCTTCACAGCATGATGATTTTTAATTATGACCAAACAACTTCATTGAACTATACATTTAAATCCTCATTCTCACAATTCCTTCAGATTTTAATTATTGTTGGAGATAACATTTTTTAAAAGTTATTTTAACTTTTTCTTTATCTCTTTTATCTCACTTGGTTAAATCTTAGCTTTGCTTTCTTCATCTTCTGTCGTCTTGGATTAAACATTTTTACACTTGCTAATTTATTGCCGCGTGTTTCAGTAAGGATTCTTCAATCTGATAGGGTGAAGATAATACTTTTTTTGCCATGGTCACACATGTTCCAGGGGATATTATATTGAAATTGATGTTGAATCACCAAAAGCAGCTGTGTAAAAGCTCATAAAAAAATCTAAGGACATTATTTAGGATAGTAAATGGTGAGTACTGTTGATTTGCTACTACCTGTAAACTCAAGACAAATAATTAACATTTAACATCCATTTCTGTATCTGTACAGTGGTCAGTGTTATTAGTTCTTGGTGCACACAAAATCAAATCTGTGATCTTATGTTTCCTGTTGAAACAGAAGACTTTCTGACAGCTCTTGAACATTCATTTAACAATTAGAAACATACCTAATAACATGTCATGTATTTTCATTTCACAGTGCAAACATCCAGGCTTGCTTTACTGCAGATCATTGATAAATATTTAAAATTAATCATTCTGCTGATAACATGCTTTTGTATTAAAGTCACAACATTCTTTCTGCCGAGATTTGTGTGGAAACGGATACTGATTTGCAGTCTCTGTACCTGGAAACGTGGTTTATGATTGCTTTTGAGTGCTTATACTCAGTGTAGTCAAAGACCTTTCAAAAACAAAAGCTTTTACCAAAAGTAAAGATTGTAAAATTATAATTGATATATGTCTACACAATAATATTTACCAGAGTAAGGAGTGATTTGAAAAAATAATACCATACTGCCAGAATGCCCAGACAAGTTAAGGAAACTTCATCTGGCAAGAGATAATTAGCTTATGTTTTTTCACAATTTTCATGTCTTCTGCCTTTGCCATTACTTCTTTAGAATGTAGCATTTCAGCAAAACACCACTAAGAAAGACGATCATAAATATTAGACAATATCCTTTGAGAGAAGTTACTTAAATAATTGAGGACATATAAATGCTAGGCCAAACCTGCACTACAGGTTTCCTATGGAAAACCAAGACTGAAAGGGCTTGCTGAATTGAAACTCGAATTTTAAGATATCAATACTTGTTGTCAAGCTGAAAATTCAAATAAAATGCTCAAATAAGTTGAAATTGGCTTCAAGCTTGACTCCAATTTGCTAAGAATTTGGAGTCATTTCTGAAGAGATGCTAATGTTTTTGCAACACATTTATATTTTGGCTAAACTTTATTTGGGTTTTATGTTCTAACTGGATTTCACTTAACATGCTGACTCTATACTTTGAATCAAGACAGTGTGATTGCCATTCTTTGAGCAGGTAAGTATATCAGTTGTCAGCAAATCAAGGATATAATCCACTTGGGTTTTTCAGAAGCAATTCCAAAATTCTAAATATAAGGTTTAGGAAGAAATTTGATACTCAGTCAGAGTAATGATAAATTAGAAGAATAACTGCTTGTGTTTTATCTAGTAAAATGTCCCAAAGTGCTTCACAGAACTTCGTAAGCCACATAAAGACATGTTGTAACAGATGACGAAAAGCTTGATAAAAGATAATGGGTTCATAGGAATGTTGTAAACAAGGAAAGATATAGCAAATGAGCTTAGGGGGGCTGGGGAGGGGGTTTGGGCCGGGGTGGGGGGGGGGGGGGGGGGGGGGGGGGGGGGAGCGGAGGTGGTGGTGGTGATGAGGTAGTTCCAGAACTTAAGGTTGAGGCAACTAAAGGCACAGCCACAATAGTGGAGCAAGTAAAATCAGATGTGCAGTTGACAAAATTGGGAAAGACAAAATTGGTAAATATTTCCATTGGCTTCAGACCTGATTAGATTACAAATATAGAGAAGGGCAAAGCTATGGAGAGATTTCAAAACAAGGGTAAAATGAGATTTTGTGGAGCCAGAGGCAATGTAGGTCAGCAAACTGTAGGGTGATAGTTGAACTGAACTTGGTGCGAGTTTTGACATAGGCACTAGAGAGTTGGATGACCTTGAATTTCAAGAGGATGCTGAATGGGAGAAATACATTGGACTAGTCAAGTCTAGAGAGAAGAAAGGTGAGGATGAACTGAAGTAAAGATACACTCAGACAATATTATAGATATGGAATTAAACAGTCTAATTGATGGAGTGAATGTGTATTAGCTCATCTGGGGTTAAAAATGATAGCAAGACTGATTTGACACGTATGAAATTGGTGGTCAGAGATTTGACAGAGAACCAGGGCGTTGGCTTCAGACATTGCAATATTTGGTTACAGTAAGCTTCTATTTATCCATCTTTGACAAATCAAAGATAGTGGAAGGGTCAGAAGACACAGTCTTGAAGTAGGGCTGGGTGTCGTCAACATCAGAGTGACCAACCTGACTGGATTTTCCGGCACCAACTTATAATTTGTTTTGTTATTTTTGGTCTCAGGTCAGACCCGCTTGGGAGGCAGTTTGTTGCTTATTTCTACCATCTTTGTGCGAATTGTCTCAGATTTGACAGTTTGATTACTCATCTTGGCAGGTGTCCTATCAGAGTGTGGGACATTCGGATCTGAGTTAGCAGACTCCATCTTTTGAGTATGAAGACAGTAGTACAAGTAAAACTCAACTTCATCCGGAAGGTATGTTTGGGGCCTTTGATAATGAGGAAGGAGGAGGTAAATAGATTAGTGTTACACTTCCTGTGATTGCATGGGAAGATGCCAGGGAGAGTAAAAAGTGTTAGAAAGGATGGAAAAGTAGATTATTATATTGTGGAGGAATAGTCCCTGTGGAATGCTGACTGGGACGGTGAGGAGAAGATGTGTTTGGTGGGGACATGGTGCTGGAGGTGGTGGAAGTGGCTTTAACTATGGAGACTGATGGGTAATGTGAGGGTAGAAGTGTGTGACTTAGATCAGGCAAGGATAAGGTACTAATCAACCACAGTGAGGGTGGTGGAAATTGGTTGAGGATAAAGGAGGGCATGTGGGAATCACTATGGTGTGACAGATGCAATGGAAATAGAGAAACTGGGAGAATGGGATGGAATCCTTGTATGAAGCAGAGTGTGCAGAACTGACAGTCAATAGATTTGTTGTGGATGTTGGTGAACAATCTATACCCAGAAATGGAAACAGTGAAATCAAGAAAACAAAGTAAATGGTAGTAAATGGTCAGAGATACATCAGATGAAGAGAAAAGAATGGACATTGGAAGCATAATCAATGATTATTTCCAATTCCAGATGCATGCAGTTTAGAACTGTATTAGATTGTCTGAAATTTACCTTTTTTATCTTCACATGACTGTGAGGTCTGCCAAGCTGGATACTGAATTATTATGGAGATTTGAGGTATGAATTGGCATAAAGATGGAACTGGGACATGTGGGTGGTTTGGAGACATGAGAGGTGAGGGGCAGAGGGGCCTAACAGCTTTTAAAACAACTAGGACAAAGTCTCAAAGAGCCGAGATCTACCTTCTACCTAGCCAGCCTTAGCAATCACCTGCTCCTGACACTACCTCTGACCTGATTCTGGCGTGGGTGGCCTAGTGCTATCTTGTCTATATGAAAATTGAGCCGATATAGGCCTTTAAACCGATCTAGGTTGAATGAGCAGGGAAATTACTCAACTTGAGTTAGCCACATGAGCATCTAAAATCTGACCCTAATGTTTTGAATGTAAACTTCATTCTGGTTAAAGCTAATATTTCACCGACATCAGCCTGGCTAACACCTCAACATTTCTGTATTGATAATGAGGGTTGAAGGATCTTAACACACATGGTTCTTAATCAGCTTAAGGCATCTAATTAAGATCAGAGTAAATTATTTCAAGAATAATTCTTGGTGCTGTAAACTTATTAGTATATGTTTAGGGATTCTGACAAAGCTAATTTTTTAATGCTTTCACAGGATATGGGCATCACTGGCTAGACCAGCATTAATTGCCCACCCCTAATTGCATAGAAGGCAGTGATTGCTGTGGATCTGAAATCATATGTCGGCCAGACTAGGCCAGCAGATTTTCTTTCTTGAAGGACATTTGTTATAGACCAAAGAAAGTAGCCCAGACCCTAACTTTGCTAGTTGTTTTTAGCAAGTGTACAGTGAATATTCCAGGAGAGACACAGCTGGTCAAACCACTTAGTTTCAAACAAAACAGAACTTATTTGCAAGATTACTGAATGAAACATAAGCAAAAGAGAACAGATTATGGAATAACTTAGGTATTCGAAAACTTAACAGATCATCCAATTTAGTGATGCTGTTCCCAATACTTGCAACAATCCACATAAACATCCCTTGGCACAAAAGATAAAATCAAACACAGGGTCTTACAGGAGGGGGGTCAGAGAGAGAGTACCAGCCTAGACCTGTTTCTTTGGGACAAGCAGCTTCAGAACCCCACTGTGCTAAAACCAAACCAAACTGGAGAAAAGCTGAGCTGGGAAAACTGACCATTCCCTTTTCATTGTACAAGTTTTTAAATTTAACTTGAAAGCTTTTTGTCTGAGGCAGTGTCTGTTAGCTATAATCTGTTAGTGGGCGGCACGGTGGCACAGTGGTTAGCACTGCTGCCTCACAGCGCCAGAGACCCGGGTTCAATTCCCGACTCAGGCGACTGACTGCGTGGAGTTTGCACGTTCTCCCCGTGTCTGCGTGGGTTTCCTCCGGGTGCTCCGGTTTCCTCCCACAGTCCAAAGATGTGCAGGTCAGGTGAATTGGCCATGCTAAATTGCCCGTAGTGTTAGGTAAGGGGTAATGTGGGTTTCGCTTCGGCGGGTCGGTGTGGACTTGTTGGGCCGAAGGGCCTGTTTCCACACTGTAAGTCTAATCTAATCTAATCAAATTGGCCATAAAATCCTTCAAACCCAGACTTTTCGGAATTTGTGTCTTTTACTATTTCTCTGGAAAAGAATCCAATGTCAGCATAATCTTGTTAAAGGAGCAGCTTCATAAAACCTCCCCCCTTAAAAAGAAAATGAACCATCAATATCCAAAGATGGCTTCATTTTAAAACTCCTTAATTTTAAACTGTTGGTACTCTACAACACACACGTCCATTACATTGTCAATAATCATGCACACATGCACTACTACATTTTGTTTCAGTTTCTTTTATTCCTGCTATCGAATGTCTCTGTTTCTCATTCAAGTCTCGACAATGCATCAGCAATCACTTTTTCTCATCCTGCCACATGCACAATTTTCCAATTGAATAGCTCTAACAACAAACTCCATCTGAACAGTCCGGCATTTTTGTTCTTAAATTTCTCCACAAACCTCAATGGGTCTGGTCAGTGTACGTGATTGTCCCAGAAATGGTACCAGTAACATAAACATTGAAATGCTGTAACACCAACACCAAGCTCAAAGTCTCCTTCTCAACTGTTGAATATTTCTGCTGATGGATATTCAGTTTCCTGGAGAAATATCTGATAGGTCTTTCTATCTTCTCGTCGTCTTCCTGCAAGAGCACAGCACTGACACCCACATCACTTGCATTGAGAACCATCTTGAGTGGCTTGGCGCAATTAGGTTTGGCTAATACTGGGGCAGTTGATAACATAGCTTTCAGACTGTCAAATGGCTTCTGACAGTCCGCTGTTCACTGAAACTTATCGTCTTTCTTCAGCAATTCGGTGAGTCGAGCAGCCACACTGCTAAAATTTGGTATCAGTTTTCGATAAAATCCACTTAATCTCAGGAATCGTAGTACTGTTCTTTTTGCCGATAGTTTGGGAAACCCCCCCCCCCCCCCCTCAGTACCTTTGTTTTTGCATGCCATTTGTCCGTGTCCAATAACATGGCCCAGGAAGGTGGCTTGGGCTTTGGCAAATTCGCTTTTAGCCAGGTTTATCAAAAGCCTGTCTTTCAAAGTGGATCAAACAAGTCTGATAATTATTGCAAATGTTCCTTCTATGTGTAACTAAAAATCAACAGATCATCTATATATATGATACAGTTAAATAATCCAGCAATGACCTTATTAGGTAGTCTCTAAAGTGTGGCTGGTGCAGTTTTCATACCAAATGGCAGGACATTAAACTGATACAGTCTATTTGGTGTTACGAAAGCCAACATTGCCTTCACACTTTCTGACAAATGTACCTACCAGTATCATCTGACCAAGTCCTACTTGGAAATATAAGTTGCTTTTCCTACCTTTTCAACAGTCTGCATTGACTTTGTGATCTGGTTTTGGCCATTACTATGGGTGAGGTCAAGTCACTGTAACTCTCTATGATTATGTAGTCTTGGAGAATGCATTCAATCTCCTTTTGAACCTGTGCCAACTTTAAAAGGTTATGCCTATAATGATATTGCTTAAGTGGAACAGCATCTCCTATATGACGGGATGCAGGCATAGGTGGATGTGTCAGTAAGTTTGCAGATGACACTAAAGTCAGTGGAGTGGCGGACAGTGTGGAAGAATGTTGCACATTGCAGAGGGACTTGGATAAACTGCAGAACTGGGCTGAGAGGTGGCAAATGGAGTTCAATGCAGATAAATTAGTGGGCGGCACGGTGGCACAGTGGTTAGCACTGCTGCCTCACAGCGCCAGGGACCTGGGTTCAATTCCCACCTCAGGCGACTGACTGTGTGGAGTTTGCACGTTCTCCCCGTGTCTGCGTAGGTTTCCTCCGGGTGCTCCGGTTTCCTCCCACAGTCCAAAGATGTGCGGGTCAGGTGAATTGGCCATGCTAAATTGCCCATAGTGTTAGATAAGGGGTAAATGTAGGGGTATGGGTGGGTTGCGCTTCGGCGGGTCGGTGTGGACTTGTTGGGCCGAAGGGCCTGTTTCCACATTGTAAGTAATCTAATCTAATCTAAAATGTGAGGTGATTCAGTTTGGAAAGAATAACAGGAAGGCAAAATACTGGGTCAATGGAAAGATTCTTGGTAGTGTGGATGTGCAGAGGGATCTTGGTGTCCATGTGCATAGTTGCCTGAAAGTTGCCACCGAGGTTGATAATCCTGTTAAGAAGGCATAAGGTGTGTTAGGCTTTATTGGTAGAGAGATTGAGTTCCAGAACCGTGATGTCATGCTGCAACTGGACAAAACATGAGTGCGGTCTCACTTGGAATATTGTGTACAATTCTGGTTGCCCCATTACAGGAAGGATGTGGAAGTATTGGAAAAGGTGCAGAGGAGATTTACCAGGATGTTGCCTGGTCTGGAGTGAAGATCTTCTGAGGAAAGGCTGAGGGATTTGGGTCTGTTTTCATTAGAGAGAAGAAGGCTAAGAGGGGATTTAATAGAGACATACTAGATGATCAGAGGATTAACTTGGGTGGACAGTGAGTCCTTTTCCTAGGATGATTACATCGACTTGTACGAGGGGACATAGCTGCAAATTGAGGGTGATAGATTTAAGACAGATGTCAGAGGCAGGTTCTTTTCTCAGAGAGTGGTAAAAGCATGGAATGCCCTGCTTGCCTATGTAGTTAATTCAGCTACATTAGGGGAATTTAAACAGTCCTTGGATAAGCATATAGATGACGATGGGATAGTGTAGGGGGATGGGCTTAGATTAGTTCACAGGTTGGCACAACATCGAGGGCTGAAGGGCCCTTTCTGCACTGTATTGTTCTATATTCTATGTTCTATATCTACATCATTCATAATTAAGTTAGTACTTCCCAGCTTATTTCCACATATCTCCCCATATAATAGTAATAACTCTTGCAGATCATTTCAGTTTTCCTCTGGAAGGTAATTTATTCCATTTCCTCATTGTCCAATTTAATTTGAGGAATGTCCAATTCAGAATCTTCTGAACTTGTTTTTTCCCTCTGTGTTGTAACATATTCTCCTCTTGTTTTCCTTCCCTGTCAAAATACCCTTTGAGCATATTTATGTGACACATTCTGAGATTACTTTCTGTCTGGAGTCCTTATCAAGTAGTTCACCTCACTTAATTTACTTTTGATTGGTAAGGTCCACTAAACCTTGCTTTTAAAGGTTCACCTATCACTGGAGGTAACACTAACATGTTCTCTCCAATAGAGAACATTGTGAATTTTTGATTTCTTGTCTGCTTCCTGTTTCATTGTATGCTGTGATACTTTTAAATGCTGTCCAGCCAACTCCCCCACTGTATTTAATTGTTCCCTAAAGTTTGACACATAGTCCAAATATGTGGTTCCTGAATTCTGACTTACCAATTTCTCCTTAAACAATTTTAACAGTTCGCTCACATCTTGCCCAAAAACTAATTCACATGGACTGAATTTGGTCAATTCATTTGGAGCATCTCTGTTCACAAAGAGCACCAATGGAATTCTCTTATCCCAATCGTCTGGATAGTCCTGACTATAAGCTGTCAACATGGTCTTTAATGTCTGATGTCACTTTTCTACTGCTCCCTGTGACTCTGGATGGTACGCAGTAGATTTGGATTGTTTTATTCCTAAGCCACCAATAACGTTCTTGAATGGTTTCAAAGTAAAGTTGGATTCTTGATCCGATTGTATCTCTGTGGGTATCCATATCTAGTGAAAAATTTGCATAATTCCTCTACAATCCTTTTAGCTGTGATATTGCATAATGGGATGACCTCTGGAAATCTAGTGGACACATTCATTATTATTAAGAAATACTGATTCCCACTTTTTTTAAAGCCCTACGACTCTTGTAAAAGATTCCTCAAAAGCAGGAATAGGTATTAAAGATATGGGTTTTATTACTGCCTGTGGTTTTCCAATTACCTGACATATATGACATATCTGGCAAACTTCAATTACATCCTTATGCAGTCCATGCCAGCTTTTATATTTTAACTTGAGTTTTTCTCACTCTTAAATGATTCCCTAGAGGTAGCTCATGCACCACTTGCAACACTTCCTTTCTAAAACCCACTGGCTATATGACTCAATGAACTTCTGCCCATTTCTCATCTGCCTGAATATGTGATGGGCTCCTTTTCATCATTAAAACACCATTTTAAAGATAATAACATGCAGGGATACATTCGAATTATTTTCCTGTGTGTGCCTTTTGATACAATTGCTTTGAATTTTCATCTTTCTGCTGTAACTCAGTTAATTTATCTGAGCTAAAGATTTCTGTTGTGTTATCTATCAGCTCCTGGTTTGTATCAATCATCTGATCAAACACAGTCTTTGATAGCACTAATTCAACTTTGTGATCTGTACTCTTTGATCTTTCCTGTTTCCACTGGTGACTTTGTGACCTCGTTAACACACAGTCAGGAAAATTCCCAGGATATGTATCCTGCAATAGTTCAGTTGCCTGAGTATCCACTGGCTTTTCAACCACAGTAGGCAGCAGTCCTACCTGTGAACTATATCATTAGCAAGGACAAATGTAGGAGCTGAGAGTTTGACCAGTACTCCGACAATGACTCCTCCACTCTTCACTGGACGTATGCTAACCTCACTTTACCTACTTGAGCACTTCTTGTCTGACTGAATTCCCCGTTAATAGTACCTTTTCTGGCAATAGTCCTTCAGAGATTCATGTCTCCTCATCTTTAGGCATCATATATTTAGAGGATCCTGTGTCTCTTAATATTGTAACCTATTTACCTCCTGCTCCTGGCCTATGCGAGTAAACTTTCCATTTGCAGGTATATAGTTTGAGGTTCTGGCACTTCCTCCTTAACCATCCTATGACCAGGTTGTGCATTCTCTTGCAGCTTTCGAGCCTCCACTGTGGTTTCCGTTACCACTCCAACAAAATTCACTGGCTTATCCTGTTTTCCTACATTTGGCTTCCCAGTGTTCTTCCTGACCCACCAACATTGTGCTTCCACGTGGCCTACTTTATTGTAGTAAAAACACTGGAGCATTTTAACTTTGCTTGCCTTTTCAAGGGTTTCCTTTTTACTCTGTGGTAAGTTATTCTGATGATCTTCACTGAGATCTCCCGTTCTCTTTCCAAACAATATTTCTCTTTTCACCAATTTCTATACCGCACGAATTGAAATTGATTTGGAAGCCAAACTTTGATTTACGGACCAACTCATAATCATCAGCCATTTCAGTTGCTAATCTTGCCATTTTAACACTCTGCTCTTCCACACGAGTTCTCACTACTTCAGGAAGCACATTTGTGAACTCCTCCAAAGTAAGTGCCTCTCTAAGAGCATCATAGGTTTGCTCTATTTTCAATACCCTAATCCGCCTGTCAAAATTACTTTGTTTTCCTTTAAAACTCAATGAAGGTTTGACCAAGTTTCATTTTTGGATTCCTGAAACATTGTTTTTAGGCTTCTGGCACAAGTTCATTTGCACTTAAGATGGCTTTCTTCACCTCTTCATATGCCTCAGATACCTCCTCTGATAGTAATGTGAATACCTCAGGAGCTGTACCTACAAGTTTTGTTTGGATCAAAAAAACCACATGATCACTGGCAACCGCATTTGGTTAGCCATCTTTTCAAATGAAATGAGAAAGACTTCCACATCCTTGGCGTCAAATTTAGGCAATGCTTGAATATATTTAAACAGTTTCTCACCAGACTTTTGGCTACCATTGGTTGTTCATCATCACTCTCTTCCTCGCTAAGCTTATCTTCAGCCTTCACCTCCATGCTTTTAAAATTACTTTCCTGTCTTTTCTTTGTAATTACTTGTCTTTTGTCTGTAACTCAAGCTGCTTCATTTTCAATTGAATTTTAGCCATCTCTAAAAATTCTGATGGCATTTCCAGTAAATTCAAATGCTGAGCTATTGCTGTAATTATCTCTTCTTTCCTTATTTCCCTCCAGCAGCTTGGCCTTAATCACCTTTTGCAAAATCCCCGAAGTCACCCCCAGAAACTCTTGCTGACTGAAAGAGCCATTACTATTCTCAAGCACTGTTTAAACCAACTGAATTCAACACCCAGACTAAAAGGCATTAACACCTACCACTCACTGCCTTCAGGTCCAACAATCCTAACCCCAAATCAGAACTATAGAACAAATCCTACAAAGAGCCCCCAATCAGTTGTGGATCAGACCAGACCCCCTCAAAACATTTCAAGAAAGCAGCCTAGACCCTAACTTTGCTAGTTGTTTTAAACATGTGTACAGTGGATATTCCAGGAGCGATGCAGTTGGTCAAACCACTTAGTTTTAAGCAAAACAGAATTTATTTACAAGATTACCAAATGAGACAAAAGAGAACAGAATACTCAATAACTTAACTTATCCGTAAACCCAACAGATCATCCCAATTTAATGATGCTGTTCCCAATACTTGCAACAATCCCCATAAACACCCCTTGGTGCAAAAGGTAAAATCAAACACATGGTCTTACAGGATAGAGGTCAGAGAGAGGGTACCAGCATGAACCTGTTTCTTTGGGTCTAGCAGCTTCAGAACCCCACTGTATTAAACCAAACCAAACCAGAGAAAAGCTGAATTGGGAGAACTGATCACTCCTCTTTCATTGTGCAAGTGTTTTTTTCCTGAGGCAGTATCTGCTGGCTGTAAGCAAATTGGCCGTAAAACCCTTCAACCCCATACTTTTTGAACTCTGTGCCTTTTACAACCTCTCTGAAAAAAAGCCAAGGACTGCATTACCTTGTTAAAGGAGCAGCATTGCCACATATGTTGTGAACTAGGTGGGTTTTTATAACAATTGACAATAGTTTCATAGTTATTAATAGATTCTTAATTCCAGATATTTTCTTTTTGAATTCAGATTCCACAGCTGCCATGGCGGGATTTGACCCCGCGTCCACAGAACATTAGTACAGTCTATTGTCTTGTGATAATACAATTAGGTTGCCTTCCTGTAATAATATCTCTGTACAATTGTATTTTAATCATATAATTGTTGGAACATGGATTAATACTTGAAGGAGCGAAAATTCCATGCAGTGAGGAAAGAACTAGTTGGAGAGCTTTCTCAATGAGTTGATATGGGCACAGTGGGCTAAATGGACACACATTTGTGCTGTAAAACTCTACACAATTAAGCAGATCATAAACAAAACCAAACAAGACCTGTGTGTATTACCAAATTGTACAAGGTAAGATTAGAAAGACCACTGCAAGTACCATTCTACTACATGTAAGATTTCTTTGGCCAGCACATATTTCCTGTTTCAGATGAATCTTTCTTGCTTATTTTAGGTCATTTGTTATTAACATTTTGCATCACCTAAAGATTATGTCTATTTGCACTATTTTGAATTGGTCACACTGTCATTGCTGCTTGATTTTATTGATCAATCTACCCTCGGAGCTGCTTTTCTTCCATTTTGCCTTTAATGCCATCATTCCTGCTGACTTCTTTTAAAGCATGTCAAAACCAAGGAAACAGATGAAACATTTAAATCCTTTTTAATTGATATGTTCTTCTGCTGAGATTTTGCATTTTGATGCCATAAATGTGCTCAGTGTTTCCTGTTTATTTTTCATTTCCAGGAACCAACCAGCACAAAGACACTCTGATCCTGACTGCATGAAGTAAGCAGCAAATGGTAGAAAACCACTTAAGGCCTGACGAGGGCTTTTAATCCTTTTAATTGTGTTTCCTCTGCTCAGAATTTAGTTTGCTTCAGTAACTGCACTCAAGATTTCTTGTGTTCATTTCTCCCTTTCGTTGATAAATAAATAATTAGTACAATGTCTTCTTTTTGCTACTTAAAACCTCTTAAGAATTGTCCAAAAAGCACTTGAAGCTGAATAGGAACAATTTAATCTTTTTCTCCTTCTCAGACTTTATAGTCTTCAACTTGGACATTTTTATTTATTTCACATTCCAAATCAGAAATTCATTAAAGAATGGGACTCCATGAGATGTAAAGCATACTTTACATGTGTGTGCAGCAAGGGAAAAAGTTGAAGCATTCATTTCTTTTCCTTTGGTACTTCATGTACACCTTCGTTGTGCTCATTTGGGAGGTGATTGGGCATGTGGTGGGAGTGGGAGTTCCGTTTATGTTGATATGCTTAGAAAGAGCATGGTCAGCCCGAGTCTCAAAGCCAACATTTAATAGGCAACATTTAATGCATAAGCAACATTATTTAAAAACAGATTCTCTGATTATGTACTTTATTGCTGTTTGTGAGATTTGCCATGTGCAAATTGGCTGCTAAGTTTGTTACCTTGCAACAATGACGAGTGCACAAAACTGCTTCATTAACGATAATGGGCTGCAGCAGCTCATCACCACCTTCTCAAGAGCAATTAGGAACCTGCAATATAATGATGGCCCAGCCATTGACACCCACATGCTGTGAAAGAATTAAAATAAAAATAAAGATAATGAGCTCTGGGATCTTGGAAAGCACTGTAAAATGCCATACATTCTTTTGTGAATTATGGACTTATACTGGCTCTGAAATATCCTCTTGTCCTATTCCATTGCATTAACAGTGCTGTAGCAAGGTTTCTATGTGCTGAAACATTGCAACCCTGATTCATTTTGAATGACTTCAGTCAGGATCATTTTCATTAGTGTAGTAAGGAGCCACTCAGTGGATGACAGTGAGAGGGGCAGTGAAACCCTGTGCTTTGAGATTGGCTTCTGACATTTCAAAACCTTGTTGCCAACACCTGAATTACCCTGGAGCCTCCTAGAGTTAACAATTAATTTTTTTTTAGATTAGATTACTTAGATTAGATTACTTACAGTGTGGAAACAGGCCCTTCGGCCCAACAAGTCCACACCGACCCGCCGAAGCGCAACCCACCCATACCCCTACATATACCCGTTACCTAACACTACGGGCAATTTAGCATGGCCAATTCACCTGACCCGCACATCTTTGGACTGTGGGAGGAAACCGGAGCACCCGGAGGAAACCCACGCAGACACGGGGAGAACGTGCAAACTCCACACAGTCAGTCGCCTGAGGTGGGAGTTGAACCCAGGTCCCTGGCGCTGTGAGGCAGCAGTGCTAACCACTGTGCCACCGTGCCGCCCCAAATCTCCTGGGCATGGCTGCAAGCAACTCAAGATAAAAGAAAATACCTTGGTATGTTTAAAAAAAGTGCAATTTCCATTTTCATTTTCTTTGAACTGTTTTGTTTATCAGTTACAAATCTATCAGAGATAGAGAAAAGTTCTGTTTGACAGACCTTGATCAGTCAATTAGACAAGACAATTACATAGAACATAGAACAATACAGCACAGAACAGGCCCTTCGGCCCACGATGTTGTGCCGAACATCTATCCTAGATTAAGCACCCATCCATGTACCTATCCAATTGCCGCTTAAAGGTCGCCAATGATTCTGACTCTACCACTCCCACGGGCAGCGCATTCCATGCCCCCACCACTCTCTGGGTAAAGAACCCACCCCTGACATCTCCCCTGTACCTTCCACCCTTCACCTTAAATTTATGTCCCCTTGTAACACTCTGTTGTACCCGGGGAAAAAGTTTCTGACTGTCTACTCTATCTATTCCTCTGATCATCTTATAAACCTCTATCAAGTCACCCCTCATCCTTCGCTGTTCCAACGAGAAAAGGCCGAGAACTCTCAACCTATTCTCGTACGACCTATTCTCCATTCCAGGCAACATCCTGGTAAATCTTCTCTGCACCCTCTCCAAAGCTTCCACATCTTTCCTAAAGTGAGGCGACCAGAACTGCACACAGTACTCCAAATGTGGCCTAACCAAAGTCCTGTACAGCTGCAACATCACTTCACGACTCTTGAATTCAATCCCTCTGCTAATGAACACTAATACACCATAGGCCTTCTTACAAGCTCTATCCACCTGAGTGGCAACTTTCAAAGATCTATGTACATAGACCCCAAGATCCCTCTGTTCCTCCACCTGACTAAGAACCCTACCGTTAACCCTGTATTCCGCATTCTTATTTGTTCTTCCAAAATGGACAACCTCACACTTGGCACATTACAGTTCTGTAGTGTGACCACAACTAGAGTTGGTGACCTATTTTGAAGCCTGAAGGGCATAATTCCCCCCAAGATGTGGATTGTATGAGAGTTACAGTACTTAGAATGGAATCAAATAAAGAATGGCAGATAATGGTGATCTCAAACACACAAAACCAGAACAAAACCAATATCTGTTGATGCAAGAAATCTGAAACAAAAGTAGAAATTGCTGAAGAAACACAGCAATTCTGAAGAAGGGCACTGGATTCAAAACGTTAACTCTGTGTTCTCTCCACAGATGCTGCTGAGTTTCTGCAATAGTTTCTGTTTTTGTTTACTTACAATGGAGTCTGTCTGGAAAGGGACCAGGGTATAAGGGGTCGAAAGTGTGGTGCTGGAAAAGCACAGCAGATCAGGCAGCAACTGAGGTGCAAGAGAATCGACATTTCGGGCAAAAGCCCTTCATCAGGATTCCTGAACGAAGAGCTTATGCCCGAAACGTCGATTCTCCTGCTCCTCGGATGCTGCCTGCCCTGCTGTGCTTTTCCAGCACCACACTCTTGACTTTAACCTCCAGCATCTGCAGTCCTCACTTTGGTATAAGGGGTACCATCCCTCCTGTAGACAGAGATGTAAACAGTTAGCAAACCTAAAGAGACCTGGCTGACTTGGTCTTTCTTATGGTGAACATAGCTATGGATTTCAGTGTTGTTACATCACTAACAATAGCCCCATTTTATGTGTTGCAATGTGCAATTAGGGATGGGCAACGAATGGTGGCCAAGCCTGTGACGCCTACATCTTATGAATGAATAAAAAAAAGCTTGCTACCCACGAGTTTGGTGGAAGCAGAGACAGAAAAGGTGCCCAAAAAGGAAATTAGATGAACACGAGGCAAATAAACTTGTAGGGCTACAAGAGTACAATGCCTGAATGGGACGACTGATTGAAATTGCTCCATAGACAACCAGTAATGACCTGATGGGAGGGATGTCCTCCTGAGCAGTTATGACATTACATTTCATTTAATTTAAACTAAAAAATCATAAACTCACCACCCAAAGCTGCAAATATGGGTCTCAAATTGTATGATATTATACCCATACTCCTTGGCATGAGTCTAATTTGTTGGATGAATAAAATGCCCATGTGAGTTTAGTCATTGTTTCCACATTGAAATGCTCCTTGTCTAGTTTTTGGTATAGTTGCCTCTATTTGCAGAATGCTGCCAAATAGTACACTATTTATAACTCACTGTCATCACATAAAGCATAATTTCTAATTAACTGACTAAAAAATAACATCCGCTGTGGTAGGGAACATCATCTCTTGGTGCAATGGGGCTCATGGAAATCTGTGTATCCCAATGTCACAGTGGTGGTGAGAGTGACTTGCTGCCATCTAGTGGTTTCACAGCTGTAGTGATTTTTCCCTCACAGGTTAAATTATGATTGAGTCTTGCAGAAATTGGCAAAGTGTCATTTTACTCATTAACTTTTATGGAGGTTTTCTGTCCACCAGACCTCATGACTTTTCTTGGGCAATTGCCCAAAATTTGCCTCATTAACTATACGCCATGCCCCCATGGTACCCCATTCGTCTAATGCTAGCCCAATACATTTGTCGTAAATGGAAGTACTGACTACTGCTGGAATATCCCAGAATCCCTGGCACCAGTGCCATATTTAAAGGGCTACTCTACATCTGGTCTAGTGCTAACAGTCTCTGCCATAGTTTGTGACATTTTTCCTGGACATGGCAGACAAGGGGAAATTGTTGACCAGCTTTGTAGACAGAGACCTGGAGGTCCTGGTGCATGGAGTGCTGCGGAGGTGCACTCTACCCACCAGGACTGGCAAAGGAGGCCATGACACCAGATCCCTGCCAGCCTGGCCCTGGATCAATGCGGTCTCCATGCCCTAGAGTGTCAGAGGCTAAGGGATGACCTTATAGAGGTTTATAAAATCACAAGGGGCATGGATAGTGTAATTAGATAAGGTAATTTCCATGGGATGGGAGAGTCCAGAATTAGGGGCATAGGTTTAGGGTGAGAATGAAAAGATTTAAAAGGGACCTAAGGGGCAACTTTTTCATACAAAGGGTAGTGTGTGTATGAAATGAGCTGCCAAAGGAAGTGGTGGAGGCTGGTACAATTTCAACATTTAAAAGGCATTGGGATGGATATATGAATAGGAAGTATTTAGAGGATATGGGCCAAGCGCTGGCCAATGGGACGAGATTAGTTTAGGGTATCTGGTCGGCATAGACGAGTTAGGCCATACATCTCTTATGACTCTAAAATGAATGACCTTATCTACTTTGCAACCTAAGTGCTCTTTGCTACCTCACTGTCACTCACTGATACTACACCCATCTCCCACCAAGGCTCATGCTCAACCACTTTCAGTACCAAATGCAATGTGTTTCATTACCCATGCTGTCCACCAACAAACCCTGTTTCCACCCCCCCCCCCCCGTGGTGTGTGTGCTGCCTACTCACTCACTTGGGACACATTACCACTTTTCCACTACCTGCAACAGCACAAGCAGCTATTCCTTCCACTTTCGTATCAATTGGTCTTTTCCTTTTTCTATTACAGTTGAAATGGTGCTGGAGAAGCACAGCCAGTCAGGCAGCATCTGACAAGCAGGGGAATCGAAGTTTCGGACATAGGCCCTTCATCAGGAATGATTCCTGATAAAGGGCTTATGCCCAAAACATTGATTCTCCTACTCCTTGCATGTTGCCTGACAGGCTGTGCTTTTCCAGCACCACACTCCAATCCTCGCTTTCTACTGCAGGTGAAATGGCCCATAATAGAGCAGTAAGAGTCGGGCTGGGTGATACCATGACCAGTATTTGGCTCCTCACCCTTACTAAGAGGATCTTGGCCCTTAGTGGTTGACCCAGGACAGGTCCTGTAGAGACACAGAAACATCTATGTCTTGGGAACACGCAAGATATATAATCCATTGTTCAGCTATTCTTCCATTACCCACGATGCGAATGCATTCTTAATGTGCCAAAACTTCTGCCCCTTGTTTGCAATGTAATTCTCTCCTGTACATATGAGCAGAATGACCATGGTCACTGTGGTCATGTGGGCAGAACTGCAAGACATCCTCCTCCTCTGAGGAAGAGATCATGGATGGCCAGAGGATGCCCTGGCAAGACTGCCTCCTACACCCCCACCAGTTCAAACTTCTTTGTGGGCACATTCCTGGAGTAATGGGAACCTGCTGGTGAGCACATCTCTACTGCATCTCCACAGTTGGTCAATGAAGAAATATTTCAGCCATTGGCACTGACCAGGCACCTGCTCAGCCCCAGGCAGGCGAGCACCCCCTGGAGTCAGCAATTTATGGCATTCATTGACAGGCAAAGGAGCAACAGGTATGTTGGGGGGAGAAACTCAGCAGATCTGGCAGTGCCTGTGGACGGAAAGCAGAGTTAACTCTTCATCAGCACCTGATTCAAAACATTAAATCTGATTTTGTCCCCAGGATGCTGCCAGACACATTGAGTTTCTGGTTTCTGGTAATTTTTGGTTTTGTTTCAGATCTCCAGCATCCACAGTTCTTTGTCCTATTCAGATGAATGGTCATTGGACTTGAAATTTTAACTTTGTTTTTTTCACAGAAGCTGCCAGATCTGTTGAACTTTGCCAAGAATTTCTGTTTTTTGTGTGTTTCAGATCTCCAGCATCCACAGTTCTTTGTTTTATTTTAGATTTGTTGGGTCACTGGGTAACCTGATACAAAGATTTCTGAACTGCACCAATGCTTTTGGGACATTGCTTACTCTGGCATGCTATCATCTGGCTGCCATGGAGATCCAGGTCCAGCACTCTCCGTGTCTCTTGAATAGTTGCACAGACATACACCCCATCACTAGTAAAAGCTGCTAAGCACCATTAGCAAGTTCACAAGGAGGTTAGGGGCCTTGACATCACTCCAGGTGCCCCTTGCTCATACGGAGATAGCACAATATTAGTCAGCACCCAGCTGAAGAAAGAATCACATACTGACTCCTCTTAGTAGACTCCAGAAGTGGCTAGGCCTACTTTCTACTTTCAGCCTTGTGGGAGTTCCAGCCATGGAGAGTACTCCTGCCTGGGGGCAGGACAGGCTCAACCACAAATGTTACTGGGGTTATCTGATTAAAACTTCGAGGAAAACAGGCTCCACTGTAAGGCAGGCCTACTCCATCCTAGCTTCAGAACCTAGCACTGCACTGAAACATAGTTGGAGGGACAGAATATGGAAGACATTCTGAGGGTGCAAAGGCGACCTGGATGACAATTCCCATTTGTAAATATAATAACGTCATCAAATGTGTAAGCAAATGTCTATTTGCCCACAACTACAACTTTGAATGTACATATAAAGTGAATAGCTCATGCACCATTTGCAGACTATGGGATCTTAGAAGGTGATAGCTGCTTTGGCAACTATGATGAATCTTAGTATATTCTTGTGTGTCAGAGTCATTCTTGCAATTGATTTGTAACGTTGCTGACATGATAAAGAGGCAAGGATTTGGATTGCAGTAAGGAGGTTCATTTTTAAGGTACAATAGCAGGTAGTAATCACACATAAGTCTCAGCTTTGGTATTTGCATGGGTGTCTTTCAGATATGGTGTCTGTGTAATGTTGTTGCCCTTTGAAGGGCCTCACATTGTTCAAAATGAAAGCCCTTTCCTGACAGAATGAAAAACACTCAGTGTGGAGGAAGCCACTTTCAGCTCCATTGATCTTTTGTTGTTCACAACATGATAGAAGGAAACAGCAGCCATCCCTCAACCAGAGAGTTTCTAACCCAGCCTCTGAATATTAGCGAACCTCCAGATGCACACCATCCTTTCTTGGTAGCCCGCCTCATTAATACAGAGTCGTTGAACTTCCTAAGTCCCCACCCATTGTATTTAAGAGTTCATCTGCCCACTTTACCCCTGAACTCCAAACATATTAAGTAAATATACTAGATCTAGTAGTGAACTGGGCTTCTGTTGGTGACCTCCTCCTGTGTTGTCTCTTTCTCTTCAATGGTCCATCTTCTCCCCACTTTATATATTGAAATTCCCCCTTCACAGTTGTAACTTCCTCTCCATTTTAATATGCTGCCTCTAATCCAAACAATTGAGTCCCCCAGTTTCCGTCCCACAGCATTGCCCCTGATAACCCTCACCTTCTTGACTTCTAGTGGACGGATCCCCAGCACTAATTATGGCTCACCTCATTGAGCAATTTAGACAGGGAGCCCCAAATGTAAGTGGCCAACCCTGACTGAACTCTGTACAGGTCTGTTGCACTGTAACCACAGAGCTGGTCAATCTCCAGACTGTAGAGATATGGATCCCTGATCATGACAGAGCCGAGGGTTAAGTGATCAAGCCCTAGGCCCTGGATTGATAGCTAAGGCTGCCTTTGGCTTACTATGCCAAAAAACCCTCTGCCTGAAGAGTATCTTTTATGACTGAGGACTACTCCCCATATGCTCTGAGACATTGCCACAGTGGATGCACATGCAGTGTTCTTGGTGTGTATGCATCTGGCAAATGGTGCGGGTGTGAGGTTGACATAGCATAATACAGCAACACATTTAGCTTCTTGACAAATGACTGGTGACAACTATGACAAACTTTGTATCTGGGCTGAAAGGCAAAATGAGACAGACATACTGTGAGCCTTTAAGCTCTGGCTGAGGGAGCAAAGACGGAGAGGAGGCTAGAGCGGATAGGTGGGAATGGGGATTGACAGGTCAAGAGGGCATTGTCGAGCCCTGAGACGCAGCCAAACCATGAGCTGGGTGCCTATCTATTTAAAGAAAGTGAGGACTGCCTGTCTATATGCAGAAAGGCTCCTGGGAGAAGCAACATTACAACAAGAAGTGTTAATGCACTCCAAAGTGCAGAAGTATGGTGTAAGAGAAATCTGACATGTCCAGTATTACAAGGAGCAGGAGAATCAACATTTCGGGCATGAGCCCTTCTTCAGGAAGGAATTCCTGAAGAAGGGCTCATGCCCGAAACGTCGAATTTCCTGTTCCTTGGATGCTGCCTGACCTGCTGCGCTTTTCCAGCAACACATTTTCAGCTCTGATCTCCAGCATCTGCAGTCCTCACTTTCTTCTGTCCAGTATTACAGCCAGCTAAATCACAAAATATATTTTTCAACAGTCTGTCTTTGCAATCTAGCATTGTGATTCATTAACTTAAATTGAAAATTCTTGATTAAGCTTTTGAAAGAAAACAGGATTCCAAATATCAAACAATGCATTGTCTTACATTAAAGTAGTTAAGACACATCAAAAGTACCCAATTGGCTGTAAATATTTTCAAAGCTGTGAAGTTATGTAAGGTACTATTAGAAAGCATTTTCTTTTCTTTGGGTCTTTGCTTCTGTCTTTTACATTAATACAAAAAATGTCACTGACATTTGGATTGCAACTGACAGAACATTTCTGACCAAGAATACTGTTGAGAAAAACATGTTTTTGAAGCTTTTTGTCTTGTACTCATCAGGACAAATGGAAGAATGTAGAATTTCAAAAATTGCAACATTTTAGGCAGTTTATTCATTGTCTGCTCTCCCACCTTGTTTCCAAGACTTGAACAATAGACTTCCATTTTAGATGGCCAATTTTAGTGGGCAAATTGCGACAGTAGTTTGCCTACTGCCTTCTACAGAATGGCTAACCAAGAGACTCCCCCCATCCTTACTGCCTGCCTTTGGGCATATAGGGAGGATATGTAATCTGATAATCAACCTGTTTGGCCATGTTCTGCAAACAAGTTCTCCAGGCCAACAAATTCTGGGTGATTAGAAGTAGGGACATTTCCACAAGAACTTTTATTTATTGTAATCATTGGAAATTTGAAAGTCCTGCATTTTTCCTGATAGCTACAGTGTAAAAAGCTTTGATAACATGTCTCTCTTTTCAGAAGTATTGCAGCTCAGTACTGCCAAGTGACTATTTCTGATCACATTTACAACATACAACAGAATGCACATCTGGGTGCTAGTTGGTAATTTGATTTGCTATAGCAATGTTAGAATGCCAGTTCCTCCAAATGATTTTAACAAGTTTAGTCGGCAAATTATCCTTTAATGTTGTGGAAAATGTCAAGTCAAAGAAAAAAGAGGGGAAGTAACCATGAAGTAATCTGACATAACATCTGGACTGGTTGTGGAGCATCACTGACTCAGGGATGTTGATGAAGGGTAAGGCAAAAAAAAAGACTATAAAACTGAACACAAAAAATATTCAAGTTGAAATTGTTTTCCTTGTTGGGAGATTATTTTTGACACAAGATTTGTTTAAAAATAAATTAGCTAGGTGATGGTGGACATGACCCATGGATTGACCTTCAAAGCTGTGAGAAGTATTTCTGATTGTCTGAACTGCTTTGAACTAATTACTGTGGAGAATCTCATTTTGTTATCTGTCATTAACAACAGAACTCAGAGCCTGAAGTGGTTGACTGCAACTCCTGCAGAGGTTCAAGTTAAATTAAATAAGAAAACTTAAGTTTGCTCTAATTCTTCTATCATTAAAATTGCAAAAAAGTTTAATGCTTTACGTTCTTGCAGAAAAGAAACTTGTGCTATTGTACTTGTGTTACCATGGACAATTTTCAGAGAGGTGATGCAACTATAAAAGGAAATATATGCCAAAATATATTGGTTTTATTTGCCTTGAATTTAGTCCACGGCAAAATGGACAACAAACAGCTTGATAAAGCTAGCTGTCAAATTAAATTGACCTAAACAAGAAAAACGTTATGACATATGAAGAAAGGGAATTTGGATCAGTATAGAATTAAGCAAGGGTTAACAAAGTCAGCTATTACAATGATCAAATTAAGGTTGTGATTTAATGAGGAAGGTCTTTTTCAGAAATGTTAAAGGTGACAGAAACATCAGGAACCAAACATGACCTTTGAGAAAATCTTGTAATAATTGTAAAAAGGTCAGCCATGTGAACATTATAGAATATGAGATCCCTGATTGGGGCTGTTAATCTGGTCTAATCAGGGAGCCCTGGTTAACAGATAAGAACAGGAGTGGGACTGGATAGTGGGAATCCCCATTGGAGGCTCTTTACGCGGGAGTCCTCCCCCTTTCTCTCAGGGATCTAGGGTGGAGGGTGCTGCACGCAGCGGTTCCCTGCAACCGCAGATTGCGGTGGTTCACGGACTCCCAGCCCAACTGCTTGTTCTGTGGCGCTGTGGAGTCCGTGGACCATGTGTATGTTGGGTGTGGGCGTTTGCACTCCCTTTTTGATTTTCTGAAAAACCTTCTCCTCTGCTTTTGGTTGCACTTCAGTCCCACACTCCTGATCTTCGGGCACCCGGTGCGGAGGAGGGAGGGCAGGTCTGAAGACCTCCTCGTGGGTCTGCTCCTGGGCCTGGCCAAACTGGCCATAAACAGGTCCAGGCAGCGGGCCGTGGAGGGGGTCGTTAGGGCCGACTGCCTGCCCCTCTTCCGCGGTTACGTTAGGGCCCGGGTGTCCTTGGAGAAGGAGCACGCGGTGTCCACCAACACCCTGGAGTTGTTCAGGGAGAGGTGGGCGCCGCAGGGAGTGGAGTGCATCATTTCCCCCTCCAACTCTATTTTGATTTAGTCCCTGCCCTCCCCTTCACTGTTTTGATCACACAGCATTGCCCTTTGATGTGAAGGGCACTGCTTGTCACAGGCCACTCGGGTGTTTTCCTATTTTTCCTGGTGGTGGAAATTAAATAAAGATTTGTGCACTTTATGTCTCTCACTGTGTCTCACAGCTGCACACACACACCATGGGTGCTGGGGAAAATAAGCACTACCGTAGTTAGGCGGTAGTGTAGGGGTTAAATTAAAAAAAAAAGACAAAAAAAAATATAACCAGGAGATGCCCAAAGAAAACAAAAATAAACAGGAGTGTGATCACACAGCATTGCCCTTTGATGTGAAGGGCACTGCTTGTCACAGGCCACTCGGGTGTTTTCCTACTTTTCCTGGTGGTGGAAATTGAATAAAGATTTGTACACCTTGTCTCTCACTGTGTCTCACACCTGCGCACACACACCATGGGTGCTGGGGTTAAAAATAATGGAAAAAAAAGAAAGAAAAAAAGAAGAAAAAAAAATAGAACAGGAGTGGGACTGGGTAGTGGGGATCCCCAGTGGAGGCTCTTTATGCGGGAGTCCTCCCCCTTTCTCTCAGGGATCTGGGGTGGAGGGTGCTGCACGCAGCGGTTCCCTGCAACCGCAGATTGCGGTGGTTCACGGACTCCCAGCCCAACTGCTTGTTCTGTGGTGCTGTGGAGTCCATGGGTCTTGTGTATATTGGGTGTGGGTGTTTGCACTCCCTTTTTGATTTTCTCAAAAACGTCCTCCTTTGCTTTTGGTTGTACTTCAGTCCCATGCTGCTGATCTTCGGGCACCCGGTACGAAGAAGGGAGGGCAGGGCTCCTTGTGGGTCTGCTCCTGGGCCTGGCCAAACTGGCCATTAACAGGTCCGGGCAGCAGGCCGTGGAGGGTGTCGTTGGGGCCGACTGCCAGCCCCTCTTCCGCGGTTAAGTTAGAGCCTGCATGTCCTTGCAGAAGGAGCACGTGGTGTCCACAAACACCCTGGAGTTGTAGGGAGAGGGGGGCACCACAAGGAGTGGAGTGCATTATTTCCCCCCCAACTCTATTTTGATTTAATCCCTGCCCTCCCTTCATTGTTTGATCACACAGCATTGTTCTTTGATGTGAAGGGCACTGCTTGTCACTGATCACTCGGGATTATTCCTATCTTCCTGGTGGTGGAAATTGAACAAAGATTCATACACCTTGTGTCTCTCACTGCGTCTCACACCTGCACACACACACACCATGGGTGCTGGGGAAAAAATAAGCACGACTGCAGTTAGGCTGCAGTGTGGGGGTAAAAGGGAAAAAAGGAAAACAAAAGAACAGGAGTGTGCCCCCAGTGGAGGGCTCTCTAAACGGGAGTTCTTCCCCGTTCTCTCGGGGATCTGGGGTGGAGGGTGCTGCACGCAGCGGTTCCCTGCAACCGCAGATTACAGTGGTTCACGGACTCCCAGGCTGTGGTGCTGTGGAGTCCGTGGACCATGTGTATATTGGATGTGGGCGTTGGCACTCCCTTTTTGATTTTCTTAAAAACCTCCTCCTCTGCTTTTGGTTGGACTTCAGTCCCACGCTCCTGATCTTCAGGCACCCAGTGCGGAGGAGGGAGGGCAGGTCTGAAGACCTCCTCGTGGGTCTGCTCCTGGACCTGGCCAAACTGGCTATTAACAGGTCCAGGCAGCGGGCCGTGGAGGGGGTCTTTAGGGCCGACTGCCTGCCCCTCTTCCGCAGTTACGTTAGAGCCCGGGTGTCCTTGGAGAAGGAGCACGCGGTGTCCACCAACACCCTGGAGTTGTTCAGGGAGAGGTGGGTGCCGCAGGGAGTGGAGTGCATTATCTCCCATCCAGCTCTATTTTGATTTAGTCCCTGCCCTTCCCTTCACTGTTTGATCACACAGCATTGCCCTTTGTGAAGGGCACTGCTTGTCATTGTCCACTCGGGTGATTCCTTTCTTCCTGGTAGTGGAAACCGAATAAAGAGTCGTGCACCTTGTGTCTGTCACTGTATCACACACTTGCACACACACCATGGGTGCTGGGGAAAGAATAAACAATACCACAGTTAGAAAAAAATAAGAACAGGAGTGGGCCCTCAGTAGAGGGCTGTCTATGCGGGAGTTCTCCCCCTTTCTCTCGGGGATCAGGGGTGGAGGGCGCTGCACGCAGCGGTTCCCTGCAACCGCTGATTACGGTGGTTCACGGACCCCCAGCCCAACTGCTTGTTCTATGGTGCTGTAGAGTCCGTGGACCATGCGTATATTGGGTGTGGGCGTTTGCACTCCCTTTTTGATTTTCTTAAAAACCTCCTCCTCTGCTTTTGGTTGCACTTCAGTCCCACACTCCTGATCTTCGGGCACCCGGTACAGAGGAGGGAGGGCAGGTCTGAAGACCTCCTTGTGGGTCTGCTCCTGGGCCTGGCCAAACTGGCCATAAACTGGTCCAGGCAGCGGGCTGTGGAGGGGGTCATTAGGGCTGACTGCCTGCCCCTCTTCCGCGGTTATGTTAGAGCCAGCATGTCCTTGGAGAAGGAGCACGCGGTGTCCACCAATACCCTGGAGTTGTTCAGGGAGAGGTGGGTGCCGCAGGGAGTGGAGTGCATTATTTCCCCCCCAACTCTATTTTGATTTAGTCCCTGCCCTCCCCTTCACTGTTTTGATCACACAGCATTGCCCTTTGATGTGAAGGGCACTGCTTGTCACAGGCCACTCGGGTGTTTTCCTATTTTTCCTGGTGGTGGAAATTAAATAAAGATTTGTGCACTTTATGTCTCTCACTGTGTCTCACAGCTGCACACACACACCATGGGTGCTGGGGAAAATAAGCACTACCGTAGTTAGGCGGTAGTGTAGGGGTTAAATTAAAAAAAAAAGACAAAAAAAATATAACCAGGAGATGCCCAAAGAAAAAAAAAAATAAACAGGAGTGTGATCACACAGCATTGCCCTTTGATGTGAAGGGCACTGCTTGTCACAGGCCACTCGGGTGTTTTCCTACTTTTCCTGGTGGTGGAAATTGAATAAAGATTTGTACACCTTGTCTCTCACTGTGTCTCACACCTGCGCACACACACCATGGGTGCTGGGGTTAAAAATAATGGAAAAAAAAGAAAGAAAAAAAGAAGAAAAAAAAATAGAACAGGAGTGGGACTGGGTAGTGGGGATCCCCAGTGGAGGCTCTTTATGCGGGAGTCCTCCCCCTTTCTCTCAGGGATCTGGGGTGGAGGGTGCTGCACGCAGCGGTTCCCTGCAACCGCAGATTGCGGTGGTTCACGGACTCCCAGCCCAACTGCTTGTTCTGTGGTGCTGTGGAGTCCATGGGTCTTGTGTATATTGGGTGTGGGTGTTTGCACTCCCTTTTTGATTTTCTCAAAAACGTCCTCCTTTGCTTTTGGTTGTACTTCAGTCCCATGCTGCTGATCTTCGGGCACCCGGTACGAAGAAGGGAGGGCAGGGCTCCTTGTGGGTCTGCTCCTGGGCCTGGCCAAACTGGCCATTAACAGGTCCGGGCAGCAGGCCGTGGAGGGTGTCGTTGGGGCCGACTGCCAGCCCCTCTTCCGCGGTTAAGTTAGAGCCTGCATGTCCTTGCAGAAGGAGCACGTGGTGTCCACAAACACCCTGGAGTTGTAGGGAGAGGGGGGCACCACAAGGAGTGGAGTGCATTATTTCCCCCCCAACTCTATTTTGATTTAATCCCTGCCCTCCCTTCATTGTTTGATCACACAGCATTGTTCTTTGATGTGAAGGGCACTGCTTGTCACTGATCACTCGGGATTATTCCTATCTTCCTGGTGGTGGAAATTGAACAAAGATTCATACACCTTGTGTCTCTCACTGCGTCTCACACCTGCACACACACACACCATGGGTGCTGGGGAAAAAATAAGCACGACTGCAGTTAGGCTGCAGTGTGGGGGTAAAAGGGAAAAAAGGAAAACAAAAGAACAGGAGTGTGCCCCCAGTGGAGGGCTCTCTAAACGGGAGTTCTTCCCCGTTCTCTCGGGGATCTGGGGTGGAGGGTGCTGCACGCAGCGGTTCCCTGCAACCGCAGATTACAGTGGTTCACGGACTCCCAGGCTGTGGTGCTGTGGAGTCCGTGGACCATGTGTATATTGGATGTGGGCGTTGGCACTCCCTTTTTGATTTTCTTAAAAACCTCCTCCTCTGCTTTTGGTTGGACTTCAGTCCCACGCTCCTGATCTTCAGGCACCCAGTGCGGAGGAGGGAGGGCAGGTCTGAAGACCTCCTCGTGGGTCTGCTCCTGGACCTGGCCAAACTGGCTATTAACAGGTCCAGGCAGCGGGCCGTGGAGGGGGTCTTTAGGGCCGACTGCCTGCCCCTCTTCCGCAGTTACGTTAGAGCCCGGGTGTCCTTGGAGAAGGAGCACGCGGTGTCCACCAACACCCTGGAGTTGTTCAGGGAGAGGTGGGTGCCGCAGGGAGTGGAGTGCATTATCTCCCATCCAGCTCTATTTTGATTTAGTCCCTGCCCTTCCCTTCACTGTTTGATCACACAGCATTGCCCTTTGTGAAGGGCACTGCTTGTCATTGTCCACTCGGGTGATTCCTTTCTTCCTGGTAGTGGAAACCGAATAAAGAGTCGTGCACCTTGTGTCTGTCACTGTATCACACACTTGCACACACACCATGGGTGCTGGGGAAAGAATAAACAATACCACAGTTAGAAAAAAATAAGAACAGGAGTGGGCCCTCAGTAGAGGGCTGTCTATGCGGGAGTTCTCCCCCTTTCTCTCGGGGATCAGGGGTGGAGGGCGCTGCACGCAGCGGTTCCCTGCAACCGCTGATTACGGTGGTTCACGGACCCCCAGCCCAACTGCTTGTTCTATGGTGCTGTAGAGTCCGTGGACCATGCGTATATTGGGTGTGGGCGTTTGCACTCCCTTTTTGATTTTCTTAAAAACCTCCTCCTCTGCTTTTGGTTGCACTTCAGTCCCACACTCCTGATCTTCGGGCACCCGGTACAGAGGAGGGAGGGCAGGTCTGAAGACCTCCTTGTGGGTCTGCTCCTGGGCCTGGCCAAACTGGCCATAAACTGGTCCAGGCAGCGGGCTGTGGAGGGGGTCATTAGGGCTGACTGCCTGCCCCTCTTCCGCGGTTATGTTAGAGCCAGCATGTCCTTGGAGAAGGAGCACGCGGTGTCCACCAATACCCTGGAGTTGTTCAGGGAGAGGTGGGTGCCGCAGGGAGTGGAGTGCATTATTTCCCCCCCAACTCTATTTTGATTTAGTCCCTGCCCTCCCCTTCACTGTTTTGATCACACAGCATTGCCCTTTGATGTGAAGGGCACTGCTTGTCACAGGCCACTCGGGTGTTTTCCTATTTTTCCTGGTGGTGGAAATTAAATAAAGATTTGTGCACTTTATGTCTCTCACTGTGTCTCACAGCTGCACACACACACCATGGGTGCTGGGGAAAATAAGCACTACCGTAGTTAGGCGGTAGTGTAGGGGTTAAATTAAAAAAAAAAGACAAAAAAAATATAACCAGGAGATGCCCAAAGAAAAAAAAAAATAAACAGGAGTGTGATCACACAGCATTGCCCTTTGATGTGAAGGGCACTGCTTGTCACAGGCCACTCGGGTGTTTTCCTACTTTTCCTGGTGGTGGAAATTGAATAAAGATTTGTACACCTTGTCTCTCACTGTGTCTCACACCTGCGCACACACACCATGGGTGCTGGGGTTAAAAATAATGGAAAAAAAAGAAAGAAAAAAAGAAGAAAAAAAAATAGAACAGGAGTGGGACTGGGTAGTGGGGATCCCCAGTGGAGGCTCTTTATGCGGGAGTCCTCCCCCTTTCTCTCAGGGATCTGGGGTGGAGGGTGCTGCACGCAGCGGTTCCCTGCAACCGCAGATTGCGGTGGTTCACGGACTCCCAGCCCAACTGCTTGTTCTGTGGTGCTGTGGAGTCCATGGGTCTTGTGTATATTGGGTGTGGGTGTTTGCACTCCCTTTTTGATTTTCTCAAAAACGTCCTCCTTTGCTTTTGGTTGTACTTCAGTCCCATGCTGCTGATCTTCGGGCACCCGGTACGAAGAAGGGAGGGCAGGGCTCCTTGTGGGTCTGCTCCTGGGCCTGGCCAAACTGGCCATTAACAGGTCCGGGCAGCAGGCCGTGGAGGGTGTCGTTGGGGCCGACTGCCAGCCCCTCTTCCGCGGTTAAGTTAGAGCCTGCATGTCCTTGCAGAAGGAGCACGTGGTGTCCACAAACACCCTGGAGTTGTAGGGAGAGGGGGGCACCACAAGGAGTGGAGTGCATTATTTCCCCCCAACTCTATTTTGATTTAATCCCTGCCCTCCCTTCATTGTTTGATCACACAGCATTGTTCTTTGATGTGAAGGGCACTGCTTGTCACTGATCACTCGGGATTATTCCTATCTTCCTGGTGGTGGAAATTGAACAAAGATTCATACACCTTGTGTCTCTCACTGCGTCTCACACCTGCACACACACACACCATGGGTGCTGGGGAAAAAATAAGCACGACTGCAGTTAGGCTGCAGTGTGGGGGTAAAAGGGAAAAAAGGAAAACAAAAGAACAGGAGTGTGCCCCCAGTGGAGGGCTCTCTAAACGGGAGTTCTTCCCCGTTCTCTCGGGGATCTGGGGTGGAGGGTGCTGCACGCAGCGGTTCCCTGCAACCGCAGATTACAGTGGTTCACGGACTCCCAGGCTGTGGTGCTGTGGAGTCCGTGGACCATGTGTATATTGGATGTGGGCGTTGGCACTCCCTTTTTGATTTTCTTAAAAACCTCCTCCTCTGCTTTTGGTTGGACTTCAGTCCCACGCTCCTGATCTTCAGGCACCCAGTGCGGAGGAGGGAGGGCAGGTCTGAAGACCTCCTCGTGGGTCTGCTCCTGGACCTGGCCAAACTGGCTATTAACAGGTCCAGGCAGCGGGCCGTGGAGGGGGTCTTTAGGGCCGACTGCCTGCCCCTCTTCCGCAGTTACGTTAGAGCCCGGGTGTCCTTGGAGAAGGAGCACGCGGTGTCCACCAACACCCTGGAGTTGTTCAGGGAGAGGTGGGTGCCGCAGGGAGTGGAGTGCATTATCTCCCATCCAGCTCTATTTTGATTTAGTCCCTGCCCTTCCCTTCACTGTTTGATCACACAGCATTGCCCTTTGTGAAGGGCACTGCTTGTCATTGTCCACTCGGGTGATTCCTTTCTTCCTGGTAGTGGAAACCGAATAAAGAGTCGTGCACCTTGTGTCTGTCACTGTATCACACACTTGCACACACACCATGGGTGCTGGGGAAAGAATAAACAATACCACAGTTAGAAAAAAATAAGAACAGGAGTGGGCCCTCAGTAGAGGGCTGTCTATGCGGGAGTTCTCCCCCTTTCTCTCGGGGATCAGGGGTGGAGGGCGCTGCACGCAGCGGTTCCCTGCAACCGCTGATTACGGTGGTTCACGGACCCCCAGCCCAACTGCTTGTTCTATGGTGCTGTAGAGTCCGTGGACCATGCGTATATTGGGTGTGGGCGTTTGCACTCCCTTTTTGATTTTCTTAAAAACCTCCTCCTCTGCTTTTGGTTGCACTTCAGTCCCACACTCCTGATCTTCGGGCACCCGGTACAGAGGAGGGAGGGCAGGTCTGAAGACCTCCTTGTGGGTCTGCTCCTGGGCCTGGCCAAACTGGCCATAAACTGGTCCAGGCAGCGGGCTGTGGAGGGGGTCATTAGGGCTGACTGCCTGCCCCTCTTCCGCGGTTATGTTAGAGCCAGCATGTCCTTGGAGAAGGAGCACGCGGTGTCCACCAATACCCTGGAGTTGTTCAGGGAGAGGTGGGTGCCGCAGGGAGTGGAGTGCATTATTTCCCCCCCAACTCTATTTTGATTTAGTCCCTGCCCTCCCCTTCACTGTTTTGATCACACAGCATTGCCCTTTGATGTGAAGGGCACTGCTTGTCACAGGCCACTCGGGTGTTTTCCTATTTTTCCTGGTGGTGGAAATTAAATAAAGATTTGTGCACTTTATGTCTCTCACTGTGTCTCACAGCTGCACACACACACCATGGGTGCTGGGGAAAATAAGCACTACCGTAGTTAGGCGGTAGTGTAGGGGTTAAATTAAAAAAAAAAGACAAAAAAAAATATAACCAGGAGATGCCCAAAGAAAAAAAAAAATAAACAGGAGTGTGATCACACAGCATTGCCCTTTGATGTGAAGGGCACTGCTTGTCACAGGCCACTCGGGTGTTTTCCTACTTTTCCTGGTGGTGGAAATTGAATAAAGATTTGTACACCTTGTCTCTCACTGTGTCTCACACCTGCGCACACACACCATGGGTGCTGGGGTTAAAAATAATGGAAAAAAAAGAAAGAAAAAAAGAAGAAAAAAAAATAGAACAGGAGTGGGACTGGGTAGTGGGGATCCCCAGTGGAGGCTCTTTATGCGGGAGTCCTCCCCCTTTCTCTCAGGGATCTGGGGTGGAGGGTGCTGCACGCAGCGGTTCCCTGCAACCGCAGATTGCGGTGGTTCACGGACTCCCAGCCCAACTGCTTGTTCTGTGGTGCTGTGGAGTCCATGGGTCTTGTGTATATTGGGTGTGGGTGTTTGCACTCCCTTTTTGATTTTCTCAAAAACGTCCTCCTTTGCTTTTGGTTGTACTTCAGTCCCATGCTGCTGATCTTCGGGCACCCGGTACGAAGAAGGGAGGGCAGGGCTCCTTGTGGGTCTGCTCCTGGGCCTGGCCAAACTGGCCATTAACAGGTCCGGGCAGCAGGCCGTGGAGGGTGTCGTTGGGGCCGACTGCCAGCCCCTCTTCCGCGGTTAAGTTAGAGCCTGCATGTCCTTGCAGAAGGAGCACGTGGTGTCCACAAACACCCTGGAGTTGTAGGGAGAGGGGGGCACCACAAGGAGTGGAGTGCATTATTTCCCCCCCAACTCTATTTTGATTTAATCCCTGCCCTCCCTTCATTGTTTGATCACACAGCATTGTTCTTTGATGTGAAGGGCACTGCTTGTCACTGATCACTCGGGATTATTCCTATCTTCCTGGTGGTGGAAATTGAACAAAGATTCATACACCTTGTGTCTCTCACTGCGTCTCACACCTGCACACACACACACCATGGGTGCTGGGGAAAAAATAAGCACGACTGCAGTTAGGCTGCAGTGTGGGGGTAAAAGGGAAAAAAGGAAAACAAAAGAACAGGAGTGTGCCCCCAGTGGAGGGCTCTCTAAACGGGAGTTCTTCCCCGTTCTCTCGGGGATCTGGGGTGGAGGGTGCTGCACGCAGCGGTTCCCTGCAACCGCAGATTACAGTGGTTCACGGACTCCCAGGCTGTGGTGCTGTGGAGTCCGTGGACCATGTGTATATTGGATGTGGGCGTTGGCACTCCCTTTTTGATTTTCTTAAAAACCTCCTCCTCTGCTTTTGGTTGGACTTCAGTCCCACGCTCCTGATCTTCAGGCACCCAGTGCGGAGGAGGGAGGGCAGGTCTGAAGACCTCCTCGTGGGTCTGCTCCTGGACCTGGCCAAACTGGCTATTAACAGGTCCAGGCAGCGGGCCGTGGAGGGGGTCTTTAGGGCCGACTGCCTGCCCCTCTTCCGCAGTTACGTTAGAGCCCGGGTGTCCTTGGAGAAGGAGCACGCGGTGTCCACCAACACCCTGGAGTTGTTCAGGGAGAGGTGGGTGCCGCAGGGAGTGGAGTGCATTATCTCCCATCCAGCTCTATTTTGATTTAGTCCCTGCCCTTCCCTTCACTGTTTGATCACACAGCATTGCCCTTTGTGAAGGGCACTGCTTGTCATTGTCCACTCGGGTGATTCCTTTCTTCCTGGTAGTGGAAACCGAATAAAGAGTCGTGCACCTTGTGTCTGTCACTGTATCACACACTTGCACACACACCATGGGTGCTGGGGAAAGAATAAACAATACCACAGTTAGAAAAAAATAAGAACAGGAGTGGGCCCTCAGTAGAGGGCTGTCTATGCGGGAGTTCTCCCCCTTTCTCTCGGGGATCAGGGGTGGAGGGCGCTGCACGCAGCGGTTCCCTGCAACCGCTGATTACGGTGGTTCACGGACCCCCAGCCCAACTGCTTGTTCTATGGTGCTGTAGAGTCCGTGGACCATGCGTATATTGGGTGTGGGCGTTTGCACTCCCTTTTTGATTTTCTTAAAAACCTCCTCCTCTGCTTTTGGTTGCACTTCAGTCCCACACTCCTGATCTTCGGGCACCCGGTACAGAGGAGGGAGGGCAGGTCTGAAGACCTCCTTGTGGGTCTGCTCCTGGGCCTGGCCAAACTGGCCATAAACTGGTCCAGGCAGCGGGCTGTGGAGGGGGTCATTAGGGCTGACTGCCTGCCCCTCTTCCGCGGTTATGTTAGAGCCAGCATGTCCTTGGAGAAGGAGCACGCGGTGTCCACCAATACCCTGGAGTTGTTCAGGGAGAGGTGGGTGCCGCAGGGAGTGGAGTGCATTATTTCCCCCCCAACTCTATTTTGATTTAGTCCCTGCCCTCCCCTTCACTGTTTTGATCACACAGCATTGCCCTTTGATGTGAAGGGCACTGCTTGTCACAGGCCACTCGGGTGTTTTCCTATTTTTCCTGGTGGTGGAAATTAAATAAAGATTTGTGCACTTTATGTCTCTCACTGTGTCTCACAGCTGCACACACACACCATGGGTGCTGGGGAAAATAAGCACTACCGTAGTTAGGCGGTAGTGTAGGGGTTAAATTAAAAAAAAAAGACAAAAAAAAATATAACCAGGAGATGCCCAAAGAAAAAAAAAAATAAACAGGAGTGTGATCACACAGCATTGCCCTTTGATGTGAAGGGCACTGCTTGTCACAGGCCACTCGGGTGTTTTCCTACTTTTCCTGGTGGTGGAAATTGAATAAAGATTTGTACACCTTGTCTCTCACTGTGTCTCACACCTGCGCACACACACCATGGGTGCTGGGGTTAAAAATAATGGAAAAAAAAGAAAGAAAAAAAGAAGAAAAAAAATAGAACAGGAGTGGGACTGGGTAGTGGGGATCCCCAGTGGAGGCTCTTTATGCGGGAGTCCTCCCCCTTTCTCTCAGGGATCTGGGGTGGAGGGTGCTGCACGCAGCGGTTCCCTGCAACCGCAGATTGCGGTGGTTCACGGACTCCCAGCCCAACTGCTTGTTCTGTGGTGCTGTGGAGTCCATGGGTCTTGTGTATATTGGGTGTGGGTGTTTGCACTCCCTTTTTGATTTTCTCAAAAACGTCCTCCTTTGCTTTTGGTTGTACTTCAGTCCCATGCTGCTGATCTTCGGGCACCCGGTACGAAGAAGGGAGGGCAGGGCTCCTTGTGGGTCTGCTCCTGGGCCTGGCCAAACTGGCCATTAACAGGTCCGGGCAGCAGGCCGTGGAGGGTGTCGTTGGGGCCGACTGCCAGCCCCTCTTCCGCGGTTAAGTTAGAGCCTGCATGTCCTTGCAGAAGGAGCACGTGGTGTCCACAAACACCCTGGAGTTGTAGGGAGAGGGGGGCACCACAAGGAGTGGAGTGCATTATTTCCCCCCAACTCTATTTTGATTTAATCCCTGCCCTCCCTTCATTGTTTGATCACACAGCATTGTTCTTTGATGTGAAGGGCACTGCTTGTCACTGATCACTCGGGATTATTCCTATCTTCCTGGTGGTGGAAATTGAACAAAGATTCATACACCTTGTGTCTCTCACTGCGTCTCACACCTGCACACACACACACCATGGGTGCTGGGGAAAAAATAAGCACGACTGCAGTTAGGCTGCAGTGTGGGGGTAAAAGGGAAAAAAAGGAAAACAAAAGAACAGGAGTGTGCCCCCAGTGGAGGGCTCTCTAAACGGGAGTTCTTCCCCGTTCTCTCGGGGATCTGGGGTGGAGGGTGCTGCACGCAGCGGTTCCCTGCAACCGCAGATTACAGTGGTTCACGGACTCCCAGGCTGTGGTGCTGTGGAGTCCGTGGACCATGTGTATATTGGATGTGGGCGTTGGCACTCCCTTTTTGATTTTCTTAAAAACCTCCTCCTCTGCTTTTGGTTGGACTTCAGTCCCACGCTCCTGATCTTCAGGCACCCAGTGCGGAGGAGGGAGGGCAGGTCTGAAGACCTCCTCGTGGGTCTGCTCCTGGACCTGGCCAAACTGGCTATTAACAGGTCCAGGCAGCGGGCCGTGGAGGGGGTCTTTAGGGCCGACTGCCTGCCCCTCTTCCGCAGTTACGTTAGAGCCCGGGTGTCCTTGGAGAAGGAGCACGCGGTGTCCACCAACACCCTGGAGTTGTTCAGGGAGAGGTGGGTGCCGCAGGGAGTGGAGTGCATTATCTCCCATCCAGCTCTATTTTGATTTAGTCCCTGCCCTTCCCTTCACTGTTTGATCACACAGCATTGCCCTTTGTGAAGGGCACTGCTTGTCATTGTCCACTCGGGTGATTCCTTTCTTCCTGGTAGTGGAAACCGAATAAAGAGTCGTGCACCTTGTGTCTGTCACTGTATCACACACTTGCACACACACCATGGGTGCTGGGGAAAGAATAAACAATACCACAGTTAGAAAAAAATAAGAACAGGAGTGGGCCCTCAGTAGAGGGCTGTCTATGCGGGAGTTCTCCCCCTTTCTCTCGGGGATCAGGGGTGGAGGGCGCTGCACGCAGCGGTTCCCTGCAACCGCTGATTACGGTGGTTCACGGACTCCCAGCCCAACTGCTTGTTCTATGGTGCTGTAGAGTCCGTGGACCATGCGTATATTGGGTGTGGGCGTTTGCACTCCCTTTTTGATTTTCTTAAAAACCTCCTCCTCTGCTTTTGGTTGCACTTCAGTCCCACACTCCTGATCTTCGGGCACCCGGTACAGAGGAGGGAGGGCAGGTCTGAAGACCTCCTCGTGGGTCTGCTCCTGGGCCTGGCCAAACTGGCCATAAACTGGTCCAGGCAGCGGGCTGTGGAGGGGGTCATTAGGGCTGACTGCCTGCCCCTCTTCCGCGGTTATGTTAGAGCCAGCATGTCCTTGGAGAAGGAGCACGCGGTGTCCACCAATACCCTGGAGTTGTTCAGGGAGAGGTGGGTGCCGCAGGGAGTGGAGTGCATTATTTCCCCCCCAACTCTATTTTGATTTAGTCCCTGCCCTCCCCTTCACTGTTTTGATCACACAGCATTGCCCTTTGATGTGAAGGGCACTGCTTGTCACAGGCCACTCGGGTGTTTTCCTATTTTTCCTGGTGGTGGAAATTAAATAAAGATTTGTGCACTTTATGTCTCTCACTGTGTCTCACAGCTGCACACACACACCATGGGTGCTGGGGAAAATAAGCACTACCGTAGTTAGGCGGTAGTGTAGGGGTTAAATTAAAAAAAAAAGACAAAAAAAAATATAACCAGGAGATGCCCAAAGAAAAAAAAAATAAACAGGAGTGTGATCACACAGCATTGCCCTTTGATGTGAAGGGCACTGCTTGTCACAGGCCACTCGGGTGTTTTCCTACTTTTCCTGGTGGTGGAAATTGAATAAAGATTTGTACACCTTGTCTCTCACTGTGTCTCACACCTGCGCACACACACCATGGGTGCTGGGGTTAAAAATAATGGAAAAAAAAGAAAGAAAAAAAGAAGAAAAAAAAATAGAACAGGAGTGGGACTGGGTAGTGGGGATCCCCAGTGGAGGCTCTTTATGCGGGAGTCCTCCCCCTTTCTCTCAGGGATCTGGGGTGGAGGGTGCTGCACGCAGCGGTTCCCTGCAACCGCAGATTGCGGTGGTTCACGGACTCCCAGCCCAACTGCTTGTTCTGTGGTGCTGTGGAGTCCATGGGTCTTGTGTATATTGGGTGTGGGTGTTTGCACTCCCTTTTTGATTTTCTCAAAAACGTCCTCCTTTGCTTTTGGTTGTACTTCAGTCCCATGCTGCTGATCTTCGGGCACCCGGTACGAAGAAGGGAGGGCAGGGCTCCTTGTGGGTCTGCTCCTGGGCCTGGCCAAACTGGCCATTAACAGGTCCGGGCAGCAGGCCGTGGAGGGTGTCGTTGGGGCCGACTGCCAGCCCCTCTTCCGCGGTTAAGTTAGAGCCTGCATGTCCTTGCAGAAGGAGCACGTGGTGTCCACAAACACCCTGGAGTTGTAGGGAGAGGGGGGCACCACAAGGAGTGGAGTGCATTATTTCCCCCCCAACTCTATTTTGATTTAATCCCTGCCCTCCCTTCATTGTTTGATCACACAGCATTGTTCTTTGATGTGAAGGGCACTGCTTGTCACTGATCACTCGGGATTATTCCTATCTTCCTGGTGGTGGAAATTGAACAAAGATTCATACACCTTGTGTCTCTCACTGCGTCTCACACCTGCACACACACACACCATGGGTGCTGGGGAAAAAATAAGCACGACTGCAGTTAGGCTGCAGTGTGGGGGTAAAAGGGAAAAAAGGAAAACAAAAGAACAGGAGTGTGCCCCCAGTGGAGGGCTCTCTAAACGGGAGTTCTTCCCCGTTCTCTCGGGGATCTGGGGTGGAGGGTGCTGCACGCAGCGGTTCCCTGCAACCGCAGATTACAGTGGTTCACGGACTCCCAGGCTGTGGTGCTGTGGAGTCCGTGGACCATGTGTATATTGGATGTGGGCGTTGGCACTCCCTTTTTGATTTTCTTAAAAACCTCCTCCTCTGCTTTTGGTTGGACTTCAGTCCCACGCTCCTGATCTTCAGGCACCCAGTGCGGAGGAGGGAGGGCAGGTCTGAAGACCTCCTCGTGGGTCTGCTCCTGGACCTGGCCAAACTGGCTATTAACAGGTCCAGGCAGCGGGCCGTGGAGGGGGTCTTTAGGGCCGACTGCCTGCCCCTCTTCCGCAGTTACGTTAGAGCCCGGGTGTCCTTGGAGAAGGAGCACGCGGTGTCCACCAACACCCTGGAGTTGTTCAGGGAGAGGTGGGTGCCGCAGGGAGTGGAGTGCATTATCTCCCATCCAGCTCTATTTTGATTTAGTCCCTGCCCTTCCCTTCACTGTTTGATCACACAGCATTGCCCTTTGTGAAGGGCACTGCTTGTCATTGTCCACTCGGGTGATTCCTTTCTTCCTGGTAGTGGAAACCGAATAAAGAGTCGTGCACCTTGTGTCTGTCACTGTATCACACACTTGCACACACACCATGGGTGCTGGGGAAAGAATAAACAATACCACAGTTAGAAAAAAATAAGAACAGGAGTGGGCCCTCAGTAGAGGGCTGTCTATGCGGGAGTTCTCCCCCTTTCTCTCGGGGATCAGGGGTGGAGGGCGCTGCACGCAGCGGTTCCCTGCAACCGCTGATTACGGTGGTTCACGGACCCCCAGCCCAACTGCTTGTTCTATGGTGCTGTAGAGTCCGTGGACCATGCGTATATTGGGTGTGGGCGTTTGCACTCCCTTTTTGATTTTCTTAAAAACCTCCTCCTCTGCTTTTGGTTGCACTTCAGTCCCACACTCCTGATCTTCGGGCACCTGGTACAGAGGAGGGAGGGCAGGTCTGAAGACCTCCTTGTGGGTCTGCTCCTGGGCCTGGCCAAACTGGCCATAAACTGGTCCAGGCAGCGGGCTGTGGAGGGGGTCATTAGGGCTGACTGCCTGCCCCTCTTCCGCGGTTATGTTAGAGCCAGCATGTCCTTGGAGAAGGAGCACGCGGTGTCCACCAATACCCTGGAGTTGTTCAGGGAGAGGTGGGTGCCGCAGGGAGTGGAGTGCATTATTTCCCCCCCAACTCTATTTTGATTTAGTCCCTGCCCTCCCCTTCACTGTTTGATCACACAGCATTGTCCTTTGATGTGAAGGGCACTGCTTGTCACTGCCCACTCGGGTGTTTTCCTATCTTCCTGGTGGTGGAAATTGAATAAAGAGTCGTGCACTTTGTGTCTCTCACTGTGTCTCACACCTGCACACACACAACATGGGTGCTGGGAAAAAAAAAATAATAAGCACTACTGCAGTTAGGCGGTGGTGGGGGGGGGGTGTTAAGGAAAAAAAAGAACAGGAGTGGGCCCCTAGTGGAGGGCACTCTATGTGGAAGTCCTCCCCCTTTCTCTCGGGGATCTGGGGTAGAGGGTGCTGCATGCAGCGGTTCCCAGCCCAACTGCTTGTTCTGTGCTGTTGTGGAGTCTGTGTACCATGTATATATTGGGTGTGGGTGCTTGCACTCCCGTTTTGATTTTCTAAAAACCTTCTTCTCTGTTTTTGGTTACACTTCAGTCCCACGCTCCTGATCTTCGGGCACCCGGTACGGAGGAGGGAGGGCAGGTCTGAAGACCTCCTCGTGGATCTGCTCCTGGGCCTGGCCAAATTGGCCATAAACAGGTCCAGGTAGTGCCTTGGAGGGGGTCGTTAGGGCCGATTGCCTACCCCTCTTCCATGGTTATGTTAGAGCCTGGGTGTCTCTGGAGAATGAGCATGCAGTGTCCACCAACACCCTTGAGCTGTTCAGGGAAAGGTAGGTACCGCAGGGAGTGGAGTGTATTATTTCCCCCTCCAATTCTATTTTGATTTAATACCTGCCCTCTCCTTCACTGTTTGATCACACAGCATTGCCCTTTGATGTGAAGGGCACTGCTTGTCACTGGCCACTTGGATGTTTCTTTTTTTCCTGGTGATGGAAATTGAATAAAGATTTGTACACCTTGTGTCTTTCACTGTGTCTCACAAAAAAATTTTAAAAAGAATAGGAGTGGGTACATTTGAGTTCAGGTGTCCCTGAAGGAGGAGCATGCAGTGTCCACCAACACACTTGAGCTGTTCAGGAAAAGATGGGAACGGTAGGGTGTGGAATGTTTATTTCACCCTACAACTCTATTTTGATTTAATCCCTTCCCACCCCTTCACTTTTTTGATCACGCAGCATTGCCCTTTGTCACTGGCCACTCTAGTGTTTCCTTTCTTCTGGATGGTGGAATATAAATATTTACATACTTGTTGTTCTTCACTGTGTCCTACATGTGCAAACACATGACATGGGTACTGGGGAAAAATAAGCGCTACTGCTTTTAGGCAGTAGTATGGGGGAAAATAAAAAGAAAATCAAAACAAAAAAAAAATAAGAACAGCAGTGTCAGACATCCTGTTGACTCTGAGAGCTGGCTTTGAGGGAGCTGGATCAGTTTCAAGGACTCTTCACATGTAAATAAAGGGTGACTTGGTGATAAGATACTAGCTTCTGTGGAGTTATTTTAGTGGCAACAAGAGAAATGCTGCTTCTGAAGAAATTCACTCACAACAGTCACCTATGAGTTGGAATAAGCATTTCTGGCATCATGCTGTTATTTGGGAAGCTTGACTCATTCAATCCTGCCATTGAAGACTGGGCCCATGTGAAAAGAATGCTTCATTTTTTTCCAGACAAATAACACTGGGGCACATAAAAAGTAATGAATAATTCTCCTAACAGCTTGTGGACTCACAGTTTTTTCAGTTATTAGGAACCTAACTTTCCCTGAAGCACCAGGTACTAAAACCTTTCAAAAACTGATAGAGTTAATTTAGGAATATTATGACCTCAAACCTCTTCCAATTCTTGGATGCTATTGGTTTTACTTGGCACTTTTACTCAAGAACTAGGGGAATCCATGTCAGGATTTTTAACTGGGTTAAGATAACTGGCAGAAGCATGTGGCTTTGGTTTAACCCTTAATGAAATGCTGAGAGATTATTTGGTATATGGGATTAATGATGTAACCACACAAAAGTGCCTATTGGTTGAAGCCTAACTGGATTCAATCAGGCACTGCACTGACTTTATCATTGGAAAATGTGACAAGTGGAGCATATGAATTGTGGAGTATTCCAATGGAAGTGAACACCTTTGCCAGTTCGAACTGAGGTTGGGAACTGAGTGAAGGCAATTGCACAGCCTCACTCAGGACATATACTGAACAGAAAGACTCTAGGTCAGCCCACAGCAAAATGTCAAAAGAAAGCCAAGCCTCAGCGAAACAGCTAAAAAATTTTTCAGGATCCAGCCGACAGGCCATTTTAGTTGCTGTTGAAATGGGAGACAGCAAACTAGTCCCACTGGACTTAAAATGAGTAAGAGAACTCTTACGCCCATAGATAGGAGAGTACATACCCTGGAACGTGCACCTACATCTGGTTTGGATTAGGTAAATTGCTTTGCAAAATCCAAATCAGAACCAATCAAAATTAAATGGTCACCTGGATCTCATGGAGGTCGATACTGGTACGGCCATTTCAGTGATCACAGACCCAGTCTGAAACAAAAGTTCCTCTGGATTGTAAGGCTTAGGTTTGTGTAAGACCTCAGCTAGCTTGAAAACCTATACTGGGGAAACCTTTACAGGTTAAGGGTACAACCTTGGCTCCGATCTTATATGAAAAGCAGCTGGTTCTAGTAAAAGGCTCAAGCCCAAACTCGATGGGGTGAAATTGGTTGAGGAAGATTCACCTAGTTTGTTTCAACATTTTTTGTTTAGAAAATGACTGCCTGAGAGAGATCCTAATTAAATATCCAGAAGTTTTTCAGGAAGGTCTAGGGACTGTCAAAGGAGTTTGTATGTTGAGCAGGACGCAAATCCACGATTCTGTAAGGCCCACCCAGTGCTGAATGCCTTACAGGCAAAGGTAGAGGCAGAAACTAGAAGGCTGGAAAGCAAAGGAATAATCAGTTTGCAGAAATGGTAGCACCAGTCCTACTGATTGTGAAGCCTGATGGTCAGTTCGTCTTTGTGGGGATTTAAAACAAACATTAAACTGCTTCTCACAGCTGGGTAAATACCCAATCCTTCACGTAGAGAATTTATACACAAAGCTGGCGGGAGAGGGGGGTGGGGGGTACTATCCTTCACAAAGCTGAACATAAGCCATGTATACCTGTGATTGTGGTTGGATGAGGATTCCCAGAAGTATGCAACAATTAATACCCATAGGGGTCTGTACTAATACATAATTTTGCCTTTTGGGGTATTGTCAGTCTGTGCAATTTTTCGGTGGACAATGGAGAACATTTTACAAAGTCTACCTAAGTCACCATTTATCTAGATGTGCTAATAACAGGGAAGACCAATAAGGAGCATTTAGAGAACTTGGACATAGTCTTTAGATGTTATGCTCAGGCTTCCACATCTGCACTGGAGCTTAGATATTTCCTTGGGTTGGTGAATTATTATGGAAAGTTCATACATAACCTAGCCTCCATCCTGGCACCTTTGCATCAACTTTTAAAAAAGGTTAGTGTTGGAAATGGTCACGGAGCCAAGCCATAGCTTTCAGGCAAGTGACAAAACAGCTATCATCCTCTATAGTGTTGGCACACTATGTTCCCAAAGAGAGTCTGGTATTGACATGCAATACTTTCCTGTATACACTATCAGGGTGGTATTAGTTCATATGTGGCCCAATAGAGAGGAACGCCCAATAGCGTATGCATCCTGGACCTTAGCTAATGCAGATCATAAATATCCCCAGATAGAGAAAAGATTTGGCGGTCATATTTGGAATCAGGAAATTCCACCGATACCTTTGTGGACATAAATCTGTAATAATAACAGACACGTACCCCTGCTATGTCTACTTAAAGAAGACAAGACAGTGCTGCCCATAGCTTCAGGCCAAATTCAATGGTGGCTTCTAATATTAACTCCATAAAATCACAAGTTGGAAGACCATCTAGGAGGTCAAGTAGTAAATGCGGATGCATTGACCTGCCTGCCACTGGCAGATACACCACCAGTGGTACCATCACTAGTAGAATCCGTCATGGTTTTAAATTTTATAGACACACTTCAAGTCACACTAAGAATATCAGATTTTGGACGAAGAAGGATCCAGTCCTAAAATCTTTCTGGATCCAGAGAGACTACGTCACAGTAAGGGATGGCATATTAATATGGGGAGGAAGAGTGATTGTCCTGAGCAAAGCTTACTTCCAGATACTGGCTGAACTCTACCAGGATCATCCAGGGGTTTCCAAAATGAAGTTGTGTTTAAGAAGTTATATCTGATGGCCAGGATTGGATGCAGACATAAATGTGTTGGTAGAGCAGTGCCCAAAGTGCCACTAGGTCAAAAATTATGGGAAAGGCTGGATAAACCCTGGACTCAGTTGCATATTGCAGTTCCTTCCATGGACTCAATGTTTTTGTCATTGTGGACGCCCACTCAAAGTGGTTAAATATACACGGAGTTAATTCATCAAACATGGGAATGATGATACAAAAATGCACAAATTGTTTGCAATACACAGACTCCTGGAAGTGTTAGTCACAGGCCATTATTTACCATCAGGAAATTTGAGTATTTCCTGAAGTCAAATAGCATTCGACAAATAAGGTCAGCTCTGTACCGTCCATCATCTAATAGTCTAACAGAAATAGCACTCCAAACTTAGAAGGCAAGCTTAACGAAACAGCCTCCACCTTTACTAGATACCAGATAATAATAGCCCCCATTAATAGCTATTAATTTTCCTAGGCTGATGGTTTTCCACTCTTTTGTCAGTCCGATTGTTTCTTCTCCCTCTTTGGTCTCTCTCTCCATTTGGGGATATGAATAAGAAGGGTTCAGAAGAAGATGAGCCAAATGCTGGCAAATGGGACTAGGTTCGATTCAGATGTCTGGTCGGCACAGATGAGTTGGACCAAAGGGCCTGTTTCCATGTTGTGTGAGTCTATGACTCTATAACTAATAGAAAAGAAGTCTTTGTTGCTGGTTAGTGCCTTCCCAACCTTAGGATGTTCCAAAATCCTGTAACTATGCCAGTGTATTTACTGTTGCAATAAGAAAAATGTAGCATTCAATTTGTAACCAATAAATTCCCAAAATGTGACCAATGTCATAACGTTAAAAATCACACAAAACCAGGTTGTAGTCCAACAGGTTTGTTTGGAAGTACAAGCTTTCGGAGTGCTCCCCCTTCATCAGGTAGCCAGTGGGGCAGGATCATAGGACACAGAGTTTAGACTAGAAGATCAAAGTGTCATACGACTGATGCAATGTATTAAACAAACCTAGATTGCTGTTAAGTCTTTAATCACTTAGAATGGGTTGCAAGTTTTGTTTCATTACATGCAAGTCCCAGAATTTCTTTCAAGTCACATTCTTGAGACAACTTAAGGTTTTAAAGAAAAGGTAACATCTCAATTCTGTAAATGCATTAAAGGTGTGAAGTCTGTCTGTATTCCAACCTTGAGTCAGACTGGTTATATTTCCAAAGTAGAAATTCATAAAATGTCACATGCAATGACTGCCGACAAATTGTGTACTTTTTGAACAAAATAGAATGTATCAGCAGATACAAATCTGCAAATGCAAGTTGGCCCCACAGACTTGTATGTGTGTTGAGTGTGTATGGTGTGTGTGTGTGCTTGATAGAGTGTGTGCGCGAGTGTGATGGAGGATATGGCTGTGAGAGGGTATGCATGTGAGTGCGTGTGTGTCTGAGAGAAAGCGTGTGTATGAGAGAGGGTCTGCATGAGTGTGATCATATATAAGAGTGTCTGTGCATGTGGGCTTGTGTGTGTGTGAGAGTGTATAGTGTAGTGGGGTCACCTGGAGTGTGACATGAACTCAAGATTCTGGTTGAGGCCATCCTCACGGTTACCGAACTTGGCTGTCAGCCACTGCTCAGTGAATTTGTGTTGTTGCATATCCCGAAGTCCGCCTTGGAGGATGGTCACCCAAAGATCTGAGACTGAATGTTTCTGACCGCTGAAGTGTTCCTTGATTGGTAAGCAACATCCCGTCTAGCGATCATTGCCCATTAATTAGATTAGATTAGACTTACAGTGTGGAAACAGGCCCTTCCGCCCAACAAGTCCACACCGACCTGCCAAAGCGCAACCCACCCATACCCCTACATTTACCCCTACCTAACACTACGGGCAATTTAGCATGGCCAATTCACCTGACCCACACATCTTTGGACTGTGGGAGGAAACCGGAGCACCCAGAGGAAACCCACGCAGACACGGGGAGAACGTGCAAACTCCACACAGTCAGTCGCCTGAGTTGGGAATTGAACCCGGGTCTCAGGCGCTGTGAGGCAGCAGTGCTAACTACTGTGCCACCGTGCCGCCATTGCCCAATGTAGTGTTTGTTACAGTTCTTGCATAGTATTTTGTAAATGACATTAGTTTTACTTGTTGTCTGTATAGGGTCTTTCAAGTTCATTGATATCAATCCGAGATCAGTGTTCTTAGCAGTGGCAGTAATGCAGAGACCCAAACTTTGGGTTCGCTATGTGGATGACACCTTTGTCATCACTAAATGAAACAAATTAGAGGAAACCTTCAAGACCATCAATAATACCCTTACTGGCATAAAATTCACTAAAGAGGAGAAAAACAACAACAAACTGCCATTCCTAGATATCACAGTAGAACGAACAGCCAATGGTAAACTTCAAACCAGTGTCTACAGGAAAACAACACATATGGACCAAATATTGAACTACAGAAACAATCATCCCAACATCCACAAACGAAGCTGCATCAGAACATTATTTCAATGAGCCAACACACACTGGAGCACAGAGCAACTACGCAGAGCAGAGGAAAATCACCTATACCATGTATTCAAAAAGAATGGTTACCCAATGAACACAGTCCACCAATTTCTCAGCAACAAACCCAAACAAGCAGACAAAACATGTCCAGCAACCCTAGCCACTCTCTCCTACGTCAAAGACATCTTGGAAATGACTTCCAGATTACTCAGAACCCTTGGCATCATGGTAGCCCACAAACCTACCGACACACTAAAACAGCAGCTAATGAACTTGAAAGACCCTGTACAGCCAACAAGTAAAACTAATGTCATTTACAAAATACCGAGTAAGAACTGTAATAAACATTACATTGGACAAACAGGCAGAAAACTGGCCACCAAGATACATGAACATGAACTAGTCACAAAACGACATGACCCTCTCTCACTAGTATCCTTACATACAGATAAGGAAGGACACCACTTAGACTGGGACAACACATCCATCGTAGGACAGACCAAACAGAGACACGCACGAGAATTCCTAGAAGCATTGCATTCCAACAGGAACTCTATCAACAAACACATCATGTTAGAGCCCACCTCTGAGAAAAAAAACAGGAAATGACATCATCACAAAAATGACATCACCAACCCAAAGAAACCCAAACATATAAATAGAAAGCAGAAATTATCAGCAGTGCTTCGCCCGGAGGCCCACTGAAGATGTTACTTAGTTATGGTGACGAGCAAACCTATATCCAGAACTACATAGTCTTGTTCAGACAAGATAGGCAAAACAAATGACAGGATTCAATATCTTGGAGGACACAATTCTTAAGGTATATGATTACTTCAAAATTAAATACCAGATCTCAAGCTGAACAAACAAAAACAAGATCCAAACGCAGATAATGCTAATAATAAGCAAATCTAACTTAAGGGATAGATACCTTTGAGAAGTTCTAATGTCCTTTAATACCTATAATTACTTTAAGTGAGAACAAAGAAGGTCCTTGAAAGTATAACATTTCAAAAAATGGTTCAACAATTGTATTATGATCTCTATCGTGGGAAACTGTGGCTCTGGAGTTTTGATATCTGAATTCATAAGAAACAGAATTCTTGTTGGAATTATTGATGAGTCTTTGTCAAATTCATTATAATCCTAAGAAGATTTGACTGTAGATAAAGCTATTAAAATTGTGTTGGAAGCAGAAAACAGGAAGAGTTCATAATATAACATGCCATAGGAGACCAACAAAATCTGCTTTGAGGTATGAACATTCTATAGACACACATGGCAAACCATGTACACAAACAGCAAATACCGCAAGTCAATATCTGTATTGTAGAACAGAAAAGCCTAGCTATGATGAAAGAATGCTACATTTGTAAAACTGTTGATTCCTTCCAAAAGATGTGCAGAAGTAGGGAACAGCTTCAAAGCAGCAAAAAGCCAAATGCTTACTTGCACAAAGAGCTCCATCTTGTGGAACCTCCTTTTTCAAAAAGATACCCACGTTAGACAATGTAAATCTATTATATGGGATGCATTCCTATGTGAAATTGGTCATTCAGCTGACCCACATTGGCATGCTGTATGTCAATGGCCATCCATTAATTTTAAGCTTCAGACAGGTGTGACTCTCACTATACTATCAGCTCAAATATCATTGCTTCAGAAACAGTAGGTAAAGTCTACTGAGATAGAGCTACATGATGTAAGTGGAATAACTGTTAAGCGTGAAGCTTCACTAGAAGTAACACTGCATAAAGAAGCGAAAGGGTGTTGAAAATATGTATATTATTCACAAGCCTCACCTTTAAGTCTTCACATATATCTTAATCTGAACAACTTTGCAACAACTGAAGGAGTTTGACTAAATCCAAAAGAACAGCTTGTTCAAAAATAAACTGTTAATGAAGAACTGTTCAGAGGGCAACTGGTAAAAGATTTCTAAACTTATGACGGAATTGAAAAGAAGAAAGAATTGATTGAGTTCACTGATGTTGACATGAGATTTTATTTTCATGGCATCAACATGAACGAAGTCACTGTCTTTACAGGAGTTGTGGAAATGTTTTTAATTTCTATCATCACTGAAGAGCTATTGAATGACAATCTCATGGAATACAGGGAGAACTCGCCATTCGGATACAAAACTGGCTCGAAGGTAGAAGACAGAGGAAGATGGTGGAGGGTAGTATTTCAGACTGGAGGCCTGTGACCATTGGAGTGCCACAAGGATCGGTGTTAGTCCACTACTTTTCATCGTTTATATGAATGATTTGGATATGAGCACAAAAGGTATAATTAGTAAGTTTGCAGATGTCTCCAAATTTGGAGGCATGGTAGACAGCAAAGAAGTTATCTCAGATTACAATGGGATCTTGATCAGATGGGCCAATGGGCTGAGGAGTGACAGATGAAGCTTAACTTAGTTAAATGCGAGGTGCTATATTTTGGGAAAGCAAATCTTAGCAGGACTTATACAATTAATGGTAAGGATCGACGGAATGTTGCTGAACAAAGAGACCTTGGAATGCAGGTTCATACCTCCTTATGGGGTTTGGTATGCTTTCATTTATTGGTCAGAGTACAAGAGTTGGGAGGTCACGTTGCGACTGTACAGGACATTGGTTAGGCCACTTTTGGAATATTGTGTGCAATTCTGGTCTCCTTCCTATTGGAAGGATGTTGTGAAACTTGAAAGAGTTCAGAAAAGATTAACAGGGATGTTGCCAGAATTGGAGGATTTGAGCTATAGGGAGAGGTTGAACAGGCTGGGGCTGTTTTCCCTGGAGCGTTGGAGGCTGAGGGGTGACCTTATTGTGTTTATAAAATCATGAGGGACATGAATAGGATAAATAGACAAGGTCTTTTCCCTGAGGTGGGCGAGTCTAGTACTAGAGGGCATAGGTTTAGGGTGAGAGGGGAAAGTTATAAAAGAGACCTAAGGGGCAACTTTTTCATGCAGAGGGTGGTGCGTGTGTGGAATGAGCTGCCAGAGGAAGCTGTGGAGGCTGGTACAATTGAAAATGTGTTGCTGGTTAAAGCACAGCAGGTCAGGCAGCATCCAAGGAATAGGAAATTCGACGTTTCGGACATAAGCCCTTCATCATGCATCTGGATGGTTATAGGAATAGGAAGGGTTTGGAGGGATATGGGCTGGGTGCTGGCAAGTGGGACTAGATTGGGTTGGGATATCTGGTTGGCATGGATGAGTTGGACTGAAGGGTCTGTTTCCGTGCTGTACATCTTTCTGACTCTATGACTCTTAAATTTTTGCCATAAGAAACAAATGCTGAAAATAAGAACGTACAGTACAAATTTGTTGAGTTTATTGATGAATCTTTAACTGTTGTTCAAACAGTAAAACAACCCACCAAACAAATTTACAAGACAACTTTGACTTTATTGCTTGATGATGATGAAGACTCAAGCTCAAGAGCAGCATTTCTATCCTGGATACTGCAAGGAAATAAGTACTTGTTTCACCAGAGAAGCTATCTTCGTTGGCACAAAGTGATGAGAATTCATTTGAAGAATTTAGTAAATGCCACAAATTTTTAATAATCATTGACCTTAATTTTTTCTGGACAGGTCCAGATTGCAGCATGTACGTTTGGAAAAATAGGATACAGGTTCCAACACTGGGGCTGGGACTCAGCAGCTGTCAATCAGATTGGCGCGCAGGCGCGGAGACGGCGAGGCCGGGAGTTGGTGATTGAGGAAGATGCTGACCGGGAAACCGTCAGTCTTCCTTTTAATGGTCAACGGGCAGATCGAAAGTGCTGATGTAAGCATTACTTTTATTTAAAGAAGGAGGGACGTTATTTTCTGGCCTTTGGCCGGTATGATGTAGTTTCTGTCCTGAAACTCACGCTGGAGGTGAATGGGCCTCGGGCCTGGTGGCGACCATCCCCTTGGCAACCAGCCTCCAGTCGGCGGCTCTTTACAATCCGTCTGGCTAGTCCCACAAAGTGTCCTTTGTGAATTGCCAATTTCAATTAACGTCCATTCGTTACTTTGTGAACAGTAACTAACCTACAGTTTTGCTGTAATAAATGCTATACAGAGTTCAAGAGCCTCCCTCAGGGTCAGGGGGAAGCAAAATAATTAGAAGTTCGAACCATTTAGTGTTGTACTTGGTGTATCTGCCAAGTAATTTTTTTTGTTCCTAGGAATAATATCTTAACTGCCACGTTTCATCATCAATGCAGTCACAAATAGACGGTCTACACTCCCCTATCAACCCTGTTCTTGCAGACCTGGTTCCCAGTTAAGTCATTAAATAAAAGAAAAATAATGCAAATTTTGGAATTTCTCTCGCCACCGAGACTACCAGATGTGCTGAGTTTATTCAGAATTTTCTATTTTTATCCCACTTAAACAACACCTTGTTTTCAATCCATCCATATCAGGTCTTGCCCTGTGTAAGTTATTCCTTCCAGTACCACAGCTCTCGTCTCGTAGCTACACTACTGTCATTCTGGTATGTTGAGCATGTCTTATTTTAATAATGTCATCATATGGTCATATATTCAACTGTGTAAGCCCTTAGCTTTGGAATACCCTCCCCATTTTGCCTTTCTTCCTTTTAAAGTCTCCTTCTGTGAACTGATCAAGTTTTGCTTCATACTTGGGATGTTTTGTTACATTAATGTCGCTTTATAAATAGGTTTATAGATTATTAGGTGCAGGTTTTTAAAAATTCATTCATGGGATGTGGACATTATTGGTTGGGCCAGCATTTATGGCCCAACCCTAGATGCCCATGAGAAGGTGGTGATGAGGTGCCTTCGTAGAATCCCTACAGTGTGGAAGCAGGCCATTTGTCAACCCTATCTCTGTAATCCTGCATTTCCTTTCGCTAATTCACCTAACCTACACATCCTGGGACTCTATGGGCAATTTAACATGGCCAATCCACCTAACCTGCACATCTTTGGACTGTGGGAGGAAACTGGAGCACCCAGAGGAAACCCACACAGATATGGGAGAATGTGTAAACACCACACAGACAGTCGCCTGAAGCTGGAATGATATTCATGCTAGACACTGTGCTGCCCTTCTTGAACAGCTGCAGTCCATGTGCAGTAGGTAGACTCCCAATGCCTTTATGGAGGCAGTTCCAGGATTTTGACCTCGCAACAGTAAAGGAACAGTGATAAATTGCCAAGTATGAACGTTGAGTGGCTTGGAGGGAACTTGCAATGGTAGTATTCCCATGTATCTACTGCCCTTAGCCTACCAAATGATCATTGTTGTGAGTTTGCGAGGTGCTATCTAAGGAGCTGTGGTGAATCGAGTGGACTGCTTTGTCTTGGCTGGCCTCAAGTCTCTTGAGCATTGTTGGATCTGTTCAAATATGTTGATGTTCATAGTTGTCCTCTACTGCCTCAGTCACACACTCAATTTTTTGATGTGGAAGTGCTGGTGTTGGACAGGGTGGACACCTGACAAAAGAGCAGTGCTCCGAAAGCTTGTGATTTCAAATAAAGCTGTTGGACTATAACCTAGTGTTGTGTGACTTCTGACTCAATATTTTGATGTGTGTTTGCGTGCCGACAGCAGGACAGATATGCATTCACATTTTGTGGTGAATTGTGTGCTCTCTGTGCTACTGCTGTGGCTTATGTGAGCAATAAGAGAATGGTCAAAGAAAGCGCAGGGCCGATCAGGGATAGCATAGGGAATTTGTGTGTGGAGTCTGAGGAGGTAGGGGAAGCCCTAAATGAATTTTTTGCTTCTGTCTTTACGAAAGAAACAAACTTTGTAGTGAATGAAACCTTGGAAGAGCAGGTATGTATGCTGGAATGGATAGAGATAGAGGAAGCTGATATGCTGAAAATTTTGTCAAACATTAAGATTGACAAGTTGCCAGGCCCGGACCAGATTTGTCCTCGGCTGCTTTGGCAAACGAGAAATGCAATTGATTCGTCACTTGCCAAGATCTTTGCATCCTCGTTCTCCACTGAAGTCGTACCTGAGGACTGGAGAGAGACAAATGTAATTCCTCTCTTCAAGAAAGGAAACCGGGAAATCCCCGGCAAATACAGACCAGTAAGTCTCACATCTGTCGTCTGCAAGGTGTTAGAAAGGATTCTGAGGGATAGGCTTTATGACCATCTGGAAGAGCATGACTTGATTAAATGCAGTCAACACAGCTTTATGAGGGGCAGATCATGCCTCACAAACCTTATTGAGTTCTTTGAGGATGTGACTAGAAAAGTTGATGAGGGTCGAGCTGTGGATGTGGTGTATATGGACTTCAGCAAGGCATTTGATAAGGTTCCCTACGGTAGGCTCATTCAGAAGGTCAGGAGGAATGGGATACAGGGGAACTTAGCTGTCTGGGTACAGAATTGGCTGGCCAACAGAAGACAGCGAGTGGTAGTAGAAGGAAAATATTCTGCCTGGAAGTCTGTGGTGAGTGGTGTTCCACAGGGCTCTGTCCTTGGGCCTCTACTGTTTGTCATTTTTATTGATGACTTGGATGAGGGGATTGGAGGATGGATCAGCAAGTTTGCAGATGACAAGGTTGGAGATGTCGTTGACAGTATAGAGGGCTGTTGCAGGCTGCAGTGGGACATTGACAGGATGCAGAGATGGGTTGAGAGGTGGCACATGGAGTTCAACCTGGATAAATGCAAGGTGTTGCATCTTGGAAGGTCGAATTTGAAAGCTGAGTACAGGATTAAGGATAGGATTCTTGGCAGTGTGGAGGAACATAGAATTTTGGTGTGCAGGTACATAGATCCCTTAAAATGGCCACCCAAGTGGACAGGGTTGTTAAGAAAGCATATGGTGTTTTGGCTTTCATTACCAGGGGGATTGAGTTTAAGAGTCGTGAGATCTTGTTGCAGCTCTATAAAACTTTGGTTAGACCGCATTTGGAATGCTGCGTCCAGTTCTGATCGCCCTATTATAGGAAAAATGTGGATGCTTTGGAGAGGGTTCAGAGGAGGTTTACCGGGATGCTGCCTGGACTGGAGGGCTTATCTTATGAAGAGAGGTTGACTGAGCTCAGACTTTTTTCATTGGAGAAAAGGAGGAGGAGAGGGGACCTAATTAATGTATACAAGATAATGAGAAACATAGGTAGAGTTGATAGCCAGAGACTATTTCCTAGGGCAGAAATGACTAACACGAGGGGTCATAGTTTTAAGTTGGTTGGAGGAAAGTATAGAGGGGATGTCAGAGGTATGTTCTTTACACAGAGAGTTGTGAGAGCATGGAATGCGTTGCCAGCAGCAGTTGTGGAAGCAAGGTCATTGACGACATTTAAGAGACTACTGGACATGCATATGGTCACAGAAATTTGAGGGTGCATACATGAGGATCAGTGGTCGGCGCAACATTGTGGGCTGAAGGGCCTGTTCTGTGCTGTACTGTTCTATGTTCTAATGGACTACAACATGGATTAGTACTTGGGCCCTAGCTGTTCACAAAATATGTCAATGATTTGGAGTTGGGAACCAAATGTTGAAATTTGTGAATGGTACAAAGCAAAGTGGAATGTGTGTTGTGAGACAGCAGCTACAGGAGAATTTGGCTTAGTTAATAGACAAGAACGTAGTCGGTGTAAGATAATGTGGAAAAATGTGAGGTTATATATTTTAGAGGAGAAACTGATGTGGATTGTATTTCTTAAGAGGCAGTATACTTACCTCCTTGTTGATAAGTAATTGAAGGGTAAAATGCAGGTTCAGCAAGCTATTCGAAAGGCTAAAAGAATGTTAGCCTTTATTGCAAGAATATTTGAATACAGGAGTAATTGACTCAATAGTATCAGTACTTAGACTGCACCTGGAGTACAGTAGTTTTGGATTCCTTATCTCAGGAAAGATATTATTGCCATTGCGGAGTGCAGCAAATGTTCACTCGACCTGTTCTTGGATTGGCGAGATTGTCCTATGAGGAGAGCTTGGTTCTGTATTCTCCAGAATGTCAAAGAGTGACAGGTAATCTCATTGAAATTTACAAAACGTTTGAAGGAACAGACGGGTTGGTGCAGGTAAGATGTTTCCCTGACTGGGGAATCTGAAACTAGGAGGCAGCATCCGAGGGGTAGGAGAATTGCGTTTCAGGCATAAGCCCTTCATCAGGAATGGGGGATCTCTAGCATCTGCAGTCCTCACTTTCTCATGAAACTAGGAGGACAGTTTAATGATGAGGCGTTGATGGGGTTCCACTTAGGTCTGGGATGAGAGTTGTGAAACTTTGGAATTCTCTACCATCGAAGGCTGTGGAAGCTTAGTCTTTGAGCGTGTTAGAGATTGATAGATTTCTAATTACCAGTAGTATAGGATTATGGGTATAGGGTTGAGTAAAAGACATTGAAGTGTTTGATAATCCAGGATTATACTGAATGGAAGGATTGGATTGATAGGCTGAACAGCATATTTCTGTTTCTTTTAAATGATAATTCAACCCCTACATTACAGTTTTCCAAGTCAGTAGTTTCCCTCCATTAAATGGTTGTTTCACTTCAAACTATCTATAATTATAAATATAGCACTTGATGTTCATTTGTGTGGCTCATTTTAATTGACCAGTTTAAGGGGCATATCTGCTCTTGGGTTTATTACTGTTTGGTGCCTGGTACTTGCAGAGAGAGGTTGTATAGGCAGAGGACTTCCAAACCCCCAACCACTTCCAATCAAAGGATAAGGGCAGTAGACCCGGGAAACACCACCAACTTCAAGTTCCCTTCCAGGCCATTCGCTGTCCTAACTTGGAAATATATCATTGTTCCTTCAGTGTGATTGAATCAAAGTCACGGAATTCCCTCTTTAGTGGTAATAAGTGTCTCTATGTAGCATTGGTTCAAGAAGGCAGTTCACTACTACCTTCTCAAAGCCAGCTAAGGAGGGGCAATAAATGCTGGTCCAGCTCATGACACTCACATCCAATGAGTGAATTTAATTAAAAAAATGCTGGAGCACATTCCAATTATGTGACTGCCAACAGCTGTTGGCATGAGATTGGTGGAGATTAAAGAAGCAAAAGTAAGGGGACCATTGCAACAATTACTTCAGTTGGAGAGATTAATAGACAGAGGAGAAAATAAGGTCTGTAGATGCTGGAGAGTCAGAGTTGAAAAGTGTGGCACTGAGAAAGCACAGTAGTTCAGGCAGCATTCAAGGAGCAGGAAAGTCAGTGTTTCGGCTATCAGCCCTTCATCAGGAATCAGATTAATGGATGGGTTGAGTATTGGCAGGAGGGACAACATAAGAATGACTTCTTGGTGTGTGTGTGTGTGTGTGTTGGATACAATGATGTAATTTGTTAAGTGTGTAAAACGTCAGGAACAGTTATTTGATACATCTTATTGCTTGAAAATTATTCTTTCTGCTAAAAATGAAGATTCACTGGATTTGAATGAAAGCTTTTTGGGAGAGCCTTCCAGTTTATGCAAAGAATATTTCAGCAATTATAGATTAAGGAAGAGGTTGGTAACATTGAGATTTTTTCATGGTCTCACTGCAGTGACCATTCTATTGTCAAAACTTAGACTCTAAGAAAGAATAGTTATAATGTTGATATGATGAACCTGAGAACAAGATTAGTATTGTTACAAAATGGCCTTGAAGTTAATTCCTTTGACTCAAATGTAAACTCGGGCTATGATTGCCATGTAATTTTTTTTTAGTTAGTAAGTGCATGTTTAGCACTATGTTTTGAATTAGGAGCAAAGTGTAACTTTCAGCTCAGAAATACAAGTTAAGGTTCTACTGGCGTAAACATCGACTTATGGGATCAAGCAGGCAATATGTAATGTGTTGCCACAAATGTGCATGGGAGTTTAAGACACCTTAACACAGACCTCACGAGACTGCAGACCAACGGAAGTGGGTCCTCCTGCATTAACACCTATGCTTAATTTATACTCCATGTTTAAGTTGGCCCCTGTTGAAAGCATATTTTGATTATATTGACTGACTGCACTGATAAATTCTTAAATGATAGTAGCCAGATTGTAACAAAAGTGATTATTCTTCAAATAATATTGAGCCCTTCAGCCTTAAACTGCTGTTTAAACTCAGGAGAAAATTATTTCTAATTATTGTCTCATTACGTGACAGTGAATAAGTCACAATGCCAGACTTTTAACAAAATTTGTATTTCTATTCCTATATTATGGTTTTGTAACTTTTTCCTGGTTGAGAACTTTGATTCTGTTAAAGTGTTCTATGAGATTAAAAATTAAAATCGTGCTTACTGTTAACGGTAGCTATAAAAATATTTATTATAGCTACTTTGAGTCTTTGCTGATTTCAAAATACTTTAAGCTCACTAATGTTAAATGAGAAACTTTAAAACTAAGCATATTATTAGCATTTGGAAAGTTTTGCAATTTTTGTTCAATTTTAATTTGTTTTTTTTTCCCCCCAGTTTCCAGAGTTTGATGAGCTGTATTGCAAATATTCCTATGTATATGGACATGACTGGGCTCCAACAACAGTGAGTATTGATGTTAGTTTGTTGAGTTCATTGTGGTTACAAACATTTCTCCTCCTATAATTAATAAATGACTGCAAGCTTAGTTACTATGACAATCTGAATTATTTTCCAGTGTGATACAGTTTGAATTCTATTCCCTTGGATATTGAGTCATTCCGGAATTACAGCTGCCTTGTAGCATTATTCTTGCATTACAGGAGCTAATTAAAATCATAAATCCAAATGAAATGTCACTTCAATGGTGATGCAAGCATAATGGTTTCTGTCATTATAAACCAGTGAACTTAATGATGGTGCTATATTTGTTAATCCAAATATTTAGAAAAAGATTATTTTTAAATGAAATAAATTGCTTGAAGATTTGTTTTGGAGCTCCCAAGAAGGTGTTTTTAAGGTTTTTGTTACTAAATAAAACTCTGACCAGAGACTGCACTTCTAACCTAACAATTTAAATATATTGTTAACAAGAGTGCAAGGTAGTGTGCTTTTTGTTGATTTTCAACAGTTTCCGTACACCGTGTGTTGTACAAAATGTTCTTTTGTAGAAAATGAATTTTAGAAATGCTGTTTTGAAATAACTGAATGGCTTGAGACACTTTCCTGACATTTATAGTGACTAAATTTCTTATGTCATTTAACTAATGAAATGGCTTAATGCATTGAGGAGAAAATAACATTCAGAAGCATCATAAATCTACACCCTGCAATGCTATCACAAGACTTTCAGTAAAGTGAAATGGTTAATGTGTGAAATTTTCGTGCTGTTTCTTTTGGTCTTTAAGAAATAGAAGTATAATAGATTTGTGTGGTAAACCAAAATTTCCTGCGAATCTTTTTACCATGACAGTGATGCCTATTGAGAAAAACTAAATTTTAGATTGGAATTAGAATAATTTTCTTGTAGATCATTTACGTCCTCTCTTCTTGCCTTGAAGTCTTTCCTAACTTAATAATTCAGCAATTGCCTCACACACTGAAAGCTTTGAAGGAAATTACATTAATACCTATTGTTATTATGAACAGAATTGGCACCTCTGTTCTCTCTCTCTCTCTCTCAGTTGTTCAATCTTATTGGTATCGTCAATAACAGTCAATGAAGAAATTCCCTACTACTTTTTAAATCATCAATCTTTCAGATACAAGCACAAGTAAACAAAAACATCGAGAAATGTTTTAGGGAAAACAGTTTAAAGCAGAATGCTGGTTTAAGTCTGGCTCTGTTTGAAAAGTCATCATTAAATTCATCGTTGCATTAATCTTACACACGGAGATTTCAGGTTTGGCTGTTTGTGATGTAAGTGAACTTGAATTTCACAAATAAATACTTCTTGAAATCAATCATGATGTGAAAGAGTTGTGACAATGTAATGGGGCTATGCCCATGTTATGCTTTGGATTAATTTATTGAAAATTAGTTGTTTTCTCCAGTCATTTGTGCCTTCTAAAATTGCTTGACTAAATGCCTTTAACCCTCTAGAATGTGATAATGCAATGCCAGGTTAATTGTTCGAACAGTCTTATTTAGAGAAGTTAGGTTTTTAGTTTTATTTCTCCTGCAAAAAAACAAAATATATTTGTGTTAATTCTGTTAGGTGTGTACCTGTAATCATTCTGAACTTCAATTTACACTTCATGGCCAATTTGACCAGAACTTAACATTGCTCATTTCTACAGCTGTTTGCACCAGTGTGTAGTTTCTTGATTGTGATCTGCTCATTTGCTGGAAACATGTTCAAAGTGTAGAAATGGGATGTTCACCTGTACCAATTTGCACCAGTGCTAAAATTTGTGTCATAATAAAGATTTCCCCACCACAATTTCATTGCTGATTTCTTCCATTAGCCTCCACACCAATGATTTCTCACTTCATTGATTACAATCTTCATCTCAAATTCTATTATTTTAAAAATAATTATGGAAAAGGGTAGAGCATATCTAAAAGTTGAAGTTCTGAATTGGAGGAAGGCCAATTTTGACAGTATTAGATGAGAACTTGCAAACGTTGATTGGGGCAGATATTTGCAGGAAAGGGACAGTTGGAAAATGGGAAATCTTCAAAAATGACATAATGAGAATCCAGAGGCACTATACTCCAGTTAGGATGATAGACAAGACTGGATGACTCAAGAAATTGAGGTTTTGGTTAAGAAAAAGAAGGAAGCGTATGTCAGGGGTATAGACACAGAACTAAGTGAACCTTAGAGTCTAAAGGCAGTAGGAGTAAACTAAGAGGGAAATCAGGAGGGCAAAAAGGGGACATGAGATAGCTTTGGCAAATAGGGTTAAACAGAATGCAAAGGAATTTTATAAATACATTAAGGACAAAACGGTAACTAGGGAGAGAATAGGATCCTTCAAAGATCAGCAAGGCTGTCTGTCTGTGGAACCACTGGGGATAGGGGAGACACGAAAACAGTATTTTGTACCAGTGTTTATTTGAAGGAGGACATGGACGATATCGAATGTGGGGGAATAGATGGTGACATTTTGAAAAATGTCCATATTACAGAATAGGTGATGCTGGATGTCTTAAAACACGTAAAAGTCAGTAAATCCCCAGGACCTGATCAGGTCTACCCTAGAACCCTGTGGGAAGTAGGGAAGTGATTTTTGGGCCCCTTGCTGAGATGTGTGTACCATTGATAGTCACAGGTGAGATGTGCCAGAAGATTGGAGGTTGGCTAAGGTGGTGGGTGTTGTTGGAGAGAATCCTGAGGGACAGGATTTGCATGCATTTGGAAAGGCACAGACAGATTAAGGATAGTCAACATGGCTTTGTGCATGGGAAATCATGTCTCACAAACTTGATTGAGTTTTTTGAAGAAGTAACCAAGAGAATTGATGAGGGCAGAGCAGTGGATGCGATGTGTATGGACTTCAGTAATGTGTTTGACAAGGTTCCTCATGGTAAACTAGTTAGCAAGGTTAGATCTTATGGAATACAGGGAGAACTAGCCATTGGATACAGAACTGACTTGAAGTAGAAGACAGAGGGTGATACTGGAGGGTTTTTTTCAGACTAGAGGTCTGTGACAGTGGAGTGCCACAAGGATTGGTGCTGGGTCCACTACTTTTCATCATTTATATGAATGATTTGGATGTGAGCACAAGAGGAATTGTTAGTAAATTTGCAGATGACACCAAAATTGGAGGTGTAGTGGACAGCGAAGAAGGTTGCCTCAGACTACAACGGGATCTTGGCCAGATGGGCCAGTGGGTTGAGAATTGGCAGATGGAGTTTAATTTAGATAAATGCGAGGTGTTGCATTTTGGAAAGGCAAATCAGAGCAGGCCTTGTACACCTAATGGTAAGATCTGGGGAGTGTTGCTGAACAAAGATCTTGGAGTACAGGTTCATTTTTCCTTGAAAATGGAGTCACAGGTAGATAGGATAGTGAAGAAAGCATTTAGTATACTTTCTTTCATTGGACAGAGCATCGAGTTGGGAGGTCATGTTGCGGCTTTATAGGATATTGGTTCAGCCACTTTTGAAATAATTGTGTGCAATTCTGGTTCCCCGCTTTCGGAAAGATGTTTGGAAACTTGCGGAGGAATGGGATTATGGGAGATGTAGAAGTTTGGATCAGTAATGGCTTGCTGAAAGAAAACAGAGAATGGTGGTTGATAGGAAATGTTCATCCTGGAGTCCAGTTACTAGTGGTGTACCACAAGGGTCGGTGTTGGGTCCACTACTGTTCGTCATTTTTATAAACGACCTAGATGAGGGCGTAGAAGCGTGGGTTAGTAAATTTGCAGATGATACTAAGGTCAGAGGAGTTGTGGATAGTGCCGAAAGATGTTGTCGGATACAGAGAGGAATAGATAAGCTGCAGAGCTGGGCTGAGAAGTGGCAAATGGAGTTTAATTCGGACAAGTGTGAGATGATTCACTTTGGTCAGAGTAACCGGAATGCAAAGTACTGGGCTAATGGTAAGATTCTTGGTAGTGTAGATGAGCAGAGAGATCTTGGTGTCCAGGTACACAGGCTGTTTTCGTTGGAGAGAAGAAGGTTGAGAGGTGACTTAATACAGACATATAAGATAATCAGAGGGTTAGATAGGGTAGACAGGGAGAGCCTTTTTCCAAGTATGGTGATGGCTAGCACGAGGGGGCATAGCTTTAAATTGAGGGGTAATAGATATAGGACAGATGTCAGAGGTAGTTTCTTTATTCAGAGAGTAGTAAGGATATGGAATGCTTTGCCTGCAATGGTAGTAGATTCACCAACTTTAAGTGCATTTAAGTTGACATTGGACAAGGATATGGACGTACATAGAATAGTGTAGGTAGATGGGCTTCAGATCGGCATGACTGGTTGGCGCAACATCGAGGACCGAAAGGCCTGTACTGCGCTGTAATGTTCTATGTAAGATTTACAAAAGGTATTGCCGGGGTTGGAGAATTTGAGCTACAGAGAGCTACATAGGCTGGGGCTGTTTTCCCTGGAGCATTGGAGGCTGAAGGGTGACCTTGTAGAGGTTTGTAACATCATGAGGGGCATGGATAGGGTTATCAGGGTGGGGGAATCCAGAACTAGAGGCCATCGGTTTAGGGTGAGTGGAAAAATTTAAAAGGGACCGAAGGGGCAACTTTTTCATGCAGAATGTGGTATGTGTGTTGCGCACTGAGCTGTCAGAGGAAATAGAGGCTGGTACAGTTACAACATTTGAAAGGCATCTGGATGGGTACATGAATAATAAGGTTTGAGAGGGATATGGCAAAAGTGAGAACTGCAGATGCTGGAAATCAGAGTTTAGATTAAAGTGGTACTGGAAAAGCACAGCAGATTAGGCAGCATCTGAGGAGCAGGAAAATCGACATTTCGGGCAAAAGCCCTTCATTAGGAATAAGAACAGGAATTGCTGGAGAAACTCAGCAGGTCTGGTAGCATCTATGGAAAGAAAGAAGAGTTAATGTTTAAAGTCAGTGATCTTTCAGAATGTTCACTGGACTAGAAATATTAACCCTGTTTTTTCTCTACAGATACTGCTAGGCCTGCTGAGTTCCTCCACTTGCTATTTTAACATCAGTACAGTGTCAGGACAAACATGGATTCTAGATTTTGTCTGTTCACATGATAATCTGAATGTTAGTTTAAAATTAAACTGCTTTGTTAATTGACTGTGTTTCATTTGGTAAATGAATGTAGTGACGATCCTTTGATATGTTTTGGATTTATAAGGTAGGGTTGTAGTTTCATGGTTAGACATGGGTGGGCATTTGATTCTTGTAAAGCCATTGTTTAAAATGGACATTTCATGTACAGTAAACGTTGTTTGAATCTGTACCCTTGATAAACTGGTAAAATTATATACTGGAAGGTTACTGCATTATCGTGATCTAATGCGATGTCCAAGGAGTCAGTTGAGGGTGTGAGTGAGAAGACGCTTTGGTAAGTTTTACATAAGGCAGAGTTTTCTTATTATTTGTGATATATGCTGTGAATAAACTATAAGTGATGTATAAACCCCCTGTATAATGGTTTTATTTCTTAGTGTGTGTTTTTACATTGATAAAGTGGAACTCTAGATCAACCGGCACACTCCTGGTCCCCTGGGTACCGGTTACGAAGGTAAACTGGCCAAAAATATAAGGGAGGATAATAAAAGCTTTTTTAGGTATGTGAAAGGGGGAAAAAATGGTTAAGACTAAAATAGGGCCCTTGAAGACAGAAACAGGGAATATATTACAGTGAACAAAGAAATGGCAGAAGTGTTGATTTGGTACTTCAGATCTTTATTCACTGGAGAAGACACAAGCAATCTCCCGGAGGTAATAGTGGCTGAAGGACCTGAACTGAAGGGAATTTATATTTGCCAGGAATTGGTTTTGGAGAGACTGTTAGGTCTGAAGGTTGATAAGACCTCGGGTCCTGATGGTCTACATCCCAGGGTACAGAAGGAGGTGGCTCGAGAAATCGTGGATGCGTTGGTGATTATTTTCCAGAGTTCGATAGATTCAGGATCAGTTCCTGCGGATTGGAGGGTGGCTAATGTTATGCCACTTTTTAAGAAAGGTGGGAGAGAGAAAGTAGGAAATTATAGACCAGTTAGTCTGACCTCAGTGGTGGGAAAGATGCTGGAGTCCATTATAAAGGATGAAATTACGACACATCTGGAAAGTAGTAACAGGATAGATCAGAGTTAGCATGGATTTATGAAGAGGCAATCATGCTTGACTAATGTTCTGGAATTTTTTGAGATGTAACTCAGAAGATGGACGAGAGAGATCCAGTCGATGTAGTGTACCTGGACTTTCAGAAAGCTTTTGATAAAGTCCCACATAGGAGGTTAGAGAGCAAACTTAGGGCACATGGTATTGGGAGAAAAGTACTAACTTGGATTGAAATTTGGTTGGATGACCGGAAACAAAGAGTAGTGATAAATGGCTCAATTTCTGAATGGCAGGCAGTGACCAGTGGGATACCGTAGGGATCATTGCTGGGACCGCAGCTTTTTATGATATAGAAGATGGTATTAGTAACAACATTAGCAAATTTGCTGATGATAATAAGCTGGGTGGCAGGGTGAAATGTAAGGAGGATGTTAGGAGATTATAGGGTGACCTGGACTGGTTAGGTGAGTGGTCAGATGCATGGCAGATGCAGTTTAATGTGGATAAATGTATGGTTATCCACTTTGGTGGCAAGAACAGGAAGGCAGATTACTACCTAAATGGAATCAATTTAGGTAAAGGGGCAGTACAAAGAGATCTGGGTGTTCTTGTATACCAGTCATTCAGAGAGTGTTGGCTGTGTGGAATGCACTGCCCCAGAGGGCAGTGGAGACCCAGTCTCTGGATTCATTTAAGAAAGAGTTGGATAGAGCTCTCAAGGATAGTGCAATCAAGGGTTATGAAGATAAGGCAGGAACAGGATACTGATTAAGGATGATCAGCCATGATCATATTGAATGGTGGTGCAGGCTCGAAGGGCAGAATGGCCTACTCCTGCACCTATTGTCTATTAATAAAATTTTTGCTTTACAACTTTCAGTTTCCAAATGTTCTATCTATTGGCCAGGTGCTAATTCTTGTTTGAGTGCTGCTCTGTAATTATTATTGGCAGTTTTCTAATACTCATTCAAATGGACTAATATGCCTGTATATACGTGAAACCTTACAGTAAGTATGGATTCACAAGATACACTTCTAATCCTGCCAGTCCTCACCCAGTACATGTGTGTTTTGTGGCGATCATTCAATAACATTCAGAAATTATTTTTCTTCTTCCTACTCCCCCACAACTAAAGATAGCCTCCGATCAGTAAGCCCTGCACCAACCAGAGATCCTTCCTCATACCTTCTGCAATATATTGCTTAATAGTTTTAACTTTCAAGGATACAACTCTCTTTTCACCACAGAAAATGTTGTTTTCCTTATATTTAAATGATATTTATACAATAAAAAAATAAATTTAGCATAATTTTATATCCCTATGCCCATATTATTTTGAATTTTGAAATGATTTCCATACCTGCCATAGTACACCATACTTGTTCTGGTGCTTTGAGAAATAAAACCAAAATAACAAATGTCCTATTGGAGCTGATTGAATGCCTAATTTCCCATTGCTAAATGATATAGCTTGAAAATCAGGTTAAAGAAAATGAAAATTCCTAATAATACTTTACATAGTACATTCTTCTGCAAATTACAGGTAAAATAGCCCCAGCCAATTCAGCCTCTCCCTATAGCTCAAACCCTCCAACTTTGGCATTGCAAAACTTTTCTGCATCCTTTCAAGTTTAACAACATCTTACCTATAGCAGGGAGACCAGAATTGATCACAGAATTCCAAAAGTGACCTAACCAATATTCTGTGCAGCCGCAACATTACATCCCAACTCCTTTGCAACAACCAATAAAGGCAACTGTACCAAAGACCTTCTTAACTATCCTGTCTACCTGTGACTCCACCTTCAAGGAGCAATGAACCTGCACCCCAAGGTCTTTTTGTTTAGCTACACTGGCCAGGACCTATGATTAAGTGAACAGTCCTGCCCTGATTTGCCTTACCAAAATGCAACATTGCGTTTTATTGAAATTAAACTCCTCTGCCGTTCCTTGGCCCATCTGACCGCAGTTCCGTCGTAAATTTACTAACCATTCCTCCTATTTTCACATCAATATCATTTATATAAATGACAAAAAGCTCCGATCCTTGTAGCACACTGCTGGTCACTGACCTCCAGTCTGAAAAATGACCCTCCATCACCACCTTCTGTCTTTACCTTCAACTAGGTAAAAACAATGACTGCAGATGCTAGAAACCAGATTCTGGATTAGTGGTGCTGGAAAAGCACAACAGTTCAGGCAGCATCCGAGGGGCAGTAAAATCAATGTTTCGGGCAAAAGCCCTTCATCAGGAATACAGGCAGAGTGCCTGAAGGGTGGAGAGATAAATGAGAGGAGGATGGGGGTGGGGAGAAAGTAGCATAGAGTACAGTAGGTGAGTGGGGGTGGGGATGAAGGTGAAAGGTCAGGGAGGAGGGTGGAGTGGATAGGTGGAATAAAAGATAGGCAGGTAGGACAAGTCATGGGGACAGTGCTGAGCTGGAAGTTTGGAACTGGGGTGAGGTGGGGAAAGGGGAAATGAGGAAATTGTTGAAGTCCACATTGATGCCCTGAAGCGTTCCGAAGTGGAAGATGAGGCGTTCTTCCTCCAGGCATCGGGTGATGAGGGAGTGGCGGTGAAGGAGGCCCAGGACCTCCATGTCCTCGGCAGAGTGGGAGGGGGAGTTGAAATGTTGGGCCACAGGATGGTGTGGTTGATTGGTGTGGATGTCCCAGAGATGTTCCCTAAAGCGCTGTGCTAGGAGGCATCCAGTCTCTTCACCTTCATCCCACCCCCATCCACCCATTATACTCTTTGCTACCTTCCCCCGACTTCTCCCTGACCTATCACCTTCATCCCCACCCCCATTCACCTATTGTACTTTATGCTACTTTCTCCCCACCTTCTCCCCACCTCCACCCTACTCCTCTCATTTATCTCTCAACCCATCAGGCACTCTGCCTGTATTCCTGATGAAGGGCTTTTGCCCGAAACATTGATTTTACTGCTCCTCGGATGCTGCCTGAACTGCTATGCTTTTCCAGCACCACTAATCCAGAATCCAGTCTCTACCTTCAAGCCAGTTTTGTATACAAATGGCTAACATTTCCTGGATTCTATGGAATCTAACCTTGCTAACCAGTCTACCATGAAGAACCTTGTCAAATGCGAGCTGAGACCTAATCAACATTTTATATAGTTCCAGCATAAACTCCCTGGAACTGTATAAAAGATCTTAAAGTAGTTAAAAGGCACAGAGTTTATCTGCTAGCCCACTACTTTTCAAGAACTGGTATGCATGCAGACCAATATCCTTTGATCTTCATCTTCAGCAGGTTTGGCAGTACCTGTGGAGAGAAAGCTGATAATGTTTTGGGTCCAATGACCATTTTTCAGAACAGTTCTGATGCTGCCAGACGTATTGAATTTCTCCAGCAGTTTCTGTTTTTCTTTCTGGGATCCAGAGTTGTTTGTTCCACCAGATATTTGGTACTCTTCATGTATTTCCTTGTCCTGCCCAAGTACATCACTGCACACTTATCCAGATTGAATTCCATTTGCCACTATTCAGTCAGTCTATATCATCCACACTATTTACCTCTCCATCTATTTAGTATAATCTGGAAACTTACTGATGCACCCTCCCATATTCATTGAACATATAACATTACAGCCCTCGTGAAACCAATCTGAAGCCTATCTAACCTACACTATTCCACTATCATCCATATACTTATCCAATGACCATTTAAATGCCCTTAAAGTTGGCAAGTCTACCACTGTTGCAGATAGGGCATTCCACATCCTTATTGCTCTCTGAGTAAAGAGCCTACCTCTGACACATGCCCTATATCTGTCACCCTTCATTTTAAAGCTATGTCCCCTCGTGCTAGCCATCGCCATCTGAGGAAAAAGGCTCTCACTGTCCACCCTATCTAATTCTCTGATCATCTTGTAAGTCACCTCTTAACCTTCTTTTCTCAAAGGAAAACAGCCTCAACTCCCTCAGCCTTTCCTCATAAGACCTTCCCTCCATACCAGGCAGCATCCTGGTAAATCTCCTCTGCAACCTTACCAATGCTTCCACGTCCTTCCTATAAGCAGCGACCAGAACTGTACGCAATGCTGCAAGTGTGGCTGCACTAGAGTTTTGTACAGCTGCAACATGACTTCATGGCTGCAAAGCTGAATCTCTCTACCAATAAAAGCTAACACACCCTATGCCGCCTTAACAACCCTATCAATCTGGGTGGCAACTTTCAGGGATCTATGCACATGGACACAGATCTCTGTGCTCATACACACTACCAAAAATCTTACCATTAGCCCAGTACCCTGTATTCTTGCTACTCCTCCAAAGTGAATCAACTCTTATTTCTCTGCAATAAACTTCATTTGCCACCCCTCAGCCCAGCTCTGCAACCTTTCTATGCCCCTCTGTAACTTGCAATATCCTTCCGCACTGTCCATAACTCCTTAGACTTTAGTGTCATCTGCAAATTTACTAATCCATCTTTCTAAGCCTTCCTTCAGGTCATTTATGAAAATGACAAACCGCAGTGGCCCCAAAACAGATTCTTGTGGTACACCATTAGTAACTGAACTCCAGGCTGAATGTTTCCCATCTACCACCACCCTCTGTCTTCTTTCAGCTGATCTAAACCACTAAATCACCCTCAATCCCATGCCTCAGTATTTTCTGCAATAGCCTACCGTAGGGAACCTTGTCAAATGTTTCAACTGAAATCCATACACACCACCTCAACTGCTTTACCCTCATCCACCTGTTTGGTCACCTTCTCAAATACCTCTAAGATTTGTGAAGCATGACCTATCCTTCACAAAACCACGTTGACTATCCCGAATCAAATTATTCCTTTCTAGATGATTATAAGTCCTACCTCTTATAATCCTTTTCAACATTTTACTCTCAACCGAAATAAGGCTCACTGGTCTGTAGTTACCAGGGTTGTCTCTACTCCCCTTCTTGAACAAGGGGACATTCGCTATTCTCCAATTTTCTGTCACTATTCCTGCAGACAATGACAACATAAAGATCAAAGCCAAAGGCTCTGCAATCTCCTCCCTAGCGTCCCAAAGAATCCTAGGATAAATCTCATCCAGCCTGGGGACCTATCCAGAATTGCTAACACTTCCTCCTTATGAACCTCAATTCTATCTAGTCTAATTGCATCTTCGTATTTTCCTCGACAACATTGTCTTCTTTCCTGCATAAATTCTGATGAAAAATATTAATTTAGCACCTCTCTTATCTCTTCAGACTCCACGCATGACTTTCCACTATTCTCCTTGACTGGCCCTAATCTTACTCTAGTTATTCTTCTATTCCTGACATACATCTAGAAAGCTTTAGGGTTTTCCTTGATCCTACCTGCCAAAGACTTCTCATATCTCCTCTTGGCTCTTCTTAGCTAAGTCCTTCCTGGCTAACTTGTAACACTCAACCGCCCTAACTGAGCCTTCATGTTTCATCTTTACATAAACCTCCTTCTTCCTCTTGAAAAGAGATTCAACTTCTTTAGTAAACCACAGCTCCCTCGCTTGATCACTTCCTCCCTGCCTGACAGGTACATACTTATCAAGGACACGCAGTAGCTGTTCCTTGAACAAACTCCATATTTCAATTGTGCCCATCCCCTGCAGTTTCCTTCTCCATTCTATGCATGCTAAATCTTGTCTAATCGCATCATAATTACCTTTTCCCCCAGCTATAACACTTGCCTTGTGGTGTATACCTATCCCTTTCCTTCGCTAAAGTAAATGTAACCGACTAGTAGTCACAATCACCAAAGTGCTGACCTACCTCCAAATCTAATATGCGACCCAGTTCATTATCCAGCATCAAATCCAATGTTGCCTCTTGTTGGCCCACTTACATATGGTGTCAAGAAGCCCTCCTGTACACTTTGGACAAAAACTGACCTATCTAAGGGACTCGAACTACAGTGTTTTCAATCAATATTTGGAAAGTGTAAGTCCCCTATAACAACTACCCTGTTACTTTTGCTCCTATCCAAAATTATCTTTGCAATATTTGCAATACTTTCCTCTACATGTCTGGAACTTCTTGGAGACCTATAGAAAACTCCCAACAGGGTGACCTCTCCTTTCGTGTTCTAACCTCAGCCCACGAGATATCATCAAATGTCCTTTTTGCCACTATAATACTGTCCTTGACTAATAATGCCACACCTCCCCCTCTTTTACCACTTCCCTGTTCTTACTGAAATATCTAAATCTTGGATGTATTGTCTCAGGATAACTGGTGTTCCTCATCATTTACTAGTGGTAGCTGGTCATGTCTTTTGGTGGCTAGAATTATCTTTGCTATTCTTTCCTCTACTTCTCAAGAACTATTCAGAGGTCTAAAGAAAACTCCCAACAGGGTGACCTTTCCTTTCCTCGTTTCTAACCTTAGCCCCCATACTACCTCAGTAGACAAGTCCTCAAACGTCCTTCATGCCATCTTCTCTGTTCTTTCTTAAACGTCTAAATCCCAGAACCTGGGCCAACCATTCCTGTTCCTGCTCTATTTAGGTCTCCGAAAATGGCCACAACATTGAAGTCCCAGGTACGAACCCATAATGAAAGTTCACCCACCTTATTCCGGATGCTCCTGGCATTGAAGTAGACACACTTCAAACCACCTTCCTACCTGCCAATACACTCCTACGATCTTGAAACCTTGTTTGCAGATGACACAACAAGTTGCAGATGACACAAAGATTGGTGTAGTAGAAAGCATAAGGGACTGTCTGAGAATACAGCAGAATACAGAAGACTGGAGAGTTGGGCGGAAAAGTAGCAGATGGCTTTCAATCCAGACAAATGTGAGGTGATGCATTTAGGCAAGTCTAGTTCTAGAGCAAATTATACAATGAATGGAAGAGCCTTGGGAAAGTTGATGAGCAGAGAGATCTGGGACTGTAGGTCCATTGTACCCTGAAGGTTGCTGCACAGATGGATAGAGTGGTCATGGCGGCCTGTAGTATGCTTGCCTTCATTGGATGGGGTATTGAGTATAAGAGCTGGCAAGTCATGTTAAAATTGTACAAGACATTGGTTCTACCGCATTTAAATACTGTGTACAGTTATCCCACTGTCACTACCTTGTTACTTCTACAGTTCTCTGAAATGCGCCTACATACCTGCTCCTCTATTTCTCTCTATTAGTGGGGACCTATGATACATTCCCAGCCATATGATTGCTCCTTTTTTGTTATTTTTTTTAAGCTCTACCTTTATGGCTTCATTTGAGGACCCTTCTAAGATCATTTCTGCTTGCTGCTGTAATTGATTCCCTGATCAATATTATGTCACCTCCTGTCCTGTCTCCGCTTAAGATGATTTCAAATCACAAGATTCTGAGGGGACTTAACATGATTGATTATTCTAAGTTGTTTCTACTCATGGTGTCATCTAAAATCATGGATCAAAGTTTAATAACAAATCATTCATTTCAAATAAAAATGAGAAGCAGGTTTCCTCGAGAGGAGTGAAAACTGAGTAACTGAATTCATTAAAATCTGTGATGGACAGACTCTTAGGGGTATCAGGAGTTATGGGAACCAGGTGTGAAAACGTAGTTAAGATCAACATTACTTATGATCTTTATTGAAAGGTTGAGAGACTGTCTGACATTGTGGCTCCTCATGTTCTTACTTTGCTTGACCAAAGAAAATATAAACAAGTTTGCATGTTGAAGTTGCAAATGAGTAATTGACATTGTTTGAATACCATGTATATGATACTTTACTTTTGCTTTAACATTTTGAAACTAGTAATGATTACTTTTAAGGAATGCAATGTACTTTTAATAAAAAAGTGTTGAAATATATACTACAGTGAAAAATGTTCTCAGTTGTATTTTTGTTATCGCACGTTGGAAAGCAGTTGAGAACCAGTAATGACATGATGTTTGCTAAGCTGCAAAGTTGATTTGCAGACTTTTCCTCCCCTATCTAGGTGACACTTTTTCAGTGCTTTGGATCCTCCTATACGGATCTTCTGGAATTTATTTGGTTCTGTTTCTGCTGCTCCTGGTTGTTCATTGTAGTAGCCGGTGTATCGGGTCTAGATCAATGTGCTTGTTGATGGAGTCCATAATGCCAGCATGACCTAGTCACCATATACCAGCCACTACAATGAATAACTGGAAGCAGCAGAAACGGAACCAAATAGATTCCAGAAGACACATACAGCAACACTTCACAGAAAGCTCCAAAGCACTGAAGGTGTCACCTAGATGGGATGAAACGTCTATAACTCAACTTCCCAGCTTGGTAAACATACCCACAACCACGACACAGCACCCAAACTACAAGTCTTCACACAAATCTTGTACAACATGATGATTACAAGCAAAGGATCCAGTACTATCCATCTGTTACTAAAACAATTAATGTAAGTTGAATTAGTTTTGTTACTGTCTTGTAGTGCAAAGTTCCAAAAATAGATTGTGGACAGATAGGATGCATGTAAAGGGATCACGCGATCAGTCATGGAATTTCAGCAGCTCCTTGGAGGTTTATCTTCAGTAAAATGTGTACTGCTCCTTATTGTAGCAATTGCTATTTTTGTTTTTTTTAGGGTCTAGAGGAAGGGATATCCCAGATCACCTCTAAAAATAGGGATAGCAATCAATGCTTTGTGTGGAACTTTCCAATGGAAATCACATTCAAGAGTACTAACCCATTTGGCTGTAAGTGTTTTTTCTTTATTAAATTCAGGAACCCTTTTAAACAAAATTACTCCGCTTTTTAAAAATCTTAAAATGACAACCTTAAAAACATTAAGAAATAGGAATACCTGCAAAAAAAGCTATTTTTTAAAATCCAGCTATTCAGATAGAATGTGATCCACATCAGGTAAGACTTGAATCAAACCTTTGACCATGATGTGGGGACACTACCACTGTCCTGTAAGACACTCTACTATTTATTTTGGACGTTACGATACTCCTCTGTGACTGACATCCTGATGTGGGATTTTGATCTGGACATTATGGCAGAGATGGAATGCCTTCAATAATGTCACATTTATTGTAGATATTAGTTATCTGAAGCATACACGGTTGCTGAGCACCCATCTTTCCTTCTCTTAAGGGCCACAGATAGTTATAAGTGTGTACGGTGCTGATCTGTTTGGAAATGATGTCGTCCGTGGCTATGGAGGTGTTCATGTTCCCACAACTCCTGGAAGGTGAGTTAGGTCTTTTTTTAAAAAAAAGAATTCATGGTCAGTAGTCCAGCAATTTGGAAGCATAGACCCAGTGAGGGAAATCAGGAGTGCACATAAAATAGTAATAATGGCAACTTCAGTTTGTAGATTCTGATCCCAGACTGAAACCTTTCTTGGTAAATCATATTTGTTTTTTCTGGTTTTAATGAGATGGTCATTCATGAAACACAAACATAAAATGTTGCAGATTCAGGTTTAACAATAAAACAAAGCTTATTACATAGGAGATAAAATAGAATGTCAAACCATGTAACACAAATTTGAAGATTCTGAAGCACACAGTAAAATACTTAATCTTATTAATCTCAAAAACCTTCTTTTTCACTACTCTCATCAGAGAGAATTCCCTTCTCTTTCATATTAATAGGGCTTGATTTAACTGCAGCATCTTGACAATCTGATAGCCTTTTTGTACAACTGAGCTTAGACCTCAGTTTCAAGTAACCTCTTCAGAGTTGGAACTATACACTTATGGTTTGAAAGTGTTAAATAGTTTACCTGTGTTAGTAGTTTAATTTAACTAACCTAAGCTACCTCCCTTTCACAGGAATAACTGTTTTACATATTCAGTTTCAACCAAGATTTCTGCACATTTGCTCCAAACAAACTAAAAAGTTTCCAAAAATTTCTAGAATCTTCTGAAAGCCTTCAATATATCTAAGCTTTTCATTGTGCCTCAGACGATGTGATAAATTCAATTCAAATGTTGCAGATGACATAAAGCTGGGTAGAAGGGTTGACCTGTGAGGAGGATGCAGAAATGGTTGAGTGTATTTTGTTAACGTTGAATGAGTGGGAAACTGCTTGGCAGATGATATAGCATAATGTGGATGTATGTGAGGTTATCCACTTTTTGGTAGCAAAAGTGAGATTTGACAGCCCTTAGACATATGCTGCCTTCATCTGCTGCTGCATATGTTATGTTGGCCTTCATAGTGGGGATGTCATGCTGCAGTTGTTTAGTGCCTTGGTAAGAACACCTCTGGAATACTGTGTGCAGTATTGACTATGGAATGAGTGCAGCATAGTGTTAGAAGGGGTAAATGGGTCTGTGTGGGTTGCACTTGTTGGGCCGAAGGGCCTGCTTCCACACTAAGTAATCTAGTCTAATCCCTCAGCCTCCAATGCTCGAGGGAAAATTGCTCCAGCCTATTTAGCTTTTCCCTATAGCTCAAACCCTCCAACCATGGCAACATCCTTGTAAAGCTTTTCTGAACCCTTTCAAGTTTCACAGCATGCTTCCTATAGCAGGAAGAAGAGAATTGAGCACAGTATTCCAAAACTGGCCTAACCAAAATTCAATGACATCCCAACTCCCGATACTCAATGCACTGACCAATAAAGGGAAGCATACGTACTGCCTGATTTGCCTTGCCAAAATGCAGGACCTTACATTTATCTAAATGAAACTCCATCTACCAGTTCTCAGCCTACTGGTCCGTCTGATGAAGATTCTATTGTACTCTGAGGTAAGCTTCTTGGCTGTCCGCCATAGCTTTAGTTTTATCTACAACCTTTATAACCATTTTCCCACTCATTCAACGTTAACAAAAATACACTCAACCATTTCTGCATCCTCCTCACAGGTCAACCTTTGGTGTTATCTACAACCTTTATAACCATACCCGTGTTCACATCCAAATCATTTATATAAATGGCAAAAAGCTGTGGACCCAGCATCGATCTTTGTGGCATAGCACTGGTCACAAGCCTCCACTCTGAAAAGCGGCCCTCCACCACCACCCTCTTTCTCCTTCCTACCTTTTGAGCTAGTTCAGTATCCAAATGGCTAGTTCTTCCCATATTCCATGTGATCTAATCCCAGCCAAGGACCAATACCAATCCAAACTAGAGACCCAGACGGATACCCAACGACTATGGGAAGAGCTGAATGTCATCACAGGTTCTAGAAGAGACATTGCATGATAGCAGGTGATGACACATACCTCCCAGATAGTCTCAGTGCCCTCTAGGCTTGCTTTGAGCAGAATTTCAGCGAAGGTAACACCTATTCCAACAAGTTCTGACAAACCTATCCCAACTGTTACTGCATTAGAGGTCAGATCAGATTTCCTTCATGTGAATCCAAGGAAAGCGATGGGACCAGAGGGAGTACCCAGCCATGCACGCAGGGCATGCGCAGATCAACTGGCAAAGGTCTTCTCAGACATTAACCTCTCCCTGCAGCAGGCCACTGTCCCTGCCTGTTTCAAGAGGGCCAACATCATCCCTCTCCCTGCAGCATGTCTCAATGACTACCACCCAGTAGCCCTAACTTCAGTGGTCATGAAGTGCTTTGAAAGGTTGGTCATGGTATTAATCAACTCCCGTCCCCCACTATGCCTGACTCACTCCAGTTTGCCTATTGGATCAACAGATCCACGTTAGATGCCATATCACTTGCCCTTCACTCTTCCCTAGAACATCTTGACACCAAGAACAACTACATAAGAATCCTACTCATTGACTACAGTTCAGTCTTCAACACTATTATCCCCTGAAGACTGATTGATTACTAAACTTAGTGATCCCGGACTAAGCCTCAGTCTCTGCAACTGGATCCTCAGTTTCCTGACCCATAAGCCGCAATCAGTGATGACTGGGGACAATAATTTATCCTCACAAATACTCAACATGAAATTCCCTGTGCATACCAGGCCCCTACTGAATTCACTTTATACCCTTGACTCTGTAGCCAAATTAATGCCATTTACAAGTTCATTGATGACACCACCATAGTCAGTTGAATCTCCGATGGCAATGAAACAGACTATAGACGGGAAGTGGAAGGCATGGAAAAATGGTGCATGGAGAACAACCTAGCTCTCAAAGCCAGCAAAACCAAAGAACTCATTATTGACTTTCGGTGGGATGTTACCCATGCCCCCTTACACATTAACAGCACAGAGATGGGATGAGTGGAGAGTGTCAAGCTCCTGGGAGTGGTCATCCACAACAAGCTTTCAAAAACATTCTGTCCGGATGTATCACTACCTGGTATAGCAACTGTACCATTCAAGATCGGAGATGGTTACAGAGACTGGTGAACTTGGCCCAGACAGTCACAAAGGCTAACCACCCGTCTATAGAATCCATCTACCAGGCCCGCTGGCAAGGAAAGGCCGCCAGCATTCTCAAAGATCCATCCCACTCTGGCGATGTTTTTCTACAACCTCGACCATCAGGGAGAAGGTACAGGAGCCTGAACACGCACCAGCCGGTTTCGAAACAGTTTCTACCCTACTCTTGTTAGAATACTGAAGGGACTAACTAACAGTTGCAAAAATAAAAACCCAGGTATAGGCAAATGTTAAAGTTTATCTATTATTTACTTATCTATGCTACTTGACTATGTGATCTGCCTTTATTGCTCACAAGACAAAGTTTTTACCTGTGCCTCAGTACACATGACAATAAATTCAATAATCGGTCTACCATGTGGAATTTTGTTGAACACCGCACTGAAGTCCATTTAGATCACACCCACTGCTCTGCCTTCATCAATCCTCTTCATTACTTCAAAAAACCGAGTATTATATTCACTCGAATTTAGAAGAATGAGGGGACTCTCATAAAAATTTAAATTTTAACAGGCCTAGACAAGGTAAACAGAATATTCTCAGTGACTGGGGAATTAAGACCTAGGTGTCACAGAGTAGACTACAGAGATGAGAAATTTCTTCACCCAGAGAGTGGTGCCATGGAAAACAGTTGAGACAAAAATTGAATGTTTTCAAGGAGATAGGTGTAGTTTTTAATGCCTATGTGGAGAAAATGGGAATGGGCTCCTGACTTGGATAATGAGGTGCAATCATATTGCATGTGGACAGAAAGACTCGTGTTCCTAACGTAAACAAACTCCCATTAGCATCCCCAAACACATACTGACTGCTTTGAGAAAACAATGACCATGGTTACTGAAATATATATAAATTAATCATTAAACTCATGTCCTCACACAAAGCTCATATACCACTAGGTTAAAATTCAATGTTGCAAAATAAATTATCTGGAATAAATATAAATCACATATCCTACATCATAATATAGACTGAGGGCTTTTGCCCGAAATGTAGCTTTTTCTGCTCCTCAGATGCTACCGGACCTGCTGTGCTTTTCCAGCACCACTCTAATCTCGATTCTGATCTCCAGCATCTGCAGTCCTCACTTTCGCTTAAACCTATTCAGTGTTTAGGCTACAGAGGATGAATTCCTGGACTGTGCACACACTGGTTTTTATATCAGTGCATTGAAGAATTAGAATTATCAGAGAAAAGGCTAATAAATAACCTTGCTGTAAAGGCACCTTTGGGAAGCAGTGAACATTTAAATTTACATTATTTGATTTCATTTGTGTTATTGTCGTCACATGTATCTTGTTACAGTGGAAAGTTTTGTTTTGCAGACAGCATAGGCAAGTTATAACAAATAAGAACATACAGATCGTAGGGTAGATTGGACAGAACAAGGCATACACAGAGTTACGACTGCACGGGTGTACAAAAGCAAGATCAACATTAGATTTGAAATTTGACAGGTCCAGTTAGCAGTTTAATAACAGGGAAGAGACTTATTTAATCTGTTGGTATGTGTTTAAGCTTTTGTATGTTCTGCTGATCGAAGCAATTGGAAGAGATTAGAACCAGCGGAGGAATCTTTGATAATGTTGGCTGCCTTCCTGCAGTAACGAGAAGTGTAGATAAAATGTGATTATGGTTCATTCTGAAACAAAAGTCTTTAACCTGAATAAAGGAACCTATGAAAGCATGAGGGCAAGTTGCCTATGGTGGATTGGGAAAATACATTAGAAGACTTGGTGGTAGACAAGCAATGATTAATATTTAAAGAGGTTTTACATGGTCTGCAACAAATATACATTCTTCAAAGACAGAAAAGTTCACAGGAAAGGTAAAATCAACTGTGGCTAAAAAAAAATTGCATTAGATCAAAGCAAATGAATTGTAAAGGTTGCCAGAAGAAGTGGTAAGCCTGAGAATTGGGAGCAATTTAGAATCCAGCAAAGGATGACCAAGAATCTGATAAAGGAAGGAATGAGGGAACACAAATGCAAAGTATGAAAGTGTGAAACTTAGAAGGTACACTGTAAAACATCTCTACGTATATGAAAACAAAACAATATTATCAAGGGTAAATGTGAATTCATTACAGGCAGAGACAGAAGAATTTATAATTGAGAATAGGGAAATGGCAAAAAAACACAATTACTGTTTTATTTTCAGATCAAATACAGAAAACCTCCCATAAGTATTATTGAACTAAGACATAAAAATGAGGAGCTAGAAGAAATTTAATATCAATTAAGAGTGGCTCTCAAAATTATTCACCATAGAGATAATAGATGCATTGGTGGTTATCTTTTAAAATTCTACAGATGTCAGGCAGGAAGCATTTGAGCGAGAGAGCCGTGATTTACTAAAGAAGTTGAATCTCTTGTCAAGAGAAAGAAGGAGTCTTATGCTAAGATGAGGTGTGAAGACTCAGGGCATTTAAGAGTTACAAATTAGCCAGAAAAGGCCCTAAACAGCCAAGAGGGGACACGAGAAGTCTTTGGCAGGTGGGATCAAGGAAAACTCTGAATTTTTCTTTAGGTATGTCAGGAATAAAAGAATGACTAGAGTAAGATTAGGGCCTAAAGTGCAACAATCTTCAGCTGTTTCACAACGAACTACCCTCCATAGTAAGGTCAGAAGTGGGGATATTAGAGGATGATTGCATAATGTTCACCATTCGTGATTCCTCTGATAATGAAGCAATGTCCAAATGCATCAAAATCTGGAGAACATCCAGGCTTGGGCTGAAAAGTGGCAATGACCATCTCAAGTAAACAATCTACTCACTGTCCCTTAATATTAAGTAGCATTACCATTGCTAAATTTCCCAATATCAACCACTGATGAGAAACTGAACAGGACCTGACAGACAAATACAATAGCTACAAGAGTTGTTCAAAGGCTAGATTATACTGTAATAAGGAATTCACTTCCTGACTCCCCAAAGCCTGACCATCTACAAAGCAGAAGTAATGTGATGGAATTCTCTCCAACTTGCCTGAATGAGCAACACCATTTAAGAAGCTTTTCAGTAGCAGCAGTGTGCACTGCATATGAGATGCACTGCAAAAATTTGCCAATGACTGTTAACCAGCATCTTTCAAGCCAACAGTCACCTCCAGCTAGAAGGATAAGGAAGCAGATACCTGGAAACACAATCACCCGCTCTTTTCCCTTCAAGCTCCTCACCATCCTGACTTAGAAATATCTTGATGTTCCTTCACTGTGGCTGGGTCAAAATCCTGGAAATTTCCACCACCCCCCCAAAAAAAATTGAGATTCTGGTCTACCTGCAGCAAGTACACCACAGCACTTCAAGAAAGCAGCTTATCACCACTTCAAAGGCAATAAATATTGTTGGAGTCAGCGACACCCACAAACGAATTAACGCCAAATCCTCAAAAATTAGTATTTTTATTTGAATTGTCAGAAACCTTTTGATAAAGTCCCACATGTGAGATCAATAAATTAGACTATGTAAGATGATACTGGTATGTATTGAGAATTAGTTAACTGACAGAAAACAGTGGAAATAAATTTCTTATTCTCAGGATGGCAGGCTGACACTAGTGGGCTATCACGGAAATCTGTACTGTAGCCACAGCGGTTCACATTCTGTTGAAGACAAAACCTCTGTAGAAGAGTTAAAATTGTGAGGATATAAGGAGGCATCAAATGGATTAGAACTGCATAAGCAGATAGAATATATTTTGAAAAATGCTTAGTTATGGTGTAATCTTGTACATGGGTGTACTTTTAAATATTAGCAATATTCATAGAATAATACAACTTTACAACAAAGCTTAAAATGAAATAAAGCTGCATTGGCAATGTGCTTTTATTTGTAGACATAAAAGAACTATTCCAATGTTTGTCCCAGAGTCTTCATCTAAGCTTCAAAAATTTACAAGGTAATTAAACTTTTGGATATCATTATTTAGTTGTCATCTCCAAACAGAATATTAAAATAATGGTTATTACAAGCTTGCAGAACTTTAAAATGTGAGCAGTTAAGTATATTATCTGATTAAAAGGATTGTGTTAACATTTTTATGCTTGTATTGTCATATCTATTTGACAATTTACAAGCATCTTCATTTTTGATAACAAATTATCAAAAACTTGAGGATTGATTTGTTACCTCCCATCTTTAGAGCTGCATCATTCCTCTCGTCCCTCCCTGGAGTTATTTCCAAACGAACAGTAACAATCACATCGCTGACTGCAGTGCCTCAAGAAAGTGGTCTAACAACATCTTTTGCAGGCAATTTAGAATGGATTAGCAGGAACAGGATACAGATTTGTACGGCATGCAGTGATCATACTGAATGGTAGAGCAGGCACATGGAACGGTTACATAAAAACTGATGCTGTTGGAGCAGCTCTCCATCTCTTGAGCACTCTGTACAATCAGACTGCCTGTCAATGTTTGAATTCAGCAACGTCTTTCCAGTAGTGTTGGAAATTGGTCTTCACAGAATCCCAAATGGACATTCAGAATATGGCAGGGTACTCCTCCACAATAATGGGTAACAACTGGGAGTTCTCTTTTTGCTGGATGACCAGCTTGAAACCTTGTGAGGTGTAAATGAATCTGAGTCCTAAATTAGCATTCAGGCTCCCAAGTAGATCGTAGTACTGCAATTTCTAAAATTCTGGGCCCCTGCATTGTTTCTCAATCTGTGTTTAATGTCAGAACAGTCCTGAGGCAGTACCCCTCTGATCATATTTGGTGATTAAGTTATATAGTTTGTTAAAATTCCACCAATATATTATACTATTTACTTAAATTAGAGAGAGATTGGAAAGCAATTGAAACAAGAAATTGAAAAGACTTGCTACAGGAAGGAATAAATTGGTGTACAGCTGGTGAAGCTGAAGTTTAAGAGGGTAACTAATGCGACCAGAGCTAAAATGTGTGTATGGTTTTGAAATGTGATTCAAGGATAATCTGTTAAAGGTAGCTCAGTACATGACTCAGTAAAATGGGGATAAATTAGGGTCTGGATTGCCAATGACAAACCTGTTTACCTCAATAACAGGTAGTTCCCGGAATTTTAGATTGTGCCGTAAATGCATTAAACCCTTGAGAAGAATAATCCACAAAATGGTCGTTACAACAATCCCAAATGCTGATGTTTAAAGCAGTGCTGATAGTTCCATTTAATCAAATCATGATTGCACAAACATCTGAATTTATTATACAAATGATAGAAATTAAAAATCTGGTGATCTGATTTATAGTTGTTACACCATCTTATAACATTTGATTCCTGCTGTCCATTACTGTGGGAATTATTAAGAACTTTATAACGACGCAGTCATGTTTTAATTCATTATTCCAATGTTGTCTTTCCATAACTAATTATTTTCATGCATTCTTTTATATTCCATTCTAGTTTATCCCCGTCCTTACACTGCTTGGTTTTAATAGCTATCAATTATATTTGGGACATTTGAGGTTCACAAAAGGTGCCGGTCTCAGCCAGGATGTATGCGCTCATGAGACAAGTAAAATTTTAGCAAGTGACATTTTTACTTTCTGCCTTCATAACTAATCAATGCATATTGAGTAACAGCCATGATTTGAAAGAACATGATCGCATCTGCAAATCCATATTGCTTATGTTTCTGGAGGCAGTTTGTGTGGATCTTATCACTTTTAGGGTAATAGAAGCTTGGATGAGAATCCTAACCGAAACTATAATAAAACAACTTCCTGTATTTTGAATCCTAGTTTATTTTTCCCAACAGTAATGCAATAGGGGGTTTGAACATGACTTGCATTGTTATTTCTTTTAAAACCTAATTTTCTAACTCTTAATTTTATTATGGGAATACAAAACATTCTCTAATATTTTTCCAAACTCATTACTCATTTTCGTTTCAATAGTGAATACTGCTAAGCTATTTTATTACAGGGTGTAGCACGTGATTAATTTGGTAAGTCACACATCGGGTTCAATTCTCAATTCAAGCCCAGGTGTGAATGGTCTTTGTGAAATGGCCATCTGAAATAGGTGATTCCTTTGGACTCATGATGCAGTGGTAAAGTCCCTACCTCTGAGTCAGGAGGCCTGCTTTCAAGTCCCACTATTTCAACTACTCAACAGGTTGATTTCTTTAAAACAAACACCATGGACTGTTTCTGTAAGAGGTACTCGGAATTCTATCTGCATGGAAGCTCAGTGAGCTAGCTAAATTAGAGTTTGCAGACCATCTCTATCTAGCTACAATGTAGCAGATATGTTTGAATCAGCGGAAGGAATGTTGTCTTCAGTTTCTGAAGACTGAACTTGCCTTGCATCATTATCAGAGATTATGACACATTATTTTGTTCCTTTTGTTTAGCTGGCTCACAGGAAGGCGCCCAGAATTTACAGATCCTAAAGTGGTTGCACAAGGAGAAGGAAGAGAAGGTTTGAGTCAGAGAATATTTTCAGTTTACATATTACCAGTGAAACTGCTCTGGTGCACAGGGCTAGTAATTTCATATGATTAAATCTGACAAGCAGTGACTTATGAATTCGTTACAGATTAGGGAAAATGATGCCTTTATAGAAAATGATATAGCATGCTGAATATCACAGTACTGGCTCAGATTTTCTTTCCTCACACTGCTTCCACCCTCAAACTGGGGTGAGGTTCACTGCACTTGTTTGCCGCGGTTATGGAACGGGCTTATCAGGCTACAGTTCAGGTTCCAGGGATTTATATGTCCTTACCAGATATACCTGGAACTTTGTGGGAAGCTAGGGTAGAGATTGCTGGACCCTTTATTGAGAGTATGTATCATCAATAGCCATGGATGAGATGCCAGAAGACAAGTGTTGTCATTATTTAAGAAAGGTGATAAGGAAAAGAAAAGAGCTATAAACTGGTGAGCCTGAGGGACACGATTTACATGCATTTGGAAAGGCAAGGACTGGTTAGGGATAGTCAACAAGACTTTGTGCATGGGAAATCATGTCCCTCTAACTTGAGTTTTCTGAGGTGATGACAAAGACTGATGAAGGCAGAGTAGCAGACTTTATCTATATGGGCTTCAGCAGTGATCAGATTTCTTAGACTAGTTAGCAAAGTTAGATGACATGGAATCTTGGGGGGGGGGGGGGAAAGGGGGGCGGGCAGGCTAGCAAACTGGTAACAAAATTGGCATATTGGCATGACTGTAGGAGATGGAGGGTGGTGATGGTGGAGGGTTGTTTTTCCGGTTGGAGACCTGTGACCAGCCGTGTGCTATAAGGATCAATGCTGCATCCACTGCTTTTTGTCAACTATATAAATGATTTGGATGTGAATATAGGAGGCATGGTTGGTAGGTTTGCATGATAACAAAATTGGTAGTGTTGTGGACAGCGAAGGTTATCTTAGAGTACAATAGGACTTGCATCTGCCACTCCTCAGGACACCTGATTATGGTGTTACGTGTAAAAAAGTGAGGTCTGCAGATGCTGGAGATCAGAGCTGAAAATGTGTTGCTGGTTAAAGCACAGCAGGTTAGGCAGCATCCAAGGAACAGGAAATTCGACGTTTCGGGCCAGAGCCTTTCTTCAGGAAGAAGGGCTCTGGCCCGAAACGTCGAATTTCCTGTTCCTTGGATGCTGCCTAACCTGCTGTGCTTTGACCAGCAACACATTTTCAGCTCAAGTGTGGTGTTACATTTGGTAAGACAAACCAGCACAGAACTCACACTTAATGGTAAGTTCCTGGAGGATGTGGCCAGACAAAGACCTGGGTGCAGGTAGCATTTGCTATTATTTGTCTTTATTAGTTATTGGTGCATTGAGTTGGAATGCCATGTTGTGGCTGTAGAGGACATCAGTGAGGCTACTTTTAGAAAACTGCATACATTGCTGGTCACCCTGCTTTTGGAACAATGCTGTTAAACTTCAAAGTGTTCAGAAAAGATTTAAAAGGATGTTGTCAGGAGTGGGAGTTATAGGGAGATCTTAGAGGTTTAGAAAATCATGAGGGGCATAGATACAAGGAAAGGAAAGGTCTTTTTTTTACCAGGGTAGGGGAGTCCAGAACTGGAGTAAACGGAGAGAGGAAAAGATTTAAAAGGGACCTGAGGGGCAACGTCTTCACACTATGTATCATCGATAGCCATGGATGAGGTGCCAGAAAGACAGGTGTTGCCATTATTTAAGAAAGATGATAAGGAAAAGAAAAGAGAGCTATAAACTGGTGAGCCTGAGGGACACGATTTACATGCATTTGGAAAGGCAAGGACTGGTTAGGGATAGTCAACAAGATTTTGTGCATGGGAAATCATGTCTCTCTAACTGGAGTTTTCTGAGGTGATGTAGTGTGTGTATGGCATAAGCTGCCAGTGGAGGTGTGTACAACATTCAAAACTCACCTGGATGGGTACATGAATAAGAAGGGTTTAGAAGGTGATATGGGTCAAATGCTGGCAAATGGGACTAGATCAATTTCTTCAAGTATTTAAGGCATTAGTTAACTGATAGTGACTCCAAGGAAGACATATCAGAACTGTTGTTAAAACATTCAGAGCATTTTCTTCTGCATTTTTATATATTAATTCATTGACTGGGTATGGGTATTGCATTTATTGCCCACCCATAATTGCCCTGAGAGCATTTGAGAATTAATCATATTGCTGTCCGTACATGGTCTGGCCTGCTTGTGATTCCAGACCCACAGCAATGAAGCAGATTGGCTTTTCTGGCAACAGTTTCATAGTTATCATTAGACTCTTAATTCCAGATTTTATTGAATTATTCAAACCCCAAAACATTAACTGGGTGTCTGCATCAACAGTCTAGCAATAATACCAATAGGTCATTGCTAATTCACTCTGTCCATCTCATCTCCACTAATTCCCTTCTTTCCTTGTAGAAATTAAACATGGTAGGAAGTGGGTATTCCTCTGCAAGTAAAACACTTGTTCTTTTTTATAACGAGTACTTCTTTAGATAAAATTATTCCTTCTATGTAATGTTTTCACCTTTTACAGCAATTGTTAATGGAAGCAAATGGAATATTCATTGTCTTCTTTTGCATATTTAGTTACAAGGGTATTGTCACAAGGCTACGTAACCATCTCTTTCAACATCGTCACCAAGGACTTGAAGAAGCTTGGATATGATTCAATCCCTACTAATCAAACATCTGACAATACAGGATTCTAAATGTGTCAGGAAACAAATTTAAATTAATTGTCATTATTCTGAAATGTTTTTAAACTATTGAAGTCTTATGCATTTTCTAAATATGTTACTGTCTATAGTCCACTATTTGCAAAATATCAGGATTAATAGTATTAGCTGCTACACACATTCTCTGATCAGGAAAGCATTAGTTAATTAGTATGGTCCAAGGCCAGTAACAGATCCCATGTGGATCGAGTTATAATACTTTATCTGTGATCTTCCAAAATAGTGATCATCTGAATAGTGAGTATATTCACAACAACTTTTCTGAAGATCAGAGTACTCTGCCTATTCCCAAGCCTACTAGCACTTGATGTCCTTCATAGGATGTGGGTACAGTCTATAATCATTCAATTGTTCTGTCCAACTGCAGTCATGTTGTATTTCATTCTTTACTGATTTGGAGAGAACAAGAAAAAATAAGATTGTCCACTGACCATTTCCATTCTGCATGTTGTTATCTGCAAATGTTGACCTCATTATGAACACATTAGAAAAATCTTCTCCATGCCATAAAGATTTCATCACAATCCCTCAATCTTTTCTGACTTTAGCTTTGGCTCAATAGTAGCATTCTTGTGGATGCCATACCAACCAGGAGGTGATGAAACATCCCATTTCATATCAACATTTTAAAGTGACAAAAAGGACTCCAATGACTTGAAGCACAAATGTCCAACAACACTCACCAATCAAACTTTGTTTCTTGATTTTTGTTTCTGGTATTTAAAAAATGCACTTGATTGAGCATTAAAAATGTTATCAATAATTATATAGTGTTGCATGGTGTATAAGTTAAGCTCTTTTTGGAAATAAATACAACCACAGAATTTGAGTTACTTTCTAATGATTTTACCATTTTAGCCATTATTAGAACTATTCTCAGATTCACACATCTGTCAGTAATGGCAACAGCAGTTAAGACTAAGGGAAAAGAAAATGAGGCTTTGAGCGAGACTGACAATTTTTTTAAAAATTTCAGAACATGGAGAAAACCTTTTGCCTTCTGTGAAAAGTACTCATGTTGAGTGAGATAGCAAAACTGCCAAGTATCATCAATATTAGGAGTCAATTGAATTATTCCAGAGTAGAGTACACCAAGATCTTTATAAATGGTTCATGGTACAATGAGCCCAAAGGGAAGTACAAGGGTTGCACTCAATGTATGATGGTGATTAAGAAGGTGTAGTGAATAACTTTGGTAACCAAATTTTCCCACCGAACCAGAAAGGTTTTCTCTTTCACAGAAATCAGTATTGTGTATACAAATTTCAGTCCAGGTGTAATGCCCAGTAAAGCCCAATGACCGATGATTCATATTGTGAAGGTTCATGACATTATCTAAAAATGTTGCGTGTTAAGAACGGAATGTCAGTTTGTTTTATTTTTAATGTTTAACGCTCTTTGCTGTCTCGAGATCTGTTAATAGGCAAATAAATGGCTGATCAATAAGGTATCCTATGACTTCATCACCCCCCCCCCCCCCAAAAAAAGAGCAGGCCAATTAGAAAGAAAAGATCTGTATAAGTGGTACTGCTAGTGAGCTGTCTCAAAGTTTCAGGCAAAAGTCCAAAGTGGTTTAGAAGTTAGTAAGAGAAAAGGTCAAAAAACAGAAGGTTTTAAAAACGTGTCTGTCAGGAAGCATCCTACAAGGCTGCTGAATGCAGGAGTTTCAGGAATATGTGTTCCTGAAGGTGGAGTAAATGTATTTAAAGATCACATGAAGAGCCTTTAACTAAAGAAATCACTTCAAGTAAACACAGACTGTTTCAGAAAATATGACTATCCTATCAATTTTTTGAGTGGTTTATGAAATTACCATGGCAGGTCACTTTGGTATTATGACAGTACAGGCTGAAATATTTTTTAAAAATCTTTCATTGGCCAGGATTTACATAGTGTAGTCTTTAAATTTTGTCAGCAACTCACCACATTGAGGATGTCTCACATCAAATCATAATAAATTATTTCCTTTGGAGTGCAATCACTATTGTATTTCATTTCCCCAAGCATAACATCTGTTAACGCCACTGTCTAACACTTGCAATTAATGTTCAATTGTCAATACTGCAGTTTTATGTATATAATGTGGCATTACATAATGAAGGTATAACAAATGTGGAATTTGCATAAAATTAGTAACCTTTAGCAATATAAAATATACATTTCTTATGGAAAATAAATGACATATGCAAACCATAGTAACAGATACCAACAATTTAATTTCATCATTTAAGCAACAGGCCCCTGGATCTTTTCTGCTGTTCAAATGGCATAAACAATAAGATTTTGTGTGAATTGCTACAAAACCATTACATAGAAAATAAAATACAGAACATATGTTACAATAGTACAAATGATAAATTATATTATACAGTAATGACAGTTGAGCACAATACCATAAAAAGCAGCCTGCTTCCAGCATCATGAATGAGTTTGGTAGATATACAGAACATAATACACGAGAAAGGTAGGTTACTCACCATGTGCAGTAGTCCTCATTCTTTAAAAGTAGTTATCCATTGCCTTAAAGTAAGCCAAATAACTGGAAAATTAAAACGTTTCAGTCCCTCCACTAAACACTTCAATGAAAGCCTCAATGATTTGCTTGCCTTAGTACTATACAAGTGTGTATTCCCTCTAATTCCTACCAAACAAAATTCTCCATTTTAAAAAAAAAGTGTAAATTTCAAGATAATGGTTTGGTGGTACTTGAAGAATGCATCAGCTCACAGTTAATAATTAGAATTAACAATGAATCCAACCTGTATTACAGCAAACACATACTAAAGTATTAACAATAGCACAAATAGCATGAATTCACTTGCTTGGAGTGTACAGTAACAGGAAGGCCGAAAAATTCATCAGCCAGATTAAATGGATTACTAACTCGTGCTGAATAAAGCGGAATTTTATTTTCAGTATGGAACTCTTTGAAACCAAGGCATGGAGATGAATCCTGCTATCGTGCAGAGGACTATACATGTGGAGTGCTATGTTTTGAAGGAAACCCAACGTTTTCAATTATGTATAAAAAAATAACATTTGCCATGTTATTCAATATATTCATTCAAAAAAGATCTGATATACTTGCATTTGAAGCATTTCAGCTGTTTAGGATTTCAATGTACAAAAGTATTCCAAGGCAGAGACACTAGTTTGCCACCAGGTCTGCAACTAACTTACTGTTTTCAGCTATGTCTTCATTCAGCAATGTGGAGTAGGTCACCCACAAGCACTTTTTTATATTAGGATGATGAACTCAGAGGCAGAATGCTTACATACTTTCTGGATGATGCATGATACATAACTTGAGACCGGAGAGAGAGAGGACGTGGTGAAAATGCACATCACATGCTCATAAAAGTTAAAAAGGTATATTTCCATATATTCTAGAAAGTGTTTTTATTCTTTGTTTTGTGAAATTTCTGCATTATAATTAATGCAAATCAACAGTGTAACTTTTCTGAATATGTGACTTTCATATCATTTTTTAGTAAAACATACTTCTTGATCTCAATTAAAAAGCTCTGCAAGTTGGTGTGAAGGTTTCTTAATAAGAATACAGAGAATGGAATTAAAGTAATTAAAATTAGCACATATTGTATCCAACACCAAAAAACCTCAACAGGAACTATTACAAATGATTTTTATTTGTGAAGGAGTGCAAACAATGAAAACGTACTGATGGCTGAGGTAGTTTTTGTGTGACTTTGTTGCTCAATGTGAGCACAAATCATTTCCTTTCTGCCTTCTGCTGGGGCAATTAAGTCGTTTTCTGGAACCTAGCTCCTATAAACATCTCCATGCAAAGTATTTTGTAGGAGCCTTTTCAGATTCACTAAAGTAGTCGACCACATTGTTCACACTTACCTAGGTTTTCTCCAATATAATCACGTATTTGGTGTAAATATGTAAATTAGCAAAATGTGGATACACAGCTATAAACAAATACACAAGGATGACCTTGGATGTTAAAAGAGCAAAGTAGTCATAGATCATTTGGCTTCTAAAGCATGTTTCACCATTTATAAGGTCATGGCTGATCCGATTATATCCTCAGCTCTACTTTTCTGCTTACCTCTAACTCTATTATGGGTCAAGAATATCTAATCACAGAAATATTATGTTTTGCACTTTGACTAACAAAGAGTTTATTCCTAAATGGGTCCATACCACCCATGAAAATTGCCATGGTCAGCAAATGTAAAATATTGCATTTTGGAGGAACTTTTAGCCTTGGAACTACTTTCCAGGATCTCCTAAAACCTGGTGAGAAACTGGGCAAGAACAATCACTCAAAGAGATCTCTAACTTCATGCTTTGGAGGAATGCATGAAAATGGGTTTGGCTTGATCCATTACAAATAAGTGAGTTACTACAGAAAACAGTCAAAGCTGAAGTAGCAACTGAAAATGACTGAAAAATAAATTAGAACATGTGAAAAAAGAAAGACAAACATGTGGATGTACAGTGTTAGCCTTCAATTCAGTAAGGGCGATTCATGTAGGTTTCAACTGTGTGAGGCCTCTCTTTGATTTTCCAGTTCTATGGCTTACTTAATTCATAATGTGGTAAGGATATTGAATAGTCAGGATGCGCATTTAGAAAGTATTAACTATGCTATTGACCAAATACCTACTGTACAGCTCCCGGTAGTAAAATACATAACTACAGTACATATGAAATTATACAAGTTGCAGATGACAGACTACATTTACACTGATGCAGTTATGTAATAGAATGACAGTAAGTTTTTACAGTACATAATGAAAACAGTTGTTGATACAAATCTTACCAGAAGCTTTGTATAAATTTTAGTGACTAAATGCAAGACTATACAAGTCGCAGATGCACTCTTAACATGCATACTCTTTCATACTTGCTAGAACTTGAAGAACACAAATTCAAAATATCTTGACTCATATAATATAAACATATGGCAGATTGAACAGGGTCACAATCCAAATGAATTTACTTTGCATGAAATATGTACATGGCATTTGTTTGGTATGCAGATCACCACTTTGATTAAAAAATGCATACGTGTGAAAGTAACTTGAGAAGCAATATTTGTATTTAGAAAACTGGAAAATTTAAAGTTATATAATTTCTCTACTTGTATTGACAGTAAGGACATTAGAAATATAAGGTGCACACTGTAGCCTGCATATGCTAAAACTAAAGAAATTAGTTTGACATGAACAATCATTCCACAACCATATTTTAAATAAAAGCAAATAATGCAATTGCTGAAACCTGAAATAAAAAGACCAAATGCTAGAGAGGCTTAGCAGGTCTGGGAGTACTATTGAAAGAGAAACAGAATTGGTGTTTCGAGTCCAACATGGCTAATTCTGTAGTATTCATATTGGACTCAAAACATTAACAGTTTCCCTCTTAACAGATGCTGCCAGTTATGAGTTTCTTCAGCATTTTTGCTTTTTATTCCATACTTTAAAATAGTTACTGTGAGTAGTTTCTTCTTCACAGCCTGTTGCCTCTATCTAAGCAAAACAAAATCAGTCGGATCTCTGCATTTCATTTCAATCTGGATGACAGGTAACAAAAAAAATTACTTCTGAATATAGATCTGAGCAAGCGAGAAAAAAAAAAGCAACAGATTATTTCGATAGCTATCCAATGGGGTGTGAAATCTTCTACGTGCATGTCAAGTGTTACTGGAAGAAATGTGAAGTGGAAATACATTGAACAAGTGTTGATCCTCACCATTATAATTCCAGACTGCTCATTATCCACTACCCTGTAAACCACTCCAAGACATATTTTTATTACTTAATAAATGCTATAAAGATGAAGGCTATTTTTTTTTTCTTATGGAAGTAAACTAATTTGAATGAGTAAACTAAATCCAAGCTTTTCGTTTTCCCTTTAAAACAATACTAATGTGTTGTTGGTCAAGTCTACAAAACTCATTACTTAGCCCACCCCTCAAAAAAAACTCAAACTCTGAAAAACTCTCGGTTGTCCTAACCCACTTGTCTTTGTAAGAGAAAAATCCTTATTCATTAAAAGCAGTGCATGGATTGATCACTGTAGTCAGCCCCTTTTAGTTACTAAAATACCAATCTAGGGCTATTTAATCTTCTCTGCATAGCAATTTATTCTTACATACACATCTGGTCATCCATATATTAAAAAAAACTTATTTTCAAATTTCATTATGAAACTTTATAAACTGCTATGTCCTTTGTGTTGAACCAACATGACACATTTAAAACAACAAATAAACTCTCATGACTGGATTCCTTTTTCTCTTTTTAAAATGTAGAGCTTAATCTTAACTCAACAATGAAGCAAAGATACAATTTGGACCGCACATTTCATGGCACCTGTCAACACAATGTTTTAAAGCAGATAAAAAACACGATTGCAAAATCTTACCAAAATCCCTACACAAAGATTAAAAATAGCATAAAACTTGTAAACTACAACATGGTTGCAAATTACAGACTCTAAAATGTGGCTATTTAACCCTTACATGAAGACTCATCTATTTAAAAAAAGCTGTGCAAAATATACAGGATTAACTGCATATACCAATGTTGAGTCTGAATTAGCTTAATGGTTGCTTTACTTAGTAAAATCTAAAAGAAATAAAACAAAATAAGCACCTAGATTTCAAAATTACACAGATGTACATTTTCTTTTTTAAATTCTATTTTACTAATCTCTACTCAGTTTCATTAACAATGGTGAATACTACAACCTTTCATGTAGACAAGTGTTTTTAAATATTCTAGAGAATAGCCATTGTCATCATTAGCAAATCTTAGATTTCAATAACAGAAAAAGACTAATGCATGCAGCTTTCTTCCACTTAAAAACAATCTCCACCAAGTTACTGTGTAAATGGTTTGTTCATCATTTGCAATGATATTTAATAATCACAATTTTACAAGGAATTTCAATCCTATCAGTACTATTAATACTGAACAATAACTGATACCTTCTGCTTAAATAGAATCTACTGCCAAGAATATTACTTCAAATAGCAATTAAAAGATGCATGCAAGAGTCCAAATTCTAAAGCAATTTTGTGACAGCCTATTCAGAATATAGCATGATTAAAAACGCCTTACTGCTATGAACAGGTGTGTAAAATTATTTTCAATCCATCAGCTAGGAAATCAGGATTTTGTAGGCTTGTTGATATTCTGATTTTGGTTAATTCCATATTTGCTTTTATGATTAGGAAGCAAATTTCTAACTCCTGAAAACAGTCATTGTGGCCTGTCGAACATTCTTTGAAACAGGTCAATAGTCAGGTGACTTGTGAAATATGCAAAACAGTGATTATACCACACAAAACACTATGTTACCTTTGGACAAACTATAATATGCACTTAAGGATTGGAGGATTCATTAGATGTGAATATTAAATCCACAATACTAACGTTCAACTACATGTTCAGTCACCATATGATACCTCCATTGGCAGCAAATAGCTTCTTTAGAAAATAGTGTAAAGTAACCACTGTAGATATACACTTCATGAAAATCAACACAGCAAAACCCAAACTTACTGTGAAGGTTTCCTCACCACAGCCATATTGCAGTCTAAAATACATTTAACTTAGCTAGCCACACTCCTATCTAAGGTTTTTCTCTGTAATGAAGATATTTCCTCTGGTATTTTATAATAGGAAAGGATTAGTCGTAGAGGTCTGGGATGTAGGTGGAGGGATGCCTGTTGATATAAGTGGCTGGGGCATTGTTCCAGCAATGTTCATCCCTGTACCCGTTCGACCAATAACAGGTACTGGAACCATTCCCATTGCCACTGGTGCTGACATCGAGGTGTGTGGCATCGGCTCCATACTGACTGCGGGTAAGCTGCCAAACGTAGTCTGTCCTGAGGCCATCAAAGGACTTGCTCGCATTTGGTTCAGTGTAGGAGGCTGTGGCTGATTAATTTGAAAGGGATTAATCTGAGCGACCTGGACTGGCGCTAGAAAAAGAAAATGAATATCAATAAAATGAATTTAGATTTTAAGACATCCAAACAAAAATAATATTAACTTACAATCTTTGCAAGAATTTCCAATCATTTTCTATCTTTATACTAACAAAATGGTCTCGCTTTTATTTGGCTTTACATTAATAAACAGAATTGCTAAATAACCTATCTTTTCTTGAAGAATTTAACCATTTCTGATTTTTAAATATACTGCAGATTAGAAGTACAAGAAACCCATTTGGGTTATAGTCACTCAAATCAGAATTTCATTTACATTGGTAATGCACTTTTGCATTTGTATTGAACATTGCAAGTTTACGAATTTCAATTCTCATCCACATACTTTGGATTATTTTCCATGCCTGGAAACACAAAGCAGAAGACAGGAAAGTGCAAACATAATTGTTAGAAAACTGGAAGTAGGCAATTTATACATTTAAAGTTAAAAGTTTACTGGGATCCAGTAATATCTACAGTCTGGTTCAGCCTGAGAAAATGGTCAATTATGGAGTAGGGAGAAATTGGTGGAAATAACACTGTTTGTTATGGAAGCCCAAATCCATTTCAGAATAAAACAGCAATCAATGCAAATATCCTTTACTTCAATTTGTCTTGAATGAAAAAAAAACCTGAATCATGTTAATACCCAGATTTAGAGTACATTCAGGATTGTCAGGCACCATAACATTGAGCTGAAAATGTGTTGCTGGTTAAAGCACAGCAGGTCAGGCAGCATCCAAGGAACAGGAAATTCGACGTTTCGGGCCAGAGCCCTTCATCAGGAATGAGGAGAGGGTGCCAGGCAGGCGAAGATAAAAGGTAGGGAGGAGGGACTTGGGGGAGGGGCGATGGAGATGTGATAGGTGGAAGGAGGTCAAGGTGAGGGTGATAGGCTGGAGTGGGGTGGGGCGGAGAGGTCAGGAAGAAGATTGCAGGTTAGGAGGGCAGTGCTGAGTTCAAGGGAATCGACTGAGACAAGGTGGGGGGAGGGGAAATGAGGAAACTGGAGAAATCTGAGTTCATCCCTTGTGGTTGGAGGGTTCCCAGGCGGAAGATGAGGCGCTCCTCCTCCAGCCGTCGTGTTGTTATGTTCTGGCGATGGAGGAGTCCAAGGACCTGCATGTCTTCGGTGGAGTGGGAGGGAGAGTTAAAGTGTTGAGCCACGGGGTGGTTGGGTTGGTTGGTCCGGGTGTCCCAGAGGTGTTCCCTGAAGCGTTCCGCAAGTAGGCAGCCCGTCTCCCCAATATATTGGGGACTCGGGCCGCCTACATGCGGAACGCTTCAGGGAACACCTCTGGGACACCCGGACCAACCAACCCAACCACCCCGTGGCTCAACACTTTAACTCTCCCTCCCACTCCACCGAAGACATGCAGGTCCTTGGACTCCTCCATCGCCAGAACATAACAACACGACAGCTGGAGGAGGAGCGCCTCATCTTCCGCCTGGGAACCCTCCAACCACAAGGGATGAACTCAGATTTCTCCAGTTTCCTCATTTCCCCTCCCCCCACCTTGTCTCAGTCGATTCCCTTGAACTCAGCACTGCCCTCCTAACCTGCAATCTTCTTCCTGACCTCTCCGCCCCACCCCACTCCAGCCTATCACCCTCACCTTGACCTCCTTCCACCTATCACATCTCCATCGCCCCTCCCCCAAGTCCCTCCTCCCTACCTTTTATCTTCGCCTGCCTGGCACCCTCTCCTCATTCCTGAAGAAGGGCTCTGGCCCGAAACGTCGAATTTCCTGTTCCTTGGATGCTGCCTGACCTGCTGTGCTTTAACCAGCAACACATTTTCAGCTCTGATCTCCAGCATCTGCAGACCTCACTTTTTACCATAACATTGAGTGCAAGTTAAAGATTTGAGTCAAGATGGTTCAAATGAGGCGATGGAGAGTTAGAGTAGCCAGGAAGGATTTAAGAGAGTTAAGAAGAGCAAGACTTTAGCAGGTAGAATAAAGGAGAAGCCTAAAGTTTTATATAGATATGTGAGCAATAAAAGGATGACTAAGGTAGGAATAGGCCTGTCAAAAGACAGAAGTGGGAAGTTGTGTGTGGACCCTGTGGAGATTGGAGAGGTGATAAGCGAATATTTCTCATCTGTTTTCACTCAGAAAAAAGAGAATATTATAAAGGAGAAGACTGAGATTCTATTAGACTTGACAGGATTGAGCTAAGTAAGGAGCAGGTGTTTCAATTCTAGAAGGTGTGAAAGTAGATAAGTCCCTTGTGTCTGATGGGATTTTTCCGAGAGTTCTCTGGGAAGCTAGGGAGAAGATGGCCGATCCTTTGGCTTTGATCTTTTGAGTCATCATTGTCTACAGGTTCAGTACCAGACAACTAGAAGATTGCAAATGTTGTGCCCCTGTTCAAGAAGGGAGATAGAGATGATCCAGGTAATTATAGACCAGTGAGCCTTACATCTGTTGTAGCAAAAGTTTTGGAAAGGACTATGAGATAGGATTTATAATAGTCTAGCAAGCAACAATTTGATTGGAAATAGTCAACATGGATCCGTCGAGGGCAGGTCGTGTCTCACGAACCTGAGTTTTTTGAGAAGGTAACCAAGCATGTCGATGAGGGTAAGGCAGTTGACATAGTGTACATGGACTTCAGTAAAAGCCTTTGATAAGGTTCCACATGATAGGCTATTGGATAAAATGCGGAGGCATGGGATTGAAGGTGATTTAGCAGTTTGAATTAGAAACTGGCTTTCTGTAAGAAGACAATGAGTAGTGGTTGATGGAAAATATTCAGCCTGGAGTCCAGTTACTAGTGGTGTGCCACAAGGATCTGTTTTGGGACCATTGCTGTTTGTCATTTTCAGAAACGACTTGGATGCAGGCAGAGGTGGATGTATAAATTTGCAGATGATACTAAAGTCGGAGTGGTGGACAGTGTGGAAGAATATTGCAGGCTACAGGGAGGATTGGATAAACTGCAGAACTGGGCTGAAAGGCGGCAAATGGAGTTCAATTCAGATAAATGATAGGTGATCCACTTTGGGAAGAATAACAGGAAGGCAGAATACTGTGTCAATGGAAAGATTCTTGGTAGTGTGATGTGCAGCAGAATCTTTGTGTCCATGTACGTAGATCCCTGAAAGTTGCCACCCAGGTTGACAGTGCTGTAAAGACGACATACAGTTTGTTAGGTTTTACTGGTAGAGGGATTGGAATCCAGAGCTGTGATGTCATGCTGCAGCTGTACAAAACGCTAGTGCGGCCTCGCTTGAAATATTGTGTACAGTTCTGGTCGCTCCAATACTTGAAGTAGGTGAAAGCATTGGAAAAGGTGCAGAGGAGATTTATCAGGATGTTCCTGGTCTGGAGTGAGGGTCTTATGAGGAAAGGCTGAGTGACTTGTGTCAGTTCTCATTGGAAAGGCGGCGGCTAAGAGGGGATTTAATAGAGACATACAAGATTATCAGAAGATTAGACAGGGTGGACAATGATAGTCTTTTTCCTAGGATGATAATATCAGCTTGCATGAGGGGGCATAGCTGCAAATTGAGGGGTGATCGATTTAAGACAGATGTCAGAGGCAGGTTCTTTACTCAGAGTGGTAAGGGTGTGGAATGTCCTGCCTACCATCGTAGTTAACTCAACCACATAGGGGCATTTAAACAGTCCTTAGATAAACATAGGATGACGTTGGGATAGTGTAGAGTGATGGGCTTACATTAATTCACAGGTTGGCACAACATTGAGGGCCGAAGGGCCTGTTCTGCACTGTATTGTTCTATGTTCTAAGTATAAATGGGTAAGTAGCCTCTGGCGATCTAAAATATATGCTAGGCAAACAGCTTTCATACAATTTAAAAAGCACAAACATCCCATAAGAAAGCAAACAATCCTACCTCCATATTATTCCAGCTTTGTGCTGACATGTGAAATTTTAAACTCTCAAAGCAGCAGAATTAGAGAAATTCAAGAATATCCTTATTAGTGCTCCAATTAATTGAAGCCACAACACATGTGGAAAACATCAACTTCCTAGACACCACAATATTTAAATTGGAACAAGTCAACAGGCACAAGTTAATATTTTTGACACTTCTATGCCCAAAAAGCGATCACCCTAAACATCTTTTGCGAGCTGGTGAGGTTACAGCTAATGCATTTTCAGTGCGCATGCACAAATTGGAATATTTCAATAAGGCATTAACAAACCTGCTTACTGTATCCTGGATTTTAATCTCAAATTTAAATTCAACAATTGACAGCATTCATCATTGTAGGGCCCACTACATTTTCTAAGTACTGTAGTTCTTGAGCTTAAAACTAGCCTTTGCAATTTTTTTTGTCAGGAATTCATTGCCTCAGCAATTTTAGGTTTTCCCAGGTAGTTGGCTTCATTCATTGGTTTGTTTAATGCTGTTTTTTCTTCTTTGCAGCCTCCCTCTTGCCCCTCACAACTCTTGCAGCCTCATCATCCCCTCTTATAACCTTGTCGAAACCCCCCCACCAAACGTCCTACCCGTCTGACACCCTCAACCAGATACAGCCAGGAGAACCCCTGGTTCTGACAAAAAGCCACTACAGCAGAAGGCTCTCCAGACCAGCCAAAATGGCTCTCAGCACCCACCATCCCCTTTAGAGCAACACAAGCCTCAAAAAAGTTATTTCCCTTACACTCTCCTCAGTGTCTACAGATATGCTATGGGTAGAGAATTTATGATTTCTTGATTTGGAAGGAACCAGAGCTGTTGTTGGATAAACATACCAAAATGTGTCTCAGATATGATGGAAAAAGACCAATATTTCTCAATTTGTGTAACAACACTATTGGAAGCCACCATACTGAAATATTGTTGAATGCTGGTATGAACTCTACAAGAACAAAAACGAAATCCTAAGATCTTCTCAAACCTCTCAGAAATAAAAGAAAACAAGCTCTGGATCAAAACCTCAAAACTAGTTTGGCAAAATCTTAAAAATTGTAAGCTGAAGAGCATCACCACTATTCCAGAATCAGTAGCCCAGTTCAATTTGCAAAAACATTTCTGAAATGCATACCTGAAGCCAGGAAAGGATTTGATATACTGGAAGGTTGCACAGGCTTGGATACCAGGGAATCCAGATTCACCAAAGCTGCATTAGGGCCCAGAAAGGACTCTGGTGTTTTTCGAGCTGTTGTTTGCTTTGATGGTGCTGAACTAGGAAGTGCTGAATCAAATAAATCTGGACTAACTGATCCACTGGGTTTAGAATTTTCTTCCAACATGTCACTCTCACCTGAAATAAAATAAAAATTGATCAACTTCAAAATTATAAAAAAACTTCAAGTCAATTATATAGTAGAGGATGCAGAATCATCAAATGCTAGGGTAATTTTTCAATTTTTGTTTTATATATTGCCATTGGTCTGTATATAACACTGCATTTTCACTATAATTCTAAGTTTTCTGCAGGTATTAATAAGGCTGACAAATATTACATGCACTACAAAGTACGGAATCAAACATTTAATCACAATCTACACAATACTTTGCCAGCTTCTATATTTAACTTGTGCTTAGTGATAATGACCATTGATCTTCTAAACGCAGAAACAGCATTTATGGTTGGAAAGCTGTACAGTGTAGACACTTTTTATAGTGAGAAATGCCAAAATTGTTGCCAAAATGCCAAAACAGAACTTCATTGGAGAGATTGTTTCTTAATAGTAGTTATTAAGAATAAAAATGTTCCCTGAACTTCAGCAGTCAAAAATTCCTCAACTTGTACAAAATTTGATATAACATTGATAATAACACTTGGACACCTTTAGCTTGTCATAATTGTAAAGACTGTTTTTTTGATTGATGTTTTTAACTATTGTGGATTGAAATGAGAAGATAGTATTTGAAAGCATAGCTGCAATTTTTAAAGCAAGTAGCCTGACACCCATTAACAACTGCTGAACAAGCAATAACTGAAACTGGAGCTGCAGATGATTTGGAGCCAACGGGGTGTACAGATGTAGCCTGTGCTGGGAACAAAAAGCTGCTGTGTCTATGGATCAGTAATAGTCAATAACAGAGATCTTTTTACCTGCTAAGAATTGAGAGATTTGATTCTTAGTAACTGAACAACTTGGAGCTGGAACAAGAGAGAGAGAAAGACAGACAGGAGAAGTATTCCATTCTTCCCCAGCTTGGGAGCAGTCTCTCCATTCTCTGCAGTCAAAACCTACTGTAAACCTGAAAAAAATTCAGTTTATCTTTGCTGCAACAGTTGCTGTAAGCTGTGACTTTTAACTGAAAGTTGAGAGACTTTTTAATGAGTGAACTAACCATCTTGTGTCTCTTACTAATGGAAACATCAGTGGAAGATAATTGAAGCAACGAGCTGGCAAATACAGAACACAAAGTAATCTCAGCCCGAGAATCTGGGAAAGAAGACTAGTAAGCCATTTTTTCCAGTTTTCCCTTTCTGAATGCCCAAAATGGAGTTGATAAGGGGATAGGGGATCAGAATTTCAATTAGAAATATTATATGGTGACTGTTTAACTGTAACTTAAGTCTAACTACTTATTATAAGTGAGAGTCTTGGATAGTACAGAAATCTGGTCCGTGTTTTCTACTAATTGGAATCTGAAAGTTAGGTAAATTGGGGAATTTTAAGCACTTTAAAAATCTTTAGCCTTTTGGAAGACACTAGTGATTTCCAGTGAGTCGTAATATAATTAGCATTGGAGTATATGAAAACCTTTTAATTCTAGAACAATTGCATAGGAATGTTCAATAGGCTTCAAATGTGTCATTTTTAAGTATGCAAGGAAATATTATACAACTTTAAAAGCAGCAAATATTGCTTATAGATGTAACATTGCATCAAACTATTTACATTATGTTTAAAGTCTGGCATGTAATGAGCACTTGCTTCAGATCCAAGTAATATTACCTATAGAGTTTTAAGAGTCATACAGTACAGAAAAAGACCCTTTGTCCAACTCATCCATGCTAACCAGGTTTCCCAAACTGAACTAATTCCATCTGCCTGTGTTGGGCCCATATCTCTCTAAATCTTTCCTATTCTTGTACCCGTCCAAATGTCTTTTAAATATTGTAATCTAATTTACTTCTGCTGGAGTCCTTCCAAATCAGTGAAATGGAGTGTTCTCCAAAGTGCCGCAAACACGTGTCGTGAAAATTCCGACATCTTGCCCACGCACCCTCTGAATGGTTGTCTTCATTCCTATTCTACTCCAATTAAGAAAAGCTAAACTTGCACCATGATGAACTAACTTTTCTAAATTGCTTAACAAACCTTTATCAATATTTTCTTAAAGGCACTCCCAGAAAAGCCTTAGGGAAGGAAATCTCCATATGCACAACACTATGTTTGGATCTTAAATTTCCTGTAAAATCAAATCAGCAAGGCACTCAGTTATCAGCAAACCACCATAATGTTAAAAAAATTGAAACCAGACAGACCACCTAGAGTTGACTGACATCAGAAATGACAGAAAATCCAGCCCTGTTAATTCTGCAAAGCCCTCCTTAATAACATCGGAGGGCTTCCAGAATTAGGAGAGTTGTTGCAGAGACTGATCAAACGACAGTCAAACATTGCCGTAATCACTAAATCATAACTTAGGTGTCCCACACAAGACCATCACAATCTCTGGGTATTTTCTGTCACACCAGCAAGACAGATCCGCCAGAGCGACAGCGTAGTGGAATACAGATAGGAGGCAGTTTCTTTGTGAGTACGTATTTTTCCACTCAAATGTACTCTGGGTGAGGTAACTTCAATTTTATAGCACCAAGACTCTTGGTCCCTACACTGCTGACCTGAGTTGGCCGAGTCTTTGAGGATGTAACTGCTATGTTGACTCAGCAGCAGGTGGTGAGGAAACAAGAAAGAGGAAAAAAAATCACCAACATCATCCTCATCAATCAGCCGGTCACAAATACAGCTATCTATACTAGTACTGGTAGGAGTGATTACTGCATCACCCTTCTGGAGACAAAGGCCTGTCTTCATACTCAGGATACACTTCATTGTATTGTGTGATCCTGCTATTGGACTAGATGGGATAAATTGCAAACAGATCCAAGAACTCAAAATTGTTTATCTAAGATGCATTGTGGGCCATTAAGCTGTAAAAGTATTTTGTTCAAACACAAACTTTATCCTTACAGCCCAGCATGTTTCATACTCCTCATTACCATTAAGCTGATGGAACAACCCTGATTCAATGAAGACTGCAGGTGGGCATACCAAAAGCGGAGATGATTCACCTCCAACAGCTATAACCAAAAGCAACATCAAGCATACCTAAAAGAGGTTTTATTTGGTGAAGATGCTACTCAGGAGTACAGCAGCATGTGACTGACATAACTGCGAGTTCTCACCTACTGATGAATCAGATTTAGATTCTGCAAACTTTCCTCATCCAGCCATAAATGGTAGTGGATAATTAATCAACAAATAAGAGGTGACTACTCACCAATATTCTCAATCTTCAGTGATGGGACATCTCAGCACTTCAATGCAAAAGCTGAAGCTGAGCAATCACAAACACATTCAACCATAAAAGTGCCAAGGAGATGATGATCCATCTTGTCCCTCTCATGAGGTTGCCAGCATCAGACAGTAGTCAGTCAGTCAATTTGATTCTCTCACATCAAGGAATAGTGGACACCAGAAATCAAGGGAAAGGGAAGCCAACTTCCAGCAATAGTACTGATGACTTTTGCTCCCCAGAGTTAGCCACACTTCTAGCCAAGCTATTCTGGTATAACTCCACAACTAATGTTTACCCAACAAATATGGAAAACTGTTCAGGAGTATCTTGTATGCAAAACATAAGACAAATCCAACATGGCCAATTACTATCCTATTGTCAGCAACTTGATTGAAGGGATTGTTGACAGTACCAGCAAGCAGCACTGTCTCATTAATAACCTACTTAAAAGTGCAGCATCAAGGGCCCCAGTAAAATCAGAATCGATGGGAATCAAGGGTAATCTCTCCACTGGTTGGAATCACAGCAAAGGAAGATGCTTATAGTCGCTGGAGGTCAATCATCTCAGTCCAAGGATATCACTGCAGAAGTTGCCCTGTGACTAGAAATTGAACCAAACCAGCCATATTGTACTGTGACTCCAACCACAGATCAAAGCCTAGGAATTCTGCAGTAAGCCACTCATTTTTTAAGTTGCTAAAACACGTCTATTTATGAAGTACAAGGCATGTTGGAATACTCCCAAGGAGCCTGGATGAGTGCAGCCCCAACATTACTTAAAAGGTTCCACATATTCAGAACAGATAACTCACTCAACTTGCACAGCATCTAACATTGTGAACATTCACCATTTCCAATATGGACACAGCTACAAAAGCTGCAATTCTGGATCAGTGGTGCTGGAAGAGCACAACAGTTCAGGCAGCATCCAACGAGCAGCGAAATCAACGTTTCAGGCAAAAGCCCTTCATCAGGAATAAAGGCAGTGAGCCTGAAGCGCAGAGAGATAAGCTAGGGGAGGGTGAGGGTGGGGAGAGAGTAGCATAGAGTACAATGGGTGAGTGGGGGAGGAGATGAAGGTGATAGGTCAGGGAGGAAGGTGGAGTGGATAAGTAGAAAAGATGATAGGCAGGTAGGACAAGTCATGGGGACAGTGCTGAGCTGGAAGTTTGGAACTAGGATGAGATGGGGGAAGGGGGACTTCAACAGCTTCCTCATTTCCCCTTCATTTCGCTGCTCGTTGGATGCTGCCTGAACTGCTGTTCTCTTCCAGCACCACTGATCCAGAATCTGGTTTCCAGCAACTGCAGTCATTGTTTTTACCTCACAAAAACTGCAAGTTTGTCCAGGTTTCATTTACTTGGGAAATTAAAATTCATGTTCAATGGTTTCTCAATAAGTTTTATTTTACAAGTGTATGTCAAGAACAAATTACTTTGAGGAAAGTGTTTTGGAAATGGTATGCTTGGGATATCTTCTGTGTTCATGTCCAATAATATAAATCACCATATGGGGTTATACACTCTACGAACTACTAGAATTACACACAGCAGGCTTACTTCACTCTCGCACTGAAACAAGAAATTAACATGTTTAAAAAGGGAAAACTGTGCTCGAGACAAGCAAGATAAATATCTTGTTACCTGTTTTTTTTGATGAAGCTCGAAGGTCTTCAAAATCAGCAAAGTCATCCTTTGCTGCACCATTTAATGTGCTAAATGGGTCAAAAGTTGCACTACCTACATTGGAAAGCAACAGAAAAGGGAAACCATAGTAGATATTCATTTAGGATTTACCACAAATAGCAATTCATTGGAGGATTCATTGACCCCACACTATATTAAATTTTGCAAATCATTCCTGAAAATCAATAATTAGAATAGTCAAAATCAACATGCCAACCTCTCTTTACATCCTAAATCTAACCAATTGATTTTCTTTTTAAAATTTTAATTTATCTTTAATAAATGAAAAGATAAAGTATTGATAAAAATTACAATGCAATATGTTGCTGTCAAGTATAAAATTGCTAAGCAAGAAGAGGGATGTGATTTCCATCGAAACATTCACACACATTAGCAGCTGCAGGACGACATTTGGCCCTTTGAGCCCACTCTATCATTTAATAGAATCTTAGCTGATAACCTTCCATCCCCTTGCTTATCCACCTTTATCTAAAAACACTAAAAGTTTCTGCTTTTCCATCATAATTTTAGGAAGAGTTCTAAAGGCTTACGAGCTTGAGAGAGAAAATGTTGCCTCGTCTGTTTTAAATGAGCAACCCCTTATTTTTAAACCCCTTATTCTAGATTCACCCACAATTGGAAACATCCTTTCCACATCTATCTCACTGAAACATACAAGACCCTGACAAGTCTTAATTCAGGTCAGCTCACTCTTCTAAACTCCAGTTAATACATGTTTTGACTTATCCAAACTTTCCTCATGAGACAACTCGTTTCAGCTTTAGCAATCTGCTAAACCTAATAAGTTATAGGAACAGAATTAGACCATTTGGCCAAGAAAGTCTGCTCTGCCATTCAATCATTTCTTTCTTAAACCCATTCTCCTTACTTCTCCCCATAATCTTTGATCCCCTTACTAATCAACAAGGTTCTGAGCTGCTTCCAACACATTTTGTCCTTCCTTAAAATACAGAGGCCAGTGTACACAGTACTCCAGATATGGTCTCACAAGTCTCCTGTATAACAGAAGCATAATGACTTACTTTTAATGTTCTGTTTCGCTCACCAAGAACAATACATTCCATTACCTTTCCTATTACTTGCTATACCTCCATATTAACCTTTTGCAATTCATCCATTGATGCCCAGATCCATCTGAATTTCAGAGTTCTGAAATCTCTCATTTAGAGAATAAGCTCTCTATTTTTCCTGTCAAATGGCAAATTCTATATTTTTTAATATTACACCCCATTTGCTAGATATTTGTAAACTTGCTTACTTATATCCCTTTATAGCTTCCTTATGTCCTTTTCATATTTTAGTTTTCTACCTACTTATCCTTGTCTCATCAGCAAATTTAGCAACCATTCCTTCGGTATATTCATTCAAATAATTTATATAAATTCTATACCAAATTCTTAATGCATTTGAAATAAGACCGAAAAAGACTCAGTTGTGTGTATTTTGGTTTCCTGGTGACTTGGCAATTTTCTATCCAATGTGTTATACAGTACACTGTGAGCCTTTACTTTCCGCAACAACTGTTAACATAGCAACTGATCAAATGCTTTCTGAAATCTAGGTATAGTACAATTTCCTATTATCCACAGCACTAATTGATTAAACAGGGCTTCCCTTTTAAAAACTACGTAGACTCTGATCTGCTTAAATTTTACTAAATGTCTTGCTGCGATGGCTTGAATAAAGCTGCTAACATTGTAAAATTTCAAGCTTAACCTTCAGCCCTGCAAGTTTAAATTGACAATTCTAAAAATTATGTGGATGAGTACAGAAGTTAGATAAATAAATGTAAAGCAGAAAACAATAATGATATACCATCCTTAGATGTCTCTGTAAATAAAGTACATTTGCAAAATATTTAGTTGCATCTATTACTGCATTTTTTTTAAAGAAAGACAAATTCATACAGCTTAATGATATCTTAAAGTATATCAATATGTGCAGCTGGGATTGAATTGAAATATGAAGTTTGTTGCATGGCTAATTTTTAGGTCCTGGACCTACAGATAAATCTGTAGCTGTTTTCCCTTTACAGCAACCACCTCTGAAATTTTCAATTTGTTAGTATTTCTTTGAAAATCAAAAAGAACACCACAAACAGATTTTGTTAAAAGTTGAAATCCTTTCAATTTGGCAGAATGGGTTATATAATAGGGTTGCCAATTGCCCTTCAATTTCTGGACACCAGCTTGAATTTTGCCCAGACTAATACAATAGCATACAACAGCAGAAATAAATCTGCATTCCCTGCATATCCAATAGGTAGCAAATAGCTACTCCCGAGTCAGCACGAATATCTCTCTTTGGAAATTATCAAGTTTTAATCAAATACTCAAAAACGCATTGGTGCAGAGAATACTTTCAAAAGGTATGAAGCCACTTGCAAAATCTTTAGAAAAAAAAGCACAAAACTGTGGATACTGGAAATCAGAAACAAGAAAAATCTCAGAAGGTTAGGCAGCACCTGTGGAGAGAAAGCAGAATTTAGCTTTTGAGTCCAGTGATCCTTCTTAAGAACAAGTATGTTAACTCTGCTTTCTGTTCACAGATACTAAGTTTTTCCAGCAATTTTTGATTTCGCAAAGTCTCTACTTGCATCTTCTTGTGTGATGCCTCTGCTTGGAGTGCATGATACTGACAAACTGGAAAATTATAATTTCATCTTTACAATACACTCACCCAAAACAGAATCAGTTGAAGGACCTGGTCCCCATGGATCAGCTGAAGACCTCAGAACAGCAGAGGTAGTATCTGAAGTCCATGGGTCAACATTTTTAGGAAGTGCCTGTGTGGCAGATAACGTTGGAGCACCCCAAGGATCAACAGTAGCAGTTGACTTGGTATCTAGGAGCAAATAAGACTAAAATCTTAGTAACATTTTAAAAAGAAATATACTTTTAATGCCAATTTCATCAGAATAATCAACTGATCACGGAATCCATGTACATTAAAAACAAACAAAAACAGAAACAAGAGGAGAGTTTCAGCAGATTTGGCAGCATCTGTGGACAGAAAACAGAGTTAACGTTTCTGTTTTGTTTGTTTCAGATCTCCAATTGTTTGTTTTATTTAACTGGTATTTGAAATTGGGTTATCTACAAAGGATGGATATTGTCTGTTTCTGGTCATGCTATTAGAAGAAAACAAATTGATCGCAACCTAAAAGTAACAATTAAATAATTATTTTTAAAAAACATTGTTAAAGATATCTAGTACTGATGAATTACTAAATGCTCATACATTCTGTAGCATAACCCACAATACAGGTTGTGATCACACACAAAGGAAAATATTCTGACATTTGGCTGATAGTTTCTTGTTATTCATTCACTCTTGGAATGTAGGTTTACTGGCTGAGTTGCCCATTCATAGGTGTCCTTGAGAAGATGGTGGTGAGCTGCCTCCACTGATCCAATGCAAATCTATAATGGTGTTGGGGAAGGAGTTCCAGGATTTTGACCCAGCTGACGCCGAACGAATGGTGATATATTTCCAAGTCAGAATAGTGAGCGTCTTGGAGGAGAACATGCACCTGTTGGCCTTATCCTAGTTGGTAGTGGGTTTGCAAGGTGCTGTCTAAGAGAACATGGTGAATTTTCGCATTGCGCCTTGTAAGTACACACTACTAATGATCACCAGTGGTGGAGGGAATGAATGTTAGCAGATGTAATGGTAACAAAGTAGGCTGCTTTGTTCTGGATGGAGTCAAGCTTCTTGAGTATTGTTGGAGCTACATTCATTCAGGCAAGTGAGCAATATTATATCACAATTTTAACTCATGTTTTATAGATGATGGCATAGGTGAGGACTGCAGATGCTGGAAATCAGAGTTTTGATTAGAGTGGTGCTGGAAATGCACAGCAGGTCAGGCAGCATGCAAGGAGTAGGAAAATCAGCCTTTGGGAAGTTAGGATGGAGGTTACTTGCTGCAAGATTCTGAGCTTCTAATTTGCTTGTGCAACTACAATAGGTACATGGTGAGTCCAGTTCGGTTTCTGGTCAATGGTAATGCTAAAGATTTTCATTTGGAAGGGGGATTCGGTGATGATATTCTACTGAATGTCATGGGACAATGGTTTGTTTCTTTCTGGTTGGAGATGGTCACTGCCTAGTACTTTGTCACTTGTTAGACCAAACCTGGATATTGTCCAGGTCTTGTTGCATTTGGACATGGACAACTTCAATATCTGAAGAGTTGCAAATGGTGTTTAGTATTGTACACTTATTAGCGAACATTCCTCATTCTGACTTTATGATGGACGGAGCTGATGAAGCAGCTGATTACAGTTGAGCTGAGGACACTATCTCAGGAACTACTGCATAAGTGTCCTGGAGCTGAGATAAGTGATCTCCAAAAGCCAAAACCATCTTCCCTTGTTCAAATTTGTAGCTCGGGTGCTTGTTGTTGCAGTTCTGTTCGCCGAGCTGGGAATTTGTGTTGCAGACGTTTCGTCCCCTGTTCAGGTGGCATCCTCAGTGCTTGGGAGCCTCCTGTGAAGTGCTTCTGTGATCTTTCCTCCGTCATTTGTAGTGGTTTGAATCTGCCGCTTCCGGTTGTCAGTTCCAGCTGTCCGTTGCAGTGGTCGGTATATTGGGTCCAGGTCGGTGTGCTTATTGATTGAATCTGTGGATGAGTGCAATGCCTCTAGGAATTCCCTGGCTGTTCATCTTCCCTTGTGTCAGGTATTATTCCAACCAGCAAAGAGTTTTCCCCTCTGATCCCATCAGTTCTAGGTTTGATAGGATACACACTGTCAACTATGGCCTACATGTCAAAGGCAGGCACCCTCACCTCCTCTGTCCACATTTAAATTAAGGCTACAGTGAGGTCAGGAGCTGAGTGGCCCTGGTGGAACCCAAACTGAGTATCAGTTTGAGTGAGCATGTTATTGCCCAGTAAGTGTTGCTTGATAAGATTATTGATGACACCTTCCAGAGATGATGAGATGATAATTATTTAGTTAATTTATCTTGCTTTTTGTGTACAAGACATAGCTGGGCAATTTTCTATATTGTCAGGTCGATGCCAGCATTGTTGATTCACTGACAACTTGGCCAGGGTACAGCAAGCTCTGGAACACATATTCAGTACTATTGCCAGAATGATGCCAAAGTCATAGACTTTGTAGATTCCAAAACTCCTAACCATTTGTCGGTATTGTGTGGGGTGGACTGAATTAGTTGAAAATCTGTAATGCTGGGGGCTTATGGTAGAGACAGAGATGAAGCATCCACTCAGCCCATGGCTAAAGATAATTTTTTTTCCCTTCAATGAGAAGTTTTATTGACCCCCACCATTCACGACAACGTTTGGCAGATCTGCAAAGTTTAGGTCTGATTTGTTGGTTACAGAGTCGCTTAGCTTTGTCTATCACTTGCAACTTAAGCTGCTTGGCACACATTTAGTCCTGTTTCATAGCTTCACCAGGTTGTCACCTCATTTTAAGTGTGTCTGGTACAAGTCCTGACACACACTTTGCACTCTTCATTGAACCAGGGTTGATCCCCTGGCTTGATAGTAATGGGAGAATGGAGGATATGAAGGCCGTGAAGTTGTAGATTGAAGTTGTTAGAGTATAATGTGGTTGCTTCTAATGATCTGTAGCACCTCCAGGATGTCAGTGTTGAGTTGCTAGGTCAAATGGAAATCTATCCTATTTGGCATGGTTACAGTGCCACACAAACATACTGGAGAGTATCCCTGATTTGAAGAGTCCTTTTTCTCCATAAGGACTGTGGGGTGGCATGTCTTACTCATACTACACCAGCAGCTGGTAAATCAGTGAGGATGAGGTCAAATATGTTCTATATCTTGTTTAATCCACCACACCTGCTGCAGATCCAGGCTAGCACATTTGACCTTTAGGACTCAACCAGCTTGGTCAGTAGTGATACTGTCAAACCACTGTTGATGGATGACATTGAAGTTCCTCATCCAGGGTACATTCTGCACCTGTATCACAAAGTTTCGTCCTAATCATGTTCAACATGGAGGACAGCTGATTCATCAGCTCAGAGGCGGTGCAATGTGACAATCAGTAGATTTCCTTGCTCATGTTTGACCTGATGCCTTAAGATTTTGCAGGGTTTACAGTCAATGCTGAGGGCTCCTAAGACAATTCCTTCCCGACCGTATGCCACTGTGCCGCCACCTCTACTGCTGCTCAATGGTACAGGTCATATTCAGGCAATATGATAGTTCCGGGTGCTCCAGTTTCCTCCCACAGTCCAAAGATGTGCGGGTCAGGTGAACTGGCCATGCTAAATTGCCCGTAGTGTTAGGTAAGGGGTATGTGTTTGGGTGGGTTGTGCTTCAGCATGTACGTGTGGACTTGTTGGGCCAAAGGGCCTGTTTTCTGTACTGTAAGTAATCTAATCTAATGTTTTTGACATTTTCTGTAAAATAGGATTCTATGAGTCAAACCATTTTTTAAATCGTCTGTGAGCTCTTCTAATTTTGGAACGTTAGTACAACGTTACTAAAGAGTACTTTGTAAGGTTGGCAGTGCTGTGTTTGCCATTGTGATTCCAAGTGCTTTAGTCAGTGTCAGGTGGCCTGTCCATCTATGCTAAGCCATTTCAGAGGGCAGCTAAGAATCAATCACACAGCTGTGGATTTATAGTCACACAGGCCAGACCAAGCAAAACATTTTTTTTCCTTTATTCATTCCTGGGATGAGGGCATAACTAGCTAGTACAACATTAATTGTCCATTCTTAATTGCCCAGTTCAGAGTCAACCAGATTGCTGTGGGTCTGAAGTCACATGTAGGTCAGACTAAGTAAGGATGACAGATTTCCTTCTTAAAGGTCATCAGTGAATCAGATGGGTTTTTTCTGACTATTGACAATGGACTTATGATCAACATTAGACTTAGTTCCAGATTTTTTTTTACTGAATTCAAATTCCACCATCTGCCATGAAGGGATTTGAATCTGGGTCCTCAGAACATTCCCCGAGTTCTGGATGAATAGTCCAGCAATAATATCACTAGGCTATTATTGACAGATTGCTTGGTGAAACAGAAGGGATTTTAATGACAATCGACAATAGTTTCATGGTCATTTGACTTTAAATTCCAGATTTTCAATGAATTCAAATTCTACCAACTGCCATGGCTTCAAATCTGGATCCCCAGATCATTATCTGTGTCTTCTGAGTTACTAGGCCATACGTTTTAAGCCATACTGTATTCTGGTTGCTTGATACCTTATGGAAGATTAGCTATCTCTGCAATTCCAATATGTTAATTTGGGATGATACGTTTCATATTTAAGTATTAAATAACTAAAAGTTATTTGTAGGATAGCCAAAAGTTAGCAATGAAAAACAAAAGGGAAACATTCTGGAATAAAAGTTAACATAATTTGCAAAAAAGGGATTTAGTACCAAAATTTAAATTTATTAGTTAGATTAGAAATTAAAGGACCCGCAATGTTATTTTTACACACAATGCAACGGACAGTACAAGTAATCTTACCAACAGATTGCCATGGATCTGATGCTACTGGACTGCTTGCTTCTCCCCATGGGTCATTTTTTTCTATAGAAACAGGTCGAACAGATACTCCCCACACTACAGGTTTTTGTGTTGCTGCAGTTGGCAAGGGATCCATGAGAGTAACCATGGATGCCTGTTATTTAATTGGGAGAAGGGAAGAAAAGAAGTAAGTTATCCAACAAAAAATACTACAAAAAAATGCCAGAGTGAAATATGAAGCAATTCTGACCTGGGATCTATTCAGGTTGATACATCAGAGTACTTTTAGTAGATTTTTAAGGATTATAAAATGGAATACATTTTTAAGAAGTGTTTCCTCTGTGCACTTACCACTTTTTTGTTCCCAAATATAACTTTAGGTTATGCAATTGATAATCTTAGGCTTGATTTTATCCAGCTGAAAATTCAATTCATTTTCAGATTTAAAGTTGGGTCCTTACTTTCAGGACTGAAATTTATGAACAATGTTTTTTGGGAAGGATGCAAACAGCACAAAAAACTTCCCTTCTGGTATTTCTTCCCTGTACTGTCCACAAGTACAAGAGTGAGCGAACTAATTTCTCCCAATGTCACTTTCAAGTAGCTGCAGAATCTATGCAAGGAGGATAAACTAACTTTTTTTTTGTGTAAAGTCTTCATCATCTGACTTTCCTCTCCCATAACAGCATAATTATGGTGAGACATCAGGAAGTGGAAATATTTCCAACCTCCATGACACAATGACAATCAACACCGTGATCTAGCAGCTGGATCATTTTCTCTTAAGTGTACATTTAAAGTAGACTTCACACCCTTACTGCTAAGTAATTCATTTCATCAGTCTCCAGAAAGGTAAACAACAATTCCGAAAGGACAGTAGCACACATGATTAGCAAAAAATAACATTTTAAGCCAATACTATTACAGTGATATAATATTTTAAAAATGTTTTAATTATATTGGCTACAAAAGTCAACCATATATTCTATTGCCAAAAAAAATTAAAACAGGCCACTGAATCACAAGATACTCTAAATATTTATTACTACTGAATCAAAGTTCCACCTTCCCAATATTAATTCCCAAAATTAATTCAAAGCTAAAACAAACTTACAGGCCTTGAAAACTGATTTAAAAAACCCCTAGAAAATATAAAAAGAACAAAAGCAGGTTGTTGGTCCTAATAGGTCATTGTTAGTGTTTATGTCCATTAGTCTTCTTCACATTTCATTCAATCCCTTTGGAATATGTTCCTATTCTTTCTTCACTTGCTTGCCCACCTTCCCATTAAGTGCATCCTACACTATTCAACTCAACAATGTAACAGCAAGTTAACCACCTTGTGATACTGATGGCTTCCAGATTATATTCAGAAGCAGCAATCATAACTCTCACCTTTTTCTTCTTTGGAGCTGTGCTACCCACTACTACAGCTGAATTTCTGCGGCTCTCCTCCAAGGCCATCTGAAGTCGAAGATCATCACCACGGCGAAGACGATCCTCCTGATGAGAATTACAGTGCAAAGTTATAAAGCATTCCCTTTGTATGCAGTGACAGGTTAATTAGGGTACATATTGACAGATGAATTAATAAGACCAAGGCATGACAGCAACTTCAGAAAACTCAAATCTGCCTAAAGAGAATAAAAGAATAAAAAGACATTTGTCACACAAATTTCAAGACAATATGGGGAAAGAAAAGGGAAAAATTAGAATTTCCAGAGAGACAATCTGAACATATGCAAACAATATCCAAGTTAGATAATCTCCTGTTAAAAGATTATGGGTTGCAAGCGAGAACAATTTGCTCACACAAATTCTGCATTAATTGAGTACATTTCTTTGCTAGTTATCTCAACATGGAATGTATTCAACGTCATGCTACTCAGTTCTAAACCAAATACAGTAACCAGTAAAAGCTACTCGGACAATGAATGTACATATTTTCTCTCAGATCAGAGGCAGTGTTTAGCACTTCACACGCTTCTCTCAGCAGTAGCAATCAAATACAATTGTCTACCTAGGAACTTCCGTGTCACTAGTCATGGGCTCTGTGGGTCTTTACGTGGCTGATGAGCTCAATCCTAGAGTTGCACCTTTGACTACACATTTGGGAGGTGGAATTGGTCCCTGGCCTTGTAATTGTTGCCATTCATTTCTCTAGTTTCTCTTCTGTACTCCCTCTTGCCAATGTATGTTCTCAAAGAATTGTGTCCTTTCACACTGGCGCTTGCAACAAGTCGGCTTCTTCTGAACAAGGTCTTTCAAGTGCTGAAATCTATAATGCATTTCTTGAGGGAAGCCTTGAGGTAGTTTTTGAAATGCTTCCTTTGTGGTCCTCTCATTAGAGTGCGTTCCTGGAAATGCATAAAGATGATCTTCTTTGGCAGTTGGAACTCAAGCATCCTAAGCACATGATCAACCCAGTAAAGTTGGCTTGAATGATCATGGCCTCTATGCTGCTGTCACTGTTGCTTCAAGAATGCTGGCATCAGAGAAGGGCAGACTTCTCAAGATAGGTCAATATTGCATCTAATGTTGGTTACTATTTTGTGAGCTTTACAAGTGAAAATGTACAAAGAATTACAGAGGTCTTGGTGCACAGTGCCTGGAAGAACAAAATTGCTGGGACTATTTTTCTAAACTTGACAATTACATGACCGAGGCATCATAATGAGATCATGTAGAATTAAAATATAATTTGTGTCACTTAAGGCAATTCCTTATGTTGTTATCAAGTGTTGCATCTGGTGCCCCTGAAAACCTTCAATAAATGTACAAATTGGTTTTTGCTCATTAGGAATGCACAGGACTGGTAACATTTTCAGTTTCCTTCACAACAGTATTGATTGTTCAATTCCATTTGCCTTCAAGAAGATGGTAGTCCCCTTCAACTCCATTTTGATTTAGCCCTCTCTATACCTCTCCCTTACCTTTGATGGTTTTCATTGCCCTTAACAAGCTTTGCACGTAAATTATTCAATTATAAACACGGGTGATTTACTGGAGGTGATTAACAGATGAAAAAAAACCACAGATAGTTTGGTGACAGGGCGAAAAAAAAAAGTTGCATCTAACAGCATTCCTAGATGTAAAAAGAGCTGGATTATTTAATGGTTAATAGATTTACAAAGTATTACCGATGATGAAAAATAAAATCATTCACTTGCATGTAAGAGAATTTCAGGATATGAAAAAAAATGGCACCTCTTTGAACCACTTGAATCCATTCAGGTGCACTCATTGTGCTGTTAGGAAAAAAATTTCAGAATTCTGACCCAGTAAGAGTAAAGGGACAATGATACAGTTTCAAATCAAGTTGGTCCTTGGTTTGGAGGGGAACTTGCAGATGATACTCTTCCCGTGATCTGCTGTACTTATCCTCCTAGGTGGTGAACATAAGATACTGGATGAGCTGTTGCAGTGCATCTGTGGGTGTCTTGTATGGTTTCTACTGTATCCTCTAGTAGAGGAAGAAAGCGTTTAAGCTGATTAATTGGAAATCAATAAACAGCTGCTTTGTCCCGAAGTGTCCAGCTTGTGAAAACACAGTTGGAGTGGTCACAATCATCTAGGCAAGTAGAATATTCCATCACACTTGTATCTTGTGGAATGTAGAATGTTTTTGGGGAGTCAGGTTCACAGTTAATTGGCACCAAATTCCTCCCTCTGACCTTCATTTGTAGTCAGCTTATTTGTATGGTTAATCCAGTTAGGTTTCTGGACTCAGTGACGGTAATGCCATTGAACATCAAGGGCAGATAGTTACACCTTCTCTTAAAGGAAATAACATTAATTCCATACAAGTGCCAGATAATGGCCATTTGTCACTTATCAACCAAAATCTGAATTTCATCCAGATCTTGTTGCATTTAGGCAAAAACTATGTTGTATCTCAGGGTACTGGAATGGTATAGAACATAGTGCAATAATCAGAAAACATTCTGACTTCTGTGAAAAAGGAATAACTTCCAACAATAACCATATTCCTTTGTGTCAGGTAGTACTTCAACCCATGGAGAGTTCTGCTCCTGATTTTCGGTGACTATTTTGTTCTTTGATGCCATACCCAGTTAAAATGCAGAAATTATTCTAAACTCTGCTTACGTTCAGCTCTTTTACCAAAGCTGGAATCAGGTCGGGCACTGAGTAGTCCTGCAGAATGAACACGGAGCTCTGATAAATAATTATTGATATATCAGAAGCCCCTCAGAAAACTGTCAATGATACCTTTCATCAGCTTTCCAATGGTCAAAAGCAGATTAATGAGATAGTAATTGTGTGGGTTAGATTTATCTTGCCATTTTTGCTGGACTGGATAGATCTAAGCAATTTTTCAATATAGTAGATGCCAATATTGTAGCTGTACTAGAATTGCTAAGCTAGGAGAATGGATAATTCTGCAGCACAATTCTTCAGTGTATGGCAGTTGCATTGTCAGGATCCATGGCCTTTGTAGTATCCAGCGCTTTCAGCTGTTTTGATAGTAATTGAAGTGAATCAAATTGGACGAATGCTGGGACTTGTGATAGTGGAGATCAAAAGGGTGGCTGAGAAGGATTATTAACTCAACAATTATTTGAACATGGTTGGAAATGTGTCCACCTTGTCTTCTGCATTGAAATATTGGAGGACCCCAATAATCGAAGGGAATGAGGGGGCTAATAATAAACAAGCTAGAAGCTGCAATTTCCATCGACTCTGGTGGGATGCCGCCACCACCAACCTCTCATTCTTCTCCCTTCCCTTGTCAGCATTTCGCAGGGATTGTTCCCTCCTGGACATCCTGGTCCACACCACCTCCAATGCCAATTCTGCCCCATTCCTGATGAAGGGCTTATGCCCGAAACGTCGAATTTCCTGCTCCTTGGATGCTGCCTGACCTGCTGCCCTTTAACCAGCAACACATTTTCAGCAATTCTCCCCCATGCCAACTTTCTATAAAATCACAAGGTGCAACACTTTCCTCTTTATCTTCACACTATCCAAGTCTCCAAACACACCTACCAAGTGAAGCAGCAATTTACCTGCACTTATTCAATCTTGTCGCTGTAGTCACAGTTCACAATGTGGTTTCCTCTACAGTAGGAAGACAAATTGCAGGATAAGTGACTGTTTTCCAAAGCACCTAGCATCCATCCACAAAAATGACCCTGAGTTCCAGTTGCCTGCCACTTCAACACACTGCAGTGTTGCCGAGTCAACATTTTTGTCTTGGGCCTGCTGCAATGCTTATGGGATGTTCAGTGAAAGCTAGAAAAATACAGTGCTCAGTGGTTAACACTGCTGCCTCGCAGCGCCAGAAACCTGGGTTCGATTCCTGCCTCAGGAAGTGGAGTTTGCACATTCTCAGTGTCTGCAGGGTTTCCTCTGGGTGCTCCGGTTTCCTCCCACAGTCCAAAGATGTGCAGGTCAAGTGAATTTGCCATGCTAAATTGCCCATCGCGTTAGGTGCATTAGTCAGGGGTAAATATAAAGTAGGGAAATGTGTCTGGGTAGGTTGTTCTTTGGAGGGTCAGTGTGGACTTGTTGGGCTGCAGGGCCTGTTTCCATACCGTAGGGAATCTAATCTAAACAATCTAAAATAGCACCCAATTTTCTACTTGGCTGCCCTACAGCCTTCAGGGCTCAATACAGAGTTCAATAATTTTAGAACCTGAACATGTCCTGCTTTACCCATCTCCAAATCACAGGCCCTGGCATGACATGAACTGTTTCTAGCACATCTCCCCCAACCTATTTTCATCTACTTATGGTGCCTTTTATCAGCTTTTTTCTTTCTCCTTAACATACGATCATCCAATCTTTTGTCTGCCTGTCATTTTGGTGTCTCTCTGGGCTCCAACTCTCCCTATCCATTCATTATTTCTGCCCTGACCCCTATCTACAGCATATATACCACCTTTTCCTAGCTATCAGTTCTAAAAAGGGTCACTGGACTTAAAAAGTTAACTTTGCTTTCTCTCCACAGATGGTGCCAGACCTGCTGAGTTCCTCCAGAAATTCCTGTTACTGTTGTTGATAATCAAGAGCTAATTGGGTTTAGAATGTTTCTATAAATATGATTTGGAGATGCCGGTGTTGGACTGGGGTGTACAAAGTTAAAAATCACAACACCAGGTTATAGTCCAACATGTTTAATTGGAAGCACACAAACTTTCGGAGCGACGCTCCTTCATCAGGTAATTGTGGAGGGCTCGATCGTAACACAGAACTTATAGCAAAGATTTGCAGTGTGATGTAACTGAAATTATAAATTGAAAAATTGATTGTTTGTTAAGCCTTTCATCTGTTAGAATACAGTAATAGTTTCACTTCTTTCACATGTAAATCACAAAACCCTGCTTTTTAAAGTTGCATTCTCGGGTTAGCTGCTAACAATGGTGATAGCTAGACAATATGTTGAAGGTGTTAGCCCCTTGAGTTCTCTGTCTGTGACCTGATGTTTAGATTGATTCTAATCTAATAAGTGAGATAACAGTTTTACATAAATTCCTGCAGTTTTTGAGCTCAGAGTTCTACATGAATGTATGCAGTTTTTGAGCAAAGTGCAATGTAACTCTGCAATACAAATTCACCCCACAAAATATATGTGTGCATGTGGGTCTTTGTCTGTGTGTGTGTTTGTCTGTCTGGGGTAGGGATTGAGAGTGTGAGAAAGTGTTCACTTCTTTCATGTGTAAATCACTTATTAGATTAGAATCACTCTAAACATCAGGTCATAGACAGAGAACACAGGGGGCTAACACCTTCAACACACCCCCACCGACTCCCACAGCTACCTGTATTACACCTCTTCCCACCCTACCTCTTGCAAAAATGCCATCCCGTATTCCCAATTCCTCCGCCTCCGCCGTATCTGCTCCCAGGAGGACCAGTTCCACTATAGAACACACCAGATGGCCTCCTCCTTTAGAGACCACAATATCCCCTCCCATGTGGTTAAAGATGCCCTCCAACGCATCTCGTCCACATCCCACACCTCCGCCCTCAGACTCCACCCCTCCAACCGTAACAAGGACAGAACACCCCTGGTGCTCACCTTCCACCCTACAAACCTTCGAATCAACCAAATCATCTGCTGACATTTCCACCACCAGGGATATATTTCCCTCCCCACACCTTTCCGCCTTCCGCAAAGACTGTTCCCTCCGTGACTACCTGGTCAGGTCCACAACCCCCTACAACCCACCCTCCCATCCTGGCACCTTCCCCTGCCACCGCAGGAACTGTAAAATCTGCGCCCACACCTCCTCCCTCACCTCTATCCAAGGTCCTAAAAGGAGTCTTCCACATCCAAAGTTTTACCTGCACATCCACTAATATCATTTATTGTATCCGTTGCTCCCGATGCGGTCTCCTCTACATTGGGGAGACTGGGCGCCTCCTAACAGAGTGCTTTAGGGAACATCTCTGGAACACCCGCACCAATAAACCACACCGCCCCATGGCCCAACATTTCAACTCCCCCTCCCACTCTGCCGAGGACATGGAGGTCCTGGGACTCCTTCACCGCCGCTCCCTCACCACCAGACATCTGGAGGAAGAACGCCTCATCTTCTGCCTCGGAATACTTCAACCCCAGGGCATCAATGTGGACTTCAACAGTTTCCTCATTTCCCCTTCCCCCACCTCACCCTAGTTCCAAACTTCCAGCTCAGCAGTGTCCCCATGACTTGTTCTGACTTGTTCTACCTACCTAGCTCCTTTTCCACCTATCCACTCCACCCTCTCCTCCCTGACCTATCACCTTCATTCCCTCCCCCACTTACCCATTGTACTCTATGCTACTTTCTCCCCACCCCCACCCTCCTCTAACTTATCTCTCCACGCTTCAGGCTCACTGCCTTTGTTCCTGATGAAGGGCTTTTGCCCGAAACGTCAATTTCACTGAACTTTGGATGCTGCCTGAACTGCTATGCTCTTCCAGCACCACTGATCCAGAACCTTCAACATATTCTCTAGCTATCACCATTGTTAGCAGCTAACCCTTTAAAAAGGGTTTTGTGATTTACATGTGAAAGAAGTGAAACTATTACTGTATTCTAACAGATGAAAGGCTTAACAAACAATCAATTTTTCAATTTATAATTTCAGTTACATCACACTGCAAATCTTTGCTATAAATTCTGTGTTACGATCGAGCCCTCCACAATCACCTGGTGAAGGAGCGTCGCTCCGAAAGTTTGTGTGTTTCCAATTAAACCTGTTGGACTATAACCTGGTATTGTGTGATTTTTAACTCTAAATATGGCAGCTAGTAATCAATGGGTTGAGTGTTTCATGAAGTATAGGTAACTGAAATAATATGCTGAAATAAGAGTGCACCTAATTTTGTTTAAAATCATTTAAAATTAAAAGAATAAAACTGTTTTAGAATTTAATATTGGTAGCAGGGGATGGTTGAGTCAAAATAAAGTTTTGGGATATAATTACTGAAGAAGGGCTCATGCTCGAAACGTAGATTCTCCTGCTTCTTGGATGCTGCCTGACCTGCTGTGCTTTTCCAGCAACACATTTTCAGCTCTGATCTCCAGCATCTGCAGTCCTCACTTTCTCCTAGAAGATATAATTACTCACCCAGTTTTCTGACAATGAGCCTTATGACAAGTGGAAGAATTAAGTTACAATGTGGGCCTGGTTTACTTATTCACTAAACAGGAAGCAAAATATGGCCTTTACTTGCTTTGGAACAGAAAGACAAGCGCCAAGAAGCAAAAGCTTTTTTTAAAAAAAGAATTGAAACTTGGCCTGAACACAGATGAAGGTTTGGATAGATAGCTAACTTTCAAGGATAAAGTTAATCAAAAAGATGATTTATTCTCTGCCTGATGTGTGTGGTCAGATTTTCACAAATTCAGACAGACTGAAGGTAGTGCTATAGTAGAGTCCATAAAGGAATTTAATAGGTTGTACACGAGACTGCAGAAATTTGATTGGAAACTCTCTATTCATGCTGACATATACATTTTTGGACTGTGCTGAAGTATCAAATATGGACTGACTTTATTTTTACAATATTTAAAAATTTATGCATAAACATACACAAGAACAAGTGTCAAAATCACAAAAAAAATTTCTTAGGAAAGCATTCCTTCCCAGCAACATTCACTGCACAAAGTGGACCATCAGTGATAGGACAGAAAAAGAAGGACACAATGTTATCTAATAGGTGAGAGCAACTATATACAGGTCATAGGCAACTGTATGAAAGGAAAACTTCAAAACAGAAATTAGATAATTTTAAGAAGCAAAGTAAATTTGGGGTGTAGAAAGAAGTGCCTATGGGACAACCAGTCTTATAACCGAGGTGGTTATGCATCAGAAATCACCAACAGAACTTGTAAGGCTAAAGCAAGGCTAGTTGCATGAAGTTTTGAAGAAAAACTTAGATCAAGATACAAAAGTAGATTTAGCAACGACAGGATAGCATTGACATTTTTTTGGCTTCATTTACTATGAGTCCTTGGAAGAGCAGTTCAATTGTGTGTTTCTGTGCTGTACATCTCTAGAACCCTAACTGATATTGAAGCTGCATTTTCACAGTGAAGTCAGCTTAAGAGGAAGGGTTTCTTCATTGTCCAAAAGAGGTACCAAAAGTAGCGGGGATACTCAAAGTTATTTAACTGTATATATGGCCCTAATGATGCCTCTATAGTTTGGTACTTCCAATTAAGGTGTCTCTTACTAAAATTGGGCTGTTTTCAGTTAATAGCATACCCGGTCATGTTTTACTGGCATCATAAGGGGCAGCTTTCAGATATTTTTATGAGACATATAAAATTTTTTTTAAGGTGGGGTAAGGAGTGAATTTAAAGATATCATCTTAAATGGCCTTAAAGCAGAATTTAAATTTGTAAGTCATGGCTTCTGGGAGATTAAGTACATTGGATTGGAAGTCAGGCAGAATGGATCAAATATCACTTTCATCGATAATCTTGTTTAGAACACTCAGGACCTATTGCTATTATTCAAAATAGAGCTTCACAAAAAGATGCACTGGTTTCCAAAACAAAAATAGAAGAATTGCAAAGTCTCATTGGATAGCTGAATTCCCTGGCACCCAAACAACACCACTTGCCAGTTTCTGAAGTATTAGCATTCCATACAACTACAAAAGAAATCCCAAGGCAGAAGATGCTATTCAAACAAACAAGAAAAAAAACAAAATAAATTAGAAACTGAGCAACATGTTTTGAAATTTCCATATTTGGAAGATACCAAAAACAAATTAGATTAAAAAATTGACTTGATAGTAAAGACAAGAGGGTGGTGGAAGATTATTTTTTTGGACTGGAGGCCTGAGACTGGCAGTGTTCCGCAGGGATTGGTTCTGGGTCCACTCTTGTTAGTTATTTATAAAAACAATTTGGATGAGGAGAATTTAGGAGGCACAGCTACTAAGTTTGTGGATGACACCATAATTGGCGGTCTAGTCGACAGTGAAAGTAATTACATTAGATTACTTACAGTGTAGAAACAGGCCCTTCAACCCAAGTTCACACTGACCCTCCGAAGACCAACTTAGCATGGCCAATTCACCTAACTGCACGTCTTTGGACTGTGGAAGGAAACCGGAGCACGCGGAGGAAACCCACGCAGACACGGGGAGAATGTGCAAACTCCACACAGACAGCTGCCCAAGGTGGGAGTTGAACCCGGGTCTCTGGCACTGTGAGGCAGCAGTGCAAACCACTGTGCCACCCCATTGTGATCTTGATCAATTGAGCCGATGGGCTAAGGAGTGTTGATGGAGCTTAATTTGAATAAATGAGAGATATTGCATTTTGGTAAAATAAACAAAGATAGGACTTATACAGTTAATGGTATGGCCTTGGGCATTGTTGTACAGAGACCTAGGGGCTCAGGTATGTAATTCTTTGAAAGTTGCATCACAGGTAGGTAAGGTGATTAAGATGACATTTAGCAGATTATTCTTCATTTTTCAGAATAGTGAGTATAGGAGTTGGGATGTCATGTTGAGATTGTACAGGACATTGGTGAGGCTACTTTTGGGGTACTGTGTACAGTTCTGACTACCCTGCTATTGGAAGGATATTATTAAATTGGAGAGGGTTCAGTAAAGATTTGCCAAGATGTTCCCAGGTCTGGAAGATTCGAGTTATAAGGAGAGGCTAGAAATGATAGGAATTTTTTCACTGCAGCTAGGTTAAGGGGTGACCTTATAGAGGTTTATAAAATCATGAAAGGCACGGATAAGGTGAAGAGCTAAAGGCCTTTTTCCCTAGGGTGGGGGAATTCAAAATTGGGAGGCATACTTTTAAGGTGAAAAGAGACGGATTTGAAAAGGGACCGGAGAAGAACCTTTTTCACAGAGGGTCATTAAATATGTGGAATGAAATGCTAGAGGAAGTGAAAGATGCAGATGCAGTAACAACATTTAAAAGGCACTTGGGCAAGTACATTAATAAGAAAGGTTGAGGAGGATTTGGGCCAAACACAGGCAAGTGGGACTAGTTTAGTTTGTGAAACTTGGTCAGCACGGACGAGTTGGACTGAAGGATCTGTTTCTGTGCTGTTTGACTTATGAATCTATGAAGCTTGTTTTTCATGATGCTTCTTAAGAATCTGACAGATTTGTATAAATGGAGAGTCTTGCAAAGGGAAGTAAATGATGGTTGGGGAGGCAGAAAAGTCAGCAGATCTAGTGAACTAATAGATATGGCATTTTTCTTCAGTGAAAATATTGTGATAAATCCTTTTAAAATGGACTAAGCAGCAATACCAATGTTGCTACCTCTATGGAGTCTGTTCTGCCAGTGGCGCAGGGTCCATCTAGAGATGGTAATGAGGGGTCTAGGAAACCGGATAGAAAGTGAGGACTGCAGATGCTGGAGATCAAAGTCAAGAGTGTGGTGCTGGAAAAGCACAGCAGCTGAGACAGCATCTGAGGAGCAGGAAAAGAGACCTTTTGGGCATAAGCCTTTCATTGGGAATGAGGCTTGTGGGCCATGGGGTTGAGAGATAAATGGGAGGTGGGTGGGGCTAGAGGTAAGGGTAGCTGGGAATTCAACAGGTAGATGAAGGGGAGGGATAAGGTGATAGATCGGAGAGGAGGGTGGAGCGGATAGATAGGAAAGGTGGTGGACAAGTCAAGAGGGCAATGCCGGGTTGGAGGCTGGGGACTGAAATAATGTGGGGGGAGGGAAAATGAGGCAACTGTTGAAATCCACATGTGGTTGCAGGGTCCCAAGGCAGAATATGATTTGTTCTTCCTCCAGGTATCAGGTGGTAAGGGTTTGGCGATGGAGGTGGCCCAGGGCCTGCATGTCTGTGGCAGAGTGGGAGGGGGAGTTGAAGTGTTCAGCCACGGAGCAGTGGGGTTGGTTGGTGCGGGTGTCCCAGAGATGTACTCTGAAACAATCCGCAAGGAGGCAACCTGTCTCCCCAATGGACAGGAGACCACATCGGGTGCAACGATACAGTAATGACATTGGTGGAGGTACAGATAAATCTCTGTCAGATGTGCAACTGTGAATGCCCACTGAGCGCATCTGTGCATACCATGACACTGTCCTGTCCCCCTTAGTCGAAGAATTCCCTACCTACATTTGAAACACCACCCATGCCCTTCACCTCCTCCAAGATTTTCGTTTTCCCAGCCCCCAACACCTCATCTTCACCATAGACATCTAGTCCCTATACACAGCGATCTGCCACAACGAAGGCATCCAAGCCCTCCACTCCTTGACCTATCAATCACCTTTCCCATCTATCTGCTCCACCCTCCTCTCCTATTTATCAGCTACCTTCCCTCTAGCCCCACCTCCACCCATTTATCTCTCAGCACCCCCCGGCCCACAAGCCTCATTCCCGATGAAGGGCTTATGCCCAAAACGTCGACTTCTCCTGCTCCTTGGATGTTGCCTGACCAGCTGTGCTTTTATAGCACCATATTCTTGGCTCTACGAAACTGGATGCAAAATATATTGCAGTGATCAAGTCTATTTCAGGCTGTTGCTTGATTAGTACACAGGACAACTCTTAAATTTCAGTCTTAGACCCCAGATGTTGGTAAGAAAACATTTTCAGGGACAGCTGGGTATGGCATACCATTATCGTCCCTGATCCTAGATTTATGTCGGATATTCTGTGCTATTTTGTTACCTTTTGACATTACTCTTGCAGTTTTATACAACTGAGTAGCTTGCTCAGCCCTTCAGAGGGCAGCTCAAAGCCAAATGCATAGTCTATAATACTGATTGAGGATGATCAACCATGATCATAATGAATGGTGGTGCTGGCTCGAAGGGCAGAATGGCCTTCTCCTGCACCTATTGTCTCCTGTCTATTACATTTATGGGAGTTTGAACTCACGTATGGTCTGGCCAGATAAGGGAGGTAGATTTCTTTCCCAAAATGACATTTGGTTCACCAATGGTTTTCATGACAATGCAATAGTTTCATGATCATCATTACTGAAATTAACTTCTAAATTTAACTAAATGAATTTTTGAAATTAGAAGTTAAATTCCACAAGATGCTGTTATGAGATTTGAATCCCTGTCTCTTCAGGATTAGCCTAGATTAGTTTTAGCTCTGGATTAGTCCAGTAACAGTATGTCTAGAGACCTCACAAAAAAAGTGTTACAATGCTCAAGAAACTTATTTATACTGCTTACTATGATTGGATTGATAAAAGCTTTATCTGTACAAAATGCACTGATGGAACAAAAGTGTATTATGATGTTTATATGCTATGGTTAAAATGCAAGGCTTTCCAACTTAATTAGTTGTGATGCTCACCATGCTGCTTAAGGGGAGTATCAGGTACCAAATTTCATTTACAAGCTCAAATCTTTTCCAGTTTGTTATAGTCAACTAAAGATTATCCTCCTTGTGCACAGGAATAATCATACCACTCCAAGATTAAATGCTTAGGCATATCGTTCCAGCAGCCAACTCATTATCCAAATTTTGCAGATCTGCAGTATTCTGATGATATATCTAGCCTGGCCCACTAATGTAACCTGTACAGCTAGCTGTCACCTGGGCTGGTACTTTTCTCACTCAGCATCAAATAATCCTCCACATCACCATCCTAATAGTCAGCAGGGAAAACTTACCAAGTTGTAAGAGCCAGAAGTTGAGTAAAAGAAAATCCAAAATAAAAATTAAGAATCAGAGGAAGAATGCAAACAAAATGTTATACTCTTCTTTATCTCTTATAGCAAAGATAAAATTGATATCATTTTCCCTCTTTTGGGTGCTGTTGCATTACTGTACTACATGCAACCATGTGAAACAAAGCCTCAACACTTGCTTATTTCATTTCAAAAAGGAAAAGGTTAGTTTATCTTCTCCTGAGATGATGCAAGGGTGTTCATCAGATTTAAAGTTAGGAGATCAACTGAACTAGTCTATATTAAACTGTTCTATGAATTTTTAGAAGACAAATAGATTTTGTAAAGTCTCCAGACTATCAAACTTTAGAGATCCTTTGTTTAAACATAACGCATTCCTTTAAAAATATACAAACTTAATATATCAGATTACAGATATCAACAAGCAATTGCCTATTGTGAACAGATCACAATCTGATTTTGATAAGTAACATACAAGGAACATGGAGCAAACTATTCATAAATGTACCTGTTCTGCTGCTTCCCGACTCATGGCTAAAGCCAACTGCAGCTGAAGTTCTTCTTCTCCACTGGTTTGTGGTCTAGCCTGTTCTAATTCTGATGAAGCTCGTGGAGACGTTGCTAAAACAAAAAAAAAGCATCCATTAAAACTGAAAAGATCAAAAAATGTTTACGCATTCCAACTTTATTTCATGACACCTTCAGAGTCACAAACTGAAGATACTTATAATATCAACAGTATCCACTACAGAGTGTACTAACTGCAACTGGCTACTCTGGCTACTATTAGAGTAAAAATACACCCACTTTCAAGAAAGATGAACACATTTCATAATGTAGCTTAATTCTGACAGGTACATTTGACTTTAAACGAATATCAACTTTCCACATGCACTTTGGTTTTGATAGCAACTTGACTGTTAAGTCTAGTGTTGGCCATTGAAAAATAGAGTAAAGAATAAAGAACATTTAATTTTTTTACTCCATTTCTCAATACACAGATTGCAGACGTTTGGTGGCATGGTTCAAAATTTGCATTTTAAAATTGCTAACAAATACATTTATGAAAATTTAAAAGATGTATTGAACAAACTTCTATCCAACTACAACTCATTTCCCCTCAAATTATTCTCGCACTCTGAATTACAAACTGAAATCCTAGTGAGCACAGCTTTAAAGATTATAGAGGAGCTGAGCAAAACACTGTTAAACAAGGCAGTGTCAGGGACATTAACTTGGCCTACTGTACTCAAGTTTGAGAATAGTGGTGTCAAACATAGCATTAAACTCAGTTATTGAACACTAGTCTTCTCTACATTTCTGTACAATACAAAGTGCTAAAAGGGGTGGTGATTCATCAAAAGTTAGATCTTCCAATCAATACAAGCAGCCATCAAGTGATACAGAAAGCTATTTGAACCAACAAAACTCCACCTCCTCTACTGGCTGACAACCCAAGTCTTCATTGTGAAGGAACCTGCAAGGCTAGGATTGGGCTTCTAAGCCATCTAAAAATCCATAGCCAACACTAATAGCTTACTCCTACCTAACTTTCTGCCAGTAAAGAAGCATTTTCAACAAAGATACTGACTGGCAAAGGTTCAGTCTTAAAACGTTTTTAACAGAAAGAATTCATTCATAATTCAGCCAATTACCAAAAACAGAGATTGAATTATTGTGTGGTTTCTCTGCAGCTGTCTAATACTGGTAGAAATACATTACACTAGTGAATTATCTTTAAGAAAATTTCAAGTTTCTTCACTGATGTAGAAGACTGATGTATCAACTAAAATGCAAGAAATTGGATGTGGGAAATAGTGACAAGTTTTAACCTTATCAGAGAGATTTGGATGGCAAATGAAGAATTGACCACAGAAGCCCACCAAAACTGCAAGAGTCATGGTATTCATTTCAAATTTCCTTCTTGAGCATTTGTATTGGAAGCTAATTAAGCTTAGCAAGAACAGGTGATACCAGGATGTAATGTGAACCAAGATAGAGGCAATTAGGTTTTGGATAAGTTTGAATGTATAAACATTAGATAATAGACGGCTAGAAAAGCAAGTCTAAAAATGAGTAAAGCACAGTAGGGGTTTCAGAGTACGGGAGATGAAGTAGTTACAGAATGGGCAACGTTATACTGGCAGAAACTGGTCATCGCAGTGATGAATAGGACACAAGGAATACAAGCTCAAATCTTATCAGGACACAGCAACTTGCTTCAACTCTAGCATAAGCAGCATGGGAGGTTGCAATCATGACAAACATGTTTATGATAACATGTTGTTCTCACTGTCAAGCTGGAAGGGAGACTGGTTAGCATGGTTAGATCTCATGGAATATAGGGAGAAATAGCCATTTGGATACAGAACTGGCTCAAAGATAGAAGACAGAGGGTGGTGATGGTGGAGGATCGTTTTTCAGACTGGAGGCCTGTGACCACAAGTATCAGTGCTGGGTCCACTACTTTTCATCATTTATAGAAATGATTTGGATGTGAACATAGGAGGCATAGTTACTAAGTTTGCAGATGACACCTAAATTGAAGGTGTAGTGGACAGCGAAGGAGATTACCTCAGATTACAATGTAATCTTGATCAGATGAGACAATGAGCTGAGAAGTGACAGATGGAGTTTAATTTAGATAAATGCAAGGTGCTGCATTTTGGAAAAGCAAATCAGAGCAAGATGTATACACTTAACAGTAAGGTCTTAGAAAATGTTGCTGAACAAAAAGAGACCTTGGAGTACAGGTTCATAGCTCCTTGAGTGTGGAGTCGCAGATAGATAGGATAGTGAAGGCAGTGTTTGGTATGTTTTCCCTTGTTGGTCAGGAGTATTGAGTTGGGAAGTCATGCTGTGGCTGTACAAGACACTGGTGAAGCCACTGTTGGAATACTGTGTGCAAATCTGGTCTCCTTCCTATTGGAAGGATGTTGTAAAACTTGAAAGGGTTCATAAAAAGATTTACAAGGATGTTGCCAGTGTTGGAAGATTTGAGCTAATCGGGAGAATCTGAATTGGCTGGGGCTGTTTTCCCTGGAGCGTCAGTGGCTGAGGGGTGACCTTATAGAGGTTTATAAAATCATAAGGAGCATAGATAGGATAAATAGACAAACTCTTTCTCTGGGGTGGGGGAAGTGCAGAACTATAGGGCATAGGTTTAGCATGAGGGGGAAAGATATAAAAGAGACCTAAGGGGCAACGTTTTCATGCAGAGGGTGGTACATGGATGGAATGAACAGCCAGAGGAAGTGGCAGAGGCTGGTACAATTGCAACATTTAAAAAGCATCTGAATAGGTATATGAATAGGAAGGGTTGAGAGAGATATGGGCCAAGTGCTGGCAAATGGGACTAGATTAGGTTAGGATGTCTGGTTGGCATGGACGAGTTGGACCAAAGATCTGTTTCTATGCTGTACATCTCTATGACTACTGTATTTAATAACATATTGAGCAGCGCAATTTGACAAATTGACAATGAATCAAAAAGTGACAATGAGATTTAAAAAATAATCATCAGAAATCAACTGGCTCTTGGGGAGACTTGATTTGTAAAAGGCTGATTTGACTTCATATATCTGAATATTTGGATAAAATGACAGAGGTGATGAGGCAAATATAGTAGAACCAACTGGATTGTTATATAGATGGTGATATGGACTTGACTAGCCAAATTAACACCCCCTATGATGCAATGAAAGAAAGACAACTGGAACGAGAGTCAAATAATTATCAATGTCCCAATGTCTGGATTTAACTGAGGGTTAACACATACTTAAAAGAAATCAGAGACCTTTTGGGGAACTCTGGAGGAGACACTGCACATTCAGGAAGAGAAGCCATTGCTAGAGATGCTCCAAATTAAAATGAGGTCCATTTTAAACAGTTAAAATTTAACTTATTGGGCGCCCAAATTTGGCTGTATTTCTACCCATCATACCAAACAGATGAGCAGACATTTTTATTAGTTTTAGTTCTTGCAACTGGTCTCTTTAGGAGTTCTAAGGTATGACTTCTGATGTCAGCTGTGTCCATCTTCCCCTCCTCCAACGACCCCCCACCCATCACGCTAATTCAACCTTACGCAAACAAAAGAACACTTACACATTTAATTTTCCAATCATATTTTACATACATGTTCCTCTTTTACTATATTGAATTACAACTGGTAACAATCACATTGCTTCTCGTTGAATTATCCAAGAAACAGAACTATTGAAAGTTTCTCCTTTAATCATCTTTGTTGTCTACCCACCTATTAAAAGAAAATGTGGGAGTGGAGGCAGATTTACTAAAACAATGGGAACATTATATAAAATTAAACATACATAAATCAACAGCAAAGGCTTGAACTATACTGCGTTAGACTAACATTTATTGTATTGTGTGCTGTTTCCATCAGGCACCTAAAAATAATTAAAATTCACAAATGCATACCCCAAGATAAATTTAAATGAAAACTGAACAAAGCTTATGTTTGGGCCTTGCTATTATGAAGGGTTTATTTATTACCATTTTAATGCTAAAGACCATATTCCAACTGTGGTGGTACACTTGTCTCATCCAGATATCTTGAAGAGACATTTCTGGGATCAAACATCTGACAAAGTATAGAATTTCACTTTTTAAAATGTGTAATTGGCAATCTAAGCAAATGTAAGGCAAAATTTCTATATATTATGATATCAAAAAGTCAGCAAAATAGGAATTTGCCTGGAATGTGTTTGAAAACATCTAGAATTCCATTTAAAAAGCAGAAGTTTGCTCGCATATCTATTACATCAGGTTGTAAGATTCCAGATGGACACAAGCTGGTGAAAGGGGCTCATAAATGACAACTGAAATTTAAAGCAGAGAAGTGGCAAACATTATTTTTTTCGCAGGAGGAATGAGGAGAGGTAATACAGACTTAAAGAGTACAATTTTAAACAGAGTCCTGGGACTGTATACAAGGAACCTCAATTATCCGAATATCAGATTATCCGAAGGGGATCTCGAGGTTCCGATAGAAACATTTCGTCAAAAAGCTGTTTCAACCCTGATCGCACCTTTTATTAGACCATAAGACATAGGAGTGGAAGTAAGGCCATTCGGCCCATCGAGTCCACTCTGCCATTCAATCATGGCTGATGGGCATTTCAACTCCACTTACCAGCGTTCTCCCCGTAGCCCTTAATTCCTCGAAACAACAAAAATCTATCAATCTCGACCTTGAAGACATTTAGCGTCCCAGCCTCCACTGCACTCCGTGGCAATGAATTCCACAGGCCCACCACCCTCTGGCTGAAGAAATGTCTCCGCATTTCTGTTCTGAATTGACCCCCTCTAATTCTAAGGCTGTGTCCACAGGTCCTAGTCTCCTCGCCTAACGGAAACAATTTCCTAGCGTCCACCTTTTCCAAGCCATGTATTATCTTGTACGTTTCTATTAAGTCTCCCCTCAATCTTCTAAACTCCAATGAATACAATCCCAGGATCCTCAGCCGTTCCTCATATGTTAGACCTGCCATTCCAGGGATCATCCGTGTGAATCTCCGCTGGACACGTTCCAGTGCCAGTATGTCCTTCCTGAGGTGTGGGGATCAAAACTGGACACAGTACTCCAAATGGGGCCTAACCAGAGCTTTATAAAGTCTCAGTAGCACATCTCTGCTTTTATATTCCAACCCTCTTGAGGTAAGAGACAACATTGCATTCGCTTTCTTAATCACGGACTCAACTTGCATGTTTACCTTTAGAGAATCCTCGACTAGCACTCCCAGATCCCTTTGTGCTTTGGCTTTACTAATTTTCTCACCATTTAGAAAGTAGTCTATGCTTTTATTCTTTTTGCACTTGCTCGCGTTAAATTCCATCAGCCATTTCCTGGACCACTCTCCCAACCTGTCTAGATCCTTCTGTAGCCTCCCCACTTCCTCAGTACTACCTGCCTGTCCACCTAACTTCGTATCATCGGCAAACTTCGCTAGAATGTCCCCAGTCCCCTCATCCAAATCATTAATATATAACGCGAATAGCACCGAACCCTGCGGGACACCGCTCGTCACCGGCTGCCATTCTGAAAAAGAACCCTTTATCCCAACTCTCTGCCTTCTGTTAGGCAGCCAATCCTCAATCCATCCCTGCAGCTCACCTCGAACACCATGGGCCCTCACCTTGCTCAGCAGCCTCCCGTGTGGCACCTTATCAAAGGCCTTTTGAAAGTCTAGATAGACTACATCCACTGGGTTTCCCTGGTTTACAGGTACAACGATTAAAAACAAACTCGGCTCACAGAAATGCTGCCAAGAACAATCCTGGACAGTCCAGGCGCAGTCTCTAAATGACTGACCTCCCTCCCTCTCTCCCCCCACGCTTTCTACGCAGGGGTGAACCCTAAACCCAGTCTTCCCCAAATAATCTCTCCAACATTGTCCTGTACAGGGCAAAGATGGAACCTGTGAAAAAGTTGTGCGTGCGCGCTATTTGGAGAATTACTCCACAAAGTCTTCCTGTTGGTGTACAGTCCGACTGCCCCGGAGAGGTGGGATCAGACGGGCGGTGTGTGTGTGTGGGGGGGGTCAGAGAGTGGGTGGGAATGACAGGGGTGCAGGGTTGGGGCGGATGGAGGTGATTTTGGAAGGGAGATGGGGTTGGGAGTGGACGGGGGTGACGAGGTCTCGCACAGTGTGCTTTTGCCTAGTCTTCTGAACTGGGAGCAAACTTCACAGAAAACTGCAAGCCCCAGAGGAAATCAATTAACCAAATGATTGATTATCTGAACAAAATAGTGCCCGCTCATCATGTTCAAATAATCAAGGTTCCTCTGTACTTTTAGAAAGGAGAATATCACAACCTTTGATTAACTAGAATAATATAAGAGATGTAGTTATGTTATTCTTCATTCATTGGATGTGTGCAATGCTGTCTGGGTCAGCATTTATTACCCATGTAAACAAAACTATGACTTTTTAAAAAAAAAATGAAGAGAGGTTGAGACAGAGATATCAAGTAGTTTGTTCCAGACCAATAAAGTAAACAACTTGAAGTTTTGGGGTTTTTATTAAAGTTGGATCAATAGAAGCGAAACGAAGGAGTGAGGTCAAGCTCCCACAAAACCAGAATTTAAGTTTATCTTTCAGTAGCTGTTGAGATTTGGAAGCTGCTATACATCTCTCCCTGCTGTCGTAAAACACTGAAGTTCTCTCTCTCATGCATGCAGTTTCCTCTGTGTTTTTTCCTCCTAGATGTCTGACACGCAATGTTTCACAAAATCTATTTTACTGAATCTGCCTCCATCAAGGGTACGTTTATAGGATGTTACTATCTTGGACCTGACAATCAGTGGTAGCTAACATATAGCTGTATATTATTAATTTTTCCAATCAAGTTATTCAAATTCTTCTTCCTTTAGTTTGTATTTTAATGCTAATGTAAGAATGAAGTGTATTTTAATTCAAGCCAGGTAGTTTGACCAATCAAATCACAACCAGAACACAAAATCTTACACTTGCCTTTTAAAAATAATAAAAATTTAGGGTCTGGGCTATCTTCTTAATGTATTTTGGGGTGGTTTACTCTGGTCCATAGCACAAACTTATAACTGCCCCCAGAGAAGATGTGGTGGATTGCTGTCTGAAAACGTTGCGGTCCTTGGAGTGTAAGGACATCCATGGTGCTACTTACTTGGTGTAAGTTTAAAAGGTTGACAGTTCATTTTTAGGTATGCTTGGTGCTAGTCCTGGCATGCATTCCTTCACTGAACCAGGATTGATCTTCTGACTACGGGCATTCCAATAGGCGTTGGGATCACAGTGTGAAAGCAGTTCTATGGCTACTAAGGCCCACGGCACCTTTTGAATAACCAGTTTTGACTTGCTAAATCTGTTCTAAATCTCTCCCATTTAGGACAGTGGTAGTACCATATAATACAATGGACAGTATCCTTAATGTGCAGATACTAATTTGTCTCCACATGGACTAAGTGTGCTCACACCTTGTGATTCTGTCATGGACAAACGTACCTCCAGAAAGCAAACCTGCAAGAATAAAGATAAGACTGTTTTTCACTTTTGTGGGGTTCCGTTGTCACCTGCAGTAAGCCAGGTCTAGCACCAATGTCCTTCAGGACTCAACCAACTGCTGCTCAAAAATACATCCAGGAGTACATTTTGCACCTTGCCATCTTTAGTACATGCTTCAAGTCAAGTTCAACATGGAGAGTACTAATTTATCAGCTGGATTGGGGGGGGGGTTAAGAAGTGGAGAGTTAGGTGGTAGTCAGCAGGAGGTACTGGACTCAATGTTGTGGATTCCAGCACAACCCATATACGACTGTCTGCCATAGTGCTGCTATCTCTTCTTAATCTGTCCTGCCAGTGAAACAGGAAACATCTAGGGATGGTAATGCTAGTGTCTGGGACATAGTCATCTTTCAGAATCACAGATTCCAGAAAACATCAGGCTGTTCCTTTACAAGTGCGAGAGACAGCTTTCCCAATCTGGTTTCATTCTTTTGAAACTAGATGATTACAAATGAAACCTCACTCTATTGTGCTGAAATCCTCATAAGTTTTCCAATTGATTTATAATTTGGGAAAATTTGGATATGAATGAGATTTATCTTAGTCATGCTGTTCAAGTAGGGTGCAACATGCACGCTCATTTGAAGTAATCAGCAGATACATCCTGATAATAATCTTGACTCATCACCATCATGTCATTTCCTCAAATAAATCCATTTTTCAAACTGGCTAAATGAAGCTGGTTTGATTTTTCAATTTGCTTGAATCATCTGAATTTTGGTGACAGGTGGCAAACATAGCCAGCATTCAAAAGAAAAGCATAAAATGTACATTTGGTATTTGGCTGCACAGAAGCCTTCAGAGAATATACTGAAAATTTCAAAGATAGGCTTTTCAATTTGCAACCTTAGAAACCAAGAGATCATCAAAATTGCACCTGATTTTCTATTTATAAATTCTGACTCTCACCTGGCAAAGTAACAGCATATTTTTGTCTTGAACCACATCAAGCTGTGAATCTCAACTTCCACATTGTATATTTGTCAAAGCTCACTGCCATGTAACAATGTACAGTAATAGGGTAGGGGAATTGTTCTAGGTGAGTTACTCTTCAGAGGATTGGTGTGGACCTGTTGGGTCAAATGGCCTGCTTCCACACCACAGGGATTCTATGATTTTCTATGATTCCATGAATACTCTCTCAATATTCCCTAAACAACCTTACAGCATAGAGTGTTGTTAACTCCTTTAAAAAGAAAAAAACATTTTGTTTTTCCACAAGCAACATTTTCAAATTTTTAGTGCAGTTGCTGAGAATAATTGCTAATTTTTCATCTTGACCCAAATACTTGATTGTGGGTTGCCAGTTAATGCTTTTTCTTAGATCAAGTCATAGAGTCAGATGCACAGCACAGAAATATCTTCGGTCCAACTCGTCCATGCCAACCAGATATCCCAACTCAATTTATTCCCACTTGCTAGCACCTGGCCCATGTACCTCCAAAACATTCCTATTCATAAAACCATCCAGATGCCTTTTAAAAAGGTTGCTATTGCACTAGCCTCCAAAACTTCCTCTGGCAGCTCATTCCATACACGTAACACCCTCTGCATGAAAAAGTTGCCCCTTGGGTCTCTTTTATATATTTCCCCCTCACCCTAAACCTATGCCCTCTGGAATGCCTTTTTAAACAAATGTATATGACATCTTAGATTTCCAAAATATCTTCTTTCTAATAAAGTTAAAAATCACAAACACCAGGTTACAGTCTAACAGGTTTATTTGGAAACAGTAGCTTCCGGAATGTTTCGCCTTCATCAGGTGGCTATGGAATACAAGATTGTAGGACACAGAACTTATAGCAAAGATTTAGTGTGGTGTAACTGAAATTATATGTTGAAAAAGACCTAGATTGTCTGTTAAGTCTGTCATCTTTTAGAATGGGCATGTTGGGTTCAGTTCTTTTCTATGTAAATTCCAGAACTCTCTTAAAAGTTACATTCTCAAGTGAACTTTAACACTAGGGGCCATGTTGGCCCAGATAATGAATTGAAGGTGTTAGGTGCCCTGTATGAAGCTGTCTGTACCCCAATGTTCAGACTGATTCTAATCGTAAAAAAAGGATTTCCAGACTTTAACATGGTTGTGTGCAGTTTTTGAGCAAAATAAAATGTAATTCTGCAAGTACAAATTCACCCCAAACTTATACGTAGGTCTGCGCAAGAGGGGGGAAAGAGATGGGACGTGGTGGTATGATTGTCTGTGAGTGAGTATATGTAAGTGTGTGAGTGCGAGTGTAAAAGGGATAAAAGTCTCTGAGAGGGTCCATTTGACAGTATATGTGTGATTGTATGAGAGAGTGCTTCTACATGAGTGTCTCTGTCATCTGTAGGGAGTGTGTGTCTCCGTGTGTAGTGCAGTGAGGTCACCTGTAGTATGAAATGAATCCAAGGTCCTGGCTGAGGCCACTCCGAAATTGACTATCAGCCTCTGCTCAGTCACTTTACATTGTTGCCTGTCCCGAAGTCTGCCTTGGAGGATGGTCACTCATTCCCGGTCAAACATCCCACACCGCTGAAGTGCAGGCAAAGATGCCCTCAGGCACGGTACATTGGCGAGACCGATGTCTACGGCATCTACGGCAACAGATGAATAGACACTGCATAACCATCAACAGACAGGAGTGTTCCCTCCAAGTCAGAGAACACTTCAGCAGCCTGGGACATTCAACTCGGATCTTCAGGTGACCATTCTCCATGGCGGACTTTGGGACAGGCAACAACTCAAAGTGGCCGAGCAGATGCCAATAGCCAATTCCGGCACCTATGGGGGATGGCTCCAACCGGGACCTTGGGTTCGTGTCACATTACTGGTGACCCCACTGCACTATACACACACACACACAGACTAACACATTCCTACAGACCCATACACTCACGCAGACCCTCTCCCATACACCAGCTCTCTCTCATACACTCCCACACACATCCTCTCACAGACCATACCCCTTTACACTCTCACACATACACCCCGCCCCACCACACGCGCACACATTCATATGCACACAAATCCGTGGGGTGAATTTGTACTTGCAGAATTAAATTTTATTTTGCTCAAAAACTGAATAAATCCATGTAAGATTCTGTAAATCATTTTTTAGATTAGAATCAGTCTGAACATTGGGGCACAGACATTCTCACACAGGGCACCTAACACCTTCAATGCATTATCTGGGCCAACATGGCACCTATTATTAAAGTTTGCTTGTGAATGTAACTTTCAAGAAAGTTCTGAAATTTACATATGAAAGAACTGAAACCAACATGCCCATTTGAAAAGATGAGAGACTTAAATGAACAATCCAGGTCTTTCTCAATATATAATTTCAGTTACATCACACTGTAAAACTTTAATTGTAAATTCTGCATCCTACGATCTTATACTCCATAACTACCTGACGAAGGAGCAACGCTCCAGAAGCTAGTGTTCCCAAATAAACCTGTTGGAGTATAACTTGGTGTTGTGTGATTTTAACTTTGTACACCCCAGTCCAACATCAGCACCTTCAAATCATTCTTTCTAATACATGACATTGGTACTTACTGCTATTCTCTATATTTCTCAAAAAGATATGCTTTTTGAAAAAAGATGGAAAAAAATCACAATCTATCAGGTACACAAGATTGTAAATTTTAACGACTTGAAATGGACCTGCTCGAAAAAAAAATCATATTTCTTAAGCAAATCTCAATTTCTGAAATCAATGTTGCTGCTTATAATTATTTTCTTCAATATGTTGTTAGAGATTTTATCTTTAACTCAGAATCCCAAATACAGACGGTAAAATAATCAACTTGAGATATATCAGGTTATCTTCATCAACATTTTGAAAATGATATTATGTTGATCAATTTTCCACCACACATCTGCTCTCAACAATATTTGCTATATAATGCTGAATGTGCAAGGACATCCAATTTAGGACTGCCAATCAGACCTACAGCATGGTGTACTTTTGCTTGTATCAGAAATTACATGCACGTAGGACCCTGACCTTGACAGATTGAAAGAACATGTACACACACAACAAAATAAGTGTCAGTCACTCACCAGTTCGTTACTCAGAAGAATGCCCTGACTAATTATTCAATCTGTCTTGGTTTAAAACTTTAGTAAAGTCTGGCTGCTAACATTTTTTTCAAAATAGGTTGTTTTCGAGGGTTATGTCTCTGGAGTAGATGGGACTTGAACCTGGGCTTTCTAGCTAAGAGGTAGGGACACTCCCAATGCACCATAAAGGTCCGTCTGGCTCTTAACTATCAATCAACAATAACGGATGCATATTCCAAGGCAGTATATCTATAAATGAGCATTCTCCCCACATGCAATACAGTCATTTGTGTTTCCCTTCAATCTGTATTCATGCAAAATGTTGAATATGACATGAAAATGTATCTTTTTCCAACAAGACAAATTCTAGATCAACAAATGGCTATTAATATCATTCTTGGAATTTTGATTCGATCCATTTTTGTCACGTACCTGGGTACAGTGAAAAGTTTTGTTTTGCATGCAATACAGACAGACCATAGGGTAACAGAAGAGTGAGGAATACAACCTTACGACAGCACACAAGGTGCACAAAAACCAAGATCAACATTAGATTTAAAATTTGAAAGGTCTATTCAGAAGTCTAATAGCAGGGAAAAAGCTGTTCTTGATCTTGTTGGCATGAGTGTTTAATCTTTTGTATCTTCTGCCTGATGGAAGAGGTTGGAATAGATTATAACCAGCGTGGGAGGGGCCTTTGACGATGCTGGCTGCCTTTCTGAGGCAGTGAGAAGTGTAGATGGAGTCAACAGATAGAAGGTAGGCTTGTGTGATAGACTGGGCTATGTTCACAACTCTGTAGTTTCTTGCCGTTCTCGGTTGCTGAATCAAGCCATAGTGCATCCAGATAGATGCACCATACAAAGCATTTTATATAAAATTGGTGAGAGTGTCCTTATGGACATGCCAAATTTCCTTAGCCTCCTGAGGAACAACAGGAGGATTGTGCCTTCTTGACTGTTGTATTGCGGGTAGTCCAGAACAGATTGTTGTTGATCATCACTCCCAGGAATTGGACGCTCTCAACCATTTCCACCTCAGTTCTACTGATATAACTAGGGGTGTGCCCTCCTCCTTGCTTCTTAAAGTCGATGATCACCTCTTTAGTTTTGCTCACATTGAGGAAAAGATTGCTATCTTTACACCACATCACCAAGCCCGCTCTCTCTTTCCTGTATTCGGTCTCGTCATTGTTCGATATCTGGCTTACAATGGTGGTGTCATTAGCGAACCTGTAAATGGCGCGCAGATGAAACTTGACCATACAAATTGTACAGAGTGTACAATAAGGGACTAAGTTCACATCCTTGCGGGATGACAGTGTTGAGGATTGTCATGGAGGAGGTGCTGTTGCCTATCCTCACTGCTTGCAGTTTGTGGGTCAGGAAGTCAAGGATCTAGTTGCATAGGGCAGAGCCCAGACTTAGGCTGGGACTTTCGAGATTAGTTCAGTTGGGATTAGAGTGGTGAAGATGGAGCTGGAATTAATAAGTAGAAGCCTGAAGCATGTTTATTTTTATTATTCAGATGTTTCAGGGATGAATGTAGGGCTAGTAGACAAATTGTAACGGATCCAGGGTTGGAAGGCTAGAGTTGATATGAACGATTACTAACCCCTTGAAGCACTTCATAATTATGGAGGCCACAGCCACCTGGCAGTAGTCATTGAGGCATGCTGCATTTATTTTCTTTGGTGCCAGGATGATGGTGGTCTTCTTGATGCAGGTGGGGACATCAGATTGCAGTAAAGAGTTGTTAAAGATATCAGTGAATACTCCCAACAGTTGGTCCATACATGATCTGAGTTCATGGACAGGGACTCCATCTGGACCAGTTGCTTTCTGTGTGTTCTGTGGATTTCAAGACAGAGGCAGGTGGATACGGTGACTTCAGTGAGGCATTTTCCTTTAACAAACAAGGTCAAGGTTGGAAAAGCATTTAAATCTAACATTTCGTTGGAGAGCAAATGACTGCGTACTCCGGTGGTATTAACCAATGGATGCTGATACTGTTAAGTTTACAGCTGATGGAGTAAATATGCATGGCCATTAACTTTATTTTCAGTTCAGATAAATCTAAGATGAGGCAATTTTAAAAAATGTTAATTCAGAAGATTGATGAGTTTAGAAGTGAGTTTAGTTTCTTTTCTCTAGGAGGATTCAGAGTTATTCAGGACACAAGCAGGAGGATTAGTTCCTGAAATTTCAAAACAAGGAGAGTTTGAAGGTGATTGTACTGAGAAAGTTTAGGCTCTCAGATTTGTGAAGAACAAAGCTAATGTTGACAGATTTGGAAAGCACTCTTGCAACTGTTTCCATAGTCCACTGGAAAGAACCTGAAAAGGAGTCAGTTAAGCAGAATCCTCAGGTAGCATAATTTTGTATGATGAACTTTTGTTCAAAAAAATCTGTAGCTTTACGTGAATGTGTCTTAGGTTCAGTCCCACTTGATCCGAATATATATCATCCCTAATCACCACATTAATGTAGACAAAAAATAAATCCATCAAATATAATTCTGGAACCTGAATTATTCAGTTGTACTCGCAGTTGGAATCATAACAGCCCTGCTCAATATAAGATCTAACCTAAACTTTTTATTTAACATTTTGTTGGAATTGGGCCTGATCAGCAGCAAATGTAGAACAGAATCAGATGGCTACAGAGGCAACTCCTCACAGATTCTATCACTTGCAAATACAGCAGTAAGTTTTCACTTATTAATCACCCCAGGTTGAATTTTCCCCAGGTGTTTTGGTGGATTTTCATGGCAAATGTAGCCTAAGTGTATGAAGCTGCTCATGGAAGGTGACACATTTTTAGGAATTCTATTCCTTTCTCTCCATTTACTTCTTTTTTGTCACAATGAGTAGGTAATTAAATACCAAGTGACCATTTATTATCCACCCCAAAAATTTTCCTAACTGCACTCAAACTTAAGTACTGCCTCAAATAATCAATTCCCCTTACCTAAATTCTCACAGTACTGCACAACGTCCCACAAACATATTACAGAGAAACCTCGAGTATCTGAAGGACACGGGTGGGCAGAATTTCATTTAGTTAATTGAATTCTGGATAATAAAATGTCAGATAACATAGTTTAGCCTGATAATCCGATAATCATATACCGAATAATCCAGATTCCTCTGTACTTGCAATTCACCAGTATGTCCAAGACTAGTTTAGAGTGACAATGAACTTAAAAGGAGTCAGGAATACTTGTCGCACTCGTTAAAGGCCTTTGTCACTACTGCAATACCTCCAATTACTCCCTAGCAAGTGTATCCACCACCTATATTTTATCAAAAACTGTAAAATTTGGAAATAATCAGTAGGTCAAACAGCATTGTAAAGAGAATCAAAGTTAATGCTTCAGATCAATGACCCTGCATCTGAACACATTTCTCTAACTCAATTACTCAAAATCAGTTCACGAAAGACTGTTCTTCCCGGTTCTTCAAAACCTTTCCATACATTAAGATTTAATATAAACCACATTAAAACAGCACAATTACAATTCAGAGTCATCATAAAGCACTCATGGAACCTGACCTATTTTACCTTACAAGCAACATGAGAAATGCACTAGTAAGTTCTATTGAATTGTTGTGGACATGTTGCAGGTTGTGCTTCTGATGTAGCAGGCTCATTTGGGCATCTCATCCCACTTTCTGACACTCAGTATCTCTGTGCTTCTCTTACAGCCACTATCATCTTCCCAGTTAACACATTCCTTTAGATTATCATCCCAACTTTATTGAAGGCAGATCACTATCTCAAATTCCTTCTTCATACCAATCTATTGGCCGAAGTACCTCATATAATTTTCTTCCAGAATTTTAATATAAGACAAATTATAAAATTATGCTTTACAGATGAAAGCAGAGTAATCAAAATGTACCTATTTGGTTTTCCCAAAAAAAACCTGCCATTGTCATGATACTTGGTTAAAGATTATACACAATTTCAAATTTTACAATTACCATTGAACACTAGTCCTAAAGTACTTTGTTACAGCATAAATAAGAACATTCTTAAATAAATTCCAAGATTAATATACCCAAATCACAATTCAATAATCAAGACAAAACACAAAAATTATTTTAAAATGATTTACTTACAACCATGATATGATGCAGGCGACCCTCCTGACTTTCCATACTCATGTTCTGAATAGCTTGTGGATAGATTAGGTTGACTAGACCCACGACCAAAAGTAATTTGATTATTGCTTCCTACTCCTGTGGCTACTTGAGCCATACGCTCTTTTGTCTTAAGTGCCTGGACTCTCTCAGACTTCAGCCGTTCATCATCCTTCAACAAAGCAACCAGCTGCTTTGACTTCTCTCTCACATTTATGCCTTGATCTTTGCCATCTCTATCAATATACTGGAAGTCTTTCAGAGTCTGTATGGCAAATATGTTTTCCTTGCACTGTTGTGCAACTCTTTCTGATCCAGTTTTAATCATATAGTCGAGCAGTGTAAGAGCTTTGTAAACATGTCGCCAATTTTTGCCATGGTCATTGAGACGTTTCCAAATCATGCTCATTATTTCAGAGAATGCTACTACATTATATGTTAGATCTGCAATTTCAGTCATTAAGGAACTAGAAGGTCCCCAAGGGTCATTGGAGGTTGCCTCGCGTACTTTAATTTCAGCTTCAGAATAGTTGTTTACAATGTTTTTCATTTGCCTTCTAATAGCTGACGTAGTCATGATGAACCCAGACAAAAGGAAAGCTCACAGAAAAGGCCACCTTTAACAAATGAAACAGTACTACTGATTTTTAAAACCAACAGGTACTGTTGGGAATACCACTTAGAATCTTTGTATTTTTCAATGCTTGTTGAAAAACGTCTTCTGGTAAAATCATTTCCTCTCTTCAAACCGAATGTTCATTTTTGGGCCGATTACCTGCGAAAGGACACAACATTGAATAAGAACATTTATGGCTACAGTATTTAAAATTGTCTTTCAAAAACCTACATGAATCAACTCTCAAAATTCAACCCACAAAGATTTTCTGCATATATCAAGTAGCCACAGGGTAGAAGCAGGCTATTCAGCCCATCAGGTCTGCACCACCATTTAATGAGATATGGCCTATCGGACCATCCTCAAATCCTTTCCCACCTTTCCTTATAACCCTCAATTATTAAAAAAAAGTCTATCTCAGCCTTCAATGTATATGATTAACAAGCTTCAACAACAGTCTGTGGTAAAGAATTCCACAGGTTCACAATCCTCAGAAGAAATTTGTCCTCATTTGTGTTTTAAATGTATGACCCTTTACTCTAAGATTATGCGCTCTGGTCTTGGACTCTCCACACAAAGGGAAATAACCTTTACACATTCATTCTGTCAAGTCCTCAAATAATCGTATGTTTCAACAAGATTGCCTCTCATTCTCCTATATTCCAAAAGCTATAGGCCCAATCTACTAATCCTCTCCACCATCCGTATCAGTTTGATGAACTCTCTCAGGACTGTCTCCAATGCCAGAGAATTTCTTTCCCTAAATGAGGGGTCCAAAACTTCACAGAATTCCACCTGTGGTCTGATTAATGCCTTGTAGTTTCAACAAAACCTCCCTACTTTTATACTCCAACCCCTTTGAAATAAAGGCCAACATTCCATTTGCCTTCTCTATTACCTGTAACTTGAATGCTAGCTTTTGATAAATGTAGGTGAGGATTCTATAATCCCTCTGTTCTATAGTTTTTCTGCTGGTCTTTCTCCACTTAAAAAAATATTCTGATCTCCTACTGTTCCTGCCAGAGTGCATAACCTCACATTTTTCCATATGACATTTCATTTGCCAAGTTTTTACCCACTTCCGTAATCTGTCTATATCCTTCTGCAGACTGTGTAATCTTCACCACTTGCCTTTCCATCTATTTGCCATTTGCAAACTTGGCTATAGTATATTCACTTTTCTCAACCAAGTCATTAATGCATATTAGTAGAAAGTGAGGACTGCAGATACTGGAGATTAGAGTAGAATATGTGGCACCTTACCAAAGGGCCTTTTGGAAGTCTAAATAGACCACATCCACTGGGTTTCCCTGTCTAACCTACTTGTCACCTCTTCAAAGAATTCCAACAGGTTTGTCTGGCAGGAGCACCCCTTACTAAATCCATGTTGACTTGTTCTAATCCGACCCCACTCCTCCAAGAATTTAGAAACCTCATCCTTAACAATGGACTCTAGAATTTTACCAACAACCGAGGTTAGGCTAATTCGCCCATAACTTTCCATCTTTTGTCTTCATCATTTCTTGAACAATGGGGTTACAACAGCAGTCTTCCAATCATCCGGGACTTGCCCTGACTCCAGTGACTTTTGAAAGATCTCAACCAACGCCTTCGCTATTTCCTCAGCCACCTCTCTCAGAATTCTAGGATGTAGCCCATTGGGGCCAGGAGATTTGTCAATTTTAAGACCTTTTAGCTTTTCTAGCACTCTCTTTTGTAATGGCAACCATACTCAACTCAGCCCCCGACTCCCTTTAATTGTTGGGATATTACTCATGTCTTCCATGGTGAAGACTGACGCAAAGTACTTGTTAAGTTCTCCAGCTATTTCCTTATTCCCATCACTAGCCTTCTAGCATCAGTTTGAAGTGGCTCAATGTCTACTTTTGCCTGTCGTTTGTTTCTTATATATTGAAATAAACTTTTACTATCATTTCTAATATTACTGGCTAGCCTACCTTCATATTTGATCCTCTCCTTCCTTATTTCTCTTTGTTATCCTCTTTGTTTTTGTAGCCTTCCCAATCTTCTAATTTCCCAGTGCTCTTGGCCACTTTATAGGATCTCTCTTTTTCTTTGATACATTTCCTGACTTCCTTTGTCAGCCATGGCTGTCTAATCCCTCCCCAGATAACCTTTATTTTCTCGAGAATGAACCTCAGTACCGTGTCTCAATTTTACCTGCAAACTCCTGCCATTTTTGCTCTGTCTTCCCTGCTAGGCTCTGCTTCCAGTTGATTTTCATCCGTTCCTCTCTCATGCCCCCGTAATTACCTTTGTTTAACTGTAACACCATTACATCCGATTTTGCCTTCTCTTTCAAACTGCCTCTTAAGTATACTCCTACTGCGTTTATACTGTAAGGATTCACTCACTATCCTGTCTATACCTCACATGCTTCCTTTTTCTTAACCAAACCCTCAATTTCTTTCGTCATCCAGCATTCCCTATATCTGTTAGCCTTTTATCTTGTTATCTCATTTCTGAAGGCTTCCCATTTTCTAGTTGTACCTTTACCCGAGAACATCTGCCTCCAATCAAAGTTCTTGTCTAACACCGCCAAAATTAGTCTTTCTCCAATTTAGAACTTCAACTTTTAGATCTAGACTATCCTGTTCCATCACTATTTTAAATTAATAGAATTATGGTCGCTGGCCCCAAAGGGTTCCCCCACTGACACCTCAGTCACCTGCCCTGCCTTATTACCCAAGAGTAGGCCAAGTCTTGCACCTTCAACCCCAAGGCATCAATGTGGACTTCACCAGTTTCCTCATTTCCCCTTCCTCCACCTCACCCCAGTTCCAAACTTCCAGCTCAACACTGTTCCCATGACTTGTCCTACCTGCCTATCTTCTTTTCCACTTATCCACTCCACCCTACCCCTCCCGACCTATCACCTTCATCCCCTCCCCCACTCACCTTTTGTCCTTTATGCTACTTTCTCCCCACCCCCATCCTCCTCTCACTTATCTCTCCACTCTTTAGGCTCTCTGCCTGTACTCCTGATGAAGGGCTTTTGCCCGAAACGGCGATTTTCCTGCTGCTCGGATGTTGCCTGAACTGCTGAGCTTTTCCAGCACCACTCTATTCTAGATCCTTGATCCTGGCACCAGGGAAGCAACATACTATTCTGATTTTTTGCTGCTGGCTGCAGAAACATCTATCTGTACCTCGGATTACAGAATCCCCTAACACAGTTGATCTCTTGGAACCGGACGTACCTCTTGTTGCTTTAGAGCCAGTCTCAATACTAAAAACTTGGCTGTTCATGCTACGTTCCCCTGAGAATCCATCACTGCCCCCCCACCCTACATTTTACAAACCAGCATACTTGTTTGAAATGGGTATAGTCACAAAAGACTCCTGCACTAGCAACTTCTCTTTCCAATCCTCCCACTTCCTCCAAACTAAAGGAGTTGCCATGGGCAGCTGCTATGCCTGTCTCTTCGTAGGATATGTGGAACAGTCCATCTTCTGCAACTACACTGGCACCACCCCCCACCTTTTCCTCCGCTACATCGATGACTGTATCGGCGCTGCCTCATGCTCCCACGAGGAGGTTGAACAGTTCATCAACTTTACCAACACCTTCCATCCCGACCTCAAATTCACCTGGACTGTCTCAGACTCCGCCCTCCCCTTCCTAGACCTCTCCATTTCTATCTTGGGCAACCGACTCAACACAGACATCTACTATAAACCGACTGACTCCCACAGCTACCTGGACTACACCTCCTCCCACCCTGCCCCCTGTAAAAACGCCATCTCATATTCCCAATTCCTTCGTCACCGCCGCATCTGCTCCCAGGAGGACCAGTTCCAATACCGTACAGCCCAGATGGCCTCCTTCTTCAAGGACCGCAGATTCCCCACGGATGTGATCGACGATGCCCTCCACCGCATCTCCTCCACTTCCCGCTCCTCCGCCCTTGAGCCCCGCTCCTCCAACCGCCACCAAGACAGAACCCCACTGGTTCTCACCTACCACCCCAACCAACCTCCATATACAGCGCATCATCCGCCGTCATTTCCGCCACCTCCAAACGAACCCCATCACCAGGGATATATTTCCCTCCCCTCCCCTCCCCTCCCCTATCAGCGTTCCGCAAAGACCACTCCCTTCATTACTCCCTCGTCAGGTCCACACCCCCCACCAACCCAACCTCCACTCCCGGCACCTTCCCCTGCAACCGCAGGAAATGTAAAACTTGCGCCCATACCTCCTCCCTTACTTCCCTCCTAGGCCCCAAGGGATCCTTCCACATCCGCCACAAATTCACCTGCACCTCCACACACATCATCTATTGCATCCGCTGCACCCGATGTGGCTTCCTCTATATTGGGGAGACGGGCCGCCTACTTGCGGAACGCTTCAGGGAACACCTCTGGGACGCCCGGACCAACCAACCCAACCACCCCATGGCTCAACACTTTAACTCTCCCTCCCACTCCACCGAGGATATGCAGGTCCTTGGACTCCTCCATCGCCAGAACATAACAACACGACGGTTGGAGGAAGAGCGCCCCATCTTCCGCCTGGGAACCCTCCAACCACAAGGGATGAACTCAGATTTCTCCAGTTTCATTTCCCCTCCCCCCACCTTGTCTCAGTCGGTTCCCTCGAACTCAGCACCGCCCTCCTAACCTGCAATCTTCTTCCTGACCTCTCCGCCCCCACCCCACTCCAGCCTATCACCCTCACCTTGACCTCCTTCCACCTATCACCATCTCCATCACCCTTCCTCCAAGTCCCTCCTCCCTACCTTTTATCTTAGCCTGCCTGGCACACTCTCCTCATTCCTGATGAAGGGCTCTGGCCCGAAATGTCGAATTTCCTATTCCTTGGATGCTGTCTGACCTGCTGTGCTTTGACCAGCAACACATTTTCAGCTCTGATCTCCAGCATCTGCAGACCTCACTTTTTACTTGAATACTTTTGTGATGAAGGCCAACATACAATTTGTCTTCTTTACCGCATGCTGTACCTGTGTGCATAGCTTCAGCAACTGGGCCACAAGGACATCCAAGTCCCACTGCGTACTTCATTCTCCCTATTTTCAGCCAGCCATTCAGGTAGTAATCTGCCTTCTTGTTTTTTGCTTCCAAAGTGAATAACCTCACATTTATCCAACTAGTCCAGGTCACGACAAAGGATTTCTGCAACCTCATCACAGTTCACCCTCCCACTCAACTTAGTATCATCTACAAACTTTGAGATGTTATATTTTGTTTCCTCATCCAAATCATGAATATATATATTGCGAATAGCTGAGGTCCCAGCACTGATACCAGTAGCATCCAAAAGCCTGCCAATTCAAAAAGGACCCATTAATACATCTCCCCCAAACCCATGCGCTTTAATCTTGCGCAATAATCTCTTATGTAGGACTTCGGCAAATGCTTAGTGAAAATCTAAATATACTGAATCGACTGGTTCCCCCTTGTCAACTCTACGAGTTGCATCTTCATAGAATTCCAATAGATTTGTCAAGCATGATTTCCACTTCATAAATGTATTATGACTCTGTCTGATCCTGCCACTGCTTTCTGAATGCTCAACTATAAAGTCCTTGATAATGGATTTGAGAATTTTCCCTACTACTGATAGGCTTACTATCTTTCCCTATTTTATCTCCCTTTTTGAATACTGGAGGGACGTTAGCTACCCTTCAATCTGCAGGGACTGTCCCAGAGTCTATAGAATCCCGGAAGATGACCAACAAAGCATCCAGTATTTCTAGAGTCACTTCCTAATGTATTCTGGGATGTAGATTATCACGCCCTGGGGATTTATCCTCCTTCAATCCCAACTTTCCCAGTACCATTGCTCTACTAATATTAAAGAGACTAGCCAGCAGCATGATAGAATGATCATAGGTAATAAAAGCACGAGCGAGGATTTCAAGACACAGGGCAATCTGTGGCAATGTTACAAAACAAAATGAAAAAAAAAAGCAATCTTAGTGACGATGCAAATATGCAGCCACAAGTTAATCTTTGAGTCAAATCTAGAAGCATCAATATATATATATTTATGCATACACATACTTATAATCTATTCCAATAAAATCTTATTCAAGGCTCAACTGAATCTTGTTTCAAATTTATTTTGAAACAGCAATTTTTTTAAAAAATTGCTTCGGATTAAAGCAACAGTGCTTGCAGCACTATTTCAAAATGCTGTCCCCTTCCTAAAAGTCCAGACGGTATCTCTAAGTTGCAGTAGTTGGCCTAGAGGTGCTTGGGGCTCACTGAAGTTTCAAGAACTGTCAATAGCTGACAGTGGAATAAAGACGGAAGCACAAGTTGGAATCGTTTGTCACTGTTGAGTAATTTTGGAGCCAAAAAAACCAAGACCGCGTCAGTTAAGTGATACTAGTTGTTAGCAAGAGAATTAGAACTGTGCTACAAGAATGTGCTTTAGTGCACTCCATTTCAGGCAATCGGATGAAAAAACTCAGGGAGAGAGCTGTTAGTCAAATACATTGAGAGTCTGGAAATAATATTGTAGGTCAGACTGGGTATGGATGAAGGATTTCCTTTCCTAAAGGGCATGACTGAACCAGGTGTTATTTTTTCAAAACAACAATTGATATCAGTTACCTGGTTGTCATTAGGCCAGCTTTTTATTCTGGATTTTTACTGAGTTCATATTTCACCACCGTGGTGAGCTTCAAACCCATGGCCCCAGAATAATAGCCTGGGGTTCTGACATTACTACTAGATCAGTGCCTGTGGTTAAGGTCAATGATTCTCCTGTAAAGTAAAATCCCAAACTACGTTGCATAGCAGGAATTCATGTAGACCTTATTATTGGGGAAGGTAGGAAGTAACTAAGTTTCAAGAAATAAAACTCTCTAGTGGCTTTAGGAAAACACAACAAAAATATTCTGGTTCAATCAATAAATTTCTATTAAAGTACAGAGAATTCTTTACCAAATTCGTTTCCTTCATCTCATTTCCAAAGCAGATTCTGAATAACTATTTACACAACTATTGTATGTCTTTGCTTCCATAATTTTACCATTTTGATTTTAAAAATTTTATAACAGTTCTCTGAAGATTCCAAAAGAGCAAACTCAATAAAATATACTTAAGATTGATTGCCATTTTCTTCATTAAATATTTGGTCTGAGATCTCAGAAATCTGTATCATTTCAGTATAATTTCATTCTTAGCTCAATATTCAATTAGAATAAGTAACAGCTGTTGTACATGATTTGCCACAGTATTTTGTTGGTATTTTTCCACCACTCAAACAAATATCTTGTATATCCAACAAGTTATTTTTGCCATTTGCAGCAAAAAGGCACATACAGATAATTAAAAATTCAATTTCCAACGTTTTTTTAAAAATGCATGATTTCATACATAGTATTCAAATACAGTAGTGAATCATATTCTCAGAATACATTATATTTCAGTTACATTAATAATTACATTGTTATTAAAAACATTTCCACCGTTTAGCATTTAAAAATTAAAGCCATTTCCGATCTACAATAATGTGCTGTACTGTCACAGATTTATATTACTTTATTGAAATCGCCCAAATAACATTTTCATGTTACAATTAAATATTGTTCCTTATTACATCTCCATGATGTAACTCCCTGTACTATGGAGAATTTTCCATGCTCCTTCCAGCTGTAATACTTTGATTCCCACATAGTAAGCTGTCAATTCAGTTACATTTTGCTTAAAATCAAAGAGATACATGAAAATAGAAAGGACATTTTTAACTTTAAAACAAAGACCAAATGATGTCTGTATGCTGTGTTCTGATCGTTGCAGGAAAAATATAATATATTGATATTCTGTTGCTATGCTAACATCTATTTTTTTTTCTTAAAATCACAAATTTGATCCTTTCACAGTCCATATGTTGTGTGTACCTGGTACAGGTATCAGTATTCCTCCACACTTTAACTCAAAGGATTACATTGCATGCTATTCTTTCACTTTCCAGAGGCAACTCATTCGTCACAACATTTGACAATCCCCTTTAGGTTAACCTTAGCTTTAGTAAAGCATAATTATGACATTTTATATCAATAATACTCATTAATACATACAATCATTCAAAAGCACAGGATGCATACATTAGCTGTGGTTTTCAAGCAGAAAAGTAATTGATTTAACTCAACAAAAATGAATCCAGAAAACAGTTTACTCAAGAACTAAGTGAATTGAAATGGTAAAGTTCCAATTATACAGTTCACAGTGAAGCGCAAATATACACAATGCATAAAAAATGATGTCTTCACAGTAGAAGATAGAAATAACATTCCAAAATTAATAATTAATCAAGGGGCAAAAGGAGGCGAGGAATAGAGAAAAGAGAAAAGACATTATCGTTAGAGAAAAGACATTAGAAAAACTATAGGGTTAAAAAGTGTTAAGTCCCCTGAAACTCATGGCACGCATCCTAGCTTATTAAAGGAAGTGGCTACAGAAACAATGATTGCACTGGTAGTAACCTTGCAAGAATCCTTAAATTCTGAAGAAGTTCCTGGGCACTGGAAATCTGCCAACAGGACAACCTTATTGAAACAGGGAAAGAAACAAAAAAGGAGAAAGTGAGGACTGCAGATGTTGGAGATCAGAGTGAAGCGTGTGGTGTTGGAAGCATCTGAGGAGCAGGGGGGGAAAAAAAAAAATCAATATTTTGGGCAAACGTGCTTCGTCAGGAATGAGAGGGTGGCCTAAGAGGGTTGACTGATAAATGAGGATGGGGTAGCTGGGAATGTAATTAGTAGATGAAGGTGGGGTGAAGGTGATAGGTGGGAAGGAAGATAGGAAAGGTGGGAAGGTAGGACAGTGCACAGTTGGAAAGGTGGATCTGGGATAAGGTGGGTGGGGGAGGAGGAGAAGAAGAAGAAATGAGAAAACTGGTGAAATCCACAATGATCCCATGTGGTTGGATGGTCCCAAGGCAGAAGATGAGGCATTCTTCCTCTAGGGAGCAGGTGGCTAGAGTTTGGCGGTGGAAGCAGTCCAGGACTTGCACGTCCTTGGCGGAGTGGGAGGTAGAGTTACCAGACGGGATCAAAATGGATTTCACCAGTTTCCTCATTTCCCCTCTCCCCATCTTATCCCAGTTCCAACTTCCAAGTTGGCACTGCCCTCCTGAACTGTTCAACCTGTCTATCTTCCTTCCAACTATCCACTCCACCCTCCTCTCTGTCCTTCCACCCCTCCTTCATCTACCTATCGCATTCCCATCTACCTTCTCCCCAGCATTTCGCACCCCCCTATTTGTTTCTCAACCCCCATGGGCCACTGCCTAATTCCCCTAGAGCTTATGCTCGAAATGTCGACTCTCCTGCTCCTCGAAAGAAACAAAAAAAAAGGTAACTACAGGTGACTTAGCTTAAGGTGTTAATTTAAGTTGTTTGAGACTATTATAAAGGATCAAGAGCTTTTAGAAATACGTAACATGTAAAAATTGAGGTCTGCAGATGCTGGAGATCACAGCTGAAAATGTGTTGCTGGTCAAAGCACAGCAGGCCAGGCAGCATCTCAGGAATAGGGAATTCGACGTTTCGAGCATAAGCCCTTCATCCTGATGAAGGGCTTATGCTCGAAACGTCGAATTCCCTATTCCTGAGATGCTGCCTGGCCTGCTGTGCTTTGACCAGCAACACATTTTCAAATACATAACATGATCAAGCAAAGTCAATATGGCTTTATGAAGGGAAAATTATGCCCAAGAAAGCACAAGAATTCTTTAAGGTAACAAACAACAGGGGAATCAGTGGATGCAATATTTTTGGATTAATAAACGGTGTTTGGTAAGGTACCACACATTAGAATACTTCAGAGCCCAACAGGAAAGTCCCAACATTATCAACAAAAAAGTAAAAAAGGTAACTGGTAGAAAACAACACTTTAAAAAAGAATCAACACATTGAATGTGAATCAGCCAATATAATTAGTTTTCAAATTAAATATATAACTCAAATTAAATATCTAAAGATAAAACTTTTAGAGCCCTATCCTCAAATAATTTTTTAAGAATTCCTACTAGTGAAATGTTTTCATCAATAACTGTTCAGGACAAAAAGAGATGCTACTTGGAATCAAAATTTAATTACAATTCAATTTTTTTTAAAATTATGAGCCAGTATATTTACAGCAGCTGAACTGGAGGCCTGATTCAATGACCTGATAACAAAGGAGAATAAGTTAATGAGTTGCTTGAAGTAATCAAATTTCTTTCTGCCAACACTTGAGGGGTGGGAGAAGTAGTAATTATGTAAGGGAAGCAAAATAAATATCTGACTAAATTGAGTACAGTAGGCTACATCAATTAAATGATCAAATTATAGATGGAGTTTTGGCATCAAAAATATTTTGTAAATAGGGCCTGTGTTGTCATAGGCTGATATAGTATAGTGGTACTAATATGCCTTAGGAAGAAAACTGCATACAGGCTAATACATTTGAATACATTATCTGATCTCACACTGCTCCCTCCACTTATATTTTATCACATAACTGGAAATGTTCTACTCAGTCGTAACCCAGGCTCCCAAGCCTGTTGTAACTGGACTCTTGGGTATTTGAATACTATTCATGGAATATGTAGATTGTCTATTTTTCTGTTCTGTACATATCATATTAGTTTGCATTAAAATTCAGCTCTTTTTTGTTTTTTTTTAAATTTCATGTTGCCACTGAAACTAATTTCAGATGATTTCAAAGGAAAAGAGGAATCATAAGGACATAAACCAAGAATTGTACTACCGAGCATTTTTAGTTCGCGACAGAAAGCAACAAGCATTTCATACACTTACCATTATGTTTTAATAATGAATCAATAGCAAGATGTTGCTTATTGTAATGTTACCAAAATGCAGTCTAATTATCCTTAAAGGTTTTCAGTTTTCATGAACCACCTAAAATTTCATACAGCAAGAGGAAAACAACAATTTTTAGTTAACTATCAGACCATGTATGCTCTTGGACAAAAGTTAAGGAACCTGCCAAAAATGATAATGCTCCAAGGCTAGAGTATGGATGAGATAATTGTCTTGGCAGGTACACCCAGAGATATCATTCAATCGAGGAAGGGGGCTGAAAGCCTAAAGTCAATTAACATATCTATACCACCTGGTATTGCTAGGTTTCCAAACCACATATTCTGGATTAGTGGTGCTGGAAGAGCACAGCAGTTCAGGCAGCATCCAAAGTACAGCGAAATCGACATTTCGGGCAAAAGCCCTTCATCAGGAGTAAAGGCAGGGAGCCTGAAGCATGGAGAGATAAGCTAGAGGAGGGTGGGGGTGGGGAAAACCAGAATCTGGTTTCCAGCATCTGCAGTCATTATTTTTACCTCTTCCAAAGCACATAGTGGTGGTCAGATACTATAATATAAAAAGGTACTATAATCAAGAACAATGTCAAGAAATTAGTCAATTTTATAATTTGTTTTTAAAAAAAAATGATAAAATAGTACAATGTTTGATTTCATTAACGAACAGAAAATATAATCCAAAGTGGGCTTAGACATAGTTCAGGTATTATAATATAGTGATGTATCAAAATACTTGTCAGGCATAGATTTATGACACTAATGAGCCAAAAATGAAGAATTCTAGCCTCACCACACTTTTTTCATTATAATATTGTACGGGATTGCTGAACTGACTCATCATTTATAGAAAACACCTGAAAAGCATAGCTGCTCTTTTTGCTACCTAATTGCAAGATGAGGCTTTTATTTGAAAGCTCCAATTTTCACGTGCATTGTATGGAAAAAGTTCCGAGGTGATTACTCTTTTCCTTTGGAATCATCTGAAGTTTGTTTTCATTGAAAACATCAGAAAATTAATATATTTCACAAAAAGAAAATGAGATGAAGTTTAATGCACACAAATGTGTTACGCACAGCACAGAAAAATAGACAACCTACATATTTCACAAATAGTATTCAAATAGCCAAGAATCGAGTTGACGAGACTTGGGAAGTCTGAGGTTCAATGCCAAATATGAAGAGCTAATAGAAAGTGCAACTACATGGCCAAAATTTATAATACATGACTGGGAATTTTTAACTGGGAAAAGAGGTGTCAGAATTTCAGCACAATTTTAGGATAAACATTGAACTAAAATATATCTTTCAATTAAACTGTGGAAATAGAACTTGGTGACACAAACAAAGATCCAAACTGGTTATTAGTTCGTCACACAGTGATCAACATTTGGAATAAGTGCAAAGAGAGCCATTTAAGAAATAAATTCTATATTACAGGGTGGATGAGGAGAACACATTAAGATCTCACTTACTGAACAAATGGAGAGAGGCTGAAATGGTCTTCCATATCGGTGATTTGAGATTCTGGGAAAGTGAAATTTATTACTAAATGAGTCAAGACTTGCTCTTTCTCCTTCAACCACTTCGTAGGATTTTACAAAAATTATGGTGCTAAAATTCTGAACTTACGACATTGTTATACAGGAACATTCAAGGGAGTAAAATAGGTTACTGACGTCAAATCTATTTAATTGTTTCAGCTAATAAGTACTGGACATTTTAATAGGGAGTCAGTTAGCAAGACAGCTGGTTTATAATATAGGAAAATACCAAAATCTGGGTTCAATTCTACACCAGTTGAGGTCATCATGAAGGAGAGTCTTTCTCAACCTCACCCGTGATGTGGTGATCCTCAGGTTATGCTACCACTTGTCATCTCTCTCTCTCACACACACACACACACACACACACACACACACACACACACACACACACGAGGGAACAGTCTTGGGATTTCATAGATCTATGGAAACTTTAACTTTATTCCAAATTAATAAAATAGCTTACTCTAAAAGTTATAACCTTATAACTGAATAGCAACACTGACTAAGATTTTTTATAAAAATCGCAGAACCCCCTCCCTTAACAGTATTGCAATGGTGCCTACACTAAGCAGATTGCAGCAATACAAGAAGGCAGCTCACCACCACCTTTACAAGGACAATTAGAATGGACAATAAATGCTGATCCAGCATGAGAACCTACATTCAATGAGTGAATTATAAAAGAAACAGCAGGACCAGATTTTATAATTGCTAGTGCAAATGGAATATTATGTCAAGTTAACTCAGTTCCTAAGACTCTAGGTTTGAAGGTTCTGGTTTAAAAGCAAGTTCAGTATGTATAAAGCAATTCTACATTAACATCTATTGGATAATACCCTGATAAAGAAAGGAACTCCTGCCAGGTATTGGTTTTAACTTCCATTAGATTAATTGCTTCTGTGAAGAGACAGACTATGTTAAAAGTACTGCACTATATAAGATACAAGTCCTTATTTTTGTTGATCCACATTGTCACACAGAAAATATTACTAACTGAAGAACCAGAATTTTCTTAAATGTAGATCAACATTGCACCAACCAGTCATTAGAACTTGATCATTCACCATTCGTGATCTTGATGTTCACAAAAATTAATGCAATTGCATAAACTACAAATGATCTTTAGAAGTTATTTGCTGTATGCTACTCTTGAAATGTAATGACACATAATATATATGAAAAGCTTGGTGTACACAAGTATGCTTAAGTATTGTAACAAATATTTCTGCCATAAATTCTTGTCGACCCATGGTCCAATTTAAATCATAACATTTCTTCCTCCCAATGTCTAGAGGCAACACATTGCATTCTCAGTGTATCTGAAAATTATATGATAACCACAGTCTCAAACAGGGAGGCACTGCAGCACCACTCGAAAGGGGAGTGTCGTTAAGTAAGACAAGTTAATACAGGCAACTTATATTATAAATACAGGTAACGGTATTGATGAAAAATCTTACTAGAAGTGCATGTTGATTTAATCCTTTTAAATTATTGCTTTATGAGTATGAGTATCAAATGCCTATTACATTGCCTTCCATTGGTTATTCGTTATCAGCATTATTGCTGAGAGTCAGAAACAGTTGCATTTTGGACACCAGCTTAGTTGATTGGACTTTTGTCTTAGTTACTGAAGCTTGTGGTTTAGAGCTCCCATCTGAAAATTGGGTATATAATCTAGACTGACATCAATGAAGCATTATAAAACTGCTGCACTGTCAAAAGGCTTAAGCTTCAAACGAAGGGTGTTAAAAAGGTGCAACTAGAATTCAGTACAATTCCAGAGACTGAATTTGTGGAGCCAACAGGTGCACAAAGACAAAATAGCTTATTACAATGTGCAGCACAATCAAATTTATGATAAATTTGATATCAGATTTGCTCAGTTACATCGCACTTGTCACAAAAGTCAATCCACTGCTTGACGACGTCAAACTGAAGGATAATCCTTATTAATAGTCAACATTCACCAGCATATACAATGCTCAATAAAACCACATGTAGGAAAACAATGTTGCTGCTGGTTGAGTTCCAAAGTACAAGATTTTATTTAAACAGATTGATTTTAACTCCACTTACTAACAGAGGAAGATTATGCTTAGGAAGATTAGTAGATTAGCTGACATGCACCAAGTGCAAAAGGCATTACACAAAATGAAATGCTTCGAACAAGAACCAAGTTTAGAAAAATTACATACAAATAAAACTATGATAAATAACCCATGATAATGAACAAGAGTTGAAAGCTTTTACTTCCTTGTTCAATGGGTGCTAGCACTTTCCACAAATAAATAAAACTAAGTAAATCAGAAAATAATATGTAATATTTTATGCCATCATGTGTCTGAACAGATTCTATAAAATGTGGAAATACACACCTTAGTTATTGTTTAAGGTGTGTCAGAATGAGAATCTGACTGACCAAGCAAGAATTTATTCAATAGTAAAAAGCAAATACTTCTGTGCATATTTACAAAGAATTCTTAGAATCTGAGACTTCATTAACGTCACTGATATCCTAACTCACCACAGCCCTACCAGCAGCTGCTCAATTTAAAATGTGAATCATCATTCTTGGGTAATTTATGCACAGTAGAATTATGTGCACTAGTACCAGCAAAATATATTCTCCAATATCATTTTAAATTTTACATGAATTACAAGATTTCAAAAGTACTTTACAGTCTATAAAGCATTTTGAAATGCCTTGAAGTTATTCAAGATGTCATAAATATCATAAAATAATCTAACTTCATACATTGCTCAATGTCAATGTCTTAGTTTCATCCACAATCATTATTTCCTTGGATTACCTTAACTTTCCCAAAACACTTTTTTTCCAGTACAAATACAACAGGTCTACTGGTTTACAACAACCAAATAAGTCTTATTACAAGAGATTCTAGAGTTACCAGTTATTTGGGACATCAAATTCCCTAATCTAATCAACATTTTGGTGAAAACCATAAATGTTAAATGACAGCTGGAAAAAGATGTACCTTGCAACACTCAATACAACAAAAGGAGGGGAGGGACTGTATCCAGGAGAGTTAAACTGCTTACAGAAATAGATGAAAGCTAATCGACACACAGGGTGTTTTTTTAAAAAAAATAGCATTCCTTGTACAGTACATGACTACGATGCAGAAAAAAAACTTACAGGTATGGAAGAATGTTTTAACAATATTTTAAAAACACAGGTTTGACTTTTAAAAGCAAAAAAATGATTCTATTAAAGTAACTACAGGAGGATATATTTTACATTCACGGTAGATTTGGGAAATGAGTCGACAGATCTGCTTTTGAAATAAGTACTATAAAAAACGCACCTCAGTCACATTGACAGCTTACAGTCACTGACCGGGGGAGGGGTGGGGGCACAGTTAGTGGCTAACAAAAAGCAACAAGGTGCAACATATTCCAAACCCTCTTATTCCTCCCGGGAAACCTTTAACGAGAGAAAACTATCATTTCTCTGTCGGAAGGGAGACGCCAGCGACAACAAATAATAGAAACAGATTTAAAGCACGGACAGGCCTGGCTGCTGGCTGAAGCCTGCGCCACTCCTCCCGGCCTTCGTGTGGACGAGGACGACATGGAGGAGGTTGTGTAGGGAAAAGGGCGTGGAGGGAGAAAGAGAATCTGTTTACCTTCCCGCAACTCCTGAAGACTCTTTCATTGCTTGCTCTCTGTCTCTGTCTGCACGATAATAATCGCTCCCCTTACCTTCATGGCAGCTCCACAGCCGCACCCGCGCGCCGGCGCCTAGAAGCTTCTGGGCGTTTCCCCCGCTAACGGCCGATCGCTCTGTCGCTCGCGCTGCTGCAGTCCGCCCTTCAACAACATGGCGGTAGCGCCAGTACGAGCATCACACACTGATGGAGGTGTGGTTTCAAAGATTGAGAGAGAGACACACACACACACACACAGAGACGTGCAGACGAAGAGCAGCACGGAGAGGAGAGCGACCTCGGGTAAACAAACCCTTTCATTCCTTTAAACCTCACTTCTACGCCCCCGCATTTCCGAAATAAACAAACCTTCTCATTTAAGTATCGCCTTTCACCCAAGCATCCCAAAGCGCATCACAGCCCACAAAATACCTTTTGAAGTCCACAGCCATGGACTGCGGAAATTATAGAGAACGTCGACGGGTTAATTTGGCGTACAGTAAGATCCCACAGGCGGCCGTGAGGTAACGATCTAACCCTTTGCCTACCTCATCTGAAACTTTTCATTCATGATTTGGTTAGATCTCGACTTGAATGTTCCAAGTTTCCCAACACACTCCTGGCTGGTCTCCCACATTCTCTAAACTTGACGTCATTTAGATGTCTGCTTCCCATGTCTTAACTTGTACCAAGTCCTTTACCGCACTCGGGTGCTTTTGGCTTAGATTGGCTCCCAATCAAGTTGAAGTCCTGACTTTATTACTCATAGAAACGCCCCGTTACAAGAGCAAACTAAGGTCATGGTGTCCATCATGTCTGCACAGGCTATCCCATGAGCGTTATGACTTGGTGTCATTCTTCTGCCTTTTCCTTTTGCCCTTGCATATTCTTTATAGTCAAAGATGAATTAATGTCCTTTTGAATGTCAAAATTGAACCTGCCTTTACCACAAACGAGTGGTGGCAATAGGTGAACTTATGTGAAAAAGTTTTTTTTTCATTTTGCATTTGTGAATCACTACATCTGAGCCTCTCATTTTTGATCCTTTGGCAAGTGAGAATCTATTCAGATCTCTCGTGACCTCACTTTTTCTACCACTGTAATCTCCTCCTGGATATCTGCAGTCCTCTAATTCAGACCTCCAGGTCCCAAGATCTAGAATGCCAGCCCTCCACCTGAACCATCTCTTTTAAAGAAGAGGAATGTAAAACAAGAAAGGAGGATTAAGATATTGTCCCCCTTATAAGCCTGCTCTGCCGGTCAATACATTAATCAGAGATTTGATGTGGTCTTAACTACACTTTCCTGTGTCCCCCCAAAAAGTATTAACTCCCTTGTCAACTATACGACATCCTTAAAACTTGAGAAAAGTTATGTTGTTCTGTGTCAATCTTTGTTTTATAAAGCTTCTGTGAGTATCCAGATATCACAGAACTGTTACACTGCGGAAGGAGGTTATTTGACCCATTCTGTCTGTGCTGGCTCTCCACATGAGTCTCCTATACCTTCTCCTCAATCTTGTGAATTGTTTCTTTTTAAATAACTTTATAATTTGCTTTTGAATATCTCATCTGAATCTGTCTTCCCATACTTTCAGGCAGTATATCCTAGCCTCTAATCACATGCTGCATCAAAATGTTTTCCTAGTACTTGATGAAGAGCTTTTGCCCGAAACGTCAATTTTCCTGCTCCTCAGATACTGCCTGACCTGCTGTGCTTTTCCAGCACCACACACTCAACTCTTGATGAATCCCTGCCAATCCAATTGCAGATTAATTCTGTCCCTCAGAATTGCTTCCAGTAGTCTTCCCACCACTGAGATTAGACTGACTGGCTTGTAGTGTCCTGGATTACCCCTTTCTCCCTTCTTGAATAGTGATACTGCATTGGCTGTCTTGCAGTCGTTTGACATGTCTCCTGTGACCAGAGAGGAATTCAAAATTATTGCCAGTGCCCTTTCTATCTCCTCTCTCCTTCAATCTATAGCCTAGGATACATTTAATCTAGCTTTGAATATTTATCTACTTTTAAACCTGTCAGACCACTCAGCCACACCTCCCTTTACATGCTAATTTCTGTAAGCCTATCACAGCCCTTCTCCCTGATTTCTCTACCCATGTCATCCATTTCACTAGTATATGCAGACACGAAGTATTCATTTCAAACTCAACCTACATGCTCTGGCTCCACAAGCACATTAGCATTGTGGTCTTTAGTAAGCCCTATACTTTCCCTGGTTATTCTTTTGTCCTTGATTTACTTGTAAATTAACATTGTATTTTCCATTATTTTACATGCCATTATTCTTTCGTACCCACTTTTTGTTCTCCTAATTTCTTTTTAAGTTTCCTCTTGCATATTCTGAGCTCCTCTAGGACTTCTACTACTTTGAGCTCCTGGTATCTGCTACAACACTTCCTTTTCCTTTTTATCTAGTCCTGTATATCCCTTAACATCCAGGGTGTGCTGGATTTGATGATCCTATCCCTTGTCTTTTTTGGAACACGTTGGCCCTGTATCCTCACTACTTTTTTCTTGAATGCATTCCAGTGATCTGACACACATTTATGTAAAAAATATCTTCACCCAGTCCACTGTGGCCAATCATTTTTTAAAAGTCGGCCTCCCCTCAGTTTAAAACTGATTTCAAGCCTATTCTTGTACTTTTCCACAACAAGTTTGAATCTAATCGAGTTATGATTGCTGTCTGCAAACCTCTCCCACTGATACTTCAGACATTTGCCACGCTACATCAAACATAATTAAGTCCAGGACTTGTCCTTCTCTTGTATGGCCTTCTGTGTACTTGCTTAAAAGGCTCTTCTGGATGTAATTTAAGAATTCTGCTCCCTTTAAACCTTTCACACTAACAATCGCAGTTAACATTGAGGAAATTTGAAATGCTTATTCTTACAGAGGGAGTTATAGGATGTTGACCCAGTGACACTGAAAAAATGGTGAAAGTCAGGAATAATGTATGGCTTGGTGGGAACTTTCAGGTGGTGGTATTCCCATGCTTCTCCTGAGATCTTAGAATTCCCACGGTGTGGAAGCAACCACTTGGCCCAAAAAGTTCACACCAACCCTCCAAAGAGAACCCCACCCAGATCCACACCCCCACTCTGTCCCCATAACCCTGCATTTCCCATGCCAATCCAGCTAACCTACACATCTTTGGATTGTGGGAGGAAACCAGAGCATGCATACATGGGGAGAATGTGCAAACTCCACATAGTCACCTGAGGGTGGAATCAAACCCGACTTCTTGGTGCTGTAAGGCAGCAGTGCTAATCACTGAGCCACCTACAGTTGGAAAGTATATCAGAGGAGTCTTAAGTTATTGCAGTGTATATTGTAGATGATATATACTGCTGCAACTGTCTGTGGTGAAGAGAGTGAATGTTCCCTTAACAGGTTTTGGCTGTTAATACACAATTGGCCTCATGGAGTTTTCCTGGTGATGGAAAAATAAAGAGAATAAAGTCTATTCACAACCATGTCTTTTCTTTTTGTTTCACAATGTATATATAAGTATATATAACCACATGTGACTTGGGAGAAAAGAAAAGGAAGAAAAGAATAATGCAGACCTGGGCTCTCTTTTCGCGCAGTGGTAATGAACCTACCCCTGGATCAAGAGGCCCGAGTTCAAGTCCCCCCTGCTGTGGAGGTGTGTAATAACATTTCATAGCAGGGTTGATTAGAAAATTTATAAAAAGAGATTGAATGTTGAAGGTGGTGGATGGGGTGTCTGGTTAAGTGGCCTGTTTTGTCCAGATAGTGTCAAACTTCAAGTGTTGTTGGAGCTGCGCTCATCCAAACGAGTAATCCATTGCATCCTAACTTGTGCCTTTTGTATAATGAAAAGCAATAGACAGATGCAGCAAGTGATTACGAAGGCAAATCGTATATTTGGGTTCAGAAGTAGGGATGGCTTACTGCTGTTATACACGGCATTGGGGAGACCACATCTGGAATATCGCATGCAGTTTTCATCTCCCTATCTAAAAAACTTATTGAGAGGGAATGCAGCAGACCATCACTAAATTGATCCTGGGAACAGCAGGACGATCTCATGAGGAGCGATTGGTTCGATTGGGCCCTTGCTACTACAGTTTACAGGATAAGAGCAAATCTGATTGAAGTGTATAAAATTTTGAAAGGACTGAACAGATTAGATGTAGGGAGGGTGTTTTCTCTGTGGACAACCACCTGATGAAGAAGCAGTGGTCCGAAAGCTAGTGCTTCCAAATAAACCTGTTGGACTATAACATACTGTTGTATGATTCCTAACTTTGTACACCCCAGTCCAACACCGGCACCTCCAAATCATTCCCTGATTGGGGAGTCTAGAAGTCTGGGGCTGTGGTTTTAAAATACAGTGTGGACTATTTAGTATTGATATTAGGAATAATTTCTTCACTCAGAAGGAAGTCAACCCGTGGAGACCAAGTTATTGCATATATTCAAGAAAGAGATGGATCAGTTTTTAGATTTAACTTTTAGATACAAGGCATTCCAGCTGTGCTGGAACTACTTGGATAGGGATGTGGCATTTTCTGGAGCACAATTGCCAAAATATTGTCAGGGCACACACCAGGGCAGTCCCATGTATCTTCAGCTATTCTTTGATATCATGTGAAGTGAGTTAAATTGGTTAAAGATGGACATCTCTGCTGAGGACATCAGGAATAGACCAAGATTGATCATCCACTCTGCACTTTTCTGGCTGAAGATCAATATAAATACTTTAGCTTTATCTTTTGCATTGATGTTCTGGGCTCCCTAATTGTTGAGAAAAGGGTTATTTCTGGATTCTCCCACTGTTCCAGATCTGGTGTAGAAGGACTGCGCAGATTAGCTCTGGTCTGTTCTTTGTGGGATAGCTTAGTCCTGTCTGTTACATGCTGATTCCATTGTTTGACAAATAATAGACTGTGGATTAGTGGTGCTGGAAGAACACAGCAGTTCAGGCAGCATCCAAGGAGCTGTGAAATCAACGTTTCGGGCAAAAGCCCTTATTCTTGATGAAGGGCTTTTGCCCGAAACGTCGATTTCGCTGCTCCTTGGATGCTGCCTGAACTGCTGTGCTCTTCCAGCACCACTAATCCAGAATCTGGTTTCCAGCATCTGCAGTCATTGTTTTTACCTAAATAATAGACTGTGTTGTAGCTTTGCCAGGTTGATGTCTCATTTTTATCTATGCTTTGGTACTGCTCCTGGCATTCCCTCCTACATTCCTAACCTGAAACGTTTACTTTGATTTCTGTCCACAGGTGCTGTCAGACCTGCTGAGAGTTTCCAACAATTTCTGTTTTTGTCTCAGATTACCAGCATTCACAGTTCTTTTTGGTTTTTTTTTGTCTTTGTATCCAGTGGCATTTAGAAAAGTGTAAGAGATGACTTGGTTGAAACTTAAGATTATGAGGGGTCTTCACAGGGTGAATGTGGAAATTATGTTTCTTTTTGGAGAATCTAGATGAGATTTTTTTTTCTTGCAGAGTCATGAATCTTTGGCACTCTTCTTTAAATGATGATGGAAGTATTCAAGGCAGAAGTAGACTGATTATTGTTGGGGGGAGTGGTGAAGTTTTATGAGGGTAGATGGGAATGTGGAGTAATCGAATTTTATCGAATCATGGATGATGCATGAGTAGATGAGCAGCGTCCTTCTCCAAATTTGTCTGCTCATGTGTATGAGAAGGAAGTGGGATTTGTTCTAAATAACATTGAATATTTTAAAATGCTCTAAATCTCACTCAGACTTACGTTCAAGATAGTCATATGTACACACAGAATTAAGTTAAAGAGAGGGATGGTAGTCCCAAAGGATGATCAATTGTATGTGGATCTTGTAAATTGATGGGTTGGATGGTTTCAGCATCAGTTTGATGATCTTTCTGGATTTTACATTGATACATTGTCAACAACTGCTTAGTTTATGTTGAAGACTTTAACTGCAGTAGTTGTTTGGAGAGGGAAGCCACACATTCTCTCCTTATTAAGTGTACAGTATCTTTCTGGTCAATAACAGGTTTAGCAGAAAAAGTCAGCTTGCTTGTCATGTGACCTTAACACTCAAACTGGCTAGCTACCAAGTTTAGTCACAACTAGCTGGCGAAAACCTCATTCCAGGCATATTATTTGAAGTGATTAGATTACATAATTGGTACACTGCCCTTCTCAGCTGGGGTCCAATTGTTTAACAGCTTGATCTGCACGCACTTCATTAACAGAATATGCCTGAATATTTGTGTACGGGCTAAAGGATGGATCATTTACAGTCATTTAAATTAATTGTGTCTGATGGGCTAATCCATGACAGCCCATTTCCCTTTTGATGACTTTGTACTTTGCAAGGTGAAGTTATATCAATGTATGCCCAATTCAAGTCCTGCTGTTTGGCTTACTTGAGTTTTTTTAAAACTTAATAAAAACCAAAAGAACAGAAGGCATTGCATCTGGAACTGGAAGGGTCACTTGACCCAAAATGTTAACTCTGATTTCTCTCCACAGATGCTGCCAAACCTTCTAAGCTTTTCCAGCAATTTCTGTTTTTGTTTCTTTTTTGAAAATATTCTGTGGCTTCAGCACACTGAATAAGCAGTCTTTTTGTTATATAAATGAAAGGTTTTATAACACAACATTCTAAATTCTGTGTTTTACACAATGCCTTCTGAAGTTACAGCTGTGATCTCCAGCATCTGCAGACCTCATTTTTTACTCGAAGATTTTAACCTACTGCGAATCCTCTTGCAAGGATGCCTTCCTTGAAGAAGCTCTCTTCCTCCCTCTACAAGGATTTCAGTGAGTCTCTCTCTCACTGCACCCCCCAGGTCATCTCCTCTGCACAGAAACTCTTCAGCCACGTTCTCAAACAGACTCGTTACCACAGCCACATCTCCTTCCTCAGCACCTGCCTAAGGAACCGACTGATCCCACACGGACTATTTCTCCAGTTTCCTCATTTCCCCTCCCCCCACCTTGTCTCAGTCGGTTCCCTCAACTCAACACCGCCCTCCTAACCTGCAATCTCCTTACTGACCTCTCCGCCCCCACCCCACTCCGGCCTATCACCCTCACCTTGACCTCCTTCCACCTATCCCACCTCCATCGCCCCTCCCCCAAGTCCCTCCTCCCTACCTTTTATCTTAGCCTGCTTGGCTACTCTCTCTCATTCCTGATGAAGGGCTTATGCTCGAAATGTCGAATTCCCTATTCCTGAGATGCTGCCTAACCTGCTGTGCTTTAACCAGCAACACATTTTCAGCTGTGATCTCCAGCATCTGCAGACCTCATTTTTTACTCGAAGTTATAATCCAAAAAATACCATTCACCCTGGCTGCAAGTTGTGATCCTTAAGGTATCACATACAAAATATGCCAGGCATTCAAATGAACAGATCATGCTCTACAAAGGAAAATTAGAGAGGATACTGATTTTAACCATACTTGCCTTTGTTCCCCAACCCTATATATGCATGACAAAGAGAAATCTTAATCTCACAAGGACAACATTTGCAAAAGTTATCCCTTCATTGGAATCTTACAGCACAGAAACAGATGACTCAGCCTATTGCTCTTATGCTTCTTTGACAGACCATTCAATTAGCCACATTTTCCTACTTTTTCACATAATATTACTTATTTTTAAGTGTTTATCAGTTTCTGTGCCATTTGCCAGCAGTTGGCCCACATCCCTCTTCCTATTCATATAGCCATGCTGATGCCTTTTAAAGTTGCAATTGTACCAGCCTCCACCACGTCCTCTGGCAGTTCATTTCATACACTCATCACCCTCTGTGTGAAAAAGTTGCCCCTTGGATCTGTTTTACATTTTATCCCTCTCATCCTAAACCTATGTCCTCTAGTTCTGGACTCCACAACCCCAGGGAAAAGACCTTGTCTATTTATCCTATCCATACCCCTCTTGATCACCCCTCAGCCTCCGATACTCCAAGGAAAACAGCTCCAGCCTATTCAGCCTCTCGCTATAGATCAAATCCTCCAACCCTGGCAACATCCTTGTCAAGCTTCTCTGACCCCTTTCAAGTTTCACAACACCCTTTCTGTAGGAGGGAGACCAGAATTGCACATAATATTCCAAAAGTGGCCTAGCCAATGTCCTATACAGCTGCAACATGACCTCCCAACCTCTATACTCAGTTCTCTGACCAATAAAGTAAAGCATGGCAACCACCTTCTTCACTATCTTATCTATCGGCACCTCCACTTTCAAGGAACTATGAACCTGCACTCCAAGGACTCTTTGTTCAGCAACGTTCCCCAGGACCCTACCAATATTTGTATAAGCCCTGCTCTGATTTGCCTTTCCAAAATGTAGCACCTCACATTTATCTAAATTAAACTCCATCGGTTATTCCTCGGCCCATTGGCCTATCTGATCAAGATCCTGTTGTACTCTGAGTTAACCATCTTTGCAGTCCACTACACCTCCAATTTTGGTGTCATCTGCAAACTTACTCACTCTTCTGCTCACATCCAAATTATTTATATGAATGATGAAAAGCAGTGGACTCAGCACTAATCCTTGTGGCACACCACTGGTCACAGGCCTCCAGTCTGAAAAACAACCCTGAACCATCACCTTCTACCTTCAAGTTAGTTCTGTATCCAAAAGGCAAGTTCACCCTATACTCCATGAGATCTAATCTTGCTAACCAGTCTACCTTGAGGAACCTTGTTGAATGCCTTACTGATGTCCACATAGATCCATCCATCCTTCTACCCTCATTAATCCTCTTTGTTACTTCTTCATGCACAAAGCCATGTTGACCATCACAAATCAGTCCTTACCTTTCCAAATACATATAAATCCTATCCCTCAGGAGTCCCTCCAACAACTTGCCCCCACTGATATCAGGCTCACCAGTCTATAGTTCCCTGGCTTTTCCTTACCACCTTTCTTAAATAGTGGCACCAAGTTAGCCAGTCTTCCGGCACCTCACCTGTGAATATCAATAATACAAATATCTTAGCAAGGGGCCCAGCAAAACCTTGCCTAGCTTCCCACAGAGTTCTAGGGTACACCTGATCAGGTCCTAGGGCTTTATCCACTTTTATGGGTTTTAAAACATCCAGTGCCTTCTCCTCTGTAACATGGACATTTTTCAAGATGTCACCATCTATTTCCCCACATTCTACCTCTTCCATGTCCTTCTCCACAGTACACACTGATGCAAAATACTCATTTAGTATCTCCCCCATTTCCTGAGGGGACTCATAGGCTGCCTTGCTGATCTTTGAGGGGCCTTATTCTCTCCCTAGTTACCCTTTTGTCCTTAATGTATTTATAGAATCCCTTTGGATTTGCCTAAACCCTATTTGCCAAAGCTATCTCATGTCCCCTCTTTGTCCTCTGAAGTATACTCCTACTGCCTTTATACTCTTCGAAGGATTCACTCGATCTCTGCTGTCTGTACCTGACATATACTTCCTTTTTCTAAACCAAAACCTTAATTTCTCTAGTCATCCAGCATTCCCTACATCTACCAGCCTTGCCTTTCACCTTACCAGGAATATAATGAGTCTCTAGACTCATCTCATTTTTAAGGCTTCCTCTTTTCTAGCCGTCCCTTTACCTGCAAACATCTGCCTCCAATCAACTTAAGAAAGTTCTTGCCTAATAGTGTCAAAATTGGCCTCCTTCCAATTTAGAACTTCAGCTTTTAGATCCAGTCTATGCTTTTCCAACACTATTTTAAAACTAACGTCCTGCCTTATTTCACAAAGTAGCTTCTGTAGTAGGTACATCCACATACTAATCAGAAAATTTTCTTGAATACGCTGAAATTCCTCACCCTTAACACTATGGCAGTCCCAGTTTATGTTGGTATCGACTAGGGAGCCATTCTTCATGCTTTTCATAATTGGCATCAGTGAAAGCAGACCAAACAAAACGTAGCTCCAAGTATTTGTCACTGCTCTCCTTTCTCCTCCCTACCCAATCAAATGTGGAAATTTAAAAACAAATTAGAATACGGACGATGTTGTACATTTATGCAACCACTGGCAAATATTGTCATCTGTCACTGCTTAGAGGAAATTCAAGTGAGTTGTTACGATCAATTCTGAGGATTGTGTCTGAATTTCTAATGTGTCCTGCTGATTACAAGACTGCCATTGATGATTTGGATTTTAAAAACAGACTCGATTAAGGTCAGAGATAATCAAGACAGCTAAAGATTTTCATAATCACTCTTCAAATTCAGTAATTATCATGAAGCAATTTAAAATGGTTTCCAATTATTGCACTAAAAATTATTGTGGTCATATCATAGAGATGTACAGCACAGAAACTGACCCTTCCGTCCAACTCATCCATGCCGAACAGATATCTGAACCTAATCTAATCCCATTTGCCAGCATTTGACCCATATCCCACTAAACCCTTTGTCTTGTACTAATATTTTTCCACTTGCACAATGTCAGTTTTGTATTGAATTTGAATTGATCATTTAAAAATAATAATGCAGTTTATATCATCCATTTCAGTAATATATTTGCCCAGTAGTCTTTTTCTACCTAACCTAGTCTGTCCTGACCTTAAAAGCTAACTTCATGGATTTAATGCATTTGATACATAATTGAATGCAGTCAGCCAAGAATTCTTTGCATTGGTGTTTGATGCATTCTGTATGTGGGTATTTAATGGATTCTGAATTTAATCACACAGTAATAAAGTGAATTTACAAAGGAGAAAGGTACAGTACCATATGAAAATCCACTAGAAGAAAATAAAAATAAATTGTAAAGCAAATAGGACGACTGAAGAGAATATGTTGCAAGTTTAAGTTGTTATATCACAATTTATAGGAAATCCAATCTATAACATAAGATATTCATGAATATTAATTGATATCTGAGAGGATTTGTCATCTGCTATTGCATACAAAGATTTGAATAGATTTGATTTTATTATTGTCACAAGTACTGAGATACAGTGAAAAGTATTGTTTTGTTCTCAGACTGTAATATCCTCATTAACCTCCTTCAGCTGTACAATCCTCTGGGAACAGTGTTCCTCCAAATTTAGGTTTGTACATGCCTCTGATTTTGATTTATTTTTGTCCCATGTACAAAGATAAAGTGAAAAATACTGACTTGTGTGCTATCCAGAAAAATCATACCTTACATAAATACACAAGGATAATAGAACATAATGAAGAATGTGGTCTTATAGATGCAGAGAAAGATCCATTCTAATATGTGAGAGAACTGTTTATATGCCATATATTTTTTCAAACGTTTGTACCTTCGACCTGATTGATGAGGGTGGAGGAGAGGATAACTGGGATGGGAGGGATCTTTGATTATGTTGACTGCTTTCCCGATGTAGTGGGAAGTATAGATTGAGCCAATGGAAAGAGTGTTGGTTTGTGGAAGTATTTAAGGATGATACGTTGGACGCAGAGACTGGTGGGATGTGGAATGGAGCGGATGTGGTGGAGGGCTATCTGGATGACAGAGGGAGGAAAAGCATGTTGTTCGAAATAGGTGGACATCTGGGATGCTTGTGAGTGGAATGTCTCTTCATCTTCACAGATGCGGCAGAGGCAGGGGAGCTCCATCCTGTTCTCCCCAATTCCTCTGCCTCCATTGTTCTTTTGATCATGATAGAAGTCATAGTCATAGAGATGTACAGCACGGAAACAGACACTTTGTTCCAACCCGTCCAGGCTGACCAGATATCCCAACCCAATCTAGTATTAGATTATTAATTAATTAATTCATTCATTCATTCATTCATTCATTCATTAAATAATGATTAATTAACCTTACCCAACTGCCAGCAATTTGCCCATATCCCGTCAATATGGGTATATTCATATACCCATCCAAATGCCTTTTAAATGTTGCAATTGCCTCCACCACTTCCTCTGGCACCTTATTCCATATATGTACCACCCTCTGCATGAAAAAGTTGCCCCTTAGGTCTCTTTTATATATTTCCCCTCTCACCCTAAACCTATGCCCTCTAGTTCTGGACTCCTCCACCCCAGGGAAAGGATTTTATCTATTTATGCTATCCATGCCCCTCATAATTTTGTAAACCTCTATATGGTCACTTCTCAGCCTCCCAGTGCTCCAGGGAAAACAGTCCCAGCCTGTTCAGCCTCTCCCTATAATTCAAATCCTTCAACCCAGGCAACATCCTTGTAAATCTTTTCTGAACCCTTTCATGTTTCACAAAGGACACCAGAATTGCGAGTATTTTTTCAAAAGTGGCCTAACCAATGTCCTATACAGCTGCAACATGACCTCCCAACTCCTGTAGTCAATACTCTGACCAATAAAGGAAAGCATACCAAACACCTTCTTCACCATCCTATCTACCTGCGACTCCACTTTCAAGGAGGTATGAACCTGCACTCCAAGGTCTATTTGTTCAGCAACACTCCCTAGGACCTTACCATTAAGTGTATAAGTCCTGCTAAGGTTTGCTTTCAAAACGTAGCATATTTATCTGAATTATCTGATTTAAACTCCATCTGCCACTTCTCAGCCTATTGGCCCATCTGATCAAAATCCCGTAAAATCTGAGGTAACCTTCTACACTGTTCACTATACCTCCAATTTTGGTGTCATCTGCAAACTTATTAACTATATCTCTTATGCTCACATCCAAATCATTTATATAAATGATGAAAAGTAGTGGACCCAGCACCGATCCTTGTGGCACTCCACTGGTAACAGATCTCCAGTCTGAAAACAACCTTCCACCATCACCCTCCGTCTTCTACTTTTGAGCCAGATCTGTATCCAAATGGCTAGTATTCCATGAGATCTAACCTTCCTAACCAGTCTCCCATGGGGAACCTTGTTGAACACATTACTGAAGTCCATATAGATCGCGTCTACCACTCTGCCCTCATCAATTCTCTTTGTTACTTCTTCAAAAAACTCAATCATGTTTGTGAGACATGATTTCCCACGCACAAAGCAATGTTGTCTATCCCTAATCAGTCCTTGCCTTTCCAAATACACATACATCATGTCCCTCAGGATAGACATTTTATCCTATTTTTCTAATTAGCCTACTCAGAGATATTATTTTGGAGCAGGTGGAACTTCAATCCGAGGCTAACTGTCCAGAGTAGGGATCCTACTTCTCCACCACAAAAGAACCCCCAATGGATTACTTTTTTTTAACATAACCTATTTTCCGAATCAATCTGTTCAAAGATGTTGTTACTCCCCTCTGGGGCAGGTGAGATTTGAACCAGGGTCTCTTGGTTCAGGGTTAGGGATTATACCTCCACCTCAAAACAGCCCCCAATGGACAACGTTTTGCACCTTCTGAAAGATACCAGTTTCACTGGGTAATTGGGCCTAAGCGTGTGTGAATTATTGATCTCTCTATGGCTGTTAGTAATTTGAATTTGAAATTCTGTCTTTCTGTTAGCTATCACACATGAAAACCATTCTGAACTGAATTATATGAATACAATCAGATTGATTATTCATAACTTTACTCAGCATTGTCTCGTTTCAATATCAATGCTCCAGTTTTACCTGTGACATATCTGGAATATTGGTCTAGTGTGAGTTATTTTGAATATTTTTCCAGCTTTTTGTGTTTCTTCTGGATTTTACCCCACAGTGGTCATTCGTGTTTAATTGTACTTGTTCAAGTTTGTATCAAATTTCTTTCTAATAAGGAAAGATTTCCACAAGTACTTTACCTTGTGCATTAAACCAGTTTTGCTGCCAGCACATTGAGAATTTGTTTTTAAGAACCTGTAGCTCAGTACTTTTGCATCTAAGATGGCACCGTAAGTGGCAATGTGTAAACTTTTCACTGTACTCCTTTGAGTACAGATGACCATAAAGCTAATTTGATTCAATTCAATTCAGTCTTGAGTATATGTAAGCCATAAGTGTCTGACAACACACTGTCTCCCAGACTGTTCCTTATCATTATGTATGACTATTCAACTCCTTATCTACTGTAACACTCATTTATTTGCATCTGTACATATTAGGTTTTCAAGTACAGCTCTCTAGTGCAGTGACTAAGACCCCTCTCTTCTCATGTTCCTTTTGGACTTGGGTTTTCTGTCACACTGATGTAAGAGTCATTTGTTCTGTGACATCATCATGACTTAACATGAACTTCTTTATAGCACTCTGATGTTTTTTAAATCAAATCACATTTGCTAATTGTTGCTTGAGTTGCTGGCCAGGCATTAGGGAAAATTGAGGAATAATCTCTCAGTCTTAGCATTGTGAGATGTAAGCTTTGGAAATGTAGACTTTGAGCAGCGTTGAATTGCATAAGATAAAAATGCCCAGTGTTACATGTCAAGTATTAGCGTGGATAGAGGATTGTTTGACTAACAAGAAGGAGGAAAAAGTGAGGTCTGCAGATGCTGGAGATCAGAGCTGAAAATGTGTTGCTGGAAAAGCGCAGCAGGTCAGGCAGCATCCAAGGAACAGGAAATTCGACGTTTCGGGCATAAGCCCGAAGGGCCTTTTGAAGGGCTTATGCCCGAAACGTCGAATTTCCTGTTCCTTGACTAACAAGAAGCAAAGAGCAGGGATAAATGAATGCTATTCTGGTTCGCAGTCAGTAACTAGTGGTGTGCCTCAGTGTTGGGACTGCAATTATTCACAATGTATATAGATGATTTGGAGTTGGAGAGTACGTCTAGTGCGTCAAAGTTTACAGATAACACTAAGACGAGTGGCAGAGCAAAGTGTACAGAGGACTGAAACTTTGCAGGCGAACATAGGTAGTTCAAGTGAGTGGGTAAAAGTCTGGCAGATTGAGGACAGTGTCGAGAGTGTGGTTCGGGGTGGGGGGGGTGCACGGCAGGTTGGGCGGCATCTGGGAGGCAGGAGAGTCGATGTTTCGGACATTATGAAGGGCTTATGCCCCGGATGTTGGTTCTCCTGCTCCTCGGGTGCTGTGAGGTCTGTTGTGTTTTTCCAGCTCCTCGCTCTCGATTCTGATCTCCAGCATCTGCAGTCCTCACTTTCTCTTGTTTGATTATAACCTTCTGAATGTAGGTTTGCTCGCTGAGCTGGAAGGTTCATTTTTAGACATTTCATCACCATACGAGGTAACATCTTCAGTGAGCCTCTGGATGAAGCACTGCTGGTGTTTCCTACTTTCTCTTTATATGTTTTGGTTTCCTTGGTTTAGTGACGTCATTTCCTGTTGTGACATAATTTCCAATGGTGATGATGTCATTTCCTGTTCTTTTTCTCAGAGGGTGGTAAATGGGATCCAATTCAATGTGTTTGTTGATAGAGTTCCAGTTGGATTAAAACCTTTGATTATAATCTTACTGCGAAGCCTCTATCGAGATGTCTACCTTGAAGAAGCTCTCCTCCTCTCTCTACAAGGATCTCGGTGAGTCTCTCTCTCATCCACGTCCTGAAGCAGACTGCTACCACAGCCACATCTCCTTCCTCAGTGTCTGCCTACAGAACTGACTGAACCCGCATGGACTCCGGACCACATTTAAACCATCACAGTTTGGATCTGAACTGGATAGCCAGTACCTACTACAAATCCAAAACCTCCAGAAACCTTCCAGATCTCCCCTACACTCAGTCATGAGCCGTCACCGGCACTTCCTGCAGTCAGCCTTGCCCCAGCTCAGGGCCACACTCTCCCAGACCTGCAAAGGACCTCAGAAGAAGGTTATTCCCGATGAAAGGCTTATGCCCAAAACGTCGAATCTTCTGCTCCTTGGATGCTAGATTAGAGTACTGGAAAAGCACAACAGGTCAGGCAACATCTGAGTAGCAGGAAACTCGACATTACGGGCAAAAGCCCTTCATCAGGTTCTAGGAAAACATTAGAGGCTAGGATATACTGCCTGAAAGTATGGGAAGACAGATTTCCTGATGTAGTATGTAGACAGGCCAACAAGAGGCGAGGCCTCATTAGATTTGGTACTGGGCAATGAACCCTGTCACATGTTAGATTTGGAGGAAGGTGAGCACTTTGGTGATAGTGACCACAATTCGGTTATGTTTACTTAAGTGATGGAAAAAGGTAGATACACATCGCAGGGTAAGAGTTATAGCTAGGGGGAAAGTAATTATGATGCAATTAGGCAAGATTTAGGATGCATAGGATGGGGAAGAAACTGCAAGGGACGGGCACAATTGAAATGTGGAGCTTATTCAAGGAACAGCTACTGCGTGTCCTTGATAAGTATGTACCTGACATACAGGGAAGAAGTTATTGAGCGCGGGAGCTGTGGTTTACTAAGGAAGTTGAATCTCTTGTCAAGAGGAAGAAGAAGGCTTATGTTAGGATGAGATGTTGGGGCGCTTGAGAGTTCCACGTTAACCAGGGAAGACCTAAAGAGAGAGCTAAGAAGAGCCAGGAGGGGCATGAGAAGTCGTTGGGGTTGGATCAAGGAAAACCCTAAGACTTTCTATACCTATATCAGGAACAAAAGATTATAAAAGACTAGAGTAAGATTAGGGCCAATCAAGGATAGTAGTGGGAAGTTGTGCTTGGTGTCAGAGGAGATGCGGAAGCGCTAAATGAATACTTATCATCAGTATTCACACTAGAAAAAGACAATGTAGTCGAGGAGAATGCTGAGATACAGGCTACTAGACTAGACGGGATTGAGGTGTTAGCAATTATGCAAAGTATAAAAGGCCTGATAGGATTTATCTTAAGATTTTCTGGGAATCTGGGAGGAGATTGCCGAGCCTTTGGCTTCGATCTTTGTCATTTTTGTCCACAGGAATAGTGCCAGAAGATTGGAGAATAGCAAATGTTGTTCCCTTGTTCAAGAAGGAGAGTAGAGACGACCCTGGAATATTATAGACCTGTGAGCCTTACTTCCGTTGTGGGTAAAGCAATGGAATGGGTTATGAGCGATCAGATTTATAATCATCGAGAAAGGAATAAGTTGATTAGGAATAGTCAACCTATCCTTTGTGAAGGATAAGTCATGCCTCACAAACCTTATTGAGTTCTGTGAGAAGGTGACCAAACAGGTGGATGAGGGTAAAGCGGTTGATGTGGTGTATGTGGATTTCAGTAAGGTATTTGTTAATGTTCCCCATGGTAGGCTATTGTACAAAATATGGAAGTATGGCATTGGGGGTGATTTAACGGTTTAGATCAGATATCGGCTAGCTGAAAGAAGACAAAGGGTGGTGATTGATGGGAAGTATTCATCCTGGAGTTCAGTTACTTGTGGTGTACTGCAAGGATCTGTTTTGGGTCCACCGCAGTTTGTAATTTTTATAAATGACATGGATGAGGGCATAGAAGGATGGGTGAGTAAATTTGCAGATGACACTAAGGTCAGTAAAGTTGTGGATAGTGACAAAGAATGTAGGTTACAGAGGGACATAGATAAGCTGCAGAGCTGGGCTTAGAGGTGGAAAATGGAGTTTAATGTAGAAAATGTGAGGTGATTCACTGAAAGGAGTAACAGGAATGCAGAGTACTGGGCTAATGGTAAGATCCTTTGGTAGTGTAGATAAGCAGAGGGATCTCTGTGTCCAGGTACATTGATCCTTGTAAGTTGCCACCCAGGTTGATAGGGTTGATAAGAAGGCATATGGTGCGTTAGCTTTTATTGGAAGAAGGATTGAGTTTCGGAACCATGGCATCATGCTGCAGCTGTACAAACTATGGTGTTTGTTCCAATGCTTTACCCACAACGGAAGTAAGGCTCACAGGTCTATAATATTCCAGGGTCGTCTCTACTCTCCTTCTTGAACAAGGGAACAACATTTGCTATTCTCCAATCTTCTGGCACTATTCCTGTGGACAAAAATTTTGGAGTATTGCTTACAGTTCTGGTCACCGCATTATACGAAAGATGTGGAAGCTTTGGAAAGGGTTCAAAGGAGACTTACTAGGATGTTGCCTAGTATGGAGAGAAGGTCTTAGGAGGAAAGGCTGGGGGACTTGAGGCTGTTTTCATTAGAAATAATAAGGTTGAGAGGTGACTTAGTTGAGACATATAAGATAATTGGAGGGTTAGATCGGTTGTACAATGAGACCCTTTTTCCTTGAGTGGTGATTGCTAGCACGAACGGACATAAGCTTTAAATTGAGGGGTGATAGTTATAGAACACATGTCAGAGGTAGGTTCTTTACTCAGGGAGTAGTCGGGACTTGGAACACACTGCCTGCAACAGTAGTAGACTCACCAACTTTAGGTGCATTTAAATGGTCATCGGATAGGCATATGGATGAGAATGGAATAGTGTAGTTAGATGGGCTTCATATTGATTCCACAGGTCAGCGCAACATCGAGGGCTGAAGGGCCTGTACTGCACTGTAATGTTCAATATTCTATATCTTGCCCACCACCAACGTCAGGCTCATTGGTCTATAGTTCCTTGGCTTGTCCTTACCACCTTTCTTAAACAGTGTACCACGTAAGCCAACCTCCAATTCTTCCAGCACCTCACCTGTGATAATCGAAGTTACAAATATTTCAGTAAGAGGCCCCACAATCACTTCCCTAGCCTCCCACAGAGTTCTAGGGTACACCTGATCAGGTCCTGGGGATTTATTCATCTTTATGCGTTTCAAGACATCTAGCACTTTCTCCTCTGTAATATGAACATTTTTCAAGATGTCACCATCTATTTCCCTGCATTCTATATTTTCAGTGTTCTTTTCCACAGTAAATTTGTTTGTAAATTTCCACAGTCCTTTGTTAAAGGTTAATCAGTAAAGGTGTTTCATTTCTCAATCTTTATTAGTATTATCTTAATGGTATTCATGTGAAAGGATCCTTGCAATTCTTAGCAGTTACCTGGTTCCAGTATTTCTTTTGTAATTAACATTTCATTTTCTTTCCCAAGGATGATGTTGGATTGTGCGCTATGAAGCTTTTTTTTTAAATATATTGATTAAACTATTCTTTATACAGGTCATTTTGTGATAACGTGTGTTCCATTACTGCAAATTAGCTGTAACGTGATTGACGAATTGGAGACACTGTTTCTAAAGCACAGACTTTTAAAATGTGTGTTGGCTGTAACGCATTTACATAGTCAACACTTCAAGTGCTGTTTCTAAAGAGCAATATTTCTATAACGAGTTGAACAAGAATGCAACCGTCAGGTTATAGAAGAATCACGTGTACCTCTTTTTGTTGCCTGTGCTGAGCACTAATCCAAAGTAGCACATGTATCATGTGCATGTCCCTTTTTGATACCTTTTACGGTTACAGGTGCATGTTTAGAAAAACAATTACATTTCATTCAACACAGACTTTTTCAAACATTTTCACAGTGAGATTTAATAGTATAAAAATAGAATCTGTCATCAGATTTTTTTTCCTAACTGACTGCAGAGTGAGTGTGATCAGGGTAGAGTTGTGATGGGAAGGCAGACAGGGGTTTCAACAAAATATGCTTTTGCAAATACTGAATCACTGACAGTAACCACAACATTTCTGTGTTTAAGTTCATAAGTGCTATCTTCCAAAGTTGCTACCCCTTTCAGAGAAGCAATGACAAAGCCAACAGTTTTTATTTTGTTATTATCATGAAATATGGGCCATAATGTCTGGAAAGAAAATGTGAAACAAATATGGAACATCTTGCTCTTATACTAACGCAATTTGTTTGCAGTTTTTTTCATATAAAAAAGCACAAAATCAGTCCGTGCTATAATAATTGGTACATTTTTATTTGCATTCATAATTCCAGTTATTGTGGTCATGCTTTTATTACAGTGAGTGTACTGTTACAATTTCCTGAGATATGCTGCTCTATTTCCCAATATAGATAATTTTGAAACTATGTGAAAACGCCAGTTAGAGGTATTGAGAACGAAACAGGCTGGAGATTACGACATACAGACACAACATCTGTCTATTAATGTTTTGTCATTGCTTTATCTGGAAATTGAAAACTATGCGGTGATCCAATCAAGAATAGTTTGAGGTTGTTCTTGTAGTATTTGCAGCATGGATAATTGATTGTAAGAACTGAAAGCAAAAAGGTATGTTTTTTTATTATTCATTTGTGGGAGGTAGGAGTTGCTGACTGCCCAGCGTTATTGCCCATCACTAGTTGTCCTTGAGAAGCTGGTGGTGACCTGGCTTCTTGAACCTTTGCAGTCCACCTGCTGTGAGTTGACTCACAATGCCATTAGGGAGGGGATTCTAGAATTTTGACCCAGCGACAGTGAAGGAATGACAGTATATTACCAAGTCAGGATGCTGAATGGCTTGGAGGGGAACTTGAAGGTGGTGGTGTATCTGCTGTCCTTGTCCTTCTGGATGGAAGTTGTGAGTTTGGAAGGTGGTGCCTGAAGATCTTTGGTGAATTTCTGCATCGCATCTTATAGACAGTACACAGTGCTGCCATTGATCATCGGTGGTGGAGCGAGTGGATGCTTGTGATGTAGTGCCAATCAAGCGGGCTTCTTTGTCCTAGATGGTGTCAGGCTTCTTGAGTGTTGTTGGAGATGCAGTCATCCACACAAATAGGGAAAATTCCATCACACTCCTGACTTGTGCCTTGTCAATGGTGCATAGGCTTTGGGAATTCAGCAGGTGAATTATTTGCCACAGTATTCCTAGCCCCTGACTTGCTCCTGTAGCCACTGTGTTTTTGGTGAGTCATAGAGTTATAGAGATGTACAGCATGGGAATAGACCATTTGGTCCAACCCATCCATGCCGACCAGATATCCCAACCCAATCTAGTCCCACCTGCCAAAACCCGGCCCATATCCCTCCAAACCCTTCCTATTCATATACCATCAATGCCTCTTAAATGTTGCAATTGTACCAGCCTCCACCACTTCCTCTGGTACATTATTCCATACATGTACCACCCTCTGCATGAAAAAGTTGCCCTTTAGGTCTCTTTTATATCTTTCCCCTCTCACCCTAAACCTATGCCCTCCAGTTCTGGACTCACCGACCCCAGGGAAAAGATTTTGCCTATTTATCCTATCCATGCCCCTCATAATTTTGTAAACCTCTATAAGGTCACCCCTCAGCCTCCAACGCTCCAGAGAAAACAGCCGCAGCATGATTGACCTCTTCCGATAGCTCAAATCCTCCAACCCTGGCAACATCCTTGTAGATCTTTTCTGAACCCTTTCAAGTCTCTCAACATCTTTCCGATAGGAAGGAGACTAGAACTGCACGAAATATTCCAACAGTGGCCTAACCATTGTCCTGTACATCCACAGCATGACTTTCCAACTCATGTACTCAATGCTCTGATCAATAAAGGAAAGCATACCAAACGCCTTCTTCACTATCCTATTTACGTGCGACTCCACTTTCAAGGTGCTATGAACCTGCACTCCAAGGTCTCTTTGTTCAGCAACTCTCTCTAGGACCTTACCATTAAGTGTATAAGTCCTGCTAAGATTTGCTTTCCCAAAATGCAGCACCTCGCATTTATCTGAATTAAACTTCATCTGCCACTTCTCAGCCCATTGGCCCATCTGGTCAAGATCTTGTTGCAATCTGAGGTAACCCGCTTCACTGTCCACTACACCTCCAATTTTGGTGTCATCTGCACATTTACTAACTGTACCTCTTATGCTCGCATCCAAATCATTTATGTAAATGACAAAAAGTAGAGGACCCAGCACCGATCCTTGTAGCACTCCACTAGTCACAGGCCTCCAGTCTGAAAAACAACCCTTCACTATCACCCTCTGTCTTCTACCTTTGAGCCAGTTCTGTATCCAAATGGCTCATTCTCCCTGTATTCCATGAGATCTAACCTTGCTAATCAGTCTCTCATGGGGAACCTTGTCGAATGCCTTATGGAAGTCCATAGAGCTCACATCTACTGCTCTGCCCTCATCAATCCTCTTTGTTGCTTCTTCAAAAAATTCAATCAAGTTTGTGAGACATGATTTCCCATGCACAAAGCCATGCTGACTATCCATAATCAGTCCTTGCCTTTCCAAATACATGTACATCCTGTCCCTCAGGATTCCCTCCAACAACTTGCCCACCACTGAGGTCAGGCTCACTGGTCTATAGTTCCCTGGCTTGTCCTTACTGCCCTCCTTAAACAATGGCACCACGTTTGCCAACCTCCAGGCTTCTGGCACCTCACCTGTGACTATTGATGATACAAATATCTCAGCAAGAGGCCCAGCAATCACTTCTCTAGCTTCCCACAGAGATCTCGGGTACACCTGATCAGGTCCTGGGGATTTATCCACCTTTACCCAATTTAGACATCCAGCACTTCCTCCTCTATAGTCTGGACATTTTGCAAGATGTCACCATCTATTTCCCTACAGTCTATATCTTCCATATTCTTTTCTACAGTAAATCTGATGCAAAATACTCATTTAGTATCTCCCCCATTTTCTGCAGCTCCTATTCTCTCCCTAGTTGCCCTTTTGTCCTTAATGTATTTGTAAAAACCCTTTGGATTTTCCTTCATTCTGTTTGCCAAAGCTATCTCATGTCCCCTTTTTGCCCTCCTGATTTCCCTCTTAAGTATACTCCTACTGTATTTATACTGTAAGGATTCACTCGATCTATCCTGTTTATACCTTACATATGCTTCCTTCTTTTTCTTAACAAAACCCTCAATTTCTTTAGTCATCCAACATTCCCTATACCTACCAGCCTTTCCTTTCACCCTGACAGGAATATACTTTGTCTGGATTCTCGTTATCTCATTTCTGAAGGCTTCCCATTTTCCAGCCATCCTTTTACCTGCGAATATCTGCCTCCAATCAGCTCTTGAAAGTTCTTGCCTAATACCATCAAAATTGACCTTTGTCTAATTTAGAACTTCAACATTTAGATCTGGTCTACCTTTATCCATCACTATTTTAAAACTAATAGACTTATGGTCGCGGGCCCCAAAGTGCTCCCCCACTGACACCTCCGTCACCTGTCCTGCCTTATTTCCCGAGAGTAGGTCAAGTTTTGCACCTTGCTGAAAAATATGTTGCTGGAAAAGCGCAGCAGGTCAGGCAGCATCAAAGGGCTGATGCCTGAAACGTTGATTCACCTGCTCCTTTGATGCTGCCTGACCTGCTGCGCTTTTCCAGCAACACATTTTTCAGCTCTGATCTCCAGCATCTACAGTCTTCACTTTCTCCAAGTTTTTCACCTTCTCTAGTTGGCACATCCACATACTGGATCAGAAAATTGCCTTGTACGCACTTAACAAATTCGTCTCCATTTAAACCTTTAACATTATGGCAGTCCCAGTATATGTTTAGAAAGTTAAAATCCCCTACCATAAACACCCTATTATTCTCACAGATAGCTGAGATTTCCTTACAAGTTTGTTTCTCAATTTCCCTCTGACTATTAGGGGGTCTATAATACAATCCCAATAAGGTGATCATCCCTTTCTTATTTCTCAGTTCCACCAAAATAACTTCCCTAGATGTATTTCCAGGAATATCCTCCCTCAGTTCGGCTGTAATGCTATCCCTTATCAAAAATGCCACTCTCCCTCCTCTCTTGCCTCCCCTTCTATCCTTCCTGAAGCATTTGTATCCTGGAACATTAAGCTGCCAGTCCTGCCTATCCCTGAGCCATGTTTCTGTAATTGCTATGACATCCCAGTCCCATGTTCCTAACCATGTTCTGAGTTCATCTGCCTTCCTTGTTAGGCCCCTTGCATTGAAATAAATGCAGTTTAATTTATTAGTCCTACCACGTCCCTGCTTGCCCTGACTGTTTGATTCGCTTCTGTTCTCAACTGTACCAGTCTCAGATTGATCTCTTTCCTCACTATCTCCCTGGGTTCCCCACCCACCCCCTTCCATCTTACTAGTTTAAATCCTCCCGAGCAGTTCTAGCAAATTTCCCTGCCAGTATATTAGTCCCCTTCTAATTTAGGTGCAATCTGTCCTTCTTGTACAGGTCACTTCTACTCTAAAAGAAATTCAAATGATCCAAAAATGTGAATCCTTCTCCCATACACCAGTTCCTCAGCCATGCATTCATCTGCTCTATCCTCCTACTATCTGCCCCCCCCCCCCAGGATGTTGATAGTGAGGGATTCAGTGGTGGTAGTACTATTAAATGTCAAGGGGTCATGGTTTGCTTATCTCTTATTGGTGATGGTCATAGCCTGGCATTTTTGTGGCACGAGTGCTGCTTGTCATTTGTCAGTTCAAGCCTGGATGCAGTTCTCATCATGTTTCATTTAAACAAGAACTGCTTCAGTATCTGAGGAGTTGCGAATGGTGCCTATCATTGTGCAATCATCTGCAAACATCCCCACTTCAGACCTTATGATGGAGGGAAGGTCACTGATGAAGCAGCTGAAGGTGGTTGAGGCCTAGGACACTACCCTGAGCAACTACTGCAGAGATCTCCTGGAGCTGAAATGATTGACCTCCAACAACCATGTCCATCTTCCTGTGTGGGGAAAGTGAGAACTGCAGATGCTGGAGCTCAGAATCAAAAGGTGTGGTGCTGGTAAAGCACAGCCAGTCAGGCAGCATCCAAGGAGAAGGGGAGTTGACATTTCGAGCATAAGCATTCCTGATGAGAGTCGAATGTCAACTCTCCTGGTCTTCAGATGCTGCCTGACCAGCTTTGATTTTCCAGCAGCACACTTTTTGATCCATCTTCCTGTGTGCCAGGTATGACTTCAACCACTGAAGAGTTTGTTCCCTGATATCCATTGATTTAAGTTTTTGTAGGGTTCCTTGATGCCATACACGGCCATGTGTAGCCATGATGTAAAGGAGGTATCAGTCTCTCAGCTCTGAAATTGAGTTGTTTTGTCTTAATGTTTTGTTCTTTTCGTATATTCACTGTTTGACTCTAGGTGAAATGTTAATGCATATTTTTAGTTCTTCCGTCAGTCATTAATTCAAATAAATCCTTGTTTTATATTTTTGTACATCTCTCTATATTTTTGTGAATCAAGCTAAACATTGGTACAAGATGTCTGGTAGGCCTGGCACCATAAGCAAAGAAAGAAACAGTGTTGAAACTATAGGTCAATAACCTTTCATAGATCTTCAACATAAACTCAGTTTCTCTTACAAAAGATGTTTGTATATCTGCTCAGTATTTCCAGTTTTTTTTGTTTTATTTCTAATATATAATTGGTTACTGTATATTTCCTTCAACGTACTCCAAGGACAAGTTTGTGTCTCTTTAATGCATTGCGGGGATCTGCATTTGGTAACAATGTACTTCAGCACATGTCTTCGTAAAGCAGTCCCATGCTATAATTACATGGCCATAATGGTATGATTATTTTATTTTCAGCATGGTTTCTACCTCTGGTCTTTATGAATTACTTCCCTCAATTAGGGTCAATTTTGCCAAATTTGAAGGCAACTCTTGTTGAGTTGCAACATCTGCAAACTAAGTTGAGACTGCAAAAACGAATTTCTTTAAGAAACCAACAACAGCTGTCAGACCACAAGACACTTCATGCAATATGTCTGGGTTTGTCTCAGACCTTAGTCTCAGCAGTTAATGATACTATGTTCTATCCATACCACTCACTTATTGAAAGGTCGTGATTTTGAGAAAAAAGATAGTTAACTAGCATGAGGGCCTAACAAAGTAATGGGGGAGAAATTTGTCTGCTTGCTGACTGTTTCCAAGCAATAAAGACCATCATCTGGGTGTCATTGCCTATTGTAACTGGAGGCTGCTCTGAGTGGGGAAGTAGTGGTTACTTCCCCGTCAGGCAAAACCTACCCAGTACAGCTGTCTGGATCAGAAAGCAGTACTTTTGCTTTGTTCTGGGCCTGTTTCCTTGATGTCCAAAGGTGACATTCCTGATTAAAAACTCAATGACATTCAATTTTATTGACTGAGTAGCCTTTTCTTCCAGTGTTTCTAGCTGTTTTGATTGGAAAATCAGTAGGCAGCATTTTAAGAAGCTGAGACATTTAAAAGCTCTCAGATCTTTAAATGGTGAGGCCAGTTAAGCTTTAGCAGCAGATAAACGTTGTCAGCACTCAGCACCGCTGTCAAGGCAGAGGGAATTCAAAGTTAGTGTACCATGGTGAGTACAATAGGGTGGATTTTCTGCTGTCCAGGCAGTCATTATGCCACAACAAAGATAGGAGTTGTGCACAGGGACTCTGTGGAATCCTCATCCCAGTGTACTCCAAAGGAATTGGCTAGGAATTTATACTTTCCACTGGGCAATTCTGCTACATTAGGATCCCTCCCAAAGTGTCTTTATTAAATCAGAGACTTTGATTGGTTCCGAAGTAATTAGTAAAATAATTACTCAGGAAAAGTTGGACTATTAAATAAATAGTGTAACTCTTGAGTAAATTTTAAATAGAGCCCATACTTTACACACCCTTCAATTATACCTCCCAAACCCACCTGTACCCTATTTACCTGGCACCATAGCCTTACAATCTGGCATCCTACCACCTGGCATTCTACCTGGTCTCTAGTCGTACCCTGCCCATCCAGCACCCTACCTTTCCAGCACCCTAGCATCATTCTTTCTTATATACTCACCCTTTGACAGCAGCTGTTAGAATGGCTCTCAGGACCTTTAAATTTCAGAGGTATCAGTTGACAGCTGTGAAAAGAGGGTGTGGTTTGCCTTCTCAGATATTTCCGTAGTATGCAACAACTGTCACAATGGAACTATAGATGTATGTTTCTGAGGGAATTCTGAGCAGAATTTCCTCTCAGAAATATTAAAATTAACACTGGAGTGGCAATCTGAGTGTGATTGACTCACTCTGAAAAATCTTGCACAATATTTCTTGATCAATATTTGTTATTTAATTGTTTATCTAACCACAAATCAGTATGGGTTACATCCATTTAAGTTTGTTCTGTTCAACTTATTACAACGCTCAATTCATATATCATTTAAGATACGTTTGACCATTTTGGACTGTTGTGTTTCATTCTAAATTGCCATTATTTCTATTATATGTCAGTTATTATTTTTAAAGCCTTTATATTTATTTCAAAAATGTGCATATGTTTCAATTGTGCCCCAAATTCTGCCATTTTATTGAGGTAATTCACTGTGCAATTTATTTCAATAACCTTTGTGTTCTGCATTTTATGGTCTACTGAATTTGGTAAAGAAAAACGCTTTTCAGAAAATGAGATCGTTAAGTTATCCTTCCTTTGTTCCTGGACTAGAATAGAAAAGCTAAGCATCTGCTTACATGACAGTTTGACTCCTTGATCTCTGACACAACAAGCTCATTCAACTTTTCCAGTCCACCTGTCAAGAATTGCAAACATCGACTTTTCTCCCCCTCCTCTTTAACCATTAGCAGCAAACAAAGCAGTGTTATTTATCCTTGTTGATTGATCACTCACCATTCTAGGTCATGTTCATTTGTATCCAGTTAAGCAATATTACTTGTGTCGAGAAGTTATTTACTCTAATTGTTGGATTTGTGGAAACTTTATGTTGTAGAAAACATGTCAAGTAGCAATACTTAAAACATCTGCAAGTTTTTCCATCAATACGAAAGATTTGGGTCTCTCCCAGGATTAGAAGTTAGCGTTTACATTTTCTCATCACTGCTGTAGCAAGTCCTTTGCATTGGTTAATCATTGGCTCAGTGGTTAGCACTGCTGCCTCACCGCACCAGGGACCCAGGTTCAAATCCAGCCATGGGCAACTGTATGTGTGGAGTTTGCACATTCTCCCTGTGTCTGCATGGGTTTCCTCCAGGTGCTCCTGTTTCCTCTCACAGTCCAAATATGTGCAGGTCAGGTGAATTGGCCATTCTAAATTGCCCATAACGTTAGATGCATTAGTCAGAAGGAAATGGGTCTGGGTGGATTACTCTTTGGAGGGTCAGTGTGGACTTGTTGGGCAAAAGAGCCTGCTTCCACGCTGTAGAGAATCTAATCAACAATATACCATGGTAATTATTTGTTTGATATTTTTGTTATGGTCATAGATGTCTGTACGTAGAAAGAGCCCTTTGGCCCAGTGAATCTACACCAGTCAAAAGCAACTACCTAACTATTCTAATCCCGTTTTCCAGAACTTGGCCCATCACCGTGTATGTCTCGGCATTGCAAGTGCACATGCAGATACTACTTCTACGTTATGAGGATATCTGCTTTACCACTCTCACAGGACAGTGAGTTCCAGATTCCCACCACCTTCTGGGTGAAAATGTTTTTCTTCACATCTCCTACAAAACTTTTGCCCCTTGTCTTAAATCTATGCCCCCTGGTCAGTGATTTCCCCCCGCCCCCCATTAATGGGGGAATGTTTGTCCTGTCTATCCTATGTATACCTTTCATGAGTTTATATATCTCAACATGTCCACTCTCCATCTTCTCTGTGTTAAGGGAAATGACAACTGTATATCTTGAAATTAACTAGAACTTTATGCTAGTTGTCTAAAAGCTAGAAAATTTAGTCAGGATCTTAGTGGTCATCATTAAAAATACACAAGTACTTCACTCTTAATTTTTTGCGTCCCAAAGCTTGACTGCCTGTTGTTCCTTATCAGCTATTTGGTGATCCATGAAGTAAAATCAGTTTAATAGCTGAAACAAGATGTCAATGGATCCATGTTTGTTATTCATTTTTCCTTGTATATCAATATCCTTTAAGTGTTAGTAATATATATTTTGATTTGTCTTTTTATTATTTATTTCATTGCTGATTTAGAAGTAGGAGGTTAGTGAGTGTGTAGCATTTATACCAGAAAAGAAGCCATGAGGATATCTCTTGCACCTTTTGTGTGTCTTTTTTTCCAATTTCGTGTAAAACAAAGTGACAGAATCAGCCGTGTTGTGACATAGGGAGAACTCAGGCAATGTAGAGAGCAGTTTCTACCTGTATGTCTGCTTTCTATGTTCTAGTTCTGATGAATACTGAAAGAGAATAGCCTGAGTGTCTCAGTGGTCCAGCAAAGAGCTCAATTGCAAATCTGCTAGCAAGAATGTGGGCTGGAGCATTGGGTCACCAGAGAAACTTGGCATGTCTCCAAGAAGAGGTAAGACACTTAAAGATATTGGCATTGATGGCAATGTTGCTACATTTCCAAACAAATTGAATGTAGATGGTTAGTGACAATTAGGAAGAGTCTTCAGAATAGTCATAGCTGTTAGTACCTATTAGTAACAATGTCATACAATACCGTTACTGGATAAAACACCACTTCCAGTATGATATGGTCTGAGTGTTCCTGATAAGTGTTCCTTGTGACATATATCATCATGAGGAGACAGATAGCTTTAAGTTTATTAACAAAAATAACTATTTACATGGTATGACATTTCAAACCAACATTTGGTCTTGACTCTGTGTTTACTGTCTTCATTGAGCAAAGAGATGATAATTGCAAGCAGGCTTTTACTATTGCTACAGAAGGTGAGTGGGTAGCTTCATTCTGGACTGTCAGGTTATGATGACTTGTACCTGCCTTAAAGGTACACTGCCTATCTGTAATCTGTGCAGTAGAGCTGGGAAGAGCTTTCTTGCTCTACAGATCAGAGAATCCCTATGGTTTAGAAACAGACCATTTGGCCCAACAAGTCCACACCAACCCTCTGAGGTGTAACCCACCCAGACCCATTCCCCTATCCCATTACTCTACATTTACCTCTAACCTACATATCCCTGAATACTATGGGCAATTTAGCATGGCCAATTGACTTAACCAGCACATCTTTGGGTTGTAGGAGGAAACCGGAACACCGGGAGGAAACCCATGCAATCATGGGGTGAATGTGCAAACTCCATACAGACACTCACTCAAGGGTGGAATCGAACCCAGGTTCCTGGAACTGAGTGCTAGCCACTGAGTCACCGTGCCACTCTACCTCTTCTTGACCCACAAGCAGTAGAGTAAAGACACTTAGCTTTACCATGAAGTAGTCCTTAATGCCAGTCACTTGCTGGAATTCTTAAGGCCAGGGAAGACATCACTGTAAACTTGGCAGATGGGTTAAGTATGAGGCGCACAACCTCATTATAGTATTTAAATCACCAGTACTGCTTATAAGAGCAAGCTGGTTGCCCACCCTCTATCCAGCAGTCATTAAGTCACATGTGAGTTTTTAATATTTAAACATATCACCTGTTTTGGAGATTAAAATTACTCCTGATGTCAAAGTCTAACATTTCCAGTTCAAATATAGCACTGGCTTTATATGGAATAAATTGTTCACATATTGGTAAATTATTTTCAACAATATGCCTCATCCATATACTCAAGAAATTCTACATCAGCTTGCATCCTGGCCTTTCTGAGTAGGTCTAAGTTATTTCTGTGCCTTGACTTCAAAAGCATCAGAAATGGAATTGGACTTCCCAAACTTGTTTCAAGTATGATCTTATCTTCAAACCAGCCTTTCTTGATTCCTTATCTCCATTCCATCAGTCTGAGCTGGATTTGAACCAGTCTCAGATGTGAAAGAGTAGTGTTCCAACTACATTGTTATTCAGGCTCCCAACAGACTGACCTTTGAATATAAATCAGTAGTTCAGGGATTTTGGTGTAAATAATGTACTAAAAGTGATAAAGCAATTCAGTTCCAGATAAAATGGCAATTTCTGTGACTTTAAATGTTTCACAGGACCGAATATTGCTCAACCAATTCCAGTGTTTGTAAATATAATTAAGACAATCCAAATCCTGACAAAATGAGAGGGTTGATTTTTCAAATATGTGAAATATGCAGCTGCAGTTCTCTGCTTGTTTCTGCAGCTGTGCCAGTAAAGTAGGCTGCAGGTCCCAATGGATCTACTGAGGTCATTTAATTCTAAATATCCTCTTTGTGCATTTTCCATGTGTGGAGGGAGTCTTATGTCAGCAGGTGCATGGGGGCATACTCTTAAAAGCCTACTTCAATTAAATGGCTTCTGTCCATTTTTCTTTTCAAAGCTTTGTTGTCAATGAAGTTATTTCAAAGAACAATACAGCACAGGGACAAATCCTTTGGCCCACCAAACCTGCACTGATTCTTAATTCTTATTTAGACCCACTACTTTTTGCTCACACACAGTTTCTATTCCTCTGTTCACACCCTATTCATGTGTCTCTCAAGATACACCTTAAACATTGTTTACATGCCTGCTTCTACCAGCTTCACTGGCAGTGCATTCCAGGCCCCCACCACCCTCTGTGTCAAACATTTTCCCTGCACTTCTCCCCTAAACTTTCCCCCCTTACCTTGAATCTATGCCCTCTTGTAATTGACCTTTTCACCCTGGCAAAAAAAAGCCACTGACTATCCACCCTATCTGTGCCTCTCATAATTTTGTAGACCTCTACCTGCATCTCCTTCAGCCTAGCTCTTCCCACCAAAAACAATCTCAGTTATCTAACCTCTCCTCATATCTAAAACCCTCCAGAACAGGCAACATCTTGGTAAACTTTCTCTGTACCTTCTCCAAAGCATCCATGTCCTTCTGGTAGTGTGGCTACTAGAACTGCATGCAATATTCCAAATGTGGCTTACCTAAAGTTTTATACAGCTGTAACGTAACTTGTCAACTGTTATATTTGATTTCCTAGCTGATAAAGGCAAGTGTGTTGTATGACCTCTTGACCACCATATTAACCTGTGTTGCCACTTTCAGGGATCTGTGGACCTATATGTCAGAACCTCTGTATGCTAATGCTCCTAAAGATTCCACCATTTATTGTATAATTTGCACTTGATATTGATCTTCCAAAATACATCATCCACATTTGTCCAGATTAAACTCCATCTGCCATTTCTCTGCCCGAATCTAGAATCTATCAATATCCCACTGTATTCTTTAACAGTCCTCCTCACTTGTGCAACTTTGCCAATTTTGATGTCATTCACAAACTTACAAGCCACCTACATTTTCCTCCAGATCATTTATCTATATTACAAACAACAAAATGGAATACCACTGCGGAACTGGTCTCCTTTCCATCACTATTGTCTGTCTTCTATGACCAAGCCAGTTTCGTGATAAGCTAGCCAGCACACCCTGAGACGCTACCTTTTATACTAGCCTGTCATGACATACGTTAGCAAGTGCCTTATTAAAATCCAAATTCTTGAAGATTAATTCTTCACCATTATAGTGAAAATGTTTGTGCTACTTGTAGTAAGTAGTGAGAACTGTACCTTAAGTAGGAGACTGACTGTGACGCCAGAAGGGCTACAGTACAAGAAACTGATAATATTTGGAGCTGAGGAGAGCTGTGATAGTCAAGCAAATATACTAAAAGCATGACAGAGAATGATCGCATAGATTGTAAGAGCAAAGAGAGTGGGTATCAAGATTGGGTTGATAGACCCTGTACGCATTGAAAGAAAAGGAAATCCAGTATAAGTGTTTCGAGTCACATTAGCAAAACAACATCAGCTTATATTTATAACAGTACCTCTAACGTAGAGAAGGCACATTGACACTTGACATGGGTACTAAGGAGAATGAGAAAAAGAGATGAACAAAACATGGGATCAGATGCCAACTTACAATTTGAGCGTTAAGGAGATGACCGAAAGCATTGACAAAACTTTGTTTAAGAGAGCTGAATAAAGTGGCAGAAATATGTGCGGACAGGCTGTGAGGATCTTTAAACCCAAGGATAAGATTTTAAACTTAATGCTTTGGTGGATGGAAAATGGGTGTGTCACTGAGGAGCACTTTACCTGCCATCAAGTATTTCATGATGACGGCATCAGGGGGCAAAATCAGTGTTTCAGTTTTTACCTACAAAATCTGAGGCCTTTTTCTTCACTACCCCTTTTCACGGAGTCAGATTGTTAAGGTATTGGTCTAAGACCTAGTCTTTTTCCAAACATGCTAGGGTTAGGGAAAGCATCGCTCTCTCAGCACTCTGGTCAGAACTCTTCTGAGAACAGGTCTTCTACCAATGATGTACAGAGTGGCAGTTCCTACCACACTGGAAGCAGCATTGAGGAATCAGAAGCCTTACCCAGTACATTGGTATCTGGACACAAGAACTGAACTGAGTGGTGTTTTCCATGATGCAGAAAACAAAAATGTGAATGTAGAGAAGCAAGAAGAAATGCATGCTAATGAATGGAACAATGGATAGCAATTGAAGGGGAACTGGATAATCATATAAGGTGATGGATTTCAGTGGAGAAGGGAGGGAAAATGATGATGCAGCCTAAGGTGGTGTTTTGGATTGGGAAAGAGAATATTTCTATTAACTGAGAAAACTTGGACAGGCAATTGTCACTTTAATTTTATGCTGAGTAGTGACATTAAAAAAAGGTTGATTGTTAATGGGTTGAAATGGCAGAAGGAACTGAGACTGTTGCAGGAGAAGACTGCAATTTGTGAAAGGTTGAGAAGTTCAATAACTTATTGTCGCAAGTAAGCATGGTCTGGAGGGGCAAAGATATTTTCTGAAGTGAGATGATAGCGTAGTGGTCATGTCACTGGTCTAGAAAGCCTAGGCAAATGTTCTGGAGACATGGGGTCAAATCCCACCAGAGCAGATGGTGAAACTTGACTTAATAATATTTTGGAATTAAAAGCTAGCCCAGTGGTGACAGTATAACCTTGTTGATTGTCATTAAAATCTATCTGGTTCAGTTCCTTTAGGAAAGGAAATCTGTCATCTTCACCTTGCTTGACTTGTATTTGACTCCAGATCCACCCTAATGTAGCAGACTCTTAATTGCCCTCTTAAATGGCTGAGCAAACAAATCAGTTCCAGCGCATTTGCTGGCCCAACCAGTAATGTTCACATCATTAAAAAAGAAGTGGAACTTTGCTGTTGAAATTTAGTTGAAAATTATTGGTCCAATTTATCTCCTGAAAATCCAAATCTTTATTTTTTCTTTTTTCAGATTAAAAATCTCTTGTGAAGTATGGACATTAAAATTAAGTCACATGCCTAATCTTAATAGCAGGCCCAACCTTCAGAATATTCACATTACATTGCAATTCATTCTTTTGAATTTCGTGTTCAGCACCATTGATATTAGAGCCAAGAAACCATCCCCAAGCACAAGATTAAAGTTTCAAGTCTCAGTTCAGACTAAAAGTGAGGCTGGAAATGATGCTCAAATAGACAAAACACCTCCAATGTTGTGTTGGATGAACCATGATAATAATTTGAGTGCTATTGCCATTTCATGAATGTTGTTTGGGAAATGTTGGAATATTTATTTTCAGACATCTGTGCTAGTATTGAAATATAAAATTCTTGCCTACAATTGAGTCACAACTAGAAACATCATTTCTGGTAAGAATTCTGTGATTAGCAACTTCAAAATTGCTATGAGTAATGTTATTGTATAAATGCTTAACATACTCATATCAAATACATTTTAAATGAGTCAATGCTTCCAGATTAGATTCCCTACAGTGTGTAAACAGGCTCATCAGCCTAAAAGTCCACACCGACCCTCTGAAGAGTAGCCCACCCAGATCCATTTCTCTCTCACTAATGCACCTAACACTACGGGCAATTCAGCATAGCCAATTCCCAAGCAGACATGGGGAGAATGTGCAAACTCCATACAGACAGTTGCCTGAGGCAGGAATCGAACCAAGATCCCTGGCGCTGTGAGGCAACAGTCCTAATCACTGAGCCACCGTGCCATCCTTGCTTCTACTAAAGCAGTAAAAGGAAGAAATTGTATAAATAAATTGTGTTAATTTGATAACATCACTTCTAATAGTTTCCAAATTCTTTACTGAAATTGCACATACAGAGAGACTACTGGGATGGGAAAACCAAGACATGTAATGTTTTAGTTTGGGAGTCCTAAACTTTGTCCAACAGTTAAACTTACACAAGTCTTATGGTGATTATTTTTAAAATCGGGTTTCAACTGGCTTTAAATTTATCTTGTTTAACGCAAGAAAAATAACTCAAGAATAACAGGAATTCCTTTTGAAAACAATAGAAATTCCAGAAATATTTATGCAAAAGCAACTCAAGTGTAGACACTTTGCAAGTATGGCAAATTATCTTTCTTAATGTTAAAAGCCGGATGTTCTAAAGTTAAAGAATAATTTCAACACTGTGTTAATAACAAAAATTGTAATTAAGCTTTGAAACTAATGTCCTTAATTATTAAAGGGCTTGTATGACAACTTGTACATATCACTCAGTGGCTGTATGTGTACATTTTCAACAAGTCACTGGATGGTGATCAGATGTCGGCATTCCTTGACCAGAACTAACGATTGTTTACAATTTTTGTTGTGGTATATCTATTGAGGTCTGTGCATATTTAAATCAGAGTAGATAGCTGAGAATGTTATCGTTGTATTTGTTCTGTATGAATGATGAAATTGCAAAATGTAAGCCCATTTACTGGTCAATTTTTAACTCTTTAAACATTTGTCGTTCATCCAAATATTCATGTTATCCTGAAAGTACCACCTTATGCTGACTCTCAGTGTGTCCATTCTCCAGTACTTCATTCAAGGTTTTAAAAAATATTCATGGGATGTGGACGTCACTGCTGATGTGGAATTTATTGCCTATCCCTAATTATCTTTGAGAATGTTGTGGTGAGCTGCCTTTTTGAACTGCTACAGTCCATTGTGGTGTAGGCACAAAGGCAATACATTTTGGGAGGGCATTCCAGACGTTTGACCCAATGACAGTGAATGAACAGCAATATGGTTTTGTATCAGGGTTGTCTATGGCTTGGAAGGGAACTTGCATGTGATAGCGTTACCAAGTATCTGCTTCCTTGTTCTAGGTTGTAGAAGTTGTAATTTCAGAAGATTCTGCTTTATGAACTTTGGTGAATTGCTGCAGTATGTCTTTAGATGGCACATACAGCTGCCACTGTTTGTTGATGGTGGGCCGATGTGGTTTACTCAAGTGGACTTCTTTTTCCTGGATAGTGTGAAGCTCCTAGAGTGTTATTAGAGCTGCACTCACCCAGGCAAGCAGACAGTGTTCCATCATACCCTCTCACTCATGATTCCTGATGAAGGGCTTATGCCTGAAATATCGATTCTCCTGCTCCACAGATGCTGCCTGACTGGCTGTGCTTTTCCAACACCACATTCTATGACTCATCCCTGTCACTCATACCTTGTAGATTGTGGGAAAGCTTTGAGGAGTCATGGAATAAGGTACTTCCCACACATTTCTCAATCTCTAACCTGCTAATATAGCCATAGTACTTATATGGCTAACCCGGTTCAGCTTCTAATCAATTGTTATGTCCAGAATGTTGATACTGATGGATTCAGTGATGGTACTCTTTGATTCTCTCTTGTAATAGATGGTCAGTCCCCAACGTTTGCATGACACGAATGTTACTTGTCCCTTATCAGCTCAAGCCTGAATTTGTCTATTCCTTGCTGCATTTGGATAAGGAAAAAGTGAGGGCTGCCGATGCTGGAGAGTCAGAGTCGAAAAGTGTGGCACTGGAAAAGCACAGCAGGTCAGGCAGCATTCGAAGAGCAGGAGAGTCGATGTTTCGGACATAAGACTTTCAGTAAATATGTTGGGTAGGACTGTTTTAATATCTTGAGGAGTCGCAAATGGTACTGAACATTATGTAGTCATTAGCAAACATCCCTATCTCTGACCTTGCAGAAGCTGAAGATGTTTGGGCAGAGGGCACTAGCCTGATGAACTTCTGCAGTGTTGTCCTTTGGCTAAGATAATTGACCTCAAACAACCATAACCATCTCCCTTTATGCCAGCTGTGACTCTAAACATTGGAGAGTCAATACCCTTGCTCCCATTGACTCTAGTTTTGTTACAACTCTTTGATGCCATAATAAGTCAAATTATGCCTTGATTCAAGGGCTGTCACCTTCACTTTCCCTCTTGAGTTCAGCCTCTTTATCCATGTTTGGACCAAGGTCATAATGAAGTCAGGAGCCAGGTAGGCCTGGTGGAACCCAAAATGAGCTTCTGTGAGCAAGTTAATGTTGAGTAAATGCTACTTGATGGCATTGCCATTGGCATCTTCCATCACTTTGCTGATGATTGAAAGTAGGCTGATGGAGCATTACTTGAGCTGGATTAGATTGGCCCTTTTTTGGGAGAGGACATGGGAGAGCTTTTTGCACTGTTGAGTGGGTGTCATGTTGTAACTGTACTTGAGCAGCCTGGTTGAAGGCGCAATGAACTCTGAAGCACCTCTCCTATAATATTGCCGTAATGTTGTCAGTATCTACAGCCTTTGCATTATCCTGTGCCTTCAGATATTTTTTGACATCATATGGAGTGAATTGAACTGGCTGAGGGCTGACATCTATAATGTTGAGGATCTCAGGAGGAGGCTGAGATAAATCGTTGTTTGACCCTTTTTACCTACTTTCAATTACTTCAGCCTTATCTTTTTGCACTGATGTGCAGTATTCTCCCACATTACTGAGGATGGAGATGTTTGTGGAGCCGCCTCCTTTGGCAAGTTATCCACCACAATTCATGATTGGATATGCCAGGACTGGAGGTTTTGGATTGACAATTAGATTGATAAGGAAAACGTATTGAATTATTGAATAAGCTGTTGGTATTCAAAGTTGATAATGCATGAGATGCATCCAAGGATATTGAAAAAAGTGAGAGTGGAAATTACAGAGGTACTGGTACTTACCTTTCAATCTTCGCAGCATTTAGTAGTGTCGCAGGAGAATTTCAAACATTATATCCTTGTTCAAAAAAGGTTGTAAAGATCAACATATCAATTACAGACCAGTCAGTTTAATGTCAGTGGTGGTGAAATCTCTAGAAACAAGTATTTGGAAAAAATGTTAGTAGTCTCATGGAAAATGTGGATTGAATCTTCAACGGAGTCTTGGTGAGCCAAAGGGTTTGTTCCTGTGCTGCACTTTTCTTTGTTCTTTGTTGTTCTTTGATTCAGAAGAGTCAGCATGGATTTGTTAAGGGAACTTTGTATCTAACTAACTTGCTAGAGTTTTTAAAAAATGTAACAAAGAGGCTTATGAGGAGCAGCCTGCCTTGTGATATACATGGACTTGTAAAAAATATTTGATACAGAACCATACAACAGTCTAGTGAGGAAAGTTATAACTCATGCAGTAAATGGAACAATAGCAATGTAGATACATCATTGGCTGAGGGATAGGAGACAGAGGTAAACTTATATACACGCGCACGCACGCGTGTACACATACACGTACGCGCAGGCACACACACACATTCACTCCACCTACCCCAGTACTTGTACTTTTCCTAACATATAAATGATTTAATCTGAAGACTGTCTGTTTCTGACTGTGGTCTGAAATGGAAAGGGATTTATTTTGAAATCAATAATTATGGAAGGGGATTGCTGTACTTTTTAAAAGAAGTTACCTGATACTCATTGAGCTGAAGTCAGGGGGTGTGGATAAATGGAAATTTGGCTGGCATCAAATCAGCTGATTGGTATGAGGAATGATGATGAGTTGTCAATGACAAAGACCTTCTGCCCACCAACGATTGTGTAGTTGGCTTTCCAGTGTGAATGTTCAGGGAGACACTATCAGATGTCTGAAAGAAAGGAGTTTTCCTTTTCTCTGCAGTAAAAAAAACCTCAAGCCTGAAGAAAGCCAGTTTATTTACCCACATCAGTTGCTGTAGTCTGCGGCTGTCAAGCAATAATTCAATGACTTTATAGTGTTAACCAGCCACTCTGAGCCACCAGCAAGCAAGTGAAAGTGCACGGAGAAGGAGTATCGGAGCGGTAGATTTGGACAAGCTAGAAAGATCATCTCAGTGAACTCTGTAGAAAGGAAATATTGGACTGCCTTCCTAGTCTTTCTCTCCACCCATGACACCCATTTTTTTCTGTCTGTGTGTTTGTCTATATATATGTACAGGGTGAATTTTATATAGGGTGTAGAGTTATATCTAGAGTAGAGAAATCGTATATACTCAAGTAAAAGTCAATCTCATGTAAAAGTCGACTCCCTATTTTCGTCCAAAAATTCTGGAATTTTCCATATATCTCATGTAAAAATCATCTCTAGTTCTTTACAGATAACAGATCAACATTTGTGAGTCAAGGTATTTTCCTGTACATAAATGTTACGATGAGAAAATGAATTTCTTTTGTGTATTATGTGATTTGATGTACAATTCACACCAACTTGGTGTCAAAGTTTCTGACACATCAGGTCAGAGTCAGGTGACAACCAACCTTGTGGAATACAGTCATATGCATAGGTGAGATTTTGAAATTTCTTCAACATTTTGTGTAAAAATACTCTCCAGAAAAAATAAAAGCTATTCTGTAGTGTTTAAACTGAAACTTATTGAAGTTGCAGGGAAGACAAATAATTGTGTAGCAGCAAGAGAATTTTGTGTTTTGGAGAAACTTGTGAGAGACTGGAAAAAGACATCAAACCAACTTCAGACAATGCTAAAACAACAGTGTGCCAACAGAGGTAAACCTAACAAGTGGCCACAATTGGAGAAAAAAGTTGCGGAATGTGTACTTGAAAATCATTAAAATGGAAAATGTGTTAGTCATAAAGCCATCCAAATCCAGGCACAAAATGAATCAAAATAGGATGGAATTTTGGATTTTAAGGCAAGTGCTGCATTGTACAGAAGGTTCATGAGAAGGCATGACTTAATACTTCAGCAGAGAACTAAGATCTCACTAAAGCTGCCTGCTGAACTAGAAGATAAGATATTAAAGTTTCACCAGTTTGTTATCCGAAATCAGTGGAAGTAAGCCTACAAGTTATCATGAATTGGAAACATAGACAAAACGTCGATTACTCTCAACATGCCCAAAAGGTCAAACTGTGAACCAAAAAGGAGAAACAAAACAGTATTGGTGTGAAGGCAGCAATAAACCGCCCCGTGTTTACCGTGGAGCAAGGCCCACATCGGGAAAACCAGCAGTATCCATTTTAAGCCAGCAGTATCTGGCTGGCGGCACGGTGGCACAGTGGTTAGCACTGCTGCCTCACAGCACCTGAGACCCGGGTTCAATTCCCGACTCAGGTGACTGACTGTGTGGAGTTTGCACGTTCTCCCCATGTCTGCGTGGGTTTCCTCCGGGTGTTCCGGTTTCCTCCCACAGTCCAAAGATGTGCGGGTCAGGTGAATTGGCCATGCTAAATTGCCCGTAGTGTTAGGTAAGGGGTAAATGTAGGGGTATGGGTGGGTTTCGCTTCGGCGGGTCGGTGTGGACTTGTTGGGCCGAAGGGCCTGTTTCCACACTGTAAGTCTAATCTAATCTAATCTATCTATTTTAAAGCAAACAGTATTGGGAGAAGGGACCCAAAGACAGATCCAAATACACACCAGACCAGACACTAGTCAGGACTCCAGACAATGGTCATGACTGAGAGATCGAAACCCACCTTATAATCTCGTCAAGACTCCAACTGACACACACCCATAACCTGATCATGTCAAACAGTCCTACACAAAAGGATGAACCTAACACTTTGGAAGTAACAAAGGGGGGTGCTAGCCTCCAGCCCTCCCGGAGAGACAAGCAGATAGCACCCGGACCCATTCACATAAAAATGAACAACACACCTTTTGTGTATGCTGCCGACTCTCTGAGGACGGCAGGAAGCTTGACATTCACACATACTCCAGCCATGAGTACCACCATTCACACTCATTCATACCCAATCTCCTACATCCTGACTCATGAAGTATATAACTTGTAACATCGCACAGGAAACAGAGCAATCGAGATTCAAACCTCGGTTGGTCTCCGCCGGCGTTACATACTTTAATAAAGTTACTGATTGTCGAACCGCACTCTGGGCTCGGACTGAAGATCATTTCATCCGCGCTAACAATTGGGGGCTCGTCCGGGATTAACGACGGCTGCTGGACCCCTGCAATGGCACTGGGTGAGTATCTTTACTCTTTTACTTCCCGTGTAAAAGTCTCCCAGTGCCCCGCAGGGGACTTCACTGCCGGACATTATCTGAACCTGTGAACAGAGTGGGGTCCGGCTGTCAGGTAACGGCAGAGTACTCTTTAAAAGCGTGTGTGTGCCTGGGTGAGTGATCCTTCATGGGTGGGCGATTGGGGTCGCGAAACACCGGTAAAGGTGTGCATGAGACTGTTTTGATTTTCGTTTACTGTCATTTATTGTTGACGTGTTCCAATGACTGAGGGACTGAATTTCCCTGGACCGACGACTTTAAGTACGAGACCCCGACAGATTGACCCCCTGTGTAAAACACCGACAAACAAAGCCTTCCTGGATAACCTCTGTGGTTGGAATTCAGGGGATCCCATTGTACGTTGAGCCCGGTTTTTATTTTTGCGCCGTTCCTTGAGTCCGCGGTAGGGTCTGGTAGGCCTACGTGCGCGACAAGACGGCAAGTCCTCCAAACCAGCCCGACAAGCGGAGCCTCTGGGCCAAGTCTTCGCCCATTGCCTCCGCAGTCCCGGGTGGTGGCCTCTGTGGGATTAGCGTGGAGAGGTCTGAGTTCATGCCCCCCCCTCCGCACGCGGGCCCCTGGTTCATGCCCGGTGCCGGCGGGTACACATGGCCACTGAACTTCAGACGGTGAGAGAAAGACTCACGGTTTTTTTGAGGCAGGCCCGCGCCTCGCCCTTTTTATTTCATTTTTGGTTTTTTAGTGGCCTGCGTTCACGCCGTTTCCCCCTTGCACGCGGGCCCCTGGTTCACGCCCGGTGTTCACGGGGCACGCACGTCGTTGGGCGTTAGGCGGTGAGAGTGAGACTCACAGTAACCCGGGGTCACGCGATCGGATATAGACGCGCCCCGTTTGTATCTAACCCACACCTGCCTTCGTCGACCCGGAGGACTAGGGTCCGATTTCAGGGAGTGGGCTCCCCGACTGGGAGGTAAATAAGTTAGCGCCAATTACATCTCTTGCGCTCCTACGCTGGTAGCTTTGTTATTTTCAAGTCCTCTTTCAATTACGCCTGCTGTGCCCTCCCACCATGGCTGGCTGCGCGGCCGGCGATTTAGAATGGGGGCCAGAAGGCTCCCTTACTCGTTTCATAGCCGACGAGAATAAAAAGGTCATCAAGGCTATGCTCCGATCGGGCTGGCGGCCCCCCGATCTGCTGGATGCCTAGCGGGAGTGGTGGGTCCGCCAGAAAAGGGATAAATACCAGAAAGCCTGCGTCCTTGTGCTTCAGGCACATGTTAAGGCTTGCTAGCAAGGTCCAACTATACGTACAAGATAAGCAGAAGCAGGCCTCAGAACACCTCGAAGCCCAGGCGCTTGCCAACCGTACAATCCTACCGACATTATCTGAGCCTCCAAGCGCCTCGCCGCGCCCCACCTGGGACTGGGAGGGGCTCGTGGACAACACAGGCCCCCGGGAATCACACGCGAGCCTAGCTCGCGCCACCCCGGTTAAAGTAGAATATACCCCCGGAGGTGGGGAGAGGGGGAGGCTAACGTCCCAAACCCACAACCCCCGCCTTAAAATGACATACGTCTCCTTATCCCCGGGTGATACCATGAAACTCCTGGACAGGCTCCCCACCCTTAAGCCCCGCCACAACAATACTGAATTTTGGCAGCGTCTTAGGGAGATGCAAATCTGCCACAACCTCCACAATAGGGACGTGGCCGGTCTGGTCCAGACCAAACTCCCAGAGAACCTGTGGTCCAGGCTCCAACCTGCGCACCAGAATGGGTCCTAGTGCGCCGACCTCAGCGACAGCCGTCGCGAGCAGGAGGCCGCCCTTGCGGACTTTAAGGCCGACGTCAGCAAGGCTCTCGGCCACATACCGGTCGACTGGAACGCCATTGTGGCCGTCACCCAGAAACCCGGCGAGGGTGCTCAGGAATATGGGGTCCGTAAGTTCGAGGCCTTCCAGGCGCATAACGGGATCCCTGATGCTGACAGGCAGAACCTCGCATTTATCCATCTATATAAGGATGGGTTGGGCCCCGCACACCAGGCTGTCCTCCGGACAGGCCTGGTACCCTACGTCTCTTTCACGGAGCTCGAGAATTGGGTCATGTCCCTCGATAACCAAGCCCCGGCCACCGTTGCGGCACTTTCAACTCCCGAGCCGCTCATTTGCTACCGCTGCAGACAGATGGGGCACTACAAGGTTAACTGCCCGCTCTCCTTCCGACGCCCTGGAGACCCCAACTTGGGAGGTGGTGGCCCCGGCCAGTGCAGGGACAACCCGGGTCAGCACCGGGGCCGTTCCCCACCGCGGCATGCCCACCGTCGACGCCCCTCGCGCCCCAGTGAACAGGGAACCAATGGTGACCTACAGCCACAAAAACCCCACAAACCCCGCAGCCCTAGCCCGAAGCCTTCCGCCCCCGACTGGGATCAGCTCAGTCGCGGGCAGCTACTCGAGCTCTTACAGCTACACGCCTGGCGTAAGGACTGAGTAGCGTCGGCCCCCGCCGAGGGAGCCGACCCCCGTATCTGGGTTTCTGCATCGCTTGGGGGCCGCCAATGCAACGTTTTAATAGATACGGGGCCGTCAGTCTCCCTCACTGACCTTGACCTCCCCTCCACCCATCACTCCATTTCCATCACAGGGGTGGGGGGAAGCTCGGTTGTGGCCCGCCGTAGCGAGGCCACCCTCCTGGAGATCGATGACATTTTACTCCCCGTCCACTTCTGGGTTTGCCCGAACTCGGAAGGGACGATCGTGGGTATTGACCTGCTGGGCGAACTGGGAGCAGTGGTGGATGCGTTCCACTGGCGCCTCCTATGGACGTCCCGCAAATCCCATAAGAGCGCCCTTGAAGTTAGATGGGTCCCCACTAGATCGGTCGCTGCACTCGCGCCCTGCGTCCCTATCACCCGGGACTGGACTGGAGACGGCGCCTTCGGAACAGTCTGCCAGTTGGTCCCGGAGGTCTGGGCCATGAGCAAACAGGACTGCGGCCTTGTCCGTTCCCCTCCCGAGTGGATACTTGGCTCTGTACACCTCCCGCACCGGCAGTACCCGATCAAGCCCAAGGTGCTGCGCGCCACGGAGGCCATTGCGGCCGAACTCATCAGCCACGGTGTCTTGCGACCCGCAGTGTCCACCACCAACTCCCCCATATGGCCAGTCCGTAAGCCAGATGGGATCTATCAGCTCACCATCGATTATACAGCACTCAACTGGGTCACACCAAAAGAGCACCCCATTGTTGCCAGCCCGTCCACCATCTTTAACGGCCTAGAGCTTTCCCACCGGATCTTTACGGTCCTGGATGTGGCAAACTGCTTCTGGTCCATCCCGCTGCACCCTGACTCTCAGGACAAGTTTGCCTTCACGCTGCGAGACAGGCAATACACATGGACCCGGCTGCCACAAGGCTTTCACAACAGCCTCAACATTTTCCACAGGGTCATGAGTCGGACCCTCGAGGTATGCGACCTATCCCCTTTCTCTAGCACCCTCTTACAGTACGTGGACGACCTCCTGATCGCGTCCACAGACGCGCGCTCCCACCTGGGAGCCCTGACTACCGTCCTGCGCACCCTCACCTGGGCAAGTTTTAAAATCAGCCCCACAAAGGCCCAGATCGGCCTGGCCACAGTCCGATACCTGGGCCACGACATTAGCCAGGACAGCAAGACCCTGTCTCCCAATCGTAAGAAGGCCATCGCCGACATGCCACGGCCGGACACGGTCAGGGGAATCTGCCACGTTATGGGCCTTTTCAACTACTGCCGCGCCTTCATAGCGCAATTCGCCACCATTGCTGAGCCCATCCTGCGCCTGATAAAGGGGGGTAGGCCCGGGGCAGAGAGTGTGGAGTGGGGCCCTGAGCAAGACCATGCCTACTCCAAGCTAAAAACCCACCTCCTCAGTGCCCCGGCCCTGCGCCTTCCCGACCTCTCTAAGCCCTTTCACGTCTTCTATAGCCTGGAAGGGGGTTCTATAGCGCCGTGGTCACCCAACTCTCCGGGGACTGCATGAAGCCTGTAGGGTACTACTCTACTAAGGAGTCCCCAGTCGTGAGGGGGATGCACCACTGCGTGGCCGCACTTGACTGTGCCGCGTGGGCGGTCTGTGTGCGCGAGCCGGTCACCATGTCCGGTCAGATCATCCTGCACACCAGACACACTATAGTGGAGCTCCTGAATACAGGACGCCTCCGAACTGTCTCCGACGCCCGTAGGGCAACCTGGGAGGCAGTCCTCCTCCCCCGGGACCAATCCATTAGAATAGTCAGGGACACGGGAACGAACCCCGCGGACGGGATTATTACGGTAGGGGAACCCCACCACTGCCAGGCCGCCAAGGATTCGGCTGAGGAAGACTACGTTGCTGATAGTCCTGTCTCGGACCCCGACCTGGTCCTATAAGTTGACGGCTCACGCCGGTTGGTTGAGGGATCCTACCGGACAGGTTGGGCAGTGGTCGACAACACCGGGGCCACCCGAGAACAGGGGCCATTAGACGGCGATACCTCAGCCCAAGTCGCGGAGCTGGTTGCCCTCACGGCAGCGCTCCGCGTGGGGGCGGGCAAGCGGGTGAATATTTTCACCGACAGCCAGTACGCTTTTGGGGTAGTCCATGACTACATGACAGCATGGAGCCACCGGGGTTTTGTCACGGCTGGCGGCGGCCAGATAAAACACAAGAACACAATCCGTGACTTGGTGGCGGCAGCGCGCCTTCCCCTGCTCGCGGCAGTTGTAAAAATCAAGGCGCATCAGCGGGCTACCACCGCCGAACAGTTAGGGAACCATTGGGCTGACCAGGCCACCAAAGCCGCCACAGGTACCCCCCCATATGAGCTGCGCCTGTGAATGAAGTCCGGGACGTTAACGTCCTGGACTTCCAGAATGGCGCTCAGCCTGAGGAAAGGGAGGACTGGAGAGCAAGGGGCGCGATCCCCGGCCTCGATGGGGTATGGCACCGCGACGGCAAGGTAGTGGCTCCCGCAACCATCAGAACAACCCTGATACAACTACATCAAGAGCCCGACCACGCAGGCCGGGAGGGGACCCTCGCGAGGCTGCAGACCGACTGGTGGTGGCCCGGACTTGGCCGCGACCTGGCCAAGCACTGCCGCCGGTGCATTGTCTGTGCCCAACACAACCCAAGGAGGCCCTTGCGCATCCCTATGGCCCACCAACCACGGCCCAAGGGGCCCTGGGAGAACCTCCAGGTCGACTTCACAGGACCCTTGCCCGCCAGCCGCGGCAAGTACTGCCTGGTCATAATCGACCACTTCACGTGCTGGGTAGGGGCTTTCCCGACACGGGACTGCACATCAGCCACTGTGGCCAGAATCCTGGCATTCGACATCTTTCCGCGATGGGGGGGTCCCCCTCCAGATTGACTCCGACCAGGGAACACATTTCACGGGACGCGCGATGAAACTGGCCTGCCGCCTCCTGGGTATCAGGCAGCGCTTCCATGTCCCCTTCCACCCCCAGAGTTTGGGCATGATCGAACGCGTGAACCGGACCCTCAAACTGGCGATCGCAAAGGCGATCGCTGAGACCGGCCAGGGCTGGGTGGACGCCCTGCATTCTAATGCACCTCAGAGCCACCCCGGGCCGTTCCACTGGCCTCACTCCCTTCGAACTCATGATGGGCAGGGCCATGCGGCTACCCGAGACCGTCATTGAAGGGGGTGAGGACATGGCCGCACTTAGTGATTGGATGGCCTATTACATTAGACAACTAGACACGCAGCTGCGGGCCCTCAGACAGACTGCCCGCGATCAACAGGACATCAGGAACCAAATGAAACAGCAGCAACAATCGCCTCCCCAACCCCTCCCGGGCGTTGGGGACAAAGTCCTAGTCCGGGCCCCCCCCGAAGGCCTGGCTTCGTCCCTCGGTGGCTGGGGCCGCACGAGATCATCCTCACCAGCGACACCTGCGCCTGCATCGATATGAAGGGGAAGGGCAGGTGGAAACATTGGTCCCAACTTAAACCTTTCCCCCAGGGCCCAACTGGACGGACGACAAAGACTTAGACTGTGGTCCCCGTCCCTAACCACACGGGGCCAATGTGTGGAGTGGCTGGAACATCGGCCCAGCCACCTGACTGGCAGCCATCACTGACTTATTCGCCCACTCGCCCGCACTCCCCCGACACGCCTGATGGGATTTTAACACTTTCTCCCCTTACAGCAACAGTGGTGGACCGGTCCGGGAGTTGGGGGGAGGGGGGGGGCCGCAGAACACATGTACGTTTACTGATCATACACCCTGACGAGGGTGTGTCTCTCTCTCTCTCTCTCTCTCTCTCTCTCCCTCTCTCTCCCTCTCTCTCCCTTTCTCTTTTCTTTCACAGATCATGTCCCACCGGTGCACCGTCCTCCACCTCCTCCTCTTCGCCATAGGACTTATACCCTCTTCCTCCAGAGCTCCAGACAACTTTTACCGCCTTGGCGTTGCCTTCAACTCATCCAGTGCCATCTGCATCCCTACGAGGGATAAGCCTGACGAGGTCAACACATTTTTCAACGCCTGGCTGGAGGTCCTCCTGGACATACAGACAATCTGCCTACTCTGCACACCGGAGCGCGACCCACGACCAACCTGCCTACGACGTGCAGACGCTATGGACCTGGGGGGGTGCATGTTCGGAACGATGTGCGTTATGCCAGACGACCTCGCCTCGGCCCCGGCCTTCGATGCATTCGCGATACGGGATCTGTCCGTTTGTGGTTACTATGAGCCGACCAATGCCCTGGTGATTTCCCTATATTTGTGTTTCTCACTCCCCCCAACCACACCACCAACAACCACGACTCCCGAGATACTACTGTGCCCCTCTCTGAGGCTAGGGCCCGCGGGGGGACTGGTACTATGGGAGGAGGGGGAAGTCCTTTATGATAATGTCCGACACGAGGTCGTGCCCGTGCTGGTCAATATATCGGGCATCCGGATACCGGAATATTGCACAGCACAGGTACGCAGCCTATACACCATGATGGGGAAAGAGGTGATAGAGAGGGCGATAGATGTCATGGGGGCAACCCACTATCGAACTGACATATACAACACACAACGACGCAGACGGGACATTGTCAGTGACGCCCTCACAGGACTCAACACAGGAACATCCGTCGTAAACTCCCTAGATATCCAGGGCCTTAACGAGAAAGTCGAACAGCTAAAAGGGATGATGAGAGACCTGTTAGCAAGATCCCTCACACACCAGGCAGAACAGGCATTTCTAGGGGAAGAGGGAGCACACATTCAGCTCGATGGCATTGCAATCCTGGAGACACATGCCCACACCATCAACCGCCTTATTGATCGGGAAAGGGAGAACACGGCCCACATTCAGGAGGGGCAGCTGTGCCTTGCGTATGGCCTGTGGATGGTAGCCCAGATCCGACACAACCTGGATCAGATACAAAGGGGGGAGGTGCCCGACTGGATCGATAGTATCAAACTGGCCTCACTCGCAGGACGCTCCGGGCCGCTTGATAGCCGGACCCTGAAGGGAATGACCTGGGTGTACCCGGTGATTCCCGACTGTGGGGTCAGTGAGGCAATGGGAGTCAGGATGGTGCTCCTGATCCCAGTGGTCACCCCGGGGTCGGGGCCATTTCTCCTGTTCCACATCGAAAACATTGGAGTAATACGGGAAAACGCCTCCCTCAAATATATTTTGGCACACGACACAGCCATCTCCTGAGACGGAGCTGTGTACGGGGTGCCGCTTGCAGGCTGCAAACAGCGAGAGGCAATCACAATCTGCCCTCACCCCTTACGGCGGAGTGAAACAGCGGAGTGCGGGTTCAACCGTACACAGGGCTGCACCCTCGAGATCGAACCCACGGGCCCCCACTTCACTAGGGCGGGGTATGGTGGGAGGGGACAATATTGTGTCTCTACCCTTGAAACGTCCTTTTGGTTCAACGGACTGCAATGCCTGATTCCTCAGCACGAGTTTACCCCTAGGTGCCCAGTGACGATTGGACAAGCCCATATCTTGGAGGTCCGACGTCGGGACCAGGAGTCTATACAGGCCGCCAACGGATTCAGGAACACCCTTAGGGAGTACCAGAGTCCGAACAAGCCCCCATCGCGCATTTGGCCGAGGTCTTGCGAGAACTTAGGATCCGGGTGGAACACTCAGTAAAATTATACCATCAATTACAAGTCCATATCAAAGACCTAGAGGAAGGTGCAGAGACAGCACTGCAGACCCAGGGCTGGACTCAGAGGGTTTGAAATTGGGGCCTAAACGTCAACATACACCCCTGGGTCAGAATCATCTCCCATGCCATCGTGAGGGTACAGCTACTGCTAGCTCTGGCCTGGCTCCTCGTGGCATGTCACTCATGCCGCCAACATAAAAAACGAAAGGCCAGAAAGGCCATGCTCCGCGCCATAGACTCCTGGCGAGTAATCAGACACCACGAGGTCACAGGGCTCGAACTAATGTAACCATCTCCCAGGACTATCCAAAGGCCCCATGACTGCAGCATGACAGCTGGCGGAATGTACCGGGCAGGGTAGCAGCTTCTAAGATGTTGGCTTCGGGGGTGTGGACGTGGCCAACCCCTTGCCGAAAGGGGGGACTGAAGGCGGGCATAAACCGCCCCGTGTTTACCGTGGAGCAAGGCCCACATCGGGAAAACCTGCAGTATCCATTTTAAAGCAAACAGTATTGGGAGAAGGGACCCAAAGACAGATCCAAATACACACCAGACCAGACACTAGTCAGGACTCCAGACAATGGTCATGACTGAGAGATCGAAACCCACCTTATAATCTCGTCAAGACTCCAACTGACACACACCCATAACCTGATCATGTAAAACAGTCCTACACAAAAGGATGAACCTAACACTTTGGAAGTAACAAAGTGGGGTGCTAGCTTCCAGCCCTCACGGAGAGACAAGCAGATAGCACCCGGACCCATTCACATAAAAATGAACAACACACTTTTTGTGTATGCTGCCGACTCTCTGAGGACGGCAGGAAGCTTGACATTCACACATACTCCAGCCATGAGTACCACCATTCACACTCATTCATACCCAATCTCCTACATCCTGACTCATGAAGTATATAACTTGTAACATCATACAGGAAACGTTAGAGCAATCGAGATTCAAACCTTGGTTGGTCTCCGCCGGCGTTACATTCTTTAATAAAGTTACTGATTGTCGAACCGCACTCTGGGCTCGGACTGAAGATCATTTCATCCGCGCTAACAGGTAAGAACCACTGGCATAAGAAAAGCTGTTTGCCTTTAGTTCTTTCTTGTATGGCTGATGCCACTAAGTTAAAACTCTTGGTGTTTTTAAGAGAAAACATTCCCAAAGGAGAAATTTCCAAAAGGAATTGTCATTCATATGCATCCACAAAGCTGGATGGATGAAGGTGGATGTTGAAAATGGATAAAGGAGGTTTGGAATTTACGACCTGGTGGTCTATGCAAGGAAAAGAATTTGCTCATCTGGGATGGATTGTTGATTCATGGAAGGAAATAAAAGCTGACACTATTTTCAAGTCATCCAAGAAATGTGGAATTTCGAATGCATTGGCCAGTACACAGGACGATTATCCATGGGATGATGTGGATGAAGAAGAAGCAGATGAAGTGCTGTCTATAATTCCAGCGGCGAGATGAAGAGGATCATAGGATGGTATTATTCATCTTGATGTTTATGAAGCTTCATTCAGTGCTGAAAGTATTGAACAGTGTGATTTTGTTGGATTTTAATGAACTTGTAACATTTTAATTTAAAATGTATGATGTAACTGTGATTTAAAGCCATATTATATTTCTACTTCACTTTTTGTATGTAAAAATAAAAGTGTACTAATTCATTTTTGTTCCGATTGTATTTTTCTAGTAATTACTCTGTAATTCGTTGTATTTTTTTTTCTTTATTTGTTTAGCGATCAATTGGTTTTCTGCTAACAGTATTTGGACTGTAGCATGAATTTCAGCCCCTCCAATGTATTTTCCATATAGTCACCCCCATAAATTTAACCTTAAAAAAAGTCTAAAAAAGTTCAACTTTTACTAAAGTGTATAGGATATATGCTGTTGGTTCATAATTATTTACCTTTAGTTAGAGTTTATGTATTTGTAATGAATTGTAATTCTTGTTAAGTACACAGATTTTGTCCATACTATCTGCCAATCTTGGTCTGAAAATTGGGGAAATTTGCATGTTTTTGTTAAATCTTTAACTTTTGTAATGATTCCAGGAATAGTGGAACTTGATTTCTAGCATGCAATCCCAATGAATGTAACACTAGATCTTGATATGCAGGAGACAACCTCAAAGTTTACAGATGAGAAAAAACTTGGGAAAATGATAATCTGTGAGGAGGACAATTCAAATGGACCATAACACATTGATAAAATGGGCGGATAGATGGCAAATGAAGTTCAACGTGGAGAAGTGTGAAGTGATGCACTTTGGTACAAGTGCAATATAATGGATAAAATGCTAAAGGGTGAGCAGGAGCAGAGAGATCTGAGTTTATAAGTATATAAGTTGTTAATAGTAAAAAGATTGGTCTAAATGGAAGTGTAGAGTACAAGAACAAAGAGGTAATGATGAACATATGTAAGTCACTAGTTAGACCTCAGCTGAAATATTATGTCCATTTCTGGGTGTCACACTACAGGAAGGATTTGAATGCATTGGAGAGTGTGCAGAAGAAATGTATGAGAATGGTTCCAGGGATGAGACACTACAGTTGTGAGCAAAGATTGGAAAAGTTTGGATTGTTTTCCTTAGAGAGGTGAAGAATTAGTGGATTATTATTAGAAATTTTCAGAAACAGGAGGAGTCTGGACAGAGTGGATAGGGAGAAACAATTCCTATTCATGTATGAATTGAGAATCAGAAGACACGGTTTTAAAGTATTTTGTAAAATAAGCAAATGCCATGTGTGAAAATCTTTTTTCACACCGTGTGTAGTTAAGGTCTAGAATAATTCACTGCCTGGAAGTGATGCAGGCAGGTTCAATTAAGTCACCCGAGGGGACACTAGATCATTATTTAAATCAAAACAATGAACAGGCTTACAGGAAAATGCAGGAGATTGGCATTAAAGTGTTCAGACAGCCTGTCGAGACATGATGGGCCATGACAATTCTGTGACCTTATCTGTTGGCTGTGGGATCACTTAGCTCCATCTATTGCATTAAATTTAAAAAGCTGAGAACTGTGGATGCTGGAAATCGGAACCAAAAACAAAAATTGTTGGAAAAATTCAGCAGGTCTGGCAGTATCTGTAGAGAGAAAGCAGAGTTACCATTTGGGGTCCAGTGACCCTTCTCCAGTTCTGCCAAATCTACTGAGTTTTTCCAACAATTTCTATTTTTATTTCTAATTATTGCATGCTGATTACACAACTTGGCATGCAAGCAGTCCCTCTTTAAGTGAAACCTGGAACCGAGACCATCAGCGTTAAGATCATCACAGTGGAGCTTGACTCTTTCCAGGCCTATGCTGTAATTGCTTGGAATCCTAAATTTTACTTTTCCCTTTGTAGCTCAGCGTTGCTGCAATTACCCTATCACGCCAAGATCAGCTAATCTTACCCAATCACTTAAAACAAATATTTGCTAACGTAGTAAAAATTTACAGAGGTTGTTAAAAGTTTTGCATGCAGTTCATTTGTAAAAAGTCATGAAATTGGTATTGTGTCAATTACACTGTAGTGGCATAATATAAGGGAACTTCCAATAATTTACAACACCTGAATGATGTATTTTAGGAGATATTTAGAGTATATGTTCACTTCTGTACTTGTCTGTGACTGCTTGACTATTTCAAACATTTTGCTACTTATAGTGACATTTTGGGAACCATCATGTCACATCATTTCAGGATGATTCCTTGGGCTTTCAGAATAGCAGAGGAGTATATCAGTTAAAATTATGAAGATAAATCAAACATTGCAGTAAAGGTAAATCATCAGGAGTCAGACTACTGCTTTTGTCTAGAAGTTAATTAAACCTTCAATACAGAAATGCAAGACTGTAAATTTAGAAAATGTAGAAGTTCTTTCACGCCCTGTGGTTTTGAACTCTTCTCCAGCTGATAAACAAAGCTGAAAGGCTGAAATAATTGAACCTTATTACTGTTTGCTTATATAAAGACTGAAGCTTGGATATATCTAACATATAATATGTGCATGCAGTAGTTCTGTATACAAAGTATTGCATTTTACAATTAAAAATGTACATGAGCTCATCATTTTAAGCTTTTGCCTTGGGAATAACTTCAATTAATTGGATTTACCATTTATGCTTAATACTAATATTTAATCTTGCTGTAAGATTTTACAGTTATGGAAATAAAAGAGATTTTTGTTTTTCTTTCTTACGTTCACATTGTAATTCCTTCAATTTCATGTTTTGCCTATTATAGAACCTATTAAGTTAACAATATTAAAATTTGATGTTTTCAAAACCAATTTACATTGATATAGCGTTTTTAACACACAAAATAATGTTTAAACCCAAAATCCATAAAAAGTGAGGCTATACAGAAAAGTTTCTCTTGACTACATCTGAAACTTCTTTTAATTTGTACTGAAAATAACATGCTTTTAACACCCAAGATTGGTCGAGGGACATAGGAACTGATAATAGTAAGGTGCTATAACTCAGAAAGTGCGTCTGGGGCCCTACCTGCTTCATTTGACACTTATTTGCTTATATGCATGAAAATCACTCCCTTGTTTCTGATAGGAGACATGATCAACCTACTAGCAATTGTTCTAGCAATTCTTTTGCTTTCTGTTTTTGAACATAAATGAAGTTCTAGAAAGGGGCTAGATTGGAAACAAGCAGGGCCCCAAAATACCATGTCATCTGTTCTGCTGATTTCCAGATCCCATTCACAGCACCAGCAATCGTCACAACAGTAAGAGTTGGAGGGGAGAGCCCAGCTATTTTGTGCAATCGATGATGATTATGATGATTAATTGGTAAATGTTATAATTTTCTTAGGGGCATATGAGCTGTGTACACCTTCTGGATCAGATCAGATATGTTTAACTGGTTACATCATGGGGAACCAGTCATGGTTCTACTGTAGTAGCTGAGTTGCATAAAAAGTTGAAAATCTTGGGGAACAGGTGCCATCGACACAGTGCAGGTGGCAAGGTGGGGGAACTGTAGGTGCTTTGGTATTGCAGAGATCATCACTCTCCTGGCATCATGATAACATGACTACCAGGCAAAGTTCAAGAAGACACTTGTGTATGAGGAAGGTTACTATTGGAGATTGTAACTCTCCAGACAATCCATCATGAATGTATGGACTCTCATCGTTGAAGATTTCACATTTCACAGCACAAATTCTGCTAGAAGCAATCAAAGTCATTTTGCTATTGGTTTCTTTAATTCTGGTTCAAAGCATCAGCTGCAGATCTTAGTGGCATTTTGCAGCAACTGCATCTTGCATTACTCAACTGACAAAAGATGGGATCGTGCAGGCGCAGAGAACAGCATGTAGCCATCAGAACATGGAATGGAACTATCAAATTTTGCCAACAAGACCGATTTCCACTCTTTCAATGTTCAACTGATCTACAAATACAGTAAGATTTTCCTTTGTCTATGCATCACTTTCTTAATTCCTTCATTATCTGGGCTGACAGTCCAGACTCTTGCAGATCTTCACTCTAGGTCCCAAAATCCATGGATGGATTCTAGGATACATGAATAGGTCTTGACAAGATAACTAATCACCACTTTAGGAGAGTGTCATTCAGGCATGGAGGTATCGCAATCAATACTTCCAGTTCCAACACTAAGCTGATATCAGATATCTGAATGTGGAAACCAGTCAGTTGGTACCCTGCAATATTCTCCTACAAGAGCCCACTCATTATGGTAGTCCTTTTCACTCTTCATAGCATAAGTCTCCAGAGTGATATGAAACTTGTGAACAATGAGCTCCTGAAAGGAAACAATGTATCAGAAGAAAAGGAAATGGAGGGCATGGTTGCAGAGCACCAAGAATGGAGTAGAGCGAGGAGGTCTTCTCCGGATGCAATGAATGGCAGAGGGCTTTGCAATTCAGGAACATTTCTGCTGAGATGACCAAAAGAGGATGCACAGCATGGCAAGGAACTTACTCTGAAATGCCTGTGCAATCATTTCCATTACTAAGGCAGCCAGGATAATGTAAACTTTGATCACCAATGGAGGAAACACATCTTCCAAAAGATTTTTGCTATTAATGTTAAGGAATCTGTGATCTCTTCCACCTTTTTTGACCTAACATTAATAAAGGGGTCTCTCAAGTGTAGCTTGAAGTCATTACTTACATGATGCTCTGTACTGTTAGGTTTAAAAACGATACCTCTGGCTAGATTATTGAGGGTTAGTTGGGCATGGCAATAAGCAATTGAAGGAAAATACATGACAAACAGGCTTTGTAGAAAGCAGGTTGTTTTGGCCAACAATGACCTTGCCTTGGATTGGAAATAGGCTGCTTTGCAGTGACATGTGGATTTATGTGTGACCACAAGAACAGGAATGCTTGAGAAAGTACTGGGAGTGGCAATGCAGCACATAATATCAGAACAGAATTTATATGGAGACTTTTCCTAGATTTTGGGATATTTCATCATTGCATAAGGTTCGCGGACCAGTGCTATGAAACTGAGATAGAACTCTTAAGTACCAGCCGTCATCTAGGAGTCCTCAGTGAGCAGAAAGCAGCAAGACTTGCTTGTTGAATATGTCCAATGTAATATTAGCTAAAAGATTGACTCCTTAGTTTGCGTATTTCTAAAGTAGATTAAGCCCTTGTGGACTCTATCTATTCACTTGTTTGAATTGCAGCAGAAATGCACATAGAGGTGCCAGTAAGGAAATCTCAGAGACTTGAATCAGAGAAGCTCAAAGACATCCCTTTTGATCCTCAGACAAACACTCCACAGTACTCTAGAACACTAGACCAATTGATTTGTTGATTCGTACCATTGATTCATAACTTTTATTTACTGGCTTACATATTTTTAAAAAACTTTTTATCTTTCAGACATTTGAATTTTTCTGACCCTACGTCTCACATTTATTTGAAAACTTCATGCCTGGATGTCTCTGTTAATGACGTTTCATACAGATAAGGAAATAAGTAGAACTTCCATTAATCTTGTTACCTACACCCATAATTTGACACAACAGCTGGAAATCCCCTGAGTACAAAGGCAAGCTGAAATCAGGCCTCAGTCTAGAGAGAAAATCATGGGTGCATTTAGGCTTCTTTTTAATTTTAGTATTTATTTTGTTTTTTTTTAGGTTGTATTGTATACCAGCTATGTTATTACTTGGCTGAATTGAAGCTCAAATTGTTATGAAAAATTTACCAGTACTTGAGTGATTTAGTTGGTAGAAAATTTCTTGATATCTCTTGATACATAAATAAGTGCTTTGAAATAGTTGATTACACAAGCTTCTACTAATTGTTTTCATGTACTTCTTGCAACACACACATTATGCTTTGTTAGTGGTTTTGACAAAGTGCATGGGATTGGGGTTAGTGTATTGAAATGGATAGAAAGTTGGTTAGCAGCAGAAAATAAACAGTAAGGATAAATGGGCCCTTTTCTGAATAACAGGCAGTGACTGGTACAGCAGGTCCTCAGCTATTCACAATGTTTGTTAATGATTTAGAAGAGGGAACTAAATATAATCTCTCAAAATTTGTAGGTGATGTAAAGCTGGGTGGAAGGGTGAGCTATGAGGAGGGTACAAATATTACACTGTGATTTGGACAGGCAGAGTGCATACGCAAATGCATGGCAGCTACGGAATAATGTGGATCAATGCAAGGTTATGCACTTTAGTAGCAAAAATAGGAAGGCCGATTATTATTTGAACAGCTGTAATTTGAGAGAGAGGAGTGTTCAGCAAGACCTGGGTGTCCTTTTGCACTAGTTGCTATAAGTAAGCATACAGGTGCAGCAGGCAGTAAAGAAAGCAAACTGTATGATGGCCTTCACAGCGAGAGGATTTGAGTCCAGGAGCAAGGATGTCTTACTTCAATTATGCAATTTAAAAATTACACAACTCCAGGTTATAGTCCAACAGATTTATTTGTAAGTACAAGCTTTTGTAGTGCTGCTCCTTTGGCAAGTAGCTAGCTAGCTAACTGATGAAGGAGCAGCGCTCCGAAAACTTGTACTTGCAAATAAACCTGAGGGACTATAACCTAGTGGTCTGCGATTTTTAACTTGTCCACCACAGTCCAATACCAGCTCCTCCACATCAATTATACAGGGCATTAGTGAGGCCCTGGAATATTGTGTGCAGTTTTGGACCCCTTATCTGAAGAAGAATGTTCTTGCTATAGAGATAGTGCAGCAAAGATTTACCCTGTTAATTCCTGGGATGGCAGGGCTGACATATGAGGAGAAAGTGAGGACTGCAGATGCTGAAGATCAGAGTCGAGAGTGTAGTGCTGAAAATGCTTGATGAAGGGCTTGTGCCCGAAAGGTCGATTCTCCTGCTCCTCGGATGCTGCCTGACCTGCTGTGCTTTTCCAGCACCACACTCTCGGCGAGGACTGACATATGAGGAGAGTTTGTGTCAGTTTGGATTGTATTCATTGGTGTTTGGAAGACTGGGGTGGTGGGGGACAGGAGTCTCATAGGAACCTATAAAATTCTAACAGGACTATATATGTTAGATGTAAGAAGGATATTCCCCTTGGTGGGGGAATCCAGAACCAGGGGTCATATTTTAAGGATAAGGGTAAGCATTTTAAGACCATAAGACCATAAAGCCATAAGACATAGGAGAGGAAGTAAGGCCATTCGGCCCATCAAGTCCACTTCATCATTCAATAATGGCTGATGGGCATTTCAACTCCACTTACCAGCATTCTCCCCGTAGCCCTTAATTCCTTGAGACATCAAGAATTTATCAATCTCTGCCTTGAAGACATTCAGCGTCCCAGTCTCCACTGCACTCTGCGGCAATGAATTCCACAGGCCCACCATTCTCTGGCTGAAGAAATGTCTCCACATTTCTGTTCTGAATTGACCCCCTCTAATTCTAAGGCTGTGTTCACGGGTCCTAGTCTCCTCGCCTAACGGAAACAATTTCTTAGCATCCACCCTTCCCAAGCCATGTATTACCTTATAAGTTTCTATCAAATCTCCCCTTAATCTTCTAAACTCCAATGAATACAATCCCAGGATCCTCAGCCGTTCCTCGTATGTTAGACCTACCATTCCAGGGATCATCCGTGTGAATCTCCGCTGGACATGCTCCAGTGCCAGAATGTCCTTCCTGAGGTGTGGGGACCAACACTGGACACAGTATTCCAAATGTGGCCTAACCAGAGCTTTATAAAGTCTCAGTAGCACAACAGTGCTTTTATATTCCAACCCTCTTCAGATAAGTGACAACATTGCATTCGCTTTCTTAATCATGGACTCAACTTGCATGTTTACCTTCAGGGAATCCTCGACTAGCACTCCTAGATCCCTTTGTACTTTGGCTTTACGAATTTTCTCAGTGTTTAGAAAGTAGTCTACGCTTTTATTCTTTTTTTCCAAAGTGCAAGATCTCACATTTGCTCACGTTGAATTCTACCAGCCATTTCCTGGACCACTCTCCCAAACTGTCTAGATCCTTCTGCAGCCTCCCCACTTCCTCAGTACTACTTGCCTGTCCACCTAATTTCATATCATCAGCAAACTTCGCTAGAATACCCCCAGTCCTTTCATCCAGATCATCCAGATCACTAATATATAACGTGAACAACTGCGGCCCCAACACTGAACCCTGCGGGACACCGCTTGTCACCGGCTGCCATTCCGAAAAAGAACCTTTTATCCCAACTCTCTGCCTTCTGTCAGACAGCTAATCCTCAATCCATACGAGTAGCTCACCTCGAACACCATGGGCCCTCATCTTGCTCAGCAGCCTCCCATGAGGCACCCTATCAAAGACCTTTTGGAAGTCTAGATAGACCACATCCACTGGGTTTCCCTCGTCTAACCTACTTGTCATGTCTTCAAAGAATTCCAACAGGTTTGTCAGACACGACCTCTTCTTAGTAAATCCATGTTGACTTGTTCTAATCTGACTCTGCTCTTCCAAGAATTTAGAAACCTCATCCTTAATGATGGATTCTAGAATTTTACCAACAACTGAGGATAGGCTAATTGGCCTATAATTTTCCATCTTTTGTCTTGTTCCTTTCTTGAACAAGGGAGTTACAACTGTGATCTTCCAATCATCCGGGACTTTCCCTGACTCCAGTGACTCTTGAAAGATCTCAACCAACGTCTCCGCTATTTCCTCAGCCACCTCTCTCAGAACTCTAGGATGTATCCCATCGGGGCCAGGAGATTTATCAATTTTAAGACCTTTTAGCTTTTCTAGCAATTTCTCTTTTGTAATGGCAACCATACTCAACTCAGCTCTCTGACTTCCTTTAATTGTTGGGATATTTTAGGACTGAGATGAGAAATCTCTTCACACAAAGGATGGTAAACCTGTAGAATTCACGACCAGAAAAAGTGTTTGCGACCAAAACATTGTGTATTTTTGAAGAAGCGATAGATACAGCTCTTGTGGATAAAAGGACCAAGGCATATAGAAGATGACAGGAATGGGGTAGTGAGCTCGATAATCAGCAATGATTATAATGAAAGGTGAAGCAAACTTGAAGGATTGAATGACCTATTCCTGCTTCCACTTCCTGTGTTTCTGTTTGAACCATTGGTTTGAATTAGGTTTGTTGCATATTTAATACCATAGCAACATAGTTGTCTGAGTTGTTTGTGATTTTTTTTGCCATATGGACAATAGTTTAAACTTTACAACACCTTTAACTTAGCAAAATGCTTCACAGGAACTAAACAAACAAAACTTGACACTGAGCTATTGAAAATGTTATGTAATGACCCATTGCGGGTTCGTGTGCTGGAAATCAAGTCTCACTATTCTCGCAGTCATCAAAATTTAAAGAATCTGTTTAAACCACCAAGTTGCCCAATTTTACATAACTGCTTAACTCAAAGTTAAAAAAAAAGAAACCAGGTTTTCCATTCACAAGTGAATAACAATTTATTGTGATTAAACTATTTTAACCAATGGCAAAAACAATTGCTAATTTAATCATGGTTTTCAGTTGGATGGTGTGTCTAGGACTCATATGCAGTTGCATTCAGTGGTTTGATCCCCAAACTACTAACTATATGCTGGAAATTTTTTAATATAAAAATATAATCTTGATCAAATTGTTTTTCAATTGGTAGACTATATCAAGTTAAAAAATTAAGTTACCTTTTCCATTACTAATTCATCTATAACGGTCTTTCAAGGAATAAGTTCTGGAAATCGGATTGAATTATCCATAATTGTAAAAATATACCGATGTCATGATTTCATTTTTCTTAATGATCCTATGTAATTGCTAACATTTGTCTGAATGGTTTTTCAAAACTAGTTCTCCTATGATGTAGTATTTGTGTTCCTGTGCAACACCGTGTTATAGAAAATCACGCAACTTAAATAATGGGGCCTATTGGAAAGACAGGGTTGGGGCGAACCACCAAGAATACCATTTAGCCTAACAGAAACGATAGAACAGTCGAAGTAAATCTTTAAATCATATATGTTAATGAAATAATAAAGTACATTTAACACTTTAGCACTAAAATCACTGACTACAGCACTGTACCTTTTACAAAGTTTTTCAGAAAACACGCAATCCGCCTGATCACATGATGCAGACATGGAAGTCCAGTCCTCCTAAAGATTCTCCCCTGGTTTAAAATAATGTTCCTTCTAAATGTAGACTACAATTTCTAGTTTCAAACTAACTTTCAAGGCTTGCAGACCTTATTTCATTCCTGTTTTAGCTGAACACACTGAATTTGCATTTCGCAGACAGAGGATCATGGGGCTGCATTTTGCTATTCAGGTAAGTGCTGGGGATAGAATTGCATAACAGCGATTGGGAGTTCACTTTATAAGAACGGGGTTCGCAATTCACTAATCACGCTGCTGCCAAATCGCGTTTAGTAAAAGCGCATTATAGGAGAACTACGTGCAGCTATAAATATTAAAAGTGCCAGTTTGGTTACATGTTGTAGTTGTTTATCTATTACCTGATAGTTGTGAGACATTTTACAGAATTGCACTCTATCCTTAGGAAGTCTTGGCCATATAGAATTCATGTTTATTGATGCCTGTTTTTCCCTATTTCTCTATGTCTGTTATAGAAATTTCATGTGCAACTTCCAATATCACTCTATGATATTTGGGCAGTACCACTATCTAATTAACAAGCATCCATTCCTCATCTGCAGGTCTGTGAGGGTATTTCTACTGTATCATCAGAACACTGTTCTTAATACAATAAAATTCTAGAATTCCTTCACCTTAGCTGCAGTATGAGCTCCCTTTTTATAACTTAGATAACTCTGGATTTGCTTTCTACAATAAAGAACACTGAATCCTGGAGATCTGAAACAAACAAAAATAGAGATTTCTGGAGAAACTCAAACTCTGAAGGGTCACTCAACTCGAAACTTTAACTTTTTTTTCTCCACATCCTGAAGATTTGCTGAATTTCTCCAGAAATTTCTGTTTTATTCGTTTCTGCTTTTTTGAGCAGTTAATGAAATGTGTGGAAATACTCCCTTTAAATAGTATCAGCTACCCCAGCACCTTTTTGTGGTATTTCTGTGACCTCAAATACTGGACTTATTTAGTCATTGCTCTGATTACTGTATAAGATAGAACTGTTCCTGAACTATTCTTTGACTGATTATACATAAGATAAAGCTTTTTATCTTTGACTGGACTTTGCCTGACTATACATAAAGCTATAACTTTCACTCTTGCTATATCATTACCCAGGAGTGATTCCATTCATGGGTAATGTCTTAATCAATTCTGTTACCTCTATTCCAGATAACAAGTCCCACTCCAATTATACTTTGTACTCTGGAAGTTCAATATACTCTCCACCTATCCGTTTACTTAAACGTTTGCTTTCATTGCACTTTTGGGGGGTGAAATCTAGATCTTTCTCTGGATTTCTCAAATAAAACAGTTTGAGTGTCTCTTGTGGTCTCTAATATAGTTATGGATTTAATAACATTATTTGAAAAAGGGCAAACTCTTATTGCTTATCTATCCTCTTCACTTCACCTGCATTCTATCCAGATGCATCACAGCTTGGTATGGCAATTGCTGTTCCCAAATCCACAAAAGATCACAGAGAGTTATGAACACAGCCCAATACATCTCGCAAACCAGCATTCCATCCCATTGACTCAGTCTATACTTCTCGCTGCCTTAGAAAAGCAGCCAACATAATCAAAGACATCCTGATTATACTCTCTCCCACCCTCTTCCATCAGGCAGAAGATACATAAGTTTGAAACACGTACCAACAGATTCAAGAAGACCTTTTTTTCCTGCTGTTATCAAATTTACAAATTAACCTCTTATATATTAGTGTTGATCTTTGTCTGCACCTTCTCTGTAACACTATATTCTGTATGCAATATTCTGCATTCTGTTCTTTTCCCCTGATTTACTTATGTAAGGTATGATTTGTCTGAATAACATGCAAAACTTCCATTCAAGAGGGGGGAGCAAAAAGGCAAGTAGTTTTTATAGGGGATTCTATAATTAGGGGGACAGATAGTATCCTTTGTGAGCCAGTTTGGGAGTCTCGCGTGGTGTGTTGCCAGCCCAGTGCCAGGGTGCAGGACATCTCCGAACGGCTTGAAGGGATATTGGAGCGGGAGGGGGAGGATCCAGTTGTTGTGTTCCACGTTGGCACAAACAACATAGGCAAGGCTATGGGGAGTATAAAGCACTAGGAAGGAAATTGAAGAACAGGGCCTCAAGGGTCATAATCTCTGGATTACTGCCGGAGCCATATGCTAATTGGCATAGGGATAAGAAAATTAGGGAAGTAAACATGTGGCTAAGAGATTGGGGTGGGAAAGAGGGTTTCCATTTCATGAGACATTGGCATCAGTTTTGGAACCAGGGCGATTGTACCGATGGGACAGTCTCCACCTGAACAGATCTGGATCCAGTGTTCTGGCAAAAAGGATAAATAAGGTGGTCACTAGGACTTTAGACTTGTGAGTCGGGAACTCAGGAAATGTATCACTGAAAAAGAGAGACCCTATAAAGAGGCCAAGAGTACTGGGAAATCAGAAGATTGGGAAGACTACAAAAACAAACAGAGGATGACAAAGAGAGAAATAAGGAAGGAGAGGATCAAATATGAAGATAAGCTAGCCAATAATATTAGAAATGATAGTAAAAATTTCTTTCAATACATAAGAGACAAACGAGAGGTAGAAGTAGTGATTGGGTCACTCCAAATTGGTGCAGGAAGGCTAGTGATGGGAGATAAGGAAATAGCTGAAGAACTTAATAAATACTTTGACTCAATCTTCACAGTGGAAGACATGGGTAACATCCCAACAATGAAGGAGAATCAAGGGGCAGAGTTGAATATTACAAAGGTGGCCATTACAAAGGAGAAAGTATTTGATAATCTAAAAGGTCTAAAAATTGACAAATCTCCTGGCCCCGCTGGGCTACATCCTAGAATTATGAGGGAGGTAGCTGAAGAAATAGCGGAGGGGTTGGTTGTAATCTTTCAAAGATCACTGGAGTCAGTGAAAGTCCCAAATGATTGGAAAATTGCTGTCGTAACCCTTTTGTTCAAGAAAAGACTAAGACAAAAGATGGAAAATTATAGGCCGATTAGCCTAACCTCGGTTGTAGGTAAAATTCTAGAATTCATTGTTAAGGATAAGATTTCTAAATTTTTGGAATGCAGGGTCGAATCAGAACAAGTCAGCATGGATTTAGTAAGAGGAAGTCGTGCCTGACAAACTTGTTAGAATTCTTTGAAGATGTAACAAGTAGGTTAGACCTGGGAAACATAGTGGATGCTATCTACCTAGACTTCCAAAAAGCCTTTGATAAGGTTCCTCACGGGATGCTGCTGAATAAGGTGAGGGCCCATGGTGTCAAGGTGAGCTACTGGCATGGATTGAGGATTGGCTGTCTGACAGAAAGGCAGAGAGTTAGGATAAAAGGTTCTTTTTTGGAATGGCAGCTGGTGACATGCGGTGTCCCGCAGAGTTCAGTGTTGGGGCTGCAGCAGTCACTTTATATATAAATGGTCTTGATGAAAAGACTAGAGGCATTCTGGCGAAGTTCGCTGATGATACGAAGTTAGGTGGACATGCAGGTAGTTCTGAGGAGGTGGACATGCTGCAGAAAGATTTAGACAGTTTAGGAGAATGGTGCAAGAACTGGCTGATGAAATTCAATGTGAGCAAATGCGAGGTCTTGAACTTTGGAAAAAAGAGCACAGGCAAGGATTATTTAATAAACGGCGAGAAAATTCATAAAGCCAAAGTACAAAGGGAGCTGGGAATGCTAGTACAGGATTCTCTAAAGGATGACTTGCAGATTGAGTCAGTGGTTAAGAAAGCAAATGTAATGTTGTCATTTATTTCCAGAGGGTTGGAATGTAAAAGCAGTGAAGTGCTACTAAGACTTTATAAAGCGCTGGTTAGGCCCCATTTAGAATACTGTGTCCAGTTTTGGGCCCCACACCTCAGAAAGGACATGCTGGCACCGGAGCGTGTCCAGTGGAGATTCACACGGATGACCCCTGGAATAGTAGGCCTGAGGATCCTGGGATTGTATTCATTGGAGTTCAGAAGGTTGAGGGGAGATCTAATAGAAGCTTACAAGATAATGCATGGCTTAGGAACGGTGGACGCTGGAAAATTGTTTCCGTCAGGTGGGATACTAGGACTCGTGGGCACAGCCTTGGAATTAGAGGGGATCAATTTAGAATGGAAATGAGGAGACATTTCTTCAGCCGGAGAGTGGTGTGCCTGTGGAATTCACTGCCACAGAGCGCAGTGGAGGCCGGGATGTTAAATGTCTTCAAGGCAGAGATTAATAAATATTTAATCTCGCAAGGAATTAAGGGATACAGGAAGAGTGCAGGTAAGTGGCGTTGAAATGCCCATCAGCCATGATTGAATAGCAGAGTAGACTCGATGGGCTGAATGGCCTTATTTCCACACCTATTTCTTGTGGTCTTAAAACAATACTTTTCAATGTATTTCAGTACATGTGACAATAATAAATTAAATCAAAATCAGAAACAGGTACAAGCATAAATTTGGAAGAACATTGTCGCAAGAGGATAGTGAAGGAGACTATCAAAGGCTGCTACAGTTTGGGAGGAATTTGAAGGCAACAGGGAGAATCTCAAAAGATAATATATTCAGATATGGCAGCTGTGAGGCAGCACTTCTGGGAATGGAGTCTTTCAAAGGTTCTGTGAATCTGCTTCAAATAAAGTTTTTAACTGAATGCAAGTATCTAGCATTCCGTAACCTGTCTGGAAAATGCATGCGATGTTTTTCAAATGTGAAAGCATTCAGTTGAAAATTTCATTTTGCCTACTTTTGGATAATTTTGTTGGATGGTATCTTCTATCTATGGGCCATTTACAAAGATTAGTCACCCTCTTCAATTTCTATCCATAGTATCTATTATTTATATTGAAATTTTTCAGATTGGTATAATGTCTTTTTTGCTGCTCAGTGGAGCTGCTGGCTCTTTACATCCTGTCAGTAAGCCTAGTGCATTTTAATTTGTCAGGTATTAATGCTAATGTTACCCTAGTGTGCATTTCATAAGTAGAGGGGAAAAATAATGTGTGATTTTGTAATTGGCATCCACTGTCACCCTAGAACTGAGAATAGAATAATTTACATTTACTGGGACATGGATGTGCTAACCTAAATACATTACATGCTAACCTAAGTGCGTTATACAGGTAACATCTGGCAAACATAATGAGGTTTCACCATATTATGCAAGTTATAAAATAAAACACACAACTCTGTGTAATGAGCACTTGCAAAAAAAGTGATACATTAAAACATTGCCGTTCTCAATTAACGTGTATAAATTTATGTGAACAGCAAGAGATTCAACATTTGACATTATCCCACAATCCTATAATTGAATTCCAAAGCATTTTCCAATCATTCCATAATGTTTAGAAATAATTTGAAGTATAAAATGTTCTTATTATCCCATGATAATCAATGCACAAAATATAGTTAATCTACCTGAGACAGCAACTTTTCTATTGACAATTATAAGAAAATTTGATTTTGTACTTAAAAGAATGTCCTTGCTGTGTTTTAATTTTGAATTGCAGAATTGTTTATGAAATGATCAATTTTTGATGCAGTTTATATAGCCTGACCAAAATACATCTTTAATGCAAGCCAGCTTCTTTTGTTTCATTTTATTTATTTATCAGGATACACATGCAAAAATATCATAATGATCTGAATTTGCTGTTTAAATTGATATTTTTCATTGCTTTTATATGTGGCACTTTCAGTTTACATATTAGTGATTCTACACATATGAGATTGACACTTTTACTGATTTTTAGCATGGACACTGTGTAGACTAATACTGTCTGAACAGGCTTGGTGTCCTGTGACAGCATCCTTAAGAATAGACTACTCTAATGGTGTAATCTTTAAAACTGCAAAAGAGATTGCAATTGTGTCAGTTTCTAACATTGAAAGCTTAACTTTTAATAACATTATGGTTCGGTGGACTGCTTGAAGATTTACAAAAAGTAGACTTGCACCAGCTGCAGTCACAAGCGGAAAATTGAAGTTAGCATCTCCGGCAGCTGGTCCCACACCACCAAAACAATTCAAATTGCTTGTGGTTTTCTGCAGAGAAACTAGATTCGTGTTGCACTTCCTGCATCCATGTGACATAGTTTTCACAAATGAAAGGAATATTGTATGACCAATCTGTTAGGCGAAAGTGAGGACTGCAGATGCTGGAGATCAGAGTCAAGATTAGAGTGGTGCTGGAAAAGCACAACAGGTCAGACAGCATCCGAGGAGCAGGAAATTAAGGGCTCCTGCCTGAAAAGTCGATTTTCCTGCTCCTCGAATGCTGCCTGACCTGCTGTGCTATTCCAGCACCACTCTAATCTTGACTCTGACCAATCCATTAGCTGACCGTGTTTCCACATGTGTCATCACGGGTTTACAAACCATCTAATATCATTTAGCATTTGGTAAACAACATTGTGAAAAAGTCCCCTAAATAATATAGATCAACAATGTTAATAATAGTAACGACAAATTAATAAGAAATACATGGACAGCAAATACCAATTCAAAACTATTTGTCATTTGTTTTTCTAAATGTGAATCAAATTTATCATGAGAAATATATTTCATTCCATGTTAAAATACCTGCAGCTTTCTTATTCTATTTGAATCCGTTGTTTAACTGATTCAAGTCTCCCCAACGTTTTACAACCATCTGTTTCCTCTCTTGCACTGCACTCAATGGCAGAAAACAACTAATTAAATGTTGCACTGTCCTTTTTGACAGATACAGGAACAATTTTAAGCCTTTCTTGATCAGCATTAAGAACATATGTTGAATAATGTATTCACAGATTCTGTTAATAGATTCATGTATAGCAGGGAATAACTAATAATGTAAATAAATAATGTGCAAATTTATGACTAATATAAATTGATGAATTAATTTTATTATGGAAATACAGAAATCAAACAAAATCTCCATTTTAAAAACATAATGAAGTATTTTAAAGTGTTTTTCTAATTACTTATCCATTATTTATGTCACAAACTATTATTTTACTACATTCTTTTTCAACATTTGGTTAAAAGTAGAATAAAGGTCTAACTTCCTCAGGTTATATCTGAAGGACGTGTTAATTCTCAGTTCTAAAAGCATAAAGATTATTCTTTTTTAAATGTAGAAAGTGAGTTATTCCCAATTTCTCTCAGAATGGAGAATTCATTCCAAGCTTGGTATCAAACTGTAACTTCTGTTTCTTTTGATAATGCATTCGCATTCTGTAAACACAAAAACATCAAACAAAAATGTCAGATTTGTCCATTTGAGGCTTTTTGGCTATGGTCAGCCAGGTGTTGAAGATTTGCAGAGACTAGTCATCCTACATGAACTGTCAAACCAAATAATTGTGAAAAACCCAAACTGCATCAGTTTTCTTTATCGTGACTTGCAATTCACATTAAATAAATCCTGAGAACTTAAGCAGGCTGGCAAGAGCCAAAACCTATGGATAAACTGTGTATGTGGACCTGTAGAGATGCAATCACCTTAAAATATTGCTAAATATTTTGGTGCTTGTTGAATTTGGACCACAGTATCCTTTAATGCATTCATTTGTAGAGTTAACTGGACTTGAGAAAGAAGGACTCCAGTTCACAGAAGCAGATCCAACACTCTATATCTGAACAGGGAACCTGGTTGCTTAGTCAACAACAGTGTCCTGGCATATTGTGGGCCTGTTCTATACTGCAGTTGGGATAGAGAATTAATGCAGTCCTATATCTCATTGTTTCAAGTGTCACCATGAAAATGATAATTCTGAAAGAGTTATTAATACTTGCTGCCACTAACCCTTCCAGAGGTAGTAAGTAGTTGGTTATTAAGTGGATTTGAGACCAAGTGGTACGATGAGCACACAGCCTTTCATAAGATATGTCTCACTATGACTCAATTAAAAAATACTGCATTCTAGAAACATGAACACTTGTTTCCATTCAGCCTTCAGTACCGCCTTCCTGTTGTGATTATTCCAAACCTCAGCTTCTTCAGGAGCTGGATCACATCTGCTTTTAGCGCTGTGCAAGGATACATGCAAAGCACCTTTTGACATGGCAGCAATTCTCTAAAATGTAAGTGTTTTACATCCATTGAGGAGAAATTAGTTTCATAGTAGTGTCAGTCTCTAGGTCAAAACAACTGGAGATGGATGAATCAAGTGTAAGGAATTGGACTAGATGTTTCTCCTAAAGGATTAGACAATGGGCCAGTGTAGGTCATAGCCTCCTTCACAAACCATTTCCCCAACTTGTCATAAATTCTACTTACAGCTTGGTGCTACATGTCATACATGAGCTGAAGACATCTCTTTGTTGCATGGTTCGGGACTGTAGATCATGAAGAATTACTTGAATATATTGTCTTATACACTGCAAGTTTAATTTGCATTAGGAATTTTCTGTCACTGAGGAGAGATGAAAATGATCCAATTTGGCAATAATCAAAGGGAACTGTTTCTAAACTAAAGTTATTTGTGACAGCTTCAAAGTAAGCAGGACTTGTGAATCACCAAGTAAGTTACCTTTGAAAAGTCTCTTTCAAATTATAGATAACCAAAGAACTGAATTTCAGGGCAGCCACCATACAAACTGGTTAATCTGTTGTTCAAAATGGCAAATCAGGAGCACTAAAACAACCCCAAGTGAGGTTAGTCATATTGGTGAATGTGAGCACTTAAATTCTGTCAGAAAGCAGAGATTTCAACTTCCCCTTTAAGAGGGGGTGATGATGTTGTGGTGCTGTTGCTGGTCTAAACATTCAGAGATTAGATACCCTACAGTGTGGAAACAGGCCCTTCGGCCTAACAAGTCCACACCGACCCTCTGAAGAGTAACCCACCCAGACCCATCTCTCTCTGACTAAAGCGCTTAACACTATGGGCAATTTAGAATGGCCACTTCACCTGACCGCCACATCTTTGGACTGTGGAAGGAAACCGGAGCACCCGGAAGAAACCCATGCAGACACGGGGAGAATGTGCAAAAACTCCATACAGTCACCCAAGGCTGGAATCAAACCTGGGTCCCTGGTGCTGTGAGGCAGCAGTGCTAACCACTGACCCACCATGCCACCCAAATGATCCAGATGATATTCTGGAGACCATGATTCATATTTCACAATGACAGATGGAGAAATTTGAATTCAGTAAAATATGGAATTAAATGTCTAATGATGACCATGAACTGATTATTGATTGTTGTAAAAACCCTTTGTTTCATTTATGTTCCTTGTGGAAGGAATACTGCTATCCTTACCTAGTCTTGCCTGCATGTGACCCCTGACCCACAGTGATGTAAGTAACTGCCCTTTGAAATACTCTAGTTAAGCCATTCAGATGTATTCAAACCACTAAAAAAAGTCCCAAAATCGGAATTGACACTTGACATCAACCTAGGCGCTTGAAATGATAACTGGAAACTCAGCTCTGTTAATTTTGCCAAGTCCTCCTTCCCAACATCTGGGATCTAGTGCCAAAATTGAGACCTGTTTTAAAGATTAGTTAAGCAACAGCCTGACTTAACTGTTCATATGGAATCATGCTTTGCACACAATCTCACAGATAATACCATCACCATCTCTGTGTATGTCTAGTCTCACTGGAAGAACAGATCCAGCAGAGATGGTAACACAGAAGAAGTTGTTCTTAAGAAGGTTCACTGGATTTGAAACAGTTACCCTGTTTCCTCTCCACAGAAGTTGCCACATCTGCACAGTTTCTTGAGCAGTTTCTATTTTCAGGTGCAAAAGATAATATGGCTGCATTTGCAATAGTATTTAGACATGATGATCCATCTCCGTCTCCCCCAGCATCGCAGATACCAGTCCTCAGCCAATTTAATTCACTCCACATGATATCGAGAAATGGCTGAGGGGACTGAATATTGCTTAGAATATGGTCCCCAAAAACACTGCAGCAGTAGTACTGAAAGCTTGTCCTCCAGAACTTTCTGCACCTCTGACCAAGCTGTTCCAGTACAACTACAACACTGGCATCTCCCTAACAATCATGAAAATTATCTATCCTGTAACAAAAAGCAGGACTATTTCAACTCAGCCAATTCCAGCCCCAGGGACAAAGAGAGGACTGCAGATGCTAGAGATCAGAGTCAACAAATGTGGTGCGGGAAAGGCAGCCCATCAAGCAGCATCTGAGAACCAGAAGAGTTGACATTTCGAGCATAAGTTCTTCATCAGGAATGTTGATGAAGATCTTATGCTCGAAACGTCAACTTTCCTGCTCCTCGGATGCTACCTGACCAGCTGTGCTTTTCCAGCTTTTGACCCTAATTACAGCCCCATCCAAGGATGATGTTTAGACTCTCTTTTGTTGGAGATGGCCATTGCCTAGTGCTTGGAGGAAGACTTCAACCCATATCTTCTGACTCGAGTTAAGATAAAATTAATTAAGTCAGCACAATTCATATACAAAAATGAAGTATAGCTTTTCACAATTGAATAAAATCAACTAAGTTATGCCCTCAGAAGTTTGGCCTAAAGAAGAGCATTTTGTGATCATCCACAGAAATTCTAGAAGACTTTGGGAATCATTCCTTTTAAAGAAACTGACAACAATTTCTGAATGTTACATATATAAAGAGTGAACCAGAAATCCAGAAGTTTCCATCAATGATTCATCCTTGCTCTAGATATGCTGTTAAGACACCCCATTCCCCACTCTATAGAATACATTCAGAGAGGTTTTATTTCTACACTGTTCTCACTAGATAAAACTTTTAAAATGATACATATTGTTGATTGAAATGTCATTAGATTTTTAACTATGTACTAAATTCAAAATTACTGCTAACAGTATTCATTGGTACTGAAAAGGTAATTTTATATTTATGGAATATCCAGTTTCTTTTCATTGATCGAAAACACAAATTTTCTAAATGTTTGTTTATCTTTATTTTAGCTCTTACTGCAGTATAATCATTAAAATTTACTCAAGGGAGTCCTAGAGATGTGGAACATACTACCTGCAACAGTAATAGACTTGCCAACTTTAAGGGCATTTAAATGGTTTTGGATAAACATATGGATGAATAGATGGATAGATGGGTTCCACAGGTTGGCACAACATCAAGGGCTGAAGGGCCTGTACTGCGCTGTAATGTTCTATGTTCTACTTATTTTACTTGCTGAAAATTTTGACATAAAACATAAAAGCAGTTTTGTAACTTGCCATTCTGCTGTGTGTGAATACTACAGTCTGCTTAGCAATTTGCTGACATCACAGCTGTTGCAGCTGAAGATAACCCCTTGATATGGCACCAAATGTAAACTGCTGTTGGGCAAGGAAAAACCATGTGCCAGAAAGATAATTCTATGGTAGTACAGTACTTGTGTATTGCTGGAAAATGGCAGATGTTGTCAAAACTTTCCATGTTGCACTCATTAGGACACTTTACAAGAGGTATTTCCATGGAGAATGCTTCTAGCAATCATGATTGACAGTTAACTGCCAGGGTTTGTTTGAATTTTAAACCAGACAGGTTGACTGTGGTCAGGCCATTGCAAATTTCAATGGTAGTATGATGTTAGGCATGTAGGCCATACACCCCAATAACTGTGACACATCCTATCAAACAGCACATCTCTACACCATTTATAACAAGCAGGGGTACTGACTATGACCATACTGGCATGCTGGTAAAACTTGCATTATCATGTCTGCTATTAGATGTAATTCTGTAATTGGTCCTGGATGTATGCAAAGAATTATACTGATAATCAATTTAAGATTGTTAGTCAAGGATTGTCAGTAACACATTTGCTTGCAGTGGAAGTTGCAATATATTAATACACAGAGTCTGTTCTTAGCAAACAAAAAAATACACACACTGTCAACTCAGCAGAAAAGTTGACAGGTATTCAGTGGATCATTTCTCAAGACAATGCAAATCTTTTAAAATTATAGAGGACAATTGGAAGACTATTTGCAGAGATTCAATCACTCAGTGTAACTTTAGAATCCAATGATCTATTTGTAAGGTTAGTTTTTATTAAACTCAATAATGACCAATAGATTGATCAGCGTCAGATGGGAATTGATCCCTGCAACATTCAGTGGAATAAGACGCAACATACTAAATGATTTACCAAAAGTGAATTAATCCATAGTAATTGACATGGCTTATTTATTGTAGAGCCAAATACAACATGACAATTATATTTATTACTTCAGTATTTAAAATGTTTATTTTGGCTTCAAATAATGCTCCAAGAAGTACTCTTGTGGTTGCACAGTTGGCTGAGCAATTATCACGAGCATGTTATTTGCATTAGGTTACTTTTAGATTGGTTTAGGTTCTGTCAGTCCCATTCTCCACCATTTTGCTTACTTAGTTCAGATTAGTGTTCACACTTCTGCCCACTAGGGCCAGTAAGTGCATGAGTAGCTGTATGGCAATATGGTCTTTCCATAGAGTTATAGAGATGTACAGCATGAAAACATACGCTTCGGTCCAACCTGTCCATGCCGACCAGATATCCCAACCCAATCTAGTCCCACCTGCCAGCACCCGGCCCATATCCCTCTAAACCCTTCCTTTTCATATACCCATCCAAATGCCTCTTAAATGTTGCAATTGTACCAGCCTCCACCATATCCTTTGGCAGCTCATTCCATACACGTGTCACCCTCTGCATGAAAAAGTTGCCCCTTAGGTCTCTCTTATATCTTTCCCCTCTAACCCTAAACCAATGCCCTCTAGTTCTGGACTCCCTGACCCCAGGGAAAAGTATTTGCCTATGTATCCTATTCATGCCCCTCATAATTTTGTCCTTCCAGATTAATTGTGAATTTGATTGTCTGTTAATTTTCCCAGATGCACTCCGGTGTCCAGTGATACACGAATTCAAACAGCAAAGGCGCGAACTGTGCAGATTCTCTCTCTCTCTCGCTCTCTCTCCCGCTCTCTCTCCTGCATTATCTCACTATGTCCCTTCCTTTATCTGCTCTTCTCCCTTTTAAACTGCTGTTGTTTTGACTTTTTTTTCCCCAAACGTTCCAAAACAATGCAACGGCATATAAAACAGTAATTGCTGCTCCTGGAATTCGAGGAAATCACCTCCAACACCTAGAATACCTCAAAAAAGGAGCAGCTCTTACAGCCAGAAATTTTTCCCATCCTCCATCTTGGATTACCCAGAATCAATGGAATCATTGAAAATCTGAATCCAAAACTCATAGCTAAACATCCAGAAAATAGTTTACCAAATGCAGATTGTGAAATTCAAACTACTGTTTATTTGCAGGAATATTACAAAAAAGGTCCAATAAGTACCAACTGAGTCCATGAGTGGGTCAATAGGTCCAACGAGCAATGAGTGGTCAACAATGTTTTCATAGTATGCAAAGCAAATGGCATAAAAATAAAAGTATTGAATTCGCTCTTCAGTGTCAAATACGTTTTTACAGGGTATAACTCATTCGCCCACAAGAGCAAATCAAAATGATCACTGATGAATAATTTGCATCAAGGAATACACTGTTGACAGAAGCATCAACGTCAATGAAAAAAGAAACTTGATTTATTGATGATGGCTTGTCAAAGTTCCATCTTATGAATAATTACATGAAAGAATATAAGCTACACCTTCCACTAGGACATGATTAAATGCAGGATTATTCATGATAGCAGCATTTGGAGTGCATTTTTTCATTGAATTATTGTGTAATTTCTGTTTCTGAAAATTTATGGACTTTTCATATTCATCTGCATTTATTGAAAAGCCATATTTTTAAATCCTTGATTCATTGGGAATGAAACTGATCTTGGATGACAGTACAGATTGGACGATATTATATCAGCAGCCCTCCCTTCTTCACACTGCGCTGACCTTGTTCATTATAGATAGCAAGTAGCTGCTACGTGTAATCCCGGTTAACATTGCACAAGCCCTTGCAGATACCCTTTGTTCCACAATGTAAATCTGTGGTCATTATTAATGATGTGGATTCTTCCTTAGTTTGGTATTTCCTTTTTTGTTATTCACTTTCCAGAACAGTTCCCATACCATCCTACCTGCACTTTTATGAATGTAAACATACAACTAAGAACTATTAAGCTTTTTGATTACAGAAAGAGACATGGTAAAAATATCCAGTTATCTGATATCTGCTTTCAAGAGTGGGGGGAGGGTAAATGCCTGTGAATGCTTACAACCATTGTATGTAGAGAGAAATCAGGAAAAAGCAACCTCACCTCACTGTGACTTTGACGCTGAAATCCCTTCATCTGTGGGAGACATCTTACTACCTTAACACAGATGGCTTTGCTGACATGAGTATGCTATGTAGGCAGAATGCCAAAGTCTAACACACTTCCTATTGGCACCTCTCCAGGAATTCAGCTCACCATGAGCAATCGTAACCATGCAGGAACTCTGCCAATGTCGTAGCTGGAATCATTTCCTCAAACTAACATGATTGTCAGTGCTTTTACGAGTAAAGGTCATCAGGACGACACACATTCTTTGCCTCCACCATGAAACTCACACCAACTGATTAATGACCACATCTGATTTAACTTCCAATTGCAAAACAATAATGCTTTACTTTGAAGTGATTGAAACTTGCCAACTTATTATTCAGAGTTTTTTTTCTTAACATTGTGAAGTTTGTTTGCATGTCTCTATGACGTGTTGATTTTATAAAGTGAATATTGCACAGGGTTTTTTGTTAGGAACTTTAAACAAGCTGAATTCCCAGTAAGGAGACAGTGAGGACTGCAGATGCTGGAGACCAGAGCTGAAAATGTGTTGCTGGAAAAGCGCAGCAGGTCAGGCAGCATCCAAGGAGCAGGAGAATCGACGTTTCGGGCATGAGCCCTTCCTCAGGAATGAGGTAAGTGTGCCATGCAGGCTAAGATAAAAGGTAGGGAGGAGGGACTTGGGGGAGGGGTGTTGGAAATGCGATAGGTGGAAGGAGGTTAAGGTGAGGGTGATAGGCTGGAGTGGGGGTGGGGACGGAAAGGTCAGGAAGAAGATTGCAAGTTAGGAAGGCGGTGCTGAGTTCGAAGGTTGGTACTGAGACAAGGTGGGAGAAGGGGAAATGAGGAAGAACTGTTTGTTTAGTGTATGGATTCTTCTGAGGTTGAAGAACAGTAGAGGTCCTTTGCAAGTCTGTGAGAGTGTTGCCCTGAGCTGGGGTAGGGCTAATTGCAGGGAATGTAAGTAGTGGCGCATGGCAGCAAGCGTGGAGTGGAGGATCCGGAGGGAGGTTTGTTGCTGGAGGCTTCGGATTTGTTGGAGGTACTGGTGGTCCTGGTTGGGTCCAAATTTTGTTGGTCTGAACATAGTCCGGAGTCCGTGCTGGGTCAGTCAATTCTGTAGGCAGGTGCTGAGGAAGGAGATGTGGCTGTGGTAGCGAGTCTGTTTGAGAATGTAGCAGAAGAGCTTCTGGGCAGAGGAGATGACCTGGGGGGGTGCAGTGAGAAAGGGACACACTGAAATCCTTGTAGAGGGGGGAAGAGAGCTTCTTCAAGGAAGAATTCCTTGTAAGAGGATTCACAGTAGGTTAAAATCTTCTAGGAGAAAGTGAGGACTGCAGATGCTGGAGATCAGAGCTGAAAATGTGTTGCTGGAAAAGCGCAGCAGGTCAGGCAGCATCCAAGGAGCAGGAGAATCGACGTTTCGGGCATGAGCCCCTCCTTAGGAATGAGGAAAGTGTGCCAAGCAAGCTAAGATAAAAGGTAGGGAGCACCCCCCATCAACCCAACCTTCACTCCTGGCACCTTCCCCTGCAACCGCAAAAAATGCAAAACTTGCACCCACACCTCCCCCCTTACTTCCCTCCAAGGCCCCAAGGGATCCTTCCATATCCACCACAAATTCACCTGCACCTCCACACACATCATTTACTGCATCCGCTGCACCTGATGTGGCCTCCTCTATATCAGGGAGACAGGCCGCCTACTTGCGGAACGTTTCAGAGAACACCTCTGGGACACCCAGACCAACCAACCCAACCACCCCGTGGCTCAACACTTCAACTCCCCCTCCCACTCCACCAAGGACATGCAGGTCCTTGGACTCCTCCATCGCCTGACCATAGCTGGAGGAAGAGCACCTCATCTTCTGCATAGGAACCCTCCAACCACAAGGGATGAACTCAGACTTCTCCAGTTTCCTCATTTCCCCTCCCCCCACCTTGTCTCAGTCCCAACCCTTGAACTCAGCACCACCTTCCTAACCTGACCTAATCTTCTTCCTGACCTCTCCGCGCCCATCCCCACTCCAGCCTATCACCCTTACCTTATCACCCTCACCTTAACCTCCTTCCACCTACCGCATTTCCAATGCCCCTCCCCTAAGTCCCTCCTCCCTAATTTTTATCTTAGCCTGCTTAGCGCACTCTCCTCATTACTGAAGAAGGGCTCATGCCCGAAACGTCGATTCTCCTGCTCCTTGGATGCTGCCTGACCTGCTGCGCTTTTCCAGCAACACATTTTCAGCTCTGAATTCCCAGTAACCCAATCTCTGGATGATATGTGCAGTGCAAGTTCAAGAAGGCAACTCATCACCGCCTTCTCAAGGGTCAAGCAATAAATGCTCAACAAAAGTTTCAACAAAGAAATTAAACTAGACAGATCACCTGGCATTGATATAGGTACCAGAAAATATAATGGCAGAAACAACCCTGTTGACCATTTGAAATCCTCCTAACCATCATCTGGGGCCAGTGCCAAAATTAAGAGAGCTACCTCACAGACTAGTCAAGTAACAGCGTAACATAGTCCTACTCACAGAATTATATCTTATAGAAAATGCCTCAGACACCACCATCACCATCCCTGGATACATCCTGTCCCACTAGCAGGATGGACCCAGCAGAGATGGCAGTACAGTAGTAAACTGTTGGAAGGGAGTTGACCTGGGAGTCCACAACATTAACTCTGGACCCCATGGAGTCTCATGCCTTCAAGTTAAACATGGACAACAAAACCTTCTCATTACCACATACTGTCCTCCCTCAGCGGATGAATCAGTACTCCTGTATGTTGAATATTACTTGGAGAGTGGCAAGGGCACAAAATGTATTCTGGGTAGACTGTGTTCGTTGCTTTTGATGTGGTTGCCTCTACATCAAGGATACAGCATGCCAACTCGCAGAGCATTTCTGGAAATATCTCTGGGACACATACACAGCAAACAAACACCACTGCTCTGTGGCCCACCACTTCAACTTCCCCTCCCACTCCCCCAAGGACATGCAAGTCTTGGGCCTCCTCCACCGCCAAATCCAAGCCACGTTACAACTGGAGGAAGAATGCCTCATCTTCCACCTTGGGACCCTTCAACCACATGGCATCAACATCGACCTCACCAGTTTCCAAATCCCCCCTGGCCCCACCTCATCCCAGATCCAATCCTCCAACTTGACACCGACCTCTTGACCTGTACTACCTGTTCATCTTCCTTCCTAAATATCCGTTCCACCCTCCCCACTGACCTATCACGATTACTCCCTCACTTGCATCCACCTATCACCTTCCCAGCTACCTTCAACCCAACCTCACCCCACCTCCTATTTATCTCTCAGCCTCCTTCCCCTTTCACATTCCTGATGAAGGACTTATACCTGAAACATTGATTCTCCTGCTCCTCAGATGCTGCCTGACCTGCTATTCTTTTCCAGTGAAATGTTTTTTGACTCTGAGGTGTTTCAATGCCAACTATGAAGAATGGTTCAGTATAAACACTACCAATGAGCTGACCAGGGTCTAAAGAACATAGATGCTAGACTGGGTCTGGGGAATGTAGTGAGGGAAACAACAAGAGGGAAAAATATACTTGTTCTCATCCTTCCCAGTCTGCTGGCTGAGGATGCATGGGTCCATGACATTATCAGTAAGAGTAGCCATCGCACTGTCCTTGTGGAGATAAAGTCTCACTTTCACATTGAGAATACCTTCCATTGTGTTTTGTGACACTATCACCATGCTAAATGAGGCAGACTTCAACCCGAGCTAGCAACTCAAGACTGCGCATTCTACTCCAGCACAATCTGCAGCTTCATCCGCAGCATATCCATCACTCAATCATTGCCATCAAGTCAGGGGATCAACCTGGTTCCACGGAGAATGTAGGAGAGCTTGCTTGGACCTGCACCAGACATCCTAAAAATGAGATATCAACCTGGTGAAGCTACACTTCAGGACTATTAGCATGCCAACCAGCTTAATCAACAGGTGATGGATGGAGCTAAATAGCCAACAGACCAGATCTCAGCTGTGCAATCATGCCATTTCCAGTTGTAAATGGTGGTGAGCAGTTAAACAACTCAATGGGGGAGAATGCTCCACAAATATCCCTTTCTACAATGATGCAAGAACCCAATACATCAATGCAAAAGATATGGCTGAAACATTTGCAGCTGAAGTGCCAAGTGAATGATCCATCTCAGCTTCCTCAAGTGGTCCCTAGCATCACAGATACCCATCTTCAGCCAATTCAATTCATTCCATGTGATATAAAGAAAGGTTGGATGCGCTAGATACTGCAAAGGATGACCCTGAAAACATTCCAGTGATAATACAGAAGACTAGTGCACTAGAACGTGTCCCTCTAGCCAAGCTCTTCCAGTACAGTTACAACTCTGGAAAACACCTGACAATGTGAAGAATTGCCCAGGTATGCTATGTACAACAGCTGGGACAAATCTAACTCAGCCAATTACCGCCCCATTAGTCTACTCTCAATTATCAGTAAAGTGATGTAAGGTGTCATCAACAGTGCTATGAAGCAGTACCTGCTCAGCAATAACCTGTTCACTGACACCAAGTTTGGGTTCCACCAGGGCCACTCAGTTCCTGACCTCATTGTATCTTTGGTTCAAACATGGACAAAAGAGCTAAATTCTAGAGATGAGGTGAGAGTGACAGCCCTTGACATCAAGACTACATTTGACCAGGTGTTGCATCAAGAAGCCCTAGCAAAACTGGAATCCATGGGTATCTGGGGCACGCTCTCCACTGTTGGAATCATACCTGGACATAGGCAGATGGCTGTGGTTGTTGGAAGTCGATCATCTCAGCTCCAGGACATCTCTGCAGGAGTTCCTCATGGCAATGTCTAGACCCAAATATCTTCAGCTACTTCATCAATGACCTTCCCTCCATCATAATGGGTGGCACGGTGGCTCAGTGGTTAGCACTGTTGCCTCACAGCACTACGGTCCCAGGTTTGATTCCAGCTTTGGGCGACTGTCTATGTGGAGTTTATACATTTTCCTCTTGTCTACATGGGTTTCCTCTGGGTGCTCCAGTTTCCTCCCACAGTCCAAAGATGTGTACGTCAGGTGAATTGGCCATTATAATTGCCCATAGAGTTAGGTGGGCACTAGGTGCATTAATTAGCAGGAAATGGGTCTGGGTGGGTTACTCTGAGTAGACTAGATTCCCTACAGTGTGGACTGGTTGGGTCAAAGGGCCTGTTTGCACACTGTAGGGAATCTGATCTAATCTAATCATAAGGTCGGAAGTGAGGATGTTCACTATTGATTGCACAATGTTCAGCACTTTTGTGACTCCTCAGATACTGAAGCCGTCAATGTTCAAATGCTACAATGTCTGGCAATATCCAGGCTTGATCTGACAAGTGACAAGTAACATTCACACCACACAAATGCTAGGCAATGACCATCTCCAGTAAAAGACAATCTAAATACTGTCCCTTGACATTCAATGGTGTTACCAACACTGAACCCCCCACTATCAACATTCTTGGTTTTATCACTGACCATAAACTCAAGTGGACTGACCACATAAACACAGTGGCTAAAAGAGCAGGTCAGAAGCTTGGAATACTGAATAACTCAGTTCCTAATTCACCAAAGCCTGTCCACCACCTATAAGCCATACGTTAAGAGCATGATGGAATACTTCTGCTTCTCTGAATGAGTGCAACTCCAGTAACACTCAAGCAGCTTGACATGAACTGGGACAAAGCAGCCTAATTGATTGGCATTCCATCCACAAAATCCAGTCCCGACACTCAGTAGCAGTAGTGAATACTAGCTCCAAAATGCACTGCTGAAAATCACCAAAGATCCTTAGACAACACCTTCCAAACCCACAACCATTTCCTTTAAGAAAGACAAGGATAGAAGATTCAATGGGAACAGAACCATCTGTAATTTCCCCTTGAAGCCACAGTCCACCCTGACTTGGAAATATATCATCGTTCCTTCACTGTCGTTGGGTCAACATCCAAGAATTCCCTCCCTAAGGGCATTGTGGGTAGAGAATGAGGACAGCATCGGTTCAAGAAGGCAGCTCACCACCACCTTGGCAATGACAACGAGGATGGGCAATAAATGCTGACCCAGACATTGATGCCCACGTCACATGAATGAATTTTAAAAAGTTCACAATTCCATTTTCATTTATAGGCTGACTTAGATTTGGGGAGGAATCCAGTAGTTGTTTTCTGTGCCTATACAGACAGTCCCAAAGAACATGGAACATCTGTCCTGAGGCAGTACATTTGGCTCTGACATAACATGATCTCTTGCAATCCCGCATTATAAGAAGATTGTGTAATAGCATTGCCATTTAAACTAATCGCGCCAGAATCACGTTATAGCTAATACAGCTAAGGAAAGTTCGTATTCTGCAAATAATGGTCTAAACTCTTCAATCACATTAAAAGCTGATTCACATTGGAGAAACAGACATTGTAGCAGAACTGACTGTTCTTGCAACATCCAATAACATGCTTTTGACAGTAAAAATCAGCACACACAGTCATATGGTGGCCAACTAATTAGATGTTCACAGTCAAGGTACTTGGTCAAATGCGTGTTGGGGACAGCAGGACGTCACTGATCTTAAATTACACCACAAGGTCTTAGGTCTTGGTGCTATATTTAACAGGCGCACATACAGGCACACATTGTTTGCCTCAACATGCCTCAACCTCTCCCTACAGTTGCTACCCAAGCTCAATTCAATGGCTCGGCCATCTGTCCTCTGGTCCAACAATGTTCCCCCTACAGGTCAAGGAGCTCCTACCTTTCCAAATCTGCCAAGAAGACTACCTTGACTACCTCATATGAGTAATGAATCTGAAGGCAAGTTTTTTCTTGTTTGCTGCCAATTTAGAACAAAAAACAAAGAAAATTACAGCACAGGAACAGGCCCTTTGGCCCTCCAAGCCTGCACCAAATCCTCTACCTAAACCTGTTGCCTATTTTCTAAGGATCTGTATCCCTCTTCTCCCTGTCCATTCATGTATCTGTCTAGTTACATCTTAACTGATGATATTTTGCCCGCCTCTACTACCTCTGCTGGCAACGCATTCTAGGCACCCACCACCCTCTGCGTAAAGACTTTTCCACGCATATTTTCCTTAAAATTTCACCTCTCACATTGAACTCATAATCCTTAATAATTAAGTCCCCCACTCAGGGAAAAAGCTTCTTTCTATCCACCCTGTCTACCTCCCATGATTTTGTAGACCTCAATCAGGTCTCCCATGTCTTTATGGCCAAGGTACAATTTAATCTGGTAACATTAAGCAGAATCTTCCCAGTCCCTGAACAACAATGAGTTATGCTGAAAAACTTGGAAAGATTGGGTGAGATGTCCACCAAGACACTTCTTGATAGCAAAACCAAAAAGTCACATCTACCAACCAGATTCTAGAGGTCAATGAGATTCTCGCTAGTGGGCAGCAAGAAGACTATGAACAGATTATTGTTCATTATCAGTCTCATTATTACATAATCTCACCTCATTGATATGCATCCTGCCAGTGTCCTAGCTGTCAAATAGAAAGTAGAAAAGAATTCCTGACATGAAAATTAGAGCAGGTACTTGGTGGCTCCAGCTCACTGCTTGCTCCTACAGACTTTTGTCATGGATACTTGGCCAGCATTTCAGGGTACACCTCATGGGCAGCAACAACCCCACATCACCTTCCAGGACCATACCAACCTTACAGCATCATAATGTGTATCACTGATCCACTTAGAGTGCACTTCTGCACTTCAATGCTGCACCCTGGAACACAATGGAATGTTGCGTAAGAAAAGATTGTATGCAGGAACAGCAACCCAGCTCACAGATTGAGCCAGGCATCATCTCAGCTTCTCGCTTTGTACTTACTCACTTTATGCCAACTTGGCAGAATCTCTGCTTTGTCTTGCCTTGTCTTGTCATGCTTTGGCCCCTCAGCCAGATCTTAAAGAATCACAGTAATTCTATCTTACCTTGTTGCTTAGCAAAGAAACACTTGTCAGCAGCCGACAGTTAAGGGGTGGGTATGTTCTGTAAGGCACCAATGATGTCAATCTCATAGCCGCAGCCTGCGCTATGTGTCAAAGATACTGCATGTGCCGCAAGCAAATAGCTATGTCTCAAAATCTAAGGGGAATGGTCTCATTCAGTTCCAGAGAGACACCCTTCAGACAGGGATCCCAGCACGTTAAGTCAAGGGCATCCTCTGATATCAATCGAGGGGCAGGAGCATGGTTAGTTGACCACTCCAGATGTTCAGGATCAGTGATTCCAGGGAGTGGCTCAAGGGGCTGGGTCCAGAGCAACCAGTCTGGTGAGTTTTTGGAAGATGTTTGGCCAGTGGGACGGAGAATGAGGAATTTATTTATGAGAACTGGAGTCAGAATGTTGGGATGGAAGGAGGAAGACATTATAGCATGGAAGGAAAAGGTGTAATATGGGAGGGAAGGATCATCAATGATTAACAGCAACCTGACTTCAATGGAGTTATAGTACAGTACTAGATCTGTTATGTTTATTTGGTATGCCTGGGGTTGGAGGGTAAACCGGGTAGTAGAAGGTTTAGGTGGACAGATTGGATGGAGACTTGGGCAAATTCAGAGCCAATGGGGTTGTCCGGGCAGGCAACCAAGAAGGGAAAGTTTACATTTGGGGGTTCACCACTGTTTAGAGACTAAGCCTGAGATTCATGCTTAAGGAACGATCACTGTAAACAATAAATATGTAATGAAGATGAAAATGGCTGTGATCACGCTAAGAGGTTTGGAAGGAAAAAAACTGTTTGAAAACTGTAATACTTGGAAATGAACATTTTGGTCATACTGGTTCTAATTCACCAGCTGTACTGCTTTTTCCTTCTGGGGTGGGGCATGATGCGAGCAAGACTTCTTATTTGAAGAGATGTGTGACTCTTCAAAGGGAAGCAAACAGCATTATATAAACACCTGTACGCTGCAGCTGAAACACATGCGTGAATCATATGTGTTCTGTGAACTTTAAGCATTAGCCTTCTGTAAAAAGTCCAAATTATTACCTCGAGCTCTCTTGACCATATCATGCAAGATAGCAAATGATCCCACAAATGGCAGTGATGCAACAACAATATTCAGCTACTTGGAAAGATTGAGCCTAGTTACCAAAGTACCAACCTGTGATTTACCCAATGCTTGCACATGGTGCATGAACTGCTTACTTTGACCCCTTGCTGTCTCAGAGTTGGAGGAAGGGAAGGTTTGCAACACCACCATCTTTACCATGGGGATCATGGACATCCCACTTGTAACTCAAGGAGACAAAAGAGAGAAAGCATCACAGCCAAGGGAAAGAATTTATGACATGATAATAATAGATTCACAGTGGAGAGTAGTGGAAGAGTAGCAAAACAATAAACTTTATTTCTTACTTGTTTGCTACAAGATGGGAGTCTTAGCATCTCTGCATAAGCAGTCCTAGTCCCCACAGTGAGGGCTAAGATCCTCTTGACATAGGTGGTGAAGAGTGGAAGATCCGGCACCCCACCAGCCATCCTGGCTCCTTTTGGCCCTATTATAGGCTTTTGTTTCCTGTAATGGGATAAAGGAAGGGACTGAGTGAGATGAAATTGGGTGGCACAGCTGTTAGTGCTAATGCAGGTGGGAGAAGGCAGTGAGGTGTCCAGAGCAAGTGAGCAGGTGGTGCATTAGCGCATGCAATGTTAATAGTCTGCGGGTTCGAGGGAAGTGAGAGTAAGTAAGGAACATACTGTGTCACTACTTAGAAGGGTAGAGCATGAGCCTTGGGAGGCAGTTGATGCAGTGGCAGAGCTAGTGTGAGTGTGAGATAGTAGAGCAAACATTGTGACACTTAGCATGGCAGAGCAGAGAAAATCACTGACTTCCTTTTGCCACTGCTGAATGTTTTTGTGGACTGTAAACACTGTACTGACCAAAGACGCTCCCTCACATCAAGCTGGCAGAGTCTGGTGTTGTGGTCTCCAACAGTCCAGGGAAGAAGATAATGTCACTCCAAGTCTTCAGGTCCATGTCTGCAAAGCAGGATGACAGTTTTCTCTTGTTTGTGTTGTCCAGGCAGATATCATTAACCATACTGGGCAGCTTCAGATTTCCAGCACTTGACAGGCTGCACAACAGCTTTTTAAATATGACATTGTGTCAGGTCCCTGGATAATCCAGGAATGGCTAGCATCATAGTATGTGGTCCACAGTTAATGACATGCTTTGGAATGTTTACATATTAAATGTTGGTAGGCCTTGCAGAAAGAAATCCTACATGAAATTCAATGAAAATGAAACAAGTGATTTCTGGTAAGATTCAGACCCATGTTTCTAATGTGTTTGGATTCAATGCTAATGCATTAAGAATGGGTCCCCATTGCTCACTATTTGGAACATGACCACTTTCAATCTGCTGCCAATTTAATTGGAAAATCTCATCTCACCATGGGGAAGGTGACATTTTGTCTCCTGCACAATTAGTTGAACTTCCACGCATTGGTTCCCACTTCTTTGAGCTTCCCTAGGTTCTGCTCAAACATTCATTTACATTCTAATTATTTTTAATTTTAGTGTTTCAAATGTTATGTTCATAGAAGAAAACATCTTCCATTCCCATCATTCTAATTGTTCACATAAAAACTTAACTGTTGTTTCTAATTCTTAAGTTTCTAGCCTTAAAACTGAAAGCAGCTGAAGCCTCCCAAATCCATCAATGTTGCAAGTGACCCAAAACTGCTTTTATTCCAACATCCGTGAGGTGTTTGGCCAGTTTCAAAGGATAAATCTCACACAGATGGCAGCCTCTCTGATATAAATTGACTTCATTTGATTAACATTTCATTAAGGGAAACCTAATTTATGACATCAAGTACAAGTGCACATATTTATGTAGCATTTTTAATATTGTAAAACAATCTCAGTAATGTAAAAGTATGCGACAATGAGTCGCATAAGATGGTATTAGGAGAGGTCATAAAAGCTTGATAAAAGAGCTACATTTTAAGGAATGCTTTATAGGAGCAGAGAAAGCAAGAGGAATGCAAAGGTTAAGGAAGAAAATTGCAGAGTTTATGGCCAGGGCAGCTAAAGAGTTTGGAGAAATGGAGAGATCTTTGAGGGGTGCAGGTGAGAGGCCAGTGAGGGTTTTGAAAACAATGATGATAATTTTCAAACTGAAGTGCTGCTGGACTGGATCTGTATGTAGATCAGCTATCATCATTACCCTTTTACTTCAGCATCCCTATGGTATTCTCAGGTGTAACTTGGGAAGTGGCATGGGCCTTGTTACATACATTCTTATGCTGTGTTGGGGTTAGTAATTAGTATTGTGACTACACATCCTTGCAGTAGTCTACTAACAGCCATTTTCTTGGGACCTTCAAATAATGCAAGCATACAAGATCATTGCACAATAAAAGCATCACTGGTGCTCCCTGAATAACAAATTATTAAGCTTTGACTGCACGGAAATAAACTATTTGGCCTCAATGTGCTATACTGTGGTGAAGACTCCAATAAGCCTCCTCCCATCCTGCTACATTGAACTCTTTTAGTATTATCATTTATTTCTTTCTCCATGTACTTTTCAACTTTCCATTGAAATCATATTGCCACTGTTCAAAATGTCATATTTAAATCTTTTTGCACATGACTGATATGTGCATTCTTGTGCACAGGCATTTAAGGTTGCATGTGCAAATCCAAAAATCAAGTGGGTTGCATCAAAAAACAGTTTCTGGGATCATGAGCAACCTGCCAATAGTAACAAATATGGATTTTACCCCAACAGTCATTGTGTCTGTCAGTCCAGAGGTGGTTGCCTTGCGAATCACAATTATTTACAATGGAAATAAACATTTCAAAGCTTTGAGTTATAGAGTCATAGAGGTCTACAGTACAGGAAAAGGCCCTTCAGCCCACTGAGTCTGCACCAGTCAAAAACAGGAACCTAACCATTCTAATCGCATTTTCCAGCACTTGGCCCATTGTCTTGTATGCCTTGGCATCACAAGTGTGCATTTAAAAGCTTTTTAAATGTTATGAAGATTTCTGCCTTTAACACCCTTGCAGGTGGTGAGTTGCAGCTTCCCACGGGTTATGGGAAGAATATCCCCAAACTGTGATATTTACATTTACTTTAGGTAGGCTGTGCATTCTCATTAGTCAGTGTGAATATGTCAGTTTGACATATTACCCTAGTTTGGCGTGTGTGTTAATCAAGCAGCACACAGGAAGGAAGAAACTGTTTCAAGTGTCACTGTTATTTGGGGGCTAGCACAGGATGAAAGATCATTCTCCTGGGTTTGATAATGGATGAGACATAGCTCTCTTGGGTTTGGTACTCTGGACCATGTCTTCAGTCAGTGGTAACAATTGGTAGTAATAATAATAATAATGTCAATCATGAATATCCACAAATTGTCTTCTAGAAAAGTTTTCTTGCTTACTTTGGCACCAGTTTTGATTCAGAAACAACAGGCACTTCACTGGCATCTGAATTGTGATCACAAAAGGGTGTTTCTTTGAAAATTCTTGTTCCAAATCTTGGCTGAGAGTCAGAAATGCTAGGGGGATCTAATTTCTTTGACTTTTTCCACTCCCCTCTTCTAACATCCTGACTAGATTTCTTCCATCAGCTTTTTATGCTGATGGCAATAGCACCAGCTATCCAGCAGTGCTTTATAAATCTTCTGGAGTGAGACTTATAATCAGGAATGAGACTTGATATATAACAGAAGTGTCGGGATTTCTCAGATGTTTAAATTATTTGTTCCTTACCACTTTCCCATCTTAGTTTTTTTTGTGTATAGTCTAATAGAATTATTTCTCAGATAGAAATAATTCACAGTAACCATTGTGTTTCTAATGAAGAGGTGTACTATTCACTATAAGCAAAAAAACCCTTTGTTTAGTTTTAACCAATTTTTAAAATATGATCAACACAAAATGCATTCATATCTCAAGTTTTACAGGCAGGCAAGTCATCAATTGTTTCTTTAAGTATGGCTAGGACAGGGTATAGTCTGTAATGTTAATTAATTAACTGCTAATTTTCTCTCAACTATGACCTTCACAACACCCAATAATGAGAAGAGTGGTATTCTATTCATAAGCACATTAAGAGCAAAATGTATAATTAATATTGCTCAGATGCACTGCTAACAGATGTCACTGTTCAATTTTGCATCCTTAATACCCTTCCTTGTTTTCCTGAAGTACTGACTCACACTCGGATATGATTCCATTGTTGCCAGTATTACACACCCAAGTTGTCCAGATGGAACGACCAACAGATGTTATATAAATGCCAAGTTTTAATTCAATTTTGTATTTGAATGCCGTTCCCTGCTGTCTTGAAGGTACTGACTCAAAACAGGACATGATTTCACTGCTGCCAGTATTTCCCACACGTAGACATCCTGAGACCAACTGCAGCACCACCTGTTTCAGATCAGTAACTCAGCACAGATGAGGAATTTGAAATTGGTCTCATTTATTCTACGTGGCTTGGTGCTACACTGGAAAGCATTTTCACCTACATGATCATTAAGGGATATGTTCATATTCGTCAATGCTCCCAACTTATTTTGTAACTTTGCATGATTCAATGTGGAGTTTTAAATGAAAAAAATCCCATGCTAGCAATCACCCTTCTATACCCTTGTTACCAGAGACTGTCTCCTTACCACCTGAGTTAGTAAACTGGCTAGGATTGCTGAATCCATATGAACAGTATTGCAGTGGGAATCATAAACCAAAGTAACCAAAGTTACTAAACAGCTCCCACAGAGGAAGTACCTACAAGATTTCACTTTTTGCAACCTTTGGTTTCACACAAATAAGACACCAATTTAAATTAAATAGGAGTACATTCTACCTAAGATTTTAAAAAAAGGTAAATTTCACTTTAAATAATCAGTAGGAAGATATATGTTACACAAGCATTGTGCCCACATTACTCAGTGACAACAATCTCTCCTTCAATGTCAGCAAAATGAAGGAGCTGGTCATCTACTTCAGGAACTAGAGTGAAGGACACACCCCTGTTTGGTGCTGATCTTGAGGTGGTCAAGAGTTTCAAGTCTCTGGGAGTAACTGTCACCAACAATCTGTCCTGGTCCATTTACATCAACGCTACAGTCACAAAAGCACACCAATGTCTCTACTTCCTCAGAACACCAAGGAATTTTTGGCAATGTCCATGATGACTCATCACCTTTTAGACGTACCATAGAGAATATCACAGCTCGGTATGGCAACTGCTCTGCCCAAGACCACAGAGAAATTACAGAGAGTTGTGAAAGCAACTCAGTCTGTCACGAAATCCATTGACTCCGTCTACACTTCCTGCTGCCTCAGGAAAGCAGCTAACATAATCAAAGATCCCTCTCAACCCGATTATACTCTCTTCTACCCTCTTCCAATGGGCAGAGATATAAAAGTTTGAAAATGCATACCAACAGATTTAAGAACAGCTTCTTCCCCCTACTATTAGACTTATGATCAGACCTCTCATATGTTAAAGTTGTTCTTTCTCTGCATCTTCTCTGTAGCTGTAACACTATATTGTGCATTTTCGTACCCTGTTGTACTTATGTAAGATATGATTTGTCTGGTTAGCATCCAAAACTATACTTTTCACTATATTTTGTTTCTTTTGACAATAATAAATCAGATCAAATCAAATCCCTGTGCACCTGTGAAACTATACAGTTCCACAAAATATCATTCTTTATTCACAAAGGGTATGTCAGGAATCCCAGTAACTCTGACCTCCATAATCATGAAGTGCTTTGTTGGCCACATCAACTGTAGCTTCCCAACTTGACTCGGTCCCCTGCAATTTGCCCACCAACAAAACAGGTCCACTGTGGATACCATTTTTCTAGCCCTGCATCATCCCTGGAACATGTGGATAACAAGGACACCTACATCAGACTCCTACTCATAGACTTTTTCTAGCCCTGCATCATCCCTGGAACATCTGGATAACAAGGACACCTACATCAGACTCCTACTCATAGACTTTAGCTTCTCCTTCAACACCATAATCCCCTCCAGTCTGATCTTAAAACTCTAAGACATAGATCTCAACTCTACAACGGGATCCTCAGCTTCCTGACCCACAGACCTCAGTCAGTGCAAATAGAAACAGCATCTCCTCCAAGATAAACTTCAACACTGGCACCCCACAAGGATGCGTTCTCAGCCCCATATTGTACTGTCTGTACATCCACAACTATGTAGACAAATTCTGAATAAACACCATCTACAAGTTTGCTGATGACACCACCATGACTGAACGGACATCAAACAACGTTGAGTCATAAAACAGGATGGAGACAGAGGGCTTGATGTCATGGTGCAGTGAGAACAATCTCTCTCTCAATGTCTACAAAACAAAGAACTGATCATCCATGTCAGGAAGAAAGATGGAGGATACACCCCCACTTACATCAACAGAGCTGAGTTTGAGAGGGTTGAAGCCATCAAGTTCCTGAGAGTGACGATAACCAACACCCTATCCTGGTTTGCACATGTAGATGTGACAGTCATGTAGGCACAACAATGCCTCTTCCTCCTCAGGCGGCTTAGGAAATTTGACATGACTATAAGGACTCTCACCAATGTTTATAGATGCACCATAGAAGGCATACTATCTGAGTGCATTATGGCTTGGTTCGGCAATTGCTCTGCCCAGGACTGTAAGAAACTACAGAAGGTTGTGTGCACAGCCCAGACCATCAGGGAAGCCACCCACCCCTCCATGGACTCCATTTACACTTCATGTTGCCATGGAAAGACTGCCAACATCATCAAAGAACCCTCCCGCTCCAATAATGCTCTCCTCCGACCTCTTCCATCAGGCAGAAGGTTCAGAAGCTTGAACACATGCACCAGTAGGTTCAAGAACAGCTTCTTCACTGCCATTAATAGATCGTTGAATGGATTCTCTAACTTCAAATAATGTTGATCTTGCTAATGCTGATGTTGCTTTGCACATCTCCTTTGCAGTTGTAACCTGTATGTCTTGCTCTGTCTAGGCACCCTGTGATTGGTATGTCCTTGTTTGCTTTTATCTTCCTATACTGCTTGCAATACAAAGCTTTTCACTGTACTTAGGTACATGTAACCACAATAAATCAAATCAAATCAAGATTCTGGCCCAATATTAGCTTTCCTCTCTTGAGTTTCACAGATATAATTATCAGCATGGCACAAATCATAACCTTTTTTTCTCCCTCAGGTCATGACAGTTCTAAAGTTGTAGTTTTCCAAAATCCCTTTTTAACTGGCCAACTAAGAATATCAATTTTTTCACAGTTTGGCCCCTACTGGAAAATAATAACTCCAGGTTATAGATTTTTTAGTCAGTGCATACATTGACTCTCAAGAGCTCCTGCTTCCTTTTGTGTCCAACAGAGAAATAACTGGCCTCTTCCTGAGGAAGGATCACTCAATAGGAAGCATTAACTCTGATTTCTCTCCTCAAATGTTGGCAGAGCTGCTGAGCTTTTCCAGCAATTTCTACTTTGTTGACCTCCTCCTGAGATAGATTTGCTTCTTCTTCTCACAAGAATGTATTGTGTTCCCCTTTATGTCTTTGTCTGTCTCTCTTTGTAGCTGCATTCTGTTACTTTAGCTCCCTTGCCTGTAGCTCTCCTTTTCTATGTCCACTTGCACAGTTTTTAGTTAACTTGCTTCCTGTTGGTACCAACTAAGGCCAAAGGTTTCCAGGTCATTTTGATACAAAAAAAAATCACAGATGATCCTGTCCAATTAATACACATTCTTACAGGTATTTATCAAACACTCTTAAAAGCAGTTACAGATTCCCAAGTCATTTTAAAGAAATTACAAATTTTCCTTACAATACTGCTTTTATATAAAAGGCTGCCACACCAGTATTATTCAAGTCAATAGAGTCATAGTGATGTACAGCATGGAAACAGACCCTTTGGTCTAATCCATCCATGCCGACCAGATATCCCAACCCAATCTAATCCCACCTGCCAGCAGCCGGCCCAATCCCTCCAAAGCCTTCCTAATCATAAACACACCCAAATGTCTCTTAAATGTTGCAATTGTACCAGCCTCCACCACTTCCTCTGGCAGCTCATTCCATACACATACCACTCTCTGTGTGAAAAAGTTGCCCCGTGGGTCTCTTTTATATCTTTCCCCTCTCACCTTAAACCTATGCCCTCTAGTTCTGTTTCTGGTCAAGTAATCATGAAGTTTAAATTAGAACGTGGCATGAAATCCCAATTGATAATTTTAGGGGAAGCTTCAGCAGCTGATATTTCTCACTTATGAACTTGCTGCAATTTTCTCACTCAAAATTACTGACACAAAGAACTTCATCCCTGTAAAGATGAATAATTGCAGAGCTTTTTGATGAATCTGCCCCGTCAGTGATTGTTTCCCCATCCTTTCTTATTATTGAGCTTTAAAACAGTAAAATACGACTGTGTTCTTTAAATCAGATTTCCCTTTAATTGGAAGGATTGCTTTCTTCTTTGAGTTACCCAAATTGTTTTGAAACCAACTGAAGTCATGCCCTTTTCTCAGCCCTCTCTCAGCCCTCTCTCAGCCCTCTCTCAGCCCCTCTCCCAGCCCCTCTCTTAGCCCCTCTCTCAGCCCCTCTTTCAGCCCTCTCTCAGCCCTCTCTGGCTTTCAATGATTGGAGGAAAGGCCAAAAGATTGTCCTCTGTGACTTCATGGGGAAGGAATTCAATCATATTCCTGTGGGAATGACTTTAGATGAATGTTTAAAGCTTTGCCTTTAAAAAACTGATTGCCTCGAAACACAGCCAGATTAACAGTTTGCTGCCTGGAATTTTCCACAACTCATGTCCTGGAGAGTAGGAAGTTTGAATTATTTTCTTGTGGTGAAGAAAGACATTAAATTTACAATACTTTTCCTAGCTCCAGGAAGTCTCAACATGCTTTACAGACAATTAAATAATTTGAAGTACAATATTACAATGTTGGAAATGTGACAGCCAATTTGCCCACAGCAAAATCCCACAAGTAGCAATATGTTAATGGCTAGATAACCTGTTTTGGTAATGATTGTTTAGAGATTAACACTAATCAGGAAACTGGGGAGAAATAGGACTCCCTTGCTGAACTTCGAAATAGTGCCATGTAATCTTTTATGTCTGCCAAAAAAGGCAGATGGAGCATTGATTCAACCTATCATCTTAAACATTATGCAGCATTGAAGTAACAGCTGAGATCCTTGTGCTGAAGTTTCTAGTAACTTAATTAGAATTAGCATAAGAGGTACAGTTAGTAAGCTTGCAGATGACACCAAAATTGGAGGTATAGTGGACAGCAAAAAGGGTTACCTCAGATTACAACAGGATCTGGACCAGTTGGGTCAATAGGCTGAGAAGTGGCAGATAGAATTTAATTCAGATAAATGCAAGGTGCTGCATTTTGGGAAAGCAAATCTTAGCAGGACTTATACACTTAATGGTAAGGTCCTAGGGAGTGTTGCTGAAAAAAGAGACCTTGGAGTGCAGGTTCATAGCTCCTTGAAAGTGGAGTCACAGGTAGATTGGATAGGGAAGAAGGCGTTTGGTATACTTTCCTTTATTGGTCAGAGTATTGAGTACAAGAGTTGGGAGGTCATGTTGTGGTCATGTACAGGACATTGGTTAGGCCACTGTTGGAATATTGCGTGCACATCTGGTCTCCTTCCTATCGGGAAGATGTTGTGAAAGTTGAAAGGGTTCAGAAAAGATTTACAAGGATGTTGCCAGGGTTGGAGGATTTGAGCTACAGGGAGAGGTTGAACAGGCTGGGGCTGTTTTCTCTGGAGCGTTGGAGGCTGAGGGGTGACCTTATAGAGGTTTACAAAATCATGAGGGGCATGGATAGGATAAATAGGCAAAGTCTTTTCCCTGGGGTCGGAGAGTCCAAAACTAGAGGGCATAGGTTTAGGGTGAGAGGGGAAAGATATAAAAGAGACCTAAGGGGCTACAGAGGTTGGTACGTGTATGGAATAAGGTGCCAGAGGAAGTGGTGGAGCTGGTTCAATTGCAACATTTAAAAGGCATTTGGATGGGTATATGAATAGGAAAAGTTTGGAGGGATATGGGCCGAGTGTTGGGCAGGGTGGGACTAGATTGGGTTGGGATATCTGGTCGGCATGGATGGGTTGGACCGAAGGGTCTGTTTCCATGCTGTACATCTCTATGACTCTATGACTCTAGAATTAATTGTCATGTATTCACATGAGTTCAGTGAAAAGTTTACAAAGTCACCGCTGACAGCACCATCTTAGGTACAAGGGTACCTAGGTAAATGATCTTAGGAGTAAATTAGAAAAATAAAGAAATAAAAGTTCAACATTACAGTCCTTCATGCCATCTTAGGTACAAAATCTTAGGACATTAGAAAGATAAATTATTATGAACCTACAATGTTCTGATTCAGAGGCAAGAGTACCAATAGAATTATACTTGAACACAACAGTAGTTTTATAAAGAACAGAATGTTGAATGAAAGAATTAGTGTAGGAAATAATGTTTCACTTTTGTTCACTGGATCATTTTAAATTGTGCATCCTCCTCTTAGATAATCTACTGAAATATGTCTTGAATCTTAGGTACATTATGCATATTTAACCGTATGACAAAAATGTGTCAGCCAAGTAAATCTGCTATGTCAAAGGTTGGCCTTATTGTATGAGATCAGGAAGGCTTGGGAATGGATGAGGAAGATAGCAGTCACATTTATGCTTTGAAAACCATGCATGAGGTAAATGATACAGTTTAACAATAAGCAAGTACAAAGATGTCAAACACAAAAGTAAATGCTATAATATTTGGCCTAAGACCAAAAGGTAACAGCACAAGGAAATAAAAATGAATTCAAAATTACAATCTTAACATTTACAGAAGTTAATTAAATGACTCTGTGCAGTGAAATGACAATTCTTTCTCAAAACATTACTATCAATGCAGATCAAACACAGACACATTTCAATTGTATTTCACTGACTAATAGAAGTTCACTTGACTGATACTGGGATTGAGGGAATCACCATATGAGACAAAGCTGGACAGGCTGGGCGTGTATCCATTGGAATTTAGAAGAATGAGAGGTAATCTTAGTGGAACATTTGGATTTTGAGGGGTCTTGACAAGGTGTATGTTGAAAGGATATTTTCCTTTTAGACAAAGACAAGAACTATGGGACACAGGCCTGATTTTTAACAGCCCCTGAATGATGTGGGAGTCAGTTGGGAAAATATGGCAAGATCAGAAAAATAAGATTTGGAATGTCAAGAAAAATAAGTCTGATTTTCAACTTAATGTTTTAATGGTAAGGTCTGAATATGAAAGCATACAAACAGAGAACAAGAGTGGATCATACGGTCCTTCAAGCCTGCTCTGCCATTCAATAAGTTCCTAGATGAATTGATTTTAACTTCAACTGTACAATCCTGTTTATTCCTAATGATCTCTAATCCCCTTGAGAATCAAGGATTTACCTACCTCTGCCTTAAAAATATTTAAAGATTCTGCATTCACTGCCTTTTGCAGAAAGGAATTTCAAAGACTTACAATCCTCAGAGAAAAAGAAATTTCCTCATGTTTAACGGGTGATCCTTTATTTTAAACTATAACCCCTAGTTCTAGTTTCTCCCACAAGAGAAAGCATCCTTTTGACATCCATCCAATTGCATCCCCTCAGGATCTTATATTTTTCAATTAAGTAACCTCGGACTGTTCTAAATGCCAGAGGATAAAGGCCTTGTCCATTAAGCCATCCTTCATAACCCAATTTGCTCATTCCAGGTATTAGTCTTGTAAACCTTCTCTGAACTGCTTCAAACACATTAAGATCCTTCCTTGTATACTGACCAGTACTGAACACAGTACTCCAAATACAGTCTCATCAATGCCCTGTTTAATTGAAGCATAACCTTGCATTCTTGCATTCAATTCCCTTTGCAACAAAGCATACCATTCTATTGATGTTTCTGATTATTTGCTGTAGCTGATACTAATCTTATACAATTCATGTACTAGGACACCCATATCCCTCTGCATCTGAGAGCTCTGCAACCTCTCAACATCTAGAAGTTTGCTAATGAGCTATGGCAGGCCTATTTCAATTCATTAATATTTCATGATTACCTATTCTCATCTAATGTATCTGCAAATTGCCATTCCCCCATATGGTGAAGAGAAACTAGATGGCAACAATTCCCAACATGGAAGTCAGAGTTGTGACCAGGTAGCTGCAGCTTTCCATTGCCTTCACTGGACCTCCATCTTAACCAGTAGCTCCCCAACATCTTTGGCCTTGCTGCATTAACAGTGACTGCCTGCACCCCAATCCACAGAAGTTGGTGTCAGACAGACATAGGCCTCACCACATGTTCATGGCATAGGTGCACCTCATTTAGAATACAGTTATCCCCATTGGAGTTGACTGACACTACTCATTACAAGTCTGCAGCTCATCTATTTTGTACACAGGGACAGGCACACATTTCAAGCAACGGAACAAGGTGCATCTCAGAGTTCTTTCCTTTTTTTAAGTATTAATTCACCTTGCTCCTATTTGCATGTTTACTGCCTTCCCTTTGTGGACATTGCCTCCACACTCAGGCTCACAGTACTTCTGTTTTGCCTCTGCTTTTAGTGCAGAATCGTGCTCCATCACTGTCACACCTACAACACCTATCAGCAGCTTACACAGCAGACATACAGAATGTGCATCAACCAAATGGTTTCTCAAAGTCTAAGAGGAGTAGTCGTCAGTCAAGTCAAGGGGGGCTATTGCCAATCAGGAGGTCCCATCATACTTAGTCAAGGGCAGTGTCTGATCTTGGTGCAGGGGGGGATGTGTCAGTCAATGATTTGGAGCAGTCAGGGTCAGAGGTTCCAGATGAAGTAACAATAGAGTTATGAATTTGATCTTCAATTTTCAAAAAAGTGTCACTCATACCTTCAGATGCTTTTCCTTTTGTTTCATTCCCATTATGTGCACTGTGAAGGACTTTTTATGGCTGGCAACTATTGGGCTGGTGCACAACTGAGTTTTAAGTATTGTGTGCTGATGAAAATCCTGGAAGGTCTTGGCAGTGGTATATACCTCCACCACCAGTGAGCGCATAAGAGCACAAAAGCAGCTCCATAGAGGTGCCGTGTGTACATGATGAGATGAGCTGTGGGAATTGTATGAGATAACTTGTTGGAGCTCCTGGAGAGAGTCCCTCCATGAAACTCGCTGAAATTGACACTTAGTCGATTTATGGTGAAACTTAGATCACAGTTTAAAAATAAGTGGCTTCCCATTTAAGATGGAGCTGAGGAGGTTAATTTTTCTTAGCAGCTGATGAGTCTTTGGAAGCAGGGTCATTAAATATTTTGGTGAGACAGGTAGATAGATTCTTGATTAATAAGGGAGTCAGTGGTTACTGGGAGTAGACAGAAATGTGGATTTGAAGCCACACTGAGATTAGCCATGATTTTATTACATAGTGGAGTAGGCTAGTGGTGCCAAAATGCCTAAACCTGCTCCTAATTCATATGTTTGGATGACATGTGCTTATCATTAAAACAATGGAGAACTCTAAATATTTATCTTCCATCATATTTCTAATAACATTATTTTTTATTTTTAATAACTTATTTTGATCCTTCTCTGAACAAGTTGAATGGTATTTTAAAAATTGTATTTTGATTTGAATCATTAATAGTGTTCATTACAATTGAGACAGGCACTAATTTGTGGTTCGGATGATATCATTTCTCAGATTGTAAGCCCTTCTGTCATTGCTGGGATTTATTACCAGTCTCTTCCATTGAATGCATTCTTATTCTTTGCCTTTTGTCATTGTCAGTGGCAGACTAGTGTATTTCCTGCTCCAAAAGTCATGTTCTTGTGGAAATGTATGATTTTTTTGGAGGTAATATTTTAGCATTTTGAATGATTAATCACTAATTATGAAGGATAGAATGTACATTGGTATGTTTCAACTCTGCTTCCTTTAATATTTATTTGCCCAAGTCATATTACTTACGTTACTTGAGAGCATCAGAAGGTCTGTAAATCTAGAATTACATCAGTACACAGATTTTTATTGATACCAATAGTTTAGATTTTTTTAATTACAAAGTTGTAGCAAATGAGAACGACTTGGGACCTCTTCCTATGGTTGAGGCTTATTTTAAGCTTAGGTTCACAGATTATTTCCTTCCCTGAAATCGAATGTAATTGTGCCCTCTTTAGTTATCAGTTATCATAATTTATTTGAGGCTTTTATTAATCTTGCTCACAGATTTGTTCTTTCATTTGTTCCAGTTTATTTCCTATATTTCATTTTGCCTTTGAGTCTACGACATAGTAATCCGTGATTTAAAAAGTGGAAAAGTTGCCATGACGTGGAAATAATTAAGGCAAAGTGGTCAATTTCACAGATTGTATCAAACTAAAAGGGAGATTGATTTGCAGAAAAGCTACAGGAAATCATGAACTTCTGGAATGTGGATGTTGCCTCCACGTCCAGCACTTTTGGTCCTTTGTTGCTCTAATAAGGTTACCATTGGTCTTCTATTTGAGCAGTTTGATGTAATGAAGTGGCTTGCTAGGCTACTTCAGAGAGCAGTTAATAGCCAACCGTACTGGTGAAGGCTAGAGCCACATACAGATTCAACCAGACATGCAAAGCAGATTTCCTTCCTTAAGAAGATTAGTGTACCAAATGGGTTTTTATGACAATCCAGCAGGTTCATCAACACTATTTACTGACATGAGCTTTTCATTTGCAGATTTTATTTCCAAGCTGAATTTAAATTATCAAACTGTCATGGTGGGAGTTGAATGTACATTTACTGGATTATTATTTCAGGCCTATTGATTCTTTAAATAAAGACAAAACAATGTGCTCCCTGGAAATCTGAACCAAATAGAGAAAATGCTGGAAAATCTCAACAGGTCTGCCAGCATCAGTGGAGAGAGAAACAGAGCTAACATTTTGAGTCCAATATGATTTTTCTTAAGAATGTTTACACCTGCTGGGTTTCTTCAGCATTTTCTGTCCTTTTGTCCTCTCAATTCCTTGTCCAGTTACTTACCGTACTGAAATAATAAAACATGATCTGCAAATGGAGAGAATGGAAACAAAGCAGCTTAATTCAGGCAAGCATTTCTCCCTTGTATTGCTTGCAGAAAATTAAAGCGATCTCATTTATTTTATAAAATATTACGGTGCTGTAAATATGGTGAACTGCAGCTCTTGGTGCTTTTGGCACTGTCATGCCTCTCCTCGTTTGCACATAAACTTGTGAAGAATGGAGCAAAATTCACTTGCTCATTTAAACTCTCACTAGAACCTTGGCAGGAGTCAGATAAAATGGCTAGGAATAAATCAAGATCTGGATTTAATTAGAAGATTGCAGCTGGCCTTGAAAGGACTGGTAGTTTTGTAGATGCAAATGTGTTGCTGGTCAAAGCACAGCAGGTTAGGCAGCATCTCAGGAATAGAGAATTCGACATTTTGAGCATGAGCCCTTCATCAGGAATAAGAGAGAGAGAGAGCCAAGCAGGCTAAGATAAAGGGTAGGGAGGAGGGACTAGGGGGAGGGGCGATGGAGGTGGGATAGGTGGAAGGAGGTCAAGGTGTGGGTGATAGGCCGGAGTGGGGTGGGGGCGGAGAGGTCAGGAAGAGGATTGCAGGTTAGGAGGGCGGTGCTGAGTTGAGGGAACCGACTGAGACAAGGTGGGGGGAGGGGAAATGAGGAAACTGGAGAAATCTGAATTCATACCTTGTGGTTGGAGGGTTCCCAGGCGGAAGATGAGGCGCTCCTCCTCCAGCCGTCGTGTTGTTGTGTTCTGCCGGTGGAGGAGTCCAAGGAGCTGCATGTCCTCGGTGGAGTGGGAGGGAGAGTTAAAGTGTTGAGCCACGGGGTGATTGGGTTGGTTGGTTCGGGCGGCCCGGAGGTGTTCTCTGAAGCGTTCCGCAAGTAAGCGGCCTGTTTCACCAATATAGAGGAGGCCACATCGGGTGCAGCGGATGCAATAGATGATGTGTGTGGAGGTACAGGTGAACTTGTGGCGGATATGGAAGGATCCCTTGGGGCCTTGGAGGGAAGTGAGTGTGGAGGTGTGGGCGCAAGTTTTACATTTCCTGCGGTTGCAGGGGAAGGTGCCGGGGGTGGAGGTTGGGTTGGTGGGGGGTGTGGATCTGACGAGGGAGTCACGAAGGGAGTGGTCCTTGCGGAACGCTGATAGGGGAGGGGAGGGAAATATATCCTTGGTGGTGGGGTCCGTTTGGAGGTGGCGGAAATGGCGGCGGATGATATGTTGTATGCGGAGGTTGGTGGGGTGGTAGGTGAGAACCAGTGGGGTTCTGTCTTGGTGGCGGTTGGAGGAGCGGGGCTCAAGGGCGGAGGAGCGGGAAGTGGAGGAGATGCGGTGGAGGGCATCGTCGATCACGTCTGGGGGGAATCTGCGGTCCTTGAAGAAGGAGGCCATCTGGGCTGTGCGGTGTTGGAATTGGTCCTCCTGGGAGCAGATGCGGCGGAGACGAAGGAATTGGGAATATGGGATGGCATTTTTACAGGGGGCAGGGTGGGAGGAGGTGTAGTCCAGGTAGCTGTGGGAGTCAGTCGGTTTATAATAGATGTCTGTGTTGAGTCAGTCGCCCGAGATAGAAATGGAGAGGTCTAGGAAGGGGAGGGAGGAGTCTGAGATGGTCCAGGTGAATTTCAGGTCGGGATGGAAGGTGTTAGTAAAGTTGATGAACTGTTCAACCTCCTCGTGGGAGCACGAGGCAGTGCCGATACAGTCATCGATGTAGCGGAGGAAAAGGTGGGGGGTGGTGCCAGTGTAGTTGCGGAAGATGGTGGTGCCAGTGTAGTTGCGGAAGAACTGAGTCCCATAAGTTCAAACCATCAAAATCTGAGAAAGTTTCAGAATAATTTTTAGCATGCTCCTTGTGAGAGAAGGTGACATGGGGAGAGGTCTCTATGTCTTTGTGCATTCCCATTGTAGGCTAGTTGATGGCCAGAAGTTTTGTTAAATGGAGCCAGCAAATGCTCAATTTGTGAAAGAATTAGTGGGTGTATAGTGCACTTTGTGGTAGCGTTATCAGTAGATTTAGAATAGATTCCCTACAGTGTGGAAACAGACCCTTCAGCCCACACCAACTCTCTGAAGAGTAACCCACCCCACTAAGTTTACCCCTGACTAATGCACCTAAAGCTATCAGCAATTCATATGACCTACACATCTTTTGGACTATGGGAGGAAGCCCATGCAGACACAAGGAGAACATGCAAACTCCACACAGACAGTTACTCAAGGTGGGAATTGAACCCAGGTTCCTGGTGCTGTGAGGTAGCAGTACTAACCACTGAGCCAGTGTGCTGCTCTGTTGGCTCTTGTGATGCAAAATGATGACAGGCGAAACTTGAAAAAACATAGGCGAGAAGAGAAGCTGTGAATAACTTGCCAAACTAAAAGAAAGTAGTAATGAAGGATGAAACCTGTTTACAAACAGTGCCATTGCTATTGTAGGCAATGCAAGAAGACACAGTTTTAGGACAACTTATATTTAATTTTTGGAAGAATTAAGTAACATTTCCTCTTTCCATATTCATTCTTGTACATGTAGGTGATATGCAAAGGAAGCTGTAAGGTCAGTGTAGCCTTTTGGTGTCTGTTCCTTGGAGCAATTGCTAACTGTATAATCTATGATAAAACGCAATACTTGAGGAGCCAAATAATTCATTCAATTGCGCACGGATGTTTCTTAATTGTTGGGTTAAAATCACATTTTCTGGTACAATTAAATTACCAATAACAAATCAATAGAGGAGTCAGATCAAATATCATTACAGATTAAACTAGCACTGCACAAAAACTGCTTTCTTAGATGCTAGGTTGGGTCTGAGACCATAACCATGAGACAGCTTCAGCATATCAGTAAAATTATCGCTGGAAATAAACAGATGTAGAATATACATGACTCTGATAGTGGAGGAATGAGCTGTAATCTTAACACATTTTTCTGTTTCAAACATAGTAACTTGGAAAATATTTTTCTAATCCAAATTCCCTTTGAATTTATGAATTTGCAAACTCTGCAAAATAAGTGTTAGATTTTGTCCTCACCTAATTTCATGAAGTTTAAGAAATTCATTAATAACCATTAGTGGGAGCAGCCAGAGGAAACCAAGGAGCCAAGTTGCTGTTGGAATGTCCAAGATGTGAAAAACAAGATGTGAAGATTTATTCTCCCACATGTGGAATGCTACATTTATTTGAATCACATGAAGAAGAAACCTAAATACAAAACAGAATTAAAATATCGAAGTGAAATTGAAAACATTTCCCATCTTTAACATCGATCACAAGCTGTACTAAGTCTTCATATATCCAAGTTGAACTCCCATTAGAAGGTAGCATTAATAATGTCTATTCCATTATTAATGCTACCTTCAAAAAGCTCATATTGCTTTAAACCAGAAAAAAGATTTTCATTTCAATCTCAGCATCTCTTAGCTCTCAACGAAAACTTGAATCCTGCTGATATATCTGGGAACATCAAACTTCCTCCCCAGTCTTTACTCTGGGATGAGTTACAGAAAAAAAAGCATGTTATCTAATGAATGATCAACTTTTTCAGATCAAATCTCTAAAACCTCTCTTCCTCGATTAACTTTTTAAATCTATTTTATTGGTAAGGCTATTGCCAGTAGTCATTGGCCCTAATAAGTTTCAAATACTCTTTCTTCATCTTACAAATTAAGTATTGTAATAAAGGTTTGATATATGGCATCCTAATCTAACTAATTCTTCTCAGACTTCAAAACTCTGAAACAGTCACTTTTTTTTATGTCACTCAACCTGAAACGTTAATTTTGATTTCTCTCCACAGATTCTGCCAGACCTGCTGAGCTTTTCCAGCAATTTCTGTTTTTGTTTCTGATTTTTACAGCATTTGCATTTTTTTTCCATTTTTTATTTCTTTTGATGCACTCTTCCATGAGTGATCATCATTATATCAACATGAAATTAAGATGGGTGGGGGGGGGTCTATTAGAAACTACCTGTCTCATTTATATGACAGCACAGCCAAACTATTCTCAACAATTTATACTTCTTGTTAGCACCCTCTTTGTAATTATACTCTCTTAGCTTAGCATCTGCAATCTCTTTGTTTTCCCCTTTTCTCTTTCTCTCCCTCTCTCTCTCTTTCTCTCTGTCTGCATCATCTCAATGCACCCTATTTGCATGAGTTGAGACATTAACGCTGCTTCCCTATCTTCAGATGCTGCCAGATCTACTGGGTTTCTCCAACACTTACTGTTTGTATTTTCAGATTTCCAGCATCAGCAGTTCTTTGTTTTTATTTTAGAGATTTGCATACCCTCCTGTTGCCTACTTCCTCAGATCGACCCCCACCCCAGAATCATTTTTCTGTTAGTGGGGCAGGGCAGGTGGGAGGTGGCAGGTTTATCTGCACAAGAAAAGCAGGTGTGGGGGGTGTATGTGTGTTGGGCTGTCTTCATTTTCACATTTGTTGACATTTAGAGTGTCCATGATTAGCCTGCAAGAGAGTTTAAATGGACAAAGTAATAATTCATTCAGGAATTTTTCTACTGCAGTTTAGTTTTTCCACAAATTAATTCTGTTCTGTAGCAAATTTATAAGTTCCATCCTGTTCTCTAGGATCTGTATATTTCATTGTGTGTAGTTTAGTCTATCAGATTTTACTGCACTCTGCATCTGTAAGATAAACTAAATCTTCTTTTATTAAAACTATTGGCAATAGTTACACTTACGCAATAATGACAGCAGCACACCACCATCGGTTACTTAGTGGACTCTGTTTCCATAATGGATTGGATCGATGAACATGACTCATAGATGTACACACTGAGAAATAGAATGGTGCATTTTAACAATTAAATCATCAGTTTCGAAGTGTTTATGACACAACTAAGAATTCACTTTAATTCTAATTAGATATTTTCTGCATCAATGGATTGGAGCCTTAATGTGGTAAAAACAATGACTGCAGATGCTGGACACCAGATTCTGGATTAGTGGTGCTGGAAAAGCACAGCAGTTCAGGCAGCATCCGAGGATGCTGCCTGAACTGCTGTGCTTTTCCAGCACCACTTATCCAGAATATGGAGCCTTAATGTTACAAGCATTTAATTTGCTTGGTTTTTGTATTCAGTAGAGAAGATAGGTTGCATGCTGCTGACCTAGGAGAACACTACCCACAGAGATCTAGTAATCATAGAATCCCTATATTGTAGAACCAGGCCATTCAGCCCAACAGGTCTAGACCGACCGTCTGAAGAGTAACCCACCCAGCCCATTCCCCTACCTTATTACTCTACATTTACCCCTGACTAATGCACCTAACGTATACATCCTTGGACACTACAGGCAATTTTAGTATGACCAATTCACCTAATCTGCACATCTTCTGTTTGTGGGAGGAAGCCAAAGCACCAGGAGGAAACCAAGCAGGCACATGATGAAGGGCTTATGCTCGAAACGTCGAATTCCCTATTCCTGAGATGCTGCCTAACCTGCTGTGCTTTAACTAGCAACACATTTTCAGCTGTGATCTCCAGCATCTGCAGACCTCACTTTTTACACATAGAAAATGTGCAAACTCCACACAGGCAATTGCCCGAGGCTGGAATCAAACCTGTAAGGCAGCAGTACTAACCACTGAGCCACCACGCTGCCAACCAAGATAATCGCTGTACCTTAGTTGTGTCCTCACCTGATATAGTGTAAAATCTGCTGCAAAGTCTTTGCCATATAGCAGCCATGATGTCAGCAAGCCGGTAAGCAGTGAGTCACTGTTAAATATTCACATTCAGCAAACCAGGAAATCAAAAACATTTAATATACTAATTAACTTAGAATTTTCATTTTCAGATGGCAAAATAACTTCTATCTTAATGAAAGGCAATCATTTAAAATAAAGAATAAATAACTTTATTGAAAACATTGGAAAGTGGGAAGTTTTATTTCATTATTATGGAGAAATTTGACATCCACAAATGTTAAATTTGTTTTTTGGGGTCAGTGAGTGTGTTAACAGTGATTATGAAATTTCTAGGCCTTTAAAACCAAGTTGTACCACATTCATAATATTGCAACTTTTTCAAATTCTGTTTTAACAGCAAGATAACAACATAAAAAAGGAAGTTTCTGCCAATTTAGTTGATTTCCTATTGAATTCATTCTTGGAGTGGGGTTGGACGTAGTGTATGGGCGAAATTTATACAGTCAGACTGACTCCAGAATCCTTTAAAAATGGTAGGCAGTACCCATTTGTGAGATTCCCATTCCCATTCCTGAATCCTGCACACCTGACCTGGGCTGGGTCTGTTGCAGGAATGGACACCTTCTATACCCGTCCCCACGATCACCTCCTGTCATTTTTGTTGAGTTGGGCCAGGTTCTCGAGAATACACATGTCACAGGGCATCAAAGAAATCACAAACCATAATGTGGATCCAGAATTATCTTGTGAGGTATGTTTACAGGTTTCACTCATGTCCCTTTCTTGTCCTTCTATGTCTTTTATGCCTCTTTCATCCTCCCTCCACGTCTTCCATTCCTATTCAAATAGTGTGTACCATAGAACCATATAAAACAGTTGTCTTAATATGCATCAAAAAAAAACTTGAAATAATCTAATTGAAGTAACATTGCTGCTCTTAGAACCTTGTAAAATTATAGGGTTTACATTCCTGATGAAGGACTTATGCCCAAAATGTCGACTCTTCTGCTCCTCGGATGCTGCCTGACCTGCTGTGCTTTTCCAGCACCACATTTTTCGACACAGAACCCTATAAAACACTATCAATCTGACAGAGCCATCTAATAACAATAACAATAACAGAAACTTTACTCACTCCATGTATCTTAGCTTTTGTCCAAGTAAACATTCAGACCTCTTAATTGTGTTGATCAATCAAAACAAACCCTTCATTTCCACTTATGTAAAGAAATTCATTGGTGTACAATGGTGCTCAGCAAAGCATTCATTATGAGGCTTCTGTGAATTATTTCACCAGAAACAAATGACCACACAATGAGTGTCTCCAGATTGCCATATGATTAGTGGTTAAGCTCCAAGGCACTCTAATTGATGAGCTCAGTTGAAGTCAAGTTGCTTTGATTAACATATTTGCGGGGTTATAAGAAGTTGTTATTTCTTTGAACTGATTTCATTGTCATTTTCTGTATTTGAACAAGATTAAAAGGCATGAAGTGAGGTAAAGTTTTTGTTATTAATACTATAATGGAGCTCTCTAACTGAATTGTATAGGGTTAGAATAGCAACAGTATTTCAAAACGAAGTTTTCAATAGGCTTTTTTCATTCCATTTTCAGAATTTCTGTTGTTATTGTATGGTTAATTGATTCTATATTGTGTACTGGATTTCTGGGCTTGGAAGATGCAAGGAGCTTAAAAGGAGCATGGACATGAGGAGGCAAGGGGGAACTGGATGGAGAATAGGATGCTGGAAAAGGTGTGGGATAGCATTAGGAGCAGAGAGATAACAAAGAGAATGAGTGAGGGGTGGGGGTGAGGTGTGAAGGGTAAGAGTTAATGGACATAACAAACTTTAATCCAACTGGGAAAGTGTTTTGGAGATCTGAGAAAGGCTTTCTAATCAACCTGACTTGGCATTTATCTGCTTCTGTGGCTGTATCTGGATTGGCTAACTTGATAAACCTGCTCCCACCACCCTGGAGCAAAAATGTACATGCAAAGTGCTTATATATGTTGATAAATCTGCTGAATCAAGAAATTTCCCAATTTGAGCTTCCTGCCCCGATGGCAAAAATCAGGCCCTTCACCTCAACCCCGCATTCTCTTGTGAGGTATAGAATCAGTGACAACAACTTTTGAATTTCTGTGTTATTCTGCACATACCATAAGACCATAAGACATAGGAGCAGAAATTACGCCATTCAGCCCATCAAGTTTTCTCCCCATTCAATCATGGATGATAAGTTTCTCAACCCCATTCTCACACTTTCTACCCCTAACCCTTGATCCCCTTGATACTCAAGAACCTATCTCCATCTTAAATAAATTGAATTACCTGGCCTCCACAGCCTTCTGATGCAGTGAATTCCATAGATTCACCACTCGCTGGTTGAAAAAGTTTCTCCTTATCTCCATTCTAAGAGGTCTTCCCTTTACTCTAAGACAATGCCCTTGGGCCCTAGTCTCTCCTACTAATGGAAACATTTTCCCAACATCTACTCTATCCAGGCCATTCAGTATTCTGTATGTTTCAGTTAAATTCCCCCCCTCATCCTTCTAAACTCCATCACATATAAACCCAGAGTCCTCAAAATTTCTTCATATGTTAAGCTTTTCATTCCTGGGGCCATTCTCATGAACCTCCTCTGAACACGGTCCATGTGGACTTCATTATTCAATTTAGAGAAGTAATGACAGCAACTCATCATTGTTACTGCAAAATATGTGCCATTTGTTTTATTTGAGCACTTAACCATTTACTGGTCATCCTCCAGAAACCACTCATTGGTCTATCGTGCAATAAAAATTATAGATTATGAGACTTTTGAACATTTCCCATGAGTTGGCTTGAGATTGGCTCAAATTCTGACTTTTGAAATCAAAAGATAAATGGTTTATGTAAATTCTGTTCAATAACTTGATTAGAATTCTTGTTGACATATGTATATTGAATACTTTATGCCACATAATTTATTACTCAACTAAAGTAGGATTTATTGTATAATGCTTAAAAGATTTGCCTCATAATTGAATCAACGATGTATGATATATGATGCAGTTAATGAGAATAATTCTAATGATAGAATACTTGATGCTTCATCATAAATTACTTAAGATTGCATGGAAATCAGTTTCTTCACTATCTTTCTGAAATGATTACCTTCTTCCCAATGAAAACACTACTGTCATCTGTTGGATCTAAGATTTGCTATTGCACTGGCAGTTCCATTCTTTTAAAGTGATAGTTAAAGCAGGTGGCAAAGGTCTCACCTGCCATTTGGAAATCTGTCACCCTCTGAGTCAGTCTGAAATGGACAGTGGCACCTTTTCTCAGAATCAAAGAACCCTAGATCCTGCTCAGCAAGAGTTGTCAACTAATCAAAGACTAGGAGCTTTTTATGCTCAGTACCACCATTGTGGCCAGTGCTGCACCCACTCAAATACAAAGATCGCCAAGGACCCAGGCACAAGTGAGTAGTGGCGGTGGGCAGGGTCACAATAAGCGACTGTCTGGGTGCTTGGCAATGAGGATTCCCAAGTCCACAGTTGCTTGAAAACCAATATTCAGGGGTTTGTTCTTCATGCTTCCCCACATAGCGAGGCCCCACCACTGCTGGGTGTTTGGTGGTGAGATGAGGCTGTTAATTAATTATTGTGGGTATTAATTGCCCACTTTAAGGGCAAAATTGGCAGCAGGATAGGAAGGCCTCCTGCCACAGTCCAAATTGTGACAATGATGGAAAGAAAATGAGTTCTCTACCATCATCTTCCTGCCTCTTCTCACAGGGGTGGGCATTAACTTTTGCCCCCACACTTATATCCCTTAGTAATAAAATATCCCACTAACAGCGCTTAAGGTGTTTTAGACCTGCGAATAGACAATAATTTATTTATAATATCTTTACACATAAGACCAGAAAATGAAAGAGCAGAAGTAGGCTATTCAGTCCATTGAGTGAACTCTACTGTTCGATGAGATCATGGCTGATCTGATATTCCTCAACCCCACCTTTTTGCCCTTTGATTCCCTTACTGAATAAAAATCCATTTATCTTTAAATCATTTTGGAGAAAAATAAATATTGTGACCAATAGTTTTGTGACTGCATTTAAAGAATCATTATCAGAGAAACATTTGCTTGTAGATATGGTTTTAGAGATGTTAGTTGTAAATTCTCTACAGTGTATCTCAGTTGAATATCTTTAACTGAATATTTGAACCAATGGTTTAGTAAGTTGCAAAGTATTTGTGACTGAGTTCAGTGGTCTTGATACTAAGGGAACTCCAAATCTTAATACTTCTTTTGAAATGTTAACTTCAATCTAATTCAAAAACACCACCAACTGTTTGGCTGGTAATAGTGTGTACTTAGTAATTAAAGTTGAAAGGACTTAAAAGGGGGACATACAGTAAAATAAATCTGCCAGAATGTAATTAAATAATTACATTAAAAGCAGATGATCCTTTTCCAGAATTTTGAAGTTTTATGCATCTATCTGGAGGTTAAAACAATTGTATGAAATATAGGCCATTCATAATTTGTGTCTTAGGCACTTCAGTACTTAGATCTTAAAAATTTTGGGTTTTCTCTAGATTCAAAAGGAAGATGAAATGAAACTTGCATTGATTACTATTTGTATACAAATTAGCTAATTTCAGGGCAGATTCACTTAGAAGAACATAAATATTTTGTACATATTCAGAACCTAATAAAGACTAGGATATTTCAAACTTAACAAATTTGTTTTTGTAAGTCACTATTTTCTTGATATATTTCGATAGTAGATCATTTGCTCATCTTAGTTACTTACATCCATGTAGAAGAATGAAAAAAGCTACAATCTTCTGAGCCAGCATAAGAGCATTCCCATATTCGTCAAACCAATTGGGTGACACATAACTTGAATTCCTGTTTGTATTAAGATTAAAGGGCAGAGATAATGAATATCATAAGGACGTATCATGTGTATCCAATTCTCCTAATGTTCTGAATCGTAAGAGACTAATGTAATTATTAAACATTTATCATGCTCGATTAAAGTTCTTCTTGACATATATATATTTAAGACTTTATGTCAAACAATGTTTTAGTCAGCTAAAGTAGATTTTCTTGTGTGATACATAAAAGATCTGTCTAATAATTGAATTAATATTGCATGAAATTCTATGCAGTTAAGGAGAATAATTTTCATGATAAGTTGACTCGATAATTCATCATAAATGGCTTAATATTGGATGGTAATCAGTTTTTTTAACGTTAACAATTTATTGGTTTCATGCTATTTTTATAATCTAACCTATAAGCAGAACACTCAATGAGTATGACTACAGTTCATAGAGTGCTAGGAGAATCCAGTCTGATATCAGAAAAGGATACAAATGACGAGCAATTCCCTATGTTCTTAAATTTACATTTCTACTCTCTCCTTCTCCACAACATTCACTTAAAAGATAGGGGAGACTTGCACAAGTATCATGTCAATTTTGCATTGTAACAAGCTGCAGAGAGTTGTGAGAACATGACCATTTAGCAACGAAAGGCTGTTCTTGTTCCAACAATTCCCTGCAGCTTGTTACAGTGTAAAATTGGCAGGGGAATAGGAACAGAGGCTCCATGAGTTATTTTGATAATGTGCAATTTGCTCAATCATGGAATCTACACCCGCAATTCATCAGCTAATGAAAGGTTCTACAAAGCCATTCCTTTTTTCTTGCACACCAAAGATTAATCAGGGAAAATTCTGGAATATCTATGATCTCACTTGTTGCCTTGTGCATTCTAGACCTGTTAATTTTCAAGGCCCCATGACATCTGGAAGTATTTTGTTCCACATTCCTGAATTCAAATATTTCAAAAGGGAAACAGATAAATATTCAAAGGAGAAAGATTTGCAGGGCTATGTCAGTGAGCAGGACAGCCAGCCTAATTGAACAGCTCCTTCAAAAAGCTGGTGTAGCAAAGACAATGGGCCTAATGGCCTCCATCTATGCTGCATCATTTTATTGTGCTATGATCTATTTTTCCTTCTCTGAATGGAAATACAACAGGGTTTTGGAAGCTAAATACAAATAGCACTGCATCTGATATAGAACTATAAAAGAGAATGTGGAAAAAAAAATACGAGCAGTCCAAACAGTGGCTGGTTGCAAGGGAGAACAAAAGGATCTGTGACAGGATAGAGTGCAAAAGAGACGAAGGGGGAGGTTTTGCTAAAGCGTTGGTGTTCTCATTGTCAGGATGATTTCTGGTTGCTGGCATGTTTGAGCAAGAGGGGGCAATTAACAGCTTGCAGGTGGGGCAGTTAGCAATTTAGTTTGCAAGTGGGCTTTCAATGTTGCTATTTCAATCAGAGATTATCAGGACAGTACCAGCAAGAGAGATGGGCACCATGTTGAGTTGCACTGAGAAGGGAGAGCATTAATGAATGCTTCATAGAACAAGTGCCCGGAGACTGGGCAGAGTTGTGATAGCCACAGTGTTGGGGCACAAGTATTATTTACTGCTGGTGGCTTCTCCTTTCACCATAGAGCCTGCATGCTCTGAAAGCTCAACTACCCTTGACTCCCCTGCCTGCCACCTGTCACATCCAGAACATCTCAGAAGCTTCTGGGAGTCTGTCTACTCACAGCTTCTCACCTTACTTCACAGATAGGGGATTGATCGACCTCTGGAAAATACCAGGAGCTCAGGTGGGCACAATTGTGCAACTTGAGCGTCTGCCATTCCAGCCACTGGGATACCTCCCTGGCAGTGAGATTATGTTGAATGTTTCCTGGCATTTTACCACCACTTTCTGAACTAACTCTACAAATGTCGGTATCCCATCACCAAGTCACCCTTTATTTATACATGACACTGAGCCAGCTAGCTGACTTCCAGGATGAATAGAAAACCTGACACCCCAATTTATGTCTGTCAGCCAGGACTCCCCGATTGGACCAGGTTAACAGCCCCAATCAGGGAACTCATATTCTATGAGATCCAGCAGGCTGACCTCGATCCAATCACTACACTTTTCACCACACCCACCTCACCACCACAATTCCCAACATCTGTGTCTCACAATAATTACACCGGAGATGACAGAAAACATTTCTAGCTGCAACGTCAAACAGAACAGTAATGGGACAAATAAGGAAAAGTCTGAATGATAGGAGCCTGAAAGCAAAATACATCTGAATGCAAAATAAAGGAAATATCGAGAAATTGAGACAGAAACAAAAAAAAAGTGCAGAAGGACAAGACTAAATTTGGGGCAGCACAGTGACTCAGCAGTTAGCACTGCTGCCTCACAGCGCCAGGGACCTGGCTTGAATTCCTGCCTCGGGTGAATGTCTGTTGTGGAGTTTGCACATTCTCCTCATGTCTGTGTGGATTTCCTCTGGGTGCACTGGTTTCCTCCTACAATCCAAAGTTGTGCAGATTAGGTGAATTGTCCATTGTGTTCAGGGATGGGTAGGTTAGATGCATTAGTGTGGGGTAAAGGTAGAGTAGTAGGGGAATGGGTCACACTTCAGAGGGTCAGTATGTACTTGTTGGGCAGAAGGGCCTGTTTCCACACTGTAGGGATTGGAGTCACAAAGATGTACAGCACGGAAACAGACCCTTCGGTCCAAGATGTCCATGTCGACCAAATATCCCAACCTAATCTAGTCCCACCTGCCAGCACCCAGCCCATATCTCTCCAAACCCTTCCTATTCATATACCCATCCAAATGCCTCTTAAATGTTGAAATTGTACTAGCCTCCACCACTTCCACTAGCAGCTCATTCCATACACAGACCACCCTCTGTGTGAAAACATTGCCCCTTAAACCCCATTTATATCTTTCCCCTCTCACCCTAACCTATGCCCTATAGTTCTGGACTCCCCCACCCCAGGGAAGACACTTTGTCTATTTATCCTATCCATGCCCCTGATGATTTTATTTACCTCTATAAGGTCACCCCTCAGCCTCCGACGCTCCAGAGAAAACAGCCCTAGCCTACTCAACCTCTCCCTATAGCTCAAATCCTCCAATCCTGGCAACATCCTTGTAAATCTTTTCTGAACCCTTTCAAGTTTCACAACATCTTTCCAATAGCAAGGAGACCAAAATTGCAACAATATTTCAGCAGTGGCCTAATGAATGTCCTGTACGGCCACAACATGACCTCCCAACTCATGTACTCAATACTCTGACCAATAAACGAAAGCAAACCAATCACCTTCTTCACTATCCTATCTACCTGCGACTCCACTTTCAAGGAGCTATGAATCTGCACTCCAACGTCTCTTTGTTCAGCAACACTTCCTAGGACCTTACCATTAAGTGTATAAGTCCTGCTAAGATTTGCTTTCTCAAAATGCAGCACCTCACATTTAACTAAATTAAACTTGATCTGCTTCTCAGCCCATTGGCTCATCTAATCAAGATTGTGTTGTAATCTGAGGTAAACATCTTTGTTATCCACTACAACTCCAATTTTACTATCATCTGAAACTAACTTTACCTCTTATGCTCACATCCAAATCATTTATATAAATGATGAAAAGTAGTGGCCAGCACTGATCCTTGTGGCACTTCACTGGTCACAGGTCCCCCAGGCTAAAAAACAACCTCCACCACCACCCTCTGTCTTCTACCTTTGAGCCAGTTCTGTATCCAAAGGGTTACTTCTCCCTGTATTCCATGAGATCTAATCTTGCTAACCAGTCTCCTATGGGGAACCTTGTTGAATTACTTACTGAGGTCCATATAGATCACATCTATTGTTCTGCCCTCATCAATCCTCTTTGTTACTTCTTCAAAAGACTCAATCAAGTTTGTGAGACATGATTTCCCACACACAAAGCCATGTTGACTGTTCCTAATCAGTCCTTGCCTTTCCAAATACATGTACATCCTGTCCCTCAGGATTCCCTTCAACAACTTGCCCACTACCGACATCAGGCTCACTGGTCTATAGTTCCCCGGCTTGTCCTAATCACCTTTCTTAAACACTGGCACTACATTAATCAACTTCCAGTCTCCCGGCACCTCACATGTGACTATCAATGATACAAATATCTCAGTAAGAGGCCCAGCAATCACTTCCCTAGCTTCCCACAGAGTTCTAGGGTACACCTGATCAGGTCCTGGCAATTTATCCACTTTTATGCGTTTCAAGACATCCAGCACTTCCTCCTCTGTAATATGGACATTTTGCAAAGTGTCACCATCTATTTCCCTACATTCTATATCTTCCATTGCCTTTTCCACAGTATGCAAAATACTTGTTTAGTGTCTCCCCCATCTCCTGCGGCTCCACACAAAGGCTGCCTTGTTGATCTCTGAGCGGCCCTATTCTCTTCCTAGTTACCCTTTTGTCCTTAATGTATTTATAAAAACTCTTTGGATACTCCTTAACTCTATTTGCCAAAGCTATTTCATGTCCCCTTTTTGCCCTCCTGTTTTCTCTCTTAAGTATATTCCTACTGTCTTTATACTCTTCTAAAATTCACTTGACATATGCTTCCTTCTTTTTCTTAACAAACCCTCAATTTCTTTAATCATCCAGCATTCCCGACACCTACCAGCCTTTGCTTTCATCCTAAGAGGAATATACTTTCTCTGGACTCTCGTTATCTCATTTCTGAAGGCTTCCCATTATCCAGTCGTCCCTTTAGCTGCGAATTTCTGCCTCCAAGCAACTTTTGAAAGTTCTTGCCTAATATTGTCAAAATTGGCCTTTCTCCAATTTAGAACTTCAACTTTTAGTTCTGGTCTATCCTTTTCCATCATTATTTTAAAACTAATAGAATTATGGTCGCTGGCCCCAAAGTGCTCCCCCACTTACACCTGCCCTGCTTTATTTCCCAAGAGTAGGTCAACTTTTGCACCTTATCTAGTAAGTACTGAATACCGAATCAGAAAATTTTCTTGTACATACTTAACAAATTCCTCTCCACCTGGCAGTCACAATGGCAGTCCCAGTCTCTGTTTGGAAAGTTAAAATCCCCTACCATAACCACTCTATTATTCTGACAGTTAACTGAGATCGCCTTACAAAATTGTTTCTCAATTTCCCTCTGACTATGAGGGAGTCTATAATACAATTCCAGTAAGGTGATCATCCCTTTCTTATTTCTCAGTTCCAACCAAATAACTTCCCTGTATTTCTGCGAATATCCTCCCTCAGTACAGCTGTAATGCTGTCCCTTACCAAAAACACCACTCCACCTCCTCTCTTGCATCCCTTTCTATCCTTCCTGTAGCATTTCTATCCTGGAACATTGAGCTGCCAGTCCTGTCCATCCCTGTGCCATGTTTCTGTAATTGCTGTGATATACCAGTCCCATGTTCCGAACCATGCCCTGGGTTCATTGCCTTCCCTGTTAGGCCCTTTGCATTGAAATAAATGCAGTTTAATTTATCAGTCTTACCTTGTTCTCTGCTTTGTCCCTGACTGCCCTAACTGTTTGACTGGCTTCTGTTCTCAACTGTACCAGTCTCAGATTGAGCTCTTTCCTCACTATCCCACGGGTCCCCCCGGCACCCACCCCCCACTCCCCCCCACCCCGAGCAGTTCTAGCAAATCTCCCTGCCAGTCTATTAGTCCCCTTCTAATTTAGGTGCAATCTGCCCTTCTTGTACAGGTCACTTCTACCCTAAAAGATATTCCAATGATCCAAAAATGTGAATCGTTCTCCCATACAGCAGCTCCTCAGCCATGCATTCATCTGCTCTATCCTCCTATTCCTGCCCTCACTAGCTCGTAGCACCGGTAGTAATTCAGATATTACTGCTCTCAAGGATCTCCTTTTTGAATTCTGCCTAACTCTCTGTAATCTCTCTTCAGAATCTCAACTTTTTTCCCTTTCTATGTTGTTGATTCCATGTGTACAATGACCTCCTGCTGGCCCCTCTCCCCCGTGAGAACATTCTGAACCGTCTCTGAGACATCCATGATCTTGGCACTATGGAAGCAACACACCATTCTGATTTTTCGCTGCTGGCCACAAAAACATCCGTCTGTACCTCAGACTATAAAGTCCCCTAACGGAATCGATCTCTTAGAACCCATCGTACCCCTCATTGCATTAGAGCCTGTCTCACTACCAGAAAAGTGGCTGTTCGTGCTATGTTCCCCTGAGAATCCATCCCCCTCTACATTTTCCAAAACAGTATACTTGTTTGACTTTTCCCCTTTCGTACAACTGCCATCCATCACATCTCCTTGCTCTTGTAAATTCCTCATTGCCTCTAACTGTCTCTCCAAACGATCTATTCGATCTGATAGGATTCGCAACCAATGGCATTAAACTCAGTTACCTATAAACTCTCCCTAAAATCCCACATCCAACAAGAAGACCATATCAGTCTACGAATGGCCGTTTTTGCTTCTTTCAATCTACTGGCCCAGAAAATAACAAAACACTGCTCCAGGTTAAACTAATACTTATGGCTTATATTTTAAGTTTAGTCAAGAGACATATTCAATAAAACATATAATCAAGATAGAACCTACTCTAATCACTACTGCAGACTTACTTAAGGCCATGCTTAAAATATTCACCTAATCACTTATCTGTTTCTGTGCTGTGACGTCTTCCAAAAATGTTTCCACAAGATTAGTTGTGAATTTCACTGTTTGTAAATTTTCCCAGACACACTCTGATGTTCAGCGATACTTGAATTAAACAGCAAAGGCAGTAACTGTGCAGATTCACTGCTGTGTTAGTTAGCAATGTGGGTTTCTTTCTCTCTCTCTCTCTCTCTCTCTCTCTCTCTCTCTCTGCACTGACCTCACCATCTACTTCCTTTGTTTCTTCCTCTCCCTTTTAAAAGTGCTGTTGTTTTGACTACTTTTTTTCCAAAGTTCCAAAACAATGTAACTGCATATAAAACAGTAATTGCTGCTCCTGGAATTCAAGGAAATCACCTCCAACATCTAAAATACCTCAAAAAAGGAGCAGCTGTTACAGCCAGAAATTTTTCCAATCCTTCATCTTGGATTACCCAGAATCTGATTCTAGGCCAGGGGTTGTGATGTAAATTCTTGAATACAGTATGGAGCTTAGAAGGTTTACGCATTTCTAGTCAATGATAGGGTTATGCTCTTTGAGCTTCTGTTCAGTTTTGTTCAAATACAGTGTCTGGTCCAGGACAGAAAGAGCTGAATGAGAATAAGGCAAAGAATTTAAACAATAAATGATTGGAAATTTGGGGTCATACTTGGAGACTGAATGGTTGTGTTCATCAAAGCAATCACACTGTTTGCATTTTGTCTCCCCAGTATAAAGGAGACTGCAGTGAATGCAATCTATTAACTGGAGGAAATACAAGGAAGTTGTTATTGTACACAGAAGGACTGTTTGAGACCTTGAATATTGGAAAGAAGAAAGGTTAAGATAAATCCTTACACTGAGAAATCTTTTGTTGGTAATCCCTCCGGTGCTCCTCGCAATCTTCTATAAGGCAATAAGATTTAATCAGCCATAATTGTCCATTTGGCCCATTGGGTCTATACTGCCTGCTGTTTTGCTCTCCTTTCTGCCTTTAACTTGCTCAAATCCTAAGTTTCCTTAGTTCTGATCACTGGCAGTGAAATATTGATTTGAATTTTCCCAGCCCCCCAAAAATGTGGTCAGTAGCAAGTCAGTTGGCAAAATATGGCAAGATCAGAAAAATGAGACCCTTGATGTTGAGAAGATTTTCTTTTCTACCACGGTTTTCAAGGTGAGCTTAGAAGCTCACCGTTGAGCAGAAAGAAGCCTATTTGTATTCATTAACATCTCATTATTATCTATTCTTGCCTCATTGATAAGCAATTTGCTATTTCTCTAGGAGGCAGAGGGTGACAATTCCTTACATTTGGTTAGCAAAACACCTCCAGGCATATTGCATGGGCAACAACTACCTGCATCCACTCCCTCCAACCTTGACCACAGAGGTTGGTATCAGGCATGCACTCACCTCACTGCGTGTTCATGGTTCATTTCTGACTTGCTTGAAATACACTTCTCTACTTTGGAGCACACTCACACCTTTCATTGTAATGTTGGTACAAAGAATTTTGACGGTAGTAGGCAAGACCTTTCGAAAGCTGATTGGAGGTAGATGTTCACAGGTAAAGGGACGGCTGGAAAATGGGAAGCCTTCAGAAATGAGATAACAAGAATCCAGACAAAGTATATTCCTGTCAGGGTGAAAGGGAAGGCTGGTAGGTATAAGGAATGCTGGATGACTAAAGAATTGAGTATTTGGTTAAGAAAAAGAAGAAAGCATATGTCTGGTATAGATAGGATAGATCGAGTGAATTGTTAGAAGAGTATAAAGGAAGTAGGAGTATACTTAAGAGGGAAATCAGGAGGTGACATGAGATAGCTTTGGCAAATAGAATTAAGGAGAATCCAAAGGGGTTTTACAAATATATGAAGGACAAAAGGGTAACTAGGGACAGAATAGGGCCCCTCAGAGATCAGCAAGGCGGCCTTTGTGCGGAGCCACAGAAAATGGGAGAGATACTAAATGAGTATTTTGCATCAGTATTTACTGTGGAAAAGGATATGGAAGATATAGACTGTAGGGAAATAGATAGTGACATCTTGCAAAATGTCCATATTACAGAGGAGGAAGTGCTGGATGTCTTGAAATGGGTAAAGGTGGATAAATCCCCAGGACCTGATAAGGTGTACCCGAAAACTCTGTGGGAAGCTAGAGAAGTGATTGCTGGGTCTCTTGCTGAGATATTTGTATCATTGATAGTCACAGGTGAGATGTCGGAAGACTGGAGTTTGGCTAATGTGGTGCCACTGTTTAAGAAGGGCGGTAAAGACAAGCCAGGGAACTATAGACCGGTGATCCTGACCTCAGTGGTGGACAAGTTGTTGGAGGGAATCCTGAGGGACAGGATATACATGTATTTGGAAAGGCAAGGACTGGTTAGGGATAGTGAACATGGCTTTGTGTGTGGGAAATTATGTCTCACAAACTTATTGAGTTTTTTGAAGAAGTGACAAAGAAGATTGATGAGGGCAGAGCAGTAGATGTGATCTACATGCACTTCAGTAAGGCAAGCGACAAGGTTCCCCATGGGAGACTGATTAGCAAGGTTAGATCTCATGGAATACAGGGAGAACTAGCCATTTGGATATAGAACTGGCTCAAAGGTAGAAGACAGAGGGTGGTGGTAGAGGGTTGTTTTTCAGAGAAGAGGCCTGTGACCAGTGGAGTGCCACAAGGATCGGTGCTGGGTCATCTACTTTTCGTCATTTACGCAAATGATTTGGATGCGAGCATAAGAGGTATAGTTAGTAAGTTTGAATATGACACCAAAATTGGAGTTGTAGTGGACAGTGAAGAGAGTTACCTCAGATTACAACAGAATCTTGACCAGATGGGCCAATGGGCTGAGAAGCGGCAGATGGAGTTTAATTCAGATAAATGCGAGTTGCTGCATTTTGGGAAAGCAAATCTTAGCAGGACATATACACTTAATGATAAGGTCCTAGGGAGTGTTGCTGAACAAAGAGACCTTGGAGTGCAGGTTCATAGGTCCTTGAAAGTGGAGTCGCAGGTAGATAGGATAGTGAAAAAGGCTTTCCTTTAATGGCGAGAGTATTGAGTACAGGAGTTGGGAGGTCATGTTGAGGGTGTACAGGACATTGGTTAGGCCACTGTTGGAATATTGTATGGAATTCTGGTCTCCTTCCTATCGGAAAGATGTTGTGAAACTTGAAAGGGTTCAGAAAAGATTTACAAGGATGTTGCCAGGGTTGGAGGATTTGAGCTATAGGGAGAGGTTGAACAGGCTGGGGCTGTTTTCCCTGGAGCGTTGGAGGCTGAGGGGTGACCTTATAGAGGTATATAAAATCATCAGGGGCATGGATAGGATAAATAGACAATGTCTTTTCCCTGGGGTCAGAAAGTCCAGAACTAGAGGGCATAGGTTTAAGGTGAGAGGGGAAAGATATAAAAGAGATCTAAGGGGAAACGTTTTCATGCAGAGGGTGGTACGTGTATGGAATGAGCTGCCAGAGGATGTGGTGGAGGCTGGTACAATTGCAACATTTAAGAGGCATTTGGATAGGTATATGAATAGGAAGGGTTTGGAGGGATATGGGCTGGGTGCTGGCAGGTGGGACTAGATTGGTTGGGATATCTGGTCGGCATGGACGGGTTGGACTGAAGGGTCTGTTTCCGTGCTGTACATCTCTTTGACAGTTGTGTGCAGGGAGAGGCACCCAACTCGAGTGCGGAGCAGGTTGCATCTTAGTGGTCTTCGCTTGAATTCTTAGCTCTCTCACAGTTTGCCCCTTCTTGGATGCTCACAGCATTTCTGCCTAGCCTTGCCTATTTAGTTTGCCTTCCTCATTCAGAACTTACAAGGTCACCTTGCCTTGCCTTTGACAACAGATACAAAGTCAAGTGGCTTCCCAAGTCTGCCATCAGTGATTATTCAAGAGAGTGGATAAGTTGCCATATGGCAATGCGCTATGTCAAGTGCATGTCTGCACCTCGTGCAAGCAGCCTATGCAGCAAACACACTGTATGTGCATCAACCAAATGACCATGTCTTAACGTCTAAGTGGAGTAGTCCTCAGTCAGATCAAAGGGGAATGTCATATCTCAGTGTGCCCCACCATAGCTAGTCAAGGGAAGTAGCTGATCTCATTCCAGGGTTTTGAATGTAGTCAGTTTGCTGCTTGGGATGCTCAGATTTAGGGGTTCTGCAACTCTGGGGTCAGGCCTGAAGGTTCAGAGCATGCAGTTAGGGAATTTGTGTCATGTCAATCAAGTCTGTCTTTCCAAGTCAGCCAAGGTGGGATAAGGTTGGTCCTGAACACTGACGAGACGTTATGCAAACTGGGCATTAGGGAAAGAATAGCAGTCCCTTACACTAACATAGCTTTGTGTTAAGTACAGTTAGCAGAAGAGCAGTCCTACCATAGGTGAATGATGTGTACATAAGGAGGTGAGTTGCAGAGAATTACGTGATGTAACTCACTGACACTCACGGAAACAAACCGTCCACGCAACCTTAGCTGATTTTTGCTAAACATTTATCGCATTAACGTTGTTTCATTCCACAAGTGTTGCTTGATGTACTGAGTTTATCTGTTTTTATTCAGATACCCAGTATCTGCAATATTTTGCTTGTAGGAGAAAATGAGGATTGCAGATGCTGGAGAGTCAGAGTTGAAAAGTGTGGCAAAAGCACAGCAGGTCAGGCAGCATTGGAGAAGCAGGAGAGTTGACGTTTCAGGCATTAACCCTTCATCAGGAATGTGGAGGGGTAGGGGGCTGAGAGATAAATAGGAAGGTAGGGCTGGGGAAAGGTAGCTGGGAAGATGATAGGTGGATGCAGGTGGGGGCTATTAGTGATAGATTGGTTGGGAGGGTGGAGTGGATAGGTACGAAGGAAGATGGACAGGTAGGACAAGACAAGAGGGTGGTGCCAAATCGGAAGGTTAGATCTGAGATGAGCTGAGAGGAAGGGAGATTTGGAAACTGGTGAAGTTGGCATTGATGCCATATGGTTTTTTTTAGATTAGATTAGACTTACAGTGTGGAAACAGGCCCTTCGGCCCAACAAGTCCACACCGACCCGCCGAAGCGCAACCCACCCATACCCCTACATTTACCCCTTACCTAACACTATGGGCAATTTAGCATGGCCAATTCACCTGACCCGCACATCTTTGTGACTGTGGGAGGAAACCGGAGCACCCGGAGGAAACCCACGCAGACACGGGGAGAACGTGCAAACTCCACACAGTCAGTCGCCTGAGTCGGGAATTGAACCCGGGTCTACAGGCGCTGTGAGGCAGCAGTGCTAACCACTGTGCCACCGTGCCGCCCACAAGGACAGACAGGGAAGAGTCAGACACCCCAGATGGGACTTCAAGGGTTCATGGGTTAGAGGGTCCCAAGATGGAAGATGAGGTGTTCTTCCTCCAAAAGTCGGGTGGCGTAGATTTGGTGGTAGAAGAGGCCCAGGACTTGCATGTCCTTGGTGAAATGGGAGGAGGAGTTGAAGTGGTCAGTCACAGGGCGGTGCGGTTGTTAGGTACGTGTATCCCCAAAATATTCCCTGAAACCCTCCGTGAATTGGCAGGAGACCACATTGAGGGAGCATTATAGCAATCCTATATCCCTACGAATCCTTTACCAGATGTCCCGTCATCTGTTTTTACTTCTGACATTCTGATGCAGAATTAGCTATTATTATACTCCCTAGTGATTTCTCTCTTGCTTTGGAAGCAACTTGTTTCCATTCATGCCTTTACTCAGTAAAAGTGATGAACTTAAACTCAAATTAGTTCTGTCAAGAGACTGATTCCCTTATCAGGGGTACCTCCACAGTCAAATATCACCGTACAATAACTACTAATGAAAGTTACTTGATTCTGGATGGCCTCCATTAGCCACCAAAAATTACACAATAGGATTGTTACCTTTATTATCTCACACACAATGTTGTGGATTGCAACAAAGTTGAATATTATCCTCATGTCAACTACATTCCACTTCCTGTATATCCTCTCATATCTTAAACGCAGCAGTGATATGTTATAATATGGTCTTCTGGATGATAGCAGCTATAAGACATAGGAGTAGGCCGTTTGGCCCATCAAGTCTGCTTCACCATTCAATGAGACCATGGGTGATCTGATAATCCTCAACTCCACATTCCTGTCTTTTCTCCATACCCCTTGACTGCCATACTGATTAAGATTAGATTAGATTCCCTACAGTGCAGAAACAGGCCCCAGCAAGTCCACACCAACCCTCCGAAGTGTAACCTACCCAGATCCATTCCCCTCTGACTAATGCATTCACCTGACCTGCACACCTTTGGACTGTGGAAGGAAACCAGAGCGCCCAGAGGAAACACACGCAGACAATGTGCAAACTTCACAGTCACCCAAGGCTAAGAATCAAACCTGGGACCTTGGTGCTGTGAGGCAGCAGTGCTATCCACTGAGCCACCGTGCCGCCCTATGGTGTTGTCACAGTCTTAAATATTCTTAATGACACAACCTCTATTTAAAATGCTTTTCTTTTAAAGATTTCCATAGATTCACCGCCCTGAGGGAAGAAATTCCTCCATATCTCTGTCTCTGTCTTCTCTCAATCACATCATTATGAGATGGCCGTACACTGTCTTGTACAGTATTCAGCCAAATTATCAGTTGTAAGTTATCTTTCATTGCTTCATAAAATTAGGTAAAGTCGGCATAGTTTTAGCAGGTCCTAGGGTTGCTCTTTCATTAGAGAAAAACATCTGATATTGGTTCAACCTGAGAGTCATCACGCCTCACATGCTGATGAATAGCATGCTTGAAAATGGCAAGTACAGGGAAAGATTGGATTGGTTAGGGTTGTTTTCCTTGGAACAAAGGAGGCTGATCAGTGGTTTAATTGAGATGTACAGAATAGTGACAGACTTGGATACAGTGGAAGGGGAAGACTTGTTTCCCCTAGCAGAGAGGTACCAGAGGACACAGATTTAGGGTGATTGTTAGTAGGATTAGAGGGGACCTGCCTTTTCACCTAGATGGTGGTGACTGTCTGGAATTTGCTGTCCAGTTTGATGGCTGAGGTGCAAACACTCAACTCATTTAGAAGCAACCCCCATCAGTACCTGAAGCTGTGTAACCTGCAAAGTTATGGGACAGGTGGCACTAGAATAAGTGGCAAGCTTATTCAACCAAATGGCCTCATTCTGTCCTGGAACCTTCCTATAGTTCTTTATAAATACACTTTCAGGGTGTGATCTGCCCAAAAACAGGTCCTTGCTTCACTATTTACTGAAACTTCATCCAGAGCTGTTTTCTTAAAAGTTTTATCTTTTGTGGTGGTCTGCCAATTTCTTCCATCTTCAGGAGCAGAGTGAGGAGGAGGGTCCCTAATTTTACCTCAGCAAGATTTGGAATCAAATATCCCCTGCTTGCTGTAACCTGATCCACACACTAGTCATTTAGCCAACAAAGCTAGTTTAGTCACTGCATGTGTAAATATATTAAAGAAGTAATCAGCATCATTCAATCCATATGGACATGATGAATTAAATGGCCTATTTCTGCATTGTTCTATTAAAATATGATAACAAAATCAAATTGTCACTTACATGAATGGTCCAAATGGATGGCAAGAGAAATTGGTTTTATACTGTTCTTTCATACAGAACCCGTGCAGCATCAATCCAAAGCATGTCAACTGCAAGCAAACAGTCAAGCCAGACTTGACCAGAAAATACAGCACAAAAAACCACTGGGTCTAGGAGTAAAGCAGAAGCAAACAACTATTCAAATGCCACAGCTATTGAATTACTAAGAACATTGTTTGATCTGCGAGAAGTTAGAAGAGTAAGAGGTGACTTGATTGAAACGTATAAAACCCTGAAGGGACCTGTCAGGGTAGATATGGAGAGGATATTTCCTGTTATGTGTGAATCTAGAATTAGGGGTCAGTGTTTAAAAATCAGGAGTTGTCCATTTAAAACAGAGGTTAGGTGAAATGTTTTCTCTCATTGGTCATGAGTTTTTGGAACTCTCTTCACAAATTAAGCGGTGGAAGGAGCATCCTTGAATATTTTCCAGGGCAGATTGATAGATTCTTGATCGATAGAGATCAATAGATTCTTGTTAACAAAGTGGGTTGAAAGGTTATTAGGGATAGGCAAGAGTGTGGATTTGAGGTTATGGTGGTGGGGCAGAGCAGGATTGTGAAGCTGAACAGCTTACTCCTGCTCCTGATTCATATCTTTATACAAACTTTTATCTCTCAGGTTTAGAAAAATACTTTGTTTTATGATTTTCCAGTCAAACACCTTGGGAGGTTTCAGTGTATTAAAGGTGCCAGATAAGTTGTCATTGTAATTGTCAGCTTTGGCTAAGTGGCAACACGAATTACTCACTCACAAGCCAAGGAATCAAGTGCACTTCAGGTTATGAGCAAGTAATCTTGGTTGACAGTTCAGTGCTGTCATGAGACAGTAGTACATTGTCATAAGAGGCAATCAAAAGTCCTGTCTTTCCTCACATACATGATTTCATGTATATGTTTAAAGAAGAGTTGAGGTGTTATCCTGGTGTTTTGACTGGCAGTTAGTTCTCTTTCAATATATTGCTACAGATCTGCTGTTTATGGGACATTTCTATCTGCAAACTGTTTGTTGCATTTCCTACTTTCTAACATATTTGATTTAATGTAAAGCAATTTTAGGATGCTCAAATTGTGAATGGTCCTATAGCTCAGTGGTTAGCACTGCTGCCTTGCAGTGCCAGGAACCTGGGTTTGATTCTGCCCGTGGACAATTGTCTGTGTTTGTACATGGTCTCTGTGTCTGTGCGGGTTTCCTCCGGGTGCTCTGATTTCCTCCCACAGTCCAAAAGATGTACAGATTAGGTGGGTTGGCCATGCTAAATTGCTCTCAGTGTGCAGGCTAAGTGGATTAGCCATGGGGAATGGGGGGAGGGTTGGTGTGGACTTGATGGGCCAAATGGCCTGTTTCCACATTGTATAGATTCTATATTAATGAAGATTCATTTTCACATCCAGTTTAGATGTCAATGTCCAACTATTGAAGCAAGGGGAAAGGAGGAGAGCAATTTCATTTACTAATAAAAATAAGTATGGCAAAAAATGGACAGCTGACATGCTAACAACCCTTAGGTACTATTGACATTGAGTAGTCTCACCCCCGAAGAGAAGAATTTGATTGAAGAATGCAGCTTTGAGGCTGACCTGTCAGTCACCATGACCTGGCTACTGTACTCCTGCAGGCATATCACAGGCTGAATGCATTTTTCTTTCCACAGAGCAGAAAGTTATATTGAGTGGGTTTAGTATTACATTGTAAATCTGATTTTTAACTTCTGAAAATACTAGCAAATACTTGGCACATCATGAGGATTTCCTCTGTCTTGAAGCCTTGATCATGTCAGGTTATATCTTTCCTGTCATAACTAACATTGTTTTCATCCCTTTCTGAACTGTATCAAGTATTACTAATTTAAAACAGATGAACTTCACTCGCATCCAACACATACTTCTTTGCTCTGGATTGTTTTGCTTCTAAAACTGGAAATTTCTATGTTAACATTTTACAGTGTCTGCCATTTATCATGTGACTTATTTATCAGAAGACTATTCTTAACATATGTGTATTGTAACTGAGAGTGGGAGCAGACCACTTGGCCGGTTGAGCCTGTTCCATCACTCAATACAATCATCTGGTCTTCAACCTTAACTCCACTCTCTTAACTGTTCCCCAAATCCCATGATTCCTCAGAACCTTTGCCCTCTGTCCTGAACTTTTTGCAATGATGGACCATCCTAAGCTCTGTTAGTAACAAATCCAATGCTCACAACCTTTAGAATGAAGAGATTTATAGAGTCATAGGGTCATAGAGATGTACAGCATGGAAACAGACCCTTCGGTCCAACCTGTCCATGCCGACCAGATATCCCAACCCAATCTAGTCCCACCTGCCAGCACCTGGCCTATATCCCTCCAAACCCTTCCTATTCATATACCCATCCAAATGCCTCTTAAATGTTGCAGCCTCCACCGCATCTTTTGGCAGCTCATTCCATCCTTATCTCAGTTCTAAACAGTCAACCCCTTCTCCTTAGGCTGTGCCCCATGTTCAAGATTATTCAGCCAGAAGTCAATAATTTCTCATTTTTCACCATGCCATGTCCCTTCGGAATTTTGTGTGTTTCAATGGGATCACTTTGTATTTCTCAAAACTTTGGATAGCATGAGACCAAATTTCCCATTCATCGTTATTCACCAATAGACGTACCTATTCTTCAAGAAACATACAGTACCTCCTCCTAATATTCTTTATTGTGATTGTGGATTTTCTTAGAATACAATTACTGGCCTGGAATTTCCAGGAATATTTCAGTACAAAGAATTATGCAGTACATTTGTGACAATGGATTTGAGTCCATTTTATTTGGAAAATTGTGAGAGAGGGAAAGTTTAAGAAGATGTGTGAGGCAAAATCCTTTACACAGAGGGTGTTAGGAGAAAGTGAGGACTGCAGATGCTGGAACTAAGAGTCAAGAGTGTAGTGCTGGAAAAGCACAGCAGGTCAGACAGCATCTGAGGAACAGGAGAATCAACGTTTCGCGCATAAGCTCTTCTTTATCCTGATGAAGGGCTTATGCCCAAAACATTGATCCTCCTGCTCCTCGGATGCTGCCTGACCTGCTGTGCTTTCCAGTGCCACACTCTCGTCTGGAACACTGCCAGGGGAGATAATAGAAGCAGAAGTGATAGTAACACTTAAGAGACATTTAGACAGACACTGTCAATAGGCAGGGAAAAGAGGGAAATTGACCTTATAGAGGCAAAATGGGATTAGTTTAAAATGACACCATGGTCAGTGCAGACATAGTGGACCAAAGGGGCTGTTCCTGAATTGTACTGGCCTATTTTCTACATAAGCCAACAAGAATATGCAAGGAGCATGAAAATGAATGTGATACATTCAAACAAAAAACCTTTCAACCTCAAAAAACTATGCAAGGAGAAGGAGACTCTTATGTCCAAATTAGATCAAACTGATCTTGGAGGTTTAGAGATCAGTTGACATATTAGCAGGAGGTTGTAATTGAATCTCCTTACAAAACCATGGAAGAACATTGTTTAATCTCTATAAAAGAGCAGAGACCCACACTACAGAGCTTCTGGGGCTGAGGCATATCTGAGAAAAACTTGAGAAGTAAATGAAACTTGAGAATTTTAAATCTGAGCAAACATTGGAATAGTTTAACAGCCTAACAGAGGTTAATCTGAAAATCCCAGCAGTTAACAGTCACACAGCATTATCAAGCAGCCGAGAATGATCCACATATTAGAAATGGTGCAACTAAAGGAAATGCACGTACTATAGTCAGGGGCATGTCAATATAATGCTGTATCAAAGGAATTAAAAGAGAATCAGAGTGTAGTATTGGTCACAACCAACAAAAGCATGTTTCACAGCAATAGTGGTACTGAAAGGATAGCAGCACTTTTGTTATTGTTGTTTAATTAATTTCTGCAGATCTTAAACATAGCAGTTTTATATAGTAAAATTTAGTGGAAGAATGTAAACTGTTTGAGTATATTTCCTAATAAGTTGAAGTATATTGTGTCAAATTTTATGTCAGTGGGAAAGTGAACAAACCACCGGCCAAATCTGACCTGAAACCAGTTGATTTTCATTTTTAATTCAGTTTCATGTAAGGTTTCTCTTTGCAAGATCCAAAAATTGCCTCATTAACTAGGTACAATATCCCAATGGCACCCCTACTCATAGTCAGGAGTTCTCCCGCTCACCATAGCTGGAAGTATTGATCTTTACTGGGACCACCCGGGACTCCTGGCACCTTGCTATCCTTAAAAGCTCATGCTCCTGGTCAGGCACCAGCAATCTGGAGCTGCCCTGTGCCGTTTGCCAGGCATGGCAGAAGGGAGACATGGGGTTCCACTTCATAAACAGGAGCCTCATGGTGAGAAAGAGGGCTGCCCTCTTCCTCTAGGACTAGCAGAGGAGGCTAAACATCAGACTGTGCCAGCCTAGTCGGAGGTGGCTTTCCTCGTCTATGCAGTCTCAACTGACCAGGGAAAGCCCAACAATGCTGCAAGAAGATCAATGACCTTTTCTGATCTGCCAAGGTAAGTGCCACCATCTGCTTCCTCACACTCGCTCTGTCTTTGCTACTGTACCCACTTCCCACCAAGGTTCATGCTCTATTACTCTCACTTATGAATGCAATATCATCCCTTACTTGGTATCACCCAGTCAATCCCTTCCAGACGACTATCCATGCCTGACCTCTGTACCTCCCATGCACTTACTCATGTCATCTCACTACCTTTCCTCCAACAACACCAGCACTGACCACTCTGCCAGTCGCTTTCATCTCACTCAATCTTTCCCATTATCCCAATCCATGAGAGAATGGACCACAGTAGAGCAAAAAGAGCCAAAATGAGTCATGAGGTCCTCATCATTCGGTTTCTTATCCTCAACAAGGAGAAGATCCTGACTGTGAGCGCCCCAGGGGCTGACTGACTGTTCTAATCTCCCGCACTCATATCGGATGGTTCCCTTGACTTATGCTGGGACCTATTGCCTCAACTTGATTTGACTTGACCGAGGACTTCTTCCATACACTTTGAAAAATGGCTATTTGCTTGAGGCACATACAGTGTGTTTGAAACTTATGCAGCTGGTACATTGTGCAGTTGTAAGATAGACGTAGTATACCAAATAGCAACATAACCACATCCTTGACTGATCACAGCTGACAACCGTGACAGCTATCTGGATTTGAATCTGCGCTAAAAGACAAATGAGAGTGGTATCATAGAATCCCTACAGCATGGAAAGTAAGGCATTTGACCCATCAAGCCCACACCAACCCTCCAAAGAACACTCACCCAGACCCACTGCCCCACCCTATCCCTGTAACCCTATATTTCCCATGGCTAATCCACTTATCCTGCACATCTCTGAATACTATGGGAAATTTAGTATGGCCAAACCAGCTAACCTGCACATCTTTGGACTATAGAGGAACTTGGAACACCCGAAGGAAACCCACGCAGATACAGGTAGAATGTGGAAACTTCATTCAGACAGTAGCCTGAGGGTGAAACCAAACCACCATGCCGCCCAGTAGCTCTAGCTGAGATGCTAAAGCACAAAAAGAAACACAGATGCTGTTAACACTCAAGTAGTGAGAGAGCGCTAAGAGAGAAAATGAAGGGCTTGAGATGCATCCTCATCTAATCCATGAGTGCCTGTCCTGGCGTGTACATTTTTCTGCAGTAGCATTGTGATGAGAGCTGCCTGTGTGCTCCAAATTGCAACAATGAAGTGCAGAAGAAGTGTACTGTAGTGGAATGGAGATGTCGATGCATCATGTCTGGTTTGTGTTGGATTTCAACAACTATGGATATAGTGTGCTTGTGGTTGTTGCTTATGGTGATTACCCAGCTATGCTTGGTTAGAAAGCCAGGCTTTTTGGTCTCAATGCTAATTTGGTCTCAATTTGTCCAGTTTTTCCAACTTTCTCACCATAACCCATGATGTTCAGGAGTTGCTCCACGTAACTTTTAATTCTTGCACTGGAATTTGCATCGGAGTTGATTTATAAATCAACTTTACTCCTCTGGCCTTATTTTAAACATAATGTATCAAGGATAAATAACATAAAATATATCCAACAGCATATTAATTAAATAGTTCAGGCATTTACATTTGAAGATGAGGTTTTGTTGCATGTAATCATATGTAGTGATGGAACATAATCTATTACTCAATAATAATGATTTGGAGGAGCCAGTGTTGGATTGGAGTGGACAGCATTAAAAATAACACAACACCAGGTAGCTGATGAAAGAGCAGTGCTCCGAAAGCTAGTGCTTTCAAATAACCTGGTGTTGTGTGATTTTTAATTCAATAATAAAGCAATGCTGCCCCCTAATGGAAACCGTCAATATTTGTTTCTACCTTTGTTTTGCTTTACATTTAGAGAATCATTCACCGTGAAAGTGGAAAACTTACATTAACCTTAGAATGAAATTTCAGTTTAAAAAATTCTTTCTTGGAATGTGTGGGTCACTGGAAAGTCTCAAATTTCTTAGCATTGAGAAGAATTTGTTGCTCGAAACAGTGTTCTTGAAGGCTTCCCAACCATGTGTTGCAGGTACACCCAGAGTAATAAGGAAGAGAGTTTCATGATTCTGATCCAGCGAAAGAAAAGGAATGGTGATAGTTCCAAATCAGGATAGGGGGTGGGGCTTGGAGAGAACTTAGAGGTAATGGTGATGTTCCCCTATGTCTGGTGTCTTCTCGTGGGTGGAGTGCAAGGGTTTGGAAGTGGTTCTCTAAGGAGACTTGGTGGATTGCAGCAATGCATCTGACAGTTATCACTGTAAGACTATGGTGGGGTAAGTAAATGTACCAATCAAGTGGGTACTTTTTCTAGATCGTGTCATACCTCTTGAGTGTGGTTGGAGTTGCACCAACCCAGGCAAGTGAAGTGTTTCCCTTCCACTCCTGACATGCTTCACATATGATGGGCAAGTTTTGACGAGTCAGGAAAGAGTTACACACTACACAGAAGTTCAGCCTCTGACCTGAATTTTTAGTCGCAGTATTTACATCATTGATCCAGTTAGATTTCTGGTCACTGGTAAGCCCAGGGTGATAATGGTGGGGCATTCAGCATTGCATGCTATTAAACAAGGGAAAAGGATTAAATTCTGTCTGTTGTTGGAGGTTGCCTTGCATTTGATTTGTGAATGTCATTTTCCACTTAACCAGCCCAACATTTCCAGATCTTGTTAAGTACAAGCCTAGATTGTTTCAATATCTGAGGAATTGCAAATGGTACTGACTGTACAACATCACATGAATAGCCCACTTCTGGAGGGGAAGTTATTGATGAAAGACCTTTTCTAATATTTGTTCAGGGGAGGTATCGTAGACTCAGTGATTAGGGAGTGATTCCAGTCACTGTAGGTCAGTAATGCAGGCAATATTAGATTAGATTAGATTCCCTACAGTATGGAAACAGGCCCTTTGGCCCAACCAGTCCATACCAACCCTCTGAAGAGCAACCCACCCAGACCATTTCCCTCTGACTAATGCACCTAACACTTTGGGCAATTTATCATGGCCAATTCACCTGATCTGCACATCTTTTGGACTGTGAGAGGAAACTGGAGCATCTGGAGGAAACTCACACAGGGAGAATGTGCAAACTCCATACAGACAGTCACCCGAGGCTGGAATTGAACCTGGGACCATGGTGTTGTGAGGCAGCAGTGCTAACCACTGAGCCACTGTGCCACCCCAAAGGATGGGATCTGGTGTGAGTTAAGACATGGGCAGCAGAGTTTTGGTTGGCCTCAAGTTTATACAGAGCAGGACATGGGAGATCAGCCAAGAGTTGCATTAAATAATGAATTCCAGATGCACCAAAGAGTTTCAGCAGTGAAAGAGCTGAGAAGGGGTGAAGTCAGACAATGTTAGAGAGATTGGAAAATAAAATCTTAGTGTTGACAAGAATATGAAATTGTCAGCTCACCTCCCTATATTTAACAGGAGGAAACGTCTGCTAATCAAATATTCAATGTCAGATTCTCTGAGAATTACAGCACCTGCTTTGCAACACAGTGAAGCAGAAATCAACAAGATATAATTCAAACTATGCATGTCTAACCAATGCAGAGACCTTGGCAGGGATGTGCCTTGATTGGGTGCCTATTTTGTGAATGTTTGACAAATAAATTAAATCCACAGAAAGCACAACAATCAAAGGCTTCTTTCAGGCAGAAGTGAGCAACAAAGTGAGATCATGCCTGTCAAGTGGAAATTTAAGCAGTGTGTAATGAGTAGCTGCAGCCTACTTCATATCCATCAAATCACCCTGAAATTAGATTTCACCCTCTGCTTGTGGCTGAAAATACATTGCTGCACCATCACAAAAGACATCAAACCAGCGACAGATTGCTGAACTACCTGATGTGTCAAATGGGTTCGTTCTGAAACTTGCCTTTTTTGGTAAGATCTTGAGGTTCTTTCCTGTAGCCACTTCCATCACGGTGTTGTCTGGAGGTTTTCCCATGAGAGACATGCTGAGATGATACAGAACTTATTACTGTCCATCACTTATTATGTTCTGGAAGGCATATCTAATTTTGCAAAAAACAAAATACGCAACATTCCCATTCTTTTTTCCTCATAATCATCCTACTGCCATTACAGTTTATATCCATTAAATAAATGTGGTGGATTAAACAATATCCAAATTAAATTGAATAGGCATAATTAACTTGAAGCAATATATTTGGGATTTTGGAATTGTTGTAATGGAAGATCCTGTATAATTATCAAAGAATATTACAATTCTGTCACTATAAGACATGCCAAAAATGTACTAAAATTATATTTGATGGGATATGGGTATTTTTAAATGTGAAATACACAGATGGGTTAAACCCAGCAATTTTCATGTTTTAGAGGGAATTTCACCTTATTAAAAGTTATTTGAAATCAATTTTGACTCATCCACGCAACTTCAACATCATCATCTCTCTTTTTACCAGCATTCCCCATGTCCCAACTAAATTATCTCTGATGGAGACCAAATCAAGGTGTAATTCATTCCAGTGTTGTCTTTTCTTCAGTAGGATACTCTAAAATATCACCAAAGAACAGATACTTAGAATCAAAATAGGAACAGTGGGTCCACATTGAAGCCAGGAATGCTTTTTTTTTCAGAAAAGCATTTTATACATTTTTCCTGTGTCATTGTGTCCGTAACCAATATTTGGGGCCATAAATCTCAGCATGCAGATGTTTATTTTTTTCTGCCATCTGTTACACATAGTTGTTCTATAGCTTCGTGGGAGGCTTTTCACAAACAGATTAATCTGAATAAGTGTCTGCAAAGCAAAGTCTTACCTTACGAGAGGGAAATAGACACAGGTGAGACAAAGCACATCTGTTGTCCCAAGAGGTGGGGGTAACTGAGCCATAGAAGCCAAAACCTGAACGACATCAAACATATAATTAGTCTCAAGTATAACCTTTAATCCCAGGACATAGAGTAATACATGTACCAGTTTCCCCATAAGACCTCATCAGACAGTTTTCCATCTAATCTGATGTTCATTGGGAGGAATATTCTATATGCCAAGTATTTATTTCTGTGCATCAATCACATTGCTATCCTCCAAATCTTATGAACCTATCCCCAAGTTATCTCTTTATGTTATCTCACATCAAAGTTCCATCAATATGAAAGAGATCAACATAGTTCATGGTCGGCATGGATGGGTTGGACCGAAGGATCTGTTTCCATGCTGTACATCTCTATGACTCTAATTGAACATTGCCGTAATGCTATGAAGTACAGATTGGTTGATTTATTGACTAACTTAAAAGGCTTGGGTTTTGGATTGGGACTTAAGAATGAATTGGAATACTTTAAAATAGTGAAAGTCACCTAGCACAAAGGAATTTGCAAAGGAATTTTTAAATAGCATGGCTGAAACTGTCTACCACATCCTGAAAGGGCTATACAAAAGCAATTATCTGAAGATTAAAATGAATTGTCACAATGTATATCTCACAATGAGATCTTCAAATATCTCTGGTGTATGAAACATTTTGACTACAGAGTGGAAAAGACTTAAACCCGAAAATCCTTTTGCAAAGAGAAGTATTCAATAGATTTAGCAACTCAAAGCTAATCATCCATGAGATCACCTGCTATCAACATCAGCATAATTACATATTCAACCACAATCTGTGATCTTGTATATCACTCACTCTACCATTATCATCAAACTGAAGGATTGACCTTTTATCATTGAAGATTGCAGGGAGTCATGCCAGCAGCAGCACCAGGCAGTCCTAAACATGATGTATTAACCTGGTGAAGCTACATCACAGAATTAATTGTGTGCCAGACAGCAGAAGTAGCATGTGTTAGACAGAGCAATGAAACCCCACAACAAATCTATCAGGTCTAAGATCTTCAATTCTGCCACCCCAATTGTGAATGGTAGTGGACAATTAAACAACTTAGTGAAGGAGGATTGTTCACAAAAGTCCCCATATTTAATACTGGGGGAGTTCAGCACATCAGTACAAAAACAAGGCTGATCTACTTACATCCAGCTTCAACCAGAAGTGCCTAGTGGATGATCCATTTCAGTTTCTTTCTGAGATTGAAGCCCAATCTGCAGCTAATTTGATTCACTCCACATGACATCAAGACACAACTAAAGGCACTGGATATTGTAAAGGCTATGAACACTGACAACATTCCCACAATCTTAATGTAGAGTGATGCTCCAGAACTAGGCATGTCCCAAGGCCTCCAGAATATACCTACCAACTTACATACAACAAAGTTATTTCAGTATAGCCACAACACTGACATCTATTGGGATATGTGGAGAATTGTCTAGCTATGTCCTATCCACAAACAGCATGACAAATCTAACCTGGCCAATTACTGGACGAACAGTTTACTCTTGATCATCGGCAAAGTGATGGAAGGGATTATCAGCAGTTTTATTAAGCCAGATTTACTCAACAATAACCTGCGCACTGATAAACAATCTAGGTTCCACCAAGGTACTTAGCTCTTGACTGCATTACAACTTTGTCCAAACATGACCAAATAGTTGGATATCAGAAGTGAAGTGACTGAGACTGCCCTTGACACCAAAGCACCATTTGACCCAGTATGGCATCAAGGAGCCCAGAAAAACCTGACAGCAATGGGAATCAAAGTAAAACTCTCCCTTAGTTGGTGTACTGCCAAGAACAGAGGTGGAAGTTTGTGGATGGTGAAAGCCAATCATCTTAGTCCTAGACCATCACTGCAGGAGTTCCTCAAGTGCAACCAGCTTCAGCTGATTCATCAATGATCTTCTGTCTTTCATTCTGTCAGAAATGGGGATGTTCATGGATATTTGCACAATATTCAGCATAATTTACTACCACTTAGATGAAGAATTTATGCTCATATGCAGCAAGACCGTGATAACATCCAGACTTGGGTTGATAAATGGCGAGTAATGGCTGGTACAATTGCAACATTTAAGAGGCATTTGGATGGGTATATAAATAGGAAGGGTTTGGAGGGGTATGGGCCGGGTGCTGGCAGGTGGGACTAGATTGGGTTGGGATATCTTGTCGGCATGGATGGGTTGGACCGAAGAGTCTATTTCCATGCTGTACATCTCTATGACTTTATGACTCTAACTAGGGATGCTCAATAAATACTGGCCTAGCCAACAATGCCTGCATCCAATTAAATTTTTTTTTAGAAAAAGGGCCAAAACTGTTGTGAATTCACAAGGTATAATCTTAAAGAGATTCCTTTGTCTTCACAGAGTGACAGATATTAGATTGAATTACCTGGATACACTCACATTCCCAAATGATCCAGCACAGTCAGAGTTACACGTGACTTAGTGATGCAGCCACGAATCAATCACATCAGAAATTCTCTCATTTATTTAAACACTAAATACGTGCCGTGCAGAACTCAACAGGTAGCTGCTGCAAACACACGGGTTGTTCTCAGATTCAAGCTGCTTCACGTGCAAGTCAGGTTTCTATAGTAATCAACCTACCACAGTGATCAGATATGTGAGATCTACCAGAATGCTTCTGGATGAATGCCAACTGGGAGGCTGTACACTAACAAATGCATAGAGCTATTAAAGTTTCAGAATGGAGGAAAACTAAAACTGCTTTACACTTGGATTTGGAGTAATTATTGTAAGCAATAACTAATGGGAAGGCATGGACAAAATTGAGGAGAAACTAGCACAATGGTGGCTCTGCTGTGCCATATTGACCATGCGGTTATCTACTGAGCCATCAATGGAGCTTCATGTTGTCTCTTCCATCAGAAGAACTATATATTGCTCCCATCACTCATGCAACCAGAGGAGTTTTGAAATAGAATTAATAAGGAATCATATGTAAGGAATGGAGTGGACACAAGGAGAAAATCAGTTCCTTGCAATAATTCTCACTGCTGATGTTAGCTTACACTTTATACCACTTGGTTGGATGGGAATTGGTTAGCTAAGTTGGCTGGATGGCCTGGATAGTAATGTTAACCACACAAGTTCAATTCCCACACTATGAACATCCCATCTTTTCATTCTTGCCCCTCGCCTGAGACATGGTGACACTCTGATTAAACTTATCACTAATCGTCTCTCTTCAATAAGTGAGAGTGGCCCTAGGGCCCTCTGGAACTATGGCTACTTTACATTTACACTTGACATGGTGTGGCTTACATTATCAGAATATTTTATCGTTAGCCTGTACAAAGCAAGTAATTCAATCCTTTGTTATGCATAATAAAAATAATTATAAATTACCTGTATCATTGTCAGGGAAAGTTGGCACTGAAGGTGAAGCAGAAAGCATTTCCTAATTCCTGAAATCATTTGCCGAGCCTAGGCAGCAATAAGTTTTCAAGATTCAACAAGTTTTAAACTGAGTCAAAATGTATTGATATTAATAAAGCCTACAAAGGTCATTAGATGTTTTGCTAATCTTCTGCTTTTAAAATACACATCATTTGCAAAGATCTTCCAGCTAAACAGATTTCAAGATTTATTGATTCCCTTTAGACCACCTGGGAAATACCTTAGATTTTGCCCCTTCCCTCACCCCTCGAAGGAAAAAGAATTTTCTCTCTTCCCACTGGTCCCCACATCACCAGACCGAAGGGCTTGGACTGCTCAGGTGGGCACTGAAAATCCCATGTGACTCCTTCAAAGAAGAGGAGGGATGTTATCTTTTAAGGCCCTGCTAATACTTATCCCACAATCAACACCAGAAAAGCAGATTATTGGACCATTTGACATTATATTGGGAGATTACTAAGTGTTAATGGATCCAACTTCCAACAGTAAATATAATTTAAAAGTACTTAATTGGGTAGAAAGTGCTTTGGGAACTTCCTGAGTTTGTGAAAGATGTTACAATACAGGTTTTTTCTGTAACAAAATATTACATTCATTTTTATCAGGGTTTCTGTGCGGAAGAAGGGCATAAATAGAAAAGGCTGGTACTTTTTATGGGTGAATTTATTCTCTTGCTAATGTCCTATAATCAGGTTAATTTGGCGACTAAACTTAAAGTTCCATGGAAAGGGGTGATTAGTTTATAATTAAATTGTTAAAAATCATTCCAGTCATAGAATCATATGTTACAGAAGAAGCTCTTTAACCCATTGAGTCTACACAACTACGTTACTTTAAATCTACTAAACCCGCTTATCAGCACTTGGCTGATAGCCTTGAAAGTTATAACATTTCCAGTGTACATCCACATATTTTGTAAAAATTGTGTTGTTTCATATCTCAATGACCTCAATACCTCAAGGACTGATTCGGCATAGTCAACATGGCTTTGTGCGTGGGAAATTATGTTTCACAAACTTGATGGAGTTTTTTTGAAGAAGTAACAAAGAGGATTGTTGAGGGCAGAGTAGTAGATGTGATCTATATGGACTTCAGGAAGGTGTTCAACAAGGTTCCCCATGAGAGACTGATTAGCAAGGTTAGATCTCATGGAATACGGAGAGAACTAGACATTTGGTTACAGAACTGGCTCAAAGGTAGAAGACAGAGGTGGTGGTGGAGGGTTGTTTTTCAGACTGGAGGCCTGTGACCAGTGGAGTGCCACAAGGATCAGTGCTGGGCCCTCTACTTTTGTCATTTACATAAATGATTTGGATGCGAGCATAAGAGGTACAGTTAGTAAGTTTGCAGATGACACCAAAATTGGAGTTGTAGTGGACAGCAAAGAGGGTTACCTCAGATTACAACAGGATCTGGACCAGTTGGGCCAATGGGCTGAGAAGTGGAGTTTAATTCAGATAAAAGCGAAGTGCTGCATTTTGGGAAAGCAAATCTTAGCAGGACTTATACACTTAATGACAAGGTCCTAGGGAGTTTTGCTAAACAAAGAGACCTTGGAGTGCGGGTTCATAGCTCCTTGAAAGTGGAGTTGCAGGTAGGTAAGATAGTGAAGAAGGTGTTTGGTATGCTTTCCTCTATTGGTCAGAGTATTGAGTACAGGAGTTGGGAGGTCATGTTCCAGCTGTACAGGACATTGATTAGGCCACTGTTGGAATATTGAATGCAATTCTGGTCTTCTTCCTATCAGAAAGATGTTGTGAAACTTGAAAGGGTTCAGAAAAGATTTACAAGGATGTTGCCAGAGTTGAAGGATTTGTGCGACAGGGAGAGGCTGAACAGGCTGGGGCTGTTTTCCCAGGAGCGTCGGAGGCTGAGGGGTGACCTTATAGAGGGGTATGGATAGGATAAATAGACAAGTCTTTTCCCTGGGGTCAGGGAGTCCAGAACTAGAGGGCATAGGTTTAGGGTGAGAGCGGAAAGGTATAAAAGAGACCTAAGGGGCAACTTTTTCATGCAGAGGGTGGTACATGTATGGAATGATCTGCCAGAGAATGTGGTGGAGACTGGTACAATTGCAACATTTAAGAGGCATTTGGATAGGTATATGAATAGGAAAGGTTTGGAGGGATATGGGCCGGGTGCTGGCAGGTGGGACTAGATTGGGTTGGAATATCTGGTCAGCATGGATGGGTTGGACCGAAGGGTCTGTTTCCATGCTGTACATCTCTATGACTCTATGACCTGCCCAGGCATTCCAGATTCCCACCCAGGTGAATTTCCCAGGTGAAAAAAATCTTCAAATTCCATCAAAACCTTCTGCCTTTCACCTTAAAACTATGCCACTTGTATTGACCGTGCAAAACATGAAGATTAAAAGCAAAAATTATCAATTTTTGGAAAGCTGAAATAAGCACAAAATATTTCAGTAGGAAAAACGTTTATTTTTTACATGTGGCCAACAAGATGATAAAACTAGCTGGGCATTTCCAAGGTTTTCATTTTTTTAAAATTTAGAATCTCTAGGATTTGTAGATTTTATTTCCATTTGTAGCAGATCCTTACTGTGTTTGAGGAACTCTCAAATACCTGTTTGATTAGCTGGATTATGCTGATGTTGCCATGGTTTCTGAAGTGCACAGAGCTTGCTAGGCTACCAAAGAGGCTGGACAAGTAGAATGGTGTGGTTTTGTGTGAGCATGAAGTTAAATGTTCACAATCTTTGTGGCAGGTCTGCCTGTAGTAAGACAAACTCAAAGGATCCAAGGAAAAGCTGCAAGTTGAACAAATCAAAGCAAAAGTTCCATCACTGAGTTGGCTAAATTGCAAACAACTTATACAGCTTGATGATATTGACCTCAAAGCCTACAACATTTCATAAAATAGACACATTTAATCAGGATTCATTTTGAAACATTCCTTTTGATATTTCTCTTCGAATAATGCTGTTTTATTGCTCGCAGAGGAGTATGATTTAGCCTCTGAATCATGGCTGATCTCCAGTTTAACACAAAGGGCTGAATCTGACCAGAATTGAGGGTTCGGTTAAGAAAAAGAAGGAAGCACATGTCAGGTATAGACAGGATAGATCGAGTGAATCCTTAGAAAAGTATAAAGGAAGTAGGAGTATACTTGAGAGGGAAATCAGGAGGGCAAAAAGGGGACATGAGATAGCTTTGGCAAATAGAATTAAGGAGAACCCAAAGAGTTTTTACAAATACATTAAGGACAAAAGGGTAACTACGAAGAGAATCAGGCCCCTCAAAGATCAGCAAGGCGGTCTTTGTGCGGAGCCACAGAAAATGGGGGATATACTAATTGAGCATTTTCAATCAGTATTTACTGTGGAAAAGGATATGGAAGGTACAGACTGTAGGGAAATAGATGATGACATCTTGCAAAATGTCCATATTACAGAGGAGGAAGTGCTGGATGTCTTGAAACGGATAAAGGTGGATAAATCCCCAGAACCTGATCAGGTGTACCCTAGAACTCTGTGGGAAACTAGAGAAGTGATTGCTAGGCCTCTTGCTGAGATATTTGTATCATCGACAGTCACAGGTGAGGTGCTGGAAGACTGGAGGTTGGCAAACGTGGTGCCACTGTTTAAGAAGTGTGGTAAGGACAAGTGGGGAACTATAGATCAGTGAGCCTGACATCAGTGGTGGGAAAGTTGTTGAAGGGAAACCTGAGGGACAGGATGTACATGAATTTGGAAGGGTAAGGACTGATTAGGAATAGCCAACATGGCTTTGTGTGTGGGTGATCATGTCTCACAAACTTGATTGAGTTTTTGGAGGAAGTAACAAAGAGGATTGACGAGGACAGAGTGATAGATGTAATCTATATGGACTTCAGTCAGGTGTTCAACAAGGTTACGCATGAGAGACTGATTAGCAAGGTTAGATCTCACGGAATACAGGAAGAACTAGCCATTAGGATACAGAATTGGCTCAAAGGTAGAAGACAGAGGGTGGTGGTGGAGGGTTGTTTTTCAGACTGGAGGCCTGTGACCAGTGGAGTGCCACAAGGATCGGTGCTAGGTCCTCTACTTTTTGTCATTTACGCAAATGATTTGGATGCGAGCATAAGGGGTACAGTTAGTAAGTTTGCAAATGACACCAAAATTAGAGTTGTAGTGGACAGCGAAGAGGGTTAGCTCAGATTACAACAGGATCTGGACCAGATGGGCCAATGGGCTGAGAAGTGGCAGATGGAGTTTAATTCAGATAAATGCGAGGTGCTGCATTTTGGGAAAACAAATCTTAGCAGGACTTATACACTTAATGGAAAGGTCCTAGGGAGTTTTGTTGAACAAAGAGACCTTGGAGTGCAGGTTCACAGCTCCTTGAAAGTGGAGTCGTAGGTAGATAGGATAGTGAAGAAGGTGTTTGGCATGCTTTCCTTTATTGGTCAGAATATTGAGTACAGGAGTTGGGACTGTACAGGACATTGGTTAGGCCACCATTGGAATATTGCATGCAATTCTGGTCTCCTTCCTATCAGAAAGATGTTGTGAAACTTGAAAGGGTTCAGAAAAGATTTACAAGGATGCTGCCAGAGTTGAAGGATTTGTGCTACAGGGAGAGGCTGAACAGGCTGGGACTGTTTTCCCTGGAGCATCAGAGGCTGAAGGGTGACGTTATAGAGGTTTACAAAATTATGAAGGTCATGGATAGGATAAATAGACAAAGTCTTTTCCCTGGGGTCAGGGAGTCCAGAGCTAGAGGGCATAGTTTTAGGGTGAGAGGGCCAAAATATAAGAGACCTACGAGGCAACTGTTTCACACAGAGGGTGGCACATGTATGGAATGAGCTGCCAGAAGAAGTGGTGGAGGGTGGTACAATTGCAACATTTAAGAGGCATTTGGATGGGTAAATGAATAGGAAGGGTTTGGAATGATATTGGTCAGGTGCTGGCAGATGGGACTAGATTGGGTTGGGATATCTGGTTGGCATGGATGGGTTACCAAAGGGTCTGTTTCCATGCTGTACATCTCTATGAGGAGAAAGTGAGGTCTGCAGATGCTGGAGTATCAGAGCTGAAAATGTGTTGCTGGAAAAGCGCAGCAGGTCAGGCAGCATCCAAGGAACAGGAAATTCGACGTTTCGGGCCAGAGCCCTTCATCAGGAATGAGGAAAGTGTGTCCAGCAGGCTAAGATAAAAGATAGGGAGGAGGGACTTGGGGGTGGTGAGATGGAGATGTGATAGGTGGAAGGAGGTCAAGATGAGGGTGATAGGCCGGAGTGGGGTGGGGGCGGAGAGGTCAGGAAGAAGATTGCAGGTTAGGAAGGCGGTGCTGAGTTCGAGGGATTCAACCGAGACAAGGTGGGGGGAGGGGAAATGAGGAAACTGGAGAAATCTGAGTTCATCCCTTGTGGTTGGAAGGTTCCCAAGCGGAAGATAAGGCGCTCTTCCTCCAACCGTCGTGTTGTCATGGTCTGGCGATGGAGGAGTCCAAGGACCTGCATGTCCTTGGTGGAGTGGGAGGGGGAGTTAAAGTGTTGAGCCACGGGGTGGTTGGTTGGTCCGGGTGTCCCAGAGGTGTTCTCTGAAACGTTCCGCAAGTAGGCGGCCTGTCTCCCCAATATAGAGGAGGCCACATCGGGTGCAGCGGATGCAATAGATGATGTGTGTGGAGGTGCAGGTGAATTCGTGGTGGATATGGAAGGATCCCTTGGGGCCTTGGAGAGAAGTAAGGGAGGACTTGTTCCTGCGGCCCATGCGGGTGCCCATGGCAACTCCTTTGGTTTGGAGGAAGTGGGAGGATTGGAAAGAGAAGTTGTTCAGGGTGAGGACCAGTCAGTCAGTCGAAGGAAGGTGTCAGTGGAAGGGTACTGGTTGGTACGGTGGGAAAGGAAGAAGCGGAGGGCTTCGTGATGGGGGATGGAGGTATACAGGGACATTTATACATTTATAAATTTATAAATTTATACATTTATCCAGACCTATATGTATGTTTATATATTTTAAAAGAGGGTTCAAGTTTCAAGTAGAGTTATATGTTGATAGTTCATAGTTTTGTTTACCTGTGGCAATTACTTCTTTAATTGTATAAACTATAGATTTTGTTAAGTACAAAAACCTGGCCAGTGCTTTCTGACAAATCCGATTCCATCAGACAGGCAAATTGGAACTTTATATACTTTGATTAAATCATTAATTTTTGTGGTGACTCCTGAGGTAGTGGGGCTTGCGAGTCAGTGGGTTGTAACAATGGACACAGATCATTGATGGCCTGGAACCTTTATCAATTAATTCAGCTGCTTTATAATAGAGTTGAAAGTGTGGTGCTGGAAAAGCACAACAGGTCAGGCAGCATCTAAGGAGTAGGAGAAACAATGTTTCAGGCATAAACCCTTCATCAGGAATGAGGCTGTGAGCCGAGGGTATGTGGGGGGTGTGGGGGTGTGTGTGGTGGTGAGATAAATGGGAGGTGGATTTTAGCCTGCCTTATGGTATAGTCTCCTCGGGCAACACATGCTCAGTTTAGCATGCCCTGCACCAGGCCAGGGTTGGGGGTGAACCCAGCTATGTTATTGAATAGAGGGTTTGTCCATTTGTAAGGTTGGGAGCGTACAGAACTATAAATTTAAGTTAATCACAAGTGAACCCAATGGGAGACATAAGAAAACAATGAGTCCAGTGGGAATTTCTGGAGAAACTACTTCACGGAAAGATTTGAGAACGGGGACTCGCTACCACAAAAAGTAGTTGAGGTGTGCATTTAATATGAAGCCGAATATATACTTGAGGAAGAAGGAATAGGAAGATAGGAATTAATTTATCAGATAAAGTAAAATGGGAGGGGACTCATGTGAATCATAATCAATTGAATTGAGTGACTTGTTCCTGTGATGCAGGGATATATTATGTAACTCAGAATTTTCACAAAGAGATCAAGAGAAAACCCACAGAAATTCTATCGATTCATCTCATTGGACTAGTATAATATCCAAATCTGAGAACACACTAAATTGAAGCTGTGATACTCACGATAAAGCTGAGGGATCTGTATGGCTGTTTCCTTCTTATCATTAAATTCTAGCAAATCTACAACTCCTAGGTCCTATTTCCTGATATTCATGCTAGAGCTGAGAGCAGGTAATTGAATACAAAATGATCATTACTGCTAGGTTTAAATAGAGCCCAGATTGTTAAGATTAAAGTTTCACCTCTTTAATACCTACAGATGCCAAATAGTTGGGTAATACAGGCAGTACTTTCCTCATTCCTGAAGAAGTGCTCATGCCTGAAACATCGACTCTCCTGCTCCTTGGATGCTGCCTGACCTGCTGCGCTTTTCCAGCAACACATTTTCAGCTCTGATCTCCAGCATCTGCAGTCCTCACTTTCTCCTAATACAGGCAGTACCCAGTTTGCAAACTGGATCTGTCCTGGAGTCTGTTTACAAGTCAGAACACAATGCAGGACGATATACAGGACCCTTTGTACTTCAGATCTTTAAAATTACACCTCTGTATGACATTACATTCACAAGTACAAGCGTTAGGAAATCGAATGTTCATATATCAGGGATCCCTTGTCATTAGTAATCTTTTTCAGAGGTTTGCTTGGTTATGAAGTTGGAATGATGAGTATAAAATTGTTGAACTTGGGTTGAACAGAGGAAAAAGCACAGTTGGTCAATTTTGGGACAGGACATGTAAACCCTTGCTGTATACTTGATCTGGGAACTGCTCCATTTTGAGACAAAGTGTTCAAAGTACCAATCCATTCTCTCTCCTGTCAAAATATGACACATTCTGGCGAGCATGAACAACAAAATATAATTTTGAAATGCAGAATGACATATTGTTAGGGCATGGTTTAAATATTTACCTGATATCACTTTGTAGAAAAACTCCAATGTTCCTATTATTAAGAGAACTTCCAAGGCAGCAAACCACTTCTCCATACTCCTGCATTATTTTCACCATCTCACACATGGCTTTAAGGAGAGAGACAGCAAGTCAAATCGGGCAATAACATTTGGCACAATCTCAAGAAGTGTGTTCATTGAAATGCTGAAGTCCCTCTAAGAACTCGTGACACTGCTGCTGTTTAATTTGGGGACAACTGCAAATATATCTGTGTTCTCAGAGAGGTATAAAGCTGCTGCTAATTTGGTGAAAGAAATGAGCAGATGATCCAGGAATGGAAAGGCCATTTAAGGTCAATTCATCTGTCTCTATGGCAGGGCCAGTTACAAAATTCTTCTCCATTCATCAACTTGCTGCCCACTTCAGGTGGTAACTGGTAAGCTATTTATATGCATACAAGTAGTTCTGAATATGCTACTGATGTCTTCAATTGCTGTCAGAGATGCGATGCACTGAATTATCTCCCTCTGCCTAATGGTGTGTTTGTATAGTATTCTGTAACTGCAATATATACAACAATTTCCTGTTGCTGTGTATTTCTTTCCCTGTGCTGTATTTGCTCCTTTTTAATTGGAACTAACTGCAACATTTCTGTGAGTTCTACCAAAGGTTGGTGAATTCCTCAGACTACAGCATGGCCGACTATTTCCTTGAAACTAATTCCCAGCATCCTGTTAAAAGTTAGAATTGAGACTACCTTCAAGAAACATTTTTGCATCACTGGAGCGGGTTTGAAGTTTGCATTGTTACTATGGCCTAATTCTCCAATTTGATTTATGCTCCGTTTTTATTCCTTAGACAATGGAAATTACAATTAAAAAACCAAAACAACTATGAACGCTGGAAATCAGAAAAACAAAAACAGAAATTGCTCAAGGATACGCAGGACTGGCAGCTTAATGTTCCTCGATACAAATGCTACAGGAAGGATAGAAAGGGAGGCAAGAGAAGAGGGGTGTGGTGTTTTTGATAAGGAATAGAATTACACCTATACTGAGGGAGGATATTCCCGGAAATACATCCAGGGAAGTTATTTGGGTGGAACCGGGAAATAAGAAAGGGACGATCACTTTATTGGGATTGTATTATAGACCTCCTACTATTCAGAGGGAAATTGAGAAACAAGTTTGTCAGGAGATCTCGGCTATCTGTAAGAATAATAGGGTGGTTATGGTAGGGGATTTTAACTTTGTAAGCATAGACTCGGACTGCCATAGTGTTAAGGGTTTAGATAGAGAGGAACTTGTTAACTGTGTACAAGAAAATTCTCTGATTCAGTATGTGGATGTACCTACTAGAGAAGGTGCAAAAGTTGACCTACTCTTGGGAAATAAGGCAATATTAAGTGCCGAAAGCTGCAGAGTTCCAAAGCAGAAATGAGGCGCAGTTCTTGCTGAAGCACTGCAGCAAGCCTGAGACAGAGATGTTGGCCAGGGAACAGGATGGTGTGTTAAAATGGCAGGCAACTGGAAGCTCAGGGTCTTCTGCAAAGTGATCACCCAATCTGCGCAGCTGCTTTCAGCTAACATTTTCCTTGCTACCATCAGTTCCGAAGAATGTTCACTGGACCCAAATCATTATACCCGATTTTTCTCCATAGATGCTGCCAGACCTGATGAATTTTTCCAGTAATTTCTGTTTTTGTGAGTGGACATTATAATGCTTAGTTAAGGACACGGCATCAACATGTTCATCATCAATCAAATGAACATATATATAGGTTACATTTATTTTATTTTTCTCTTTAATTGTACACAATTTCTTTCTAACTTTTTTATTTCTTTCCTCCCTTATATAATGAAGAATTTGATTGGGTTTCTGCCCAATGTTTATTACAGTGGCCAGCAAATAGAAAGAATGAAGAAATTGAACATTGCTGAAAAAGACACATTTTGTCAAGGCATTTTGTCTTGTAAGCATCAGGATGAATTTTCAAGAAATATCAAAATAAAAGGGAACAACATTTATACTGCACAGCATAAAATACTAGCATCACAAAACAGCAAAATTATCATGAGCAAATAATGTGTGACGTGATGTTGATCAAGGTGTAAGTGTTACCCAATGCACCAGTGAGAGGCTCTGCACATTTTAAAAATGATTTAATTCCCATTTTAATAACTCACCTGAGAGACTGTGCCTCTGACAGTAAAGCACTACAGCATAGTGCACTATAAATGTCAAGATTAGAGTGGTGCTGGAAAAGCACAACAGGTCAGGCAGCATCCGAGGAGCAGGAAAATTGACGTTTCCGGCAAAGATCCTTCATCCTGATCCTCGGTTGTTGCCTGACCTGTTGTGCTTTTCCAGCACCACACTAATCTTGACTCTAATCTTCAGCATTTCCAGTACCCACTTCTGCCGCTATAAATGTCAGCCTAGATTTTATGCTCAAGTCTCAGTGGTAGGAATAGAAGCAGAGGTGAAAGTGCAACTGACTGAGTCATGGCTGACACCTAAAATCTAATTCTTGATATTCGTAGAATCATCCCTACAGTGTAGAAGTAGGCCATTCAGTCCATCGAGTCCACACGGTCTCTGTGAACAGCATTTGACCCAGACCCACCCTATCCCTATAACCCTGCATTTTCTCTGACCTATCCATCTAGTTTGCACATCCCTGGACACTATGGGCAATTTAGCCTGGCCAATCCACCTAACCTGCACATCTTTGGACTGTGGGAGGAAACTGGAGCACCCAGGGAAAACCCACGTAGACAGGGGAGAATGTGCAAACTCCACAAACACAGTCGCCCAACAGTGGAATCAAATCTAGGTCCCTGGCATTGTGAGGGAACACTGCTAACCACTGAGGCACCATGCTGCAAATTGGTGTGAGGTAAAACTAGTCATATGAATGCCAATCATAAATGCAATTTGGATGGGTTCCAGATTTGCTAAACTTGCTGGAACATATTTATCTTATTGTCTGCCGACCTTTCAAGAATAATTTCCCCACTTAAAATTGACCTCACCAATTTATGTATATTTTCATTATTATGAAAATGCAGCAAACAAGCAATATATGGTGGTTGTACCATAATATATAGGAGGAGAATTAAGTATTTTATCCAATGAATCTCTTTTGCTATTTAATCATCACTAATATATTTCTCAGTGCCATTCTTTTACTTTCTGTCCATTAACTTTGATGCTCTTACTAATCAAGAACCTACCTATCGCTGACTTAACGACACTCGATGACTTGACTTTCATCGCCTTTTGTGGTAATTCTCCTCAGATTCACCACCCTCTGGTTGAAGAAATTCCTCCTTATCTCAGTTCTAAAGGGTCATCCCTTCACTCTGAGGCTATGCCCTCTGCTCCTAATTTCTCCTACCACTGGAAACATCTTCTCCATGTCTACTTTATCGAGGCCTCTTAGTATTCTGTACAATCACGCTGACTCTCCTGAGATATAGAGAAAAAAACAGATCTACAATTTTGATTTAAATTAATTAAACTCCAAATTAGGTTTGTATTCTGTGTTTGTCAGATTAATCAAGAATCTGTTCAGGTTCTGATATTTCCATTTGATTGCAAATTATTGTAATTCTTTTGTTCTAAAACAAATTACCTTACGAAGCTTATCATGCATTTAATACAAAATTTTGGTTTCCGGTGTTAAAACAAATAGGTTTCAAGAGGCAATCATTAAAATGAATCTGTTGGTATCTTATAACGTCATTGTCATGTTTTTGTTCACACTTTTCTTACATGACACTTCAACAACCCTGTTTAAACATTCAGAATGAATATTTGGTATGTAAACAATTGCTTGTAACAATGGCATACAGACTGTGGCCAGTGGATGGCACTGTGAAATAAGTTGGTAAATTCTCTTTCTTAATTTTTTTGCCATGAAAAAATAACTTTCAACTGACCAAAAAATAGCCCTGGACTTTTGATGGGGGTTTTCTGCTAAGAGATGATTCAAAGGTCATTGCAGAAATGGCCAAAAACAATAGTTTACTCTATTTTTTCAGTTAATTTGGGAGATAATGGCAAGTCACCTAAGCTATCTTTTGTTTAGAAGGAACTACAGTAAAATACATTTATTGAGTGCGTATAGCAAAGAAAAGAAATGAAATGAAGTGAACCCATTCACCAAACCTTACCAGTGCCGTCGTCACTACAAATACATCTGTTTCATTGAACAGAATTGATATCAATATGAATCATAATTTACATAATCGTCAACAACCAGTAACATGTGGACAATGTTATAAGGCAGCCATGTACAATCACAATACAAGATTCAACTATATCAGTAATGATGGAGGTTTTTTTTTGAGTCATGGAGCCATAGTCATAGAGTCATACAGACCTTTCAGTTCATCCAGTCCATACCAAACATAATCCCAAACTAAACTAGTCCCACCTGTATGCTCCTGGCCCATATGCCTCCAAACTTTTCCTATTCATGTACTTATCCAAATGTATTTTAAATGCTGTAATTGTGCCACATTCACCACTTCCTCATGAAGTTCATTCCACACCCAAACTACCCTCTGTGTAAAAACATTTATCCCTTGTCCTTTTTAAATCTCTCTAATGCCCTCTAGTCTTCAGATCCCTCATCCTAAGGAAAAGACACCTACCATTAAACTTAATGATAACCTTCATGATATTATAAACTTCTCAACCTCCTACACTCCAGTGAAAAAAGTCCCAGCATATCCAGCCTTTCTTTATAACTCATACCATGGACCAACGCCATGCCATCCCACCCCATGCCATTCTGTTGTCAGCAGAATGGAGCGGTATTCTGTGTGCACATAAACAAGCTTACATTGTTGACCTTCCACTGCAAATATTTAATACAAAGGGATGTGAAATTTCCCTTTCAATGTGATCACATGCCTGAGGCCAGCTTGAGCCAGCTGGGCTGATGCTGATGAGCCAACACAGTTTGGGACATTGCAAAAGGTGTGGCACCACTACTTCAATAATAGTTTCCGTCTGGGCAGAATTGCCCTTGTACTAATGGATCAATGTAACAGCATGCATCCGTATAACATCTTTACCACTGGAACATTCCAGTACATAGGTGAAAATGACTAGTGCAGATGCTGGAGATTAGTGTCAAGAGTGTGGTGCTGGAAAAGCACAGCAAGTCAGACAGCATCCAAGGAGCAGAAAAATCGACGTTTCAGACAAAATTCCTGAAGAAGGGCTTCTCGGATGCTGCCTGATCTGCTGTGCTTTTCCAGCACCACATTCTTGATTCCAGTACGTAGAGCCATTTCAAAACTGAAAGCTGTTGAAACTCAAAAGGCAATTTGGCAGCAGAAACAATTCTGGGGTTTTAAACATGGGATGGGCTCCCTTTAAAGCAAGGGTGATATGCAGGTTCAATGGAGTTTTATCTCTTGCAGCAAAGTGCTTGTAATATTTTTCACCTACGTTCGCCCACGTAATACCCCAGTGACGGATCAGTACTTACATTCTGCAGTACAGTCTGTAAAAAGCGGAACCAAAAGAGGAACATTGTCAACATGTTCCAGGTGTGGCCGAATGTTCTCAATTCCCCTGGGTAATTTAGCCTGTGAAACAAATGGCAGATTATATTTACAGCAAGCCCTGCAACCCTCATTATAATTGAAAAATAACATTGCCACCTAATGGTATATTATCATTGTTTTGAAATACATGGAAATCTTGAGATCTCACTGGGAATTAATATAGAGCATTCCAGATATCGATATCATGGGGAGGCAGAGGTGGTGGGTGTGGGGGTGGGGGGGTAGGGGTGGGGCTGCTGCTGATGAATAATGGGGGGAATGTAAACCTGTAATCCCTATTTTCTCATCCTCCTGAAAGGGACTGCCTTACAGTCTCCAAATAATCTTTGGTTCCAAGGCTAGGCATCTGAATTCACCTTTGTAGAATGACCACTTGGCTAAGACAGTATGAAGCAATCAGAGCATTCAAGACCATCCACTAATCTTCAGCTACTGGTTGAAAAAGCAAAAACAAAAAATTGGATTGGGAGTGGGCAATGGCGGCACGGTGGCACAGTGGTTAGCACTGCTACCCCACAGCGCCAGAGACCCAGGTTCAATTCCCGCCTCAGGCAATTGACTGTGTGGAGTTTGCACGTTCTCCCCATGTCTGCGTGGGTTTCCTCCGGGTGCTCTGGTTTCCTCCCACAGTCCAAAGATGTGCGGGTCAGGTGAATTGGCCATGCTAAATTGCCCGTAGTGTTAAGTTAGGGGTATGGTTGGGTTGCGCTTCGGCGGGTCAGTGTGGACTTGTTGGGCTGAAGGGCCTGTTTCCACACTGTAAGTAATCTAATCTAATCTAAACCTTCTCTACCATTCAGTAGGATCATGGCTGATCTTCAATTTCAACTTTATTTTTCTACTCTCTTTCCAGATCCTTTGATTCCCTTGCTGCCCAGTAAATAAGATTAGAACACCAGCTGGGGTCTTACAATCATCAATCAATTCACCATCATCTTTACTTTAATAGAAGAGTTCTAATTCTTCAGGAGCTGAGGTTTGAACTTTAATTCTCTGGGCTATTAGAACCATGATATGGGCAGAACCACTACTGTGCTCATCTAGAGACAATGGAGGTTAGAATGATGGACAAAAATTGAACATGTACAACAAAAAGGATTAAACAACGTGACACTAGCACAACCCTGAAGACAAATTCCTCCAACAGCTTTCAAAATATATTGTACTGATATTGTAGCACAGACGAAAAAAGAACACCATGATATTTATGCACCATTTTATCCCAAGATGTAATTGATTAAAGTCATCACACACAAATATTTAGTACATCAGACATACCCGGTTGAGATCCTCCATAAAGCTGCATGTATTACTGCCTGGTGTCCTTTCCCCATCTGTTTCTGGTAGATTCCCATCTTCTCTCATCAGTCTTTGAATCTCAGAATCTAAAAGAACTAGACAAGTTTTAGGATGCATGATTGAAACCACTATCTTCACAAGTTTGTAAAAATGCTACTTTCTGCCTAATTCCCTGAAAAATCAATAGCCTTGAAATTCTGTGGGACGTCTGCTTCACCCCCACAATGGCTCCAGGGGAAGATTCTTAGAAAGCCAAGAGAAACCATACACAAACATTTTCATGTTTGTTGATAACATGTAACTTTACCTCACCACCACCATTTCTAGGGACTACTCCAGTCCCACTAAATTGTCACATTGTTTGTCTGACATCCAGCAATGGATGAACAGAAATGCTTTCCAATTAAATATTGGGAAGTCTTTGTCTTCGATCTCCACCACAAATATTGTTCCCCAGCCACTATTTCTGTCCCTGGGAACCATCTAGGCTGAACTAGATACTTCAAAAACTTCAAATTTGACACTTTCAACTATGTTGATACATTATCACTAAGACAATCTATTTCTACTTCCTTAACATTGGCTGACTCGATCTATACCTCAACTCACCTGCTATTGAAACTTTCATCCCCACCTTTGCTGCCTCTAGACTAAACTATTCCAACTCCAGCATCTATTGTCCATAAACTAATGTAATCCAAAACGTGTCACATATTGAACTTGTGCTATCTATCGTTCCTACACTAAGGACCTATGTTTGTACCTACTTAAGCAAAGACTCGATTTTGTAATTCTCATTCTTGATTTCAAAATCTTCCATAGCCTCACTATTTCCAGTTACTGAAATCTTTTCCAACCCCATTATCTTCGAGAGCACCCACATGTTTCAATTCTAGCCTCTTGAGCAACTCCAATTTTAATCACTCAATGTTCAGAGATTATGCCTTGCTTAATTCCCTCCTTAAATCTTTCCTCATTTGCGATGCTCCTGAAAGTCCACTTCTTTAACAACAATATCTCCTTATATAGCTTGGTGACAAATTTTGTTTGATTTTGCTTCTGTAATCCAAGTTGAAGCATTGCTGTAATTATTGTTTCTGACAGACTCCTGACAGAATTACAATAAAAGACAAGTTGTGTGAGCCTACAAGATTTCAGAGTCAGTATAATGCTGTGTTCTTTCTCCCTGCCTATTTATTTTTCAGTGCATTTCTACTTCAGTGAGTTTCTTTTAGGTATTCAAATGCTGAATTACAATTCATGTCATGAAGCAAATGCATGTGTAAAGAGAGATTGATGAAGAAGAGTGGAGAAGGAAAAAGAGGAAGGAGAGAGAAAGAGGGTAAAGGAGAGGAGTTGAATGGAGGAAGAAATGAGTTGCAGAGGAAGAGAAGGGACAGAGAAGAAGGAGAGACTGGTGATAGGGGAGGGATAAACAGACTAACTTCTGGTTACCTGACCAGGTTGACCCAACTAACCATCTTATTTGCCTGCCTACTCCCTAACAATCCTCCTGACTCAGCATGATTAGACCTGACTAGACTCGGACCGAAGGGTCTATTTCCATGCTGTACATCTCTAGCAACAGAGCCCTCCCCGTCCAAAACAACAGGAAATCTCCCCCAAACACCACGACTAACCACTGTCCCCAAGGTCTGAAGGCCCACTCACAAAACCTACTCACTCACCCACCTATCCACTTACCCAATCTAGCTACCTCATTCAACTATCTACTTACCCACTGTAGCAACTTACTGACTTTCACACATGCCGACCTCACACATTCACACACTTACCTATTTTGTCACCGATTCACAGACATTCAAACTGGACTTCTAAACTCACCATAGAATGGCTGATTCTATAAAAAGCCAATCTCCTGTCTATTGCTTAACACTACTCTGCCACAGCTGAGTTTTCTGAGGGAGGCTCTGCCGATATTTCTGTGAGTGGGGATTAGAAGTCTCGCTTTGTGGGAATTTATGAGTACACCAGTAATCCGCTTATCATTGCTGCTGTTTAGAAGATTTGTGTTCATGTATTTTAATTTAATTTGTTTTTTTTATTGTCACATGTACTTAGGTACTGTGAAAAGTTTTATTTTGCGTGCAGTACCGTCACAAAATTAGAAAGTACACAAAGAGCGTGATAACATATAATAGATAAAACAATAATAGACAAGTCTCATGTAAATGACAGGGTATGTACTATAAATTTTTTTTTTAAATCCCAAATGCTCCTTATTGCTGTGAAAAATGACAATTAGAATGGAGAATGTGCTCATACGGAAAAAGCATCAATAAATCGACATAGAGACTCATGTGAGTAGTACCATATCATTTGACAACTTAAAATACATTTAGTTTGAAATTACATTGTAAAATCTCATATCACTAGTATACACTAAGGCAAACTTGTAAAGTAAGATTGTTAACTGACATTTATAAACAGAAATACCTTAAGCAGTACAGTAAAACATGGGATCAAATTGCAATACTTGAAAATTCTGTCAGATAATTAATTCTTTATTGACAGCCAGTGCTTAGAATGCACTCAGGAAAGCTCTTTCACAATATGGAATTAAATAGGGCTTCATTTTTGAATCACGTCTTTGTCAAAATTTCAACAAAACTTTGGAAAAGAGGCATATAACCTTGTTGTTCTGCAATATTTTGGGAAGTGGGCATCAGATGATCTGGTTCTATAACAAAACTATTCGATTGCAATGAGATGTGACAATTCCAGCCAGTTTCCAGGCCCATCTTCTCAGCAAATTCCTACAAAAACATAAAATGTAAACGTTTCAACATTCTGGTATAAACAGACAATTTTGGTAAGTTTTTTTTGTCATTAACAATGTCCAAACTGGTGAGGAGGTGGCTGCGTATCAGCATGCAGTAATCTGCCCAATTCCACAATGTACCAGCAGAGGGTTGTGAGGTCAGAGCATTTCTCAACACACAGAGTAGAAACTCTCAAACGCTTTGAAAGAAAGAAACATGCAGATTCTTTGACAAATGGTGCAGTACTTTATAAAAATGTGCATGTTAATCCTTCCAGTACTGAAATTCTATTGATGTGTCTGAGGCAAATAGTAGAGATGCATTTGAGGAGAAGCTGGATAAATGTAAGAAGGATACACTGATTGAATGAGGTGAAATCAGATGGAAAGTAGCCCATGTGGAGTATGAATACTGGCATAGAACTGCTAACCTGAATGACTAGTTCCTGGGCTGTAAGTTCCTAAATGATTCTATAAAGATAGGTGTTTTCTAGAATATGTGAAATTAACACTGATTCCATTTCGCTACATTGAATAATTTTTAGAATGTGAAAAAGGACACTTTCAAGCTTGATTATCTTAATAATCATTTTGCATAAACTAGGCATGCAGAATCATAAACTTAAACAAGGGGCATCAACAAGCTGTAGGAAATTCCTTCCCATTTAGCCCATGCTCTGTGCAATAGGCCAATTTCCAACTGAACTCAATGTCTGCATTGAAAACAGGAATTGCTGGAGGAACGCAGCAGATTTGGCAGCATCTGTGGAGAAAAATCAGAGTTAACATTTCGAGTCCAGTGAACATTCTTCAGAATGTCTGCATAGTCAGTGTTGTACATTGCTTGCATGAGCTTCATTTTATTATTTAGATATACATATTACAGAGGAGGAGGTGCTGGATGTCTTGAAACGCATAAACGTGGATAACTCCCCAGGATCTGATCAGGTGTACCCTAAAACTCTGTGGGAAGCTAGGGATGTTAATGCTGGGCCCATTGCTGAGATATTTGTATTATTGATAGTCACAGGTGAAGTGCTGGAAGACTGGAGGTTGAATAACGTGGTACCACTATTTAAGAAAGGTGGTAAGGATAAGCCAGGGAACTATAGACCAGTGAGCCTGACATCGGTGGTGGGCAAGTTGTTGGAAGGAATCCTGAGGGGTGGGATTTACGTTTATTTAGAAAAGCAAGTATTGATTAGGGATAGTAAGCATGGCTTTGTGCATAGGAAATCATGGCTTATGAATTTGATAAGAGTTTTTCTGAAGAAGTAACAAAGAAGATTGATAAGGGCAGAGTGGTGGACATGACCTATATGGAGTAAAAAGTGAGGTCTGCAGATGCTGGCGATCAGAGCTGAAAATGTGTTGCTGGTTAAAGCACAGCAGGTTAGGCAGCATCCAAGGAACAGGAAATTTTACGTTTCGGGCCAGAGCCAGTGATTCCTGATGAAGGGCTCTGGCCCGAAATGTCGAATTTCCTGTTCCTTGGATGCTGCCTAACCTGCTATGCTTTAACCAGCAACACATGACCTATATGGACTTTGGTAAGGCAGTTAACAAGGTTCCCCATGGGAAAAAACAGGATAACAAGGTTAGATCTCATGGAATACAGGGAGAACTAGCCATTTTGTTACAGAACTGGTTCGAAGGTAGAAGACAGAGGGTGGTCGTGGAGGGTTGTTTTTCAGAGGAGAGGCCTGTTACCAGTGGAGTGCCACAAAGATTGGTGCTGGGTTCACTACTTTTCGTCATTTATGTAAATAATTTGGATGTGAACATAGGAAGTATAGTTAGTAAGTTGGCAGATGACACTAAAATTGGAGGTGTAGTGGACAGTGAAGAAGGTTACTTCTGAATACATTGGCATCTTGATCAGATGGGCCAATGGGCCAAGGAGTGGCAGATGGAGTTTAATTTAGATAAATGCAAAGCGCTGCATTTTGGAAAAATAAATTTTAGCAGGACTTATATATTTAATGATAAGGTCCTAGGGAGTGTTGCTGAACAAAGAGACCTTGGAGTCCAGGTTCATAGCTCCTTGAAGGTAGAGACACAGGTAGAAAGGATAGTGAAGAAGGCATTTACTATGTTTTCCTTTATTGGTCAGAGTATTGAGTACAGGAGTTGGGAGGTCATGCTGCGGCTGTACATGAGATTGGGTAGGCCACTTTTGGAATATTGTGTGCAATTTTGGTCTCCTTCCTAGTGGAAGGATGTTGTGAAACTTGAAAGGGTTCAGAAAAGATTTACAAGCATGTTGCCAGGGTTGCAGGATTTGAGCTAGAGGGAGAGGCTGAATAGGCTAGGGCTGTTTTTCCTGGAGCTTCAGAGGCTGAGAGGTGATCTTATAAAATCATGAGGGATGTGGATTGGATAAATAGACAAAGTGTCTTCCCTAGGGTGGGAGAGTCCAGAACTAAAGGGTATAGGCTTAGGTTGAGAGGGGAAAAGATAAAAAAAAGGATCAAAGGGGCAACGTTTTCACACAGAGAATCGTGCATGTATGGAACGAGCTGCCAGAGGAAGTGGTGATAGCTGGTCCAATTGCAGCATTTAAAAGGCATCTGGATGTGTGCGAATAGGAAAGGTTTAGAGGAATATGGGCCAAGTGCTGGTAAATGGGACTAGATTAGGTTAGGATATCTGGTTGGCATGGACGTGTTGAACTGAAGGGTCTGTTTCCGTGCTGTACATTTCTGGTGATTCTATGATTATTTCTCAGTGTTGATAACAGGATAGCAACCATCACTCAACTAGATTGGGTGTTAAGAATAACCCCACATACAAAGGAGCCTGTAAAAGCATTATCATAAAAACCATATATTGTGTTTTTTTTATAACCATAATGTGAACCAGGATCATACTGCAGTGGTCATTTCAGTGCTAACACCACATTAAGGAAATCTGAGATCAAAAATCTGTCACATTTAATGGGGCAATTAAGAAAAGAAGGTAATGGACCATCATGAAGCATTGCCTTCACAGTGAGGGGAAATTTGTATTGCTTACTATTCATAGTAAGACTGCAAACATGTTCTTAATATATAACAGAAAGAAAAGATCTTCATTCACGACTTTCTGTTTATTGCAAAAATCATTATCAGTGTTCCAAAGTCAAGGCTAAACATTTTTCTGTTGATATTTTGAAAATAACTTCTTCTTTTGCTTGCATTCAACATAGAAAATGGTGTCCCCATATGAAAAAAATGCAATGATTATACTCAATACTTAAATTAGTAATCATTTATAACTTTGAGCGTATTACCTTGCTTTTTAGCTCATTTTCCAAGGAAAAGTAAACAAATCGGATACAAGTGTTATCTAAGCCATCTATCAGATGGACCATGTCTAGTCTGGCTTGGTATTGGGAAGATATGAGACCAAGTAAGATCTGATTGTCAAGAGGGTGCAAATTATCTTCCTGATCAAAAGTTAATTCTGAAATATAAGCAAAAATGATGTAATTATCGTTAATAAAAGACCCATGGATATCACCAATTAGGTAGTAAAATCAATAAATCAATGTTTATTTAATAAAGCATTTTGCTAAACATTTTTGCATAAACATTTAGATCCACAACAATTATTTAAGTTTTTTCATTCACTCAAATATGCATGATTATTCAAGAAACATCGATGGGTTCCTTCACTACATCTCTGCAAAGCTTTCTTTTTTACATTGAGATTGTGGCCCAGATTTTGCAGAGATGATGATAGTGAAAATATCAGCATTCACCATCATTACTCCAATGTAACTGGCAGTTATTTCTGGAGTCCACACATGTACAGAGTAAAGATGGAAATTCAGACGTTGCTGTCAATTATTATACATTTCCTCAGAGGATGTGCTGTTGAGATTCCTGCTGACAGCAGTCAATGATAAACTTTGAAATCATGACTTGTGCTCTGTCAATGTTGGTCTCGTAAAAATCCTTGAAAAACATCCACCTTGTTGAAGAGGGGTCACTGTATTTGTAATGGGGTATTATTTTGATAATTACAGCTGACTACCCTCACTGAGCTAATTTCATATTTGTAGAATTTAAATCTCCCCTTCATGGCAAAAAAAATTGCCTCATCTTCAAATTGTTTCATGAAACAATATGTTGTCTACCAATGACTAGCTTCTAACTTAATCCAGTCAATAATTATTTATTTTACTGAAGTCTTTGAGTGATTATATGTTTTTAATTTCCTGGTGTACTGGCTATGAAAATACTGCAGTATAATTGGTTGCTTACCATACGCATAGCTACTGTATGCCAAAAACTGAAATAAACTAGCCTTTTAAGTACAGTGGCTACAAGAATAGTTCAGTGTATAGTAATTCTACAGTAAGTAACTTACCTCCTGACTCTGTAGTGTTTGTTCACCACCTATAAGGCACTCATAAAGTGTGTGATGGAATATTCTTCACTTACCTGGATGTGTGCAGTTCCATCAACACTCATGAATTTCAAAATTCTTAAGACAAAATAGCTCACTTAATTGAAATGTGGTGAAACATGAAAAGCTCCAGAAAAGATTTACAAGGATGTTGCCAGGTTTGGACGGTTTGAGGTTTTATAGGGAGAGGCTGGGGCTGTTTTCCCTGGAGTGTCAGAGGCTGAGGGATGACCTTATAGAGGTTTATAAAATTATGAGGGGCATGGGTAGGGTAAATAGACAAGGTCTTTTCCCTGAGGTGGGAGTGGGGTGGAGTGGGTGTCCAGAACTGGAGCGCATAGGTTTATGGTGAGAGGGGAAAGATATAAAAGGGACCTAAGGGGCAACATTTTCACACAGAGGGTAGTGCATGTATGGAATGAACTGCCAGAGGAAGTAGTGGAGGCTGGTACAATTACAATACTTAAAAGGCATCTGGATGGATATATGAATAGGAAGAGTTTAGAGGGAGATGGGTCAAATGCTGGCAAATTGGACAAGATTAATTCAGGTTATCTGGATAGGATGGACGAGTTGGGCTGAAGGGTCGGTTTCCGTGCTGTGCAACTCTATGACTATGATTGGCACCCCAAACACAGCTTTCAATATTCATTCTCTCTCCGACTGACTCATAGTGGCAGCAGGGTGTACCATCTGCAAGTTGCACCATAGTGACTCAACAAAAATTTATTCACATTATGTTCCATCTGCCTTACTCTCGACAACTCACTCAGCCTGTCTAAATCCCCTGAAGCCTCATTGCTTCTTTCTCACAACTCACATTCCTGCCAAATTTTGGATCATTTGCAAAGTTGGAAATAATCCAATTGGCCCACACATCCAAATCATTGATACTGATTGTGAATAGCTGGGGCCCAAACACTGATCCTTGTGGTTTCTGAAAGGAATGCCATCTCACAGTAATCGCTAGTCCTTCCATGAGATCATAAGACATAGGAGAAGCAATTAGGCAATTCAGCCGATCGAGTCTCCTCCACCATTCAAACAAAGCTAATAAATTTCTCAACACCATTCTCCCACTTTCTCCCTGTAACATTTTATCCCCTTGATACTCAAGAACCTATCCATCTCTGTCTTAAGTATACTTAATGACCTGGCCTCCCCAGTTTTCTGTGGCAATGAGTTCCATAGATTCACCACTCTCTAGCTGAAGAAGTTTCTCCTTATCTCTGTTCTAAAAAGTCTTCCCTTTACTCTAAGGCTGTGCCCTTGGGTCCTAGTCTCTCCTCCCAATGGAAACATTTTCCAAACATACTCTGGAGAAAGTGAGGACTGCAGATGCTGGAGATCAGAGTCAAAAGATGTGGTGCTGGAAAAGCACAGCCGGTCAGGTGACATCCAAGGAGGAGAGTCAACGTCATGCATGAAACGTTGACTGTCCTGCTGTTCAGATGCTGCCTGACTGTAGATGTAGATCTCCAACATCTACTCTGTCCATGCCATTCAGGCTTCTGTATGTTACAATTAGATTCCCCCTCATCCTTCTAAATTCCATCGAGTATAGACCTAGAATCCTCAAACATTGCTCATATGCTAAGCTTTTCATTCCTGGGACCTCCTCTGAACCTGCACCAGGCCCAGTACATCCTTCCTCAGATGTGGGGCTCAAAACTGCACACAATTCTCCAAATTTGGTCTGGCCACAGCCTTATAGAGCCTTAGAAGTATATCCCTGCTTTTATATTCAAGGCCTGTCAAAATAAATGCCGTAATTACATTTGCCTTTCTGAGTAGCTTTCTTCAAGGTCAGCAGTAAACACTATTTAAACACTGTTAAGCATCTGAGTGAAAGTTTATATTTACATCATGTTATCTGTCCCATATTCAGCATTTCCGGGATAGGATTTCAAGTTTATGATTCAAAGTCAGATGGGGTCATTACCCAAAAGTGTGGCAGAAACAAATGCTAGTGATTTTCCCCAGATTGGCTAACTAGTGGCCAGAAGATGAACTTGCCAATCCATTAAAAATGGCTTGCCATCTCCCAAAGTTGAAGGTTAAATAAGAGCTTATTTAGTTTGGGAGGAGCAGCCCTCTGCAGTTTGTGTTGGAGAGAGAACAGAAGGTGCCTTCATTTTATGGCAGACATTCCCCAAACTTTTAAAGAGTTTAAGTTAAGAACTGACCTCAGCACTCAGGCAATTCTTGTGGAAGGGAATTCTCTGACACCAGACAGGTGGGGAAGGCCTCTTAGCCTGCCTGGAGTGCCGGCCCCAAGACTGTCACTGAGATTTCTGTAAATGCAAAATGGCCTTATCCCAGGTTGACTGGAAATTTCAATCGAAACTGTACACCTCCATCCCCCATCACGCCCTGTACACCTCCATCCCCCATCACGCATCCAGTCCCTGTACACCTCCATCCCCCATCACGAAGGACTCAAAGCCCTCCGCTTCTTCCTTTCCCGCCGCACCAACCAGTACCCTTCCACTGACACCCTCCTTCCACTGACTGAACTGGTCTTCACCCTGAATAACTTCTCTTTCCAATACTCCCACTTCCTCCAAACTAAAGGAGTTGCCATGGGCACCCACATGGGCCCCAGCAATGCCTGTCTTTTTGTAGGATATGTGGAACAGTCCATCTTCTGCAACTACACTGGCACCACACCCCACCTTTTCCTCCACTACATCGATGACTGTATCGGCACTGCCTCGTGCTCCCACGAGGAGGTCGAACAGTTCATCAACTTTACCAACACCTTCCATCCCGACCTCAAATTCACCTGGACTGTCTCAGACTCCTCCCTCCCCTTCCTAGACCTTTCCATTTCTATCTTGGGCGACCGACTCAACACAGACATCTACTATAAACTGACTGACTCCCACAGCTACCTGGACTACACCTCCTCCCACCCTGCCCCCTGTAAAAACTCCATCCCATATTCCCAATTCCTTCGTCTCCGCTGCATCTGCTCCCAGGAGGACCAGTTCCAATACCGTACAGCCCAGATGGCCTCCTTCTTCAAGGACCGCAGATTCCCCCAGACGTGATCGACGATGCCCTCCACCGCATCTCCTCCACTTCCCGCTCCTCCACCCTTGAGCCCCGCCCCTCCAACCGCCACCAAGACAGAACCCCACTGGTCCTCACCTACCACCCCACCAACCTCTGTATACAGCGTCATTTCCGCCAACTCCAAACGGACCCCACCACCAGGGATATATTTCCCTCCCCTCCCCTATCAGCGTTCCGCAAAGACCACTCCCTTCATGACTCCCTCGTCAGGTCCACACCCCCCACCAACCCAACCTCCACTCCCGGCACCTTCCCCTGCAACCACAGGAAATGCAAAACTTGCGCCCACACCTCCTCCCTTACCTCTCTCCAAGGCCCCAAGGGATCCTTCCATATCCGCCACAAATTCACCTGCACCTCCACACACATCATCTATTGCATCCGCTGCACCCGATGTGGCCTCCTCTATATTGGGGAGACGGGCCGCCTACTTGCGGAACGCTTCAGGGAACACCTCTGGGACGCCCGGACCAACCAACCCAACCACCCTGTGGCTCAACACTTTAACTCTCCCTCCCACTTCACCGAAGACATGCAGGTCCTTGGACTCCTCCATCGCCAGAACATAACAACACGACGGTTGGAGGAAGAGCGCCTCATCTTCCGCCTGGGAACCCTCCAACCACAAGGGATGAACTCAGATTTCTCCAGTTTCCTCATTTCCCCTCCCCCCACCTTGTCTCAGTCGATTCCCTTGAACTCAGCACCGTCCTCCTAACCTGCAATCTTCTTCCTGACCTCTCCGCCCCCACCCCACTCCGGCCTATCACCCTCACCTTGACCTCCTTCCACCTATCACATTTCCATCGCTCCTCCCCCAAGTCCCTCCTCCCTACCTTTTATCTTAGCCTGCCTGGCACCCTCTCCTCATTCCTGATGAAGGGCTCTGGCCCGAAACGTCGAATTTCGTGTCCCTTGGATGCTGCCTGACCTGCTGTGCTTTAACCAGCAACACATTTTCAGCTCTGATCTCCAGCATCTGCAGGCCTCACTTTTTACTGGAAATTTCAATTGACTGCCAACAATAGGCCTCAATAAACTATTATCTTCTCTTTATTGCCTACCTTCTGCTGGCTGATTCCTCCCCCGGGAAAATAACTCAGGGACAGAATAGCTGGCAGTGATTTTTGTGTATGTCCCCCTCTGCATTTGCACCTGTATAATGATGGAAATCTATCCTTTGAGTTAGTTCTGTTCAGCCCACTGTGACTTTTTCACTCTTGCTTTTACTGTGTAAAAAGGATACATTTGTCAGTCCCAAGAGAGAGGGGCAAGTGCTCATTACTGCCCTCAGTTACTCCAGAATGAAGATATTGGAAAGCCTTCCCCAATGACACAGTGACTACTACCATTCCTGTTCTGGTGATTCCTGACAGCAATGTTGGCACAGGAAGATGAAATACAGGGGGTTTCTAGGCCCTGACTCCCTTTCATCATTTATATACAATGGGACAGTCAGTCAGATAAAAATAAAGATCACACTAGATTCTAGACAGTTGGAATTCTCTACCTTCTTTGTTCCACGTTGCCACCATTATCCCAACAACTGTCTGATGCACTAGTGGAGGTCAATCCCCAGCATGATCCGCTATTTATAGAAAAGGGCCAAGTGAAACAAGGTGCCTAAACATTCCCTCTAAACATTTCCACCTCTGAATCCTGTGATGGCAAGCTGGAGTCGAACCCACATTGTATAATCACCCACATGTTTGTCACAGCACGTTTCCTGGAAGCAAAATGTTCCAGAATACTAAATTTGAGTATTTTTGATCTGGGTAGGTTATTTCCTAATTTTTGACGCACAAGAATCAACTGTAACAAACCTTCCAGGTCCAGTGCTGCTGAGGTATCTGCTTGGCTGTAGCTTTTAGTTTTCAAAGATACTTGGGGACACATCTCATCACTGGACTGCAAGGTATGGAACACTGGCTTATAAGATAAGGCAATGCACTCTCCTGTCAGACAGGCACGTTGATAAAAATCAAAGATCTTCTTTCTGCAAAAGCAAATATTTGCAAAGAAAAATAAATTGAAAATGATTAAATATTAAAACTCTGATATTTTAGTATAGGGAACAGACTCACTGGTGGTACAGAGTTTGGTCTGTGATGGATTTTATGATGGGAGGTTGTGATTATGTGGTGGAAAATAGATGGCAAAAGCGCAACAGAGAAGTATGCACAACACCTTGATACTGCTGAGGTGCAGGGAGTTGCACAAAAAGAAGGGGAACCTGCTGAAAGTTGGTTGTTACCCTTTAGTGAGAGTACAAAGGCCAAGTGTCTCCTTGAGAGAGTTCAGTGACTAAGTCAGTGCAATCCTCCAGGCCCCAAAAGGGAGATTTGACTTAGTGTCTGGAACTAGGGAGTGCACATCCTCACTTGTGTGAGCATTCACAGGAATTGTTGGCCAGAAGAAACGTTACTGTTTCAAGTGGACAATCATTACCTTTTAGCACATGGTTTTACTGCTGTGCCCAACCTGCAGGTGAAGCTAAAAGCATTCAATCAGGACACAGTACACATGTTAACATATGGACCTGCAAGTTCAATATCAGCAGAAACACAATCCTATTTAAGAATACTACAGTTTAAAGCACTAGATTAATGGGTCCTGAAGAATAGGAAGAAACATAGGAACTTGAGTACACCATTGAACAACTGAGTCTGCTCTGCCATTGAATTTGATCATGTCTAATCCAGATCAAAGATCAACTTACCTGCCTTGATAACTTTGAATACCCCTTACAATCTCAATTCAACATTTTCATATTAGCACTAGCCTCAATAATTCCTCATCAAAGGCTTGCACTTTTAACTTATTCCTTTATCTTCCGAGTGACTTTAATATTAACTATTAACTTATTTCTTTATTTTTCTATGAAATAATGCTTAACTTTTTAAGTCTTGTTTCTCTGATTACTTTGTACCTAAATTTTTCTGTACCTAGGTATTTGGGGAAGTAAGATGGTACTTTGGTACCTAAAATGGCACCTTGTGTGGCTACGTTATACATTTTCATTGTACCCCTGTACTTCTGTACTTTAGTACACATGACAATAAAATCTGAATCTGAATCTAAATCTTTTGAGGAGAGAGAATTCTAGATTTTCCCATCCTTTTTGTGAAGAAATATTTCCTGACATTATCCTGAATGGCCTAGACCTAATTTTAAGGATATCCTCCCTTGATATAGACTGTCACCACCAGAGAAAGAAGCTGCTATCTATCTACCCTGAGATGTCCATGAAATGTCTGATGTACAAAAGTACCTGAAAGTTTATCAATGTAAAGGTCGTGTTGTTACCTGGAGCACCGAGAAAGTGGACAAATATCATTTCCATCCCAGAATTCACTGCAAGCATCTAAGATCATGTCAGCAGACCCATAGGAGAATAGCTGCATTTCTTCTGTCAATAAAAAATAGCATTCATTTAAGATCATATCAGAAAAACTCACTCAAATCATTGTCTAACTGTAATATGTGCAGTGACAGAAAAGTAAAGACAGTCTTTCCAATTTACATTTTCTCAAACAATTGCTGTTGCTTATGTGAAGGAAATTCGCACTCTCATCCCCCAATTAAAGCTATGCAATTTCCTGAGAGAAGCAAATATATAGATAAAACTGTATGTGAGAATATGTCATACGTGTGTGTGAGTGAGAGTGTGTGGTGAGAGTTTGCCTATGAACAGGGGTTTGTACAAATGGGCATGCATTTCATGCATGCCAGCATGTGAATAGGAGCATGAGATTGTCTCTCTCTAGTTGTGTCTACACGACCTAGCTATAGAAGATTCCTAAGGAATGAGGAAGTAATAATCTTGATTTGATTTGATTTGATTTATTGGAGTCACATGTACCTAAGTACAGTGAAAAGTATTGTTTTGCGATCAGTACAGGCAGACACGATACACCTTAACAACCATCTGCACAGCAGGTTTGGTAAGAGAAATTTGGAGGAATCTCTTCCCGTGGAAATTACCTATCCCCAGATAATGTTCCGTAGAATCTAGCCCATTCAGAAATAGGTTCAGAATGGAGATAAAATTTTGCTTGTTGGTTTGGGATCCTGACATCAGAGTCAAAAGTAAACGACAATCTCACACTTTGGACCAATAGCATACTCTCCAGATGGAATGCAATAAATCCTAAAGTTAAGGTAAGAGATAGGTAGATAGAGAGAGAGAGAGAGAGAGCTGGTGCCTCCATTTTGAAGCAACCCCTCCTCTCATTTTAATACTTTTAAAATCACTGAAATAACATGAGTGAGCAGGCCACATTATTGAAGGATGGGAGAAGGAAATATCCCTACAAGAGCTGAAGCCAACAAGGCAAGAGGGCCCCAAAGCCTGTCATGGTTCTGGCTCCTTGCTTTTCCAACAGGAGGCTGCCTTCAACGGTCTGAAAGCTAACTGGTAAATTAAGGTGCGAGGTCTGACTGAACAAGCTCAGTGCCATCATCACAAGAATGGTCATTGTTGCTGCAGGCCTCTATGATCCAAGGAATGATCATAAAGGAGCCCCACATAACCTGGTGAGAGAATTTCAGATTTCATTGGGTTATCTGCCCACATCAACAGGTCCTCCCAACATGGCCAAAATGCATGCACAGTTGGGAATTGTAGTGATTGGCTAGATCACGTCAAGTATGAGATCCCTGATTGGAGTTGTTAACCTGGGTCCAGGTCCCACAACCCCACACCACCCATTTCTACCTCCTGCCCAAAATCCACAAACCTGACTGTCCCAGCTTACCCATTGTCTCAGCCTGCTCCTGCCCCACCGAACTCACCTCTGCATACCTCGACACGGTCCTGTCCCCCTTAATCCAAGAGCTCCCCACGTACGTTCGGGACACCACCCATGCCCTCCACCTCCTCCATGATTTTCGCTTCCCCGGTCCCCAACACCTTATCTTCACCATGGACATCCAGTCCCTGTACACCTCCATCCCCCATCACGAAGGACTCAAAGCACTCTGCTTCTTCCTTTCCCGCCGTACCAAACAGTACCCTTCCACTGACACCTTCCTTCGACTGACTGAACTGGTCCTCACCCTGAACAACTTCTCTTTCCAATCCTCCCACTTCCTCCAAACCAAAGGAGTAGCCATGGGCACCCGCATGAGCCCCAGCTATGCCTGCCTCTTCATAGGATATGTGGAACAGTCCATCTTCCACAGATACACTGGCACCACCCCCCACGTTTTCCTCCGCTACATCGATGACTGTATTGGCACTGCCTTGTGCTCCCACGAGGAGGTTAAACAGTTTATCCACTTTACCAACACCTTCCACCCCGACCTCAGATTTACCTGGACCGTCTCAGACTCCTCCCTGCTCTTCCTAGATCTCTTCATTTCTGTCTCGGGCAACCGAATCAACAGGGACATTTACTATAAACCGACCGACTCCCACAGCTACCTAGACTACACCTCCTCCCACCCTGCCCCCTGTAAAAACGCCATTCCATATTCCCAATTCCTTCGTCTCTGCCGCATCTGCTCCCAGGAAGACCAATTCTAATATCGAACAACCCAGATGGCCTCCTTCTTCAAAGACCACAATATCCCCCCCAGACGTCATCGGCGATGCCCTTCACCGCATCTCCTCCACTTCCCGCTCCTCCGCTCTGGATCCCCGCCCCTCCAATTGCCACCAGGACAGAACCCCACTGGTCCTCACCTACCACCCCACCAACCTCCATATACATTGTATCATCCGTTGTCATTTCCGCCACCACCAAACGGACCCCACCACCAGGGATATATTTCCCTCCCCTCCCCTATCAGTGTTCCACAAAGACCACTCCCTTTGTGACTCCGTCAGGTCCACACCCCTCACCAACCCAACCTCCACTCCCAGCACCTTCCCCTGCAACCGCAAGAAATGCAAAACTTGCGCCCACACCTCCTCCCTTACTTCCCTCCAAGGCCCCAAGGGATCCTTTCATATCTGCCACAAATTCACCTGCACCTCCACACACATCATTTACTGCATCCGCTGCACCTGATGTGGCCTCCTCTACATTGGGAAGACAGGCCGCCGACTTGCGGAACGTTTCAGAGAACACCTCTGGGACACCAGGACCAACCAACCCAACCACTCTGTGGCTCAACACTTCAACTCCCCCTCCCACTCCACCAAGGACATGCAGGTCCTTGGACTCCTCCATCGCCAGACCATAGCAACACAACGGCTGGAGAAAGAGCGCCTCATCTGCCGCCTAGGAACCCTCCAACCACAAGGGATGAACTCAGATTTCTCCACCCACCTTGTTTCAGTCCCAACCCTCGAACTCAGCACCACCTTCCTGACCTCTCCGCCCCCACCCCCACGCCGGCCTATCACCCACACCTTAACCTCCTTCCACCTACCGCATTTCCAACGCCCCTCCCCCAAGTCCCTCCTCCCTTTTATCTTAGCCCGCTCGGCACACTTTCTTCATTCCTGAAGAAGGGCTCATGCCCGAAATGTCGATTCTCCTGCTCCTTGGATGTTGCCTGACCTGCTGCGCTTTTCCAGCAACACATTTTCAGCTCAATCGGGGCTCTCATACTCAATGAGATCTACCTGGCCCTGTTCTAATCACAACAGGAATTGTTCACTTAAGTGGCTTGACTGTCCTCTCACAGGGTAAGGGAACTGTCTATATTGTCAAAATGGTATAGTAATATGTAGATTTTGGGCACTCTGCCATTTTTTCAGGTTTCTGGCCGCTCAGCTTACCCTCAGAGGGCCCAGAAAATTCTGGTCAAACACTCTCAATCATATGTGCACACATATAAGAATAGACCAATACAGTATCTGGAACAAATACATTTGGAGTCAGAATGGTTTTCCATGAAGGAAGGGATCTTTTTCAACTGAACCTTGTCATGAGCTAATGAAGAATGAAGAAAGCGTGCCAAGCGGGCTAAGATAAAAGGGAGGAGGGACTTGGGGAGGGGTGTTGGTATAGATATAAACATTGTTGAGGGCTCCTGGGCTGAGGTGGTAGTGACCTTACTTCAGAGCAGGAGGCATGGGTACAAGTCCCATCTGTTCCAGAGCTGTGTAATAATATCCTTGAACTGGTTAATTAGAAACATAAAGATCACAACTCTACAGCACTGATCATTTTGTCATGACTATCCTCATGAACAGCACTGATTAAAACCAATAACCACAGACTACACTATGTGGTTAACCAGTGGTCAATATATTCGCCATCATCTCACAATTAAAATAACGAACGTGAAATGAACAAATAAGATGAAATGAAAGACTAATAAATACCCCTTCCTGTTATCATAAAGGGAATGCATTCTCTGAAGGATTTAAGTTACACAGGAGCTATCATTTATTTGCAAATGTCTGAGAGGATCTCTTGAAAATATATCAAAGGGGAGGCTTTGTCCTGTCTATTTGTTGAGTTCTAACTTAACTGAGAACAGAGTAAATCTGGGGTAGTTATTCATACAGAGAAAGATAGCTGTCGATGCAGGCAGATTGCTTGTTGTGGTAGAAGCAACCTTGCAAGATACATGTTTAAATTGTCACATTGACAGAGAGCTCAAAGTGGGCAATTTGGCATGTCCAATTCATGTAACCTGCACATCTCTAACTCAAGAAAGCCTAGGTAAATTGGTTCCTTTTAAAACATTAATACATTTGGAGTCAGAACGGTTTTCCATGAACCTTGTCATGAGTTAAAGTTGGTTTGAATAAGGGAGAGCTAGCTCATTCCTCCTCGGTGGGCTCATGCCTGTCTGGAACTATACTGTTTCCAGGACCTGCTCATAATACTGACAATTATAATAGATTGCTGCAAACTACTTAACCCAAAAGCCCCTTCACCTTGGTGTTCAATGACAGGATGGTGATTAGGATCTATGAAGAGGACAGGGGAAATTTCGGAAGAGAAAATTCCATCATTCCCTGACAGAACATAGCAACACTCAGTGCCAATAACACTTAGGTATTCTTAGAAAGGGTACAAATGTCAGAATGTAAATCAGATGGTATGTGCAATCCTTTAGACATTCACTGAATAAGATCACCGAGAGCTCATTCAAAACCCACCCACTCGAAGTGGATGACAATTGTTGCAGCAGAGAACGGCGGGTACTGGGCGGAAGTGAAGTCGGAGCGCAAAGCCGGCCGGGAACGTAAGTGATTGGTATTTAAGAACTTACCTCGACGCCAACGGTCTTTTTGCAGCAGAGAACGGTGGGTGCTGGGCGGAAGTGAAGTCGGAGCGCAAAGCCGGTCGGGAAGGTAAGTGATTGGTATTTAAGTGGGTGTGTTCAGGAGTCTTTGACAAGGAGGTTGAGTGAAGTGATTACACCACAGTTGAAGAGGGTGAAGACATGACTGCCAAGCTGGTTCAGTGTGCTACGTGCTTGATGTGGGAGATCAACGACTCTGGTATGTCTGGCTCGTAAAAATGTGGAAAGTGTGTGCACGTTCAGCTACTGACAGAGCATCTTGCAGCACTGATGAAAGAACTCGAGGACCTTAGGCTCATCTGAGAGAATGAGGTCTTTCTGGACAAGACCTTCAGCGAGGTTATTACACGGACCATATCAGAAAAGAGCAGAAGAGAGCAGACGATGAGGAAGGCAGAGAGGAGACAGGTGCAAGAGACCCCAGGGTAGGTACCTGTCAGGAACAAGTTGAATCTTTTGGAAACAGTAGAGACAGATGATACTGCCAGTCCACGAGGCAGTCAGGTCTGTCAATCAAAGGTTGGTGTGGAGACAGAACGAAAGAGTCGGACATCGCATAGAGCCGTGGTAATAGGGGACTCGATTGTGAGAGGAACTGACCAGGGTTTTTGTGGCTGCAGGCGGGACTTGAGGATGGTGTGTTGCCTTCCTGGTGCCAGAGTTAAAGACATCACAGATATAGTGCAGGAAATCCTCAAGGACGAAGGTGAAGAGCCAGAGGTGGTGGTACATGTCGGCACAAATGATGTCGGGAAGAAAAGGAGGAACATAGTACAGCAGGACTTCGGAGAACTAGGAAGAAGGCTGAAAAGCAGGACATTCAGGGTGGTTATCTCTGGTTTGCTTCCAGTTCCTTGGGCTGGTGAGGCCAGAAACAGGGAGATAATGGACTTGAATGTATGGCTAGGGAACTGGTACAGGAAGCAAGGATTTAAATTCTTGGATCACTGGGGTATGTTTTGTGGTAAGCATAATTTATACAAGAGAGATGGTTAGCGCCTTAATAGTTTGGGGACCAGCATTCTGGCAGGCAGGTTTGCTGCTGCAACACAGCTATGTTTAAACTAAGTAGCGGGGGGGGGGGGGGGGGGGGGGGGGGGGGGGTTGCAGGAACAAACTGGGTGTTTAAGAAGGAAATTGGAGGGAAAGTTAGAACAAGGGAAGTCGAGAAAGACAAATGTATCAATGAAGCAGAAAACACAAAAAGGGATCATGCTGTTAAGTTGAGTGAAATAGGAGTAGATGGGAAGGGCGAGGGTAGTAACAAATTAAAAATACTGTACATGAATGCACGAAGCATTAAAAATAAGATGGATGAACTTGAGGCTCTTTTGGAAATTGGCAGATACGATATTGTGGGGCTAACTGAGACGTGGCTTCAAGTGGACAGGGCCTGGGAAATGAATATTCAAGGCTACACGTGCTATCGTAAGGACAGACTGACGGCAGAGGGGGTGGGGTGGCCATGTTGGTAAGGGATGATATTCAGTCCCTTGCGCAGGGGGACCTAGAATCAGGGGGATGTAGAGTCAGTATGGATAGAGCTGAGAAATTCTAAGGGTAAAAAGACCCTCTTGGGAGTTATCTACAGGCCCCCAAACACTAGTCTGGATGACGGATGTAAGTTAAATCAGGAGCTGAAATTGGCCTGCCACAAAGATGTTACTATAGTTGTTATGGGGGATTTCAACATGCAGGTAGACTGGGAGAATCAGGATAGTATTGGACCTCAAGAAAGAGACTTTGTGGAGTGCCTCAGAGATGGATTCTTAGAACAGCTGGTGCTGGAGCCTACCAGGGAGAAGGCAATTCTGGATGTGTTATTGTGCAACGAATCAGAATTGATCAGGGACCTCCAAGTTAAGGTGCCATTGGGAAGTAGTGACCATAATACAATAAGCTTCAATCTGCAATTTGAGAGGGAGAGGGTATAATCGGAAGTGACAATATTTCTGTTGAATAAAGGGAACTATGGAGCTATGAGGGAGGAGCTGGCCAAAGTTCAATTTTGCGATACCTTAGCAGGGATGACCGTGGAGCAACAATGGCAGATATTTCTGTGTATAATGCAGAAGATGCAGAATCAGTTCATTCCAAAAAGGAAGAAACATCCTAGGAGGAGGCATGGGCGGCCGTGGCTAATGAGGGAAGTTAAGAAACATATAAAGTTGAAAGAGAAAAAGTATAACATAACAAAGATAAGTGGGAAAACGGAGGACTGGGAAGCTTTTAAAGAACAACAGAGGATTACTAAGAAGGAAATATGCAGAGAAAAAAATGAGGTACGAAGATAAACTGGCCAAAAATGTAAAGGAGGATAGTAAAAGCTTTTTTAGGTATGTGAAAGGCAAAAAAATGGTTAAGACTAAAATTGGGCCCTTGAAGACAGAAACAGAGGAATATATTATGGGGAACAAAGAAATGGCAGAAGAATTGAATTGGTACTTCAGATCTGTGTTCACTGGGGAAGACATAAGCAACCTCCCTGAGGTAACAGTGGCTGAAGGACCTGAACTGAAGGGAATTTATATTTGCCAAGAATTGGTGTTGGAGAGACTGTTAGGTCTGAAGGTTGATAAGTCCCCGAGGCCTGATGGTCTACATCCCAGGGTACTGAAGGAGGTGGCTCGAGAAATCGTGGATGCGTTGGTGATTATTTTCCAGAGTTCGATAGATTCGGGATCAGTTCCTGTGGATTGGAGGATGGCTAATGTTGTACCACTTTTTTAAGAAAGGTGGGAGAGAGAAAGCAGGAAATTATAGACCAGTTAGTCTGACCTCAATTAGTCTATATTAAAGGATGAAATTACGACTCATCTGGATAGTAGTAACAGGATAGGTGAGAGTCAGCATGGATTAATGAAGGGGAGATCATGCTTGACTAATCTTCTGGAATTTTTTGAGTATGTAACTCTGAAGATGGACGATGGAGATCCAGTAGATGTAGTGTACCTGGACTTTCAGAAAGCTTTTTTTAAAGTCCCACATAGGAGGTTAGTGAGCAAAATTAAGATGCATAGTATTGGGGGCAAAGTACTAACTTGGATTGAAAGTTGGTTGGCTGACAGGAAACAAAGAGTAGTGATAAACAGCTCAATTTCGGAATGGCAGGCAGTGACCAGTGGGGTACCGCAGGGATCATTGCTGGGACCACAGCTTTTTACAATATATAGTAATGATATAAAAGATGGTATTAGTAATAACATTAGCAAATTTGCTGATGAGACTAAGCTGGGTGGCAGGGTGAAATGTGAGAAGGATGTTAGGAGATTACAGGGTGATCTGGACAGGTTAGGTGAGTGGTCAGATGCATGGCAGATGCAGTTTAATGTGGATAAATGTATGGTTATCCACTTTGGTGGCAAGAACAGGAAGGCAGATTACTACCTAAATGGGATCAATTTAGGTAAAGGGGCAGTACAGAGAGATCTGGGTGTTCTTGTACACCAGTCAATGAAGGTAAGCATGCAGGTACAGCAGGTAATGAAGAAGGCTAATAGCATGCTGGCCTTCATAACAAGAGGGATTGAGTATAGAAGCAAAGAGATTCTTCTGCAGCTGTACAGGGCCCTGGTGAGACCACACCAAGTGTTGTGTGCAATTCTGGTCTCCAAATTTGAGGAAAGACATTCTGGCTATTGAGGAAGTGCAGTGTAGGTTCACGAGGTCAATTCCTGGAATGGCGAGACTACCTTATGCTGAAAGACTGGAGCGACTGGGCTTGTATACCCTTGAGTTTAGAAGACTGAGAGGGGATCTAATTGAGACATATAAGATTATTAAAGGATTGGATACTCTGGAGGCAGAGTATCCCAGAGGGCAGTGGAGGCCCAGTCTCTGGATTCATTTAAGAAAGAGTTGGATAGAGCTCTCAAGGATTGTGGAATCAAGAGGTGTGGAGATAAGGCAGGAACAGGATACTGATTAAGGATGATCAGCCATGATCATATTGAATGGTGGTGCAGGCTCGAAGGGCAGAATGACCTACTCCTGCACCTATTGTCTATTATCTAATATCTCTGTCCATTTTTCATATGCCCCCATCTCTTTTGGCAATGTAGGGTAAGGTGAAGGGTGTACATGTTCATCCAGGTTGAATCCCTGGAGCAACTCCCTGCTTACAATTACTTGGATCACTTTGGCAGGCTTCCTAATTCCTGCAGAAATTCCTGGCTTTTGCCTCTGGTAATGTGTCTGAGGAAATTAAATGGTGAGATCAGTTAGTTGTGAGGCTGAACCATTCTATTAATCTAATTTTATGGGTTCTACTTGTATATTTATTTGATTAATAGTATTTCTAAAAATAAATTAGGAAGTGTATTGTGCCAGTAATTTTTCTCAACTGATTTCTATATTGAATAATCTGATAATCTGTCTGAAGCCAGAGACAACTAGGCTAGAAATTCCCGGGGTGATTAGTTATAAACCACTCTATGGGTCCAGTCCAGAATGCACTGCATTTACTCTAAAAAACCTAAGTTGTGCAAATACCCAATGCAGAAAGGTCATTGTCCAGGGCCCTTCTTGCTATAAAATACTTTGGGGATGGAAACCATTCAAATCCCTATATCTGACATGAAATGAATACGAAACTATAAACTGTAGCTACAAATGCAGTGATCAAGGCTCAAAATGTCACACACTGTATAGAAATAAACAGATTTGGTTTGCACTTTCTGTTACGCTAAACTTGAACTTGAATTAGAATTAGCATTTCGATTAGCTTTATTGTCAACGTACTCACATGAGTACAATGAAAGGTTTGCAAGTCGCCACATTTGGGCGCCACCTTACTGACATGGGTACCTAGATTCTTGAGTGCAAATTCTTAAGGAAAAAAGAGAATTTTTTTTTAAAGTCCAGCATTACAGTCTTTCAAAAGTACAAAATCACAATACTTGAGAAAAATTAATAAATAAAAGTTCAGAATAGCAGCCCTTCCATGATAATATAAGAAAGAAAAAAAAAGAAATTTTAAAAAGTCCATTTTTAAAATCCATTTTACAGCTGTGGGCTCCAGGACCAGATGCCCCAGTTGAAATTTCAGGCAGGACCCATCATGATGCAGAAACTTGCACTGTTATCTAATGGCACCTTCAGTCATTTATGAATTAAGTATATTTTGGTGGTTGGTGGTGGGGGAAAACTCATCTCTTATTTTCTGCCTATCCAAATTACATTATCAAATCCTGCTTCTATAATGGGTAATTGCTTCTATGATGGGTAATATCTGTTTCAGCTTATACCCAAACATATGGTAGAATGGAAAATAAATTCTACATCCAAAATGTAGATGGATCAAGATTATTCAGCATATTTCATGATTTTGAGAAGTCTCAATGCATTTTACAACCAATGAACATGTTTTGATGTCTACTTGTTGTTGTAATATTGGAAAAGTAGCAGCCAATTTACACCTCATAGGGACACACAATTTTAGCTGGGATACAAGGGTATCTCTGAAAGATACCACAAGATATTTTACACCCACTTAAGCAAGCATATTTGATGACTTATCTGAAAGATGTCACCTCCCACAGTGCAGTGCTCACTCAGTACTGCATTTATTGGTTTAGAGTTATGTTGGTCTAGATTTTTGGAATATATATTTGGAATGTTCTCAGGTGTGAAGTCTGAGAGGGACAAACTGAAAAAGAAATTTTACTAAGAAGCTCAAGAAAGTAATAGCCGTTCCTTTTCAAGATAGAACAGGGGAAAAAAATGTCAGAAACTGAAATGTTAATCTTGCTTTTCCCTGCACAAATGCTGTCGGACCTATAATTTCTTTTCAGCAGTTTCTGCTTTTATTTATACAGTATGCCTTCAAACCAATCAACAGTGACTGCAGTGTATTTGTCACAATTGGTGGTGGCATTCAAAGTTGCCACCTATAAGGGCAATAGGGCTTGCTTTGTGAAATCTGACCAAAGATCTGTGGCCCAAGTCTTTCTCACCTATTGTCTATGTCCCTTGTATCTGCACTATTCTTGCTGTCTATGTCTTAGTAGGTCAGATTAGAGATTTAGCAATCTTTAGCAAGGAAAGGAAATCAAAATAAATTGGATTTACGAGCCTGAGTTAGATGTGTGCACAAGCAGGTTTATCATATGACTCAGAGGCAGCTTTCTTTTGGTGATGAATGATGGTTCCCATGGTGATGCTTCCTGTGTGTTAGTCATTGCGGTTGACGTGTACGCAGCAGTGTACGTTTGCTTATGGAAGAGGTTCCTTGCAGAGGAGGTGAAGCCTGCGAGATAAAGTAGGTTTCAGTTAATCTATGACAGGAAGTGGTAGGAGGAACATTATTGGGCCATACCTGCAATGTTTAAAGTATTCAAGAAAATCATAATTACAAGCACAGAGCAAACTATACCATGCAACTAGTGTTGCTGAAGATGACTTTTGACTGAAAAGTCTTAATTACATTTTTTCATTAGATTTGCACTAATGAGTGAGTATTAAAAAAACAGAATGCCTGTACCAAAAAGCATTGTGGATGGCAACAATTGAATAACAAATGTATTTACCTGAATGATTAAAATCAAATCTCAAAAACACCTTCATCAAATCCCTAAAGTGACAGTTTTGCTCTGTGGTTGATAAAGTGATACCGCTGAGAGCTGAGAGCTCTTTGTGGCAGGAGATATAGATGTGTTTCCTGTTTGAATATGCATTAACAAGCACAAAAGCCAATAAAGGTAAATATTCTGGGATTCAATGTTAAAGTGATCATGACAACACATATCAAAGACTTATGTAATAAATCAATGGATTTTCAAATTGTTTGGATCAAATCTTTATCTGGATGTTCATTTCGGCATGCACATGTCCAGAGTTAGTTTATTTTTAGGAGATAATCCAACCTTCCTCCATATGCCCACTCAATGCAATTTTTCTTACACTTTCCAATGGATCAGGAGTATCTAAATGCACACAGCCACTGAAGTCATGAGGTGAAAATCAAATTTCCTCCCTGCACAGTATTTTCGTCTAATTGCTGTGGAATTTTATAAACCAATTAAAAGCACATCATGAAGGGAATGGAAAACCTGCTGAGGTCTCTGGATCATTTGGAAATCTGGGTATAAAATGTTTTGATAATCTTCAATTGTCAATATTAAATAGTGCATTTTCATGTAGATGTGGTTTTAAAACAGTAATTCACCATAGAGATACATTCTTTAAAGTTTGCCTCGTATATTTGTTCACATGCATCGTAGTGCTTTTCCAATGGAGGAAGTTTGAAAAATGTTATAAAATGTTCTGTCAGCTTGTTCTGTAATCCTTTCTTTTGAAATTTATTTTTTTCTAATTTTTTAAAGTCCTGGCTTTAATTCTTGAAAAGACTTACACCCTGACGAACAAACCCTCCATAAGTTCCAACCATCTGCAGAGACTAATCAAAACCGAAAGAACTGCAGATGCTGGAAATCAGAAATAAAGGAAGGGTTACTGGACCAGAAACGTTAACTCTGATTTCTCTCCACCGGCACTTCCAGACCTGCTGAGCATTTCCAGCACTTTCTGTATTTGGTGCAGAAACTAACCTATTGTTTGAACAACTATGACCATTAGCAATTCCTGACTGAGTTTCAAGAGCTGATTGTTTCTGTGCTGTATGAGTTTCACTTATCTGAGTATGATTAACAGTTTCAAGACACTCGAACAACAGATTGTCCTTTTGTCCCTTTTAACAAAAAACTAATAGCTTCACAAGTATTTTAAATTCACTTTTCAGCATATCAGAATACAGTATATTTTTCTCATGATCAATTATATACAAGCTTTTATTAGATGGTTTAGAGGTTCATCTTTCATGTTAAGGAATGCCAATATTTTCCACTGATATTGCATGGAATTGGAAGACTGTACATGGTGCATAGTGCATGCATTACTATGGAGGATGCATGAGCTTTAGAGATGGCATTGGATGCTATGGGTGGTCTGAGGGACCATGGACTTGCATGTGAACTGAGGAAGGTGAGAAGTAAGGCAGTGGTCCTTTATCCTTTTTGGGAGCTTGGATACCATGTTAGAGAAACAAACCTTCAATCAGGCCCACCTCCACAGCACAAAGCTCATGCAATCCAAGATAGCTTACAAACTGCATTGTACACCTGACTTTGATATGAACAGACTGGAATTGAACACAAAGTCACACAAGGATTGCACGCACAATTTGTGAGGTGCAGAAGTGTGCAAGTGGGAATTCTCTGGCTTTTTGTATACTCATAAATGCTACTAAACAGTAAATAGAGTAAAGAGATTAAAGGCAATTATTCAGTTCCAAAAAGTGGAAAATGGTGTTTCAAAAGGATAAGTGCCGGGATCACTGATGCTCACCATTTATAGAAATGATTTGAATTGTGGAATTGGAAGCATAACTTCAAAATTTGGTGACAGTACAAAGTTGGGGTAGGGGTTTGGTTCATTCAGTTGGCATGTTTGGATCAGACTAATACCAACAATCCAGCTGATGCAGACTCAGCATAGGCCCCCTAATTCTACTCCACAGAATGATTAATAGCAGTTTATTGTACTTCAGCAAATAATTGTAAAGGATCTGCCTTCAGACAGATAGCAAAAGAAAATAAACAACTGAATTGGTGTACAGAGGAAGATTGCAGCAAGACGCAGGAAGACTCTAACAAATAGGTGCTGACAAAGTTGAAGTTAATTTCAATTTAACTGCAAGTTGATATCTTTCAGTATGAAGTTTAAAGTGGTCACATACTCTTTAGAAAAATTCAAAAAGGGGCAGAGGAGCAGAGAGTTCTGGGATTCCAGACACATGAATCATTAAAAGTAGTGATGCCTGGTAATAAAACCATTTTTAAAAAAGGATTCATTTCTAAAGGAATGGAATTGAAAAGCAGAACAATTATATTCAACTTGTCCAGAGCCTTGATTAATGAAGTCTTGGTTGGCAAAGTGAAAAAATGAATTATGAGGCTGATGATATAAACCAAGTTGCTATAAAGCAGGATTTTCTTGCTCCTCAGATGCTGCCTGACTTGCTGTGCCTTTCCAGCACCACACCAATCTTGACTTTGATGCTATAAACTTGTGGTTATACCTAGCAAGAAAGACTAAACAGGCTGGGGATTTTTACCTTAGAAAAACAAAACATAAAGAATGACTTGATAGAAGCATTTAAGATAAGGAAAGGAGTTGTTATGTTAGATAATAGTGAAGTTACTTGCACTTAACTGGAGAAACCAGAACTTGCAGCCGTTGAAAAAGTCATCACTAATAAATCCAACAAGGAATAAAGGAGAACGTTTTCTAATCAGAGAGTTGTTACACTGTGGAAACTGTTAGCTTACAAGGAGTAGTTAAACTGAAACACCATGCAAGCATTTAAAAAGAACCTGAAAAAAAAAGAAAATGTAGGATGTGCTAGAAAGATTGAATAAAATAGCTGGAAGAAAGCTTTTGTGGAGCCTTTTCTGTGCTGTAAAATGATGTGTTTCTATATAATCTACCTATTTCTCATTCCCCCTGAAATATTTTAAAAAAGCGGCTAATAGCTTACTTCAAAAACCTGCCACAATTAATTTTGCATTTCATCTTAAATTCATTTGGAAAAATAAAACCCCTAAGTTGTGTTTTGGTTAATAACAGGTGCATTTTGATTTTCAACCTGGAAAGAATAATGCACCCAAAAAACCTCTCTATTTGAATCATGGCTTAGATATCCTTGCTACAAACAAAATGGTAATTTAATCATACTCTCGCTTTGACTCAGTAGGTTGATCTCAAATAAAAAATGCGTATTTGAAAATATGTCACCTGTGCAACATATCTCTAATGTCAGAAATATATATTTAGACTTGTTTGTGAAATAATTGAAGGGAAAGAAAAGCAAACTTAGGTAGGAAATACATTTTAGTGAATCTAACAATACATGTTCAACAGATTTCTCCATCTCTGTCACTGTCTCTCTGGAATAGTAAACAAACTCATGCTGATTTAGTCTGACTGTATCTTTAATACGCTGAGCCAAACCAAACTTAGTGATTTTATAGTTAGTTCAGAGGAAGGGTCACTGAACCCAAAATGTTAACTTTGATTTTTCTCCATAGATGCTGCCAGATATGCTGAGCTTTTCCAGCAGTTTCTGTTTTTGTTTCTGATTTTCAGCATCCACAGTTCCTTTTGTTTTTATTTCGTGACTTTTTTTGCATCGTTGTGAAAGTCAAAGGAGAAAATGGCTCAATCACAAAATAAACCACTATGAATAATATTGTCAACAATAAAACATACTGTATGATATTTCAATTTTACCAATGATCCTCGGTAGTTCACATAGCCCCCCAGATATTTGAACAGGCAAACAGTTCCATCGGCTCTTCATCAAAGCTATGTGGGAAAGGTGATCAGTCATCTGGAATACTCTGGCTGCTGAAGTGGGATCACAAAGACCAAGCAAGATGCTAAGACCAAGTGGCCTTAGTGAGGGACTGTGCTCCTGCCAGTTGGAATCATCGAACCAGATGTGAGTTGCATCCTGCTGATCCTGAGAGAGGCTGAGCATTTCTACAGCAAAATTGGTCTGGTGATCCGCCATTACTGTATTGGACAGCAACTCAGGCTGAGAAAGAGAGAAAAAAACACAGTTTCATCAAATTTCCTGTGTTTCAGGCACTGGCCCTGATAATAACCCAGCCTCATACAAGAGGTCCTCTTCTGATTTTGGTGGTGATTAGCACATTAGTACAAAATCTTAAAGAGAATTGAGAATATAGAAACCTCAATTCCACTATGTCTCTGCACACCCCAGGCTCTGGCCTATAGTGCATCCCTTTCTTCTTTGACTCCATTGTCCTAAGTCCTCTCTCCTGTAACATTATTCCATAGATGTTTCTGCCTCTCTCTCAGATATTTCTTAAAATCCATTCCATTGATGAACCTGACCTGTAATGCCCAGATTCCAGGAAGAGGGAGATCATAAACTGTCTTTTTAAAAACCATATTTTTAAAAATTTAAATAAAATGGATTCTTGCTGGATTTTAAAATGGCTGCTATTGAATACAAAATGGGCAAGCATTTATGTGGATAAAAGTGTACACAATGTGACAAAACTTTGCGCTCCAGCCAAGCCAATGAAAGGACGAGTAGATAGGATACCTATCTCTGTGATTCTGAACAAAAGGAACCGTCAAACCCCATTATTGATTGATTTGTTGCAAACACCTTAACAGCTATCTACTGTAAAACAAAATGGTTTCAGATAGTTCATCCACCTCATTAGCTTAGTATGTCCACCGAAATCCCAGTCACATGAAGAAACTGTTGGTTTGTTTGAATTACGTTTAACCATATTTTTTTGTTTATCAGTGTTGGCTTGCAGTGTGAGATGAGAACTCATTATTAGCAGCTCCGTGCCTGCCTCTGATCTCAATGTGCCTCACAAGGCTGATATCCAGAAACAAACCCATATTTCACCTGCAAAGTCAACCATTGCATGTTCACCAGCAATTTGACTGCATCTGAGTTTGTATGAAAGAGGATTTTTGTGCCATCGGAAAGGACATCAAATAAACATTGACTTCATGGACTCTCTAATTCACATGAACTAAGTTTGATATCTTTGAGTTCAAGGAATTTTGAAACTTATCTCCTTCCCTTTCACATTTGTTTATTTTTGGGTTCATGTTTATCTGAATTTCTGTCACAAACTATTTCCTCTGGGATTTGAAGGCAGGAATAAACCCTCCATTGTTTTCATTCTAAAATACCTGCTCTGTACATTCTGCAGAATCTTGATTTGTGGACCCTCACTCCCAGTCATTTCCCCTAGGGAACCGACATACCCCTCTTCCCCAGAGAGCTGAAACCCATCTTGCATGCTATCAGAATTTATCCCTCTCCCTGTACCTGACACCATCTCCCTCACCAACTCAGAAATCACCATTCTCCACCATTGGACCCATGTCCCTGCCTCATACTCACCTACCATAAGCATTCCATCCCTTACCTGATACTCCACATACTGGTGCCCTACTTAACTGGCACCATGCCCACCTGGCACCCTACTTACCTGGCAACTTAAGCCATTAAGCAGTTACTGCTTTAATCTCACACTGACCTTTAATACTTATACTTTTATAGCAAAGTGGTATGGATATGCTGCAGAACATTTGAATCAAAGAACACAGTTCACTGCTATAAAAAGGGGATGTGGTTTGATTCTTCCTGACCAACCTGCAGTACAAAGGAACTGTTTGATTTCAAGCACATTTCTGAAAGAGTCAGAATCAGAATTGCTGGCGGAGCTCTGTACTGACAGAAAACAGAGTGACAATCTGACTGCAATTGTCACTTCTCAAATATCTGGGCCCACAGATTGTACAGCCACACACTGCCAAGCCCTTAGTGCTTTACCCCAGCTGCATATTGTGTTTTTCCCCATCTACCCAGTCTGAAACAGACGCAAAGATTCCTAGCCAACTTTCATCCCTCAAACATCATCACGAAAAGGAGATTATCTGTTCACTTATTTCATTTTGGAGATTTCTGAGTGCAGATTGCTATAAAAATGCAAATTCTTTCTTTTGCAGTAGATTGCTCACTACTAAGTAAATTTAAAGATTTTTAAAGTACCTTAAATTTTAGGTTAAACCAAATAAAGTTTGATGGGAAATGGGCCTGAAACTGATCTTCCGCTGTACAGTGATTGAACACATATCTTCAGTGGCTGGCCGTAGATGGCTCAGAGAATCCATAGCAGGAAGGGCTCAGCATTGACACATTCCTGAAGGAGCATTAGGCTCATTGATGTATCTTTTTCACAAGCCAACCAATGTTAAACATCTTCTAGGAAAGTTGATTATCCCATTTTGAAATGGTTTTGTGCCGGTTTCACACTCAAAAATATTTACATGCCAGAAAATATTTCTATGTATGAATCATTACATGTTGTGATGAATAAAACATATAGCAATGTATACCTTAAAATGTTTTCAAAATAATTTTCCCTGATTGTGTTTGTAGTAACAATTTTTCAAGTATATCTTGAACTGAATGGAATATTTCACTGCTCTGGTAAATTGCTGATGCTACCTTTAAGTTGGATGAAATGAGTTTCAGTTTAGTGCAGGATCACTTTTTTTTTCATCAGAGACTGGTTGAATAATTATTGTTGCACGTAAAGATTTAGTTCCCTTGGGATCATAATGAAAAAGCAGACAGTTTAGTGAGATTATGTTTTGCTCTACACAATGGGTGGTCTTAAATGCTAGACTCTTTGATGTCATTGGCAACATACATATCTGAAACTACACTTGAATGGAAACAATCAACAACAGAGTGCCTTACGTGTTCATTTCCTCGCTGCACTGTGCAATGGGTGGAGGGAGCAGTCTTCACACTGATAGAGGCTGTGAGGTTTTTATCCTGTGACTTGGCTCGACGCCATGCATCAGTGAAGAAAAAGACTTTGTCTGGGCAAGAGCTGGGCCAGGAGAGAATTCCTTGTTTATCCACACAACAAAGCACCTAATGAGGAAGGCAACCAAAAACAGTCACTTAAAATATCAAACAATCATACAAAGATGATGGTTATTCAGCTGATGAGTGATGATGACTCCTCTGCTCTTTACTCACAACCCTGCAAATATTCCAGTTTTTATCCAATTCCCCTTGAAATATACTGCTTCTGTCATACTTGAGGCCCAGAAGCATCCCAGCTCACAACAACAAAATCTTCTTTTACCCGATTCCATTCCATTTCTTTCTCTCTCCCACTCAGACTCTCTCTCTCTCACTCCCTCTCCCTCTGTGCTGGGAGCTATGCCTGCCAGGAGATCTTCCATCATAGTACACTAGAGTTATCTATCTCACACCATCTTCATGCATCCCCTATGTTCATCTATAGATGTTGTTTGCCATCCATCATCCAATTAGGCCCATGTTGATCCTTCTTTCTGCTTCTCTTCATTTTGCGCTCTAGTAGGGATCTCTGAATTTATCAGCTCTGATCAATTGGCTGAAAGACTGACATTTTATTTTCTTGAAGTTATGCTTCAGAGTTCTTTTTGTTTCTTGCCATTTCAATTACCTCTTCATTTGTTTCATGGTTTGTACTTGGGACTTTTAGAATAACATGTATCATCCATATTTCAGAGGCTCTTATTTTCTTCCACAGATCTTTATTGATTGTCCAGGTTTCTGAGGCAGACAGGAAATCAAATAGGATGTAACATCATTTGAATTCTTTCCTTGTTACAAGCTTGAGTTCTCTTGCTGTTAACACTTCCCCTTCAAAAATTACTTCTGGCTATCTCTGTCTTTCCAGATTTGATGTCACATTTGCCAACTCTGTTACTGTTTGTACTAATGAGACAAACATATCTACTTGTTTCAAAGGGACGCTATACTCAACTTGTAGCCTAGGTTTCCAGATTTTACTTGATGGACAATATTTTGAAGGGCTTCTTCTGCAGTGGAAAGATATCATCAGCAAGCTTCAAGTTTATAAATTCTTACTTCTACCTTTTATGGCACATCTGATTCTCTGAGTTTTTGTTGTGTACAGATTGGATGACTTGGCTTCTGTACACAGCCTCGCTACAGTTTTCTTTTCAGGTAATGCATATTTGATTGCCTATCTTTTAATCTATGTCAATTGGCAATACAGTGTCTTCTGGTTTGTGGCACATCTCAGGTTGAAGTATATGCTGAACATATATCTCTGTGCTCAAGTCACAGCACAGGACTTCAGAAGTTCATAAGTTATCAGAATAGAATTAGGCCATTCGGCCCATTGAGTCTGCTCTGCCATTTGATCATGGCTGATGTGCCCCATAGCCCCATTTTCCTGCCTTCTCTCCACATCCCTTGAACCCATTACCAATTATAAATCTGTCTAACTCCTCTTTAAATTTACTCACTGTCCCAGCATTCACCGTACTTTGGGGTAGCAAATTACTCAGGTTCACAACCCTTTGGGAGAAGTAGTTTCTCCTCAACTCTGTTTTAGATTTGCTACCCCTTATCCTAAGACTATGACCTCTCAACCTAGAATCCCCACAAGAGGAAGCATCTGATCCATGTCTATTTTATCCACATTTTATTCAGATTCCAAGAAGGAAAAATAAATTAGCTTTCGTAACTAAAATCTTATCAAAAGTTATCTTGTTAAAGTTATATGTGCATGAAAAGGGCTGATTGAGATGGGAAAGGCTCTGACATTGAGGGGAGAACAAATTCTGGGAGCAGGATGGGTCCAAGGATCAAATGTATATTAGTGAATTTGAGAATTCCCTATGATTTTTCTGTGAAGAAAATGAGTAAATCTTCAATCATCAAACCAAACCCCTTCAACCTTGGCAAAACAACTTGTAGCCAACATATCTTGCACTGTCCTTCAGAATGCATCAGATTTTGACATTGTAGAATAAGGTGTTGGAAAATTCAACGCTGTACTTCATATGCAGTTGAACAGTGTTCCAGCTCATAAGCATTTCTGGTAATCTTTTGTCTGAGACCTCATTGCTCTTCAGAAGAAAGTGGTGATCTGCCTTGCTGAAATACTGCCGTCTCAATGTTTAACTGCACCCAAAATGTGCAGAGAGAGAGTTTTCATGATTTTGATCCAGTGAGAGTGAAGGAACCAGTGATATATTTGAAATAACTCCAGAGGCTGGTATCTCGTCACCAAGTCACCTTTTATTTACATGGAGAGAGTCCTTGACATTGGCCCAGCTCCCTCAGAGCCAACTCTCAGGGTGAACAGGATGTCCAATATTTCTGTTCTTATCTGTCAGCCAAGACTCCCTGATTGACCAGGTTAACAGCCCCAGTCAGGGAACTCATATTCTATGCATTCCACCTGGCTGACCTCGGTACAGTCACTACATCCCTCTCCATCTGAGTCCGAGGACCAAGGCTGTTCTTTCTTTCTGTAGGTCCTCCTGAGATGTTTTAGCACTGGCTCAGGTTCCTCTGTCTCTGCCTCTGATATGGTTGGTGTGTAACACACAGTAGCTCACCTCTTTTGCCCAGACCATCTGAGAGGAAATTTATGCTCTTCTTCAGGTGGCAAAGGCATTGATGCTATACCATCCGCAGTGTCCATCTCAGATTCCAAGGTATCTTCAACCCTTTATGGAGAGAGAGAAACCATGGGTTCCAGAACATTCAGAAAGGCCCTGAGTAGACGGGCATGTTTTGCTCCCACTTGCGAGTTTGTAGCTTTCATATGGTCCATACACTTGTTCAGGACCATTGCACCTACCCGAACTTTATGTCTCACTGGACATGACCTCGTGTCTACCATTCCTCTTACATGCAGAGCCATTCCCATGGTTCCTACACCAAACTCTGTCCCCTGAAGGAAACTGTCTCTCTCGCTTAGCAGAGTCTTGTGTCTGGCATTGGCATTCTTGATGCCATTTCACCCTCCCTCCATATCCAGGAAGATCAGATTTAACCTGGTGCAGAGTCTTCTCCCCATTAGCAACTCTGCTGGAGTTATCCCTGCAGTTGCACGAGGGATGGTCCAATAATCAGTAGGAATTGGTATAGTTTGGTTTCTAGTGAAGCTGTAGACTGTTCCTTTAAGCCAGCTTTCAAAGTTTGGACTGTGTTTTCAGCCAGACCATTGGATGAGGGATAGTATGGAGCTGTCTTTATATGTTAAATGACATTTGACTGTAGGAAATATTCAAATTCCCTCCTGGTGAATGATGACCAACACTTCAGGGAGTGCGTGTATTGCAAAAGTTTTTCTAATGTCATCCTCATGTTCGTTGAATGAACTCAATGTGTACCCAACCACTTTGAGTGGGCATCCACAATCGCTAAGAATGTTGAGTCCATGAAGGACCAGCATAGTTCACATATAACTAAGTCCAAAGTTTACCACAGCCCTTTACTTAAACATGGAGAGTCCTTGACACTATCAGCATTTTGCTTGTCTACTTCATTTGCAACTGTACTGCATTTGTGACGATGTATATGCACAGAGATTTTACTTATGAATAAAGTATATTTTTGACATAAAAAAAGTCCTTGACTCTGATCTAGTTCCCTCAGAGCCTGCTCTCAGAGTGAAGAGGATGTCTGACATTCTTGTTTTTATCTATCAGTCAGGGCTTCCTGATTGGACCAGACTGATAGCCCTAATCAGGGAGCTCACATTGTATGCGGTTCACCTGGCTGGCCTCGTTACAATCACTGAAACATGCATTGATGTAAGTCAAGGTGGCGTTGGACATGGAAGGAAACTTGCAGTCATAGCATCATGCTGTTCTAGAACATAGAACATAGAACATAGGATACAGCGCAGTACAGGCCCTTCGGCCCTCGATGTTGCGCCGACCGAGTCCTGCCTAACCTATACTAGCCCAATAACTTCCAAATGCCTATCCAATGCCCGCTTAAATGAACATAAAGAAGGAGAGTTCACCACTGATACGGGCAGGGCATTCCATGAACTCACAACCCGCTGTGTGAAGAATCTACCCCTAACATCTGTCCTATACCTACCACCCCTTAATTTAAAGCTATGTCCCCTAGTAACACCTGACTCCATTAGCGGTAAAAGGTTCTTAGTATCTACCCTATCTAAACCCCTAATCATCTTATACACTTCTATCAGATCTCCCCTAAACCTTCTCTTCTCCAATGAGAACAGCCCCAAGTGCCTCAGCCTTTCCTCATACGATCTTCCTACCATTCCAGGCAACATCCTGGTAAACCTCCTCTGCACTCGTTCTAAAGCTTCCACATCCTTCCTATAGTATGGCGACCAAAACTGCACACAATACTCCAGATGAGGCCTCACCAGAGTCTTATACAACTGCAACATGACCTCAGGACTCCGGAACTCAATTCCTCTGCCAATAAAGCCCAGTACACCATATGCCTTCCTCACAGCACTATTTACCTGGGTGGCAACTTTCAGAGATCTGTGTACATAGACACCAAGATCCCTCTGCTCATCCACACTACCAAGTAGCCTACCATTAGCCCAGTAATCCATCATCTTGTTATTCCTACCAAAGTGAACGACTTCGCACTTAGCTACATTGAATTCCATTTGCCACATTCTAGGTGGTATAAAGGTCAGAGGTGTGAAAGGTACAGTTGAAGGAGCTTGTGCAAGTTGCCACTATGCATTTTGTAGATCATTGTGGCTTTGTGGCTAGTGAACATGTTTTAGGGAGTCAGAAGTCATGCTACACATTGCAGAAATCCCATCCCTTATATCGTTCTTGTATTTGTATAGTTGGTCTGGTTCACAGTCCGGTCAGGGTAATTCCTGGGACCTTAATGTTGGGAAATAACAATAAGCCATGGGGCTGAACTAGTGCTGTGGAGATGTGTATTCACATTCTGCCATGACACTGGGGGAATTTTAATGAATCTGGGAAAAAATGTTGCATTCAATAATTATGTTTGTTACATTTCCTAATTGTTCTAGAAAATTTATTAGGTAAGGGAATGTGCTGCTCTTATCTTGTCTGGACTATATGTGATTTTGGATTCACAGCAATGTGGTTGACTCTTAACTGTCCTCTCAGTTGTAACAAGCCATTACAATAATCACAGATACTTCAGGTATGTTGACATCCATAATGTATTCAAAGTATGGGATACTCAGCTGGTGGCACGGTGGCTCATTGGTTTACACTGCTGCCTCACAGCACCATGGTCCCTGGTTTGATTCCAGCCTTGGGCGACTGTCTGTGTGGAGTTTACACATTCTCCCTGTGTCTGCGTGGGTTTTCTCCTGGTGCTCCGGTTTTCTTCCACACTCCAAAGATGTGCAAGTTGGGTGAATTGGCCGTGTTAAATTGCCCATAGTGCTAGGTGCATGAGTCAGAGGGAAATGGGTCTGCGTGGGAAACTCTTCGGAGGGTCGGTGTGGACTGGTTGGGCCGAAGGGCCTGTTTCCACACTGTAGGGCATCTAATCTAATCTAAATTAGCAGGGGACTGTGTTCACGTTGTCTCTGATTACAAATCAAAAGGTAAATTTTAAATCTCAAAATGTGTTGCTGGAAAAGCGCAGCAGGTCAGGCAGCATCAAAGGAGCAATAGAATCGATGTTTCGGGCATGAGCCCTTCTTCAGGCTCATGCCCGAAATGTCAATTCTCTTGCTCCTTGGATGCTGCCTGACCTGCTGCGCTTTTCCAGCAACACATTTTCAGCTCTGATCTCCAGCATCTGCAGTCCTCACTTTCTCCTCGATAGATTTTAAATATCAACTTTTTCTTCAGCTACGTTTGTCCTGCAGCATCATTCTCAAACATGCCTTTCATTGCACTACCTATGAACTGTACAAAATATCAACTATGGCTGTCGGGCCATTACTTCAGTGAAAAGTGCTCTTTGATCTGCTTGAAACTTATTGGCACTGCATGTAATGTCAACTTTAAATTGTCATGTAACGTACTTTTGAAAATGTTATGAATAAAATATATTTTTGTGGAAAAAACTGATGCGTCATTGAAGTAAAGTGGAATACTTCATATGCCCTAAATCTTTGCCTTTTATCTCTTGGCACAGCAGCAGGTGAGAACTTGCTACTTTTATACAAAATTGCATGAAATAGAAACCAATTACTTTCTGTGTGCATGGTGTTACAATTTTGAAGTTTATAAATATAGTTTGACATTTAGGTAAAATAAATAGAATCATGTGACCCAGTCTTCATCCCATTCGACATTGTCATGTTTTATTCACTCATGGGATGGGGGTGTAACTGTTGAGTCAGCATTTATTGCTGTCTCTTGCTACCCTTGAGAAGTTGGTGGTGAGCTGCCTTTTTGAACTGTTGCATCCATGTGCTTTAGGTAGGCCCACAATGTCCTCATGGAGGCACGTTTTGGATTTTTACTCAGCAATTCAGAAGGGACAGTGTTATATTTCTAAGTCAGGATGGTGAGTGGCTTGGACATCAATTTGCAGGTGCTGGTGTTTCCATGTACCTGCTGCCCTTGTCCTTCTAGATGGAAGTAGGTTTGGAAGGTGTAGTCTAAGGATCTTTGGTGAAGTTCTGCAGTGCTTCTTGTAAATAATGCACACTGCTCCTACTCAGATGTTGGTACGAGGGAATGGATACTTGAGGATGTGGTGTTAGTCAAATGGCCTGCTTTGTCCTGGATGGTGTCAAGCTTCTTGAGTGTTGCTGGTGCTGCATCCATCCAGGCAAGAGGGGTGTATTTCATCACATTCCTGACTTGTGCCTTGTAGATGGTGGACAGTCATTGGGAAGTCAGAAGATGAGTTACTCGCTGCAGTATACCTAGCCCCTGACCTGCTCCTATAGTCACTGTGTTTATGTGTCAAGTCCAGTTGAATTTCTGGTCAATAGTAACCCCCAGGATGTTGATAATGAGGAATCCAGTAATGGTAATACAATTGAATGTCAAAAGGAAGTAGTTTGACTGTCTCTGACAGGAGACCTTAACTACCTAGCATTTGTGTGGCACAAATGTTACTTGCCACTTGTCAGCCCTTGTTGCATTTGGACATGGACTGCTTCAGTATCTGAGGAGTTGTGAACGGTGATGAATATTGTGCAGTAGTGAATGAACATCCCTAGTCCTGACATTATGCTGGCCTTTTCCTAGCCACTATCAGTTCTGAAGAGGGGGCATTAACCCGTTGAGTTTTTCCAGTAATTTCAGTTTTTGTTTCAGATTTCCACAGATCTTTGTTTTATATATGATGTGGAAAGTGCTGGTTTTGGACTGGGATGAAGTCTGACATAGGAGCAATGAGATAAAAGCTTGTGATTTCAAATAAAGCTGTTGGATGATAACCTGGTGTTGCCTGACTTCTGACCTTACTTTATTTAAGTAAGTCTGAGTGGCTAGGTTGTTAGAGATCAAAGGAGGGCTTAGATTGTTGCATTGAGAAGAATGTGTGAGATATCTAGACTTATACACAATGGCAGCAACTCAGATTTGAAAATCTGAGAAAGGTGTTATAAACACCAGGTTGTAAATAATTGTGCTATAAATGGTTCTTTTACTTATATTTTGAAAGGTAATTGGGATCAAAGAAAGCTAATTAGCATTTCTACTGAAATACAAAGTTGGTATAAGGATATTAAGGCAGAGTTGGTTAAAGCGATTTTAGAAGCAAAGAAAAAGGGAAATAGGAAAGATGGGGTACCACCCTTTAAAGGAGATATTTAAAAATTCTTAGCAAAGATTTATCCCAATGAGAAAGAAAGTCTCTTTGAGAGAAATATATACCTCAAGATTAAATATAGAAGTTAAGGAGAGTATTAAATTGAAAGTAACACTACAATTTTATGATGGTTACTGGCAGGTCAAAAGTTTGTACAGATATTAAGAACATGCAAAGCTTTAGTAAGAAGTGGAGTGGAAAATTTAAGTCTGAGGAAAAAGCTCATTAGAGTGTAAAAGCATAGTTAGTAAGAGTTTCTACAATATATATTGTAGTATGGGACGGATGTAATATATGGCATCGATCAAGATTTATTTGATGGTCGAGAGTGGGAATAATGGCTAGTTGAGTACCACAAGGATCAATGTTTGAGCCCCCACTATTCACAATGTATGTAAATAATCTAATTAACAGAACCAAATGCAATATTTCCAAGTTTGCTGATGATACAAAACTACACAGGATTATGGGCTGTGAGGAGACTTTAAGATGATTTTGAGTGAATGGGCAGGCACATGGTGGATGCAGTACAATATGGCTAAGTGTGAAGTTATAGATATCAGTGTGAAAAACAGAAAGGAATTATTTAAATGGTAATATATTGGGAAGTATGGATGTACAAAGGGATCTTGGTGTCCTGATAGAACAGTCAATGAAAGGAGATAGGCAGGTGCAGCAAGCAAGTAAGAACTGAAAAATGTGTTGCTGGAAAAGCGCACCAGGTCAGGCAGCATCCAAGGAGCTTTTCCAGCAACACATTTTTCAGCTCTGATCTCCTGCATTTGCAGTCCTCACTTTCTCCAAGCAAGTAAGAAGGCAGTACCATATTGGCCCCTTGTAATTCTTTGCAAACTCCAAGGAGCAGGAGAGTCAATGTTTCGAGCACAAGCTCTTCATCAGAAATTTCTCTCATCATCCAACATTCCCTACACTTACCAGCATTGCCCTTCACTCTAACAGGAACATACATTCTTGTTATCTCATTTTTGAAGGCTTCTCATTTTCCAGCTATCCCTTTACCTGAAAACATCTGCCCCCCAATCAACCTTTAAAAGGTCTTGCCTAATGCCATCAAAATTGGCATCTTGTCACTCAAAGGGGAGTGAACCTCTCAACCCCAGAAGGCTGTGGAGGCCAAATTGCTAAGGATATTCAAGAAAGACACTTTGTTTTGTATTTTAAAGGCATCAAGGGGAGGTAGAGGGAATATAGCACTGAGATAGTGCATGAGCCAAAAGCAGATTGAATGGTGGAGCTGACTCAAAGGGCCAAATGTTCTACTCCTTCTCCTACTTTCTATGTTTCAATGTTGTAAGTATTTAAAAGGTGTAGACCAGCCAAAGTTAGTCTCGTAGTGAGTGAGTCTGGAAAATTTATAATGGAAACAAGGAAATGGCAGAAGCTTTTGAACAGGTATTTCATGTCTTTCATACTGTAGAAGACTTAGAATGCTTTCCAAAGATGGTTGAAATCAAAAGGTGAAAAGGAGGAATTAAAACAATCACCGTCATCTGGCAATAAAAGTATCACCCTACTTCTGCTCCTGGTTTATATATTAACGTGTAAATTTATTCGGCCTAGAGACAAACAAGTTCCAGAACACAATGACATGCATCCCAGGGACTTAACAAATGTACCTGCAAATAGTAGAGGCACTATAATCTTGCAAAATTACTTGGATTCTGCAAAGGTCTGAGAGAATTGAGTAGTATATAACATATTTATTCAAGAAGGGAGGGGTCCAGGAAGCAGGAAAGCTACCACATCAAAGCTTACTACATGAGATAAGAGTAAATGATGACAGAAAACAACCAATGTTGGCGATCACAGTGGGTCAGACAGCATCCATGGAGACAGAGCAAACTAATATTTCAAATCCAGATGATTCTTCAAGAGCATCTAGACTTGAAACGTTAGCTTGCACTCTCTCTCCATGGATGCTGTCTGACCCAGTGTGATCCCCAGCATTGGTTGTTTTCGTTACAGATTCCAGCATCTGCTATAATTTTCTTCTAACAGTAAATGGTGTTAGGTATAACATATTAACATAGATTGAGGATTTGTTAACTAAGAGGAAGCAGCAAGCAAGGGTAAATGCATCATTTTCACTGGAAAGCTGTAAGCATTCAGGAATTCATTTCTGCGATCTCAATTACTTACAATCCATACCAATGACTTGGATGAAAGGAACAAATATGTGACAGATATAGGACAAATGTCAGAGGTAGTTTCTTTACTCAGAGAGTAGTAGGGGCGTGGATCGCATTGTCCACAACTGTAGTAGACTCGCCAACTTTAAGGGCAATTAAATGGTTCATTGGATAGGCATATGGATGAGAATGGAATAGGGTAAGTTAGATAGGCTTCAGATTAGTTCCATAGGTTGGCGCAACATCAAGGGCCGAAGGGCCTGTACTGCACTGTAATGTTTTATGTTCAAAATATATATTTGCCAATGAGAGGTGAAAGTAATTTGTTAAGAAATGACAAAGAATCTACCAAGGAATATGCGTAGATTAACAATTGGGCACATTTGGCAAGCAGTGTTTAATGGAGGAAATGTAAACTTGTCTTTAGCAGGAAGAATGGAAAAGTAGTGTGCTGTGCAGGTTGAGAGAAATTGCAGAACCTGTTAGCACAGAGGGAGCTGGATGTCTTGGTACATGAATCACACAATAAAATATGCAGGTAAAGTTGCTCGCTGAGCTGGAATGTTCATTTTCAGATGTTTCGTCGCCACATTAGGTAACATCTTCAGTGAGTCTCCGAATGAAGCACTGCTGATGATTCCTCCTTTCCATTTATATGTTTGGGATCTATTAGTTGACTTATGTTGGGAATGAAGAGTTTATCTTATGAAGGAAGGGTGAACAGGTTGATCCTACACCCGTTGGAGTTAACAAAACTAAGTAGTAATTTTAATGAAACGTTAAATGACAAATCAGGCTCGAAAAGTCCGTAGGCCCACTCCTGCTCCTAAGTTCAATATTTCTACATGAATGTGTTTCCCATTGCTATGAGGAAGAGGGAAGCAATGCCCCATTTTGAATCACCTTCCAAGCTTCCTACAACAAATGACTGTCATAAACAGATATCACCAGTTTTGTTTGGTGGGCAGAGAGCAATGGTTGTTTGACCACATGAGCTACCATAGTGAGTAAATGGAAGGGAGGCAACTCTCAAGTCAAACAGTAGCATCTTGCAGTTTTCCAGGGGATTTACTGTAGCTTGACCTGGGGCATGGGCAATCGCAAAACAGGCTTTAAGGCTGATGGCAAATCTAAGGAACCCTCCAAAAACTGAGGAAAGAGCCTGGAAAGGATCCCTGGAATTGGGTACATGGAAACCTATTGGAAGCTGAAAGCAACTGTGGAAGAATATTATTCTAGGCAGAGTGCTTCAGGTGATAAATGTACAAGAGGAATGTTATTTTTTGTAGTTTAAGGTAAAACTTGCTTATTAAAACTCATTTAGTCAATTGTGATTTTTTTCACAATTTGTTGCAGTAAAACTTTAAAAGCACAAAGATTTCCCTTGTCATTTTTTCAACTAATACCTGGAAACTAAATGTCTTTTTAAGTCTCTAGCAAGATTGTAAACAGAGTATGGAGAGGATGAGTTGAAGTTAGTTATGTTGCATCTTTTGAGATGTCGTAGAAAATACGGCAAGTTGTGCCTTTGATCTTCTGAAATTCTACTTGATAGTGCAAAGGAACATTACTTAAAGGATAGCTGTGAACTGCAATTGTGCACACTCTAGATTACATTCTCTTAGTGGTGATCTTATATGCAGGATCAATGGTACCAACAATTTTAACAATCTTGACTGATACATTTTGTTGGAAAATGTGATTTAACACTCTCACTTCTGAATCAGGAAGCTGAGAGTTAAGTTCCACTCCAGAATCTTGAGCAGAAAATCTAAAAATAAATCTGATAGAGGAGTCAACTCAAGGCCTTCTTTTCATTTTGAATAAGGACAGGGACCTTCTCACCAGAAGCTGATGAAATTCTCCAAACAAATCAAAACCAGATGATTGCTGGTTATGGGATCTTACTGTCCATAAATTTACTGCTTTTAAAAAACACATTAATTTAATGAGAGTAATCAAATAGAGGTATATAAGATGCTAAAGATAACAAAGTAGACAGAGATAGGATGTTTCCTCATGGGGCAGTCTAGAATGTGAGGGCATAGTTTTAGGATAAGGGGTGTCAAATTTAAAAAACAGAGACCATGTGAAAAATCTATGGAATCCACTACTCCAGAGTGCAGTAGATGTTGGGACATTGAGTAAGAGGAGATAGACAGATGTTTAATTAGTCATGGGTTGAAGGATTATCAAGAGCAGGTAGGAACATGGAATTGAGGCTAAGATGAGATCAGCCATGATCATATTTAATGTTGAAGCAAATTCAAGGGCTGGATTCAAGAATATGTTCCAAGTTCTTATGTTCTTATTTATTTGCTGGGATGTCAGGCCAGCATTTGTTGCCAATCCCGAATTGGCTTGAACTGAGTGGTTTTCTAGACCATTTCAGAAGGCATTTAAGGGTCAACTACTTTGCTGTGGGTCTGGAGTCACATGTAGGCCAAGATGGATAAGGATGACAGATTTCCTTCACTAAAGAGCATTAACAAACTAGATGTGTTTTTACATAAATTGACAATGGTTTCATGGTCATCATTACTGAGATGAGCTTTAGTAGTTTCCTACATCACAATAATGCCTGCGCTGTAAAAAGTAGCTAATTAACTGTGAATGTATTTAGATATTCAAACTTCAGGATAGACATAATGTAAATACAAGTTCTTGTTGTTCTCTCTTAGACACATGATTGATGGCGAAGGATGTGTAACTTTCTTAGCAGCTTCCCGAAATTCAGTTATAACTTTCAAGATATCTTTACCCACTTGCAAATAAACTGATGAAACAGTATGTGTAACTGTAGACCACATTCTCTAATGTTATGATGGACATTAGTTGTTGCTTCAATCTAGTTAGCAACTAAATGCAAAAGTTAATCAGTGTTACCTAGTCTTAAATGGAGAAAGTCTGAATATCCTCTATCTCGAAGATATTAAAGTGTGTTACTAATGTCTGGCAAAAAAGAACAGTGAACCATAATTCTCTCAAACTCTTGAAATAAAGTATGTAATTTTCTTCTCAATACCTTGTTCAAACACATTTGTAAGTGTGAATTGCATTGTACTCCAGATAGCAATCTATATTTCTGATTGCCCCTCGATCTTTCTCCATGTGCTTAAACATGACACTTTTGCAATTTAACTTGATGAAATACATGGAATATGTCACTACCATTACAATCAAATTTTCAGTTATTCTGTGTTCAGAACTGGGTCACAAAGCCTTCGTCTGGAACCAAAGGTAGATTGAGATGTGATATAGAAAGCCAAAGATCCTTACTGTAATGGAACCAAGATTGTGGAGGAGACTAGAAGTTTGACATAGGACAGGAGCTCTCCCTCGTATGGTAGCCCAGAACATTCTCCATGTTTCAATCCAATTTTCCTATTTGTTGAGGGGAATAATTCACAAAGTTAATGCAAATAGAAGATAATACTCTTCACATAACTAGGCAATATTTTGTTTAAAGACATCTTCATATACAGTATTTAGTGGCTCTCAGTTCTGTCAGTGCCTCAATTTAAAAGTTCTCATTCCTTGTTTTCAAATCCTACCATAGTTTTACCCCTTCTCATCTCTGTGACCTCCTACAGCCTTACATGTTTCTTTCACTTCAGATCTCTTGTACATTCCCACAACAGACTGAATCGAGGTGGAGGTTTAAAGGTGGCATGCTTCCAACATACCAAGGTGACCCCTCCCACTACCCCTGCACCCAATTAAATGTCCCAACTTGTCACCAAGACGTGACACATCAAGAGCATTAAATTCAGCCCTTAGAGTGCAGTTGTTTCATGACATCAACCCAAGGCCAGAATTTGCATATCTAGCCACTAGATTAATCTATTGGATCTCTTTTTTGTTTTTAACTTGTCAGGATGGTCCTAGACTTCAGCAGGCCTTTACTTACCCTCCCAATCCTTCCTTTATGCCTATAAGTTTCATTCGGTCCACACCAGGAATGTCTTCTTCAGTCTCTTTTACAATAAGATTCTTTCTCTTTTCCTCCTTTCACAAAGCAGTCACATTCTTTTATCAACACCCTCCAGTGTGTCTCTTCCCATTACCATCACCTCCTCTTAGCACAGCATCTGTCTTCCCCTCTTCTAGACTAGTTTCTCAATCTTTGGCACTGTTGAAATGATGTTCAGTTCATTCATCAGAGATTAACATTGGCACATACCCATCAGATTGTGCCAATACCTTATGGTGGCTTGGAGGCAAATGTTGGAAAGTTAAAAAGCTCAATTTCATTTTGTTCATTCATGAGATATGCATGACACAGGCTAGGCCAGCATTTATTGCCCATCTCTGGTAGTTTTTGAGAAGGTGGTGGTGAGCTGCCTTCTTAAACTGCTCAGTCCACGCACTGTAGGTAGACCCACAATGCCATTAAGGAGGGAGTTCCAGGACTTTGACTCAGTTTTGTGGAGCTCTTTTTGTAGATATCTTTTACGGACTTCTTGTGTGGTACATAATCATTACTTCACCTAATAGGCTAAGTTGAACTGTTGTAGTGACAGAATCTCTAGCAATCCTTCTCTGTGTTTTGGTAGAGTTCTTTTGGAGAAAATCTTGGTTATGCGTGTAACAAATGAATGTCCTGGCGCTATCCATGCAGGAATTGGTTAACTTCAAATAACGTAGATTATTTTTTTCAGGAATGGAAGGGTTGGTGGCAGCATTACGAAGTAGGAGAATTTATGTTTATCTGATGTCGTTCCTCCTCACAGCATTCATTAGGGGGATAGAAGACAAACATACTACTAAAGCTGTACAAGACTGTGGTCAGACTGTATTTGGAATATTGTGAGCAATTTTGGGACCCACATCCAAGGAAGGATATGCTGGCATTGGAGGGTATCCAGGGGAGGTTTACAAGAATGATCCTTAGATGAAAGGCTTGTCATATGAGGAGTGGCTAAGGACTGTCTGTCCATACTCAGTGGAGTTTAAAAGGATGAGAGTTATCTGATTAAAACTTACAGAAAACTGAGAGGCCTGGAGAGAATGGGCATGGATAAAATGTCTTCACTAGTTGGTGAGACCAGGACCCAAGGGCACAGACCCAGAGTGAAGGGATGATCCTTTAGAACTGAGATGATGAGGAATTTATTCAGCCAGAAGGTGGTTAATCTGTGACACTCATTGCCAGGTTATAGACACCAAGCCACTGAGTGTACTTAAGACAGATAGAGATAGATTCCTGATTTGTAGTGGCATCAAGGGTTGTGGAGAGAAGGTAGAAGAATGGATTGAGAAGCATGTCAGCCATGATCAAATGGCAGAACAGAACTGATGGGCCGAATAGTCTAATTCTGCTGCTATATCTTATTGTCTTATAGACTTAAGTTTGAGTTGTGGCAAAGTTGCTCCTTTAACAAGATTATGCTGTCCTTTACCTTTTTTGTCAGAGAGGTCGTTAACGTCACAGACTCTGAAAACTGTGGGGATGAAGGGTTTTAGGGCCAATTTGATAATAGCTAACAGATACTGCCTCATGCAGAAGGCTTTTAAGTTTAAAAAAAAACACTTGTACAATGAAAGGGGAGTGGCCAATTCTCCCAGCTTCGCTTTTCTCTGGTTTTGGTTTGGCTTTTAGCAGTAGTGGGGAAAAAGCTGCTGGATCCAAAGAAGACCCAGGCTGATACGCTCTCTCTGACTTCTTTCCTGTCACACTTGTGTTTGATTTTACCTTTTGTGCCAAGAAGTGTTTATTGGGATTGTTGCAAGTAATTGGAACAGCATAATTAAGTTGGGAGGATGTGTTGGGTTTCCGGAGAGATTATACTATTCGGTGTTCTGTTTTCTTTTGTTTGTGTTTCATTTGGTAATCTTGTAAATAAATTCTGTTTTGTTTAAAACTAAGTGGTTTGACCAGTGGTGTTTCTCTCAGAATATCCATTTACACCTGTTTAAAACAAAGAGCAAAGTTAGGGTAAGGGTTACATCCTTGAAATGTTTTGAGGGATCTGGCCTGGTTCATAATATAGTCACATGACACATTACATCATATTCCCTTTAGGATATATAAATTAAACATATTATCACACCCACTTGCCCAATATGGGAGAATGCAATAAATGAAGATTAAACAGAAACATCTACTTTCAAAAGTGGAAAATTACCAAGATGCATATAAACTCAAAAGGTTAGCGAGCAAGTGTAGAACATTGACAAACTTCATCATGGACAGGTGTAGACATTGGCATTGACTTCACAAAAGTCTTTTTCACAGAAATGCTTACCTTAAAATTTGCTGTAGGCTTTAGTAACAAGGCAACCATCTGAGCTTCACCATAGGTATTGACTAGAAACCAAATGATAGGAAATGATAGAGGCAATAATGGGAGAACACCGTTTACCTATGGGCATAAACAATCTGAATTAATAACATATTTGGTTCGATGTAATTGATTTACTGAACAGCCACATGGAAAGTCTACTTTTTTTTGTAAGTTGTGCATCAAGGCCACACACAGCACCCAAATTTTGATCTAATTTCGACAACTACCTCTCAGAATAATTATTACCAACAGTGACTACACTTCAAAAGTACTTCATTATCTCTAAACCAATCAGAGATGTCCTAAGGTCATGAAATGTGCTTATACAAAAGCCAATCATTTCCTTTTAGCAAGGTTTGCTTTTATAAAGAACCTTATGAGAGAGAACCAAATAAGAATTGCAGGAAAGATATTCATGGACATGGGAGCTGGTGACACTCCAAGGATGTGAGAATGAATGACAGTTTTAAGAGGAAGGTGGTGATTTTGAAAGTGCCACAGAACCACTTAGCGTCAAGAAGAGAAGTGACACTGGCAAAAAAAGGAGCAGGTTATGGGTCTCCCAGACATGAAAGGAGAGAAATACATAAGTCCAGAGCTAAAACAGGGGAATCTGTGAGGGAGGTTTGACATGTTTGGCATGACGAATGGGAGAAGAAGTTGACTAAACAGTCTTAATCTTTGTAAGAAAGAGGCAATGTGTATACATATTATTTCACTGTCAGTTCAGTGCTTCTTACATAATTATAAATACAAAGATATTTGCTGTGGTGCCAATAATCGAACAGGTAAAATAGTTACAATTTCAGTTCTACTCCATTTTGAAACATCACCCATTATTCAAACTTGACTCACTGTCAGGAATCGTTTTTCACAAAACCTGAAATGAGGTTAAATGATCAAACTGTTGTACAAAGAGATTATAACTGAAATCTGAAGATGTTTCAATGATTATCAGTCAGAATTAAGGATAATTCATAAATTCAGGAAGGAATTCAAGGGAATTTTCTTTGTCCACAGAGTGTGTAGAAAGTAAAACTTATTAACAAATGGAGCGATTGAGGGAAAACTGGACAAACACATAAGGGAAAAAAGGAATAGAAAGATCTGAAGATAGGATGACACAGTAAAGAGTGAAAGGAGGTCCATCAGGAACACAAATACCCAGAGAGAGAGAAACTGGACTATGTTGCATTCTGTATCTCTTAATATAGTATTGATCCTAAAATGTAGCAGAGCTTAGTTAAACATGTAGTATGCTGTATTTGTCAAATCTAATGCTGCAGACAAGCAAGCGAGAAACTTAAGGTGATGTAACAATGTGCAGTATGCAAAATATGTGATTTGGATCTCAAACTGGGTCACAAAGTGAGTTCCACTGTGCGATCAAAGAGAAAAAGAAGCATGGAGGGAGGTTCTGCCAAGATAATAATGCTGAGAGGTCTGTCATGCAATCTTCTTTGACACAATTGCTGGTAAGGAAAGGAGATTTTGTATTGATATAGCAGCTTTCATAATCATAGTAAAGCACTTTAAAATCATGAAGAGTCATTGCTGGCTCAATGTAGCAGTTAATTTGCCCTCAGCAAGGTGTGTATTTAAAACAGAGAGAGCTAAGTTCTTGAGTATCAAGGGGATCAAGGGTTACAGAAGTAGATTCACTAGTGACTTTTCAAAAAGAAAACAGCTGCAGGACTCTTGGCAAAGAGCTGTTGATTGTGACTAAATGGACAGCTCTGAAAGAGACATGATTGACCTATCGGCCTCACATTACGCTTATACTTATCACCAGTTCAACAAGGACAATGGGATTGAGAAACTTATCAGCCATGATTGAATGGCAGAGCAGATTTGATGGGCTGAAGGACCTAATTTCTGCTCCTATGTCTTATGGTCTTATGGTCCCCCAAACAACAATATGGTTGTTCTTGTTATATTATTTGTTGAAAGGGATTTGTTGGCCGGGTGACCAGGAAGAACTCCCATGATCTTCTTTGAAAATTGTCATTTGAGAGATGGTTTAATGTCGCATCTGATAGAACCACAGCCTAGTGTTCTTTACACTTCAGTAAGGGCCTGGAACAACCAGAAGAGGAGATGGAGAAAGAAAAACTCCAGGAATAAGGCAATGTAGTAGCGGTGCTGAAAATGTGTTGCTGAAAAAGCGCAGCAGGTCAGGCAGCATCCAGAGAACAGGAGGTTCAACGTTTCGGGCATAACCCCTTCTTCAGCAACGGCTTATGCCCGAAACGTCGAATCTCCTGTTTCCTGGATGCTACCTGACCTGCTGCGCTTTTTCAGCAACACATTTTCAGCTCTGATCTCCAGCATCTGCAGACCTCACTTTCTCAATGTAGTAGCGGTGTAAATGTTGATTCCATTGCCCGCCAGGATGACATGGTGGATGCAGGGATGGTATGTGTGTGCAAGGAGCAGCCATGTTACTATCTTGTTGGCCCTAAGGATTCTCTGTGCTTTCACAAATCCAACCTAGATTGGGATTTTCAGAAGCTACTCCAAATCCACACCAAATCCACTTATTTCCCAAATTCCCACTTTTTGATTGATTGATTTATTGTCACATGTACTGAAGTACAGTGAAAAGCTTTGTTTATGTGCAGTATAGGCAGATCAAAGTAAATAGGGATATACAGATCAAAGGCTGTGAAAAATCTTAGACAGAGGCAAACAGGTTATGTTGCAGAGGGCATGCACTAGGCGAGATCAACATTAGCAAGATCAGCATTATTTGAGGTTAGAGAGTCCAATCATCGGTCTAATAACCACTGGAAAGAAGCTGCCGCTGAACCTGCAGGTGCGTGTGTTCAAGTTTCTGTATCTCCTGCCTGACAGAAGAATTGTAGAAGAGCATCACTGGGGAGTGATGGGTCTTTGATGATCCTGCAGCAACGAGCCATGTAAATGGAGTCAATAGATGGGAGGTTGGCTTCTGTGAATGTCTGGGCTGTGCACACAAGCTTCTGTAATTTTTTCACAATTCTGGGCATTTCAATTCTTTACCAGGCCATTGTGCATCCGGACAGTATGCTTTCAATGGTGCATCTGTGGAAGTTGGTGAGGGTCTTTATGGACATGGAGTTGAAAAATGTGGCGCTGAATAAACACAGCAGGCCAGGTAGCATCTGAGAAGTGGGACAATTGATATTTCGGGCATAAGCCTTTCTTTATGGACATGCCAAATTTCCTGAGTCACCTGAGGAAGACGAGGCATTATTGTGCCTTCTTAACTGTTGCACCTATGTGGGAAATCCAGGACAGCTTGTCGATTACTGTTATTCATAGTTATTTGACACTCTCCACACTCGCAACTTCAGTTCCGTTGATGTAGATGGAGACGTGTGTGCCCCTTTCTGTTTGAAGTTAATGATCAGCTCTTTAGTTTTGCTGACATTGCAGGAGCACGTCAATTATTTGGAGTCCCCTTCCCAATCTACATCCTTAGTGATTCCCACTCTGAAATCCATGTCCTTGATGAACCTTTGTCCCACATCCACCTTTACTGAACCCACTATGTGAGTCAATCTTAATTCTAACTTATCAGAGTGCTAAACCTCAACACCCACACTCCATTTATCATGTACACTCCCACATTTGCTAGGAACTGAGCTGATCACTATGAAACTAATTTACAGTCTAATCAGACAAAAAGGTCAGTATGCTAAACTGTCATTATCAAGTTATGTCATTATTTGCATGTCAGTGTTACTTAGAGAATATATAATGAAGGCTGGTGTGTGAGAAAATAAGATCCCATTTTAAAAACTCAGGGATTTTAAGATTGGAATCTAATTGTAATATTGGAACAATGGAATAAGATTTATTCTATACATGACCTATGTTGAAATTAGGTGCAAAAATTAACTTTTTTGATACTGTCAAGAACAAATTACATTTTTATAGCCATCTGTACTGCAGTAAATTTATCAAAGTATTTCGCAAAGGCTAATAAACCGTTTGACACATAAGGAGGAATCTGAACATATGTGTGGTCTTTAAATGAAGAGAGAGAGGTAGAGGTGCAGAGAGGTTTAGGAAGGATAGTCCAGTGGGTAAGACATATGCACTGTAACCAACTGGAGAATAATTCAAATCAGAGATGCAAAAGAGAGTGAATTTGGAGGAACATAGGTTTCTCAAAAGGTTGCAGGCTGGAGGAATTTATATGGAAAGTTGATTCCTTCCAGGAATTTTAAGTGAAAACTGAAGATTTTATAGTTAAAATTAAGGTAAAAGTCAGCATCATCGCACTCTCATTAGAGGGAGAGAAAGAGAGAGACAAACTGGTGGTGAGCATAACCTAAGGATCACTACATATCAGGTGTGGGGCAAAGCTGAAAAGACACATGCTACATGGCAAACCTCAGCCTGTCCAGGAATTGAACCCACACTGTGCCAAACTTCAGTATTGTGAGCGGTGTGGTGGCAGTGGGCGGTACGGTGGCACAGTGGTTAGCACTGCTGCCTCACAGCGCCAGAGACCCGGGTTCAATTCCCGCCTCAGGCGACTGACTGTGTGGAGTTTGCACGTTCTCCCTGTGTCTGCGTGGGTTTCTTCCGGGTGCTCCGGTTTCCTCCCACAGTCCAAAGATGTCCGGGTCAGGTGAATTGGCCATGCTAAATTGCCTGTAGTGTTAGGTAAGGGGTAAATGTAGGGGTATGGGTGAGTTGCGGGTCAGTGTGGACTTGTTGGGCCAAAGGACCTGTTTCCACACTGTAATTAATCTACTGTAGGCCAAATATCCACGCAACAGAGCTTGTACGACTAGCCAAGAGGAAAAGGGAAGCTTACATAAGGTCTAGGCAGCTAAGAACAGAACAGGCCCTGGAGGAATATCGGAAGAGTAGAACAAGTCTTAAACAAGGAATCAAGCGGGCTAAAGGGGGTCATGAAATAGCTTTAGCAAGCAGAATTAAGGAAAATCCCAAAGCGTTTTATTCTTATATAAGAAGCAAGTGGGTAACTAGAGAAAGGATTGGTCTACTAAAAGATCAAGAAGGAACCTGAGAGAATGGGTGAGATTCTGAATGTTTACTTTGTGTTCAGTGAGGAGAGGAACATGATAAATCTTGAGATTAGAGATAGAAGTTTGATTAGTCTGGATCACGTTGGCATATGTAGGGAAGATGGGTTGAGTATGCTAGAGGTTATTAAGGCAGACAAATCCCCAGGACCGGATGGGATCTATCCCAGATTGCTGAGGGAGGCGAGAGAGGAAATAGTTGGGGCCCTGACAGATATCTTTGTGGCATCCTTAAATACAGGTGAGGTGCCAGAGGACTGGAGGATTGCTCATGTTGTCCCCCTGTACAAGAAGAGTAGTAGGGATATTCCGGGTAACTACAGACCAGTGAGCCTGACTTCGGTGGTGGGGAATTTGCTGGAGAGGATACTGAGAGATAGGATCTATTTATATCTAGAAAAGAATGAGCTTATCAGTGATAGGCAACATGGTTTTATGTGGGGGAGATCATGCCTTACCAACTTAATAAAGTTCTTCAAGGAAGTGACCAAGTTGTTAGATGAAGGAAGGGCTGTTGATGTCATATACATGGAATTTAGTAAGGCATTTGCTAAGGTTCCCCATTGTAGACTAATGGAGAAAGTGAAGTCACATAGTGTGCAGGGTGTTCTAGCTAGGTGGATAAAGAAATGGTAGAGCAACAAGAGACAGCGAGTAGTAGTTGAAGGGAGTTTCTCGAAATGGAGAAAGGTGACCAGTGGTGTTCCACAGGGGTCAGTATTGGGGCCACTGTTGTTTGTAATACATATAAATGATCTAGAAGAGGGCACTGTTGGTATGATCAGCAAGTTTACAGATATCACAAAGATTGGTAGAATAGCAGAAAGCATAAGGGACTGTCAGAGAATACAGGAGGAGTTAGATAGGCTGGAGAGTTGGGCGGAAAAGTGGCAGATGGCTTTCAATCCAGATAAATGTGAGGTGATGCATTTAGGCAAGTCTAATTCTAGAGCGAATTATACAATGAATGGAAGAGCCTTGGGAAAAGTTGATGGGCAGAGAGATCTGGGAGTGCAGGTCCATTGTACCCTGAAGGTTGCTGCACAGGGGGATACAGTGGTCAAGAAGGTATTTGGTTTGCTTGCCTTCATTGGATGGGGTATTGAGTATAAGAGCTGGTACGTCATGTTAAAATTGTACAAGACATTGATTCGGCCGCATTTAGAATATTGTGTACAGTTCTGGTCGCCACATTACCAAAAGGATGTGGACGCTTTGGAGAGGGGGCAGAGAAGGTTTATGAGGATGTTGCCTGGTATGGAAGGCGCTAGCTATGAAGAGAGGTTGAGTAGATTAGGTTTATTTTCACTAGAAAAAAGGAGATTGAGGGAGGACCTGATTGAGGTTTACAAAATTGTGAAGGGTATAGACTGGGTGGATAGAGACAAGCTTTTTCCCAGAGTGAAGGATTCAATAACCAGAGGTCATGCTTTCAAATTGAGAGGTGAAAAGTTTAAGGGGAATACACGCAGCAAGTACTTCACACAGAGGGTGGTGGGCATTTGGAACGCATTGCCAGCAGAGGTGGTAGAGGCAGGCACGGTAGATTCATTTAAGCTGCATCTGGACAGATGTATGAGTAGGTGGGGAGCAGAGGGATACAAATGTGTAGGAATTGACCGACAGGTTTGGACAGTACTTTTGGTTCGGCTCAGGCTTGAAGGGCCAAAGGGTCTGTTCCTGGGCTGTAAATTTTCTTGGTTCTTTGTTCTAACCAACTCCACATACTATCTTATTAGCCACTGTCTGTAAAAAAGTACAGGGTGTGAAGATGCCAGTGTTAGACTGTGGTGGACATAGTCAGAAGTCACATGACACCAGGTTTTAGTCCAACAGGTTCATTTGAAATCACAAGCTTTGGAGTGTTGTTCCTTAGTCAGGGGAAGTGGAAGGGAACACCTATATGCTCTGTGCCTGTGGTAACAGGAGGGTAATAGGAGAATGAGGGTTGGTGCGAGTTGGGATATTGGCAACAAATTGTAGTTGTACTTAAATTTAGGAAAGTTTGAAGAGTCAATCTAAAGGTAACAAAGGCATGGATGAGCTTTTCAGCACTAGATAAACTGGAGAGGAGCAAAGTCAGGTGATGTTACCCAGAATTCAGGCAATTAAAAAAAATGTAAATGAGATACATGGTACTTATGTTACCTGGAGTTGTAGAAGGGTAACTTGCCATGAACCTATCCCTGGAGTACCAATTACAAACCGTAGACCATTGATAATCAGTAACACCACCTGGCAAGAAAAATATAGAGCAAATAAGCACCACTCAGAACTCCAAATGCTAAACTCAGAACTAAAAATGCTTGGGCATTTTTCAATTAAATTGGTGAGTAAGCCTGGTTACCATAGAAAGCAAACTTGAGATAATTGGCAAAAGAACCAACAGGAACACGCGAACAATTTTCTTTCCTATAGTAAATTGGTGCTGCACTACCTGAAAGGGTGGTGGAAGCAGATTCACTTATGACTTTCAAAAAGAATATAGCTGCAGGACTCTTGGTAAAGAGCTGTTGATTGTGACTTAATGGACAGGCCTGCCAAAATACTGCGTTATTGGCCAAACTTTACGCTTATGCTCACCACCAGCTCAAAAATACTTGTTGCATTTGAGCATGTGAAATAAGAACAGAGGTTGGCCACTCAGTCCCTTGAGCCTGCTCTGCCATTTAATAAGACCCTGGCTAAACTGTTTGGGTTTCGAATTCCATGTTCTCATCGACCTCTGATAACCTTTGGTTCTCTAGCCTAACAAGAATCTATGCCCACCTTAAAGATATTCAATGATCCCACAGTGTTGCAGGTGGTATATTGCCATGGATAGAGGTTTAGCCCATAAGCAGGAAACAGCAAATGGGGATTAGGGATTCTTTTTCAGGTTGGTGGCCTACAACCAGTGTTGGGTCCTTAACTATTGGAGGAAGGAAGTGAATGTACTATCACCAAATTTGCAGACAACACAAAAATAAACGGAAGTAAATAAATAAAAATAGAAGTTGTAAGAGGAGTACAGTTTTAAAAAGAGCCCTTGTTAGGTTAATTAAATGGCCAAAAGGTTGGGAAATGACATATAATGTGGGAAGTTGTTCACTTTGAAAGGGAGTAGAAAAGAACAGAACATTATTTAAATGGAGAAAAACTGCAAGAAACTGCAGTACAAAGAGACTTGGAAGTGTTTGTGCATAAAAGACATGCAGCAGGTAATCAGGAAGGCTAATGGAATGTTGGCCCTTATTTCAAAAGTGTTGGAGTATAAGTGTACAAAGTCATACTGCAACTGTGCAGGGTGGTGATGAGACCGCATCTGGAGCATTGTGAGCAGTTTGGGCCCCCTTATTTAAGGAAAGATATTACATTGGTGGCAGTTCATTAGGATGATCCCTGGTACGGAAGGATTAGTCTTATGACAAAAGTCTAAATGAGTTAGGACTCTACTCATCAGAGTTTAGAAGAAAGAGAAAATTAAAGAATGATTGCACTGAAACATAGGATTCTTAAGGGGCCTGTTGGGTAAGTGCTGAGTGGATGTGCCCCCTCAGGGGAGGATCTAGACCATATCAATTACAAGTATGTTAATTGTCATTCCTGATGAAGGGCTTTTGCCCGAAACGTCGAATTTCCTGTTCCTTGGATGCTGCCTGACTTGCTGCGCTTTAACCAGCAACACATTTTCAGCATTGTTATATATATATATATACAGTCATTGCTGTAATGTAAGTAATATGGCAGCTAATTTGCTTACAGCAAGCTTTAAGAAACAGTAAAATGATGATTGCCAGATAATGTTTCTATTTTATAACAAAAACAGAAATTTGCTGGAAAGGCTCAGCAGGTCTGGCAGCACCAGAGTTAATATGTCGGGTTCAGTGACTCTTCCTCAAAATCTCAGATTTATTTTATAATGTTGTGTGACAAATATTGACGTTGAGATATTTGAGAAAATGTCTGTGATTTTCTGTGAAATTGTATTGTGGAATCCACTTCACTTGAAAAGAAAGCTCATGGCCTTGATGTAAAATGTCATCTGAAAGACAGTAACTCTGATACAGATTATATTTCCTTAAACTGAAACTCTCAGGTCTGGCACCCTCTGTAGACCAGTGCTAGCAATGGCTCCAGTTTTCCCTATAGTGACATCGAGTGGTTCTGCAGTGATCTTTGTCCATGTTATGTTTGTTACACTTTATCCAGTTTGCACACTCAAAATCCTGTTTTACGGCTTTTGGCATGCCTGCCTTCATTGCACAGACCATTGAGTAAAAGAATGGAGACATCATGTTACTGTTGTACATGTTGTTGGTGAGATCACTTTTCAGCACTATATATAATTCTGGTTGCCCTGCTACAGGATGGATTTTATTAAATTGGAGAGGGTGCAGAAAAAAATTACAAATGTGTTGCTAGGAATGGAGGGTTTGTGTTATAAGGAGAGTTTGGATAGGCTGGGACCTTATGAGAGGTTGAGGGATGACGTTATAGAGATTTATAAAATCAAGAAGGGAATGGATAATACTCCATCTCCTGGAGTAGGGAGACTCTGAAATGCTGACCAGATACCCTAAACTGTTGCAAATGTAATTCAACATTTAAAAATATTTGGACAGGTCTATGAATAGGAAAGGTTTAGAGGGATTTGGTTCAAATGCAGGCAAGCGGGATTAGTTTAAAAACTGGAAGAACTGTGGATGCTGTAAATCAGAAACAAAAACTGAAATTGCTGGAATTAGTTAAGTTTGGGAACTTTGGTCAATATGAATGAGTTGGACGAAGGATCTGTTTCTATGACTCAAGATCAAAACTTCGGATCACTTATGGACATATTAAACTTTTAGTTCCAATGTGTTTTTAAAAAGAGGACTGCTACAGCCAAGCAATAACTCTGGATATAAATAAAGTGATTGTCTAGAGGGAAGGTGTGTGTGTGTGTGTGTGTGTGTTGGGGGAGCGGGAGAGAACTTGGATTGTTGCATCTGTAGGTGTCAACGAAGCCTCAAAGGGAGAAATGTACTACAAGCTGCATTGTATATTGTATCCACCTGCGAACATCTTAGATTAAACGTGATGTTTAAATAAAGGACAGCAGCCCATGTGAAAGACCTGTTTATATTTTCCCCTTTCAAGAATACAGACCTAAAAGTGAATTTCAACTCTAGTGTGTTAGTGGCCTGTGCCCTATTTTGTGGATAGTTATATTATAAAGATTAGAGAATAGCATTTCAACATTCCAAAACTGCAGTTAAAGAAAGGGAATCTCACTTTTGAGTGCTAACAATCAGCCGCTGTTGAAAGGAATGAGGGCAAAAGAATTTCAATAAATCTAAAAGCCGAGAATCTCAAAACTGAATTTTTAACAATCAACATTAATGCTACCAGTAATATCTGCAGCAAAGGCCTCAATCTTCTACTAACGTCTCATTGTGAATGGCTCAGTCTTACCTGTATTTGTTAAAAATAACTTTTGTTTGTTAGGGCTCACTTCTCATTCCTAATCCATTTCTACATGTTGCATTTTTATATCTTCTTGTATTTCGTAACTAATAGATGTTTGGAACTCTCCTCCAGTCAATGCTAGATCAGTTGTTAGTTTTAAATCTGAGATAGATAGATGTGTATTCAGCAAAAATATTAACGGATATGGATTTAGATCACACATCAGCCATGTTCGCATTGAATGGCAGAACAGGATCATAGGGCTGAATGCTTCTATGTTTCTATATCCTACATTGAATAAACTCAATATTTTTGTTAATCCAAGAAGGCCTGGTTAAATTGGCTTCTTTTAAAAATTCATTTGGTTTGGAAGAATGGTATCAGCAGGTAAGGGAATAATCTTGTGACCAACCAAGGGGATGGGTGAATAAAGAAGGGGGAGCCAATTGATTCACCTCAGCTGGAAGTTTTCCAATTTGGGTATCATATCTGGAATCTTAACAACTTAAGGAACCTCGTCTGTGGTCTGGTTATAGCAATGTCCAGTTTTTAAATGTGGTTAATAGGAAATCATGGTGGGTTCTTCACTCAGTTGTGGAATAAAGTATTTGTGCATTGAGCATATTCAATATTTCTGATAGTTTAACAGGTGTCATCAGGACTTCAGTCACTGACTATGATGCTAAAGTGAACAATTTGCAATTGGTTTGCTATAGTTTGGACTCTAATATGTGACCTGATCTGCGAGGGCCCAGTCCCAGTGTTGCCAGTTTAGGGAGGTACATCTTTTAGTTGCACATGTCCTCAGTGCTACACTGTAGTGTCAGCCTGGAATATGTTCTCAGATGTTGGGGGGATAGGACCACGGGAAAAGTTGCATCGCTGGAAATTCAATCTTAAAATCCTGAAATGGAGTTCATTACAATCAAAACTATGATCTCCCTATAGATCAGTCATACCAAAACCATTGGAGCAATGTACTTCTGGAGAAGCCTTTGAGCAGTGAAGCGTTCGTTATTCAGTACAGTCACAGGTCTTTGTTGTCCCAATTCAAGGCACTGCCTATGAAACAAAGAAAAGTAATGTTTTAAGTTGTAGACAGACCAGGCATTCAGATGATCACATTTTAATAACATTTTATTGTTGTACTTCATAAAATGTGTTGTGAAAGAAATAAACATTGCAAAATAAATGTTAAAAAAAAGGAATGTCTGCTGACACCAGCAATCTGATTATAAATTCTGATTGCATAAGTTCACCTCTTATATACAGTCAGATTCATAGAGATGTCCAGCATGGAAATAGCTACTTTGTTTAACATTTTCTTCACTTCATCTCAAACACTTTTTCATTTTATTTCATTTTTAAGGGTTTGTTTGTTTTATATAATTTTGTATTGCAATTTATTTCAGAACTTTCCCCACGACAGGCATGCTCCTGGGTGCTGGTAAATGCAGCCTGAAAAACACATTAGCACAAAGCGGATACTTGGACATTGACGCTACAAAATGACCAAAGTACAGTCAGAAGGATTCAGACATTCAAGGATCTTAGAGAGAACAAAGACCAGAGGAGGTGTTGAGAGATAATCAGTGTGCATTGTGCGCAATTCCACTGTCTGAATTTTCTTTGTAATAAATCACCCTGCCAACCTAACCTTAATTACAGGTATCAACCAACAACATTTTTCCTGATATTCTCCTTTATTTAAACAATATTACACTCCAAACTGAATGCAAATGTTGACCTTAGTAACAAACCATAATGGCATTGCAAGAGGTGGAGCAGGTTTTAAGGATTAAAAGAGTAAGAGGTCTGAGATTGGGAGAAGGGCTGCCCTCATCATTCAACCATTATAGCTATTGTTTTTTTGAGTAGATAAAGAACAGAATGTGCCTTTGTACTTACTGGATATTCTCAACCATAGGTGTTTTAGTTACTTTGAAAGAATGAGGTTTCAGAAGGGTGTGTGATCTTTTGTTCTGAACTGGCGATGGCGGAGAGGAGAACTGGCAAAAGATATCGTCCCTATCTAAGATCACATGGTCTTCATCCTAAATGGAAGTAGAGAATCATGATTTATTGTTCTTTAAAAGTAGAATGCACATCAGCAAGCAGATAGCTCTGATTTTGCTAAAGTTCTGCAAATGCTCTGAATGGGTGGGAGTGCACAGTTTTTGATTATTTTGCTCACTGATGGCTAATGGAAAATTCATTCAAATGTCAAATACTGAAACTTTATGCCCTAACTCTGCCCTCTCCTTGATCCAAGGAGTGCACAATCAATCTCAGCTGGTTTAAGAAGAGAGTTTGGGAAAAGAAAGGGAATAACAAACAGATTTGGAAGATTTGTGCCTGCATACCATGTGCCAGCTAGCTCTTGGTAAACAGAGATATGGAAAACTGAATGTAATCATTCAGGTGTCTTCCTTCCCCTTTCACAATGTTACACAATTGTGTGTATACTTTTAGTAGTTATTTCCTTTGTATCAGCTCAGTTAATTGAATTGAATTAGTTTTATTGTCACATGTACACAAATAAGTACAGTGAAAGGTTTTTACATCACTATTTACAGCACCATCTTAGGTATAAAGGTATAGCTTCCTCAGTTATAAGATTTTAGAAAACAGAGAAATAAGAAGTGCAGTGTTGTAGAAGTAGAAGTTCAGAACAACGGTCCTCCAACCCAGACCACGCTGACACCTAGTTTCCAGCCCACACTGAGTCTTGGTTCGACACTGCACTGGGCTTCACCTGAAGTTTTGTGAGACTAGAAGATCACCCAGGAATCCTCTCAGGACACCACACTGAGGCCATGCTATGGTGAAATAGCCCCATGTACCGCTGGAAGACTGGGAGCCACCACACAATGCTGGGGTGCCATCACACCATGCTGGGAGGCCAGCATGTCATGCTGAGGTGGGGGCGGGGACACCACGCCACACCAATGGGGGCCACCACACCACGCTGGGACACCACCATACTACACCGGGGGGGTGTCACACTATGCCAAGGGGGGAGGAGCCACCACACCATGCCGAGGAGTGGGAGACGCCACCACACCACACTGAGAGGTCATTACGCCACGCTGGGGTGGGGGATGGGTCTGCCATGGTTTGCAATGCATAGTGATACCACAGCATGGGTGCATTTCCTGCAGCAGCTGAGATTACTGTGTAGGACTGTCTTTCTCATCTTCCCCCCTCACCCAAGGTGTGGTGATCCTCACATGAAACCACCGCCAGTACTCTCTCTCTCACACTGTCACTCTCACTCTCACTCTCACTCTCTCTCTCACGCTCTCTCTCACGCTCTCTCTCACGCTCTCTCTCTCTCACTCTAATGAGAGAGCAACCCAATAGCCTTGTTTCGACTCTGGCACCTTTACCTTTACATTTAGGGGTGGATGTGTCCCTTACTTAACAAATCATGATTTTTTTAAATGTCAAAACTGTATAAAGTCTAAATAAGTAAACAATTCAATATTGTAGGAATACTTACCTCAATTCCTCTAAGAGATGTTGGTGCTTTCTGGCCTGGTCTCAGGGCTACAATATCTCCCTCTACAAGCAAACTAGTAGGCAGATTTACCAATTGCCCATCTCTGTAGGTCCATTGGAGACATATGGAATCCAAAGGAGGATTATACAGTTCGTAACAAAAATCATTCATTCCAAATTCTGGAGTCCTAATTAAAACTTCAAGTGGACTTGTATTAGTACAATAAAACAAACAGTATTAAAATATCTATTTGTCAATTGTTTGGACTACCATCACAACATGAACGCTTTTTACCATTTATTCTTTGCAGAATAGCCTGGACCCTCTGTGGGATCTCTTGAGATTTTAGCCACTGCTGTAATCCAATTGCACTCAGATTTACCACAAGGAAGATAAACAGTACAGATTCATTAATGAGTCTGATATCCTGACTGAGAAGAAAGGAGGAAGAGTTAGACTTCATAAAGTGTTCCATTGTTAGCAGGTCTAAGTGATGAATTGTAGACACTAAGTTGATTAAAAACTTACAACTTGTGAAGACTTGATAACATCACCAAACAGACTGAGACAAACGTATATCACGGTTTTAAAACTTCTTTTATGTTGTTACAAGGTGAAAGGTAATTAATTGTTGGAAACAAAAAGGCCTGGCAAAATTGTGCCTTAAAATTCTTTTGTCTTCCCAACCATGCTTCAGCGAGGAGATGAAGGAAAGTTGGGCTGAGGGGAATGCAGAAAATCAATAGAATCCCTGATATTTTGTAAATTAAAAAGCATCAGTCAGCAAAATCACTGCTATTGGCATTCAGAATGGGGAAATAAATTATAAAAACAAATACATCACAGCATAATAAGCCTTTTATCTCTATAGCACCTTTCATAACTTCAAGATATTCCAAACAGTTAGCAGCCAGCGAAATAATTTTGAAACAGTATGCTAGAGAAAACATTACTACCAAATTTGCACAAAGAAAAATGTGACGATTATTGGATAATCTATTTTCAGCTTTTGTTGAAGGAATAAATATTGATTAAGTCATATAGGGAGAACTCCACTGCTCCACAGGATGTTTTCCATCCAATTGAAAGAATATGCTCTAACAGCGTATTCAAAAGACAGCTCTTGAGGCCGGGAGGGCAGCAGTGCCTTCAGCAATATGCTAGGGAGAGACAGCCTGGATACTGGACTGAACTTTCTGAAACAGGACATGGACCCACTGTCTTCTGGTTCAGAGAGAAATGGACAATGCACTGAGCCCTAGCTGTATCAACATTACCCAACCAAGTATCTGACTGCTGGCTCAAGATAGGATCAGGTTCAGCTGGCGTGGATAAAAGCTTAGTGTCTTTTCTCACATGAAAAATAATCACTTAATGTCAGCTGCAGGTGAAACTAAACACTGGTCTAATTTTTGCAACAAAAGATTTCTGATTTTATTTCCAGGAGATTCTGCATATTGCTTACTTCGAAAGGCTTTTTTTGCATGCCACTTCAAAATCTCATGCTGTATCAGAAAGTGCTGACAAGATAACACCTTCAACACCACAATCTCTTAATGCCGGGGTCTTCTATATATGAGCTGCAGACAATATGCTGAAAACGCCCACAAATGTTAAAGACTCAGCTTTGAAAAGCTGATGCAAATGTTCCAATAACCTACATGAGTCTTTGGAAAGTGATTCACTAGTTACTTGTTCAGGAACTGGCTATTACGATTAAACTGAATCATACAGGAATCAGAATTACATTATTTTTTGTTGATTGAAAGATGTGATGTGCTCAAATGGATAATTTTATTGTTGTGTGGGGAATAGCTCAGTTTTCCTTACCTCTTAGGTGACTGAATATGATGGCAACCAGCTAGGGCAATGGTTGTCAAGAGCAACAGCAATGCTCCTGGCCAACGGAAGCTTGACCAGCGATTTGAGTGGTGTAAAAAGCTACTTCTCCAGATTGTCTAATGGAGTACACAAAAATAAAAGTGAAGTAAGCAAAAAAAGCACAATGTCATTCGTAAGCAGGGCCTGTTCTAAATTTACCCTCTTGTTCCAAATTCCTGATTGCCAGAGGACATAGTTTCACTATTTCTATCCCATTGAATCTCTTAAACATTTACATTTTAAAAAATCAAGAGATCACTCCTCAAAGTTCTAAATTCAAAGAAATTCAAAGCAAGTTTTTATACTCTGGCATCAAAGTGTTTCCCTTGAAGGCGTGGAAGGGTTTTACTGATTCTGCACTGTTTCCTCTTTAAACCTAACATTAATCTTCTGGTGTTACATGTCTAACTTTGAGCAAGACTCTGTGCAACAAACTATTGCCACTCATCTTTATATTCCAATCCCTATGAGCTAAAGAACAACCTTCCATTAATCTTTCAGATTACTGTTCTTTGTGTGCAGTCACTTTTGAGCTACATGCATGTAGTCCATGTGGTCTTTTCCCCAGCTCTGAGCCTCTTACTGTTCAGCACACATTCCAATTCCTCTTCCCTAAATCCAAAGTGGTTTATCTCACACCTTTCCACATAAAACTCTGTGCACCTTCTGTCTGAAGTGGCCAACATGTTTCTGAAGTACAATGACTTGAGTACAATACAAATGGGACTCTGTTGGTTTATTGGTATTTTTGAAGTTTGTATACAATTACCGATATTGTGACCTTTAAGATTTGGAATTATTGTAGTGGTTCTGTTCGCCGAGCTGGAAGTTTTTGTTGCAAACGTTTCGTCCCCTGGCTAGGAGACATCATCAGTGCTGTGGAGCCTCCTGCGAAGCGCTTCTTTGATGTTTCTTCCGGCATTTATAGTGGTCTATATTATAGTGCCGGAAGAAACATCAAAGAAGCGCTTCGCAGGAGGCTTCACAGCACTGATGATGTCTCCTAGCCAGGGGACGAAACGTTTGCAACAAAAACTTCCAGCTCGGCGAACAGAACCACTACAACAAGCACCCGAGCTACAAATCTTCGCACAAACTTTGAAGATTTGGAATTAAATTCACTCCAGCAGCTACATGGGCTTAGTGTTCCATGCCTTCCATGTCATGGGCTTGCTTTGGATAAATGTTACTCTCTGACAGTCTAAGAATATGATATGGTTTTCAGCATTCATTGCCATTCTGCCAGTGTTTCTATTTGTTGAAATGTTGTTATCTTTTCCATCTTCTTCACATTGATGGAGATTTATTTCCCCTCAACAACTTTACTTGAAACTTATTTAAGTGATTTCTCTTCATCAGTATACAAACAAATTCAATAATTTTCTATCTCATTCTCTTCAGGAATTCACTTAAAATATATTCAACCTCGCAGACTCAAATTCCTCATAAGGTCTTTTATATTATTTTTCACCTCTCTGCTGAGACCATTCATGTTTTACACCAGACCATTGTGAGCTCTTTGCAATGGACTGCCATTCTAGCTACTTTGCTATTTTTCATACAGATTGATTAACAAGCAATGCCTAAATACCTTCCATGTTCTTTCCTTTTGGTGTTTTTTATGCTCTGATAGAAGTGCAGACAATTGGTCATATAATATAGCCAATGCCTTAGTGTTGGACAGCCCTTGGTGTTCCTGTGAATTGGATGTAAAATTAGTAATTATTACAAGGAGCAAGCATTTCAGATGGCCACGTTACATTTATTTATGAACTTCAAACTTGTCCAAGAGCTCTAAATTGGTTGGGGTTGATGGTTGGTCACAAGGGAAAAGACCATTATTACCATTGGCACAATGACATAAATATGCTAGAAGCAGTTTAACTTTATCCTGTTAAAGAGATGTGTTCCATAACAAGACTTGCATGTATGTTCTTACAAAGGGAAGCATCCCAGAAATCACAACCAAAAGGTTGTATTGAAGTTAAAACCATTGCCTTTCTTGTTTTGTTAAAGAATAAGTCTGTTATTTTAAGAAAGGTAAAGAAATTATTTGGGGACTCATCTTTTATCCAAATTATTGTGGATGATTTCTGTGAACCGACACTCTTCAGGAATTCACGTAAAATATAGACAACCTCACAGACTCAAATTCTCAAAAGGCATCCTACTGTGCAAAGGCCATAGCTCAGAGAGCTAACTCTTAAAATCTATTCTCCATGCTTGCTTCTGTTAATCAATAAACACCAAATAATCTGTTCTCCCTCACAAGCAGCTCAATGAGATAGCAGTCTGTGCTCTATGGGCTGTTCTATAGGAGCAGCAAAAGAAATATCAACCCCAGCCGGAAAACCATGAGCTTTGAGAAACACTCTCTTTTGGCTGCCTGATACTTTCTATTCTTTCAGTGCAAAAGGTTGTGTCTGACCAAGGGAAAGCCCACAGTCTAAATCTTTCAGCCATAGTAAGCTGAGGAACTGGAAACTTTGACTAATCCATCAGGTTGTATGAGTGAACCAGAATATCATTGCCCCAAGACAATTTCATTGCTGTTGTTGTTCCATGATCTTATTGAATGGCGGAACATGCTCAACAAGCCAGATGGCTCCTATTTCTTATGTTCTTATGTTCGTAAAATACATTCCAGTTCACTCAGTTATCTGATATGAGCAGAATCGAGCTGCTCCTCTGTTACTGGTTAAGTGTGCACTCATAGCAGGGGTGCAGCCAGATTTCTATTCTCCAAGACGGAGGTTGTTTCTCTTAAAGGAATGCTGCATTAAAGCTGCTAATGCTGCTTAAACCATTTCTAAGAGTACAATGCAGGGCAGAGAAATGGATCCAGGGTTAGTTATGTGGCACAGGAGGCTATAGTGTTGGAGATTCACAGGAGGAAAGGTGCCAAGATTTCCTGGAGAATTGGGAGATCCTTGAGGAGCATCCTTCGAATGAATTGGGATGCGGTGGTCTAGGAGGTCAATCTCTAAGTTCTGTACCCAAGTACCAGGCAGCAGTACCATAAGGAGTTTAATGACCTCACAGGGATGGTCACAGTCAGTGAATACATCTTCATGTGGCAGCTTCTACCTACCACAGAACAAAAATCTCACAATGCTCAATGCATCACACCTCCATTGCTCAAGTAGCAACAGTGGAAGGGAGGCAATGGCCTAGAGGTGTTATAGCTGGTATTACCCAAAGACCCAGGTAGTATTCTGGTGGTATGGATTGAAATCCCACCACGGCAGGTGGTGGAATTTGTATTCAATAAAAAAAAATCTGGAATTAAGATGAAACCAATAATGACCATGAATCCGTTGCCAATTGACAACTAACGTCCTTTAGGAAAGGAAACTACTGTTCTTACTTGGTCTGGTCTACATGTGACTCCAGACTCACAGCAATGTAGCTGACTCTAAACTGCCCTCGGGGCAATTTGGGATGGGCAATAAATACTGGCCTGCCAGCGACACCCTCATCCCATGAATGAATAAAAACAAGATACTCTAGATTTTCATCAAACATCCAAACACGGCACCTCAAACACCTCTCAATGTGGTCAGCCTTGCCTCTCTGCCACCATGTACCTGCATTAATTCAACCATGATGAGCCATCAGTAAACACCCAGTGATGCATGATCACTGATGAGTTTCTTTCTCTCTTGCTGAACGTGACGACACATAATAGAAGGGTACAGAATAGAATTGATTAGGAACAAAGGATCTTCTCAGCTTAACACAAGAATACAATTCACTGCATCAGACACTGTTAAAAACATTAATTTTATTGTTGAATCAGTGAATCCATAATTTTTGACCCAATTGTTACTCGTCCAAGCAAATACTTTCCATATCTTACTCAAGACAAAATACCCCATTGTGCATACACAAGGATGTCTTAAATGCAGGTCAATAACACAGAGGCTTGGAGCAAATCCTCTTTTTGAATATAATTTCTACTTGCAAGTTAGTAGTCTATGAATATTATAAAATTAGGGAAAAGACATTTCCAACAGGTTCTATATTAGGTTTTTATCAAAATACTGTTTCCATTCATAATGGCCAAGGAACAAGGGCAAGACTTGTTGCAAGGTTTCCAATAGGTTACTCACAATGTTTAAGGGCTACTGATAATCAGTTCTAGGCAGTTGGATGGAAACTGGGAAAGGAGATAGTTTCTGCTTTTGGACTGCTCATCACTCAAGTATTTAGATGTAGGGAAAAGAGGCTGTTACCGCAGCTTCCAAACTCTCAGGATTCTGGACAAGTACAGGAGGTGCAGCTCAATGTTGGGGTTATGTCTCAGGAAGGTGATGGGGAGCTGTGGGGGCTTGTAAGAAGCCATGTGCTGCAGCTGAGACCGAGAGTGAAGGAAGCCAAAAAATAGTATTTGTGTTGTGCAACTGAGCAAGATAAAGCTTGAAGAAACACGAGGAAGGACAAGCTTGGTGAAACCAAATATCTGCTGATAAGGTAAAATTGCACCTGGAAGTAGGTGCGAAAGAGTAGTTTGCAGAACCCAAGGGGGAGCACAGTCCTGTTTGGGAGAGTGAACTACCTGAAGGTGAGTAGATGGTGAGACAGAGCATCACAGAACATCATCTGAGGAAATTCCAAAGCTAGGTCTTCAACAGCGAAGAATTGTAATCCTCCATAAAAGTTATAAATCCCTTGCAAAATTTGGACATAGAGGGATTGCTGAGAAATCTATGGGATCTGCCTTGACCACATCTAATGTGCTCTGTGGGGTGTTTGCTACCCATATTTTCCTCAGTTATACTCTAACATCCAATTAGAAATAGAGTTGTATAGTGGATTGTACTACTGTCCTAAGTTTGTACAGTAACATTTAATGTTTCGAGGAAGTTCTGAATTCTGAATCAGTTCTCCAGGATGGTTACTGAAATGTTAACTCTGATTTCTCTCCAATGATACTGAGCTTTTCCAACAATTTCTGTTATTTGTTTTTAACATTTATTGTTGGTTATTCATAATTGTACAATCTTACGATTTTATTCTCCTAGTAAGTATCTAGAATTCACATGTTGTCTACTTTAAAAAAAATGTAACTGGTCGCAGCCAGGTTGCAATGTCAGTTTGTTGGTCTGGTTTGGAATCATGACAGGCCACATACCAATTGTTAGACTATTCTATATTTACCCAGCCTGGTACTCCCTAAAATAATGCTGGATGCTGGAAATCTGAAACTCAACAGATTTGAGCTTTTGTGGAGAGAAAGCAGAGTTAACATTTCAAGTCCTGTGACCTTTTAAAGGGTCACTGGACTCGATACATTAACTCTGTTTCTTTTGCTGCAGGTGATGTCAGACCTGCTGAGTTTCTCCAGCCCTTCCTGTTTTGTTTCTAGCATTTCCTAAACTCGCTATCCTTTTTAATCTCTTTCAAGCAATTCTTGATTCAGCTATATTACCGTTATATATTGCCTTTCATATAGCAATTATCAGAAACCTTCTGGAAGTCTGTGCATGCACTACGGGGATATCAATATCTTCTTAAGATGTCAATCCCTCAAAAAGTCATGGAGACTGGTGAGAAGGAATCCTTCCTTTCTAAAACCATGAAACTCACTTCCTCTTCCAACCAGTAATCATTCAGTTTGTTCCTCATGAACAATTCCTTTCTTTCATCCGTTTCTAATGGGCCTAGAATCTCCGAGAATAACATTATATTACATTTATTGACCAGCATAGGTATTTCTAAATAAATAGAATCTTATCTGCAGTCACCATCTCTTTGATTTTATTCTTTCAACAGTTTTACATAAATATCATTTGGCTCAAATGAATTATTGGCTTTGAATCCTTAAGCCTGTCTATTATATCCACATAACTGATATAAAAATCAATAGCTATAATTGTAGATGTGATAAATAATGAACTACCAATGTTCATTTTCCACACTGCCTACTGATTGTGACTAAGCCCTTAGCAACACAGCCTCTGTTGATCCAATAATGTCTCTGTTGATGTGAAGTGTACACCAAGTTCCATGATGTTAGTTTGAAAGTATGTATTTAGGTCCCCAGTGTCTGGACTGTGAATTGCCCTCATGTAGTCATTTTAAAAAGAGGGAATGCTCTCATAGCCTTGCACATTCATTGGGTCCAGAATGGTTTTGAGAACAGTTAGGATCTAAAACTTGTATTTTCCCTATGCACCTAAGTTTAATGCCACATCTGAAAGACAGCACCTCTGTCTGGGTAGTGTCTCTTTTCACTGCACTGAAGCGCCAACTTGAATCTTGTGTTCAAAGCTTGAGTGAAACCTAAACCCACAGGTTTCAGACTCTGTGCTGAGAATGTTTCTTATTGAGAAATTGCTAACAAAAGTCACATAAACATCATTCGATGTGCAAGATAATTGATAAGATAATAGATATAGTCTTAACAGACTATAGGTTGCTCTCTTATTACAAAGCGATGACTGGTGATGGCTTAACCTGAGGTTCATTATGCCTTGGGTGAGGAGAGAAGTTAAGAAGGAGAATCCTTCATGGTGACCTCAGCCAATGCAGGAATTGAACCCACATTGTTGGCATCACACTGCATTGCAACCCTCAATTACTGCATCCTCAGAAAAAGAGGAGAAAGTGAGGACTGCAGATGCTGAAAATCAGTGTTGAAGAGAGCAGCGCTGGAAAAGCACAGCCGGTCAGGCAGCATCCAAGGACCAGGAGGGTCGATATTTTGGGCATAAGCCCTTCACCAGGAAAGCCCTTCAATCCTGATAAAGGGCTTATGCCCAAAACCTCGAATCTCCTGCTCCTTGGATGCTGCCTGACCGGCTGTGCATTTCCAGCACCATACTCTTCGACATCCTCAGAAAAAGAACCAAGTTTGATCAATTATGTGTACTCCTATAAAAATAATGTGCACCATCTGCTTATTGTATTTATATAATTTCTTATCAACCTATTCAGAGACAGTATTACACACCTCTGTTGCAGGTGGCACTTGAGCTATGCTTGGCGATAGAGACATTACAACCATGCCCTCAAATAGATGCTTTTCTAATCAACGCATTCAGAGATGTTAAGACACACTTCTGAAGCAAATGGGACTTGACCCCAAGCTGCCTAATGCCATAAGCAGGGACACTAGGATTTATATTAAAGTACCTCCACCTGTATCAAAACAATTAAGGTAAGTTTCTGTAAAATGCAATTTTCCTTTACTAAACAGCTGAATTTTATGATTGTTGGGATAATAATTATTCCTAGGAAAATTAAGATTGTTATTTAAGAAAACAAATTTCACCACAAAATCCTTTCACCCACAATGGAAATTTTAAATAATAATTCAGAGAAAAATGTGTGGGATGTTGCACTATTCATTGTACACCATGCAAGTGGAGTGTCAAATGACTTGAATGGTTGAAAATTAAGCTAATTTTATTACAAACTACAAGCTTTTCTGAATGCCTTCAAGCTAAAAATGCACAGACAACATGTTCCTAGCAAGTAACGGGAGCAAAAATCCAGCTGTATGCAAAAAACTAATATGTTCTGTACTTCGTAATTGAACACCAATAAAAGTCCTATAAAAATACATACCAAATCACCTTCATCCATTTTTCATGTAATTACCACTGCTAAAAAGATGCCCAAATGAAGCAGGCTTGTGAACGGTCATAGAAGAAAAACAATAAACCCACTACAAATCCAGCTTCCATGGCAACCATACATCCTTTAATCAGCAAATGCTACACTTGGAGCAAGTCAGATAATCGACTTGTCATTTACAGGTGCTGTTTTTGTCTGTAATGGTCACCAATTTGGATAGTACATTAAATATACATCTCAATAAATGTTTTGTAGAACTAATAATTGTTGCCAAACCTCAATTATATATGAGGGAGTAAGTAAATTCTGGGGAGATTGGAATAATGACAATACAGTCATATAAAACTAGCAGGCAGGACTTTGCTTTTATTTCAATGTTAAGAAAAATGATATCCCTGTCAGTACCTATTAAGGGAAACATCCAATTCAATGCTGAGCAAATTATTTATAGAAAATACCTGAATTTATATAGCTATTGTCAAGACCACAAGATATCTTAAAACTCTTTAAAACACACAACATTCTTTTGAAGTGCAGTCAGTCTTGTGATATAGGAAACACAGTAATCAATTTGCACATAAGGAGCTTCCATAATTAACATGTTAATGACTGGATGATCAGTGATGGTGATATTGGTTGACAGATTAACATTAACCAGGGGTAGGAACAAATTACTGCAGATGCTGGAATCTGTACTGAAAACAACAAATGCTGGAGATCACAGTGGGTCAGGCAGCCATCCATCAGGAGAGAGCAAGCTAATGGTGAGTTTAGATGACACTTCACTAGGTGCAGAAAGTGCAACACCTGTCCCTTCACCTCCTCCCTGCTCACCATCCAACAGCCGAAACAGTCTTTCCAGGCGAAGCAGCATTTTATCCGTAACTCCTCCAATCTGTGCATTGCATTTGTTGCAGCCAAAGTACCCTACACTACATTGGAGAAACCAAATGCAGACTGGGTAATTGCTTTGTGGAATTCCTCCAGTCTGTGCTCAAGCAGGACTCTTACCTTCCCATCACTGGTCATTTTAACACAGTGTCCTACTTGCTTGCCCACCTATCTGTCCTCAGTATGCCGCAGTGTTCCAGTGAATCACAGGGCAAACTGAAGGAACAACATTGCATCTTCAGACTACGCACTTTACAGCCTTCTATACTTAATATGGAGTTCAACCACCTTTAAATTATGAACTATTTCTTTCCTTTTTTGTAAACTTGTTATCATATCTTCCATTGCCCCTTCCCACATACTGTCCTTTCCAGTCTGGCAGGAGACACACCAGTGTTCTGCTATTCTCACATTCCGATCACTTAATGTAAACTTCTCATATCTTTTATCCACTAGCACCCTACACCCGCTACCCACACTATCACCTCCTCCATCCCAAACTATAGTGTAAATGATGTCCCTCCACACTTCACTTCAGCTCTGATGAAAGGTCTTTGGCTGGCACAGTGGCTCAGTGGTTAATACTGCTACCTCACAGTGCCAGGGATCTGCATTCAATTCCAGCCTCAGGTGTCTGTATGTGTGGTGTTTGTACATTCTCCTCGTGTCTGAGTGGGCTTCCTCCAGGTACTCCGGTTTCCTCCCACAGTCCAAAGATGTGCAAGTTAGATGAATTGGCCATGCTAAATTTCCCATAGCATTAGTTGGGGGTAAATATAGGGTAGGAAAATGGGTCTTGGTGAGTTACTCTTTGGAGGGTTGTTGTGGACTTGTTGGGTCGAAGGGCCTGTTTCCATACTGTATGTAATCTAAACTTGGAACGTTAGCTAGCTCCCTCTCTATGGATGCTGTCTGACCTACTGTGATCTCCAGCATTTGTTGTTTTCATTAACCAGGGATAGCACACTTGTTCATCTTCAAAATGATACAACTGGAGCTGTGTAATCCACTTGAGGAGGAAGATAAGGCTTCAGATTAACATCTCATCAAGAAACAGAACCTCCAACAGGGCAGCACTCCCTCAGTACTGCACAGCATTGTCAGCTTGGATTTATTTTCTGCTCGATAGAATATTAACTGAGCCTTTAGACTTAGATGCCCCTGAGCAACAACTGACACACATCAATGTGAAAAATAGGCAAGTAAAGAAAAGACTGCTGATAAAAACAAAAGAAAGTAATTACCTAATTATGATGGAGGTGTTAAGCCCAAAGAGAAGCCTGGTATTACCGATAAACGTCAAGCTAACCCAATCTTCATACCAGTTCAGCAACTATCACACCCAGCACCGAAGAAGACATGAACTTTGAATCAGGTGAGCAAAGAATTCCTACCTACCTCACCCTAGAATTTTCCAAGATGTAGGAGACTCCAGACTGTTGAACAGGGCTGGATTGTGTGTAAGCCCTTTTAAACCATTCACTGTGGGAAACATGGAATGAAAAGCATTTCGCAGCAGCAACAGGAAAGGAAAAGGAGATCACCACCATTTTACAATCTTCCTGCAATGGTACAAAAGTTCATAGATGGGAGAAAGACCACACCCACATCATCAACAGCTTCAATAATTGTGGGAGAAAGTGAGGACTGCAGATGCTGGAGATCAGAGTCAAAAGGTTTGGCGCTGGAAAAGCACAGCAGGTCAGGCAGCATCCAAGGAGCAGTAGAGTCAAGGATGCTACCTGACCTGCTGGGCTTTTTCAGCATCACGTTTTCAACAACAATGTTGTGTTTGCAAAAATCCCTAACTCAACCAGTACAAAGATACTTTTAAAGGCAGGCTCATGCAAGAACTTATTTATCTCACAGATTTTTACAGATAATGATAGTTCGTATCAGATTGTGAGCATCACACACGTGTTGAATTGAAGGCAGGAGCTGGAATTACTGTTCAGTTCAGTGCCCTTAAATGGTTGTGAAAGATTATCTTGTCACCTTCATCTGATAAATATCAAAGCCCAGAAGGAACCAGACTCAAAGTCAAAAGTCAGCTTCAGGCAACATTAGGATCCTCAGATATAAAAAAATCTTCAAAGCACTGTTTGCAATCCACATCCAATCTCCTCCCCCATTTTTGCCTCAACTTTAAGAAAGCAAGCTCTGCAAAAATGTAACACATTTAGATAGGTCAAACACCTGACATGGAGTACTGATCTGTGAAGAAGTATTAGGAATAAAGTATATGTTTTCCATTTGAGAACTTGACATAGTCAATCTACCCTTGGGACCATTGTCAGGCTGTTCAGTGTTGAGTGAAAGCCTGTCCCTACAGCTACCAATACACAGTGAGGTACATTTCCCATGACCTCAGATGGGTTTTCCCCTTCCTGATGCTGAAAGATAGTTTTGTGGCTTTTATCTTAACATTGATTTCCACTCAAATGGCAATCTGCTCAATCTGATACTTGGTGATCTTCATTATTTCCTGCAACACTGCCCTCCAACTTTGGAATCCACAGCTAGCTTAATCCATCAGCCAGTTTCAACCCCATGTCCTTAACTTTCATACACATGAGTCTGTGATTGCTCCTGCACAACTGTATCTGGAAGAACTCCGCAGCACCATTAGCATTGTCACTAATTCTTAGGTACTTTTCTCATCAAAGGTTAACGAATGATGGGATATGGTTGTAATGTTGCTGCTTGGAAGTGAAAGGGCTTATTCACCTTTATTCTGCGGATGTGCTTCTGTTCAGTGCAAAGCCCTTAACTGAATGGTCTTGCAATGGTATTTATCAGGTTCTGTTTCGATTGTCTTAGCTTGCGCTGTGCAGGATCATGTGAACACTAACCATTTGCACATTCTCTGAGAGTCTTTTTATTTGAGAACGATGCTGCCTCTGAACTATCCCTTCAACTCTTTCACCCTATCCTCCCCTGCCACACTAATCTTTCCCCACATAACATTAGACAGTCTTCTCCTTTTCTCTGGCATTTCCTCTGTTTGTCCTCCATCTTTACCATGACTATCCACTCTTTAGTATCTGCCTTGATATTCCTGCTCATTTCCCTGACCCCTCTCCCATTCAGACCCCAAATGTTTGGTCTCATCCTTACACCCCCACCCCCACCCATTATTCAATTCACAAGCTCATCCTCCCCTTCCACAGCACACATAATCACCTCACTTTTTTCCCCAACTCACATATGCACCTTCCACCTTTCCTTATCCCAATGATTGTAACTCTGCATTTAGCATCCTAGTTTGCTGCTTCTATGTCCAGGGTCATGTCAGTGCCTCAGTCTACCATGTCCTTTATGTTCCATTTTTTACCATCCCAGTCCAGCTAGTCCACCTAGTCCACCCTTTGGTGAATCTTTGTTTTATTGAGCTCTTTTTTAGGTAAAGCACATTTTGTCATAGAGTCACTGGAGATGTACAGCACAGAAACAGAGCCTTTGATCCAACGTGTCCATGCTGACCATATATCCTAAATTAATCTAGACCCAATTGCCAGCATTTGACCCATATATCTCAAAACCATTCCCATTCATATACCCACCCAGATACCTTTTAAATGCTATAATTGTATCAGCCTCCATCACTTCCTCTGGCAGCTCATTCCATACAGATACCACTGTCTGCTTGAAAATGTTGCCCCTTATGTCCCTTTTAAATCTTTCCCCTCTCACCCTAAGCCTATGCCCTCTAGTTCTGGACTCCACCCCACCCAGGGAAAAGACTTTGTCTATTTATCCTATCCATGCCTCTCATGACTTTATAAACCTCTGTAAGGTCACCCCCAGCCTCCGACGCTCCAGGGAAAACAGCCCCAGCCTATTCAGCCTCTCCCCATAACTCAAACCCTCCAACCCTGGCAACATCCGTGTATTTGTGGGCGGCACGGTGGCACAGTGGTTAGCACTGCTGCCTCACAGCGCCTGTAGATCCGGGTTCAATTCCCGACTCAGGCGACTGACTGTGTGGAGTTTGCACGTTCTCCCCGTGTCTGCGTGGGTTTCCTCCGGGTGCTCCGGTTTCCTCCCACAGTCACAAAGATGTGCGGGCTAGGTGGATTGGCCATGCTAAAGTGTTAGGTAAGGGGTAAATGTAGGGGTATGGGTGGGTTGCGCTTCGGCGGGTCAGTGTGGACTTGTTGGGCCGAAGGGCCTGTTTCCACACTGTAAGTCTAATCTAAATCTTTTCTGAACTCTTTCAAGTGTCACAACATGTTTCCTATAGGAGAAAGACCAGAATTGCACACAATATTCCAAAAGTGGCCTAAACAATGTCTTATACAACGTCAACAGGACCTCCCACCTCCTATAGTCAATGCACTGGTCAATAAAGGAAATCATGCCAAACATCTTTTTCACTATCCTGTCTATCTGAGACTCCACTTTCAATGAACTATGAACCTGCACTCTAAAGTCTCTTTGTTCAGAAACACACCCCGGACTTTACCATAAAGTGTATAAGTCCTGCCCTGATTTGCTTTTCCAAAATGCCAGCACCTCACATTTATCCGAATTAAAGTACACTAGCCACTCCTCAGCCCAGTGGTCTATCTGATCAAGATCACATTGGACTCTGAGGTAACCTTCTTTGCTGCCTACTACACCTCCAATGTTGGTGTCATCTGCAAACTTACTAACTATACCTCCTATGTTGACATCCAAATCATTTATAAAAATGACAAAAAGCAGTGGGCCCAGCACCGATCCTTGCAGCACAGCACTGGTAAGAATCTTCGAGTAAAAAATGAGGTCTGCAGATGCTGGAGATCACAGCTGCAAATGTGTTGCTGGTCAAAGCACAGCAGGTTAGGCAGCATCTCAGGAATAGAGAATTCGACGTTTCGAGCATAAGCCCTTCATCAGGAATAAGAGAGAGAGAGCCAAGCAGGCTGAGATAAAAGGTAGGGAGGAGGGACTAGGGGGAGGGGCGATGGAGGTGGGATAGGTGGAAGGAGGTCAAGGTGAGGGTGATAGGCCGGAGTGGGGTGGGGGCGGAGAGGTCAGGAAGAGGATTGCAGGTTAGGAGGGCGGTGCTGAGTTGAGGGAACCGACTGAGACAAGGTGGGGGGAGGGGAAATGAGGAAGCTGGAGAAATCTGAATTCATACCTTGTGGTTGGAGGGTTCCCAGGCGGAAGATGAGGCGCTCCTCCTCCAGCCGTCGTGTAGTTGTGTTCTGCCGGTGGAGGAGTCCAAGGACCTGCATGTCCTCGGTGGAGTGGGAGGGGGAGTTAAAGTGTTGAGCCACGGGGTGATTGGGTTGGTTGGTTCGGGCGGCCCAGAGGTGTTCTCTGAAGCGTTCCGCAAGTAAGCGGCCTGTCTCACCAATATAGAGGAGGCCACATCGGGTGCAGCGGATGCAATAGATGATGTGTGTGGAGGTACAGGTGAACTTGTGGCGGATATGGAAGGATCCCTTGGGGCCTTGGAGGGAAGTGAGTGTGGAGGTGTGGGCGCAAGTTTTACATTTCCTGCGGTTGCAGGGGAAGGTGCCGGGGGTGGAGGTTGGGTTGGTGGGGGGTGTGGATCTGACAAGGGAGTCACGAAGGGAGTGGTCCTTGCGGAACGCTGATAGGGGAGGGGAGGGAAATATATCCTTGGTGGTGGGGTCCGTTTGGAGGTGGCGGAAATGGCGGCGGATAATACGTTGTATGCGCAGGTTGGTGGGGTGGTAGGTGAGAACCAGTGGGGTTCTGTCTTGGTGGCGGTTGGAGGAGCGGGGCTCAAGGGCGGAGGAGCGGGAAGTGGAGGAGATGCGGTGGAGGGCATCGTCGATCACGTCTGGGGGGAATCTGCGGTCCTTGAAGAAGGAGGCCATCTGGGTTGTGCGGTGTTGGAATTGGTCCTCCTGGGAGCAGATGCGGCGGAGACGAAGGAATTGGGAATATGGGATGGCGTTTTTACAGGGGGCAGGGTGGGAGGAGGTGTAGTCCAGGTAGCTGTGGGAGTCAGTCGGTTTATAATAGATGTCTGTGTTGAGTCGGTCGCCCGAGATAGAAATGGAAAGGTCTAGGAAGGGGAGGGAGGAGTCTGAGACAGTCCAGGTGAATTTCAGGTATTATCCGCCGCCATTTCCGCCACCTCCAAACGGACCCCACCACCAAGGATATATTTCCCTCCCCTCCCCTATCAGCGTTCCGCAAGGACCACTCCCTTCGTGACTCCCTTGTCAGATCCACACCCCCCACCAACCCAACCTCCACCCCCGGCACCTTCCCCTGCAACCGCAGGAAATGTAAAACTTGCGCCCACACCTCCACACTCACTTCCCTCCAAGGCCCCAAGGGATCCTTCCATATCCGCCACAAGTTCACCTGTACCTCCACACACATCATCTATTGCATCCGCTGCACCCGATGTGGCCTCCTCTATATTGGTGAGACAGGCCGCTTACTTGCGGAACGCTTCAGAGAACACCTCTGGGCCGCCCGAACCAACCAACCCAATCACCCCGTGGCTCAACACTTTAACTCCCCCTCCCACTCCACCGAGGACATGCAGGTCCTTGGACTCCTCCACCGGCAGAACACAACTACACGACGGCTGGAGGAGGAGCGCCTCATCTTCCGCCTGGGAACCCTCCAACCACAAGGTATGAATTCAGATTTCTCCAGCTTCCTCATTTCCCCTCCCCCCACCTTGTCTCAGTCGGTTCCCTCAACTCAGCACCGCCCTCCTAACCTGCAATCCTCGTCCTGACCTCTCCGCCCCCACCCCACTCCGGCCTATCACCCTCACCTTGACCTCCTTCCACCTATCCCACCTCCATCGCCCCTCCCCCTAGTCCCTCCTCCCTACCTTTTATCTCAGCCTGCTTGGCTCTCTCTCTCTTATTCCTGATGAAGGGCTTATGCTCGAAACGTCGAATTCTCTATTCCTGAGATGCTGCCTAACCTGCTGTGCTTTGACCAGCAACACATTTGCAGCACAGCACTGGTCACAGGCCTCCAGTCTGAAAAGCAGCCCTCAACCACCACACTCTGTCTTCTACCTTCGAGCTAGTTCTGTATACAAATGGCTAGTTCTCCCTGTATTCCATGTGATCTAACCTTGCTAACTAGTCTACCATGGGGAACCTTGTCGAGCTCGTTACTGAAGTCCAAATAGATCACAACCACCACTCTGCTCATATAAATCCTCTTCGTTACTTTTTCAAAAACTCAATCAAATTAATGAGACATGAGTTCCCATACAAAAAGTCATGCTGACTATCCCGAATCAGTCCTTGCCTTTCCAAATACATGTAAATCCTGTCCCTCAGGATTCCCGCCAATAGCTTGCCCATCACTGATGTCACACTCACCAGTTTATAATTCTCTGGCTTTTCTTTACCATCTATCTTAAATAGTGGCATGACATTAGCCGATCTCCTGTCTTCCAGCACCTCACCTGTGACTATTGATGATATAATTATCTCAGCACGGGGCCCAGCAATCTCTTTAGCTTCCCACAGAGTTCTAGGGTACACCTGATCAGGTCCTGGCGATTTATCCACTTTTATGCGTTTCAAGACATCCAGCACCTCCTCCTCTGTAATATGGACATTTTTCAAGATGTCACCATCTATTTCCCTATATTCTGTATCTTTCATGTTTGTCGCCACAGTAAACATTGATGCAAAATACTCAGTTAGCATCTACCCCATCTCCTGCAGTTGTAAGCACAGGCTGCCTTGCTGATATTCACACCTTAGTTACCCTTTTGTCCTTAATGGACTTATAAAGTCCCTTTGAATTCTCCTTAACCCTATTTGCTAAAATTATCTCATGCCCCCTTTTTGCCCACCCAGTTTCCCTCTTAAATATACTCCAACTGCCTTTATACTCTTCTAAGGATTCACTCAATCTCTGCTAACTATACTTGACATATACTTCCTTCTTATTCTTAAATAAAACCTCAATTTCTCAAGTCATCCAGCATTCTCTAAACCTACCAGCCTTGCCTTTCACCCTAACAGGAACTGGACTCTCGTTATCTCATTTCTGAAGGCTTCCCATTTTCCAGTCATCCCTTTACCTGCGAACATCTGCCCCAATCAACTTTACAAAGTTCTTGCCTAATGCATTCAAAATGGCCTTGCTCTAATTTAGAACTTTAACTTTAGATCCTGTCTATATTTTTCCATCATCACTTTAAAATTAATAGAATTATGGTCGCTGGCCTCAAAGTGCTCCCCCATTGACACCCCAGACACCTGCCATACTTATATCCCAAGAGTAAATCAAGTTTTGGACCTTCTGTAGTCAGTACATCCTCACACTGAATCAGAAAACTTTCTTGTACACACTTAACAAATTCCTCTCCATCAAGCCCTTAACGCTATGGCAGTCCAAGTCTATGTTTGGAAAGTTAACATTCCCTACCATAACCACCCTTTTATTCTTATAGATAACTGAAATCTACTTGATTTGATTCTCAATTTCCCGCTGACTATTAGGGGATCTATAATACAATCCCAATAAGGTGATCATCCCTTTCTTATTTCTCAGTTCTATCAAAATAACCTCCCTGGATGCATCCCCAGGAATATCCTCCCTTAGTACAGTCATAATGTTATCCCTTATCATAAAAACCACTCTCCCTCCTCTTTTGCCCCCCTTTCTATCCTTCCCATAGCATTTGTATCCTGGAACATTAAGCTGCCAATCTTGTCCATCCCTGAGTCACATCTCTGTAATTGCTATGATATCCCAGTCCCATGTTCCTAATCGTGCCCTGAGTTCATCTACTTTCCATGTCAGACCTCTTGCATTGAAATAAATGCATTTCAATTTATCAGTCCTACCACGTTCTCTGCTTTGTTTCTGCCTGTCTTGACTATTTGACTTGTTCCTTTTTCCCAACTGTACCAGTCCCAGACTGATCTCTTTCTACACTACCTCCTTGCACCCCATGGCCCCACCTTACTATTTTAAATCCTCCCTAGCAGCTCTAGCAAATCTCCCTGCCAGTATATTAGTCCCTTTCTAATTCAGGTGCAGTCTGTCCTTCTTGTACAAGTCACTTCTACCCTAGAAGAGATTCCAATGATACAAAAATGTGAACCTTTCTCCCCTGCACCAGCTCCTCAGCCATGCATTCATCTGCTCTATCCTCCTATTCATATACTCAGCAGCTCTGAGCACCAGGAGTAATCCAGATATTATTATCCTCAAGGACTTCCTTTTCAAAATCCTGCCTAATTTCCTGTATTCTCCCTCTGTCCTGTCAGGTTTGATGGCATTTAAGTTATTTGCTGTGTTTGTCCAGCCATTACCCCTTACATGCCAATGCTGAACTGTAACAAATGATACCAACTAGGACTGAGACTTCTCATGAGGTGTTCAAACCAGTGGAGCCTCATCCTTTATACTGTAAGCATTGAAGAATTATCAACAAGATGGTGTACGACTGAGACTTCTCATGACACTCAGTAACACTGTATACCATCTACCGATGTACTGCAGAAATTCACCAGAACTTCTTAGAAAGTACCTTCCAACCCCATGATTACATCCATCTAGAAGCAGATACATAGAAACACCACCTGCAAGTTCCCCTCCGAGCCACTCACCATCCTGGCTTGGAATCATATTGCCACTTCTTCAACATCACTGGGTCAAAATCCCTGAAACTTCTTCCCTAATGGCAAAGAAGGGCTACCTACAGCACATGGACCTCAACAATTCAAGAAGGCAACTCATTACTACCTTCTCATAGTCTAGCCTGTAACACCCATGTGCCCTAAGTGAATAAATAAAATTAAGATGGTTGACCCATTGAGGCTTCACCCATTACGCTGTATGTGTTTATTCAAAGAAATGGCCTGGTTCTGAAGGAGTCAATGAAAAATGTTTGAAATCAGTGAAGCTTGCTGGAAGAAGTGTATCCAGCCACGTTCCCTTTCATAGAGTCACGTTTGTTAACATATGCTTTCTGTTTTTCCCTGAATGAGATTGTGTAAATAAACATAATTCCAGAGAGCTAGAACATCTACATGTACTTCTGGCATGCTTGTTAACACAAAAGAGGTTCTGGGTCAGAATGGTGTGAAGGTGCTAGTGTTAGACTGGGGTGTAAAAAGTTAAAAATCACACAACACCAGGTTATAGACCAACAGGCTTAATCGGAAGTACAAGCATTCGGTGTGCTGCTCCTTAATCAGGTAGCGAGTGGGGCAGGATCATAGGACACAGAATTTATAGCAAGGCTGCCTAAAAGGCTGCCTAATAGCTAAACATTAAGCCAACATCAGGAGATTAGGAAAATATTTTTATGCCACTCGGCCAATTGTATTCCCCACCTTCTAAAACCTCCACATATGCCTGGAAGACATGTTTTTACTACATTTAACAGCTCACAAAGTTTATGGCCATTAGTAACTTTAGCAATTAACCCAAACAGTTATTTAAAACACATGATAATCTGTTAAGAATTTAGTGAGTGCAATATTGACATTTTAATGCTAAAATAATTTTTAACATAAAGGTTTGTGCTAAATTCATGATTTTTTTTCAAATGGTTTCACTCCATTATTGCTGGCTGTGTCTTCAGACTTAAGCCCTGGAATTCCCCCTCCACGTTTCTGTCTTCCTGCAGCTCTTTGGCCACGCTTTCAGTTGCCTGCCTAACGTTTAGTGGGCGGCACGGTGGCACAGTGGTTAGCACTGCTGCCTCACAGCGCCTGAGATCTGGGTTCAATTCCCGACTCAGGCGACTGACTGTGTGGAGTTTGCACGTTCTCTGCGTGGGTTTCCTCCGGGTGCTCCGGTTTCCTCCCACAGTCCAAAGATGTGCGGGTCAGGTGAATTGGCCATGCTAAATTGCCCGTAGTGTTAGGTAGGGGGTAAATGTAGGGGTATGGGTGGGTTGTGCTTCGGCGGGTCGGTGTGGACTTGTTGGGCTGAAGGGCCTGTTTCCACACTGTAAGTAATCTAATCTAATCTATCTCCTTGTCTGTGCTAAATTGTATCTGGTAGCTCGTCTTGTGGCATTTTACCACTTAATTGGTACTACACAAATGCAGAAACTTGTTATCTGAAATAAAACATGGTTCAGGAGGATGTCTTGTCAGAAGTAGCTTTTCCTCAATTACGGTTCAATGCTGGTTAACTGATGAAAACCAGCAGGGATTTAAAGAACAGCTGTTCCTGTGAATCACTTACATTTGCCAACAGGGGTTGCCTGGCAACATCCAGGAGTGCAAACCATGGACCTTGCTGCCTCCCCACGCTGACAGCAGTGAGGTGAAATACAGTGCCTGCCACAATCACCTGGTCAAGTCTAATAACTTTCTTGATCCTTTATTTCTGTCTTGTTCTTATTGCTGTCTAATTACCTGTTTTGTAAAGCTGCTGATTCAAGCAAGTTCAAATCTTAATACATTCACAATTCACTAAGACAAGAAATAAAATAACAGTTAGGCACTTGTTTTTGACTGGTGCAGACTTAATGGGCCAAAGGGCTTTTTTCAGTGCTGTAGACCTCGATGGCTCGATGAAAGCTCATAAGCCAAGAAAATCCAACAGAAGATGGACAGAACAAAAAATCACATTTACTCAATGTTCATCTTTACTGACAGGAGAAAGAAGGCTGTTTAAAGCAGATTTCCAGAATGTTGGAGTGGGAGATCAGCCTGCAAACAGTCACTTGATACTAAAATAAATGCAGGTCAGGAGGTAAATGTGAAAGGAGAAACAAGGTTAGAAGTTTAGGTCAATGATGTTTCAATCAGAACTGGCCAAGATTAGAAATGTTAACTGGTTTTAAGCCAATGCAGCAGCAGGGAACAGGTAAAAGAACATAAGCAATGGTCTGTCATGCCATGGAGGACAAATGAATCAACAGGAAAAGTGATAATAAAGAGTTGGTATTGAGGCAGGAGAAAAAACAAAAGATGAAAGACAAATAGGGCTGAAAATAGCAACAGCAGATTCATTACTGCCACCTGCTGTTGGGGAAAATCATGGCATGACGTGATCTGACCTTGATGTTGAGTCAGAAAGCTGTAAAGTGATTAAAAACGTAAGATAGTTTTAAGATAGTTTGTGGATCTGTGGGTCTTGAAAGGAGAAATTGTCTGAATGGAATTGATATTTGCATACCACATGGCCATGTGACAGAGGGAAATTTTGCTTTCATGCATGTACAACTTATTTCCCTTCAGATTCTTGAATCCTTCCTCTTCAAGAAAAGGTCAATTTACAGAGAAATGGCTGCATTTATAGCTCCTAATATGAACATATGGAAGCAACAAAGAGAAAAATGGAAATATGGATGATATATAATTAAATATGAGTCAAGTGGTTTCAACACACTGCTGATGCAAGTTCAACATTACAAGATGATTTTCAATACATCAGGCACAAAAATTAATCTGTACATGTATTGTTATATGCATTTGGCAACTGAATGTTATATTTGTATATAAACTATTGAAAGTGATTTCTTGCAAATCAGCTTCTAAGAAGCTAGACAGATCATTTTTTGTAGCTTTCTTTTAAATTCAACTTGTTCAGATCTGTTTTAGACACATGTCTCTGGAGGAGGTGGAACTTGAACCCAGAGAGAGGGACACTATCACTGTGCCAAAATGCCCCAAGTTGCTTATAAGTAGGGAGATTTCTCAATCTTAGTTATGCTTGACTGACTATGTAAACGTTTTTTCTTATTTCAAAAATATACTTTATTCACAAAAAAACTTTACATATGTTAGGTTACAAACGCAGTTTGGTTCTGTACTGTAGCATAACAAGGAGGCAAAAATATTGGAGTTTGACTCTATCCATCAAACCAAAGCCATCTCTGACACACACAAGACAAATCTGTGCTAAAAGGTGAAGATTGCTGAAATAATAGAGTGGAATTCTTCCAACTTCAGTTAAAGTATAAGGTTCATTGTGCCTGGTTTACGGTGACATTTTTCACACAGTCTTCTATTCTTCACATTATTAATTAGATAACTGGGTTCTTGGGCATTGTTCTGAAAATCATGTGGCTGGAGAGACAGAAACGTGCAAACAGTTGGGACCTTTCACCTTTAACATCACTGGTGCCATATTTTAAGCATAGTTACAGCCAGCTTCAGAGACTGCAGCCAGAACTGCCCTTTGTACTGCTGCAGCAGCAATCCCTGACAGCCTGCTGTCCCCCTTTCCCCCCTAAGAACTCTCCTCTTTGACTTTAGCATTTGACAATTTGCTTGAAGAACATGGAGTATGTTTGCTGTGTTAACTGCTGGCACATGCTACAGGACTGATGGCCAAAGAAAACATTGCCAGAGACTGGCAGCATGTAACTGAGCACGAACGACCCTGTGCCCTGAGAAAGCATTGTGACCCACACAAAGTCTGTCAAACGTTAAGTCAGTGCTGAGGTCAGTGAGTGTGCTCTAAGAAAGTAATCTAGTGTAGGTGGAGACAAGCATTCTAACAAGTTGTAAAGTCATTGAGCACTACAACAACAAGCTAAAAGCCATATGTAACACCCTATGTGAGTGCACGAGATACCATGAAGAACACAATGTCTACATGATGGCCAGAACAAGCATTTGGTGACCTGCAGCTGCTTGGATTTACATGTTGGAAATTTGCATCATCTAGTTTCTTGGTAAAATAAGAAGAATTGGAAGTGGCATATGAGTAGGGTGAGATGGAGTTTTTAGAAGATGCAAATGTATGGAAATAATGTAGTTTTCACTCAACAGTGAAATACTGAATTCACCATTTAAAACTGGAAAGGAAGCTAAGAAACATTTCTCAAGAAACAGAGCATCAGATTCTTTCATTCACATCACATTTTCCCACTCATCTGCCATTGCCTAAGCCACAACAGGGAGGGGGAAAAGTTCCACACATATACCACAGAATGCAACTTCCAAACATAATTTGATTACAGAGCAGCTTCCTTCTTGGTAATGATGACTGCAATCATGTTCATCAGGAACCTCTTTAACACATTCTTTACTGTGATTAATGACAGACAAATTGATGGTTTAGACCATTCATGTCTCAGGTTGATTTGATCTGGCAAAATATGTTTTACCAGCACTGGGAGTAGGAGTGGTTAATAACAGGGGCAAACACCACTTTCACAAAACTACTTCTGCAGTGAAAGCCAAACATACACACATATATGTTTATATATATTATATGTACACATATATATATATGGCAAATAATGAACATTCTGGCAATTAATCACCATTTTTGACAGCTAGCCACTTTTTGAGTGCATTCCATTGCAACACTGAAAGAATGTGAAAACTACTTTTCAACAGCAAATGAACGTGTCATGCAATGCAGCCAAATTAAGGAAATGACAGAAGTTAGCATTTGCAGGTTTGATGACCTGTTAAATATGTTTAGTGCATGTAAATACCAGTCTAGTACAACTTAAACAGTTGCAGCTTTCAACTTGCAAAAGCATTTTTGCTTGTCTCTTGCTTTGATTACATTCCTGAAACCTGGTGATGAATTTTACTGAAGTGTTAATGATGTAGCAATAGTTAAAAACTGTGATATGACTCGTACAACCATCAACTATTGGGTCCATGGTTTTGAAAGTGGCCAAGGTTAATGCTGGGAAAGGCGGAGCTGCAAGGAGTGGACATGGAAAGAATTCTATAAAAAATAATGCTTGTATGTTTACCTGACTATTCAGGAAAACAAATTTAGTCTCAGAAATATTTCTAGTCCATATAATTAATTGACAAAGCCCTTATTTGAAAATCCCACTTCCTGTAGAATAAAGTGTTAATTTTCAAGAAAGTAAATTGTCAGTCTGCATCAGTAATGATGTAAGAGATCACATGGTAGCAGATTTTGGAGTGAGATGTTTCTGTTTACAGCCTTATGCTAAGCTAACAAGTGTAAATAGTTACCAGGATGTCAAATCAAAATGTAATCGTACTAATAGCTTAAATTCTGTTAGTCACCCTCCTCCCAAGGATATGACCTTTTCTAATACCCACCACCATAAGTGACTTCAGGGGGACATGTTATCGTCACTAATACATTGCAGAGAATGTGATACAATCCTTTTACAGTTTCAGTATAAGTATAGCATTCATCGAGAAGAAAATGGTAATGGATGCATAATACTTTCCTCCCATGTTCTTGGCATCATGTTCACAATCTCAGGAGCTTTAATGTCTAACTAAGACAGCAGATGGGTTTAATGCTTTGTCTCAAAATCAAACATAAACACATGTGCATCACACATATATATGCACACATATGTGCAAACATACACACACTCATATGCAGTTACACACACATGCATACGCATACACACAATTCTATATGTTTTATATGAATTAACATGCATTTGCTAACCAGAGGCAATATTAAATTGAAGTTGTGTTGAATATTCTACCAACCTACTCTCTGAGGTCAGATAGGAAGATTGAGTATCAGGTCAAGGAGTTGAAAATAACTATGACTGTGAATTGTACATGAGTGTTAGAATCATCAGGAGGAGGCAGAAATTGGTGAGATACAAATAGATCAGCTCTTTGAATACTTAACAGTGCAGTGCGTCAGAGACATTTGTGCTCAGAAGTGAGGAGAGAAGCAACAAAACAAAATTCCACTGCTGGTAAATATTTCAGCCATAATGTGACATGAGCTTCCTGTTGTGTATGGCATCTGAAGACAAAAGAAAGAGAAAAAAAAAATCCCCCTTCCCTTTGAGACGTAGCAGACGGAAATGCTTTTCACATTCAAGTGATGTTCAGACACTGTGAGAAGCCGGGCAGCACTACACCTCTCCTCCACACAAAACACGCAGCCTCATTAAAACTTAAACAGCTCAGCCTCGGAAGGCAACATAGTGAGACGAAAGGAAGGGAGACTGAGACTGGAACAAAGAGTATCTGCAGCTTCTAAACCGTTACCTGGATTTAACCACTTCACATCCCCGGGAGGGGCAGGAGGGAACAAGTGCCCTTCCCAACGCCTGGCACCATGGAGGCAGTCGCCTTGTACAACTTTGCAGCCTCAGCCCCAGATGAGTTGAGTTTCAACAAGGGAGAAACTCTGAAGGTGAGTCTTAGACAGCTGCCCCATTCCCTGAACTGTTTGAAATTTAAAGCCACCAGTTACTTTTCTTCCTGATTATTTTTAGTGCCAAGTAGGTTGAAGAAGGCCATTCAGCCCTCTCAAACGTGTTCTACTATTCAGTTTAGATCATGGCTGATGAGCATATTAATTCTATTTATCCTCATTGTTTCTGAAATCTTTAATACCTTTGCCTAACAAGAAATGCTTCAATCTCAGTTTGAAATATTTAATTGATCACCATTTTTTCTTGGGAAAGAGTTCCACTGTCTTTTGTGTGAAAAAGTGACAATTGACATCACTCCTGAACAACCTAGCCCTAATTTTAAGGTTATTTCTCCCTGTTCTGGATACCGCTCAACAGCTCTGGGCAGCTGTAACATGTATGACAGCCCTTTAACATCCCAAAACTACTGGATGGTGTGCACGTTCATGGATTTTTCTTCAGATTCCACACTGTGATTATGCTGTGGAGCCTTTGTTCATTTATTATATTCTGAAGGCTTGTGAATGATAAACAGCCCATTTGTGATATCCAGATCAAACAGTTCATAACTTATATCTACTGTGTGTTTAACTCAGTGATTAAAGTGAACTTGCAAACAATGGATTGCTGTTGGGTTACTTTTCCAAAGGCAATCCTTTTTGGTCAAGGTACTGACAATCCTATTTCACAAGAAGGGATAGCAAAACTGGTGTGTGGTATGTTTTGGTAGTATTGGACAATACATACATCGAACAAAATCATTTCTGTTGTTTAGTAAATTTGAAATATGCATTGAAAATTCTGCTTATTTCTTTCTCCCAAAAGATAATAAAAAATAGAAGCAGAGTAGATTATTCGGCCCCTCAAGTCTTCTCTGCTGTTTGTCAGGAACATGGCTGATCTGATGCTTCTTACACACTTTCCTGCCTTTTCCCTATAACCCTTGATTCCCCGACTGACCAAGAATCTACCTACCTCAGCCTTAATGAAATAATCCAACATAAAATAATAACCATTCAATATTTAGCTGATTAGCTCCATTAATCTTAGCGTGTCAGAACAGCTGAGCATTCTGTTTTTCTTTAATATGAGAAAATGCCTATGATTCTTCCAAATTATACAGAATTATTCATAACTTCTAACTGGAAACTTGCATTGAAACAATAATGCACATTGAATCAATTAATTCACCACTCATCTAATGAAAATATTAGATATCGGTGACAGAAGCTTTGTTCAGAATACAGCTTTTCACTAATTTGTTCAACTTATTCATTGCCGCTTAAAGTGATTTTGAAACCTCTAAATGTTATTTTACATTTTTAAAAATGCCAGGAAACAGTTTTAAGATGACAAAGCATGGCCCTCAGGAATCAACAATATTATATCCACCTTGTAATGCTACCCAGACACTCCTGCTGCCCAACAAGATGGCATCAGCAGAGAGTAAAGGTTAAAATTGGGACATGAAGATGGAGATAAGCAGACTGCCATTTTTACTGAGGGGTTTTAGAGACGTGTCTATGATCACTTAAGGGCCTCATTCAGATCCTGAAAGTTGGGATATGATTCCATTGCAATCAGACAAATGACACAATTTTTATTGCCATACATTTGTCATTGTGCGCAGTTTGATCTCCTTGCTGAAGTATATACTTGCTTCAGAGGGTGTGCATTAAGGATTAACCAGACTGATAGTGGGATTGTCTCATAAGAAGAGATTGAGGAGACTGGGCATTTATTCTCTGGAGTTTTGAAGAATGAAAGGTGACTTCACTGAAACAAATAATGTTGTTACAAGGGTCTAACTGGGTACATGCAGGAATGTTGGTTTCCCAAGTAGGTGATGTGTCTAGAACCAGGGAAGAGGAAGAGAGAGAGAGAGAGAGAGAGAGATAGAGAGACGACTGGTGGTGACTTAACTTGAGGGTTACCCCACTTCAGGCAAGGGAAAGGTTGAGAAGGAGAGTCCTTCAAGGGGCAAAGTCTTGAAATAAAGAGTAGGCCATATATGATGAAGATGATGAGCACTTTTTTCACTCACAGGGTGGTGAATCTCTGGAATTCTCTGCTCCAGTCATTGAGTCTTTTCAAATCAGAGACTAGCAGATTTCTAGATATTAAATGTTTCAGGTGATATTAGGCTAGAATGGGAAAACAGCTTTGAGGTAGAAGATCTACAATGATCTCATTGAAACGTGGAACAGCCTTGAGTGGTTCAATGGCCTACTCCTACTTCCTCTACTCCTAAGATGAAAAGAAACTTTAATTTTAGGACATTCTTTAAGGCGTAGCTCTTTCCCATGTCTTAATGCTTCCTATGCTGCTCAGTGTTAATTGTTATTTGGTAATCCCCCTGTGTAGGAACTTGGGGCATATTAATGTGAAATAGAATAGAGTGTAGGAGTGGGGAAAAGAAGGGGAAAAGCAATTTTCCGGGAGGGTATGCCAGGGTTCAGGCCCAGGCAACTGAGCAATGGTTATACGAAAGAGGTTAGAGTTGGATCAGCACAGAAATCATTCAGGGTGGTAAGACTGAGGGCGTTGCAGAGTTAGATTTAAGACCAAAGACCATACGACATTAGGAGCAGAAATTAGGCCATTCAGCCCATTGAGTTGCTCCACCATTCAATCATGGCTGAGACATTCTCAACCCCATTCTCCCACTTTCTCCCTGTAACCCTTGATCTCCCTGACAATCAAGAACCTATCTCAGTCTTAAATATACTCAATAATCTGGCCTCCACAGCCTCCATCGATTCGCCACTCTCTGGCTGAAGACGTTTCTCTTTATCTCCATTCTAAAAGGTCTTCCCTTTATTCTAAGGCTGTGCTCTCGGTTTCTAGTTTTTCCTTTCAATTGAAATGTCTTCCCAACATCCACTCTGTTCAGGCCATTCAGTATTCTGTAAGTTTCAATTAGAATTCCCCCCATCCTAGACCCAGAGTCCTCAAACGTTCCTCATATGTTGAACTTTTCATTCCTGGGACCATTTTTGTGAACTTTCTCTGAACCCGCACCAGGACCAGTACATACTTCCTGAGATATGGGACCCAAAACTGTGCACAATACTGCAAGTGTGTCCTGACTAGAGCCTTATAGATGAGCAAGAGGCCGAGGAGAGATTTGAAAATAAGACAAATGATGTTAAAATCAAATTCTTATCAAGGACTGGGCGATCAAGTGTAGGTCATGAATACATGGGTGATGGGTAAATGGGACTTGGTGTGTTTTAGAGTGGAGGCAGCAGAATTTTGACTGAATTTAAGACTGGTGGGTGGGAGCCTTGAGATGTTAGAAAATCACTTTGCGCCTGAGAATTAAAATTGTAATAGTTGAACTTTTAAAACTGCATTTGAAGAAAAAAAAGCATCAGTTCAACCCAGCTTGTGTTTGACTCCATAACTTTTAATATTAGGCTAAAATTAAGACAAAGAATCACACAGAAGTAGATGACAAGCCCATGGGCAAAAGTGATTAAGATAATGCATTGCAGCCGGTAATTACTTGCAGGCAGTCAATCTGTACTTTTGTTGGAAATCTCCTATTTTTGCCCATCTTTTTTGAACCTAAAGGAACAGAGTAGCATTATTTCTCTTGTTAACTTATTTTCCGTCACCTCCTTTTGCTGAAGGCTCAGTTTCTTGGCTGGAGAACTGAGAGTGCAACCACACAAATAATGTTGTGGCGCCTCACTCAAGTGGCCATTATTACATTGCTACTGGTGGTTAGAATGTGACAATCAGCATTTACTTTGCAGGAGCAGCTCCCACAGGATGACTCAGCTATACCTGCAAGCAGAAAAGATTATAAATTGGTTTTTGTCCCCACGGATAAAAGGCGATTTGCACTTCCTTGGCTTCCTTCGTGGACTCTCTAAAGCACATTACAGTATGTTAAGTCTGAAGTGTACTCACTGTTGAAATGCTAAGAAATGCTGCAACAAGCTCCTATAAACAACTGTGAGCTAAATACCGGATATTATGATTGTTTAGTCAAGTTGACTGAGGGGCAAATATTGGCCACAATGCTGGAGCCAGAATGGAAATGTACACTGCTCCCCTTCAAAGCAAGAGCAGAAAGCTAGATAATATAGGAATAGAAAGAGGCCATTAGGCCAATCAAGCCTACTCTGCCATTCAATGAGATCAGAGCTGGTCTGATAATCCACAACTCAATTTTCCTATCTTTTCCCCGTAACCCTTGATCACCTTCCTGAATAAGAACCTGTATGTTTCACTCTTGAATATATTTAATGATCCAGCCTGACAGCCTTCTGTGGCAAAGAATTCCACAAATTCATTGCCCTTTGAGATTAAAAAAATGTTCCTCATCTCTGTCTTAAATGGGTGATTCTCCTCTGAGACTAGACCCTCTGGTACTAACTTCTCCCACAAGAGGAAACAACCTCTCAGCAACTGTTTTATTAAGCACCCTAAGGATCTGATAAGTCTTAATAAAATTTCCTCTCATAATAGTGCCATGGAATCTTTTATGTCTTTATGGGTAAAGAGAGTCTCAGTTTAACATCCCACCCTGAGACCTCCGGAAGTGTCTCCTTGATTTGTTGGCCAAATCGCCGGAGTGGGGCTCTCCCTCTGAGGAACAAGTTCTACACTCTGCTCTTTGTTTGTATGAGGACAATGAGATTTGATTATTTGAGTTGTAAAATAATGTCATTTTAGACACATTGAAAAATAAAGCATATCTTGTTTTAGCTTTTATCCAAAGAACACTACACTTGGCAGTCCAACAGCTCCATAATTCTCTTAAACCCGACACACAACATTCAGTTCTTCATTCTTGTGGGAGTTATCACATGCTACACACCATTGTGGGTTATTGCTGTGACTGGCTTATGTTGCCAAACTAATTCAAAATCTAAAAGACCTGATTTTTGTCATGCCAGTCTCTGAATGCCGAGATCACTATTTCACCACAGAGGCATACACAGAAGGCAAGGAACTTGACAAGCTGTACTTTGTTAGAATTTCAACCAGGCCTCAGGCCTTCTAGTCACTGAGAACCTAGACTCAGACTCACTTTCTTGAAATGTTCCACCCACCGTGGACTCCGAACAAAGCGGTGGGAGTTAAAATTGAAGCTTCCTGAAAGTGTGTCACTTTTATTGAGCAATTCCATCCAGTTCACAGGCATGTATTCAGATGGATCACTTACACTTCTGTTCCCTATCAGTCGAAACAGCAAGTGCATAACAGATATCCCCCGCTTTTCAAACGTTCGTTTGATGCAATTTCCCTTTTACAAAAGACCTAAATTAGTACCTGTTTTCACGAAACCGAAGAGGGTTTTCACGTTTACAAAAAACTGCAATACTTTTTCCTATATAAATCATGCACCTTCTCTTTACGCCATTTTTGGTTTACGAAAGGTTTCCTGGGAATGCTGGACTTTTGGATAGCTGGGGCTACTTGTAATGGGTGGCGATTAGCGGGATAGTTTGAGGGGAGTCATGTGGTAAAAATATGTAGAACCATACACACACCTACTACAATAGGCAAAAGAGAAAACTTTTATATTTTTCCTGAGAGAAGGTAGTGAGGGCTCAGTATTATGATACATACTTAATTTACTCTTACAGGGATCCAGACATTGCAGAGCACAATTTATTTTTTAAGAGAATCCAAATTGGGTTTTCCCTTACTCTTCTAATGCATTACCATATTGTGGATATTTCACAAAAGCATTATCAAGCTATAAAAAGAGCTTTACCATTAAGCAAGACTCATCCCTAGGCTACCACAATAGCTCTGGCTATTTTAAATCTTACTTCCTCTGTCTGCTCTGAATGTGGTCACAAATGTAATCAGGCTGAAAGACCACAAGATTGGAAAGGAAGAGAGCAAAGCCTACAACAGCTTGACATGGAAGGTGTCCTGTGTACCCATCACGAGGGAATATATTTTACCAACCTTTGTTCAGAATGATAGAATCCCTACAGTGTGGAAGCAGGCCATTCGGCCCATCAAGTCCACTCCAACACTCCAAAGGGCATTCCACTCAGACCTATCCCTGTAATCCTGCATTTTCCCATGACCAATCCACCTAACCTACACACCCCTGAATGCCATGGGGCAATTTAGCATTGCCAATCCACTTAACCTGCACATTTTAGTCTGTGGGAAGAAACCGGAGCACCCAGAGGAAACCCATACAGACACAAGGAGAATATGGAAACTCCACACAAAAAGCACCTGAGGGTGTAATCGAATCCGGGTCCCTGGCGCAGTGAGGCGGCTATGCTAACCACTGAACCACTGCGATGTCCGTATGGGGAATGGGGATGAAAAACAAAACTTCATTTCATCCTTGCACATATCTCCTTTATTCAATCTTTTTCCTCCTCCATTTAACCTCTTTCCATGCTTCAATCTTTCACCCTTTTAGATACCTCTTTCTATCTTCCCTCCTCATTCTCATTCGGTTGATTCCAGAGTCGAGAGAGTTGACTATACTCATTGAAATTTAGAAGAAAGAGAGAGAGATCTTCAAGAAACATATAAAATTATGAAGGTACAGTAGAAGCAGGGAGATTGTTTCCACTGGCAGGTGAAACTAGAACTAGGGGACATAGCCTCAAAATAAGGAGGAACAGATGTAGGACTGAGTTGAGGAGAAACATCTTCACCCAAAGCATTGTGAATCTGTGGAATTCCCTGCCCAGTAAAGCAGTTGAGGCTTCCTAGTTGGATGCTTTTAAGGCAAAGATAGAGATATTTTTGAATGGCAAAGGAATGAAAGGTTATGGTGAGCGGGCAGGAAAGTGGAGCTGAGTCCACAAAAAGATCAGCTATGATCTTCTTGAATAGTACAGCAGGATGGGCCAGATGTTCCTATTTCTTATGTTCTTATTCAATCCATCCGTGTCTCCTTCAATGCTCCCCAGACTCTTTCCATCCAAAGCAATTTGCCCACCTCTTGGTTGGGAGACAGTTTCAGATTAGGCATCAGAGGCTGCCTTAATCTCTAATCAGCTATTGGATCCAAGGACTAAAACCTACCAGCGTACGTGCCATGAAACTTGGACATGCAAACATCAATGTTTTATATACTGCAGCTTCGTTGTGAGATCAACAATTTCCAATGTCTGCAGCTGACAGTGGAGAGAACTCCCACAAATCGCATGTGTTCAGAACTGCAATTCATTTTGGAGCAACTATCATTACTGGGACCAGTTGGCCCACTTAGAGGTCCTCTGTCTAAGTGAAGTTACTCTATTGAATGCTTTGTTGAGTCATAGACACCTTGAGCTCAAACATATCTGCCTACTTTAAGTTTATCTAATTTTAACATCAGTAACTGATAAGTGCAGAGTGTGAGTACAATGAGCAACTACAACATAGAGCAGCACGGTGGCACAGTGGTTAGCACTGCTGCCTCACAGCGCCAGGGACCTGGGTTCAATTCCCGCCTCAGGCGACTGACTGTGTGGAGTTTGCACGTTCTCCCCGTGTCTGCGTGGGTTTCCTCCGGGTGCTCCGGTTTCCTCCCACAGTCCAAAGATGTGCGGGTCAGGTCAATTGGCCATGCTAAATTGCCCCTAGTGTTAGGTAAGGGGTATATGTAGGGGTATGGGTGGGTTGCGCTTCGGCGGGTCGGTGTGGACTTGTTGGGCCAAAGGGCCTGTTTCCACACTGTAAGTAATCTAATCTAATCTAAAAAAAAATGAGACAATTAACATTGATGCATACCAGACAGTTAGTTAAGGACAAGAAACAGGGCGTTTGAAGGATATGAAACTAAATTGAATTCAGGGAAGTTGGGCCAAGGCTTGTGTGGAGCACAAGCAGTGGCACGGACAATTTGGATTGTTTCTTAACTGTAAATATTTGTAATTTTACATTAGAATACTGGGGTTCAGAGCAAGAATGACATAGCAGGTGATCAGTTGCCAACTTGCTTCTCAGTACTAGTCGCATATGGACCACAGGACATGCTGAATGAAGAAAACCACAAAGAATAACAAAAATTGGGACAGATGGTGATGTATCAGTTCCTCACATCTATCCTACCTAACCATCCTATTCTAGAAACTTGTGAGATGCTCTGCAGAACCACAGTGTCATATTTTGCAGCATTTTATCTAGACTTTGTACAGGGAGGTACAGGCCACCTGCATTTTCAGAACTATGATCAACTGCAAGCAAGCAACCACCATATTTCCTCCTCCTGCTGAAGAAGCAATGAGATGAAGTGTCAGAGTTAGATAATAGAAGACATGTGCCATACAGTCACTTAAAGGGAAAGCACTGAGGCAAGATTTTTATTTCAGTTACTGAGGATTTCTGATGCAAATGAAGCACATGTAAACTCTACAAAACATAGCAACTTAAAATGGGTTATGTAATATTGTAGCTATAGCTTGAGATTTAATGGGCACAATAAGATGGTTATCAACATGATGGGTTGTTTTCCTCTAAAGATTGCTACAACTGTGTACTGATATTCCAGTCCAAATTACTGAGCTGTGGTACTGACTGTCCCTGCTTTAAGGGAATAGCCTGTGAGAAAGTTCATGAAATGGCAACCTTTTTAAATGGATCTTGTCTTCAGATTAGAACAAGAGGAAAAAAATCCCAATAATCCAAAAGGAAACTAAAACTCAGCCCTGGAAAGGAACTTAATGAATTTGATATTGGACAAAGTAATGGGACTTTAGTTAGACAAATCTTTTGGGGCAAGCTGATTTTCATTGTAAAGTATTAACAAATGAAGAAACTGTAAATGCATTTGTCACAATATTTCAATGTTGCCCTGTTTAGAGGGTTGTGTTGCTGGGTTATAAAATCGCAACATATGACTTAATTGTTTAGGAAAAATGGGTAGAAGACAAAACAGGAAACTACTGACCTGACAAGCTATCTTTAATCGTGGGGAAATTCCAATTTGCCAAAGGGTGTCTGAACTGATCAACATGTATGAACACGTCTAAATATTTCCCAACCAAAAAAGAGGGGGCTTAGCTAAAGTGTGACAAGAAATACAAACGATTCCTTGAAGAAAAATAAATTATTGGGATGTCTCAACAACAGACAGTAATCATTGTTGTGTTGTCTCAGACTTAACCATATGTTGGGAGAAAAACAAGGATAACAGCCCTTACTATTTGTGGTTTACACAAATTATTTAGTCTTGAATGTTGATGATCAATCAGTGAGTTCATGGATGATACATAAATTGGTGGGTAGTAAATAGTGAGAAGAATAGTCTTACACTACAAAAGGATAAAGTAAACTAGACAGATGGGTTCATCAATGTCAAATGATATTCAGTCCAGAGTAATTTGAGATCATAGAGTCATACAGCATGGAAACATACCCTTCAGTCCAACTAGCCCATGATGACCATGTTCCCAAACTAAACCAGATCCACTTGCCTGCATTTGGCCCATATCCCTCCAAATCATTCTTATTCATGTACTTAACCAAATGTCTTTTAAATGTTGTAACTGTACTCACATCCATCACTTCCTCTGGCAGTTCATTCCACACGTGAACCACTCTCTGTGTAAAACGTTGCTCCTCATGTCCTTTATAACTCTTTCTTCTCTCATCTTAAACATATGTCCCCTAGTGTTGACCTCCCTCATCCTTGGGAAAGACCCTTATCTATATCCCTCATGTTTTATAAACTTCGATAAGGTCACTGCTCAACCTCTTAAGCTCCAGTGAGAAATGTCCCAGCCTATCCAGCCTTTCCTTATAGTTCAATCACTCTATTACAGGCAACATCCTGGCAATTTTTTTCTGAATCCTCTCCAGCTTAATAATATCCTTCCTATAACATGGTGATCAGAACTGGGCACAGTACTCCAGAAGAAGCCTCACCAATGTCCTGTACAAGCCCAACTCCTGTACTCAAAAGTCTGAGCAATGAAGGCAAACATGCCAAATGCCTTCTTAACCACCCTTTCTAACTGTGATGCAAATTTCAAAGAAACCCCTGATCTCTCTGTTCTATAACACTACCCAGGGCCCGACAATTAGCAGGACAGCGCAAACAAGGCGAAGGAATACATGACGACGAGTAGGACCTTGAGAAGCACCAAGGATCAGAGGAACCCTGGTGTGCGCATACAACGGTTCCTTAAGGTATCACTACAAATAGAAAAAGTGGTTAAGAAGACATAGCACAGGCATAGAATTTAGGAGCAGGGAGGCTGTGCTGAAACTATATAAAACCTTGTTTAGGCCACACCGAGAATGTTGTGTACAGTTCTGGAATCTACATGATAGGAGGTACGTGATAGCACTGGAGAGGGTGCAGAGGAGATTTACCAAGATATTGAACCTAAAAGAGAAAACGCTGGAAAATCTCTGCAGGTCTGGCAGCATCTGTAAAGAGAGAAAAGAGCTGAAGTTTCAAGTCTAACTGACCCTTTGCCAAAGCTTTGACAAAGGGTCAGTTCGACTCGAAACGTCAGCTCTTTTCTCTCCTTACAGATGCTGCCAGACCTGCTGAGATTTTCCAGCATTTTCTCTTTTGGTTTCAGATTCCAGCATCTGTGGTAATTTGTTTTTTTAACCAAGATATTGTTGAGCTGGCGAGTTTCAGTTGTGAAGAGAGACTGGACAGAGTGGGCTGTTTTCCTTAGAGCAGAGAAGATTGAGAGAGGACATAACTAAGGTGTATAAAATTATAATGGGCATTGACAAGGTAGACAGGAAGAAACATTTCCCCTTGATGGAGGGATCACTTACCAGGGTCATAGATTTAAAGCAACAAGTAGGAGGGTTACAGCTGTTGTGAGAAAAATCTTTTAAACTCTGAGGGTGATGGGAATTTGAAACTTACTGCCTATAAGGACTGCAGAGGCAGAAACTCCCATAACATTTAAGAAGTATATGCAATGCCAAAACATAGAAGGCTATGGGCCAAGTGCTGGAAAATGGGATTAGATTAGGTAGGTAGATTTTTTTTTGACCGGTGTGGATATGATAGTCAGAAGGGCTGTGGATCTCTATGACTCAATGACTCTGTGAAACAATCTAAAGGAAGAACACTATAGACGCTGGAAATCTGAAGTAAAAGCAGAAAATGCTGGCATCATTCAACAAAACTAGTAGAAACTATTCTGATGAAATGTCATTGATCTGAAACATAGATGCTGCTTCTTTCTCCAGATAAACTGACCAGATCTCCACAGTTTGAAGGGGTGAATGTACTGAGAGACCTTGAGTATCAAATATGAAATTCAATTATAAAGACATTAAAGACATAAAAAGCTGCCACAACAAGTATGAATTTCATAAATCAAGACAGAGTACAAAAGTAAAGGATAATCAGCAAACATTAATTAGGTCACATTAAGGGAACAGTGTTTAGCTTCCAACACCTCATATAGAAGGGAGATTAAGATCAATATGAGGTTTTGTGCAGGTTCAAAAGTGATGGGAAACTATAGATAGAAAGAGAAACTTAACAATGAAATGATTTTAATAGAATAGAGAAAGAAATTTGTGGAGTCACTAACAAAGGCTCTTTAGCTGAAAACAGTCACTGAGAATGAAGGCCTGGGGTGTTGGAAGATGGAGTGGTTAAGACAGTGACCATTCTGTTCTTGAATGGACATCTGTACTAATGTTGATGTCTTTCTTTCAGGTGCTTAACATGGAGGATGACCCTAACTGGTTTAAAGCTGAATTGCGTGGGTTAGAAGGCTTTGTTCCAAAGAATTACATTAAAGTGAAGCCACATGAGTAAGTTTCCTATTCCATCTACAGACCGAACGTTATGTTCTTGTCATGGTATATTGTGCACAATCATATGTGGAATTAAGTAAGAATCTGTTCTTAGCTGGAGCTGTGGGTTTTGCAATTGGACTCACTGTATGAGTAGCAGAATAATTCATTAGGATTGTCTGATGCTGTGAATTCCATGAGTGCAGAAGGTTTGTGTGCACAGTACTGCAATCTGCAAGGACACATAGATTTGTACACATAATGCACAGCAAAACCTGCCTGATAGATAAATGAAAAAGTATATGGTTATAAGAAGAAGAATCTTGCTTTGTTACTTGTATTGGCATTATTTGAAGATTGGACACTGCAAAGGACACCAGGAAAGCTCCCTGATCTTTCCAAGTATCTTAAGCATCCTGCTGAATAAGCCTTTATTGAATGTTCCTGAAAGTTGGTTCTCCCAATGTTATAAACTCTCAGTAATGTAAAGAACACCAAGGTTTGCTTTTTGCAGCCAATCATAAAGGCATTTTCACTTCACAGCTTTACACTTCTGCACACTTTAAGTAGTACTCAGAGGAAATCATCCTCCAATTTATTTTGGTCTGGACAAAGACAAGTTCAGAAAAAAAACTGATTACTGCCAAAGGGATTTTTCCTACCAACTTTTGCACCTATTCCCTTTACTGGAAACCCTCACCCCATTTAATTCTTAACTCATTTTATGGTGTCTGCTTCAATGGTCTTTCTCAAATATGTATTGCACACGTATAAACCTGCAACCCTGTACCACATTAAAGGTAACGACAGAAGATGCACAAACATCAGCAGCTGCAAGTTCCTTAACAAGTCACACACCATCTTGACTTGGAACTATGATTGCTGTTCCTTCACTGTCACTCCCTCCCAACACCACAATGGGGTACTTATATACACTGCAGTGATTCTTAAGAATTTGGCTCACAAAGGTATCCCTTCTCAAGGGCATTTCAAATGGGCAATGAATTCTGGTCTTGCCAGTGGCCTTCACATCCCAAGAATGTTTTTTTTAAAAAAAAAAGCTAAGGTAAGAAAAAGCTCCATTTGACTAGTTATATTTGGAAAGTCAAGTGGAAATTGGATTACTGATAAATTTGTATGTTTTTCTTTAAGTTGTATTTCAACAAAAAAATAGTGGCAGTGAAAATATTACAGCATTCAACGCATGGCTCTGAGGCTGAGCAGTTATGCCAACCTCAAAAAGGCACATGTCTTTTGTATTTGAACATCAACAGCCCACCTGGATTAGCAACATTTCTTCATGACTTTTTGAATAATCATTAGCAATGCTTTCTATCCTGGGTGGAGCTTGAAGTATCATATCTCACAGAGTTGTAAAGTCATTTAGCATGGAAGCAGACCCTTTGGTCCAACCAGACCATACTGAACATAATCACCGTGGGCGGCACGGTGGCACAGTGGTTAGCACTGCTGCCTCACAGCGCTGGAGACCCGGGTTCAATTCCCGACTCAGGCGACTGACTGTGTGGAGTTTGCACGTTCTCCCCGTGTCAGCGTGGGTTTCCTCCGGGTGCTCCGGTTTCCTCCCACAGTCCAAAGATGTGCGGGTCAGGTGAATTGACCATGCTAAATTGCCCATAGTGTTAGGTAAGGGGTAAATGTAGGGGTATGGGTGGGTTTCGCTTCGGCGGGTCGGTGTGGACTTGTTGGGCCGAAGGGCCTGTTTCCACACTGTAAATCTAATCTAATCTAATCCCAAATTAAACTAGCCCCACCTGCCTGCTCCTGGCTCATATCCCTCCAAATCTCTCCTATTCATGTATTTACCCAAATGTCTTTTAAACACTGTAAAACTGTACCCACATACACAGTTTTCTCAGGAAGTTCATTCCACATGTGAACCACCCTCTGTTTACAAAATTTGCCCCTCATGTCTTTTTTAAATCACTCTCCTCTCACCTTAAAAATATGCCTCCTAATCTTGAAATCCCCCATCCTAAAAAAAAGACATCTACAATTAACCCTACCTATACTCCTCCTGATTTAATAAACTTCTATAAGGTCACCTCTCAATCTCCTATGCTCCTGTGAAAAAAGTCCCAGTCTATCCAGGCTTTCCCTTTAACTCAACCATTCCAAACCTGGCAATATTCTGGTACATCTCTTTGGAACCCTGTCTAGTTTAATAATATCCTTCCAATAGCAGGACACAGAACTGGACACAGCACTTCAGATGAGGCCTCACCAATATCCTCCATAACCTCAACATGATGTCCCAATTCCTATATTGAAAGGACTAAGCAATGAGGGCAAACGTGCTAAATGCTTTTTAAAAAATATATATATCTTAAAATAATTCTTCCTCCTGAGTAAAGAAACTGATTTTTAAAAATTCACTCATAGGCATGGACATCACTGGCTGACCAGCCATTATTACCTGTCCCTATTTGCCTTGAGAAAGTGCTGGTGAGCTGCCTTCTTGAACTGCTGCAGTCCACATTCTGTATGTTAACCTACAATGCCCGTAGGGAGGAAATTTCAGGATTTTGACCCAGCGACAGTAAAGGAACAGCAATCTATTTCTAAGTCAGTATGGTGAGCGGCTTGGAGGGGGGCTTGCAGATTGTGTTGTTCCACTCAAATGAAACTCAGTGCTGGTAATTCTGAATAAAAATCTTTTAAGCAAAGTCATGTAGATTCACCCATACTGAAACATGGCATTCAAAATAATGAATGGATTTTGCTCGTTTGAAAATAATTTTCCACTGGAATCAACAAGGCTCTATTTATTATCAATGCTAACTTCACAGCGACAATTCTTTTAAATCTTTCTACTTAAATTATGGGGCATAGAGATTCTTAACTACACTTTACAAATTGCTCAGTGCATCCCTATAGGTTTGATGATATAACTTTGGTAAAATGAAAGTGAATGATGAACAAAACTAAAAATTCTCTTTATTATGATCGGTTCTGTTATAAATGTGTTTCTTCAACACAAGTTGACTTTAACATGATTGAAGAGTTTAGACCGTTACTTGTAGAATGCAAGCCTTTCTTACCTGTAATTGGCTATAACATGGTTCTGGTCACATTAGTTTAAATAGCACAGCTATTGCACGATTTTCTTATAACCCAAGATCACATGGAAATGGAACTATCACGTTGTATCAGAAACGACTACTGTATATCATGAATTTCATGACTCCAGACCATTCCAAAGCACTCAACAGCCAAGGGATTGCTTGTGAAGTTGCAGTTATTATTTCAATGCAGGCAACTCTGCAGCTAATTCATGTCTGACAGGATTCCACCAACAGATTGAGATAATGATCAAATGTATGAACAGAAATTGCTAGAAATATTCAGCAGGTCTGATAGTATCTGAGGACAGGAAACCGAGTTAATGTTTTGCCGAAACATTAACTCTGCTTTCTCTCCACAGATGCTGCCAGACCTACTGAGTTTCTCCAGCAATTTCTGTTTATGTTTCTGATTCCAGTATCTGCAGTTCTTTGGGTTTTTTTTATTAGGTGTAATGTTTCTGTGATGCCAGAAAAGGTTCAAGAAGAGAGCTCACAAACACCTCCTCAACCATAACTAGGGATGGGTAATAAATGATCTCCCAGCTGCAATGCCCTCTACCCATGAATGAAGTTTTAAAAAAAAGGGGGCTATTTATCAGCCTGAAAACCAGGGGCAGTGGGAATGTTCTTTCTCCAGGTTGTGCATTATTTATGTCATACCAAGATTGAAGATGTGGCCTCAGTTCATTTGAAAGAGCAGTAGACCTGACAGTACAGCTCTCCTTCAGTACAGCACTGCATTGTCAGCAAGGATTATCACATAGGATCTCTGGGGAAAACTTGAACACGTAACATTCTGATTCAGAGGCTAGCAGCAGAGTCACTGACTCCATTAATCAAACACAGGAACATTACACAGGATTATCTAATATTAACTGCTGATGTGATTTTGATTTTCTTGTGTTTTCTCAATTGGGCAGCTGGTACATAGGCCGAATCTCCAGGACATCAGCGGAAGAATTACTCCTGAAACAAGGATATGTTGGAGCTTTTCTTTTACGAGAAAGTGAGAGTTCACCTGGAGAGTTCTCCATATCTGTAAAGTAAGTTACTATTTACAGTAAATCATTTGTTAAGCCCAAGACAATTATGAAACAGCATGTTTCACTGGAGTTCAACTGATGTGGCTTTTTGGAGTTGTCAGTTTCTTTTTATATTTTTGTTTTATTCAGAAAACTTGAGAAGGCACAAAGGTCTATAAAGCAAGGTGCCAAACTTGAAAGACTAGAAACTGTCTCCATGTAATGGTTTATAAATATTACGTATGTAGCCTGTATATTATCAGAGGAAGAAAAAGCTAATGGTGGGGATTAAAGAGTTTTCAGCTCTTTAAGAAAGAGTTAATGATAGGTAGTTTTAATAATGAGCATTATGGAAGAATGTTAGAACATGCACAGCCAAGAAGGGGACCATTTGGTCCTTCATACTTATTCTGACTCTGTAAAATTGCTATCCATTTTGTTCAACACTATTCTGATTCACAACTTGCAGCTTCAACATAATTCTTCAACCATTTTCCATTTCAAATATACAACATATCCAATTGTGACAAATAAATCTTAAAACGCACCTGAATAATGGAATACTGGTGTTATTTGATGAACAATATAAATGAATCTCATCAAACTGATTACTACATTGTATATTCATTTTGATAAATCTGTTGTATGGCATCATCTTGGACTGAAATAAAATCCTCCACAGAGCAGTATAAGTCAATCTTGTGTGAGGAAGATTGACATATTGCTTGTGATCTATTATGTAAAGGTAATTTGTTCTCAACTTTGTTTCAATGACTTGTAATTTGAAACACAATTGTACCTTAGCACAATATGTGTTCAATCTTGCTCAGTGCCAAAGGGTGATATTCAATATCAGAATGTAGTAATAATTCTCTGGTCTCTCTTCTCACACTATCAAAGACTTGCATTTGTATAGTGCCTTTCATTATCCCAGTATGTCACAAAGAACTTTACGGATGTTGAATTATTTTTGAAATGTAGCTGCTGTTGCAATGCTGAAAAGTGGCAGCAAATTTTACACACAGTAAGTTTGCATAATTTGGAGATGCCGGTGTTGGACTGGCGTGTGCAAAGTTAAAAATCACACAACGCCAGGGTATAGTCCAACAGGTTTAATTGGAAGCACACTAGCTTTCGGAGCGTCGCTCCTTCATCAGGTGGTAGTGGAGGGCTCAATCCTAACACACAGAATTTATAGCAAGAATTTATAGTGTGATGTAACTGAAATTATACATTGAAAAATTGATTGTCTGTTAAGCCTTTCATCTGTTAAAATACAATGATAGTTTCACTTCTTTCATGTGTAAATCACAAAACCTTTTTTAAAAAAAAGTTGCATTCTCGGGTTAGCTGTTAACAATGGTGATAGTTAGACAATATATTGAAGGTGTTGGCCCCCTGTGATTCTAATCTAAAAAGTGAGATAATGGGCAGGGGTTTGCATAGAGACTGATGCTTAATGACCAGATAATTTGATTTTAAGTGATGTTGATTGAGGGATAGATATTGACCGGGACATAATTGAGAATTTTGCTGCTGGTCTTCAAAACATTGCAAACCACTTGAAGGATGGATGGGGCCTCATCACCATCATTTCATTCAAAGGACAGTCTTTCCAACTGTGCAGCCCTCCACCAGAGTGCCACGTTAGGTTTTACACTAAGTCAGGGCTTGAACTAATGAAGCTTCCGACACAGAGGGGCAATTATTATTCATGGGCTATTAATAATGTAACCGATCACATGATTCTGACATCAGTAAGAGGGAAAATACCGATATAAAACAAATATGTAGCAAGAGAGGTGTTAAACACTGCACTAGAGAGCTGGATTGAGAACCTGCCCTATACTGATATAAGTAATGGAGTCTTACAATAGAAAGTCACCGCAGTCTTATCACACCATACAGTTGTTCTCTCAGAGGTAACTGACAGTTATTTAACCTGAGGGTCATCACACCTCAAACAAGGTGAGAGGCTGGGAAGGTAACTTGAGCCAGTGCAGGAACTGAACTCATGTTGTTGGCATGACTCTGCATTGCAAACCAGCTATCTAGCCATCTGGGTTAACAGGACAGTGAATGAGGAGCTGAACACCTTTACTTCGAGATAAGGAGGAAGCAATGTCAGTGACAGTGTTTTTGCAGATACTCACAGCCTGTGACACTCTAGTTTGAGATCTGAATGTGAGTACAGTAGTGTAGATGGAACCTCTGTTTGGCTAGAAGTATAAGAGAAAGCACACCCACTGAACCATGAGTACTACAATATCATTAATCGCTTGTCATTCAGGATACCTTTTAACAAAGCCTAAATTTTTATTTTACAAATTAATCTCATGAACTCAGATAGTTTTTCCAGAGTCTTCACGCGTTAATATGAGAAGCAATACCTTATGTACAGGGTTAGCAGTGAGGAACTCAGCAGTGCTATTGGCTATGCCAACTGCAGTACTAACAGGGTTAGGTAACATTGTGTGTTTTGCTATAACTTGTAACGGAAGTTGTTCAAACTAATATTTATCTCCAGAACTATCTTAACAGGTTCACACTGTGCTGAATTTTCAATCGTTTGGGTTGACTCTGAAACTTTTGCTTTAAATCTCCAGAGATCTGCTGCTGGTTTATGCAAAGTTACACACATCCTCATCAGAGCTCCGGTGCAGGTGCTGTTGATGTGGTGGGTGTTAGCTGTCAGACTGTGTTTGTTTCAAACCCTTTAAGGTGGCATTGCTGATAGCAGACCTTCAGATGTTCAATTTCCTGGAAGATAAGAAGAAACGTTCCCAATTATATAGTGTCTTATATTTATATAGGCTGCGCCCAAAACAACTTACCAAGGCTCCTTCGACAGCAGTTTCCAAACTCATAACTTCTACCATCCAGAAGGACAAGGGCAACAGATACATGGAAAATCTCCACCGTCAGCAAATTCTCCTCCAAGCCATAAACCACCCTGACTTGGAAATATATCACCATTCCTTCAGTATTACTGTGTCAAAATCCTGAAACTCACTCCATGGGGACTTCAATGGTTTAACAATGTAGCTTACCCCCAACTGGATTAACACTGGGTGGCACAGTGGCTCAGTGATTAGCACTGCTGTCTCACAGCGCCAGGGACCTGGGTTCAATTCCCGCCTCGAGCAACTGTCTGTGTGGAGTTTGCATATTCTCCCCATGTCTGCGTGGATTTCCTCCGGGTGCTCTGGTTTCCTCCCACAATCCAAAGATGTGCAGGTTAGGTGAATTGGCCATGTTAAATTGCCTGTACTGTTAGGTGCATTAGTCAGGAGTGAATGTAGTGGAATGAGTCTGGGTGGGTTGCTGTTCGGTGGGTCAGTGTGGACTTGTTGAGCTGAAGGGCCTGTTTCCACACTGTAGGGAATCTAATCTAATCTAAACAGCAATGCCTATATCCTGTGAACAAATATTAAAACATGCATAGAATTAGTGAGTATAGAGAACACAAGTCTTTTAGCCCAATCAATCTATGGCACTTAATGCTCCTTTTGAGCTGCCACCTATCCTTCATCGTTTAACTATCAACATAAAATCATTTCTCCATCACAACCTAAACAAGCTTCTTCTCAAATATATCTGTACTATTCACCTTAAACACTTGCTGTGGTAGTGAGTTCTAGGTTCTCACCACCTCTCTGGATGAAAGAAATTTCCAACAGCTTCTGAGCTCCATTTGAAGTGACGACAGTGATTGTTGCAATGTTGGAAATGAAGTAGTTTTAAATGAGGAAATTACAGAGCAAGATCCCTGAAATGTCAATGACCAGATTATCTTTCATTTAGTGGTGCTAGTTAAGGGGCAATTAATTGGGGAAAACTAATCGAAAATTTCTTGCTGTGCTTCAAATCAGTGCCTTGGTATCTCTGGGTCCACCTGAGAACCTTTAATGTCCCAGGTGAAAAATAAAACAGCTCATATAGTTCACAATTCCCTTGGTACTGCACTGAAATGTCAGCCCTAATGCTTCGGTCTCAGGAATAGTACTCAAGCACCTAAAACTTAACTTAAAGGAGGGAAATGGGGTATATCCGGGACTTGAGATTCCATGAAAACAATGGACTTCTGTCCACTGTTACGAAGAGGGAGCCAGCAATATGAAGTAAGAATGGAATACATATTGCAGCCTCTATTTGATTGAGCTTAGAATTCTACCGCAAAATGCCTTGAGAGATGTGTGTTTCTCTCATATATTCACCATTGTTTCATGAACAGCAAGTTGATAGTGGAGGAACAGAGTCATAGGTCTGGTTTACCATGAATATGAATAGACATGGTGTATTTTGACTGGTGCATTTCCAGATCTGTGCAAGGAATACATTTTGCAAGGCTGAAGCTACTTTCAAGATTTGCAAGTAGATAAATACAATTATGGAAGGATTCTATTTGAAACTCAAAATGTATTGCTTATATACTGTTCAAAGAAGCCAATGCTGGGTTTACTTCCAGATCTTTATTAAGTTAGATGCAACCAAATACTCAAAATAGAACAATCTGACTATGTGACCATGGTTCACACAGAATCAGCCAGAGTTCCCACTTTGTTGCTTTCCAATGTATATTGTTGAAAATAGAAGCCATGAGATCTGACAGATCTGTAAATTACCTATTGAACAATTCCTGACACTCACTGTTTTAGTTGACCCATTGGCTGTCCATATTCTCATTGAGTGTTTAGATACAGTGTCCAGTTTGCACGTCAAGATTGGCAGAGAGTTCCCAGTTGGTTGGGTCTCCCATCTGTTACTGTGGTTCAGAATTGGAATTAAATAATTGTACCTATTCTGGTGATCTATAAGCCAAGCGTAAATATTTGATTCTTAAAAGGTTACACTTTTCCCCAAAATGAGCAAGGAAAAAATTTATTTTTCATCCCTGTTTCCATTTCTAATGTAGATGAGATTTTCCATTTATATTATCTGCAATCTTGTTAAATTGTACCTATAACAAGACAAAATACAAAAGCCATGAGCCAGGTTGCCCAGTGCCTCAAATATGGGGCCATTGTCTAAGCATTTACAATGTATTCCCAACCCTATTAGAAATCACACTTAACCAAGCCAGATCACTCAATGAAGTTATTAATTCAGAAAAAGACAGCTATGTAAGAACTAATTTTTTAAAAATGGACATTCCTGTTGATCTATACGCCTAGCATAAATGTTTGGCTCTTAAAACATTAGACTTTTCCCCAAAATGAGTGAGGAAAAAATGTATTTTTCATCCCTGCATCCATCTCTAATGTAGCTGAGATTTTCAGTTTACATTATCCGCAATCCTGTTTAGATATTGAATTACAAACTGCTCAGCATTTCAGCCCTAGATAATTGAATGAGTTTAAAAACACTTGAGTAAGCTACAATTATGCACTACTTGCTAATATGTTCAACACCACTTTATTCCAGCTAGATTGTATTTAAATGTTTATTAAAATTCACACACTTTAATGAAAATACTTATCATTAGCGAAAATGCAACTCAATAGCATTTAGGTTGTGGAGAATAACCACATACAATGACTGGTGCAAAAAAATTAATCTGATTACTAGAAGATGATTACAGTGATGTTCTTGATAGAACAAATTAGTTCTTATAGAGCTAATGTTGAAAAGACGACCAAAAATTCATTTTCTTCTGATTAGAAAGATAAACCAGTAATAAGAAACAGTTGTTCTGCACCATTAGTTACTCACCAACACATTATTTTCATTCATGTTATGTTATTTATTTCACTGTTGTAATAAATCAATAGCATTGTTATGAAGTCTGTAATGTAATAGTCCAATACTACCTTCAATGATTTAGATTTTTGGCTTGTGGTAAAGGTGAGGTTAAAATTGCTCAGTGCTATTGTGGTGGAAAGCAGATGATGTCTGGCAGATATTCCCTCCTCTGCCATATTTGTTACAAAAGATCTCTTGCAAAAAGATTCAATATTGAGAAATACGTTTGGTGTATTTGCCCTCTGTAGAAGTTGTTAGATATAAGGACTAGAGCTTTCAGGAGCAAATGACATTATAACGTGTGTTAAACAACAAATAATATCAAATATTCTCGCTGTTCTGAAACTTTGACTTTAAAAGTGTGGAGTTATTTTGAACTTATTAATGTTACAGATATTTTTAGAAACAAATACTTGTTTTAAATTGAAATTAATTATTATTAAATATTTTGTCCATATATTTTCTCTTTCTCACTAATCCATCCATATTTCCCAACCTTTATTGTGCCTTTCTATCCATGATTTTAAAATAATTTATACTTCTTAGTTTAGACACAGCGGCATGAAATCCATGGACTGATGAGGTTGGGGATTGCAAATACATAATTTTGTATCACCAACCTGTCTGTAATTCACCAACACCATCCCACCTCTGAGACTTTGGGTCAGGAGTTGGAAAGGCTGTCTGTTCAGAGTGACAGGCAGTTAGTTAAACACATTCACTGGTGAACCAAGGGTCTGGATCAGAGGTAAACTGGAATTTTCCTGGAGTTGGCAGCACTACACCTCCCCAGAGGAAGCCACCCAACAAAAGACCAAGCCCAGCAGTCCAGGATAATTTTGAGGCCTATTAGCTGCCTCACAGTTGCAAGCATAGGAAACATATCTTTGCTGCAATGTTTGCCTGGCAACTGTAGCTATTTTTGACTGCTCATTATGTAAAGACATGAAGAGTGCCTCAGAATAGAAAAAATCCTGTCTTACTTGTAAAGTCAGCCTGCAACTCCTTCCAGAATCAAGGACTCCTCTTGGCCATCCAGCATCCACACCTCACTTGTCACACTTAATTAGAGCACCACTTGAGGTAGATTAGCTGCTGATGACACAGTATGGGGTTTGAATCCCCATTTGACCCTAATGTGGTATCCCAATCCAAAGTGCAAACTCATCCCTTGCAGACCTGATTTTTCTTCTGTTGAAGAATGGGCTTTAAGTAAGTCAAGTTCTCTCCCTAATAATCTGATGGGCTGAAGAGCCTGGATTATTTTGCTCACAGATTCCACAGGTGACCTACAGATGGCACTGTGCTGAAAGCTTGTAAAAATTGGGCTACAGTTGGTAACATATAAGATGGGTGTCATGCTTTCACTGCTGACTGTAAAACGCTGTGCATTGTCCCAGCATTTAGCTATGGTGTGTTATCTTTGTCAGCTAATTGTGTCATTTGCATAATTTTTGGTAGGATGTGATACTTAAACAACGGTGAGATATTTTACAGTGTAAGGTTCACTTGACTAGATTCCCTACTACAAAGGGAATCTAATCAAGTGACTCTTACACTTTAAAATATCTCACCATTGTTTAATTATCACTTATTGTTGGCTTTTGTGTTTGTGTATTGCAACCCATAGGCTGATACTTAACTTGCTTTGAAGTTGTTGATCTCTTGCTAGATTTCTTTTATTTCAAACTTATACTTTATTCATAAAGATACCTATATATAAACACACACATACATAATCACTAAAGGCAGTTCAGTTCTGTACAGTATCATATCAAGGAAACAAATAAACATTAGAGTTTGACTCTATCCAAACAAACCAAAGACATCTCTTACTTGAACCAGACTATACTTACATGTATTTGAGGTACTGGGAGGGTCCAATAACTGAATGGGACCCTGTTTACTTTCAGTGGGAAGACCTCAGTCTGTGGTCTTTCCCCACTATGCCTTGACCCCAAGCTTTAGTGCAACCCTCAGCACGTACTCCTGGACCTTGGAATGTGCCAAGTCTGCAACATTCAGTCGAGGTCAACACCTTGTTCTGGTTGCTAGATTTTCCAGGTGGAATATATACCAATTGTGATTGTTCACTTAACCAAAGTTCTGTTGGACTGACAGCAGTCACAGGACTACACCTCAGCATGAGTGATTACCTTTGGATGACAAGGGAAAGAACAAGCCCAGCATTGGTAAATAATGTATATTGACAAGAATCACAACTTGTTTAAATAAATAACAATTCCTTTTCGCAGGACAAGTTTAGAAAAGTATTTAATTAACTCACATGTACTAGATTATTCAAAAGATACATGTGACATGTAATTAAGGACTCTGACCATCTATGAAATGTTTAATTATCACCAAAGATAGTTTTCCCAGAAAAGCTCACTCCCCAAGTACCACAATTTAACAAATAAACCTAAAGTACTATTGTAATGCTTTGAAAGACTGTAAAATAACTTATTCATAATACTTATAAAATTTGGCTATAAAATTTTATTATTACCTATCTCATTGATTATAAGTGGTACACCCATGTTTTTGCCAGATGTAATGATTTTGAGAGGTCATAGTTTTAAACTAAGAAGTGACCGATTTAAAACAGAGGGGAGGAGTAGTTGCTTTTCTCAAAGGGTTCTCAGTCTGTGGAATTCACTATCCTAAATTATTACAATGAACACTAGGGCAGAAAGTAAAGTTAAGGAGGTGCTGGGTAGATTTTTAATTAGTAATGTCTTAAAGGGCAATGGGGAATGAGCAGGAAAGTGGAGTTGAGGCTGAAATAAAATCAGTCATGATCCTATTAAATAGCGGAGAAGGTCGGAAGCGCTGAATTCCTGCTCCCACTTCATATATTCTTATGTTCTTGCTGCCAGCTTTATTTTTGCAGTGATTGGAACATCATAGTAGCTTTAGCTAAATGGTGAAGTCACTCTGTTTCCGCACAGCACTATAAGGGTGTGCATTTTCGGCATCCCACCCTAATACAGACAAAGATACGCATCACAGAATTTGTACTCACAAGGCTGTTGGCTATTTTTCTGTTCAACTATCTGTCAGAAAACATTGGGAATTTTTCCAATATTGAAATGTATTGTACCAAGAAGTAAAGGCTAACAAATAATTTTTATTGGATATTGTTGCTGCAAATTAAGTGTCTCAGAGTGTGTTGATCTAGCATCAGTCTCAAGAATGATTGATTGTACGTGTATAAAGAACGTAAATATGAAATGGCAGGGTTATGCAGTACTTAACCCCACTTTCAGTTCCACCTTAAATGCAATATGTTTTTAAAATGCTTCACAACAGTTATAACAACTTGAATTTAAATGGCATGTTTAACGTTGTAAAATATCCCAAGACTTATCACCAGTATTATTAAAGAAAACGTGATGTTCAGCAAAATTTATAGAGAATTGGTGCATTTCTCAAGTGTCAAGAAAACAAAAGCCATTTTGTTTACAAAACCAAACCTGTCAAAATAAGCAACTGAAGGACTAGTAAAATATTCCTGTAAAAGAAGTGTAGGAAATTTGTAAAGTATAGGAAAAATGCAGTGCCAACACTTTACCTTTATACCATACATTTATTTAAATAAAATGCATCGAGATGCTTCACAGAAGCATTAAGATATGATTAATCTACATAAAGATCCACCAGATGAATTAGCCAAAAGCTTGGGCAAAAATCTAAGCTTTAAAGAGTGTCTTAAAGGAGGGAAGTGAAGTCAAAAGGTGGATTGGTATAAGAATGGAATTCCAAAGGTTAAGCCTAGTCAACTGAAAGTGCAGCCACATTCATGAAGTGATAAAAATCAGGACACCATTAAAACATAATGTCAACTCTTATCAGTGAGAATAAATACTGACAGTGGTCTAGCTCAGTGAAATGGGGTTGTTAGCTTCACTAAGCTATCTGGTGCATAATTGAACTAGTGACAAAAATTCAAGCATGCTGAAAGTTTCTTTGAACACCGCAGCAATACAATATTTTTCTGTATTTTTCAGTAGCCATGAAATCTGCTATTGAACCTGGTATAACCTATCTGTAGAAACCTGTACTGAATTAATTTAAAGTTTACAACACAAATGAGTGAAGGAACAATCATTTTGGCACAGATCAGCCGAATATGTTGTGATCAGCAGAACTACAGAACAGTTTCAATTCTGGGCTAGTTGTACCTTGCATGTGAAGTTAACTCCGCATAAGTCTGCAGCATTCTCAGTGGTGCTTGCAATGTTACACTAAACCAGAAGTGGTTTTCTGGCACAGACATTTAAATAGTTCACATATGTAATCCTCTTTCAGTGCTGACCTTGTGATGTTGTGTCTTTATTAAAATGACAAACAAACATAATCACTTGCTCATTACTGTAAATCAAAAAAACTTCCTGCCCTAGATTTGATAATTGAACATGATGCAATAAGTGAGAGCTCACAGGAATGCAAACTGTTCTAGTTATTGAAGTCCTTTACATTAGATCATGATTGTTCTGCATCTCAGCCCCATCTATCTGCCTTTGGACTGGATACCTTGATATCCTTACCTAAGAAAACATCAATTTTAGCTTTAGACATTATAATTGACCCAGCAAGTTCTCAAAGAAAAGTAATTCCTTTTTTTTATGGTTACCTATGATTGGATGGCATGGTAGCTCAGTGGTTAGACTGCTGCCTCACAGCATCAGGAACCTGGGTTTGATGCCAGCCCTGGGTGACTGTACGTGTGGAGTTTGCATGTTCTTCCTGTGTGAGTGTGCATTTCCTCCTCCAGTCCAAAGATGTGTAGATTGGCCTTGTTAAACTGCCCCAAAGTGTCAAGGGATGTGCAGGCTACGTGGTTTAGCTGTGGGAAATGCTTAGGTTACAGAGATAGGGTGGGGAGTTGGGTCTCGGTGGGAAGCTGTCTAGAGGGTCGGTGTGAACTCAATGGGCAAAATGGTCTCTTTCCACAATAGAGGGATTCTATAATTCTTAGATATCGGCAAGACTGGCATTTTTGCCCATGTCCAATGACCCTTAAAGTGAGTGCCTTGTTGGGACATTTAGGAGTGAACCATGATGTTGTAGTTGTGGACCAGATAAGGATTTTCTTCCCAGTAGTGAACCATGGATTTTTATAATCGTCAATAACACTTGTCATAGTCACTAGGCTTATATGCCAGCTGCTATGGTGTGTTAAGAACACATGTTGCCAGAGAATGAGCAATGGCTTTTGGATTTATATTCCACTTACAGAACAACTGCACCACTATCTTCAATCACATGCCCCACGTTAGTGCAGAAATGAAATGTGTAAATTGGGGAATGCTAATTTAATTATCATTAGACAGAATCTGGCAAACATAAACTAGCAGCAACTACTTGCAAGTAAGTTTACATTTGGAAAGTGGGAGTCTTTTAAAAGCAGTATGATAAGAATTTAGGCCAGTGTGTTCCTCTAAGAGTGAAGGGAAAGGCCAGCAATCCCAGGGAACTCTGGATGTCAAGGGATCTCAATAGTTTATCAGACAGCAGGCAAGGAGCAGGATAGTCAATGTTTCGAGCATAAGCTCTTCATCAGGAATGTTCCTGATATTCCCACCTCCCCACATTCCTGAACTTCTGCTCAAAATGTTGACTCTCCTGCTCCTTGGATGCTGCCTGATGGGCAGTGCTTTTCCAGCACTACACCTTTTCACTTTGATCTTTAGCATCGGTGGTCCTTATGCTCTCCGATATAAATAGGTCCAGTGCATTAAAAAACAAGGAGGTCCTTCAAAAATATAGAGAGTGTAGGAGATTGCTTAAAAAGGAAATTAGGAAGGCAAAGAGGGACCACGAGATAATTTTAGCAAATGGGATTAAGAAAAACCCCATGGCTTTTTATGAAATATTAAGAGTAAAAGGATGACCAGCAAAAGGTGTGAGATATGAGACACCAAAGGAGTAACCTATATGTGGAGCTAGTGCACATGGGTGGGGTCTTAAATGAATACTTCATTGCTGTTCATTGAAGAAAAAGACATTGTAGTGGGGATTTCAGTTGTGATGATGAGGTTCTAGAACATGCTAAGTTAATAAGGAGGTAGTATTAGATGTTTTAATGGGCATCCATGTGCACAAATCCCCAAGGCCTATTGAGATGTATCACAGGCTGTTATGGGAGGTGAGAGAGGAGGTTCCTGGTGCCCTGGCAGAAATATGTAATACTTCACAGGCCACAAATGAGTGCCAGATGACTGGAGGATAGCTAATGTGATTCCTTTGTTCAAGAAGGACAGCAGGGATAGGCCAGGTAATTATTGGCAAAAATTCTGACTGACTGGATTAGCTAATACATGGAAAGGTGGGGATAGATCAGGGATAGTCAGCTTAGGTCTGTTAGAGGGAGATCCTATCTGACTAATTTGACTGAGATTTTGAAAAGGTGACTAAACACGTTGATGAGGGGACTGCAGTTGTTGTGATTTACATGAACTTCAGTAGGGCCTTTTACAAGGTCCCAAGTGGGTGGCTGGTCCAAATGGTAAGAGCCAAAAGGATCCAAGGCAAGTTGGCAAACTGGATCCAAAATTGGATTGCAAATAGGAGGCAAAGGTGATAGTTATGTATGTAATTGAAAGCCTGTTTGACCAACAGTTGCCACAGGGTTCGGTATTGTTTGTTATTAGATTAGATTAGACTTAGATTAGACTTACAGTGTGGAAACAGGCCCTTCGGCCCAACAAGTCCACACCGACCCGCCGAAGCGCAACCCACCCATACCCCTACATTTACCCCTTACCTAACACTACGGGCAATTTAGCTTGGCCAATTCACCTGACCCGCACATCTTTGGACTGTGGGAGGAAACCGGAGCACCCGGAGGAAACCCACGCAGACACGGGGAGAACGTGCAAACTCCACACAGTCAGTCGCCTGAGTCGGGAATTGAACCCGGGTCTACAGGCGCTGTGAGGCAGCAGTGCTAACCACTGTGCCACCGTGCCGCCCACTAATGTTCTTTATGTACCTTAAAGAATTGGATGTGAATGGAGAGGGTATAATTCACAAATTTGTAGATGGCAAGAAAATTGGTGGTGTTGTTGATAGTGAGGAGGATGGTCTCAGGCTACAGTCTGGCATTGATCAACTAGCAAATGGGGCAGAACAATGGCAGACGGAATCGTGAATTTAATCACAATAAATGTGATGTAATGTATTTTGGGAAGTCTAAAAAAAGAAGTACAGACACAATGAATGGTATCTTCATGAGGAACAAAGGGACGTTGGTTTACGAGTTCATAGATCCTTGGGGGTACCAGCACATGTAGACAGGATGATGAGGAAAGCATAAAGGATGCTTGCCTTGGTTAGCCTGGGTATAGGAAATAGGAGTAAAAAGTGAGGTCTGCAGATGCTGGAGATCAGAGCTGAAAATGTGTTGCTGGTTAAAGCACAGCAGGTCAGGCAGCATCCAAGGAACAGGAAATTCGACGTTTCGGGCCAGAGCCCTTCATCAGGAAGGACTCCTATTTCCTTCATAGGAAATAGGACTAAGGAAATCTCATTACAAATTTATAAAGCATTGGTTCGGCCACAGATGGAGTACTGCGTGCAGTTATGGTCGCCACACTATCAGAAGGATGTGATTGCGCTGCAGATGATGTCGAAGAGATTCAACAGGATTTTGCCTGTGATGAAAAGTGGTAGAGCTACATACTCTCACAGCATTTAAGAAGCATCTGGATAATCACTTAAAATACCATGGCATAGTAGACTATGGAACAAATGCAAGTAAATGGGATTAATCTAGTTTGGTGTTTGTTAGTCGTCAAAGGGTCTGTTTCTATGCTGTATGACAAACAAAATGCTTAAGCCTTCAGTTTGAAGTTCATTTGAAAATTATAGATATGTACATTTCAATGAGTGCTAAATTCCAAAAGCATGTGAAATATGCTTGAATTTCACCAAATTTTGATCAATAATTTATTAAAATATTTGATCATCATTGTTTTTATATCTGGTGAAGCCAAAAAATTTTTCATAAAGGTTAGATTAAAACTGAAAAGAGAAAAATTTTGAAAAATAGTATTTCTTTTTTAGCTGTCTCTGAATTCTATTCTTCTTCCCTTGTCTCTGGTTTACTTTTTATTAGTGAATCGAAAGTGCATTAATTATTTAAACTTACACTTCTTGGTTTATACTCTGTGTGTCTCATTAAGGATTCTTCAGCCTGATTGTTAAGAATGCTACAGTTACTTGTACTATTCACACAGATCTGTAATTTCTTAGAGAGGCACCCTTTCCAAATTTCTACAAATTTCAGTGCAATCTATTGGAAAGTGAAAGAGTAATAGTGGCAGGTACTTGTCATTTGCCACTAAGTGTAAAATCTAGCTGTAAGTTATTTCTGGAAATATTGGAAACTGACATTATGTGACAGAACTTATTACAGACTTCTGAACCCCACAATGTGGGGGAGAAATTCTCACTCAAACTGTCATTCAATGTGCTTTTAACCATCATAGCTAGATAGCAGGTTCACTATCCATTTACGGATGGTGTGTAGAATCTTAAAGCTGAAGGGCCAACTGGAGGCCTCTAGCTTGCAGGCAGCAGCAGTATGCCAAAGCCAGCAAATGAGGAAGATTATGTTTCAGGATGACTTCTGTGGTCATCTCACTATTGAGGATAGGGTGACATTTTTTGGGCAGTCTCTGGGTACTGTCCCCTGCCCCCTCCACCTGCCTAGTCCATCACCAGCAAGCTGACTTTGGGCAGCTAAACTGGCTCCTGACACTTCCAGGTACCTGGAGACTAATTGAAAAGTTGTAATCCCCTTTGATAACATGCCTTCACAGGGCTTGGGCAGCCAGCATCCAGACCAGTGGTTCTGTCTTTAATGTAAGTCTACTTCCCTTCATGGGCTCAGGGCAGACTCAAGGTCCATGTTGGATTTGAAAGCTGACATTGGAGTAATTGTATGATAATAAGTGACAAAGGATGAAATCCCAGTGTTTAGTATTAATAGAAAACAATGTTCCACATCATATATTTCTCAGACTAAATCTTACAATAGACAAGGACGACTCTCTTGCATTAAAGCTTCACATAATTAAATCTTTTCTTAATTCACAATTTAATTGAGAATTATGACAGGCACTGTAAAGTCACGATATGTTGTTCCAAATAATATATTTAACCATCGCCCCCTCAATTTTAACACATGATCGTAAAATTTCCCCTTTCCATTAAGCCCCTGTTTATATGTTTATTCAAGTCAACAATTCTGTTTAAGGAAGTAAAAGCAGTTTATACATCTGAACTTAGTAGCAGCCAAGTCTGCCTGCAGTAATGCTTTGTGCAGAGCTCTTTTCTTTCCATTATGAAGGCGTTTGCTCTTTTTACACACCAGCTAGGCCAGTAGAGTATTGTCACAGTACACTGCCATGGAAGTGGGTGTTGTTTTCAAGGTTAGGATACGAAATGTTTTTGGAGAGATTAGTTCCATTTTGGGGCCGATTATATATAGCCAAGTAGCAATCGAAGCTCACAATGAAAGTGTTCCAATAAAATTGAGACATTCTGCATGTTAATGAGCCCAGAAAGAAAACATTTTTAAAAGAAAATTTCTCAGTCAGTAATCATTAGGTATTAGGTTATGAAGATTGTGTAAGAGAAGGCAAAAAGGAAATGTTGACAATACTTTTCGGGGTTGGTGTTGAGTCTTGGCCAAAGAATGAAGTAGCTAGGTTGTAGTCCCACTTAACCTCCCAATCCTGTAAATAATTTGTTCAACACAGACATAGAGAATCAGCTCAGCAAAGGAGGATTTTTCAGCATACAAGACTGGCCCTGATTTTCACTCCTTCCACTTAGTGGAAACAGATACAATTAACTTTCTTGGGGTCCAATGATTAAAATGGACTAGGACCCCATGTTAATACCTAGGCAAAGGAGATAAAAATTTCCAATGATTATTCTGAAAGATCATAATTATTCCACTATGTATGCATTACTTTTAATCTTAATTAAACCATGACGTACATTATATAAAAATCGAATGTTGTATGAGCATAAATTGTCAAAGATGTACTTTACCCTGTCAAGATTAAACCTACTTTTGCCAACCTTCAGGCTAACGTCTTCAAGCAATTCAGGTTGCCAAGCACTGACACATATTAATCTGCTATTTATATTGAAGTAATCCAATTATCTCTTAGTTAAGTATCTCCACACTTTGGATCTAGATCTGATGAAAGTTAAACCATTATGTTACTTTGTTCAAATAGAGTCAAAAAGAGTTAATAGAGCTACCATTTGTCTCCATCACCCACCCTGAGTTTCAGGCGTTAAATGTTTATAGGTTTAAACTAGACAAAGCCAATCATTGGACACAGTTCTGAGATGTTGGAAAACATTCTGTTATTGCTCACTGAAACAATGGGTGTGTTAAACTATGAAGAAAGGTTTGAGTTTTGAATGACTGAGAACATTTCAACTCTGAAATCATTGCAAGATTTTGTTCTGTAGCTTATATAGTACCAATAATAAAAATAGAAAGAGTTCCTTTTTAGAATCAATGTCAAACTTGAATTAGTATCAGACTTATAGTCAAAACACGTTCAGCTGTTAATTATACTGAAACACCAAAGACACTCATTATTTTCCAATATCCTCCTACGATTTGCACAGCAGTACTTCCTGGAAACCAAAAGAGAGAAAAAAAAGTCATTCAGAGCACGCAATATGTCCTCAGTGCTTAAACATAATTAACAGCAGAACATGTTTTGATTATATGTTTGATATTAGCTTAAGTTCAACCTTGCTGCAAAAAAGGGAACTGTTGCTGTATATTTCTGTTTTGTTTTTGTATGATGCACAGGGGTAAAAAGAAAATATTGCTTGAATACTGCAAATTCTGAATTTCTGAAATGAACGTGGAGAATGCTGGAGATACTCAACAGGTTTGGCCGCATCTGTGGAGAGAGAAACAGAGTTAACATTTCGAGTCTAATTTGACTCTTCTTTAGAACTGAAAGTTTTGGAAAATGAGATCTTGTTCCTTAAGCTTGCAAATTAAGCAGCATTTGACTTGTACAGCCTGTTCAGCCTCTCCCTATAGCTCAAACCCTCCAACCCTGGCAACATCCTTGGAAATCTTTTCTGAACCCTTTCAAGTTTCACAACATCTTTCCGATAGGAATTTTTTCTCTTCCACAGCCATTTGCACTGGGTCTCCTCACCATTTGCCCCCTCTGTCCCTATTGAAAGTATATAAAACATTTTCCAACATCTTCCAGTTCTTAAAAAGAAATGAGAAGAAATGTTAAAATTTTGCAACGATTAAATAGTGATATGGTTGTCAGTCATTCATGTGTTAAAGCAGTCTTGATAGTTTATAAATGATTTGGAGATGCCGGTGTTGGACTGGGGTTTACAAAGTTAAAAATCACACAACACCAGGTTATAGTCCAACAGGTTTATTTGGAAGCATTAGCTTTTGGAGCGCTGCTCCTTCATCAGATGGTTGTGGTTCTCCAAATAAAACTCAGGCAACTATTTGCGTGGAGTTTGCACATTCTCCCTGTGTCTGCGTGGGTTTCCTCCGGGTGCTCCGGTTTCCTTCCACAGTCACAAAGATGTGCAGGTCAGGTGAATTGGCCATGCTAGATTGCCCATAGTGTTAGGTGAAGGGGTAAATGTAGGGGAATGGGTCTGGGTGGGTTGCTATTCGGAGGGTCAGTGGGGACTTGTTGGGCCGAAGGGTCTCTTTCCACACTGTAAGTAATCTAATCTAAAACTGTTGGATTATAACCTGGTGTTGTGTGATTTTTAACTTAGTTTATAAATGTAAGGATAATTTAAGAAATTGTAATCTGGATTAGAGTGGTGCTGGAAAAACACAGCAGTTCAGGCAGCATCAGTCATTTGCAGTCATTGTTTTTACTTAAGAAATTGTAATCAAAAGCTCAGCAAATTAACAAAAGTAAGTCAGCTTTTTCATTGTTAGAGTTTGAATCCATAAACACTCAAGGATTTCATTTGATTTATTGTTGTTATATGTACCTAACCAGAGTGAAAAGTTTTGTTTTGCGGGCAGTACAGGCAGATTATAACATACAAGGACATACAGATTGAACAGAGAGAGGCATACAAGTTACAGCTGCACAGGAGGTGCACAAAAGCAAGATCAACATTAGATTTGAAATTCAGCCATCTAATAACAACAAGGAAGAAGCTGTTCTTGAACCTATCAGTACGTATGCTTAGCCCTCTGTATCTTCTGCCTGAAGGAAGAGGTTGGAAAAGACTATTACTGGGGTGGTGGTGGTGGGCGGGGTCTTTGATGATGTTGGAAGCCTTTCCACAGCAACAAGAAGTGTTGATGGAGTCCGTGGATGGGAGATTGGCTTGGGTGATGATCTGAAAATGTGTTGCTGGTTAAAGCACAGCAGGTCAGGCAGCATCCAAGGAACAGGAAATTTGACGTTTCGGGCCAGAGCCCTTCATCAGGAATCCTGATGAAGGGCTCTGGCCCGAAACATCGAATTTCCTGTTCCTTGGATGCTGCCTGACCTGCTGTGCTTTAACCAGCAACACATTTTCAGCTCTGATGTCCAGCATCTGCAGACCTCACTTTTTACTCTTGGGTGATGATCTGGACTATGTAAACTCAGGGTGGGTGGAGCAGAGCAAGAGATACTACTGAATGGTGGACTCGTATTTGTTGTTAACAAAATCTATTTGTTCCTTTGAAAGTGAAATGACTCCATTTATCATTGCACAATGTTATATAATGGTTTGACCTACATCAGAGAAGCAATATATCAGCTTGTCAAGGTTGGCAGTCCTTTTTCCTTGGAATAATCACATCAAAGCCCCATCCTGAGGACATATTCCAGGCTGACACTTGTTCATTGGCTCTCAGCCAAACTATATTCTGTCTATTAAAAAAATCCCAAAAGAACTGCGGATGCTGGAAATCATAAACAAAAGCAGAAATTGTTGGAAAAATTCTTCAGGACAGGTCTGAAGAAGGGTCACTAGACCCAAAACTACAATGCTTCTTTCTCTCCACAGATGCTGTCAGACCCGCTGAGTTTTCCCAGCAATTTCTGATTTTAATTTCAGTGTTGGCTAATATTGTGGCTGGGTATTTAAATTGCCAGTATTATGAAATGGCGCATATGAAGATTAAGGTTAATGAATAACGTAATGTATGAAATTGTAGCTGGCACTTTTCCCCATTCTGACATCACTTTCCTTTAATCAGGATCCAAGAGTGATTCAGATTTTGATGCAATGCACAGCTTCACAAATTCACCTGTAATCCTGATACACAGAATGGCAACATCTTTTAGCTGAAATTCACTCTCAAAAACTGGGGGAATATGGGACTTCGATTCACTTAAATATGGTTGGTGGCTGCAGCATCTTGGAGTGCACAGAACATATTTCATTAATCTGTCAATATGTAGGAACATAGGAGCATAGAACTGTGAAATAGGAGTAGGCCATTCAGCCTTTCAAGTCTGTACTGTTCACCCCATTCAATAAGGTCATAGCTGTTTTGATTGTGATTTCAATTCCATCTTTCTGTTGTCCCACTTTCCCCAAAAAACCCATGAGTCCCCTGATGATTAAAAATCTACCTCAGCCACAAATACATTGATTGCTTTCTATCAAAGAGTATTCCACAGACTAGTGACTGTCTAACAGAGGGTAATTCCTCTAATCTCTGTCTTAAAAAGGACAATCCTTATTCTTAAAATGTATTCCGTAGTTCTAGTCTCTCCATGAGCGAAGATGTCTTCCCAATATCCACTTTGTCAAGTCCATTTAGGACCTTCAATAAGTTCACCTCTCATTCTCCTAAACTCTAATACAGGCTTGCAGTTGGCTCACCAGAATAACGCAGTGTACACTTGCTTCGGCAGCTATTTAGAGAAGGACCACTTGGAGTAAGCAAGTTATTTTATGAGGAAAAGCAGAGTTGGTTAGGCCTATACTCACTGGAACTGAGAAGTGACTTTCTTGAAATCTGTAAGATCTTGTCTAGGTGTGTAAACCTTAAGAGGATGTTTCCCAATGCAACATTGTCTGAAAATGACTAATTCTATTACCCTCGGATAATTTGTGGAGATTGATATACAGATGGCTTGTACTCCTGCTCTGGAAGAAAATTTGTATGCATGCCCGACAGACACAGAAAAAACCTGCCTTGTAGATCATAAAGAATTGTGTGTGGGCTAAAATGGGTGTGACATTCTTGTCAGCATCACATCTCTGTGGTAGATACCATAAGAATTATAGGAGAAAGTGAGGACTGCAGATACTGGAGAGTCAGAGGTAAAAATTGTGGTGCTGGAAAAGCTCAGCAGGTCAGGCAGCATCCAAGGAGCAGGAGAATTGATGTTTCGGGCATAAGCCCTTCATCAGGAGTGATGACCTGCTGTGCTTTTCCAGCACCACCATTAGAACGATTGACAGGCCTAGAATGAAGGCCCCAATGGATCACTGGAACCAGCCAAGTCAGCAGCAATAAGCAAACTTATGAGGGAGAGAATGAGTGGGGGGGTGTGAAGGGGTGGGCTTTAAGGGCCAAGACAATATGATAGAAGGATAGGGTAGAGTCTTCTCAACAGATGTCTCCAATAAACAAAGAAGACCCTCTGCAAATAGCAGGAGAAGGTGAGGTCTGCAGATGCTGGAGATCAGAGGTGAAAATGTGTTGCTGGAAAAGCGCAGCAGGTCAGGCAGCATCCAAGGAACAGGAAATTCGACATTTCGGGCATAAGTCCTTCATCAGGAATGATGAAGGGCTTATGCCCGAAACGTCGAATTTCCTGTTCCTTGGATGCTGCCTGACCGGCTGCGCTTTTCCAGCAACACATTTTCACCTCTGCAAATAGCATCCAGCTTCCAAAGCTTTCCAAAAAGAAAAAGCCAGGTTGCCAACTCCTGCCGGCCCCTACCAGCCTCTCTAAAGGCCAAACTTTGGCTGTGCTCCCATGCGGCATTAAGGGATGTCCTACAGGTCAGGTCTGCCTTGAGTAGTGCTGGCACCCAGCCCTGACATTGAGTGTCTGCTAGCATTTTCCAAGGCCAGCACCCTCAGGCACTGAGTGTCTTTAAATGAGGGAACACCGCTCAGATCCTAAAAACACTCCAGAGTTTGCTTGTATTGCTCCTTTCTTGGTGAATGCCTGACTCATCTCTTGGTTAATAGCAGCAGCACCAGCAGGAAGCCATTACGTGGACATTAGTTATGCAATGCAATTAACTAAAATGGCTGTTCTTGGGACTTCACAGTATGTAATTAAGCTGGATAGAGGTAAAAAAAACAATGGTGTCTGTATCCACCTATCTATGTGATTGAAAGCTCCCATAATCAAATGCCATGAGGATAGGATTCAAGGTTTGCTGTATGTTTCTGAACAATGAACTCCTGTCAGAATTGAAAAAGGCAATCATTTAATCAAAAACAAATCATCCTGAATCATTAATTCCCCTTCTCTCTCCACACCTGCTGAGTATTTCCAACATTTTCTATTTATTTTTGTTCCAATATCCCAGCAGTCTGCTGATAACTGGGACTAGGTGCAAGCTGCAGGTTAAATGCCTTCCTCCGAAAGGGACAGTGATACTTGGGAGGGTGTGATTCCCCTCTGACCAGTTTCTTTCAGGCCCTGACAATGCAAATGGATTATAGTAAACTCTATGACGTCATTAATCTGAGTTTCAAAAGGCTATAAATAGAGTTGCAAGCAATGTGCTATTGATTTAAACTGTGGGAATGGATAAGAAACTAATGGAAGATCAACAGCAACAAATTGTATTTAGGTAGCACTTTTAACATGATACAACATCACAAGATTCCTGGTCCTTCTTCACAGCTGGTTCGCAGTACTCCTCATACAATTTGCCTTAGCTGCAGTTTGAGCCCATGTGGAGGTATCTTTTATTCATTTTTAAGCTGGACCGTTGCAGCCTCTCCCCAAGCTGCAGGAACTTGAAGCTCCGAATTCTACAATTTCTCTTTAATCATCCAGAGCACCTTTCGCATTTCAAGTCATTTTTAAATTCAAATCCTTCCTTGACCTCACCCCTCCTTATCTCTCAATACGCCCTGTGATCTCTACGCTCCTTTATCTCTTGTACATTTCTGATTTCAAACACTCTACTCTTCTAAACTGAAGGTAAAGCTGCTGCTACACTGTCCCCACCAAACAGTCCTAGTACTGGTGCATGGACTTAGATACAGGATAAAGCTTTCTCTACACTGTCTCCATCCAACACTCCCAGAACAGATGCAGCAAGGGGTTAGATACAGAGTAAAGCTCCACATACACTGTCCCCAACAAACACTCTTTGGACAGGCATAGCAGAGGGTCCAATACAGAATTAAGTTACCTCTACTTATTTAAACAGAAAATCATTAGCTCTCTCATTAGCAGCTATGGCTTCAGTTGCCTCAGCTCCACCCTCTAGAATTCCTGTTAAAAATGCTTCCATTTTTCTCTTTCCCTTTGAGCCATTCCTTAATCCTGCCTCTTTTATTCAGGTTTAGGTCATCTGTCCTGATATCACATCATGTGTGCAGTGCCAAGTTTTACACAATAATGCTCCTGTGAAACACCTTGGGTCATTTTACAATGTTCATAACATAGTATTAAAAGGAATCGTTGACATTGTTCTTGCCAGTGTCTTATCCATTCCCAGGATTTGTCCAAATCCCCACAGCTAAGATTTTAAAACAATAATCTTTGATCTGGAACATTATTTATGACTGCCTGAAATTTAAATTAACCACAATTTAGAGCGTACTTTAATCCACTTGCATTGTTAGGTTCTGAAAGAAACTGGTAAAGTGAGATCCTCCCTTACTGAAAGTCTCCACTGCTTCTTTTTAGGTGAAGGCACTTGCTCTGAATTTGACACCCAGTCCTACATATCTAAATACAAAAGCAGGTCATTGGAAGTTAAAAGCAGAAAATACTTACCAGATCAGGCAGCATGTGTGAGTGGAGAAAAACAGCCAACATTTCAGGTTGATAACCTTCCAATTAATTGTCTGCTTTTTTATTAGCATTGATGGTGGGTCATCAAACTGAAACACAGTGAGAAATATATTTTTTTCCCGAGATTGAGTGGGAGGCAGTTTGAAACAAGATGGACTTCCATTCTGGGGCAGGACAGGTTTTTCCATGTAATCATGTCCTTTGCAGCTCATGAAGTATGCAACATGCTAACAAATTCAAACCTGGAGAGGCTGATCCACCTGAAAGCTTCTGAGAACTTAATAGCAAAATTTTCACCTACTGTTGAGAAACTGGATTTTTGCCTCCTGCTCAAATATTTGGCCTTCTAAAAGCTCTGGGTGGACCCAGTAATTCTGTTTCACGCCCCATAGATACTGAATGGCTCACTGAGTATTCCCGGCATTATCACTTTCATAATATTGTCAAATTATTATCGCTATGATATTATTGTTTGAGAGGACACACACACACACACACACACACACACACACACACATATCTGTGAGGTGAATTTGTACTTGCAGAGTTACATTGTACTTTGCTCAGAAACTGCACGAATTCATGTGAAACTCTGTTATCTCACTTTTTAGATGAGAATCTATCTAAACATCATGGCATAGACAGAGAACACAGGGGGCTAACACCTTCAACATATTGTCTACCTAACACCAATTGTTACAGTTAACCTGAGAATGCAACTTTTTAAAAATGTTTTGTGATTTACACATGAAAGAAGTGAAACTATCATGGTATTCAAACAGATGAAAGACTCAACAGACAATCAAGGTATTTTTCAATGTATAATTTCAGTTACATCACACTGTAAACTTTTGCTATAAATTCTGTGTCTTACAATTCTGTCCTCCACAACCACCTGATGAAGGAGCGGCGCTCTGAAAGCTAGTGTACTTCCAATTAAACCAGTTGGATTATAACCTGGTGTTGTGGGATTTTTAACTTTGTACACCCAAGTCCAGCACTGGCATCTCCAAATCATTATTGGCTGTAAAGTATCTTGAGAAATCCTGAGGTCTCAAGACTCAGTTAATCAGCCTTGAAGGTTTATTTTCTACAAAGTAGTCCTGAAAAAAATTCCAGTAATAAAATCGAGAGACACTTCCCATGAGTGTTGAAAATGTGTAAGTCAATACTAGAAGAGTTATATGAACATGAGGGAGAAGGAATAGAAACATAGGATCAGGACTAGGCTATTCAATCCATCAAGCTTGCTTCACCGTTAATATGATCATGGCTATTGAACATTTCAATCTCTTTTACTCACTCCATCACCATAACTCTGTACTGTATACCATTGGTATTCAGAAATGTATTAGTCTCTACCTTAAACATATTCATAGAATGAGCCTTCATGGCCCGCTATGGTAGAGAATTTCAAAAGTTGGATTCCAAAGGAATAATAGATACAAGGGATATGCTGGTAGATGATTAATGCAGAAGGAAGGTTATTGAGAGAAATTATAGGTGTGAGCATGAGGCCGGTCAGAAAAAGTTTCAATTGTTCTACAGCTATTGAATCCAACATTTGACATTTTCTCAAGCTTATTGACGTGGTGTCATATTTGAACATCATTTAATGCTGTTCATTGGAAATTCTGCAAGCTGCTATGGAGTACTTCCATTCATCCATCTACACACTGAGATTTAAATGTAAAAGAAATATAAGGATATGGTTTGAGGTAAGATATAAGAGACTGGGAAGTGGTCTATTTGTGAAATATGAAATTAACTGAGCTGTACAGACTTATTTTTAATTACCGTGAATTAGCCTTTTGCTACTCTCATATTCAACGTTTGCACTGTCATTCAGTACAATTAATTCTTTACCCAAGTTAACCAATAATAAAGCTATCCTTAGAAAATCTCGAGTTTCAACACCGCTTTGAAACGTTCAATGAGAAACCTACATAGGAGCAATAGTAATCAGGTGTCAATGACTAGAAAAAAGTGGATGATTTCTGCAGAAGGTATAGAATAGTAGTGACCCTTCTGCTGAGTTAAGAGGTCTGGGTTCAGGTCCCACCCGGTTCAGATGTGCATAATGACATCTCTGAACAGGTTGATCAAGAAAGTATTAATTTCTACAGGAGAACACCAGCATCTCCCAGCCATCCAAGGACTCTGTTCCTCCACGTTCAGCCTCTTAGACATCACCAGCAACTTTCACTGCATCATTCAAGACCATACTTTCAGGTTTTAAGCCCTGGAATTGCCTCGCTAAACTTCTCTGCTTCTCGATCACTCCTTCCTTAAAACTTCTTTGCCATCTTAATGTCTCCTCACAGGCCTTGGTGTTAATTTTGATCTAATTATGCACATTTAGATTTTTTACATTATGTTGTAGGCTGTATAAAATTGCAATTGTTTTGCGTCAATATTTTGTACCCAAATAGTGTGCAATGTTGGCATTATATACAAAATATTCATGTTCATTCTTGAGTAAGCATTTTTGTGAAACATTCAGAGTTATAATTGCCAACCAAGTCCTTACCCTAGTGTATAATTCCCAAATCCTACCTTGCTACCTCTTTAATTCTCATAGAAATTAAAGGCAAGTATGAATCATAATTGACTTTAAAGACATCCTATCACTATATATGTATATCAGAGGCTTACTGTTTTAAATAAGGAAATTACAACTCAAGTAGATCGTTAATGAGCTAAACAAGATTTTTAACTATAGACCTTAGTGCCATTGTTATTGAGTATTCTGGTTTTATTAGAATAATGTTGCATTGTTAATTGCAGTACTGGCTTTTGGAACACTTTCCTCCTTGGTTTTGTAATCTCCTCCAATCTTCTCCCTCAGACTTCTGTATAATTAGACCTTTTCCAATGTCTCAATGTAGTAAAAAAAACACTCAAATCGCCAACTTTACGGGCATTTGATAGGCATATGGATGAGAATGGAATAGTGTAGGTTAGATGGGCTTCAGATTGGTATCATAGAGTGGCACAACATTGGGGGCCAAAGGGCCTGTACTGCGCTGTAACGTTCTATGTTCTATATTGTCTGCTCTCAATGTTCTATAGGCTTACTAGAAAGACCAAAATAGACAAATGAGAGCAAAGTAAAGTAAGAAGGAAGGAACAAGTAAGAAATAAGATCTGTATTTATGTAGCAACTTAACAGGTTCAGAACATTCCAGTGGGGCGAATGAAAATAATCAAATAACATGTTAAGCATGGAATTGGTCAAAAAAACCACTGAATGGATTTCTGTAGAGAAATGGGACCATACCCTAATGCCAGGTAGCTCTGTGTTCAGCAGTGAAATATCTCAGTATGATCACAAATGGTGTTGCTGTCAACATATGAATAATAAAGAAAAGTTGTTCATGGGATATGGGTATTGCTGTTATGGTCAGCATTGTTGCCCATCCTTAAATGCCCTTGAGTGCCTTGCTCGGGCCTTTTCAGATGAGCAATTAAGAGTCAACTACATTGCTGTGGATCTGTAGTCACATGTAGGACAGACTGGCTGGAGGTGATAGGTTTCCTTCGCTTAATCAGATGTGTTTTTATAACAGTCAACAATGGTCACGCAGCCAGCTTTTAATTTCGGATTTTTCATTGATACAAATTTCACCATCAGTATTTGGATGACTCGTCCAGTGACATGATCATTACACCTTCACCTTCGCCAAAAGTAGCTCATTACTCCTTCCAATATGACCTGAGCCTAATGAAAAAATATTCATTGCTGAAACTTTCATTCTCAATATTGTTTTGAATCAATTTACCAAAGTGCTCAGAATACCTTCAGAGTTATCACACATCTGTGTCTCCTACTGAAAAATGACTCTGTACTGGAGTTGCAAGTTCTAAGACATAATTCTATTTATTACTCCCCTGTGGGAGTTCCTTGTTATTCAATAATCTATTGCATTTATCAATAGGTGCAAGGTTTAGCTTGGCAAGAGTTCCAAGCCAGACCTTTTCCAAATGGTCAAAGCCATATGTAACTAAATCAGTTCCAAATAATCCCAACCCAACCAACCAAATTCCTCCTAGTGTAAAGCAATATAACAAGTGGCCTCACTAAACAAGTTAATTTCGTATGAACCAAAGCTTTACTGATACATTATACCAGGCATAACTGTAGTATGTTTCCTTAATTCATAAATGTCATGCAACAACAGCAACATTTTCAAAAATGTCCATGTTACAGAGGACAAGGTGCTGGACATCTTAAGTTGTATAAAGGCAGATAAATCCCCATGACATGATCATGTGTAGCCCAAACCTCTAGAAGGTAGGGAGTGATTGCTGGGCCCATTGCTAAGGTATTTGTATCATCAATAGCAATAAGTGAGGTGCCAGAAGACTGGAGGTTGGCTAACGTGGTGCCACTATTTAAGAAAGGTGAGTATGGGAAAGCCAGGGAACTATAGACCGGTAAGCCTGACATCAATGGTGGGCAAGTCGCTAGGGGGAGTACTGAGGGACAGGATTTACATATATTTGGAAATGCAAGGACTGATGAAGGATAGTCAACATGGCTTTGTTCATGGGAAATTGCGTCTTACTAAATTGATTGAGAATTTTGAAGAAGTAATGAAGAGGATTATTGATAACGACAGAGTAATGGATGTGATCCATATGGACTTCAGTAAGGCGTTTGACAAGCTTCCTCATGGTAGACTAATTAGATCACATGGGCTACAGGGAGAACTAGCTATTTGAATACAGAACTGGCTTGAAGGTAGAAGAGAGAGGATGATAGTGGAGGGTTGTTTTTCAGACTGAAGGCCTGTGACCAACATTGTGCCACAAGGATTGGTGTTAGGTCCACTGCTTTTTGTCATTTATATAAATGATTGGGATGTGAACATGGGAGGTATAGTTAGTAAGTTTGCAGATGACATCAAAATTGGAGGTGTAGTGGATCGCAAAGAAGGTTACCTCAGAGTACAATGGGATCTTGATCAGATAGGCCAATGGGCTGAGGAGTGGTAGATGGAGTTTAATTTAGATAAATGTGAGGTGCTGCATTTTGGAAAGACAGGGCAGGACTTATACACTTAATGGTAGGGTTCTGGAGAGTGTTGCTGATCAAAGAGACCATGGAGTGCAGGTTCATTGTTCCCTGAAAGTGGAGTCTTAAGTAGATAGGATAGTGAAGAAGGCATTTGGTATGTTTGCCTTTATTAGTAAGTGAATTGAATATAGGAATTGGGAGGTCATGTGGTCGATGTACAGCACATTGGTTAGGTCACTTTTGAAATACTGTATGCAATTCTGGTCTCCCTGCTATAGGAACAATGTTATAAAGCTTGAAAGGGTTCAGAAAAGTTTTACAAGGATGTTGCCAGGGTTGGAGGGTTGAGCCATTGGGACAGGCTGAATAGACTGGGACTAATCTCCCTGGAGCTTTGGAGGCTGACAGGCGACCTTACAGAGGCTTATAAAATCATGAGGGACTTGGATAGGGTAAACAGATTCCTACAAGGTTGGGGATTCTAAAACTAGAGGATGTCGGTTTAAGATGCGAAGGAACGATTTAAAAGGGACCTCGGGCAATATTTTCAAGCAGAGGGTGGTGGTGCATCAATGGAATAAGCTGTCAGAAGAAGTGGTGGACGCTGGTACAATTACAACATTTAAAAGGCACCTGGATGAGTATATGAACGGTTTAGAGGGATATGTGTCAAATGCTGGCAAATGGGATGAGATTTATTTAGGATATCTGGTCAGCATGGACGAGTTGAACTGAAGGGTCTGTTTCTGTGCAGTATATCACTATCACTCTGTAACATTCTTCATTACTATTGCAAACAAAATATCACCCCCATGCCAATTATTGGAATACTGTTGTCACAGTTTTTAAGACCAGAATGAAGCTTTCTTTCACTTCTTTACTTCAAAGTTACCTCTTGATTTTCGTGACTAATTATTAGTATATAAATATCAGTGTATTTCCTTGAAATGTCTGGTGAGGTTAGCAGCTTTGATTGATGCAACCTTAGCTACAGATTATCCTCACAACAATATTCAATCTATATTTAATTATTTCACATTCTTCTCCCTCCAGTTATACCTGATTGAATCTGATTTAGTGCAATTGACACAATCTGTTTACAAGATGACCTTGTTTCCACACATGGTTAAATCTTTGCAACGATTTTAATTTTGGAATTTACCACACATTGCCAATATTTAACAGTGACACAGTTTCCCCTTCAACATGAAACTGGCTTACGTAGCCCTCTACCATCACAAGTTGATGTAAGTACCAACATTTCGAACTTACTATTTTACACTCTACCCTATTGAGGTCACAGTGGAGCATTTTCTAACTCTTTGGTTTCTTAATTCATATCTGGGACATCCATCCACCCAGCTTAGTCCTTGCTCCACTCTCCTTGCCTCTCTTCTGCTTCCTTTTTGCCATCCCTCCAATTTCCACCACTCTTCAGCTTCCCAATTTCTTGCTCCAACCTTTGACATTTTTGGGCCTTTCTCCTCCATGCCTCAAAAAGCCCAGAAACAGGCAATTTAGCCCAACAGCCGTACAGCTCTATAACTCTATGATTCTAGTATTATTTCAACAATATGAGAGACTTTCCTTTTTGCTTATTTTCACTGAAGAAAAATTATTTTTTTTACTTAGGGGAGCTCTGCAATAAAAGTTAATGCAGAAGCTGATAATCATTTATCTCTTTAATTCCACAAAAATGTCCTCATCATTGTCTCCTTGAAGGTGTTGACACTGGAAGAAATATCTGTCAGTGATGTTAGCAGATAACCAGCTGTACAATAATTATTTGTTTGTGATTTTATTGAGAGTTTAAACTAAAACAACCTGAACTTATACAGCATCTTTACCATCATAAAAATTCAAACCATTCTAACCAAGTGTAATCAGACAAAAAATGTAGAAACTGAGCAGGTGAATAGATTATGACAGAGTTAAAAGCTTAGCCTAGGAGTGTTTTCTTTAAAAATTTTTTTTTTTTAAGGGGGAAGAGCATGAATGCTGGGACATGGAAAGTTAGAAATAGAAAAAATGCAGTTTTAATGAGAGTTGAAGAAGTTTACTAGATAGGGGGAGGCTCTGATTAAATTTGAACACTCAAACAACAAAATTAAAAGTTGAGGTGTTTGCATGTAGTTCAGTTGCACTTCATGTGGACTAGGATTCCAATTTAAAATAATGCAGGTCTTAAAATATCTGCAAGCTGAATATCTTAGATACAGAATTGACGATTAATCTGTGACTGTCAGTATTGGTGATTTTCAGGGTCTGCTGTTTTGTAACTCCATCAATAACTGAAACTCTGATTGTGAATGTGAAGCCAGCAATCCTCACAGAGCTTGACATTTTTCCACAGCTACGGAAAACATGTGCAGCACTTTAAGGTTCTTCGTGATAAAGAAGGCAAATATTACTTGTGGGAAGAGAAGTTCCATTCCCTGAATGAGCTGGTGGACTTCTACAGGACCACAACAATCGCGAAGAAGCAACAGATTTTCCTGAGAGACACAAAACCTGATGAAGAGGTAATTTAGTTGTAGATGTCACATGATAATTGAGTATTTAATGTAGTCGCTTCATATATTTAATTCTATTGGAATTCTCACGGTTTCAATCCTAGAATCTCAATATCATTAGACACTTACCATAAGAACATAATATATAGGAGCAGTATTAGGCTATTTGGCCCAAGCAGTCTGCTTTCAATAAGAACTGACATGTTTCTCAACCCCATTCTCCTGCCTTGACCCCATAACCCTTGATCCCCTTACCAATCAAGAACCTATCTATCTCTGTCTTAAAGGAACTCCACGATTTGGCCTCCACTGCCTCCTGAGGCAATGACTTCCATAAATTCATCACCCTCAGGCTGAAGAAATTCCTCCTCTTCTCAGTTCTAAAGAGTCGTCCCTCCACTCTGAGGCTATGCCCTCAGATCCTAATCCCTCCTGCTACTGGAAACATTATCTCCACGTCAGCTGTGTCCAGACCTCTCAGTATTCTGTTTGACACATTTACATTGCAAATCTTCAGAATCTAAAGGATAACCTTGGGTTTGCCTGTGGATCTTCCGCTGAGCTCATTTACTCCTCTACCTGCTGAAGTCTTGCCAGTTGATAACACTACTTGCTGGTAATCTCATTTATAACTAGTATGTACATACACCTCCAGCATAGAGCCAACCTCTGCCAGGTATTCCTGCCAGTCATTCAAGGCAAGTGTATTCTTTTCGATTCTTAGAAGATGCGATGGTTGGCTAATTTGTCACAATATTTCTTCAGGGCAATTCTTATTGTTGTGAATTCCTGACAGAGCCAGAGACAGCACCTCAGATTCTGGACATTGTTAAGTCAGTTTTCTTCCGGACTCTCAATCAAATACTAGCAGGCTTTAGCTCTTCCTCAATAATTCCATTAATTCAGTGAACTCATTGAAACAAATAGTTTCCTAATTTTTTTTGTTGAAACTCTGTCTAATCCAGCAATTTAAGTCTTATAAGTACTGAAACAAAAGCAAAATATTGGGGATTCTGGAAATTTGAAATGAAAGCAGAAAGGAGAAACTCAGCGATTTGGGTAGCATCTGTGGACGTAGAAACATAGTTAACATTTTGAGTCTAAATATATGACTGAGTTATTTAATGTAGTATAGACAGGTAGAAGGCTGGAAGAACACAGCTAGCCAGGCAGCATCAGGAGGTGGAGAAGTCAATGTGAACTGAGGACTTGCTGCCTATACCACCTCAGAAGACAGTTAAAAGTGAAATGCATTTCTGTGGTCTGGAGTCACATAAAGGCTAAACCAGATCACAGCTCCTTCCCAAAAGGATGTTAGCAAACCAGATCAGTTTTTCCCTTCACAGTTAATATAAATGTAAGGATTGTCACAAAGTCAGCCAGCTGGACATCATAGACTATGAGTTCCATAGTTGGGGCTATTAATCTGGTCCAAACAGGGAGCCCTGGGTGACAGATTAAAGGAAGAGCGTCAAAGATTCTGACACTCTGGGTGTTGACTCTGATGAGGCTGTGCCAGAGTCATGGACCTATCACATGTAAATAGAGGGTAACTTGGCGATGGGATATCGGCCTCTGTGGAGTTATTTCAAAAGTTGTCACGAAGTCATCAACAGCTTTACATTCCAGACTGATCAACTGAATGCCAACACCACTAAGACACCACAATGAGATGAGATGAGAACTCATATTCCCCGACCATTACTATGAGCCTCTAGAATGTTGGGTTAGTGACATTACCACAGCTGCATCAATTTTTCCTAATATAAATCAGTCATATATTTGGACTCAAAATGTTAGCTCCATTTCTCCCTCCACAGACGCTGTCCAACCTGTTGACCTTCCAAGCACTTTCTGCTTTCAAGTTTTATAAATAGTTCTTTTCACTTCCCTGTGCTATGATGATTCCGATCTGTTGTATAGTACACTTTTCTCTTGGCTTATATATTTCTATATGGCTCAATGTATGGTATAAAAAACTGACTCCAACAATAATAATATAACTGAAATACTATAAAATAATAATATAATATCTCCTACAATAGCCTAATGAATAGAGGTATTACCTGGTGTTGTACCATAGAACACACAACGCACCCTTTTGACACAATGTGCTGCAGGTGACTTTTCAAAGACCTATTCAATTTTAATCATCCTTCTGGTGTTTCCCAACTGCCCTGTAATTTTCCTTTTCAAATGTTGCATGCAAATCTCCTTTGTATCTGAAAATGCCTCCACCACCCAATGCTCTGTAGATCATAACAACTCACAGCATGAAAAAGAATCCTCATCTCCCCTGAATTTTTAGCATCATTGAACCTCTGCTGTGTGACAGAGGACTATTTGGCCCATTGAGTCCACACTGACATTCTGAAAAGTATCCCATCTAGACCCACCCCCTTCTCTATCTCTGTATTTCCCATGGCTAATCCTCCTAGCCTGCACATCCTTGGATTGTGGGAAGAAACTGGAGCTGAGGAGGAAACCCCTGCAGACATGAGAAGAATATCCAAACTTCACACAGTTGCCTGAGGGTGGAATTGAACCCTGGCCCCTAGCACTGTGAGGAAGAGGTGCTAACAACTGACCCACCATGCTGCCCCAAATTTAGCTGAAATTCTAACCTTAATGAACCAGCACTTCAACAACAATTACAGTAGGGTGAGTTCACCACTCCTACGTTGCATAACATCAATGACTGAGCATTTTACTGCTGAAAGTGTTTAAAACCATCGCTCTTTCACTTTAGTTACAGAAACCTGAACACGTCCAGGCATGCTTTGACTTTTCTCCCCAAGATCCCTCAGAGCTGATCTTTTATCGAGGTGACATCATTGAAGTTGTGGAGAGTGTGGACCCAAACTGGTGGAAAGGAAGGTGCAGAGGTCGCATTGGCTTTTTCCCACGGAACTATGTCCAACCGATGGTCCAGTAACTCTCAACAGGAGATGAGCGTGTAGGTGTGTGGAAGAAGCGACCCTGTTACATCTGCCTCTTCTGTTTTGACATCAAACCTCATTCTTGCGGTGGCGTTCTCCACTTCAACTCCTCCATCAGTTGTAAAGCGCCTTGGGACATCCTGGGTTCATGGAAGATGCTGTACATTAATACGCTCTTTCTTTTTTGACATGAGAAACTGCAAGTAGTTGGACCATGTGTTTCTCTTGCTGACTATTTTTGTCAAACTTTGTGCATGACTTTATTTGCTTTGCACTTGGATCACTGCAAGCTCATTTTAATATGGAATCAAAAATAAATCCTGAGAATATTTGCCCATGATTTAAGAAAATAGAAACCCTCGGAAGTTATCAACTTTGCAATGCATCTTTGATATTATTGACAGCATTTCTTCTAGTTTGTATGTATAATTAGAGGTCTGTCATCTTTGGAGACCATTCAAAAATAAATTCTAGTTTTTGTTCATACTAAACAAAAGGGTGTTTTAGTTTGAAATGAGCAAAGTAAAACATTACACTGTCCCAACTATATCTCTTTTTCTCTTGTTTGTTGGGAATGTTGTTTCTGGCTGTTTTGTCTCTTAAAGTCACAGGATTAAACTGGCAAGAATTACTCAGGAAGCCTGCAGTACATATCAAGCACAGCATTTGAGAAGTATCATTTCTTTAGTGGTGAAAGAAGTTGTCATTTTGAGTGATAAGTGCAGTCAAATGTGTTACCTATTCATTTCAGTTCCAGACTGAAGGCATTCAGCAAATACACTGAAACTACACACCCATCAAGTGCCTGCCTAAGTTAGAATCATAGAACACAATACCTGGTTGGGCAGGCAGATGGGAGGAACCTGTAAAAGGAGGTAGTGAGGCGCTATGGGAAAGACAGTGAGGCAGCTGGAGAAGGCCATGCAGTGAGGCAACTATTTCTTTGTAGTGAAATTGAAAAGTAGATAGAGATTTAGATTCAAAGTTGTGAAAAGTTCTGTTGGATTTAATAGTTATCAGAGTGATTAGTTTTTTCTGGCTTCAATGAATACATAGACCAGGATCTATTGAAGAAAAGTTAATTTTAATAATTATTCATGTCACCCACATCACATTGGAACAGTAAGATTAGGACCAAAACACACTGGAATCTGAAATAGAAACAATACACAGGACACACACCAGAAAAGTCAGGACTTTCTGATCTCTTCACAGATGCTCATTGACTGTTGCATCTTCCCAGCATTTTCTGACAGGTTTTCTTGGAAGTACTTGTCAAATAAAGCAACTTGTTAATTGTCAGTTTATGGGAATAAACACTGTAGGGCCTCAAAGCTGTAGGTAGTAGTATAACAACAACTTGTATTTATACAGCTCCTTTAATATGGTGAAACATCACATTGAGCATTATCAAGCAAAATTTGATACTGATCAGCATAGGATGATATCAGAACAAGCAAGCAAGAGCTTTGTTGAAGAGGCAGGCTTCAAGGATCTATTAAAGGATGAGGGAGAAATGGAAAGGCAGAGAGATTTAGAAAGCAAATCCCAAAGATTAGGGCCAGGGCAGCTGAAGGCATCATTGCTAATGATGGAGAAACTCAAATCAGTAATATGCAGGAGGCCAAATTTGGATATATCTTGGAGGGCTGTAGCACTACAGGAAGTTTTAAAAATAGTGAATAGAGCAATTGTGAGGGGATCAATGTGAAATCAATTGTTCCACATATACCATTGAATATTCCTTTCCACATATATCACATCACAAACTCTTTCATCCAGGCTTCTTTCAGGTAATTTTCTTTCTCAAGCGAAGTATGCGTAAAGGAAAATGTTCACACATATGAGAATGATTGCATTTATACAACACACTCGGGACCAAAATGGGTTCTCATGGATATCAGTGAGGTCACATTGAACAGGCATGTTGTCTCTGCTTGTCTTAGTACTACAGAACAGGTTAATCCATGACCATTTCTGTTGTATGATCTCCTCAGCACCTAATACACAAAGAAAAGGATAATTATATACTACATAATGTGGAAAAGATAAAAAAAACTGCAGAAGGAAAATAATGCAAATAATAAATTAGCAATGATAGTGAAGGAGTGTATAAAATCTTGTATTGTTTGAAAATAGAATGTTAACATGTAGATCTTCCTATCTCACAGAGGTGTCAAGTGCAGTCAAAAGATACTGTCCAACTACTTTCAAAAGAATAGACAAGTTCTATTTGGTACCCTGGCATTATTTACCCCTCAAACAACATCACTAAAACTGATGACATAGACCTTTTGTCATTACTGCTTACTGTGCACAAAATTGGTTGCCACATTTCCAAATTTTTGGGAGTCACAACTGTCTAAAGGTAATTCATTAGATCTAAAGAGATTTGGGACATTGTAACATATTGAAAGATGCCATATGTTCTTTCATTCTCAACAAGAGCAGCTGAAGAACGTAGTTGCCACCAGGTCCATCCAAAACCAAATGATTTTGGCTAAGCCAATGCATAAGGTCATAAATCCACACAAAAGTAATACAGTTGTTCAACTGGTATCAGAACAGTTAACTCAACATGATTCAGTACAAGGAATGACATGATGAAAGATATTTCTTGTGTATTATGATGCCAGATTATGTTCTGCAATAATTTAAGAGGAGAGAAGATAAACATTATAACCAAACTGCAGCTGGCACCTATACTCCTAACATATCCCTTCCTTCCTCTTTAGCTTGCTTTTGTGCAAAATGTTCAGAGATTCCTCTTTATATGAATGCAAAGATTGGAGATTGTGTCGAGGATGTCCCACTGACAGGAGGACAATCACCGTAACTGGTTGTTTTCTGTTAGTACTTCCAAATTGCCTTCTCCATAATGATATCGTAATATTTCTCACTGGTTACTGTGAAAAGTGATCAAACCATTCAGCATCACTGTGTTCAGCATTGACAGCCTTGACTGAGTTGTTGTGTTACTAGATGAGCACATGATAAAGATATCACTGCCTTCTTCTGCTGTTTCTGAGCATTTCAATACAATGGGAGTCTCATAGGCTAACAGCTGTTCCTTTCTGTTTCTTATTGAATCCTCCAATGAAAACTCTCTGGGCATTCAGTACCCTGAGGACCATTTTAGGTTGCATTTTTTTTCGACTGCAGTTAGAGCTTACAACAAAGTCATAGTCATAGATTTATATTTCAATCTCAAGCTTTGCTATGCCTGATTAAATGCTTACCAGTAGCATTGATTTCATTTGCTATTCTGGTTTCCAAACGCAGCTGTTGCATTACTGGTTCCACTGCTCTCTTCTGAATTTCACCTGAATAGCTTGCATGATATTTGCAGCAAAAAAAAGTCATTTGACCTTACTTTGAATTTGATAGGCAACATAGTGAACATTTGTTTGAGTTCAGCCACTGAACAGAGACAATGTAAAAGGAGGGAAACCTCTCAGCCTCATGGACAAATACCTACCAGTTCAACAGGAATGACGGTAACATGGGAAGATTGTTACTGAGGGTGTGCCAGACCCAGCAAGGTGCGTTTTGATAACCAAGCGACTGACATCTAATTGCATAGATGAAGGCCATCATTGGTTGCCCTTGGAGGTTGTTTCCAGTATCATAGGCTAAGCACTCTGACAAAGTTACTGTGGAAAGGTCATGACAGCAATGGTGATAGTTCCTTACGCTTCTGACTCAAAGTGTTGATGTTTCCACAAGCACCTACAAGAAACTTGAGGTCATTCAACAGCTCAACCCTCCATCATCATTTGATTGGATCATGACTCCATCTAGGCGAAAGTGAGGACTGCAGATGCTGGAGATTTGAGGTGAGAGTGTAGTGCTGGAAAAGCACAGCAGGTCAGACAGCTCCCAAGGAGCAGGAAAATCAACATTTTGGGCCGGAACCCTTCATCAGGAATGAGGCTGGGAGCTTCGGTGATAGAGAGATAAATGGGAGGAGGGTGGGACTGGGGGGAAGGTAGCTGACAGAGCAATAGGTGGATGGAGGTGGGGGTAAAGGTGATATGTCAGAGGGGAGGGTAGAACAGATAGGTGGGAAGGAAGATGGACAGGTAGGACAGGTCATGAGGGCGGTGCTGAGCTGGAAGCTTGGAATTGGGATAAGGTGGGGGGAGGAGAAATAAGGAAACTGGTGAAATCCAGATTCATGCCGTGCAGCTGGAGGAAGATGAGGCGTTCTTCCTCCATGCGTTGGGTGGTAAGACAATGGCAATGGAGGAGGCCCAGGACCTCCCCTCACCTCCCGGTACATTCCCCTGCCGCTGCAGGAATTGCAAAACCTGCGCCCATACCTCCCCCCTCACCTCCATCTAAGGCCCCAAAGGAGCCTTCCACATCCATCATAGTTTCACCTGCACTTCCACACATGTCGTTTACAGTATCCATTGCTCTCAAAGCAGTCTCCACTACATTGGAGAGACAGGGTGCCTACTCGCAGAGTGCTTCAGAAAACATCTCTGGGACACATGCGCTAATCAACACCACCCCCCCCCCGCCCCCATGTGGATGAACATTTCAACTCCCCCTCCCACATGCAGGTCCTGGCCTCCTCCATTGCAACTCCCTAACCACCTGATGCCTTGTGGAAGAACGCCTCATTTTCCACCTCGGGACCCTCCAACCCCATGGCATCAACCAGATTACTAATTTCGTCTCCCCCCCCAACCTTATCCCAATTCCAACCTTCCAACTCAGCACCACCCTCATGACCTGTTCTACTTGTCCATCTTCCTTCCCACCTATCCGTTCCACCCTCCCCTCTGGCCTATCACCATAACCCCCCGCACCTCCATCCACCTATTGCACTCTCAGCTACCTTTCCCCCAGCCCACCTTCCTCCCATTTATCTCTCCACCCTTGAGGTTCCCAGCCTCATTCCTGATGAAGGGCTTTTGCCCAAAACATCGATTTTCCTGCTCCTCGGAAGCTGCAAGACCTGCTATGCTTTTACCACACACTCGACTCATGATTCCATCTACCTGCCTTTCTACCACACCATTGATATCATTACCTTGCCAGGTTTGTCACTTTTCCCAGAGCACTGAGTCACAAATAGAGATATTGGGATAGATGAGAAACAACTTACTGAAAATAACTAGCTTTTAAGAAGTGTCTGAAAGGAAGATTGAAGGATAGAGAGATAGAGAGATGAACTAAGGTGCCATGTTAATGATGGTGGTCTTATAATCAAGTGTGCTACTTGCACATTCCTTCCGCAAAGACCATTCCCCGTGACAGTCCTTGGTTTGTGCCACTCTCCCCACCAACCCACCTGAACCCCTGGATATCTTCCCCTGCAACTGGTAAAGATGCAAAATCTGGCAGTACACCAGCCCCCTCACCTCCATCCAGGGCCCCAAACAGTCCTCCCAGGTGAGAAAGAGGTTCACCTGCCTCCCTTCCAACTAGTTTACTGCATCAGGTGCTCCCAATGTGGTCTTCTCTGCATCGGGGAGACCAAACGAGCATCACAGCCAGGCCCACATGGCCAACTGGATCTCACAGTCATCAACCCTTTCAAATCCCCTTCCCATCCCTTTCTGACATGACCATCTTTGACCTCCTCCATTGCCACAACGAACCACACTGCAATTGGTGGAACAGCACCTCATCTTCTGCTTGGGCAGTCTACAGCCTGGAGGACTCAACACTGAGTTCTCCAATTTCAAATAAACTCACTTCCAATCTCCCAACCCCCCTCCATCCCTTTCACCCCTCCCAGCCACCTACTGGATTCATTCCTCCCATTGACCAACCAGGTCGTACCCTCTACCTGTCTTCACCTATCCCTACTTCCCCACCCTGCCTCCACCACCCCGTTTGTCTGCAATTTCCCCAACACCCATCCCAGTCCTGAAGAAAGGTTACACCAAAAACGTCGACTTCTTCACCTCCTGATGCTGCCTACTTGCTGTGTTTTTCCAGCCTCTTGTCTGTCTACTTTGGATTCCAGCATCGCGGGTTTTTTGACTCTAACCAAACTTGCACACTCCAGCCAGACTAACTTGTGTATATAGACTCACAGCTTTAGATATACACAGCACCTAGAATCCTTAGAACTGAGGTGTCTTAAAGATACATAAAATATTACAGCAGAATAGAAGTCTGAAATAAACCTAATACTGATGTAAAGAGGAGTGAACCTTGCATCCAACCACACACAATTCTCTTTAATTTTCCCTCCCAGCTATCCCTCTGCTGAAGGTAGCAATGGCCAGCTTTTATTGTCCATTCTTAAATGCCATTGAGAAGGTGTAGTGAGCCCCTCCTTGAACTGCTGAAGTCCATATGGTGTATGTACAAGTCCAGTGCTGTGAGGGAGGAAGTTCCAGGATTCTGACCCAGCGAGAATAAAGGACCAATGATTGCCACTGACACCTCACCTTGTATTTTCAATAAAAATCATTAAGCAGTAACCTGGAGTGAGAATCTTGATCAGTTTACCAGACCTCTCTGCTCCCAGACACTGAAACAACACTGACAAACAATCGAACATGGGAGTTCCCTGGCCTTGCCATAGATTCATTGAGCATGATATGTGGATATATGGTGGAGAGGAGGGTCATCCTTTCTCTTATAGACCAACAAAAGATTCATTTCACCAGAGACAGTCAGATACAGATAGAAGCATGGGGCAAGCCGTTTTATGGATTGTGAAGAATGCCCAGCAGTGTGGGAATAAGCTTTATGAGCATGTGTACTGCACTTTGCAAATGTAAGTGCCACCATCTTCTCTGTTCTCTCACACTCTCTAACTCTGATACTTCACAGTAACATCTACACGTCTCATGGTCTTCAACCCTCACCATAGTAAGCAGCATCAGCACTCAATGATCCACCTCCTGCTTCTAAATTGCTAACCATTCCTGTCTTCTGCTCTTCCTACTCACTCGTGTGTAACTCCTGCCCATCACTAACTGTTCTTCCATCCAATTACATCCCACACAATGTCTCAGAACTGGGCAGACAGGACCACAACAAGCAGGAAGTGGTCATCATCCTCTTTAAGAGCAACATCTTTTTAGATGGTCAGTGAGGACAGAGACCACTCAGAGGAGATAGTGAGATATCCATGTTGAGTCAATCCAGGAAGCTTCATTGTGTTATGCTTTGGTGCTGTCCCATTATCACTTCTTTAAAATTCTCGGAGTTCTACACCTACTGCACAACTAATGGCCTCTCTTAGATTAGATTAGATTCCCTCCAATGCGGAAACAGGCCCTTTGGCCCGACAAATCCACACCAACCCTCCAAAGAGTAACCTACCCATGCCCATTTCCCTCTGACTCATGCACCTAGCACTATGGGCAACTTAGCATAGCCAATTCACCTGACCTGTACATCTTTGGACTGTGGGAGGAAACCAGAGAACCCGGAGGAAACCCACGCAGACACGGGGAGAATGTGCAAACTCCACACAGACAATCACCTAAGGCTGGGGATCGAACCTGGGACCCTGGTGCTGTGAGGCAGCAGTGCTATCCACTGAGCCACCGGCAGGCATTAGTGGCACCCACAGAACATTTGCACTGAAGAAGTCGGTCCCTCAGCCCATCATTTCCTTCTCCAAGGAGTCACAGATCCCTCAGAGAATGCACTGGTCAGGCTTTCCCCTGCACCCTCTGCCCAGTCCAGACACTTTCATCTCAGTGGTGGTCTCCATCCAGATTAGGCTGAGGAGATGAGCACATCACTGGCATTTCTCCACGGCTGGTTGAGGAAGAAACACCCAGGTCCTTATCAGCTGGTAGCAGCCACCTGCTCAGCCCCAGGAAGACGATAACCCCCGTTGTGTCAGCCGTGAATGAATTTGAATGAACGCACAACCAGACACAGGAACAGCAGGTAGGTTTGTCACAGGCAGTTCTTAAACCAATCAAAGTTTCGCAGGGGCTGCACCAATGTTAATCATATCGTGCTGGTTGTAGCGGGCATGCATCCTGATGACAAGGAGAAACAGGACTGCAGATGCTGGAGAGTCAGAGTTGAAAGTGTCGTGTTGGAAAAGCACAGCAGGTCAGGCAGCATCCGAGGAGCAGCAGAGTCAACACTGATTTCTCGGATGTTGCCTGACCTGTTGTGCTTTTCCAGCACCACACTTTTCAACTCTGATACAAGTGACAGATTGTTATCAATTCACCTTCACATCTGCATATATATGTGCACTTGCACTCATCACATGTCATGTCAACTATCATTTACAAGGCCTGTTTACACTGTTACTATATCAGAATGACAGCGCCTTCACACTTTCCAAGGAGTACAGAAGTTATATCTGAGAAATATCCTGGAAAGCAACATATTTTAACCATTCTTCAACATCTAAATATATGGGTGCAAAAAAGTTTGCACTCTGAGATCATTGAGGTCAAAAGTCATGTGGGTGTCTTGTAACATGGTTTTGCTCCACACTTCACTTGCGTATGGCTCTAAAACCATTCCTGAGTCCACACGTCTCTGCTGGTAAGGACTGATTGTGTTTGTGTAATTAATAAGGGAGCATACATTCATTCAAGCATGGGTGACAACCAATGCACAACAACAATTCAACTCAACCTCATTGTGCAAAGATGTATTACCCCTGCCCCTATGCACCAAAAAAAAACTCTATTCTGCCCACTGTGAGTGACTTGGCAGCCATTTTCCTTCCTTATTGTCTAGTGGGTCAAAGATGACACTTACCTAGCTCACTCTCCTGTGAATGGATTCCAGGCTCTGTCAGATAGTCAAGATTACCCACAGCCTCCTCCTTCATGTACCTTTTTGTTTTGCTGTTCCTGTCAAAACCTCTCCATTCACACTCCCATTCACATCTAAGCCTTTTCCTATTTGTTAATATCTGCAATTTCCCTCTCAGCTCTTGACTTACTGCTATCTACTGTCTGCCCACTGAAACAAGAGTGAGGGCAAATCTCTCCCTCCTGCAATATCCTGTGCCCTCCTGCAATATCCTGTGCTATGTCAGATCCACCCTTCTATTTTAAGTTGCCCCTCTTCTGTGTTGTTACTGCCTCAGCATTACATCATAACAATCCAGGCCGACAGTTGAGTTTCCTACTTTCCTCCACACTGCATGGACTGCCCCTTGACAACACTCCCTGACATTTCCTCATACATATGCTGACCATCAGCCACCACCCCTTGAGACTGATTTGTGAGGAAAGCCCTGATTGGTGATGGTTCATCAGAATATTGTTTCCTACAGACTTACCGGTGATCCTCAGACTGGTTGAACTTGACCTCCAGGACTGAATGTGGCCCAATCCCTAGATTGCAAAGTAAAGGATCCCTGGCACCTAATCTCACCAAGAACCAAACCGATCATTGTCAATCACTTGGACTGAGATTACAATGTGCCGATGGCCAGGTGTTGTGTCTTGCTCTGACTGACTATAGACCCCTTCCACTTTAGTAAGGACAGGTCTTTCAAACTTGGCCATTTGGTTAAAGCACATGCAATGTGTTTGCTACACAAGCTGCTGGTGGATTCTGTAGGGCTGGCATTGATGTAGCACAGTTCCACACAGCAATACATCCACCTCCTTGACTGTTAATGGCTGGCAACTATGACAAGCTGCTTATCTTTCTGTCTGTGTGAAAATCAGAGCAAGACAGAGATGCTGTGCTTGCCCAAGTAGGTGCAAAGTGAGTTAGTGCTAAGAACACAAGCTAACAGGCATAAAACGCACACTGTGCAGATGCATGAGATAGAATTTCATTCCTGTGCACAGAGTGACCTGATAGGAGCATTGCAATACACAGTGTCCGTGAGCTGCAAAGTGCAGTTAGTGACGAGCTGAATTGTAATACGTAGAAAATAGAACAGTACAGCCCTTTTGGCCCATGATGTTGTGCCAAGCATTTATCTTTATCTCAGATCAACCTAACCTACACAACCCTCAATTTACTGCCATCCATGTGCTTGTCCAGCAGTTGCTTAAATGTCCCTAATGTCTCTGACTCTACTATCACCACTGGCAGTGCATTCCACGCACCCACCATTTTCTGTGGAAAGAACCTATCTCTGACATCTACCCTATACCTTCCTCCAATCACCTTAAAATTATGACCCCTCGTGACAGCCATTTCTGTCCTGAGAAAAAGTCTCTGGCTGGCTACTCTATCTATGCCTCTCATTACCTTATAAACCTCTACCAAGTCTTTCTTCCTTCTTCTCTCCAGTATGAAAAGCCTCGGCTCACTCAACTTCCCCTCATAAGACAAGCCCTCCAATTTAGGCAGCACCTTGGTAAACCTTGTTTGCACACTCTCTAAAGCATCTACATCCTTCCTAAAATGTGCTAGCCAGAACTGGACATAATGTTCCAAGTGTGGTCTAACCAGGGTTTTATATAGCTAGTACAAGTTCGTCACAATTGGCCATGATGATGCAGTGAGGCTGGAGTTTTGATGAAGCTGATTTCTGTGGACGATGCATTCAGGCGGGAACAGCTCGTGGAACACGCATTGAGATGTTGATGAATAGACGTTAAGATGAAGTCTCAATTTCTTCAATCTTTCCATTTAACTCCTTTCTAATGCCCTGACCTCTTTCTGAAAATGTGGTGCCCAAAATTGGATAAAATATTCCAGCTGGGTTATTATACGTTATTTATCGTCACATATGTCTAGAAAGATAAAGTGAAAATTGTTTTCTCGTCACAATCTGGCACCATTTTGAGTTATAAAAAGAGTGAAAAGAAATTGCATAAATAGAGTTCAAGGGTTAAGTATAAAGCATCTTCAAACACAGCTCCCTGTGGTGTCTGTGAGGTGTCCCAGGACTCAGGGAGTCCTGTTGCGTGTACAGGGTCTATTGCTGTCAGGAGTCCCTGCTCCAGGCACTGCCTCCTCTGCAACCAAAGATCCGCTGCCCCTACCAAGGATCTCTGCTACAGGCACCACCATCACTGCAGCTGAAAACCCACTGGGGTCAAACCAACATTGTACACATGTTTAATACAACTTCCTTGTTTTTATACTTTCTGCTCCTATGGATAAAGCCTAGGATCCCATTTTTTTTAACTTCCAAATTTCCTGCCACTTTCAATGTATTCTCCTGTACCCTTTTAGAATTGTACTTTTTATTTTATATTGTCTCTGCATTCTTCCTGCCAAAATGAGTTCTTTGGATTAAATTTCATTTGCCACTTCTTGGCCCCTCCCCCCCAACCTGTCTACGTGGTTTTAAAGTTCTCCTCACAATTCACATTACTTCCAATTTTCACATCATCCACAAAAAATGAAATAGTGCCAAGGTCCAGGTCAATAACATATATCAGGACAGATATGGTTCTGAGCACTGATCATGGGGAGCCCAATTGCCAACCTTCCTTCAGTCCTATGACTCAGCTGTGACTACTCATCACCCAACCAAGTGGGCGGGGTGAGGAGATTGAAGAAATTGAAGGGGCTAGTTATCATTCCATATTTGAAGACCAAATGGTGTCCCCATAGACCTGCTTAATACAAAAATGATCCTACCTTCAGTTCTATTGTCCCAGGCGTGCCGTTCTGGAGATATCTTTTGAAGGATGATGTCAGGCTGCCTTCTATCTTGTGAAATTGTCCACCATGTAACATTTTTCAACTGAGAAGTAAGTGTGAATATTTAATAACGGCAGCTATTAATTTTAATTTAATTAATGGTTATCTTCAAACCTGACTGTGTTATTAACACAAATTAAAGATTTCATATCTACGAAGAAGGGTGGTAAGGACAAGCCAGGGAACTTTAGACCAGTGACCCTGATGTTGGTGGTGGGCAAGTTGTTGGAGGGAATCCTAAGGGACAGGATGTACATGTACTTGGCAAGGCAAGGACTGATTAGGGATAGTCAACATGCATGGGAAATCATGTCTCACAAACTTGACTGAGTTTTTTGAAGAAGTAGCGAGGCGGATTGATGAGGGCAGAGCAGTAGATGTGATCTATGTGGACTTCTGTAAGGCATTCGACAAGGTTCCCCATGGGAGACTGGTGAGAAAGGTTAGATCTCATGGAATACAAGGAGAGCTCGCCATTTGGATACAGAACTGGCTCAAAGGTAGAAGACAGAGGGTGGTGGAGGAAGGTTGCTTTTCAGACTGGAGGCCTGTGACCAGTGGACTGCCACAAGGATCAGTGCTGAGTCCACTACTTTTCATCATCTATATAAATGATTTGGATGTGAGCATAAGAGGTATAGTTAGTAAGTTTGCCAATGACACCAAAATTGGAGGTGTAGTGGACAGCAAAGAAGGTTACCTCAGATTACAACAGGATCTTGATCAGATGGGCCAATGGGCTGAAGAATGGCAGATGGAGTTTAATTTAGATAAATGTGAGGTGCTGCATTTTGTGAAAGCAAATCTTAGCAGGACTCATACACTTAATGGTAAGATCCTAGGGAGTGTTGCTGAACAAAGAGACCTTGGAGTGCAGCTCCTTGAAAGTAGAGTCGCAGGTAGATAGAAAAGTGAAGGAGGCGTTTGATCTGCTTTCCTTTATTGATCAGAGCATTGAGTTCAGGAGTTGGGAGGTCGTTTTGCGGCTGTACAGGACATTGGTTAGGCCACTGTTGGAATATTGAGTGCAATTCTGGTGTCCTTCCTATCGGAAAGGTGTTGTGAAATTTGAAAGGGTTCAGAAAAGATTTATAAGGATGTTGCAGGGTTGGAGGATTTGAGCTTTAAGGAGAGGTTGAATAGACTGGGGCTGTCTTTACTGGATCGTCGGAAGCTGAGGGGTGACCTTATAGAGGTTTACAAAATGATGAGGGACATGGATATGGTAAATAGACAAAGTCTTTTCCCTGGGGTGGGGTGAGTCCAGAACTAGAGGGCATGGGTTTAGGGTGAGAGGGGAAAGATATAAAAGAGACGTAAGGGGGAACTTTTTCACACAGAGAGTGGCACGTGTATGGAATGAGCTGCCAGAGGAAGTGGTGGAGGCTACCACAATTGCAACATTTAAAAAGCATCTGGATGGGTATATGAATAGGAAGGGTTATGGGCTAGGTGCTGGCAGGTGGAACGAGACTGGGTTGGGATATCTGGTCAGTATGGACGAGTTGAACCAAAGGGTCTGTTTCCGTGCTGTAGATCTCTGTGACTCTATGACTCTAAAACAATTAAATACTATTGGAGCATATTTGTCCAAACAATACTTGTCTCTAGTCAGTAACAAATTAAAGCAATTACTTTAATTGTCAAAGTGTATGAAGTATATGAAGTATGCTATTATGTTTCTTATTTTAAAACATATCCAATGAACAAAAGACTATCATCTGTAATTTTTATTTTCTTGCTACTTTACATGTTTTATGTGCATGACATGCTTTCATGTGTTAGTTTGGGTGGATCACAATCTTAGTTTGGAAAGGTGTGCACATTTTAAGGATTGGTTCTGGTTAAAAACAAATTCAAACATTACAACATCTATCAATACCACATCAGCGTTTTGATCCCTAAGTACACATTCTTAAAAGGCAATATAATTTTTTGCTGTGAATAATTCAGAATATTACAAAGCAGGCTTGGTTTTTTATTTGTCCAAATCAAATGGGCCTGATGAATCTCACAGTTCCTTTGCCTAATATAAATATTTCAAGTTCTGTTCCCCAGAAAACCAACGCAATTTCTCCCTCTTGTCTCACAGGCCTGAATCCTCCCCATCATTTTAACTCCATAGCCATTGTCGGTCATGCTGGATGATGGAGTGCCATCTGATTGGTTGCATTCCTGGAGTTAATCACATGATCTCCCATTTCCTCCCACTCTCTGTTCAGTCAATCAACCTTTCTTCCTCCTTGCCAATATTTTTTATACTATATGAACAGAAAAGTTGATGGAAAGATCAATTTTTAAAAGTTATTTCCTAATATCTCCATTATTCATGAGACTAAATTATTCCCTGCGGGCTTTTGCTTGATGGCCAATAGATCTCTTTTCTTACAGGCATTAAATGCAAAGGGCTCCTGTATTCTAGGCTTGATCCTGAATAGCCATTGGAACCACTGCAAAATCAGACTTTAATATGCTGGCAGAAACAGAATAACCAGACACAGAATATAATGCAACAGACATAATGCAAGGTTCAACAACATTCTACAGTGCTTTGCTGCTGTGATTAAAATGAAAGAATGTTGAATATGTGAAAAGTGGTATGAATGAGTATAAATATGTTGTCAATCCTCCAGGATTAGCCTGGAATCCATAAGAATTCATCCATTGCTGTGATAAAACCCCAGTGCTACAAAGAATGAATGAGCATTCACATGCGGAATGTCCAGTGTGTATTGAATATTTAGCAATCAAGTAAATGGCAGCAGCATATACACAGGACACACTGATCATAGCGTCCATGTATTTCTGACATAACCAAAATTGTAGCAGACACAATACACCTGAGTTCCTAGGAATTTCTAACTAAGATTTACTGGGATTATTGGTGAGTGCTCAAAATGATACATTTGTTACTTCCTAAAGGAGATGGTGGGTTGTGAGCATTGGTATCTATATCTCATGTATATCACATGTAATGGGTTTTGTGGCATGGTGTTGATTAAAGATGGGGAGGGGCAAGGCCATGGAGGGATTTGTAAATAAGAATTTGAATTTTAAAATCAAGTGATTGTTTGACCAGGAGTCAAATGTAGATCAGGAAGCCAATTAGAACGAGATTTGGCTTGAGTTAAGAGATCACCAACAGAATGTTTGACAATATCCTAAATAAACCAATATCATGCCTTAGTTCAACATGTTGATAACCTAAAAGGTAGATGATGAAGGCAGTGGATATCAAAATTGGTGTCATAGATCAACTATAGACAGCATTCCATTCTCATTTTCCTAAAAATATTACTGGAATTTCTTTAACAGCAGTCATATAATCTTTATTTAGCCGAATTAGGTGGGGGAAATCCCAGAAAGTAACCATTCTTTCTGAGTTGATCACATGGGAATCAAATCCTCAGTATGCCCCAAGGGGGAAAGTTGCGATGGTGTTAACCGTGCCAAAAGTAGAAGCTGTGCTATACCTGACTTTCATGCGGAGGCTTTGTCAGCAGGCTGATTACCACAACGATTAGAGCCGTGAGGGTGCACAGAATTACTGCAAAGTGGAGATAGTGAACCTTCTTCAACAGAAGAGGCCTTAGGTCATACACCCCACAGCGTGGCGAGGGATACACAAACTCCATGGCCATTCGCACCAGGCCAACCACTAGTCCAACCATCAGTCCCCAGAACGCACCCTGGAAACAAGCAGCAAATACTTACTGGGTCTCATTGCCACTTAAATCAAAAACAAATCAGACATAGTTTGGGTTGAAAACTGGAAGAAATACAAATGCTGTAAATCAAACCAAAACAGAAATTGCTGGAAACGTTCAGAAGTTCTGAGGAAGGGTCACTCCATCTGAAATGTTAAAGCTGATCTCTCGCCACAGATACTGCCAGACCTGCTGAACTTTTTCAGCAACTTCTGTTTTTGTTTATGATTTGGGCTAATTCTGGTCATCACACTGGTTTCCACTTTTATAACAAAAGAAGCTGTGCATAGGTACTTTTGTATCTAAGTCAGTGCTGCAATAGGTGATATATAAAGTTTTCACTGCGCTCATTGAGTATATGTTACAATAAAGGCTATTCCATTCTATTCTACCCTGATACCACATCAGAACAATGGTCAGATCCACCAGCTATAAAGTTAGCTATCTGAGGGTTAAGTTACTGAGGGAGAGAAAAGATAAAGACCAGATCATCATTTTTTCAAAGTAATGTTGTTTTGGAGATAAGTACTGTTTGCAACGTCAGGAAAAATGCCCCAATTTCTTCAAATATAAAGCTGTGGAATCTGTTACATCTACCTGAGAGGAGAGACAAAGCCTTTATATAATATCTCATTGTAAAACAGCAACACCAATGAGTTGTGCTGGTATGTTAATCTGGGTATTTTGTTCAAGTGTCTGGAATGGAATGTGAACAACCATCTGGTTCAGAGCTAATCCAGGCCTGATGATTCATGATGTTGACTAGCCTCTTTCTGCACTATACAATTCTATGAATTTGGTAATGATGAACAATAATGACAAAGGAGCTAAAGATTTTCTGTGAAATAGTCTCACTTGCAGAATGAGATCATGAAAGGATATAGGCTACATCTGAACACTTTGATATGGGAATTTGATTCAAAAGGTTAGATTTGTATGACACCTTGAATAAATTAAATTGCCACAAGCTATTTCCCAAGAGCAAAGTTTGACAAGAAGCCACATAAGGAGATAAAAGCCAAAATATTATGAAATTCCAAAAAAACCCTGAGAAAAAGCTCCTTGTTCTGAAAAGTTAACCGAGTTTCTCGCTCCACAAATATTGTGAGACCTAACAATTAATTCTATCTCTTTCCAGTTTTTGTGTAAGGTCACATTAGACCAGGTGGCCTTTGGTTAAAGAGGTATTTTTTAAGTCTCAGAATGGCAGGTAGTGACTAGGAGAGCAGAGATCAGTACTAGGTCCCCAGCTATTCACAATGTATGTAAATTATTTACATGACGGAATTAAATGTCATAGCTCAAAATTTGCAAATGACATAAAGCTGGGTGGAAGGATAAGTGTGAGGGGGATGCAATGGTTTTGGACAGGCTGAGTAAGTGGGCAAACGCTTGGCAGAGAAATGGAAGGTAATCAAAATAGGAAGGCAGATTTCAACGGCTGGAAATTGTGAGAGGGGAACGTTAAGCAAGCCCTGGGTGTCATCATACACCTGTTGCTGAAAGTAAGTGCACAGGTGCAGGAAAGAAGGCAAACTATGTGTTGGCCTTCACAGCGAAAGGATTCAAATACAGGAACAAGGATGTTTTGCTTGAATTATACCGAGTATTAGTGAAGCCACACCTGGTATATTATGTGCAGTTTTGATTCCTGTATCTGAGGAAGGAATGGTCTTACTACAGAGGGAGTGCAGCAAAGGTTTCCCAACTTGATTCCTGGGATGGCAGGACTGGTGTATGACGATAGATTGAATCAGTTAGGATTGTATTCACTGGAGTTTACAAGAACATGGGGGGAATCTCATCGAAACCTACAAAATTCTAACAGGAGGAGACAGGTTAGATGCAGGAAGGATGTTTCTGATGGTGGGAGAGTCCAGAACCAGAGGCCATAGCTTAAGTATAAGAGGTAGATATTGTAGGACTGAGATAAGGAGAAATTTCTACCCGCAAAGAATTGTGAGTTGGTGGAATTCACTACCACAGAAAGTGATTGAGGTCTAAAGATTATGCTTTCAAAAAGGAGGGAATATAGTTCTTATAATTAAAGAGGTCAAGGGATATGGAGGGAGGGCGGGATTAGGGCATTGAGTTCATTGATCAGCCATTTTTATATTGAATGGTAAAGCAGGCTTCTCAGATCAAATGGCCTACTCCTGCATCCATCTTCTATGTCTCTTTGTTAAGTAGCATCTTAAAGGGGAAGAGACACATAGAGTGGCTCAGTGACATAGGAAAATAAATATGGAACTTAGGATCGAGACAGCTGGAAGTACCGACTCAAATTACTCACAGATTCATTAGTTCTTTTCCAAAACACAGCAAGAACAAACACTGCAGTTACGGGAGGAGCTAAATAGCTGGTCACCGACTGAATATAGTTGAAGAGTTGTCCGCTGTTAGCACTTTGCAATATTGGGATCCATACCAAGCTCACTGCAACGAGTATCACTGTCACAATCCTAAACAAAAAGAACAGGAAATGTGTGAGGTATCCAAATAGATCAGGGCCAACCTTCCATTGCCATTAGATTTTAAGGTGGAGTGGAGTCTCAGTGCAATTTGAATCCAATTTGTTACACTGATCACAGAGTGCATACTGACTGGCAAGTCCAGTTCTTGGTTTCTCCTGCCATGACCAATCTCAAAGGCAAGGAACAAGCACCAAGAACAACTGAGATCTTGTGGAGCACAGGAAACATCATGGTCATCATTACTGCTGGTGCTGAAAGATGATTAGGCTTAGATTATAAATATTAATTAGATTGCTTTGTAGTTTACATGTGTACTGCTGAAAGTACATTATTAATAATAAATTGTTAATTTTTGTTTTAAGATATAAATTTGGGGTCCAACAATATTTGTTTCTAAAGTCTGGTTAGGAATAACCGAGCAATTTTGATGGCCATCGAATGTTTTAATTTCACCTGTTGCAAATCTAGTAAGAGAGAGGCTGATTTGGTTTGGCTTGCGAATCCATGTGTAATAACAGAATAGCATGCATTTCTCATCCATCTGTTCTCATAGGTGCATGTTGATTTTTTTTGACTCAATCCAAATCCCTCTTACTAGGTCAGCACGATGGTATTATATCAGAATCTAACTCAGTCAGTCTCTCATTCATCCTTTGACAAGATAAAGATGTTCCCTGGCAGTCAGATTATGCTGTGCTCCACAATTTCTCTATTGGTGCTTGATTACGTGAAAAATCCATCTGGCTCACTAACTCCCTTTAAGGAATGATATCTGTCACACTTAACCAGTCGGCCTTTGTGTGATTCCAGACCTAGAGTAATGATGATACTCTTGGGCTGACCCTGGAAGGCCATTCACCTGGGTCAGGTGGAGTTCTGGTTCAATCCAGGACCCAATAGCCAGGACTGAGGCTCTAGGAGGCCCATTGTGGTCATCTTGGGGGCCAAAGGTCAAGCTGAGAACCCAAGCCAGGAATGGCACTGGGGTACATGGTGTTTATTCTTGCCTTTGGATAATACACCACCTGCAAAGTGCTTGTGGCTCTTTAGGGACGTTTTGAAATTTAATTGCTTCCCTCCTTATCCCAGGAAACCTGTCCTACCTCATTCCTGGTACTGGAGAAATTGTCCCAGTGGAACATGGTCAAGGAACTACACCACTATGCAACTCTCCGCTGCTTTTACTGGCATCACCTCATAACCTGCTCCTCGATAGAACTGCATTATGTTCTTAGCGAGTTTTGAGAAGATTTGTAGTTTAGGTTGAGGTTTTGGATGTACCTTTGCTCGCTGAACTAGAAGGTTCATTTCTAGACATTTCTGTACCCTACTAGGTAACATCTTCAATGTTCACATCAGCACAGTTTGTATTTAGTTTGCACTGTGGAGAAGGGTTGCTTAGCTCAGACGGCTGGTTTGCAATGTAGAGTGACACTAATTGTAAATGTTCAATTCCTGCACTGGCTGAGGTTACCATGAAGGTCCTACTTTTCAACCTTGCCTCCCCCCACCCTCCACCCCCTCAACATGAGGCCCAGTGACCCTCAATTTAAACTCATCACTAGCTGTGTCTCTCTAATGGATGGTTGGTCCTCTAGGACTATAGCTACACTACAACTGAGAGAAAAGCTATCTCTGGATTTATTTTGTGCAAATACCACCTGAGGCTGACACAATGAATCCTACCTTCCAACCAGCAGTAATTCCCGTTCACTGGCATCCTTCCGAATCTTTCTCCAGATGTCCATGGTAAACAGTGTACTGCTGCTGTTAAATATTGATGTCAGAGATGACATGAGAGCAGCCATGATCACTGCAATCATAAGTCCACGTAGGCCTGCAATTAGTTTGAAGAGTTTAAGTTCCTAATAGTGTGAGTTTGTTAATGCAAAATGCTAGGCTTGGATTTGACAACTGCATCAACAACACAGATTGCCTTTATGTAACCAATTTAATATAGTCAAATTTCCCAGGGTGCTTCACAGGAATATTTATCATGTGAACTTTGATATCAAGTCACATGAGGAGTTACAAAGTCAGGTGAGCAAATGTTGGGTCAAAGAGGAAGATTTTAAAATCATCTTAAAGCAGGGGAGAGGGGAAGATGGAGAAATTTCAGGAGGGAATCCCAATGCTTAAAGCGCAGGCAACAGAAGGCATGGCTGTAATGGGGGAAGTACGGAAATTGGGAATATTTAAAAGGCCACAAGCAAAGGAGTACAATAACCTCAGGAGGTTACAAAGATTGGGAGGGGGTAACTCCATGGAGAGATTTGTAACCAAACGCAATAATGAAATAAAATCACACCAGGAATCAAGGTAGGTCAGTGACGACAGGGGGGAGAGCTGAACTTTGGAGCTCGGATACCAGCTTTGAGTGAGTGTTGTTTGTGGGAGGATGCGGGATAACATTAAACTGACCTAAGGGATGCATGCACGAGTGAAGGGGTAACAAAGGCATGATAGATAAGACACGGGAAAAAGGAGAACAGATGAATAAACACATCATTTTGCGTAGTTTTGTTTTTAATTCACGCATGGGAAGTGGGCGTCACTGGCTGCCCTTGAATTGAGTGGCTTACTCAGTCAATCAGACAGCAGTTAAGAGTCAGCCACATTGTTGTGGGTTTGGAGTCACAAAGAGGCCAGACCAGATGAGAACTGCAGATTTCCTTCCCTAAAGGACATTAGTGAGCCAGATGGATTTTTCCGCCAAGAATCAGCAATGGTTTCGTTGTCATCAGTGGATTCTTAATACCAGATTTTACCGTTAAATTAAATTCAAATTCCACCGTTTGTTGTGGCAGGATTTTAACCTATGTCCCCAGAACATTAGCTGAGTTTTTGAATTAATAATACGACGAGGCCATTGCTGGCCCATGTAACTGTTTAAATTGTACTTAGAAGAAATGTTTGTTTTTTGAATGGAGCAGGGAGCGATTTCACATAAAAATTACAAGAACTGTCCTATACAATGGAACCCATTCTAGAACTAAGCAGGAAACAAGTGAATTGCATAACTAGCTTTACGTTTATAGAAATACTTGGGACTCTCATGGCACAGGGGATAGTGTCATATCCCTACGCATGAAGCTAGGGTTCAAGACCCACCTGCTACAGAGATATAAATAACAGATCTGAACAGGTTAACTAGAAAATATCTATTACCACTGCCGATTGTCTTAAAAACTCAGCTGATTCACAAATGTGAAAACTGCTATCCTTATCCAGGCCTGGCCTACACGTGACTCCAGATCCACAATAATATTGTTGATTCCTAACAGCTAATAAACACCCATATCTCATGAACGAATCAAAGCAAATAGCTTTCATTCTCATGTGAGAAGGGAATTTCAACAATGCCAGTATCCAATAGTTTGAATTATTTAAATAGTTGTACCTGTCTGCAGTTCCTTCTTGCTTTCCAAAAATATCAAATTGGACATTGCTATAAGTATGTGCCTAATGCTGAACTCCACTGGTCAAGCAAATATCTTTTTATTGTGGGTGTGTTTGGTATCAGCTGGTAGCAAATTTAATTACAACTTATGGAATGATGCAGTGCAGTAGGAGACCATTCAGCCTAGTGTACCTATCCCAGCTCTCTAAACCTATTAATTGCTGCTCTTTCCTCACAGCCCTACAAATTTTAATTTCTATAAACTTCAAACATTTAGTACCAAGTACCCCAAAGAACGAGAATGTTCTCAATGAGTGGCCGATAAGGTCATAATTCTGTCCTTGACTTAACCATTTTTGTCGCTACTGCAACCATGAGAAATTGGTCCCTTAGAGATCAGAGTGGTTTGTCTTTCTGTGCATGCTCAACCGACCTTGAAACCCTCATGTGGGTCCATGTCAAATTTCATTTGATAATCATTGCTGTGAAGCACCTCAGGAAATTTGACTATATTAAAGTGGTTATATAAAGGCAAACTGCTGTTTAGCTTGGAGGAAACTTATTCATCCTCTCATTCCCTCAGGTCCTTTTGCTGTGTGCAACTAGTCAACCTCCGCCTGGTGGCTTCATTTGTCCAAGTGATCAATTTTTTTTTGTTATTCCCTCACAGGATGTGGACATCACGGTGAAGGCCTCCCTGAATTCCACTTGAGAAGCTGTTGTGATGTACCTTCCTGAATACAGCTGAATGGTTTGCAAGGGGAGTTTCAAAGCACACTTAAGACTCAATTACATTGCTGTAGGCCTGGAATCCCATATAGACCAGACCAGGCAAGGAGACAATCGTGAAGCGTATGGGTCTTTGAGACTGTCCAGTGATTTCATAGCCATCACTACTGATTCTAGCTTTTTATTCCAGATTTACAAATTGTATTGAAGTTATATCCCCAGTGTCAAGTCTCATGATTCTGGATTTCAAGATTACTAACCCAATAGAATCACCTCTGTGCTTCCATACTCCTTTCTGGTTCATCACGTAATTCATCCTTTTGCAATTTCCTTATTGAAACAACTTATTGTATTCTAATTATTTATAATGGAGAGTAAAATCAATCCATTTTCTTCTGCAAATAGAGCATAACAATCTGATGAAACAGGACTAACGAGTAATAATAATGTATCTAGCCAGACTGCTTTGGGTGTAGCTTCCTCTTTGTTGCTACATCATTGTGTTGTCTATCATGTTTATGCTGTTGGGTGTAGGCATACCTAACTATGACTTCACTTGTCGAAAATTGAACAACAGCAAATCGCATGATCAAGTTAGACAGCCATTAGATTAGATTCCCTACAGTGTGGAAACAGGCACTTCGGCCCAACTAGTCCACACCAAAGAGTAACCCACCCAGACCCATTTCCCTCTGACTAACATACCTAACACTATGGGCAATTTAGCATGGCCAATTCACCTGACCTGCACATCTTTGTGTGCTGTGGGAGGAAACCGGAGCACCCGGAGGAAACCCACGCAGACACAAGGAGAATGTGCAAACTCCACACAGACAGTTACCCGAGGCTGGAATCAAACCTGGGACCCTGGCGCTGTGAGGCAGCAGTGCTAACCATTGTGCCATTGTGCCCGCCCCCAGTGTCTTCACATCACCCATGACGTTTACCATGGATAGTCACCAAGGTAAACATTTCGACTGCTATAGATGTAGTTATCCTCACCATCCCGCGGTATTGCTGTATGACCAATGGGTGAGTAAGGGTCAACACTAAACCTTGGTTTTTAAAGTGATAAACTGGTCTTCAGGGAAAATGGCGACTATAAGAACATTTCAAACTGAATTTCTTTTCTCAGCAATATGCATTTTTTTATTTTATCAAACAGCATTGGTGATGGTTATTCAGTTCATTGTGTCTTCTTTTTCTGCAATCTTCAGCGATTCTGAATGGGAAAGAAAGTACAAGAACTTACGAGAACATTCTGCACATTTTTATTCTGGCTGCTTCTTTTTTGACCATATTCCTGTGTGAGACTTGTTCATTTATAATCATTGACGGGATTAAAAAAAACTTGTAAATACAGTTACCATCAGGCATCAGCTCAATCACGAGTTTTGGGAAAGCAATGTTAGAGCATCCCACTTCAGTGCCACACACCTTTATACATTCTTCAGGATCAACACAGGCAACTGAATCTGATGTGAACAAACAAAAATAATGTTAATTTTTGTGTCTTGGTCTTAAATTTTATTTTGTAATCATTAAAAAACAGAACTATTAAAGTTTATTTATGTAAAGGTTCCTTTGGTGAAAAAATGCTTCTGTTTTAACTTGAGTGGTGATATTTCCATAATAAAATTTAATCTGATAGGAGCACTCCTAGATAGCCCAGGCAATTTAACCTTAGAATTTAGATTCAAAGTCTTCTGTCTCGCCATCTCACTTGAGCCGAAATTCATTCTGTCAGCTGTTGCTCAGTTAGGTACACTGTCACCTTTGACTTCAAAGTTCTGAATTCAAGTCTCAGCCCAGGACTTGAGCACAAACTGATCACTAATACTCCAGTGCTGTACTGAGGGTGTACTGCAGCTTTAGAGTTCCTATCTCTTAGATGAGATGTCAAATGGAGAACCCTTTGCTTGCCTTGCTGCGTATAAAAATTATGTGGCACTTTTCTAACAAAGTGCAGCGAACACATATTACAGCCGGTCTTTATCCCTCAATCTGCACCATAAAAATGCATTGCCTAGTTGTTGTTGCATTTTGTCTGTAGAAGTCTGTTGGACACGTAATTTACTGCTGCATTTTCCATATTGACAACACTTCAAGAGTTCTTAATTGGTTACAAAGTGCTTTGAGAAATCTAGTGGATGTGAAAAGTACTTTGTAAATGCAATTGTTTCACCCTTTTACTAATACAGAAGTGGCGGAGTCGAGGGAATCTATATGGGTAACCAATTGTAAGTACCACTTAGTTTTACAACAACAGCTCATGCACCTTAATTATGTAACACAGCTTTTGTTTCTTCTTTATTTTGGATAAATAGCTTCAAATTCATATTAGGTGTCAGCTGTGGCTCAGCTCCTGGCATTTTCACATCTAGATCCGAAGTTTGTAAGTTCAGTGTTGTGGTTCTGTTCGCTGAGCTGGGAATTTGTGTTGCAGATGTTTTGTCACCTGTCTAGCACTTCACAGGAGGCTCCCAAGCACTGAGGATGTCCCCTAGATAGGGGACGAAACGTCTGCAACACAAATTCCCAGCTCGGCGAACAGAACACAACAACAAGCACCCAAGCTACAAATCTTCTCACAAACTTTGTAAGTTCAGGCCTCACTCCTAGCATTTCAAAACAAACCAATCCAGGCTGATACTCCAGTGTTGTGTTAACAGAGTGCTGAGCTGCTGGAAGTACCATCATTTGATTCAGACTTTCAACCAAGGCCTCCCTGCCTCTGTCTCAAAGATCCCACTGTACTACAAAGACAATGGGGTGCTCCAACAGTAATTTGGCCATGACTTATCCCTTAATCAGAGAGATTCGAAAAATATGAATACCGTATTCACAAATTCCTTAATTATTGCAGAGATCAGCGATTTTAAAATTATTATTATAAAAGCATTTCATCACCTTATTCCTTTTCAATGGAAAATGTCATCTTGCAATTTAAAGATCGATGACTGAAGCTGTCCTTCAAAGTGAGCTGTAATTAATTTGAGATATTTACATATTCTGTGGAATTAGGTGACAAGTTTAGTCAGCTACAACCTCCGTCAGCAGAAGTGCAGCATCAGCTTTAATGTTTTACTGACTGCAGTAGTGGATGACTCAAAATTAATTCCATATAAAAGAGAATGCAAATATCTGCTACCCAATCAGTCTGAATGAGCATTCCCACCTTTTGCATAAGACATTAAACTAAAGCCTTGGAGGTGGAACATAGCTGCTGTTGTTTCCAATGGATGTTGGGTGCAGTGATGAGGCCTTCTATCCCTTTTATTCAGTCTTTAACAATTTTTGGTTAAAATCAATGGAAAGAGTTGCTTTCAGCCTACAGGCCAGAAAGTGGCCACTTGGTCTAAATAATCCACGCTTAGATTAATCATCCATTCAAATACCATGTCATCCCTCTTCATCAAATCCGATCAACATATCACTCTAATTCAGTCTCCCCTTTGTGTTTATCTAGGTCCTGCTTAAATGCATCAGTGCTATTTGTTGTAGTGACCAGTTTCACTCTGAGTAAAGAACTTTCTCCTGATGTCTCTATTGTGTTTATTAATGGTTACCTTATATTTATTGCTGTTAGTTTTGGACTCCCGCATCCGTGGACACATTATCTTCATTCATGTTGACCCTATCAAACTTTTACATTTTCATTAAAACCTCTATCATATCACCACTTAGCTTTCCCTTTTGTAGAGAAAAGAGCTCGAACCTCAATGATGTACAATGCAATTAAGGTTCTAGGCAGTTTAATGTGGCTTTCTTGCTTTTCAATTTTATTTCTCAAGAAATGGGCCACACTGCTTGAATTGCGAAGAGACTTGGATGATTTCAGTTTAATACACAGGCAACAAGTTGAAACCCTATCTTTCTATTAAGATTATTTTTCCTACATATAGAATAACTTGATATTTAAGTATGTATATAACAAAGAATGTGTTGCATAACTGTCATTCTTAAACTGGAGGTTCAGCTGGCAACTCACTGATTAATAAGGGGATCCAAGAGTTAAGGGGAAAAGGCATGAGAATGGGACTGCGAAGTACATCAGTCAAGATAGAATAGCAGAGCAGACTGAATGGGCCAAATGGCCTAATTCTGTTTCTTTCTCTTATGGTCTTATGCAAATAGCACACTTATATTTAACACAACAGCTAGCTTCAATAACAATCATTCCGTGCTCTGATATGGGATAAGTTAGATGCAAAACAAAAGACAACTCATAACTGTCCAGCAATGTATCTCAATCTCAACTACAAAGGAATATTACTGCTATTAGCAACCATTTTCCACAACAACATCATGTGACTATGCTCCATAAACTAGTCCTGGCTGGATTCAATGTACCACACCATTTTTTGAGAAAAATTTGTAAAACCTAAATGTTTGAAACTTGCAGCTTACAAGAATAACATTTAAATGCTCAACAAGATGGAATGTTGTTCCAACCTGGGTCATAGCCGGGATGATAGTTGAAGCTATGTTTTTCCTTAAACCATTTGTGTTCTGACACCAAAACAACTTGCTTAGACATTTGCTGCAGCTGAAGGTGATTCAATCTGTTCATTGACTTGTTTGGTCAGTTTTGGAGTACTTCTTGGAGAAATGATCAGCACTTTGAGAAATTATGGATTTGGTTGTTTAGGTTATGCCCCATTAAAAAAATAAAGAAATTCTCTAAAATTGGAATACCAGTGACAGCATGTCTACTGTCCCTGAACAGATCCCTAAAAGGAATCAGTCAACATTTGCTTAGCCATGTTGTGGCTTCAGTATAATATGTGTTTTACATTGCTATAATATTCGTTATAGTGGTTGTATGGAGTATACATTTCTGAGCTCTAATTACAATGAAATAAACCAGCAAATGTTTAGTTTTACTAGGGAAACATTCTAGTAATCTGTCCATTTGTTAAACTCATTCATTAGCATGCTTTTTTTTTCATTAGAAATTCATGTAGCTCCATTTATAATGAAAACTACCTATGTATATTTGCAATTGGATTGCCCCAACAACATGTCTTGCCATTCACTGGTTCTCTGCCTCTAAGAAGTTACCCTTTCTAGTTACCTTTAAGATGTGAACTCCTTCCTACATCTGCACAGTAGAAATCCTTCTTTATGAACCCGACATGCATAAATAGATGCCAAAACACAACCAAATGGAAGAACTTTAAGACATTGGAGACATGTGATCTATTTTGAGATTTGGTTTAATCTCATATCATTTTGGATGGTGGGGCTTTTACAATGATTATAAATAATGAAATAGCTAAAGTTGTTAATTTACAAGGTATTTTCACATTTAATGCACCGGGTGCAATATAGCTGACTACGCTGTTTAACGTTTGCTAAATCTGCACAAAATGTTATTCATGCCTGTTTGACTTTTTTTCCATTGAGTTGTAAATTTATACAGCCAAGATGATCCTGAGATAAGGAGACGTAAATGAGACTGAAGTGATTAGTAACAAGCTTGAAGGTAGTTAGATTGACCAATTGGAGGTTTTGTAGGATTTATCATAGTTCAGAGGTTTGGTTCCACAGTAAAACTTGTCATGCTATAATGAATCATCAATGACAGCTTACAAGCCTAGAGGCCTATATATATATACATCTATCAATGTTAATGCTCAGGATGTAGCAAATGAGACTGATGAATGCAGGTGCAGATTGCCAGGTGAACAAGCAAAGTCATGGCTATAACAGAGAGCTAACTCAAAGAAGAGAAGGATTGAGTGTCCAGTATTCCTGGACACAAAGTGTAAAGGAAAAGTAGGAAAGGAAGAATAGGGGATGAATGGTGGCATTGATAAAAGGGGAGAATTGTTATATTGGGGAAAGAAGACATCACCAAAGGGGTCAAGGACAGAATTTATTTGGATATAGCTAAGGAAAAACTGCACAGCTACATTGTTTAGTGTTGTCTGTCAGCCACCCACCAGCGAGTGCGAAGGATGCAGAGGAACAAATTGGTAAGGAAATTAGGGCAGTGCAAAAATTATGGAAATATTATTATGGACAAATTCAATTATCTGAATATAAATTGAATAGCAATAATTTAAAGGCAATGTTGGGCAAGACTTCCTTGAACATTTTGAGAAAGTTTTCTATAGCAACATGTTTTCATTACAATGAGGTGACCCTAGACCAGGTTATTGGGAATGAGGTGGGCAAAATGGGTCAAATGTCAGTAATAGAACATTTAGGAAAGCGTGATCATTATATCATAAGATTTATACTGGCTAAGGAAAAGGTCAAAGGAAAAACAGTAATAATAATCAATTGGCAAAATTTATTTCAATGGGGTAACAAAGGATTGGTGTCAATTAAAATTAAATCAAATCTTGGCAATAAAATCCGTATCTGAACAATGGGATACTTTCAAAGAAGAGGTGTTATGGCACAGTGAAGGTCTATTCCATGAGAGAGAGGAATAGAATAAGCAAAGCCAAAGATCCCTGGATGAGCTAGAAATCAAGGTCATGAAGAGAGAGTGTTTATAACAGTTTTGATAGAAAATGCAAATAAAAACCAGGTTGAATACTAAAGGTTCCACAGGGAAGTAAAAAACCAAATAAAAGAAGCAAAGAGAAAGTATTATAAGAGACTGGCAGACACCTTAATAGAGAATCCAATGCCTTCTGTAATCATATCAATTTTTAAAAAATAGTTATAAAAGGAGGAATGGAGTTAATTAAGAGCAAAAAGGGGATCTGTGCATGGAGGCAAAGGGAATGGCTGAAGTATTAATTATGTTGTATCAGTCTTTACCAAGCAAGAAAATGCTATCAGGGTAGGGGTGAATGAAAAGTAAATTCAGGATCTACAAGAGTTTAAAAATGATAAAGATCTGTATTTAAAATGGATAAGATGACAGGACTGTATGAGATGCATCCGAGGGTACTGAGAGAAGTGAATAGAAATTGTCGAGAAATTGGCCACAACTTTTCAGACTTGATTAGACTTAGGGGGTGGTATTAGCAGGCTGGAAAATTCCAAACATGTCCATTAAAGATGTAAAGCCCAGCAACTACAGGCCAACTCAGTGGTGGAGAAACATCTAGAAACAATAATTTGGGACAAAGCAAATTATCACATTGACAAATCCAGGTTGATAAAAGAAAGTCAGCATGGACTTTTTAAAAGGGAAAACTGTATTTAACTGACTCGCTAGAGCTTTTTGAAGATGTGACATGAGAACATGGGGGTGGCTCAGTGGTTAGCACTGCTGCCTCACAGCACAGGGTCCCAGGTTCGATTCCAACCTCAAGAGACTGTCTGTGTGGATGCATTCTCATGCATTCTCCCTGTGTCTGGGTGGGTTTCCTCCGGGTGTTCCGGTTTCCTCCCACAGTCCAAAGATGTGCAGGTTAGGTGAATTGGTCATGCTAAATTTCCCATAGTGTTAGGTGCATTAGTCAGAGGGAAATGGGTCTGGGTGGGTTACTCTGTGGACTGGTTGGGCCGAAGGGCCTGTTTCCACACTGTAGGGAATCTAATCTAACATTGCAATGGCATTTGAAATAGTGTGACACCAGATTTGTGAAGAAAGTTTGTACAAGGTGCATCATGCTTTTTTTAAAAAGCAAATCCTCCATGATACAATGCGTGCAAAACCCTTGACCAATAGGACTCTAGTTCTGCCTCAGCTGAAGTACTGCATTTTGATGTGGGTTCTGCTCTTTAAGATGAATATGAAGGCATTGAAGTGAGTGCAGACTAGATATACAGAATGAGGATTACACAGATGAGGAAGTTTAATTGTGAAGATAGACTGAAGAATACAGCACTGGTTTTCTTGCAGAAAGTTGAGAGAAGATTTGATTGAGATATTCAAAATTACGAGAGGTCTGGGCAAAGTAGATAAAGTGAAACTGTCTCCAATTGTGAAAGGATTGGGAACAAGAGGGGCCAGATTTAAAGTAATTGGCAAAAGAAGAAAAAGTAACAAGGAAAAATATTTTCACCCAATCAGTGGTCAAGGTCTGAAGTGCACTATTATCTGAAAAGAAGGAGTGTGCAAAGTAAGAATAGGAGCCTGCAAATGAGTTGCTCATTTCATAGAATCCCTACAGTGTGGAAACAGGCCATTTGACCCAACAAGTCTACACTGACCCTCTGAAGAGTATCCCAAACCAGACCCATTCCCCTACCCTTTTATTCAACATGCCCCCTGACTAATGCACCTAACCTCCTCATCTCTGAACATTATAGACAATTTAGTGTAGCCAATTCACCTAACCAGCACATCTTTCAACTGTGGGAGGAAACAAGAGCACCCATGCACACATGGGGAGAATGTGAAAACTCCACACTGATAGTCAGCTGAGGCTGGAATCGAACCTGGATCCCTGGTGCTGCGGGGCAGCTTTGCTAACCCACTGAGCCACTGTGCTAGAACAGATTTGGAGGGCGAGTGCAGATATGTTGGACTGAATCGTCCCCTTCGGTGCTGTAACACTTAGTGTCATAGAGACATAGAGATGTACAGCATGGAACAACTTCGGTCCAACTCATCATGCTGACCAGATATCCTAAATTAATCTAGTCCCATTTGTCAGCCCATATCCCTCTGAACCCTAGCTATTCATCTACCCATCCAGATGCCTTTTAAACGTTGTAATTGTACTAGCCTCCACCACTTCCTTTGGCAGCTCATTCCATACCCTCTGTGTGAAAAAGTTGCCCCTTAGGTCACTTTTAAATCTTTCCCCTCTCACCCTCAACCTATGCCGTCTAGTTCTGGACTTCTCCAGCCCAGGGAAAAGATCTTGTCTATTTACCCTATCCATGCCCCTCATGATTTTATAAACTTCTATAAGGTTCTGAGATTCTGTGAAACATCTTAACTTACTGCTAACATTTGAAAGCAGAGCCAGGATTGTAAGGATCAACAAAGGTTACCTTTCTGCTCAGATGATAAGAGGGTATGTAATACCATTTATTTCACTTTATATCTGCTCTTTAGTAACATCGTAACATTTAGTAACATTTAACTAACTTGCTTCATCTTGTTGAAGATCTGAAATGAGAACTTTGCAATGGCATTTGATAGAGTGTGACACTAGACTTAGGAGGAAAGTGAGTGGGTGAAACACAATAAAAAGAATAAGTTGTGAACCACATCTGGTATCAAAATGCAAATTATCTTAACAGTACATAAACTGTCAATGAAAAACTGCTCAAGATGTAATGGCTGAAAATGTGTTGCTGGTTAAAGCACAGCAGGTTAGGCAGCATCCAAGGAATAGGAAATACGACGTTTCGGGCACAAGCCCTTCATCAGGAATGAGGAGAGGGTGCCAGGCAGGCTAAGATAAAAGGTAGGGAGGAGGGACTTGGAGGAGGGGCGATGGAGATGTGATAGGTGGAAGGAGGTCAAGGTGAGGGTGATAGGCCGGAGTGGGGTGGGGGCGGAGAGGTCAGGAAGAAGATTGCAGGTTAGGAGGGCGGTGCTGAGTTGAGGGAACTGACTGAGACAAGGTGGGGAGAGGGGAAATGAGGAAACTGGAGAAATCTGAGTTCATTCCTTGTGGTTGGAGGGTTCCCAGGCGGAAGATGAGGTGCTCCTCCTCCAGCCGTCATGTTGTTATGTTCTGCCGGTGGAGGAGTCCAAGGACCTGCATGTCCTCGGTGGAGTGGGAGGGAGAGTTAAAGTGTTGAGCCACGGGGTGGTTGGGTTGGTTGGTCCCAGATCTCCAGCATCTGCAGACCTCATTTTTTACCCCAAGATGTAATGGCAACAACCAAAGATAAGTAATGAGGATGTTAGTATATACAGAATCAAAGTATGATTAACAGGAGGAAAGTCAGAAGTTGCAGAATCTGTTTTTAAACTAATATCTGCTCAACGTATACATGGGAAGCCTTGAGCACTACTTAAAACATAACTGGCATCCTCTCTTGAGCAGGATTACCATGCAGACAATATTCAGACCATGTCACTTGTACTTTTCTTTTTCCGACACAAATAGGTAGTGATGTAATTCCTGAAATATGCTTTCCAGGTTACATCTACTGTACCTGTGGTGTAGCAGCTTCATCACTAGGATGGAGTTCCCACTTCTACTGATTTTTAAACCATTAATTTAGACACGGTAAACCATTCGTCACCGCCAGCTTTCGGCTTGCACAGCCAAGCTGCAAATCTGCTTCAATCTTGAATAACCAATAACTATTCCTGTCAAGTCAGAAGTTACACGACATCAGATTATATTCCAACAGGTTTATTTGAAATCCCAAGTTTTCATAGCACTGCTCCTTTGTCAGGTGAAGTGTCACGTGATGAAGGAGCAGCGCTCTGAACGCTTGTGATTTCAAATAAACCTGTTGAACTATAAGCTGGTGCTGTGTGACTTCTGATTTTGCCCACCCCAATCCAACACTGGCACCTTCACATCATCCCTGACAAGTTATGATCATCAGGGTGCACCATTGTTGAAATTCCAATGTTGTCCTATTCATTGTTAATAGCATAGAAACCAAAAAAGGGAGGCAAATAAACTGCTGTTTATTGTGGAGGAATTGGAATATATAAGTTGGGAAGTTTTGCTACAATTATGTTGGGCCACATCAGCAGCATTGCATACAATTTTGGCCTCGTTACTTGAGAAAGAATATAAATGCATTCAAAACAGTCCAGAGAAGGTTCACTTGACAGATTCCTGTGATGACGGGACTGTCTTCTGAGGAAAGATTAGGTCTAGACCTATTGGAGTTCAAGAGAATAAGAAGTGATTTTTTTTTGCAACATATAAGATCCTGAGGAGAATTAACAGGGAAATTAGGTAACATGAGGTAACACTCTCAGAAATAAGGGATCTCCTATTTGAGACAGAGATGAGGAGACTTTTCAATGCGTCATTGATCTGTGGGATTCTCTTCCCCAGAGGATACAGGGTCACTGAATATTTTTTAGGGCTGAGTTAGGTTCTGATTTAAGAGAGTATGAGGGGGGAGATAGGAAAGTGAAATTGAAACCACAGTCACACCAGCCATGATGACATAGAGTGGCAGAACAGGCAAAAGGAGTTCATGGTCTGCTGTTGCTCTTATTTTGTATGTAGATGTATGCTCATTTTTTTTGTAAATATTTTTATTGAGGAAAAGATGTTAAATTTTTTACAAAATTACAAAATCACTACAAAACAGCATAACAATCTTATAATATAACAACAATAACAGTAAACAAACTACTACTCCACTCCACAAATTACTGAGGAGAGAGAAAAAAAAACCACGAAAATTACAATAAATAACTAAAGGAAAACTAAATTAAACCAAGTTGAACCAAGGTAAATTAAACTACATTCAGTCAACTAACCACACTCAGCGCACTCCCCACCACCAGGAGCATCAGTGGGCATATCCATATTTGTTCAGAATTCTTCTTCCCAGGGGCTCCAGCACCACCAGACACAGCCCTCATGTCTACACAAAGGCCCTAATCAATATAGCCACCAAGGCCATGTCCATGTTATAGAGAAAGGGCTGCCATATTCTATAAAACAATTACATTTTCTTGTGCACCATACTTGTAAGGAAGTCCGGGGAAATTTGCTCCATAACTAATCTATGCCACCCCGAGAGTCCCAGGGGATTCTCCGACACTCAGTTCATTAGAATATTCTTCTTCACACAGAATGAAAAAATATTAAACACTTCCTTCTCATCCGCGCCCAAAGAAGGGAGATTTGGCAAACACAAGAGGAGGGACACCAGATCCACCTTGACCTCAGTTCCCAAGACCCCTTCCAAAACACTCACTATATCACCCCAATACCTATGAAGCTTGTGGCATGACCACAAGCAATGGGTAAGAGTGCCAATATCTGTTTCACATTTGGGGCACATTGGGGATGCTCCTGTCTTAAATTTCACAAGCTGCTCTGGTGCCAAATGAGCCCTGTGGAGTACCTTCAATTGCATAGCCTGTGTCCTATTGCAAATTGAAATCTTCCTTACGTTCTCCCAATTTACTCCCATGCCTCTAACAAGATCTCAACCCCCAATTTTTGAGTCCAGATTCCGCACATCCACTCAATGCCCTTTGAGATATAACCTCCTAACAAATGACAGAGGGTGCTAACCAAGAGAATGCTCATGGACCAAAGCACTCTCCTCCATATCCAACTTATAGGGACTAATCATTAATGTAGTCTTTTTCTGTATAAAGTTCCTAAGCTGAAAGTAATGAAGGAGGTCCCTCCTAGATAGCTCATATTTCTGGCTCAGCTGCTCGAAAGACATCATGACCTCCCCGTCAAATAGATCGCCCAAACAGGAGACTCCTCTAGACTCCCAGAAGCTAAAGCCAGAGTCTGTTGATCCCGGCCAAAATCCTGGCATTCCTACTGTGGGAGTAAAAGGGAAGGTTTTTTGTAAATTGCCATCATCATCATTCTCAATGCTTTAACTGTGTTAAGGACAATTGGACTTTTGCCATGGTCCATAACAGTCCTCATTTTGTCCATAAACAACAAATTAATGAGGGAGCATTTTGCCTGGGAGGCCTCGATGTCCAGTCAGATTGACCACGGGTCCTGGTAAGCCCAATCAGCCACATTGGATAGTAGGGAACTCAATTGGTATTTCTTAAGATCTGTGAAATCCACACCTCCCATCCCCTGCAGATGCTGTAATTTGGCAAGCTTAATAAGAAGCCGCCTATGATGCCAGATGAAAGATCCAAGCCAACTGTTAAGCCTCCATAGTGCTTGGCTAGGCAGAACCAAAGCGAGCATTCGCATGGGATTTATTAAACGAGGAAGAACATTCATTTTGACCAGTGCTATTATCCAACTAGGATACTGGATGATCCTCCAAGCACTGAAGGTCATGTCTTCTCTAGAAACTGCACAAAGTTAGCTTCATATAATTGATCAAAGGCTGGGATAATAAAAATGCCTAAATACAAGAAACCTCCCTGTGACCACCTGAAAGGGAAACAAGTTCCACACCCAAGAATGGATATTTTAATAAGGACCTCCATAGGTATGGCCTCCAAAATCATGAAATTGATTTTATACCCCGAGAATGAACCAAATAGATTAATCACTTGTATTAAACAGGGCACAGATATCATTGGTTCAGTTAAAAAGAGAAGAATTTCATCTGCATAAAGGGTGATCTTATGCCTGCCTGATCCTACCTCTGGGGCAATTATATTGGGGTCCCTCCAGATGGCCTCTGCCAACAGCTCAATCACGATGTAAATAATAGTGGTGAGAGAGGACACCGTTGTCAGCTGCCTCTACCGATACTAAAATTGTCAGATCTTATACCGTTAGTGAGAACTGCTGCTTTCGGGTCACTATATCACACTGCCACCCACCTGACAAAAACACCCCCAAGACCAAACTGCTCCAGTACGTTAAAGAGGTACGGCCACTCCATTCGGTCAAACACTTTCTCTGCATCCAGGGAGACAAAGAAGCCCAGAATTGACCCTTGATGGCGTACCTGAACCATGTTTAATATTATCAGTAGACCTACGACCCTGAATAAAACCTGTCTGGTCCACCTTTACGATGATGGGCAAAACCCTCTTCAACCTCAACGCCAGCATTTTCAACAGAATTTTAAAATCCACATTCAATAACAATATGGGCCAATACGAAATACAATCTTCTGAGCTTTCCCTCTCTTGAGAATAGGAGAAATACTTGCTTCTCTCAGAGCGGATGGGAGGCAGTCCTGACTGTATGAGTAGTTGTACATATCCAACAATGGCCTGGCCAACGTGTCCATAAACGCCGAGTAAAACTCGTTCTGAAATACATCTGTGCCAGGCACTTTACAATTCTGGAGCTGCCTCACTTCCTCCTATATTTTTTTTAGATTAGATTTACAGTGTGGAAACAGGCCCTTACGGCCCAACAAGTCCACACCGACCCGCCGAAGCGCAACCCACCCATACCCCTACACATACCCCTTACCTAACACTACGGGCAATTTAGCATGGCCGATTCACCTGACCGGCACATCTTTGGACGGTGGGAGGAAACCGGAGCACCCGGAGGAAATCCAATCTCTTGGATTGTCAAAGGGACATTCAAAAGAGACACCTGTTCTGAAGTTACACCTAAAGGGTGCACCGTCTTTAAAAAAAGGAATCCATCTTCACCAATCTGTCCTCACAGCCCTCCAACTGGTACAATTCAGAGTAGAACTTGCTGACTGCTGTGTTAATCTTTTTGCTATTGCAAGTGACAGTAGCAGCACTCTCTCTAATGGATGTGACAGATTGGGGGGCACTCTTCTTTCTGGCCAGGTACACTAAATATCTACCCGGTTTATCACAATACTCGAATAACGTCTGCTTTGCAAAGCAGATTTCCCTCTTTGCCATCTGGGTGAGCGCAGCGTTCAGTGTAGCCCTGAAGGCTGTAATCCACTGCAACGAAATAATCAAATCCCTTACTTAGGCCTTGGCAGTCTCCCAGAGCATCGACGGATTACTGCCGTTCCCGAATTAATGTCCCAAAAAGTTTTAATTCCCGCGAGAAATACTCAATGAACTTGCTATCCTTCAGGAAGAAAGGATCTACGTGCAAATGCAGCAAGCCTGTCCCATTACTGCCGTCCTTGACCTCCATGTACACTGCCTGTTGATCAGAAACAGCTATGTTCCCGATTCTGCAAGATAGCACCGAGTTCAGAAAGGTCGAAGGGGCAAAAACATGTCAATCCTGGTATAGCACTTATGTGGGTTAGAAATAAAGGTGAAATCCCTACGCTCAGGATGAAGACATCGCCATACATCTACCAACTCCAACTCCTTGTTCAGGTCCATCAACTGCCTAGATTGCAGGGACATACCTGCAAGGCCCTAGGCATTCTGTCCACTTTGGGGTCAGTAAGTCGGTTAAAGTCTCCCCCTAAACTTATATGACATGCCCCAAGGGCCATCAACCTGGAAAGCACATCCGATAAAAATTTGAGGGTATGTGTTGGGGGGCAATATACATTCAAAATCCCATACTCCTCTCCATATATTAAAGCTTTAAGAATCATAAACAACCCATATTCATTCTTAATTTGGTCTAACAGTTAAAATGGGAGATTCTTCTGGATGTGTACAGCAGCTCCTCAACTTTTCAAATTAAAGGATGAGAAAAACTCTAGTCCGAACCCTCCCTACTATAACTTCAAGAGCTCCTTATCAGTTAGATGTGTTTCTTGCAGCAAGGCTATCTTTTCAAAGGCTTGAAAATATCATTTTACTCTTAATTGGTGAACGACTCCCCTTAACATCCCAGGTGCACCATTTAAACAAACGGTTAGCCATAACAATCCAAAACAGTCTGTGACCCCTTCACCCCCCTCCCCCCATGGAGGAAGAACCCCACTCATAGCATGCTGAGTGAAAACAGTAAACAGTTTGTATAAATTTGAAAGTACAACTGCCAAAACTTCCAAATCAAAACTTCTAACAACTACTTCTGCAACAAATCAACATATAACACAAATGAAAGGAGACTTCTCCCCTTGCCTATAGGAGGCGCTCATGCAACCCAGTAATCCCTTCATGGCTCCTTCTAACTGAAGCCACACTCCAGCCCCAAACAACACAAAGTAAGAAGAAAGTTACACACGTCTTATAACAAGAAAGTTAAAAGTACTCAACCCATCCCATCCATACTTTAACCCTATGCACTCCTGGTAAAAAATATATACCCACCCTCGCCTCCCCCAACCATGCCCACATTCCATAATAACAGAGAGAAATGAAAATGAAATTGAGGGGAAAAAAAACAAAGGATAATGGGAGGGGAGAGAAATGGGAGAAGAGAGAGAAAAAGAAAATACAATTAGGACCCCACATATAAAAAAAAACCCGACAGCCAGGTAAACCAGGCAAACCACAGAGAAAAACAAAGTAAACATTATTGCCCCTATTATTTGAGCCAGCCAATCTATTTTAAGGTATCCAGGAAGTCCTTTGCCTTTTCCGATGAGTCAAAATTAAAACCATGACTGAAACGTAATATTGCCGGATATCTTACAGAGTACTGGATATTCAAGTCCGTCAGCCACCTATTTACGTTATCAAAGGCTCGCAGATCACAGCCATAGAAAAATCTTGGAAATGCATAATTCGTGATCCTTTATATATGAGAGATGGTTGATCCTTCCCCTGTGCTATAGAGGCTTCCAGCAACATTTGCTTATCCCTGTAGTGCTGGAATTGCACTAGGACCGGATGGGGACGCTGGTCCAATCTGGGCCTGCGCGCTGTGACCCTGTGGGCCCGCTCGACCCGCAACCGGTTTGCCTTGACTTCTAGCTTCAAAAACTGCAGGAGCCATTGCTCCAAGAAGCTGAAAGTATCATTTTACTCTTAATTGGTGAACGACTCCCCTTAACATCCCAGGTGCACCATTTAAACAAACGGTTAGCCATAACCATCCAAAACCCCCTTAACCCCCCTCCCCATGGAGGAAGAACCCCACTAATAGCATGCTGGCCTTCCTCTTCCTGTTCCGGCAGCCCGACCAGGCGGATGTTCTACCGCAGGCCTCGATTATCGAGGTCATTGACCTGTCATTCCAGGGCTTGGACCCGACCCGCCGAGAATTCCGCCGCGATTTCGGAGGTCATGGTCCGCTGCTCCACCTCCATGATACACTGCCCAAGACGCTAGATCTCCTGGTCATGCTTCTGCAGCATGGCCAAGATCAGTTTCAGCCTTGCCCGGGTCTTCTCCATCGCTGAATCGATCTTCTCTCACAGTTTCACGAACTCGGAGACCAGGCTCTGCTCCTGCCCTGGGATGTTCGCAGACAGTCTTCAACTCATACACAGCAATTCTGGGGGTCAAACACCAATTTCTACCACAATGGGTAATAAAAGGAGGGTGAGTACAACACTTTGTCTGAGTTCTGGTGCAGAGCTCAGCAGGGCAGACCTACTGGATCACTGCCATCTTGAATCCCCCATGTATGCTCATCTTAAAGGGTCACTGGGCTGCTGAATCCAATGGAAGCTAAACCTCTATCTGTTAGTTGTTCACTGTTTTAATGGTACATGGTATACACTTAAAGCCAATTTAAGATAAGACAAAAATAAAAACATATTTATCATATTTCTATTTACGAGGCACACTGTTGTTTTGTGAGGAATGAGAAAGTGGAGAGCAATCCATTGTTTCTTGCTCTGACTTCCAAAGTACATAGCTTTGAAGAGTGCAAGTTGTAGACTTCATTTCTTTTACAAAAGCACATTCTGTGCAGGTGTGCTATTTAAGATATATTTGGCTCAATGATGCCTGCAGAATTCATGCCTATTGATCATACAATGCTTAGAGGAACAATGGAGCCGCATACCAAAGTGATAACTATTTTGAATTGCTGTCAAAAGAAATTCAAAGAGACATTTCTTTCCAAATTAATTGTGCTATGTCATATTCTCACGCTCAAGTTTTACAACTTAGTTTTATGTATTATTTAATAGCACTGCATATAAACAAAATCTGTAAATGGCAATAAAATCTTCAGTAACAATTTAATATTAAATCACACAATGCTTTACAATGAAATGCGACCACAATTTTGTAGCACATTGTTCTGATTCATAAAGAATTCAGTTAACATAAAGATTTAGTATTTGCTTGTGTGTACTTTGCTTTCACAATATATATGTTTCAAATATATATATGTTTCAACATATATTTCAAATCTATTTATATCCTGAGTCTAAATTTCTCAATTCTCCTTATTTGCAACACTGTGTCTTTATAATAATTGAATTCTGATCAGTGTACCTCTGATCTTTGCAAGTTTCCTATTGGTTTTGCTGGTGGTCTGTCTAATTGGGAGGATCATTGAAGTTCCTCTCTGTTCTTGCTGTTTCAATTAAAAGAGTGAATGTCACTATGCATTATAGGGACAATCAATTTAATTTCCTGTTATGTTATGTTTTCCAAATCAATCCCTTCTCATACTTAAGCATCACCACTTGAAATATAGAATGTGAGGAGGCCTTGTAATGTCTGAGTCTATTCTGCCACTCAAAGCGATTGCAGCTGCCCTGTTATGAAACTTTCAGCTCAGCATCAGTGCGTCAGTTTCCAAATGTGCAATTCACCTAGTGCCATTCTCCACCTTTTACTCTGTAACCCTGCATATACTTCCTTTTTAGATAACAGTCTAATTTTGAATGCTCCAATTGAACTTTCCTCTAGCACAATACATATCTGCCTTTGATCTATTATCAAAATCCATCTATCTAAGATTTTATATTTACCACTGATCAAGCCTGAATTGCTATTTGCAGAAGAAAGATCCAAATATTTATTATTCTATATGGGTAGAACCATTGTTTGATTTCACCCCTTTCATGCATATTCTATTGTAAACAGATTTAGAACCTCTTCCTTGCTTTCCTCATATACTTTCTTAATTCATTTATTTTTCCTTAATAGAAAATGATCTTCCTCACAGTTCTTAATCTGGTTTCATATATCTTCCAAATTCCTATCTTCTAAGTTGCTTCTTTAAACTAATTTTAGCATTGCTATTAGATCATGTTGCCTCAAAAGTGTGAGGCCATTTTGCAATGATCGGACAATGAGGGAATACTGGAGATAAGAGAGTGGTTTGCCAATGTATAGTAAATTAGATTGAAATTGCAATACAAAAGCAGCCAATTACTTCCATTGGTTTTGTGCTCCATGTGCTGTTTCCCTCAATCTACCATGTCTTACTTTATAGCATAGTATTCAATTTCTTTTTCACTCAAGTATTGGTCTGGCTTTCCTTCAAATGCCAGGATGTTAGGTTTGTTAGAATAAAGAGATTAAAAGCTTGATCATTACACAAATGAACCATGGGTTTTAATTTTGAGGCAGACCAATAGACAAAAGCAACTTTTTCCGAACTATCATCAGTTCCAGGGAAGGGTCACTGAACCCAAAACATTAACTCTGATTTCCCTTCGTAGATGCTGCCAGACCTGCTGAGCCTTTCTAGAAATTTCTGTTTTTTTATTGTAGACAGATGGAGTTTCAAACTCCTCTTTGGATATCCCCAACACCGCAGCCTCAGCTGTTAATTTTGGGTTGAGATTCAACAAGATGTTTGTGCCTAAATTGGTTTACAGTCTAAAGGAAGTGATCAATGCAAACAAAATGCCCCAGCAATTGTATACCACAAGCAGGGCAAATTTGGCTGATAATCTGTTGGCCTGGGCTCATTGCAAGAGAATACTTAGAAGACTCTGGAGCTGACATGCCCGCAGAAATAAAATCCCCTTTTGCTTCACCTATGAAAAAACCTGAAAGTCCACCCAGTTACTGTATGCTGGGGAATTCCAATACCTTTATGAGAAGTAGCGATCTTATAAAAACATCCAGGATATTTTTCAGTGAAGATTTCCCTTATGATAATGGCCTAAATTAATATATTCCACATGACTTCCTTTTGTAGCCAAAGTGATCTGATCCAAGAAGCCACACAGATGCCCTGCTTGTCAAGATATTTAAAGAACTACAATCCATTTGACTTCAAAGAACTCACAAAGCAGAAAATGTTGGAAACATGCAGAACAGGAGTTGACATTTAGAAAGTGTCAGATCAATCTCTATCCCTAACATTAATCTATCACTTCTCTTTGCTGAGAGAACTGTAGAACTAGTGTCTTCTGCTTATATTTCATTGTGCAGTAAGGATTGTGTTACTTTTTGGGAGAATGGAAACATCTTTTGGCCTTCCTTATCCTAGGTACTCTGGCACCTGAATTTTACATGGGATGCACACATAGATTCTTACCTTAAGTCCCCTGGCATTAAACATGTACCAGTATAACGACGGGAAATTCCTCTCAGTTATTTCTTTTACCCTCTGACTCAATTGAATCTTTGAAAAGCAACAAAGCATCAAGTAAATGTTTAGGATCTCACTGCATAGAAGGAGACCTTTCAGTTCTTAGTGGTTGTGCAAGTAGAATCCAATTAGATTTTTTTCAAAAAGTTTATTCATTGGCCGGGTCAGCCCATTCCTATGCAAGATAGTGATGAGCTACCCCCCTTTTTGAACCGCTGCAGTCCTTTTGTTGATGGTACACGCACAACTAGGGAGATGCGTACCCCTTCACTCCTTCCTCATATTCCTGTGCTTTTTTTTTCTTTTTGGGGTACGTATATCGACTAGGTACATGAGACAGACGTTTGAGAGATACCCCACCCCCTACAATTTCTGTCCAAAACGACTTGTTAAATCTCCACATTTGCATAGTTATTGTTGGAGACAAATTAATATTCTTGGTTGTTAAGTTGTGAATAAATTGTAGGAATCTCTGAGACAAAAGCGTAAGCGGGACTCTGGTGGTAATGTCTGTATCTCTGAGCTATGAGTGCGTCGAAAGCTTGAGATTTCAAATAAACCTGATGTCTGTGACTTCTGACCTTGTACACCCCAGTCCAACACGGGCGCCTCCACATCATGTTGATTGACAAAAATCCTGATGTGTCATTGTGACTGAGAATGATTTTTCAAATTTAATACATCTTACATGTGTGGAATGTTTTCGAAACGAATTAATTCTGTCTCAAGTTAGAATTTAAAATTAGGTTTATTGACACGTGTACTCAAATACAGATATACAGCGTTTCTGTCACAACTAACACGTTCGGTCACTTTGGCCGATTTGAAAAGACTTTCATGATGGAATATTCTAAACAAACCATTGGGAAGTGATCTCGTCTGGAAGTTGGGGTGACATTACGCAAAAGCACAGCTTTGTTTGCCAGGGCAGGAAGGACAATTACCAGCAAAGGAGGCTTCAGGGAGTGAACTCATTCTGTGTGTGTGTGTGTGAGAGAGAGAGAGAGGTTTGCCGACTGAGTCAGCTTCCTCCTGCTTTCAAAACCAGAAAGCCCCAATGGTTTGACCGCAGGTGCAGGTGTGGCTGAGATATTCGGAAGATGAGACTGAGTCCTGGAGAGATCAAGGTGTGGCGCTGCGCTCAGGCAGAGGGAGGGAACACTGGGGCGGAGCATTCAACCTGTCAGAATTTATGTTTTGTTCCCTGGTCCAACTCAAATTCCCGCTGTGGTGAGGGGGCACTCCCGGGGCAGGCTGTAGCGTTTCTATCAGGGGCTGAAGGGTTTTTTTAAAATTCCTTTTGGAAATGGCCCTCTCGCAGTTACAGTGCCTGGATGAGGGGAATGTCAACGTTCGGACCAATGAATCCAAACCGGACTTTTATTACAGCGAGCCCCAGAGACTGGCGCTGGAGACTCTGCTGGCTCACGGCACGCAAGCTTTTAACGAACTGGTGACCGGGGAAAACTTGCGGGAATTTCTGTCCGAGCTGGATATCGAGCAGATCCTGAACTCCGTTCGGGATTTCCTACCGGAGGAGCCGGACGAGGAGGAGGCCGGGGGCAAGGGAGAGGGCTCGAAGCCGGGCTCCCAGGCCAAGTCCCTGTCCCTGCACTACTGGCCGGAGACCTCGGACATCGCCCGGCCCCGGCTGGAGCTGGGCTGGCCGGACTCCAGCGCCTATCGCGGAGTCACCCGGGCCAATGTGTACACACAGCCCCCTCTGGACGGCTCCATGCACATCAAGGAGATGATCCGGAGAATGATCAACCAGGCGCAAAAGGTGAGGGGTATTCCCGTGGGAATTTCACACGGTGGCTTTTGGGGTTAGCTTCGGAGATTTTTTTTTGAGTGGGGGGGTTAAAGGAGACATGAAGGAGGATCCGGTAACTAACTGGAAAGGAGTGGACACCCTGCTCCTGTTCAGTTGGAGAACCCTCTGTGTAACTTGGTGGAACATCCTAAAGAGATGATGATCCCAAAGATGTCGGTGTCCCGCCCACCGGCATGGGGCTCCCCAAAACGTTAGGCTACTTCCCAAGAGGGTTTTAAGCGGGAATGGAGGGGGGAGGGAAGGGGGGGAAGGTGGAGAGACCATTCCAAAACAGCACTCCTGCCTGCAACGTCAGGGAAACAGAAGTTAATCCCTTTATCCAAAAAAGTGGAAGCAATATTCCCAGTCTATCATTGCAGCCCATGTGCTACTTTAGGACTGTGTGCGCCATTCTATTTATTAGACATGAAGCAAGTTGGAAAGGGGCTATTACACATGCTTTTTGCTGGTGCAAGTGACTGGCTGATTTATATTCTTGAAAATGTCACTGGTGTCAGGAAAGACATGATTTTAAAGCCCTCACTGTTGCTGTGTTCAGCTAAGGGTGGGTTCAAACCGTTTTTGGATTTCCGCTTGAAGTTGCAATCATGACATCATTGTGGATGGAGTACACTTCCGCTGTGTTGGTGGGAGAAGTGTCCCATTGACTCCAGCAAGTTACCGATGAGGTAATGGAATAGGCGAGTGAGTAGGCGCGGGTTAGCATGCTGGAGACTGGGATAATTGTTGGCCCCCGGGGTCTCTGCTCCCATCTCCACTATCGGTACCGTCACAGCAGATGAGTAATTTCCTATTGCTGGCGGTTTTACTTCAGATGAGCCTCCTCCTATTCTATTTACCTGATCTCCACCCTACAGCAGATGGTGATGTTCCCTTCTCCCACAATTAGTCATCTCGTTGCCTTGAAAGAATTATTTCCCTCTATAGCTTCCTGTGGTAGAGAGTCACTCATTCTAATCACTGACTAATAGCATGTCCGCTTATTTTCCTATTGCATCTATTAGTAAACCATTTTTTGTACTAAGCGGCCCTACCTTTATATTTTTCACACGTGGAATTATTCCTTCCGTCCCTATCCAGCACAACATTTTAATTTTAAAGAGCTCAACGGGTCACGGAGTCATAGTGATGTTCAGCACAGAAACAGACCCTTCAGACCAACACGCCCATGCCTACCAGATATCCTAAAATAATCTAGTCCTGTTTGCCAGCATTTGGCACATATCCCTCTCAACCCTTCCTATTCATAAACCCATTCAGATGCCTTTTAAATGTTGTAATTGTACCAGCCTCCACCACTTCCTCTGGCAGCTCATTCCATACATGCACCACCGTTTGCGTAAAAATGTTGCCCCTTAGTTCCCTTTTAAATCTTTCCACTCTCCCCATAAACCTAGACCCTCTACTTTGGGACTCCCACATCCTAGAGAAAAGACATTGCCTATTTACCCTATCCATGACCCTCAAGACTCTATAAATCTCTACAAGGTCACCCCTTAGCCTCCAACGCTGCAGGGAAAATAGCCCCAGGCTATTTAGCCTCTCCATGTAACTCAGACAGTCCACCCCGACAACATCTTCGTAAATCTTTTCTGAACCCTTTCAAGTTTCACAACATCCTTCCTATAGCAGGGAGACCAGAACAGCATGTAATTCTCCAAAAGTGACCGAACTCATCCCCTTTACAGCCACAACATGACTTCACAACTCCTATACTCAATGTAATGATCAATAAAGGCAAGCATACCAAATGCCTTCTTCACTATCCTATCTACCTGCGATTCCACTTTCGAGGAGTTACGAACCTACATCTCAGGGTCTCTTTGTTCAGCAATACTTTCCAGGATCTTACCATTAAATGTATAAATCCTGCCTGGATTTATCTTTCCAATATACAGCACATCAGATTTATCTAAATTAAGCTCCATCTGCCACTCCTCTGCCCATTGGCCCATCTGATCAAGATCTCGTCATACTCTGAGGTAATCATCTTCACTGTCCACTGCATCCTCAATTTTGATGTCATCTGCAAACTTACCAACAACACCTCCTATGTTCACATCCAAATCATACAAATAACAAAAAGCAGTGGACCCAGTACTGATCCCTTATGGCCCACCAATAGTCACAGGTGTCCAGTTTGAAAAGCAGCCCTCCACTGCCATCCCGTCATCTACCTTTGAGCCAGTTCTGTATCCAAATCGCTAGTTCTCCATGTATTCCAAGTGATCTAACCTTGCTATCCAGTGAACCATGAGGAATTTAGTCGATTGCCTTACTGAAATCCATACAGATGACATCCATCACTCTGCCCTCATCAATCCTGTTTGAATTATTTAGAAGAAAGAGGATTTTTAACAATCAAGTTTGTGATACATGATTTCCCATGCACAAAACCATAAGGACTATCCTTAATCAGTCCTTGCATTTCCAAATAAATGTAAATCCTGTCTCTCAGTATTCTCTTCAACAACTTGTCCACCATCGATGTCAGACTCACCGGTCTATAGTTCCCTGGCTTTTCCTTACCACCTTTCTTAAATAGTGGCACAATGTCAGCCAATGTTAAGTCTTCTGGCACCTCACCTGTGACTACCGATGATACAAATATCTCTGCGAGGGACCCAGTAATCATTTCCCTGACTTCCTACCGAGTTGTAGGGTACACCTCATCAGGTCCCGGGATTTATCCACCTTTATACTTTTTAAGACATCCAGCAGCTCCTCAAGTTTCAAGAAAAATGTCTCAATTTATAAAGTTACATACACAACCTTGCATCAAAGCAAAGTAATGCAGGTGCTGGAGATCTGAAATACAAAATAGACCATGCTGGAGAAACTCTACAGGTCTCAACCATCGGAGGGTCTGCCTCTCAAAAAACAAGTCAAACTGCCTTGCAGATTATCAGAAAAGGCCTGTGGCAACTACTTTGAAGAAGTGCAAGGAAGTTCTCCCCATTGTCCCAGGCAACAGTTAACCCTCAAACAACATCATTAAAAACGATGAACAAAAGTAACCCCAAATAACTGTGGATGCTGGAAATCAGAAACAAAAACAGAAGTTGCTGGCAAAATCTGGTTACTGATGGTGGAAGCTTGTGTGTCATTTTGCTGTTGTCTTTCCCACATTTCTAATGTGAAAGTTGTTTTTAAAAAAATCTAACTTAATTTAGGGCGGCACGGTGGCAAGTGGTTAGCACTGCTGCCTCACAGCGCCGGAGACCTGGGTTCAATTCCTGACTCAGGCGACTGACTGTGTGGAGTTTGCACATTCTCCCCGTGTCTGCGTGGGTTTCCTCCAGGTGCTCCGGTTTCCTCCCACAGTCACAAAGATGTGCAGGTCTGGTGGATTGGCCATGTTAAATTACCCGTAGTGTTGGGTAAATGTAGGGGAATGGGTGGGTTTCGCTTTGGCGGGTTGGTGTGGACTTGTTGGGCCGAAGGGCCTGTTTCCACACTGTAAGTAATCTAATCTTAATTGGCTGTAAAGCACTTTTGGACATGCAGATGTTATGAAAGGCTCTATAAACATAGAATTTCCATCTTTACCCAGGTAGTTTTTAAATTTTCTCCCCTAAAGGATATTAGTGAACCAGATTTTTCTTTCCCATCAACAATTGTTTTAGACTTTTAATTCAAGGTTTTACAACTGCCCTGCTGGCATTTAAACCTTGGTCCCCTGAACATCACCAGAGTCTCTGCATTAACATGTGTTGCTGGAAAGGCACAGCAGGTCAGGCAGCATCCAAAAAGCAAGAGAATCGACATTTCGGGCATGAGCCCTTCTTCAGGAATCTGCTGTGCTTTTCCAGCAACACATTTTCAGCTCTGATCTCCAGCATCTGCAGTCCTCACTTTCTCTGCATTAACAGTCAAGTAATATCACAAGGCCATCGCTTGGAAATTGCAATGCCCCAGAAGGGATTGATAGCACAGAACCACGTCATTCACTCCACCTTAATCTCTGCTGATGTTTATGCTACACACAAACCTCCACTCAACGCCTCCCGCCCACTTCCACTCCTCCTTTATTCAGGTAATTGAGCACTTGAGTTATCCCTCGCATTTATATAGCTTTCTGTTAACTGCATAAGCGTTTAGTGCGTTATAGCCACACCCTGCATACAGTAGTTTGTTCAGAATTCTTTATCATGCTTGTTAATGACTATCATACCTTTACAACCACTGGATTTTTGTCTAAACCAAGCTTGCGGAAACATCATTCCAATATCTGCCTTATCTAAATAAAACTCCAATTCATAATGTGAGTGCACAGACGATGCATGATGTAAGCAATGATATGATTCCACGACTTTGTAGCGCTGCTGTGTGTAAATGCAGCTGTTTTTATTTTAACTGTTCACAGGTAATCGCTGTCGTAATGGATTTATTTACAGACGTCGATATTTTCAAAGACTTGCTGGATGCCAGCTTCAAGAGGAGAGTTCCTGTCTACATCATCCACGACGAGGTTAACATCAAGTATTTCTTGAAGATGTGTGAGTGTTCAGGAATGCACATGGGGATGCTGAAAGTAAGTTGGACAAAGTGTACCAGCCAGCTTGGCCAATGTTGATGTTCTATGATGTTCTCAGTCACCAGCGTAAAAAGTTGTGATAATTTGTCACTTGTGGTAAGCATCCAAAAAATTGCCTGGAGGAATGCCTTGATATGAGTCTTTTTTCTGATACGCCAAAGGAAAGGCCACCTGATGGGTTGCTTCTTACACTCCTTCCCAGCTCCTCGTGCCAGTTGAGGTGGGGACAGGGAGAAAGTGGTTGCGAGGAAGGAAGAGAAACCTTGATGAGCCAAGATCCTGGAGTTGCTATATGGGCAGCAGGGTCTCTGTGTTAGACAGCCACTGCCAGCCCTCCACCCTGTCCAGTGACATCGCACTGGAACACTGTGTTCCTGCACGTTATCCCACCTGTGAGTGTTTTATTTTACAATAAATGCAGCCTGAGACAGAACATACAATACTCTTTATGCTTTTGTTTTTGCAAATGAAAGCACTTTTGTATTGCGGCCTCATTTCCAAGTTATTCCAAAGGTCAATTGCCTTTAAATATTTAGCGAAGCCTGTCACAGTGCTTAAGATAAAAAAAAGACTGTGTTCCCTGCCCCCTTTCACCATAAACTTGTGCAAGGAACTGCGAATTAATATCAAGGGAAGGGCACCAAGTGCTGAATCAACACTAATTGTTCACTGGCCTTTGAAATCTTGAAATTCCTTGCTTAAATTCTTTTTTCTGCTAATCTGAATGGATGCCAGCAGCCTTCAATGAGAAATTCCTCTCTATAAATCATTAAACAGTAGCTTTCATCTGACATCCCACACCAAATGATCATTTTACATTTGCCTCTGAGCTCCACACTCTGATTAATGTCTTGCATTCACTAAAAGGGTTCTATTCTAACTGCTATTAACTACCAAATCTCCATTTGATCACTGTTTCTATTGCCATGCCTGATCCATTACTGTAGTGTGAAAGTATTTTCATATTTCAGTTTAAATGTAAAATACACTGGAGCAGCTCTCAGCAGGTTACAATGGAGGACAAAATTCCTCCTGCATGAATTTCAATGTATCACTTCTTGTTTTGATGGCATAAAAATATTGATAAAAGAGTAGTGCTGTGGAGGAAACCAATGCTTTGTTCAACATCTGTGCAAATCGTTTCTGTGATACACTTTTAAAAAAGCCTTGATGGAGATCTTAAAAAAAAATGATGCATTTGTTGGATTGGATAGATTTGATAAAGAATGTGGTAGAATCTAAAACTAGGGCCTTAAAGTATCTATCTGAAGCAGGGTCACTGGACTTGAAAGTTTAACTCTGTTTTCTTTCTGTCGTTGTTACCAGACCTGCTGGGCTTCTGCAGCAGTTATCACTCTTGTTCCATGAAGGATAGAATAGTTACTAATAAATCTTGTGCAAAGATCAGGGGAAAATTCTTTACTGAGTGCTTAGAGGTAGATCTGACTATTGTAGAAGTGACCGAGGGAAATGACAAGGAAACTAGATAAGTCCACAAAGAAAAAAAATACTGGCGTTTGAGAGGAGCTGAATGGAAAGGGAGGAGATTCATGGGGAGTATTAACTTTAGCTTAGACCAGCTAGGCCAAATAACTTGTTTTTGTGTTCCTTTCTTTTATGTGATCTATTCAATAACTCTCTTTGATCAAGTTTTTTTTGTTATCTGCCTCGGTATGACTTGGTGTCAGGTTTTTGTTTTGTCAGATAATATTTTTGAGGTGATGGAGGCTGTTTGCTCCACTGAAGTGCTAGATAAATGCAAGTTATTGACATTTAATCTGTATGATGACCATCAGGTTCCTACATAGCCATATGGTTCATGGGGGTAGATATAACTGTGTCCCGACTCCATTACTAGAAATACCCTAAACACGTTTATGATCTCTGGGTCATCTGAAAGTGTCAGAGATAAAATCTAAAACAAAGGCCTGGCTTGGAATGTATAGAATTCCATGCAGATATCATCAGTCTAAATTTTAAGGCCTGGTCACCACAGAAGAAAATGCCAACAAGGAAACTCAATATTTTGAGTATGTAACAAGAAGCAAGCATGTGCATTATAGATAAAGCAAGTGGAAACTCCACCTGAAGTGTCTACACTTGTCATTATCCACTGAATACTGTTAATGGCAGATTTGTTATCTGAATTCATTGCTGACATTAATTCTGGTTGAGGATATTTGGGCAGTTTTTATTAATACATGGTGATTTGGCATTCATATACAAAGTAATTGTCTGATTATAGATTAAAATGGGTCTTTCTGGTAATTGCTGGAATGAGACAACATAATTGTGACTATGTGTAAAAGATTTAGGATCAATAACATAAGAAACTTTGTCACCTAACAAAGCTGTGGAATGCATGACTGAAATTAATGATTGTAGCAGAAACGCAGTCAGTGTTGAAGAATAGGTTAAATAAATGTTTGAATGAAAGGAAATTAAAAAGATATGGGAATGGGAGAGGATTGCAGGATTAGAATGCTGTTCATTGTAGATCGTTCCAATGTGGCTCAGTTGTGACAACCTGCTTCCAGTTGTAATTTGCATATAAAATTATATTATTCAAATCTTGCCAACATTCTAACCTGTTGAAAGCCAAAACTTGCTGGGTTTGGATAGACAAGTGTAAAAGCAGTGTCGATAATTTCTAATCATCGTGTTCAGAGATGTTATACTCAATTCTGGAGCATGTGGAATTTGAACCTGGGCCTCCTGGCTCTGAGCTGGGGAGACTATCACTGCACCACAAGACCCTAAAAATACACACTTCTTTATGCACAGTCAATCACACACAGCAATAGCCTGCATCAGTGTGTACGTGCATGTCATTTGAAAGCATCATAGTCAGGTCGTTTTCTTTACAATGTTAAATCTACAGAATTATTTTTGAGTTTCAGAAACATTATGTAAATTGGTTCACACTATATCATGTGATTTGACACAGTTTATGATTTAATCAAGTTTGTGAGAAACATAACTGATATGTGGATGATGGCACTTATATTTTCTGAGAGACATGTCAGATTTTGGTGATGAGCGTTACACTTTCTCTTTTCCAAGAGTAAAATTGGACTTCTCAACATATTACTTAGAATTCTAGCCTGAATAACTACCTTGTGTGTTAGCCACTACCCAATTTATTTTAAATACTGGTATAGAGCAGCACTTTTCTCTGCCTTTTAGTTCACAATGGAAAATGGCATATTGTTAAGAAAACCTCATTTTAAAGTATTAAGACAAGTATAATCCATTCAGTAGTGCTCTAACAAATTACCATTTAATTACAGTGGTAAATGGCAAGTAATCATGGACTTTTTAAAAATTGCACTCAATTCTAATTCTGCAATTTCCAAGCAGGTTTTGGAAACTGATGTGTAAACTTTAACTATGTGTTGTTTTCATATTTTGATATTGATTTGAGAGGGCATTGTCAGCAGAAATCACCAAACCTTTACCTATAATCACTCATCTCTAAAAAGATCTTGTTGGTGCTCCATTATGTGCAATGTGCAACATAATACAGTGTCTTTGTTACAGTTAAAGCATCCCAATGTACTTTCAAGGAGCAATTGTCAGAAAAATTTGACAGCAAGTCCCATAAGGAATTATTAGACAGGTGACCGATAGCTTGATAATAAAGGTAACATAGAAAATAGGAGCAGGAGTAGGCCATTCAACATGATCATAACTGATTATTCAACTCAGTACCCTGTTTCTGCTTTCTCCACAAACCCTTGATTCCTTTCATCCTAAGGACTATATCTAACTCCTTCTTGAAAGCATTTAATATTTTATCCTCAACTGCATCCTGTGGGAGAGAAGCACACAGGCTCACCACTCTGGTTGAAGAAATTTCTCCTCAGTAAGTTTTAAAGTTGGAAATATTTATGGAGGGAATTCAGAATGAGAGGCCAAGAGAGAGCTGAAGATACACCTGTTGATGGAATGATGCAGCAAGTCAAAACACTTAGAAGACCAGAGGAGGATAGAGGTTTTCTATTTCTCTGAAAGGCTACTTCAAATTGAACAATCATTGTAGCACAAGTATCTGCTACAATATAGAGAATTGGATATCTGTTCGACCTAAAACTGAACAGTAATAGACCTACACTTCCATTGTGAATACAGGCATGTTGGATGGAGAACAGCTACATGGCTTTCTTGTTGTCTTCTGATCAACTTGTTAAGAAATGTTATTGCACACATTTGGAGTATGTTTGGGACTTGAATACAGGCCTCCTAGCTTAGAGGTGGCAGCATTACCACAGTGCCACAGGAACCCTCAGCTATGTGGTTTACTCCTAATAACCAACTAGGTATGAGCAACAAATGCCACTTCCCATTAAAGAAAAAGAGGAGAAAAAAGCATTTGCGATCTGCAAACTTTACACAGCTAGAATATTGGCCAGTATTTGCTGCATTGCCAACTCGGATTGCTTCAATATCTGTGGAGTCATGAATGATAGTTAAAACTCTGTAATCATTAGTGACTTGGACTACTATGTCAAATGTGTTGCAACTGAGCATGGTTGAACATTGGAGTTCCTCATCCATTATACATTCTGCGCCCTTGCTGTCCTTGGCATATCTTCCACATTGGGAGGTACTGATTCACAAATTAGTTTCCTTGCCAGCATTTAGCCCAATACCAATGAGGTTCTATGGGATTCAGAGTCAATGTTGAGGACTCCGAATTTTGCACAAGATTGCAGATAATAGGATGAGGAAGTTAATGGAATTACTGGACAACTGGTTCCTGGTATGTAGATCATATCAGCTTTGGTCAATTTTAATTTTAACTGACTCTTTTGTTGTTTGCTACAATTGAGTGGCTTTCTATATAAGAATGACATTGATTTTTAACAAAACCTATTGATGGAATTTAGCTTTGGAGCAGTCAGTGGCACTATTTTTGACCCCTTGGGTGGTAACTACCTGATAACATTGCAATCTTTCTGTTAACTTAGGGCTCATTATAACAAACAGCTTAAACTGCCTCCTTATGGTGCACAGGTAATTCTCTAATTTTCTGAAGGTGTACAATTTCTTCATGAATGTCCTTTGATGGCAATACTGCAATTTGATCTTAAGCCCAATTTGTAATCCGCATCAAGTGAAACAGAGCTGCAAAGGCTTTGTTCTTTGCGTGTTGGTTAAAGTTTAGAAGCAGCCTTCTGAAAAATGCAATACTTTGATCGCCGACTATATGACCTCACCTGTGGTACAGGTATGTGAGCAGATGACACCTATCACCCTGCCCTCGCCTCTAGCAAAACAAGCTGAGTCTTGTCACACTTTAGAGTTCCCCTTAACTGTTTTGAACTCTATTTATTTCACCTCAGCAATTTAAATTACATTAATTTCATCCACCCTTCATTCCTCTTGCAAATAAATGACTATGTTTTGGCTTTTTTTTTATTGATAACAGCTGATGAGGAATGCATACTGTGAATTATCTCCATTTGTAAAGGATTTCATGATTGTTATTTTAGTAGCTATTATTATAGCTCCTGGGGTACAGTGGTAGAGTCCCCACCTCTGAACTTGGTGATCTAGGTTCAAATTTTGCCTGCTCCATAAGTGTGGAATAACATCTCTGATTAGGTTGATTAGAAAATATCTTTAAATTGCTGCTGTGCTTCTAAGAAACAAAAATGCCACACCCAACCACACAACCGCCCCTCCTCCCAAACCCAAACACACAAACCTGATATCACATAGCCTCTTGATGCAAAGGCAAATTTGGAGAAAATAATTATTTTAGTGCCACTTGTATTTGATCTACCTAAGAGGAAGATTTGACTGTAAGAACAAAATGTGTCATTCAGCCCCTCAATTTATTCTGCTATTCAATCAGAGTGCCTCAGATGACCAAACCTGGCCTCACATCTCTTGCATCCTGAGTGAAACACAAAATCAGTTGCTTTTGCTGTGGAAAATTTCACTTGACATTTGCAGCATCCATAGCCTTTAGCGAGAGGGTGATCCAGATCCTGCTGCTCTTTTTTTTTCAAAGCTGATTTCTGAGATAACCTCAAAAATGGCCTGCTTCCTGTTTTGAAGATTATGCTCTTTTTTTAGGACTCACTACCAAGCAAATACCTACTTCTGTAGTATAATAGAATCTCTACAGTGTAAAAGCAGTTGCCACCGACCCTCCAAAGAGCATCCCACCCAGACCACCATCACTCTGAAGAGCATCCTACCCAGAGACACCCCTTACCTTATAGCCCTGCATTCCCTAATGGCTACTCCACCCAGCCTGCACTTCCTTGGACTCTATGTGCAATTTAGCATGGCCAATCCACCTAACCTGCAAATCTTTAGATTGTGCGAGGAAACCAGAGCACCCGGAGGAAACCCACACAGAGACAGTGACAATGTGTAAACTTCACACAGACAGTTGTCTGAGGGTGGAATCAAACCTGGGTCCCTGGCGCCATGAGGCAGCAATACTAACCACTGAGCCACCATGCCGCCCCATACAAAATTTAATTGCAAACTGAGAGAGGGTTCTTTCAGTCCAGTTCAAAATCGGCAATTGCGATCCATCCAATGATCTCACAATGTTTTGATAATGGTAGTGATGGTGGGTCAAACTTCAGATTGCTGACTTTATACATACCTTTCAAAAGCTCAAGTTTCCCACAGCACTCAGAGACACCCAAACCATTACCGAATCATAAATGTAAATTTCCAAATGACCAAAACAAGGTACAGATTGTACTTTCATAATCTGCCAGTCTTAGGAACTGGGCTTTGGCCGGACCATAGAATTTGTTGGATCACAGGCGTTGACATGTCAGGGTCAGCACTGGAGTTCAACAAAAAAGTGCTATACAACCTAAAATGAAATGGAAGATAGCTAATGCCAATCATCTATTTTATCTTGTTACCTGTCAGGATAATTCCAAAAGAAAAGTGGTACTGCAGGGTTCACCTCCACATTATGTGGCAAATTGAAGTTTCTAGATCAGGAAGGTACAACGTGCATTTGTACTGTTACTTGAGTGAAAGTTATGATCCCATGTGATGACAAACTAAACAGGTCAGATCCCAGAGGAAACCTGGCTTGATATGCATGGGATTGGGGGTGGTATATTGAGATGCGTAGAAAATTGGTAAGCAACCAGACAACTAAAATGGGAATAAATGGGTCTTTTTCTGAATGACTGGCAGTGACTAGTGGGGTACGACAGGGATCAGTACTGAGATCCCCAGCTGTTCACAATAATTATTTATGATTCAGAAGAGGGAACTACATGTTAAGTCCCAACATTTGCAGATGACACACAACTGGGTGAGTTGTGAAGATGATGCAGAAATAGTTACAATGAGTTTCAGACGAGTGGGGAAATACATGTAGATGCAATACAAGATGGGTAAATGTGAGTTTATTCATTTTGGTAGCACCTTATTTGAATGGCTGTAAGTTGTGAAGAAGGAGTGTTCAATGAGACCTGAGTGTCCTCATGCACCAGTTGCTGAAAGCAAGCTTGCAGATGCAGCAGGCAGTAAAGGCAAACTGAATGGTGAGCTGGTGACAATATTGCAGTTTTAAGAGGTCTATTTTGTCCTGTATCAAGAGATTAAAACAGGTTTTAAGACAGACGTAAAGTAAACAGCTTGTGAGGCCTTTGGTTTTTTTATATATATAAACGTTGATGAGTTTCTTTATCAATTTAAAAATACCAATTAAATCTTCCTTCAACATTTTAGGCTCGGGGGAATGCACACCTAGTTTATGCAGTGTCTTCATAATGTAATTCCCCAGTTGTGTGTTTGGGGTCTTAAAGTCTTTTAAAGTGAAGTTTCTGGATTCCTTGATTCTTTCTGCAAGAACCCGAGTTACAATTTGATCCATACATGTTCTCTTCACACTTGGTTCGAGATTTTGCTTCCCTCCAGTTCGCTCTACTTAATCATGTGATTTTGACACTATCACTATGCATGATCATGATGTGTTTCCATCAGAAGCGCACATCTGCAGTGAAGCTGTTCCACAAGCAGCTCCAAGGCCAGTTATAGAACATAGAACATTGCAGTACAGGCCCTTTGGTCCTCAATGTTTCAACAGGTCGGCACAACAATCTGAAGCCCATCTAACCTACACTATTCCATTCTCATCCATATGCCTATTCAATGACCATTTAACTGCCCTTAAAGTTGGCGAGTGTCCTACAGTTGCAGGCAGTGCATTCCATGCCCATACTACTCTGAGTAAAGAAATTACCTCTGACATCTGTCCTATATCTATCACCCCTCAATTTAAAGCTATGTCTCCTTGTGCTATCCATCACCATCCAAGGAAAAAGGCTCTCGCTGTCCAACCTATCTAACTCTCTGATTGTCTAATATGTCTCAATTAAACCATCTCTCAACCTTCTTCTCTCTAACAAAACCAGCCTTAAGTCCCTCAGTCTTTCCTCATATGACCTTCCCTCCATACCAGGCAACATCCTCGTAAATCTCCTCTGAACCTTTTCCAAAGCTTCCACATCCTTCCTATCATGTCGTGACCAGAATTGTACGTAATACTCCAAATGTGGCCGCATCAGAGTTTTGTACGGCTACAGCATGATCTCATGGTTCCAAAACTCAATCCCCCTACCAATAAAAGCTAACACACAGTATGCCTTCTTAACAATCCTATCAACCTGGGTGGCAACTTTCAAGGATCTATGTACCTGAACACAGAGATCCCTCTGCTCATCTACACTAACAAGAATCTTACCATTAGCCTAGTACTCTCTATTCCTATTATTCCTTCCAAAGTGAATCACCTCACACTTTTCCACATTAAACTCCATTTGCCACCTCTTAGCCCAGCTCTGCAGCTTATCTTTGTCTCTTTGTAACCTACAACATTCTTTGTCACTATCCACAACTCTGCCGACCTTAGTGTCACCCACAAATTTACTAACCCATCCTTCTATGCCCTCATCCAGATCATTTATAAAAATGACAAACAGCAGTGGACCTAAAACAGATCCTTGCGGTACGCCACGAGTAACTGAACTCCAAGATTAATATTTCCCGTCAACCACCACCTTCTATATTCTTTCAGCTAGCCAATTTCTGATCCAAAGCGCTAAATCACCCTCAATCCCATTCCTCAGTATTTTGTGCAATAGCCTACCGTGGGGAACCTTATCAAACGCCTTACTGAAATCCATATACACCACATCAACTGTTTTACCCTCATCCACCTGCTTATCTTTGGGCTCGGTGCCCAAAATTGAACATCCTTCTCCAGAAGGGTCTTCAATCGTCTTGTTTCCTTCATCAGAACATGCTGAAACTTATTTTTTCACGAGAAACAATCTCTTTTGTTACTGTCTCCCCTCACATCTCCTTTCTTTTCCTCCAGTTGACTAATGGCTTTAAATTCCTCATTTCCTGCCAATGTTTTTTTTAAATGTTCCTTTACTCCTAGTTTTCACAGTGATTATTAGGTAATGGATTATCTGACACATGCTTCATGTCCCCATCAAATGTCGCTGACTAGCAAAAAGTGATTTCAAGTGTTAACTTACTTGCATAAGCATAACATCTGTTCAATCTCCAGACTGGCAAAACACAGATAAAATCTTGTTCAAGTCGCTGAGTTGTTCAAATAAATTAAGTAGAATGTCAAATTACGGTAGGGATGCATTCCAGAGGCTGTATGTTGATATCAAAACAAGACAAAACTGATTATATCTGGATACTGCCCGGATAATCACATTTCTTGATCTGCACTAACACGTTAAACTGGTCAGCGACTCCTCAGTTTTCTTTCAACGGAACAAAATAAGTTGATTTGAATGCATTCAAATTACTTTATTCCGTGGTACAATTTAATCAGGTCTCTGATATGGATTCTGGTTCAGTACATTAATAAATACAGCAAAGTCCCTGAGGCTCATATAGCAGCTTGTATTTGAAAAACAAGGATTGTGACATTAGATTTTTGAAATGCAGACCAGCCCCATCTTTTGATGGGAAGCAGTTTCTTTTCAGTTTGCCTCCATCCACTGTCTTCTAGTACTTGGCACAACTTCAGTAAATTCCACTCAGGTCGACAGCTTGCCTGTACAACAAATGTTGACCCCTCCAAAGAACAGTCAGACTAAAGAATGCAACTTGAATGAGAAGAAGGGGGTACAGTCAGTTCCGCTATAACAAGGTAGCGCTATAACATTCTCATGCAATCCCGTGGTATAAGAAAATGGTGTTATAGCATTTAAACTAATGGGACTGGAATTGTAATATAACCAATAGATGGTTTAAAACTTTGTGCTTTAGAAACAGTGTCCCCAATTTGTCAATCCTGTTACAGTGAATTGGTGTGTTAACGAAATGCGCATTAAAACGGAACAACTGGTATATTCAAAATTAATCAGCAGGAATTATACATAGGATTTCCCACTCTGAGGCGAGAAGGCAGAAGGGTTGGGGAAAATAATGGGGGGCTATGTCAGAACAGCTCCCTGACACAGGATTCAGGACACCCATTTGGTCTCAAAGCCCCCGGTAAAATTCAATATTCACATGAGTGGATGGGGTAAATCTATGGAAGAATCTCCTGAGGAACCTTGCTGCAGTTAAGTGAATATATGGATGAGCCTCTAGGGTAGAAATTTTTATTCACCTTGCGTATGGTGCAACTCTGGAGCAGGTGAGACACGAAGTTCAGAGGTTGTGACACTATCTTTAGTGAAACAGCCTTTAGTGAAACTCATTCCTTGTCCAGGAATAGAACCTGAGATTTCGTGAAGAAAGGACCAAATCGTAATCACTAGACCACCAGTTTGAGCCTCTCAAGTATGCCGTGTTGTAGCTGTAACTTCAGTGATTATGTGATAGAGACTGCTGGAAGTTGGAACTAGAGCAGTTATAGGCAGAGATGCCAGTTTCTAAATCATCATCTGTCAATATTCTTCATAAATAATGATTGAAGCAGCACCCTGAGGTGCTGAGCTTGAGCTTAGCTGAACATATGAGCTCCTAAAATAAATTTTGGAAACAGAGTTTTGAATCTTAGTGAGATTTGAGAAGATTTGTAGCTCAGGTTGAGGTTCTGGATGTAGGTTTGCTCGCTGATCTGGGAGGTTCATTTCCAGACATTTTGTCACCTTGCTAGGTAACATCTTCAGTGGGTCTCCAGGCGAAGCACTGTTGATAATTCCTGCTGTCTATTTATATGTTTGGGTTTCTTTGGGTTGGTGATGTCATTTCCTGTTCTCTTTCTCAGGGGGTGGTAGATGGGGTCTAACTCAATGTGTTAGTTGATAGAGTTCCTGTTGAAATGCTATGCTTCTAGGAATTCTCATGCATATCTGTTTGGCTTGTCTTAGGATGGATGTGTTGTCCCAGTCGAAGTGGTGTCCTTCCTCATCTGTATGTAAGGATACCAGTGAGAGAGGGTCATGTCGTTTTGTGGCTAGTTTACGTTCATGTATCCTGGTGGCTAGTTTCCTGCCTGTTTGTCCAATGTAGTGTTTGTTGGACTACTTGTTGTCCCTTCCTAGTGAAGATCAGCTTGTCTTCATATCTTCTCAATCATGCATTGGACTGAGAGCTTAGAAGATGGTCATTGTTTTCATGCTGTTCATTGTAATGTTGCTTTGCACTTAAGCCTGATACCATTCCAATCTCAAATATAACTCAAGACAATAATTGCAAAATGTGATGAACATGAACTTCGTGTACAAAGTGCAACTTTGTTAATTTCATTACTTATCTGTTAATAAGTCACTAAAAAATGTTCAATAAGTGAAACGTAAGTGATGGAGTATATGATCTGTTTCAGCATTGTAGGTTCAACATTAGTAAGAAGGATACAACTTGATCCATCTCCGTGATTTTTGAATGTATCTTAAGTTTGAAATAACTTCAACTATATAAGCAACAAGCTAACTGATCTCATGTTAGGAGACAACAGAACTATCCAATCCTCTCATATTAGATCTAGTGCAGTTACTGTAATGGAGTTTGTTGATTTCCCAAGACAAGTACCCTTTGGGTAACTTATTACTGGCCTCACCCGCACTCTCTGTGAATTATTACTCGCCTCACCCGCACTCTCTGAATTATTACTGGCTGCTAATTTATTCTTAAGCTGTATCCTTTAGTCCTACTCTGCCACACATAAGGAAACATTCTCCCTGATTCTTCGGAAGAAGGGTCACTGGACCCGAAACATTAATTCTGATTTCCCTGTACAGATGCTGCTAGACCTGCTGAGATTTTCCAGCAATTTCATTTTTTTCTTATGATTCTTCCTGTGTCCGCTGTCCCCTCAGTGTCGTGTGTTTCAACAAGATTAAATCTCAGTCTTGTAAACTCTAATGGACATAATCCCCAACCATTCAAATTTTCTTCAAAAGATCAGGTCTTCATCCCAGAAATGAGTCAATTCAACCTTCTCTGAACTTCCTGTGGTTCTACAAGGAACAGGTAATCTGATTTATCTAGTTTCTCTGGAATCTCCAGGCCTATGAAAAAGGTTTTTTGAATTATCTTCACTGTTATTACATCAATGAACACACCAACTAATGCCCACAAACAGCCATGTGAGTTGAGCATTAATCTATTCACGGTGCTGTTGGATGAATCAATGATATTGGCATCGAGAGACTTCCCTGTTTCGCGTTAGAGGTTCTAGGGCTCATGTCAATGGCAGTTAAAAGCAGCACATCTTTGTTACTGCATAAAGACACTTGAATGCATCAATTTTTCCAGTCCCAGTTTCCAGAGTGATCAAACCTTTTGACACATTAAAAGTGTAAATGGTTTTTATGAGTATAAAGTTTATACAGTGTAAAATATACAGTAGCCTAACTTAGACTGTAATTCTTGAGAGCTGAAGAAGAACTCTGACAGTACCCCAGATGTTCTGTACAGAGAAATACTTCAGTGATCAACAAATTTAACCAATATTGGCACTCTGTTGCACTTTTTGAAGTTATTGGAATGTGCTGTCTTTCCCATAACATTGCTGCAAACAGCTTTTGAAAGATTATGTGGATTAGTGATAGAATTAGCATTCAGAGGGAGTTTTTTAAATTGATTTTTCTCCAAAAATGACGGCAAAACCAAGGTGCAATCAAAAGCAATAAACAATAGTAAACAAAACCCCGACCACCCTCCCACAGTACATACCTCCCCAAAAATATAAAGACAAAAATCACAAGCAACCATAATAAATTTAAACATATACAAAGCACACAACATAATAAATTAAACCAGCAGTAGGATAACAGCATTAACAAAGAGAAAGGAAAAAAAAATTAGAAAAAGAAATCGCCACATCAGAAGATACAGGTAAAAAAGAGAATACACTTAGCACATGAAAGAAAAGGGTTCCAAATTTTTGTAAATTTATTAGAAGAGACAGAAAAGGATAATTTAATCTTTTCTAATTTAAGAAAGTATAACACATCTCTAACCCAGTGTGTATGAGTAGGTACAAGTAGGGATTTCCATTTTAACAACATCAATCTTCTTGCCAATAGGATAGTGAATGCTATCATGTCTTTTTTCCGAAGAAGAAAGTTTAACTAAAGAGGGTGACACCCCAAACAAAGCAGTAATAGCATTAGGAGTAAGATTTTCGCCAGATACCTTAGATAAGGTGTCAAAAATGTCACTTAAAAAAATCTACTTAAAGAAGGGCAAAGCCAGAACATGTGCATATAATTTGCTGGGGCATGTTGACATCGATCACAGTGACTCCACGACCACCTGATGAAGGAGCAGTGCTCTGAAAGCTAGTGCTTCCAATTAAACCTGTTGGACTATAACCCGGTTTTGTGTAATTTTTAACTTTGTACACCCCAGTCCAACACCAGCACCTCTAAATCATTTAATGATGAAAGTAATTTTGGAAAGATGTTAAAATCCAAATCATTAGGAAGGGCAGGGAAAACCTGAATTAGTTAATGAACAAAATGTGAATTTGGATATATCTAAAGTGGCTTTAAGGAAGTGAAAACATATCAATTAATTGTTGAAAAGATGCAAAAACGCGATAAACATATAAGTCTTTTCACAGTTTTTATTCCTAACTTAGCCCAACCAGAAAAGGCACTATCCACTAACGATGGGGGAAAATGTATGATTTTCTGCCAATGGCGCCTTTGTAGAAAATGATTGAAAGCCAAAGTGGCACATAAATTGAAACAAATTTTAAGATTGGATCACGCAATTACATTATTCATATAAATAGAGGTTGGAGAAAGGAGAGGTGAATGGAACAAAGCCTTCAATGTTACTGGATGGGTGGAGTTTGCCTCAATAGTCAACCAAATTGGGAGAGCATCAAGGTTCTCATTGAAGCCAATAGTTCAAATTTCTAATATTTGCTGCCCAATATTCGGCCGTGCCATTCTACCTGATATCTTAGGCCTGTGTAACAACTGTTTTTGTAACCTAGGAGTATTCTTTATTCCAAATAAATTCAAGGATGAGACTACCTACTTTACGGAAAAAGGAAAGAGGGAGAAAAATTGGTATGCATTGAACTAAATACAAAAATCATGGGAAAATATTCATTTTAATGGAATTAATTCTAGCAGCGACAGACAAATTAAGGAGAGACCATCATTCGAAATCTTGTTTGATTTGTACCAGTAATGGTTCAAAATCTTTCCTCTACAAATTACCTAGTGTATCTGCACCAAGATAAACAAAACAGAGTTGGCATTTTTAAATGGTAAATTATCTAGTGGGTATTCCCTGGCAGGCTTATTGATTAATTATAATGGCAAACAGCAGTGGACTCAGGACAATCTTGTCTGGTGGAACGGTAAAGGTAGAAGTAGTCAGAATTCATATTATTGGTCCTAACAGAGACCTGCAGTGATCATAGAGTCGTTTGATCCAGGAAATAAATGTTTCCCCAAAGCCAAATTTCTCCACAGTTTAAAAAAAAGATAATTCCTTTCCACTCTAATAAAGCCTTTTGCAGCATCTAAAGATATCAAGGCCTCAGGGAGAGTGGATGGGGAAGAACTGTGAACAATGCTAAATACCTGCCTAAGATTTTTAACAAAAGAGGCGTTTAAATGGATTATAATTATGGCACAGATGAATTTGAAGGATGTTTGAAATGTTAAGCCATGCCCAGAGCACACAGGTCACAAGTACAGAACTGAAACTGCATAAGACATTGCTGACCGAGACTCGAGTCTTCAGATTTGAATAAACATGGCCAACAAGCAAGAGAGAATGATTCAGATAAAGCCCTTGTGATAAGAATGTATTTCTCTTGAATTAATATTTTTGAACTATAGTCTACGTAGATGGGAGGCACAGTTACAGTGCAGTTTTTCAAACTCGCATGTTTCAGCAGTCTATTCTGTCAGGTGGTGGATCATATCAACTCTGACAATAAAACTTGTAGAGGTGGTTCAGTACTTTGAATTATTTGCGTGTAACCTCCTTCATATATTTTGGTTAATGACAACTATAAAATTCTCCAAGTTGTTATTATGCTTATATATCTGTCACAATTATTTGATTAACACACCAGTGTTTATTGATTTAATTCTTTCATGGCTATTTAATATAGTAATTGCTCACTTATAAGAGATAAGTAAACATTTGCTCAGTTCTGTATTGGATGTGAAGCCACTCTAATAATATCAGAGCTAATAATATTAAATTAATAATTTCAGTTACCTACATCTCTAAGAGACAGCGACTATAATGTAATTCAATTTTACATTCAGTTTGAGGGAGAGAGGAGTGGGTCTGACAGTATGCTTTCTGTTAAATTTTAATAATGCCAATTATTAGGGCAAGTAAGCATAAATGGCTAAAGTCAACTGGCAAATTAGATTAAAGGATTAGTCAGTAGAAGTGCAGTGGCAGATTACAAAAAATACATACATTTCAATGGGTAAGAAGAATTTGAAATGATGGACCTAACAATCATTGTTGACTAGAAATTTAAAGGTACTTTCAAGCTTAAAATCAACTTAATTCTGCTTAGACAGGTTGCAGATCAGAATGTTGGACAGCATTTTCAAAATAAATGCAAAGAACGACTAAAATATTATTAAGTCAGGAGTACAAGAGAAAGCCAGCCAGAGAAACAAACTTGGATGGATTCTATATAATTTAAAGGAAGAAAGGAATTATCAAAGTGAGTGTAGCTCCAATTGAAACTGAGTCTACAGAATTAACAATGGAAAATAACAAGACGGCAGATGAATTGAATGGGTTATTTGCTTGGTGCTCATAGTAGAGGATACAATTTACATCCTAGAAGCCGCAATAAATCAGGCATTGGAAGAGAGGGAGGAACTTAGAAAAATCACAATTACCAGAGATGTGGTACCAAGTAGATTGTAGGAGCTGTAGGCTAAGTGCCTGGGTTCTGTTAGACTTCATCCTCGGATCGAAAGAAGTGATCAGTGAGATGGTTAATGCAGTGGTTTGTATTTTCCAAAATTCCCGTGATTTGGGAAAGATTCCATTGGATTGGAAGATAAAAAATGCAACTCCTTTAATTCCACAGGGAGACAGAAAGCAGGAAATGAGGGGCCAGCTAGCTTAGCATCTGTTACAGGGAAAAGGTTAGAAGCTATACTTTGAACTTATGTAAGTGTTGTGATGAGCAGGCAGAGTCAGCATGGTTTTGTGAAAGGGCAAAACATTTGACTAAACTATTGAAGTTCTTTAAGGAGGGAACATGTGATGTGGATAAGGAGGAGCCAGTGGATGGAAATTAAATTTCAAGAATACATTTGATCAAGTGTCATTAAACGTTATTGCACTCAATGCAGTCTTGTTCTGTACGGGTAGTATATTGGCATGAATATAAGGCTTGCTGGCTGAGAAATAGAGGATAAGCATAAGCCAGTCATATTCAGGTTAACATGCTATAACAAAGTGTATGCCAGAGACATCAATACTGGAACCTCAACTGTTTACAATTTATATAAATGACTTGGATGAAGGGATGGAAAGTATGGTTGCCAATGACACAAAGGTAGTTTGGGAAGTCAGTCGTGAAGAGACATGAGGATGCAGCAGAGGGAAATAGATAACTTCAACAAGTGAGCAATTGGAGAATAATGTGGGAAAATACGAGATGGCATTTTGTAAGGAAGAATCAAAAAGAAGCGCAGTCAAATTAATGACAGATTGTAGAACTCTGAGATGCAGAGGGATCTGGGTGTCCTCTTGTACAAATCACATTAAGTGAGGTTCTGTTCACTCTGAAACAAAGGAAAAAAAGAAAAAGGGTGTCAGACACCTTGTCCATTTTGAGAGATGGCTCTGAGGGAGCTGGATCAGGAAGCCAATAGATTATTGCCATTTATGGCAAATTAAGTAGGTTTTGCTTCGGTTGTACAGGGAACTACTGAGACCATATCTGGAGTACTTGCACAGTATCAGTCATCTTGTTTAAGGAACGATATAAATGCACTGGAAGAGTTCCGAGAGGAACAAACTAATATGTGGAGTAAGTGGGTTGTCAGATGAGGAAATCTTTGGACAGTCTAGACTTGTATCTGCTGGAATTTTGAAGAACAAGAGGTGACTTGATTGAAACAATCTGCAGTGATTGTAATGAGGTCATAGAATGAGTTCCCTGATTGGGGCTATTAATCTGGTCTGATCAGGAAGCCCTGGCTGACAGATAAGAACAAGAGTGTCTGGTGCTGTGGCTTTGTTGGTTAAAAGGCCTGCCTAGTAAACTGGGGATACTGGCTTCATAATCCCAGTGGTGCCTGCTTGTTGAGTTGAAGGGTTGTTGTGTCAACTTCTTCCTGCTTTTAGGCAGTAGTGTGGGGGGCAAAAAACAGGAGTGTCAGAGTTTCTGTTCACTCTGAAACAAAAGAAAAAAAGAACAAGGCTGTCAGACACCTGGTCCATTTTGAGAGATGGTTCTGACGGAGCTGGATCAGTGGTGAAGGATTCTACATTTTGTGTTAGGGAGGGGACAGTCTCTATGCTGTCAGGACCACACAGTCAGTGTGTTATCACTGCTGTTGGGTTTCCTGAGGAGAAAAGTTTTCTCTTTATCTCTCCCTTGTTTCAGGTAGACTTTTCTTGATTTCTAGTTTTCTTTATTATGGCTGTTATCACTTGGCGATGGGATACTGGCTTCTGTGGAATTATTTCAAATCAAGATTCTGAAGACTCCATGACAAGATAGACAAGATAGATGTGGAGAGGTTGTTTCCTCTTTGGCATCTAGAATTAAGAATAAATATCAATGGTTCCCATTTAAAAAGATGCAGCACAATATTTTCTCCCAAGAACAGGAGAAGGTGTCACATCCGTTCTGGCCATTAACCCCATTACAAATGAACATCAGTCTTTATTTGGAGAAGTGCTTATGTGGATCATAGGGATGGTACTATGTCAGGCAGAGAGTCTGAGCATGTCTGCAGGCATGAAGGGATTTTTCTTGAGTAGACCAATAAAGAAATAGATGAAACTTCTTTACCCAGTGTGGCTAGATTATGAAACCCACTAGCGCATTTGGATGCTTGGGCCAAATTGCATCGGTGCATTTCAAGTGAAGTTCGATGAACATGTTTATAAATATCTAAAAATGCTGTACTTTTGTAGCAGTCTCCAGTCCTAAAGCAGGAATGCCCTGGAGTCTATGGAATTGACTAATCTCCAGGACATTGCTGTCAGCAATTCTAGAAAAAAGACCATGGCAGCATTAAATACATGTTTTGCCTTATTTTCTTTAAATAATTTCATTTATTGATTATAAGGACAGTCCAATGGGAAGATTGGGAAGGATGTTTGACTGATTGGATGATTCTTAACCATCAGTTTACTTTCTGATTAGTGATACAAAGCACCTTGACTGTGGATGTGGCCAACTGTGTTGGTGGGAGATTTGGTTTTGAGGTCATGCGATGTCTAACTGGAGTTGGCAACATGTTCTGAAATGCTGCCACCTGCCGTGCCTAGCGTGTTGAGAAGTTTTTTTCCAGTCAATACTTGAATCACATACAAATGATGGCGCTTTGTTTCCTGAATTATTTCAGCTGTACACAGTTTAGTGAATCATCAAAACCACATCAAAGCTGGCCTTGCCCAATACTTTGCAGGAAACCACTTCTACCAAGCTGTTGGTACTTTCAATAGATTTCTCTCTGGCAATTTCGGAATCACATTGTGAAACATTGCATGCACTGAAGACAAAGTGCCAAATCCACAGTTTAGAAGAATGTTGCACAATTTTCATGAGGTTATTGGGCTTTATTGCTTTTGCTATTACTACAGAAACTTAATTGCTTAATCTAATACTCATATAACATTTACCCTGCAACAGAATAAGATTCAGCAAATAACTTGACCTTGCAGGCAAATATCACCTATTTATTACTAGGGATACATTCTATTTATCCAAATTTAGTCCTGATGTGTTTAACGTCTTGAATTCAGGTTTTTAAATTTGTCAACACCAAGCATCAGTCTTATCATAGTGCTTACTCTTTCTTTCATTCATTCCTGGGATGACAGTGTCACTGGGTAGGCCAGCATTTATTGTCCAGAGGGCAGTTAAGAATCAACTGCATTGCTGTGGTTCTGGAGCAGACCACACATGTAGACCAGACCAAGTCAGGATGGCAGTTTCCTTTCCCAAAGCACACTTGAACAGATTTTTTTTTCATGGACAGTCAATAGTGGATTCATTATTGTCATTAGACTCTTAATTCCAGATGTTTTTATCAAATTCAAACTCCACCATTTATCATGGCAGATTTGAACACGCGTCCCCAGTATATTGCGTGGGTGTCTGGATCAATAGTCCAGTGATACCACTAGACCATCACTTATCCTATTTATGCAGCTTTACCTTAACTATAAACCAACTTCACTGCAGATTCCTAATCCTTTGTTGACATATCTTGGGCATGTGGATGCACATATATTTACAGTCAGTGAAGGAGTGCAGGATACTTAATCACAAGATTATCTAAAAAATAACGTGATTATGACTTGATGTAAAAATTACAGCATGATTCACAGCAAAAATGCAAATACTTCTTTAATATTAATGTAATTTTAGATTTTTCCACAGACACCAGCAGTAAATTGAAAGAGATAGGACTGCAGGGCCAGTTCTCGGATCTGTGTTCCTGTCCATTAAGGCACTTTGTTGGAAATGAGAGATTGCTGAATTTATTCAATTGTGTCCAGAATCAGTTCCAAACAGTAACACTCATCGATCATTTTAGCAAAAGCAAAATACTGCAAGACTTTCTGTTTTACTGAACGTAAGACAGAAAATGCTGGAAACACTCAGCAGGTCAGAACAGACCCTTCTGGCAAAAGGTCATCACAGATCTGAAACATTAATATTGTTTTTCTCCACAGATGCTGTCTGATCTGCTGAGTATTTGCCAACCTCTCGCATAATTGTACTCTGTTTATTCACAAAGTATAATGATAAATAGTAATTGTTGTTTTACTAAAATATGCATGATTCTGAATAATTAGTTCCCAGGATGTAGGTCTAGCTGTCAAGGTTAGCAATAATTACCCACACCTACTTGCAATGAGAAGGTAACTGGCTCAGAAGATCACTTTGGGGGAAATTTAGAGCCAACCACATTAGTGCAATAGTAGTCACATATAGACCAGACCAAGCAAGTCCATGTCTTCCTTGAAGGAGGTTAATGAACTGGTTGAGTTCATTGGCACTTGATACTGAATCTGTTATTTCCACATTTTAAATGTTGAATTCAGATGACAACCATGTTAAGACTCAAACTCTCATTCTCTGGATTTCTAGTCCAGTAACATAACCACTAAATCCAGGTTTACATGTGCACTGACTGAAGTTATGGAAGTAATGAGCAGTAAAAAAACATTTATGTTCCAGAACATTATGTAAAAGTAGCCCAGCATATTACCAATCACAGCTGAAAAACTACAGTCAACAATCTGTTTAATACACTCTTGAACTATGTTGACACTTTAAGTTGGGGCGGTGAACATCAGATTGTCTGCAGTAATTATTTTACTTGATTCACTCACCAAAGACTGCTGTCAGCCATTGGTGAAATTATTTTTCACAGTTGATGGTTGTTCACAGTTGTTCCTAAATTTCATTTTTAAACCATTACATTAAATGATAAGTCACAACCATGCCTACTCTTTTCCTATTTCCTTTTTATTTAGATCAAAGCTATTCGCAAATGTTGGCAGGATAATTTTCAGTTGGTACCTGCGCAGTTGTTGGTTGGCAGGCACTCTGCTTGGCTTCCATTTTTGTTTGACTTCAAAGACTGGTCACAGCTAGAGAATTCTCACCTGCCTCCACACTGACAATAATCTATCGAGCAGTAACTCCAGTCTTGCTCAAGTGATACCAAAGGGAGATACTGGTGCAGTGGAACCATCACTAAACTAATGGAATCCCAGAGTAAGATTCTGTGGACATGGGTTCAAATCTCAAAATGACAACTGATTGAATTTTAATTCAATGAATAATGTATGGAATGTAAAACTAGGCTAATTATGGTGACCATGCCAACCGTTGTATTATTGTTGAGAAAATCTATTTGATTCACTAATATCTCACTAGGGAAGCAAACCTTCCATTCTTACCCTGCACAGTCTCCACACAGCTTCAGTTCAATTGTGAAATGGCTGACAGAGCCACTTCTTCAAGGGCAATTAGAGATGGACAATAAATAGCCACATGTCACGAAAAAGTTTTGACAAACCCTTGTGTGGAAATATTTCCTGCTCCCTTTGTTAAAAGTCCTTCAAACATTGCAAACAATTTGTTTTTATCTAACTTTTGTTCCACCCAGTTATCAACTAAACGTCATAATCCAATCCCTGTATAAGTTCGTCCACTGTAAAGAAACAGCATCAATTTTAGTTTGTCTGATTTCTTGCATTCCGAAAACCCCCATCCTCCTGATTTTAATCATTTCAGCATCATTGGAAGTTTCTTCAGATGCTCGGCCCCTAATCTCTACAGCACTTTCTCTAAACTTCACCATCTCCCTGTACCCTCTTCCTCCTTTAAGACATTCTATTTGAAACCTTTTACCAATATTTCAAATATCTAGTATCATCTTATGTGGTTGAGTGTCAGATTTTGGGGATCACAATGGGACATTTTACTAAATCAAAGGTGCTATGCAAATGCAGGTTCCGGTTTTTGATTTTTCAATTAAACCGATGAAATACCTGCAGATAGGCCCAGTCCAGCTACCAAGTCACCCTTTATTTGCTAGTGCACAGTACACTTGCTGTGCCAGCTGGCTCAGTGTCGTCCCTCAACAGAGGAGATTCTAATCTCCTGGTTATACTTTTATTAACCCCTTTTTTTCATGTACTTTTTACAGCAGTAGTGCTTACTTCTCCCCAGAACTCATGTCGCGCACGCGCGTGTGTGTGTATATGTGTGTGCACGTGTGTAATCTTTTTTTATTTTATCAATCAGTACAAGTTACAAACAGTTAACATTAACAGCTATATACAAGAAAAGGCAATTTACAGGGGAAAGGGGCAGCAAAGGCAGACCCCAAACCCCACTGTCCATCCAGTTCTCAGGGAAATGAGGACAGACCTAGAATCCCACCTTAACATTATCTCAAGATAACAGTAAACACAATCACATACAGACAGTCTGATAAAAGCGAACAATAAACAGTGCATATAACACAGGCACCTCAGGCAACCCAGCAAACCACTCATCCCTCCCACCTTGCAGCCATTCAAAGGCAGCCCACCCCTACTAGCTCTCCTAGTTATATTGGTCAGCCAAAGGTTTCTCTGATTGGCCTAGATTAACAAACCCAATGAAGAACCTTGTAGTTAATGAGGTCGACCTGATCCCAGTCACTACATTTCCCACCCTACTCCACCCCCAAACTCTGGGATATTGGCCGACACTTTTGCCCCAGGTCTGGTTCCTCAGACTTGGACTCAGACAGGACCGTGTTCCATTGGAATGTCTCAGAGGAGTCTCCTCCACTTGTTCTGGTGGCAATGGTATTGAGGCTGCATCCATTTTGGATTCTGAGGTTTCCTCAATACTAGATGGGCGACATGGTGGCTCAGTGGTTAGCACTGCTGCCTCACAGCACCAGGGACCCAGGTTCGATTCCAGCCTTGGGCGACTGTCTGTGTAGAGTTTGCACATTCTCCCCGTGTCTGCGTGGGTTTCCTCTGGGTGCTCCAGTTTCCTCCAAAAATGTGCAGGTCAGGTGAAATGGCCAAGCTAAATTACCCATAGTATTAGGTGAATTAATCAGAGGGAAATGGGTTTGGGTGGGTTACTCTTCAAAAGTTCGGTGTGGACTGGTTGGGCTGAAGGGCCTGTTTCTACACTGTAGGAAATCTAATCTAATATAGATGGAGGGGGAGCATGTGCAGTTTTGGCTGAACCTTTGGGCTATTCTGAGGGATTAGATTCGAGATTAGATTCCCCTACAGTGTGGAAACAGGCCCTTCGGCCCAACAAGTGCACACGAACCCTCCAAAGAGTAACCCATCCAGACCCATTTCCCTCTGACGAATGCACCTAATACTATGAGCAATTTAGCATGGCCAATTCACCTGGCTTGCACATCTTTGGACTGTGGGAGGAAACTGGAGCATCAGGAGGAAACCCACACAAACACAGGGAGAATGTGCAAACTCCATACAGACAGTCACCTGAGGCTGGAATCAAACCTTGGTCCCTGGTGCTGGGAGGCAGCAGTGCTAACCACTAAGCCACTGCCACCTTAGGGCTAGGTATGTTTTGCTCTTGCCCCATTTGTGAAGTAATGGCTTTCAGGTGATCCATGTATTTGTTCAGGACTGTATCACCGATCTGAGTTTTGTAAGGCACGAGACCTGACTTCATACCAACATCGCCTCAGACCCATACAGGACCATTTCCATGGTTTCGGCACCAAACTTCATCCCCTGGATTAAATCCCCTTGCTTAGAGAAGGCATTTGGCCAGCACTGGGGTTCCTGCTACCATTTCACTCTTCCCCTGCCTACAATGTTTGAACCACTATTTCTGCTAGACCATTAGATGCCAGGTGGCATGGAGCTGTCCTTATGTGCCTAAGCCATTGGACTTCAGGAAGTATTAGAGTTCCCTGCTGGTAAATGACGTCGGTGACCAATACTTCCAGGAGTCTGTATGCCACAAACAATACTCAGAGCTTCTCAATTGTCACTCTACTCTCATTGCTACTGAAATAATTACACAGAGGCCAGTTCCTGTCACCAAATCACCCCTTATTTGCTACTGCTTTGTAAACCAGCTGTGGCCAACTGGCTCGGAGTCCATCCTTAACTAAACAAAATCTAATCTCCTGGTTATATTGGTCAACCAAGGCTTTTTTGATTGGGATTGTTATCCTGTGCCAATCAAGAACCTTGTAGTTAGAGGTCAACCTGGTCCCAGTCACTACAACAGGTTTTGATGCAAATCTGTTTTAAAGTGCAATTTTATGAGCTGTAGCCTGCTGGATAAGGAACACTTTAAAGTGGTTTGGTCAACTTAGAATTCTTCAGTATGTATTAAAATCAAAGATGACCATTGATCCTTCCCTGGACAATATCCATTTGCCCAGTTACCAGAGCTATTTACCTCCAGAAGAAAAATAACCAACAATGCACAAATAAATTCCAGAAATTCACTAATTCCCTAACATAATTGATAAAATGTGCTGACTCCATTTAAATTGAAGTTTAAGCCATTTGAGGAAGCAATATAACAACAGACTAACTCCTATGCACAGAATCCTTGTACCTCATACCTCTTGATGTCAGAGTGATGAAGCTAAAGTTATGCCAAATTGCAACTCAGGACTTACTTTGACCATTGGAACCACGATGACAAGCCATTAATTAATGCCAGTAAACACACGTCAATCAACCTTTGGAGCACTCAGCAGATATCTTGCCAAGTCAAGAGGGAGTATTTGCATCCTGTATGCTGCCAGGAATGTAAAATGAAATCATAACATCTAGTTTCTCACTTCTTTTAAAGGGACAATGGCCTTTATAAAAATATACTTTTTTATTGCTCCTTTAGAACCTGCGAGTCTACTGCGTTGGTGGGACTGAATTCCACACACGTTCAGCCAAAACAATTGTAGGAAGACAAATGCAAAAATTTCTACTAATCGATGGAGATAGAGCAGCGTGTGGATCATATAGGTAAGCTGATTTTCAAAAAAAGAGAAAATTCAAGAGACAATTTCAGCTTGCACACCCTCTTCAGAGAAACTGATGAGTTTTTTTCCTTTCATTTCAGCTGAAATGAGAATTAACTGTTCCTACAATGGGTATTTTATCCCAAAAGCACAATCCAGTTCAAAAAGGAGCATTAATTTGCTCAATGGTAGTACTGAGGAAGAATGTCAAATCAAATTTCTAGGAGTGTATAACCATTTGATCTCCCACGTGCTAGTGTTTATGTTTCTCACCTTCCTTCATCTCACTCTCTTGCTGTGACCTGAAGTCTTCCTTATGAACTTATGTCACTTCATCTCAAATAAATTAATGTTATTTAACTTGAGCATTCCATATAGTAGTGAGTTCCACAATGTAGTCTCCCTCTAATATAAATTTTTATTTAATTTTTTAATAGGATGTTTTTAAATGACTGCCTGATATTAATGACTCCTGATTTTTGATTTCTCCAGAGGTGGAAACACCTCCAAGGATACTCCATGTGGTAGTAAATCTCATGCCTCTGAAGTAGACAGTCATCAACCAATATCACTAATCACTTTGCGGCTTAATATTCTGGACAAACATCAAGTCCAATAGATCACAGACCTGTTATGGTGCAAATGGAAGTAATTCGCTTTATCATGTCAGCACTGGTTCTCTAATTAGGACTTTGTGCCATTCTCCCATTCTTTCTTCACTATTTCTATTTGGATAATCATCTAATTCCCTCTTAAATGTCTTAATTGAACCTGGTGCCTCCACCCGTTTGTCAATGCATTCTCAATCCTAACTAATTATTTTTTGAAAAAATGTTTTTCTCCTATCGCATTTATTACTTTCACAAATCATTTCAAATGTGTTCCTTCTTATCTTTTTACAAATGGGAACAGATTTTTTTCCCTGACTGCTCTGTCCAGATCTCCCATGACCTTGAAAACTATCAAATCTGCTCTCAGCCGTCCCTTCATCAAGGACAACGGTCTGGGTCCAGGGACGAGAAACTTCATTTTCTCAAACTTGTTCTTCACTCTTTCCGATGCATTCATATCCTTCCAAAGCATGGCATCCAGCACTGTACACCAATACTCCAGATGAAGTCTGACTACAGACTTATATAGGAACAGCATAACTCCCTTGCTCTTGTACTCGACATCACTCTTAATAAAGCCAAGGATAGTCTGTGCCTTACTAACCACACTCGCTGTCTGTACTAACACTGTTAATGACTCATTTACAGTCATGCACTTATTTACCATGTTTCTCTACTCCTGCACATCTTGTAGAATAGTACCCTTTATTTTATCCTATCCCTCTGTGTTCTTTATCCCAAATGTATCAAAAGTTCTATGCTATTCTCCTCACAGTGTGCATCATTGCCAAGAATGAAAATGGAAGGAGCAGGAATTAATCAATGATGCAAAACCAGTGCTGATGAATTATTTGGCCTTTCATACAGCTGAGACCATTTTCTTTTCAATTTCCTTTGGCAGAGTGGAACAGGCTGGTGATAAACTGCTGTCCATGTTGTGCCACACTCAAGATGAGCTGTCTGAGTTGACAAGCCTGAATGTGCCTACGTGCTGCTGTATATTGTGTTGTCAAACATAAGATTTGACTGATTTATATAGTAATATATATATTCAATTTATATAGTAATTAAATGGCTAGAATCAGAAAATATATTTGTTTGCAGGATTTAGAGAAAGTCAGAAGTCGCACGACACAGGTTTATTTGAAATCACAAGCTTTCAGTTGACAAAGGAGCATGCTCTGAGAGCTTCTGATTCCAAACAAGCCTGTTGGACTATAACCTGGTGTGACTTCTGACTTTGTCCACCCCAGTCCAACACCAGCACCTCCATGTCGGGAAGTAGGGATTTATTGCTTTGCTGTAAGTCAACACATGAATTTAGACATTTTTTTTCCATTATTTATCCTTTCAGCTTTACTTGGACTGCATCTAGACTAGACCGTAACGTCGTCACTGTGATTTCTGGTCAAGCTGTAGAAACGTTTGATTATGAATTCAGAGAACTGTTGCACTTTTCCAAAGCAGTTAACATGCACGAACTAAACTTGGCTCCAGAAATAGCAGAACCTGAACCTGTTCAGCAGGCACCTGCTCTAACGGCGGAACAGAGTGCTGCTATTGCCAGGAAGCTCATAAACCCTAAGTATGCTCTCGTGCGGGTAAGTGACCAGAACACTGGTTCAGATGGATCCGAGAAGAAAAATGACTCTAATGGTATGAAACAGTCAAACGAACCAAATAAGGGACAGAAGGCTGCAATGGCAGCAGACCCGAAAGACGAAGAGTCCATAATTCATCCAGCTCTATTGAATATGCCCAAAGTGGACATGTTTCTTTATCTTCCTCCTTATCCAGTGATTCCTCAAGATGAGAATCAACAGCCAAATGGTGTCACGAACACCAAGGAGAGAAATCACGTACTTTCTCAAAGTGATACAGTGGATATGGCCTCCAGGATAAAACCAGATCCCTCTAATCCAGCATTGCTTCAACAGAAGGAAGCAACGTCTAAAACCCCAGGCATGAGTCAGACACAAGATTTAACAGTGAAGGAAAGTCAATGTCAAAGAGATGGAAATGACATGGACACAGAAAATAAACCAAGAAAGGATTTGCTAATCATAAATAAAGTGATTAAAGTTTCAAAACAGAAGCAGAAGAAAAATAGAACTGTGGGAAAACTGGCCTTAAAGCAGACAGAATCTACTGCCATTGACTCCACACAGGATAAAGACGAAGCATTGCACAATAGCACCAAGTCTGTAGAAAACTTACATACAGACTCCAGTGTACCAACGTATAGAGAACATGGCATCAAGCAAGTAGATCATGATTCAGAGAGAGAGGATCATAAAGAGGACGAAGCATTAACACTTGCCATGGATGAAATCAAGGTTGTTACAGAAAACAACAAAGAAGAATCCGAGCATGAGATCCCTCTAAAGGAGGCTGACTTGTGTCCAGAGGTTGACTGTCCATCAAATCCTTCAACAAATTACACTCCGGACTGGAATACAGACACCAGCTCTTTGCATGAGCCATCATCTGACTCCGATGACTTCTATGATTGTGAATTTGATGACAATGAGGTGAAAGGATCAGAATCTCAGCTGAATAAGGTCAATGATGAATTTACGATCGGAGAAGTGACAAATTTTGTCAGCCGGGCCACTTTTGCACGTCCTTCAAATAATTATAAAGAACTATCCCACTCAACGAACGATTTAAGAGAAGGCAAAACTGTAGAAAATAAAGATGTGAACGCTTTCTTCCAGGAGAGAGCAAACTTGAGGAGGAAGGCTCTGAATAAATTAAAGGTTACACTGGCAATAAATTATCATGATAAATTCCAGGTAACTTTCTCATCTGATATTTTTTACTATAATGTTAAGCATACATTGCCAAGCAAGTGATGTTTATAACCAAAATGTTGGCTAGTGATACCTAGGGGGAAGCCTGTGAATAGCTAGTGGAAATGCACTTTATTTTTAACACTGAATACTTCAACAAATGCCAAGTGTCCGAGCAAAAAATGTTGCTGGATTCTGGAGAAATTTGTCTCATAACACTCACACTTTTTCACCAGAAAACCAGCTTATCATTCTATCATGCATTTTGCATGAGGAGATTTGGAGGTTCAGGTGCACAACTTTTTTAAATGCCACAGAAAGGTGTAGAAAATAATCAAGACAGCTAATGGAAAGCTGGTCTTCCTATCTAAAGGACTGGAGTGTCAGGATGCCGATGTTACACTGCAGTTATATAAAACTCCAGTTAGACACCACTTGGAGTACAGTGAGTACCTGTACACCACACCTTAGGAAGGACATTTTTGGCCCTGTAGCGGGTTCAATCCAGGTTTACAAGGATAATGCCTGGACTTCAGAGGTTAAGTAATGAGGAGAGTTTAGACAAATTAAAGCTTTATTCTGTAGAATTTATGAGTTTAAGGGATGGTCTAATCGAGGATTTCAGGATAACAGGGTAGATCAAGATAAAACTATTTCCAATAGTCAAAGATTCAAGAACCCAGGCCATAGTCTAAGAATTAGGAGAGATGTTCAAAAGCAATTTAACATGCAAAGAGTAGTGGAGATTTTGAACTCTTCTCCAAATGGTGTTCACTGCTAAATCAATTGTTAAATTTAATTCTGAGATACACTTATTTTTATTAATCAAGGATATCAAGGCATATGGACTCAAGGCAGACATATGGAGTTAGGCCACAGCTCAGCTATGATCTTATTGAATGGTGGAGCAGGTTGGGATGAAGAACTTATCATGTGAGGAGTAGTCAAGAATTCTGGGTCTGTACTTGATGGAGTGTACAAAGATGAGGGGGGTGTCTGATTGAAACTTACAGAACACGGAGAGGCCTGAATAGAGTGGATGTAAAAAAGATGTTTCCACAAGTAGGAAACACGAGGGCCTGAGGGTACAGCTTCCCAGTGAAGGGATGATGCTTTGGGACTCAGAGGAGTGGGAGTTTTTTCAGCCAGAGGGTGATTAATCTGGGAACTCATTTCTGCAGAAGCCTGTCAAAGCCAAGTTTTATTGAATGTTTTTAAGGCGAAGGTAGATAGATCCTTGATCAGTAAGGGGATCAAGGGTTCATGTGGAGAAAGCAGTAAACGCTGTATTACACCTGGTCCTGTGATTGTCCCACCCTGTGAATGGGTTAAAATTGCCACCGTTATATTTAGAAGCCCACATGTGGAAGGTGGATCTGGAGCAGAAAGCATTTGCCCTCAAAGATGCTGCCAATTTAGGTTGAATCAGAATATGCCAAAAGAGACCCTGGCTCCAAAAGATAGAAATAAGCACAAGAACCACTTTTAAAAGTGCTTTTAAAGTAAGATGAAGATCTGAACATGCACAGGCGAATGAACAAGCATGTTCTGAATTTGCACCTACCCAACTGAAACCAAAATACAGTGATAGTTTGTTCCTCACAGTAACTGGATAATTTGCAGAAATGGACAATCTGGCTTTGATATCCAATTTGCTATCAGAACGGTTTCGTTTCTTGTTTAACAGGGATTTATTAGTTTGGTACCTGCTACATCTCCAACATTCTGTGATTGGAACTGCCGATGCTAATTGTGAATGTACATTGCCCAATCCTTATTCAGTGGAATTAAATGTTTGATTCAACATAAAATATGTCAAAGCTACGCCAATTCAACGATTTGAAATTTATTCAGATTTATGATTCCATTATTAGTCTTTTAAAAAATTTCTGTAAAGATTTTTTTTCTGTGTTACATACTATTGCGCATGAATGTAACACAAAGTGTGCTTATTGTTCATTAGATTAGATTTCCTACATTATGGAAACAGGCCCTTCAGCCAATAAGTCCACACCGACCCTCCAAAGAGTAACCCACCCAGACCCATTCCCTCTGACTAATGCACCTAACACTATGGGCAATTTAGCAAGGCCAATTTACCTGACTTGCACATCTTTAGACTGTGGGAGGAAACCAGAGCACCCGGAGGAAACCCACGCAGACACGGGGAGAATGTGCAAACTCCACACAGACAGTCGTCCGAGGCTGGAATTGAACCTGAGACTCTGGTGCTGTGAGGCAGCAATGCTAACCACTGAGTCACCGTGCCGCCCACTTGAAAATTTTTAAATGTTCATGTCTCAGCATGCTGAGGGGAGAAACAGGCACTAACATTCCCCGAAATAATTTGATTAAAAATCCACGAGAGTATTTTTCTCAGACTGAAGATGAAGATCTCAGAGGCAATGATGTTTGATGCTTTCCATTTTGCTTTCTTGGTTTGCTATCTATAAGAATTCCTCAATTTGATTGATTGCTCAGCCGCCTGTCCCTGGAAGTCAGTGGTTCAGGTAGAAATAGTGCCTGAATCAAATTAACACTGTAATAAGAGAAGTTGACATAACAGAGCTTGCCAGATACTTAAGGTGCAGCTTTCTTCAAGTCAGCAATGTTGTCCCTTTATTGCTGACCACTAATTGTCTGGGAACACAGTTTGACCGAATTTAGAACATCCTGTGGCACTACTGAAATACCCATCAGCCATGATTGAATGGCGGAGTGAACTCGATAGGCCGAATGGCCTTATTTCCACTCCTATGTCTTATGGTCTTACTTGCAGAAAAGCAGTGCACCTTCCTGATAGCCAGGCCCATGTTTACCATGAACCAATACAACAACAAAACATTTGCCAGTCAGTTCTATTGTTTGCTGTTGGACCTAGTGTACAAAATTAACTGCTGCTTAATAACATTTGCCTTGACTATCCAATGACATAGGATATCCCTGTGTCCCTTGTTTCTCAGGACAGTACCCACTCAAGGAGATGTGACCGCAGAAGATTTCCCATTCCATAAAACCTATTCCAAAATGAATACCCTAATCATTAATGACTGGGTGGTTTCAAATTGTATCCACATGATGCCATTCTGACTGGTGGTTAGTCAGTATCTGGGGTGGGGCTGGAGCAGGCCCTGATTGGTGGAAGGGATGTCAATCTCCAGTTACCAACCAATAATCATGGAGGGTCTTGAATTTATACAGAGATCGCCCAGTGTGTGTGCCCCACTTTCTAAGTTCTTGTCATGAGACTTTTGCAGATAGCAGTTTCCTGTGAACAGCAATAACCATAAAACCAACATGTCCATGCAATCGGACTAATGAGCAGTGACCATGAGATGTGTGAATGTACCAAGAGCTAGATTTGAGTACTGTCTCGTAACCATGGATGGTGTGGCTGTGACACCCAGATTCACTTCAGAAAATGATGCTTCCATCAACATACTCGCATCCATTGAGGGTTTACAGTACCCTTCATGACATGTTGGCCACAGTTTTGTTTGGTTGATTATCATTCTACCTAAAGGGAAGGAAAAGTTCATGCAGATACAGAACAAATGGAGATGAGAGGAGAGGGAAAAGTGCGAGGGGACTAACAATACAAGGGATTACATGGTGAATGGTAGTGGTAGAGGATCAGAAGGACCTTGGTGTGATCCAAAGATCCTCAAAGGCAGCAGGACAGGTAGATAAGCTGGTTAAGAAGGGATGTGGGATCCTTGCCTTTATTGGTCAGGCAAGAGCAAGAAGGTTATGATGGAGCTATATTGGACATTGAGTAGACCACAGCTGTGGGCAGTTCTGGTTGCCATATTATAGCAAATTTGTGATTGTATGAGAGAGGGTGTGGACAGGTGTTTGATTATTGGCCTGGCCACAATAGGCTGAAGGGCCTCTTTTCATGCAGGAGAAAGTGAGGACTACAGATGCTGGAGATCAGAGCTGAAAATGTGTTGCTGGAAAAGCGCAGCAGGTCAGGCAGCATCCAAAGAGCAAGAGAATCAACGTTTCGGGCATGAGCCCTTCTTTCCTGAAGAAGGGCTCATGCCCGAAACGTTGATTCTCCTGCTCTTTGGATGCTGCCTGACCTGCTGCGCTTTTCCAGCAACACATTTTCAGCTCTTTTCATGCAGCAATACTCTGATTCTATGACTGGGTAAAGTAAGGAGGTTGATAGTAGCTTCAAGGAAGGGATGAGTTATAAATGAATTATGTTTACTCTTTGGCACAATATTAGTATTATTCTACATGCTCTGTCATTTACACTTAAATACTATGGAGAGCGATAAGTTATTCAACTAGAGGACAAGCCAGAAAGTGAGCTTTGTGAATTGAGAGGCCATTTCTAGCTGCAATATATTCACTATAGTTCATCATGTTTAAGTTGCTCAATGGAAATAACAGATGTTTGTTGGTTTCTTCTATAATGACCATAAGTCACGTCTTATCCAAACCCAGCAGCTGGTTTATGCAAAAATAAACTTATTTCCTGGGCTGTGATTAACATAAAAAAGGATTTATCTCGACGCGCCATGTAACATAATATTTATTTAATGGGCCACCTTATCATGTAACACAGGAATAATACTGGTATGGTATGAGTAACAGGTCTATGAAATGAGAATGGCACATTTGGAAAATGCACTCCAGTGTCACTGTGATCCTGCCTAAAATCAAACCAATAATGCTGGTGCCAAATGTCACTGTTTTAAGATTGCTATCCTTATAAAGGTTGGTTCATTCTCACTATGCTTTTTACAGTGGGGAAATCTGGAACCAGGAAACCTTCTTCAATAACTTAGTGGTAGGAGACAATGGGAAAATTCTTCATTTTTTTTTCTTCTTGCGTTCAAATCTGAGCTTTATCCACGAAAATGTCAGGCCTTTAATTGGATCTGTCTGCAAAATGCCTTGTTACTGGTCTGTCCAGTTTTAGGAAAAGCAAATGCAAATGGGCACCAGTTCCTGATTTTATGTTTGTTTATTTTTTCACAAGTGATTAATATTTCACCTCAATAGAAACAGTTCCCTTAAAAAATAAATGAATCACCAAGGGAAAACTCCAGACTATGGCTATGTAATTATTGTAAAAACCAGGAGATGGCCCGTGGTAAAACATAAACAAATGAACTTGAAGATTTTAATCTGACTTTTGAGCATTAATCTTCATTTAAAGACAGACCCAAACTAATGTCTATTTCTAAAGTGGTGCTGTTTGCACACTTCTGTTTTCCAGTAACAGATGTTTACCTACATTGTTTAATGTGTATATTTTACATTGCGAAAAATTCTAAAGAACAAACAGCTAATAGTTTACATAATTATGAGCAACACTTTATACTTATACAGCACTGTTTTAACCTCAAACATTGCTAAATGCTATGCAGTGTGCAATAGAATATAATATGACTTCTCCTTATACAACTGTATTTGGAACTAATGCAACATCTATGACATGTAGGAAGTGTCATTTAGCAGGGAGAAGTCTATTACTAAGTATCTTACGGTCATAACCACTATATAAATAGTATAAAGGTAGCATTTATGACTCTCACACAGTGACTAAGACTGAAATTATAGCAGCCAGACGCCACTGACTGACAGCACTAGACTCTCAGGTTACACAATAACTGTCCAACATTGTGTATATTCCTGAGCAATGAGGGACAGGAAAAGGCCTTTCTCACATTGGCTTGTGAGTGCACACATAGAAACATTGAGCAGGAATAGACCATTCGGCCCTTTCAGCTTGCTCTGCCATTCAGTATGGTCATGGCCAATTATCCCACTCAGTGACCTGTTCCCATTTTCACCATATACCTCTTGATCCTTTTAGCCCTAATAACTATAAAATAACCTGGTTTTGAAAATGTTCGATGCTTTGGCCTCAGCCACTCTCTGTGGCAGAGAATTCCACAGACTCACCACTCTGGGTAAAAACATTTCAGCTTATCTCACTCCTAAATGGCCCACCCCTTGTCTTTAGACTATGAACCCTGGATGTAGTCTCCCAAAGAAACTGTAATTTCTAGCAATCTGGTGTCTGTTTGAATTCCACATCATCTGCAATAGGGACAGGGGTAGACCATTCAGCTCCTTGAGCCTCTTTCTCCATTCAATGAGATCGTGGCAGATTTGTGGCCTAACTATTTACCTGCCTTTGGCTGATATCTCTTAATAATCACTTTGCTCAACCAAAGTTTATCTGTTTCAGATTTAAAATGAATATGTGATCTATCATCAACTGTCATTTACAGAAGGAAGTTCCAAATCTCTACCACCCTATGTGTGGAGAAGTGCTTCCTAACATCCATCCTGAATGGTCTGGCCCTAATGTTTAGACAACGTCCCCATAGTTTTAGTAGCTCTCACCAGGGAAAATAGTTTATCTGCAGAACAGTCTAAACATTAACTCTGTTTTTCTCTTAACAGATGCTGCAGAGCTCCTGTGCTTCTCCAGCATTCTGTTTTGTCTCAGGTTTCCAGCATCTGTGATTCTTTGTGTTTGGTACTGCAGAGGCCAGCTATCCCTCAGGAAAACAACAGCCTTCTAACACTGAGCCTCAGTATAGTCTTGTGCAACAGATTCTCTAATCAATTTAGTTACACAATCATACAATCTATTGTCTGATAAAACTATCAAATCACTCCTGATCCATGCCTCTGAAGTATTATGTCATAGGTCTTTGACCAGTTTTGATCACCAAGATGACTCAAACTTGGAATCCATCTAATGGCTGTCCCACATTTATGATGAGCATTGTAATTGCTGACATGATATGTCATCAATTTAAAAAATTCACATCGAGCATTTGACCTTAGGACATTTCCAATGGCTCACAATCAATTAAGTACATTTGTACTATGGTCACTGTTGTAATACAGTAACATGGCAGCTAATTTGTGCACAGCAAGATTTTAAAACTACAGCATTGTAATGACCAGAGAATCTGCTTGTTTAACATCAGTTGAGGGATAAATGTTGACCAGGATGCTCTCTCTCTCTGATTTTCTTTGACATAGTGCCTTGTTACCTATTACAGCTAGCTAAAGTGTTAGGTTGAACCTCAATTTCACATATTACCTTCAACAGTGCAGCACTCTGGCAGTAATGCTCTGGATTATCAGTCTGTCTTTTTGTGGTGAAGTCTCTAAAGTGGGACTTGAAGCTATGACATTCTGACTCAGAAGTGAGTGGTGTGAACTGACCCACAATGGACATTATGGTTTTTGGATGTTCATTATAAATAAGGAGACATGACTAGAGAGAAATGTCATTACTATTTATATACAATTGGAAAATGTTCAAAGATTTAAACAAGACTTAGAAAAAAATGATAGCTTGAACTCCATTACCTGGATAGAGGGCACGGCTGATCATCCCGGGCATTATAATGAAAATCATAGGCAGCATTTTGAGATAGCTTGCCAGTATTGAGCCACCCTTTGCATGGCTCAGGTTCTTCGCAGATAGTGACCGTTGCACAATTACCTGAGAAATTAGATATATTTTTCATTGATTAATTTACTGCTAGCAACAGGTCAATGCCATTTAGCTCCTCAACCTGCTCTGCCATTCAATGGAATCATGGCTTATCTGCATTTTAGCTCCATCTACCCACTCCTAATCCATCCATCTGTATCCCTTTATACTGGCATGAGATTCTCTTCAGGGGGTTAGAATAGACTCGATGGGCCAAATGGCCTCTTTCTACAATGTAGAAAGTCTGTGATTAAGATTTCACTTTTGAAAGGTGATTGTTGAAAAAGTCTTCATGAAAGTAAGTAAGGGGACGCAGTGAAACCATTTTGCATTTCTAGTTGTAAAACAGAAATCTAGAAAACAAAATATCGTCCAAAAGTTGATGTTGGTCTTGCTTAGCAAGTTGTCACTTTTAGGTGAAGTAACAACAGGACACCGCTTGACTGACAGGAATAAAAGTTAAAATAAACTGAGGACAGTCTACTCATGTTAACTGGAACTTGGCTACTCCCTTAATTGACTAGGTTTGTTTGTGTAGCAGGCGTACCTGGGAAAACAAGCAAAAGTACACAGATATCAAACGACCTTGTTTCGCATCAATGCTATAACATGTTTAACACAAATTTCAAGTCAGATAAACAGCAAACCCAACAAATTTGCTCTCAATCTACCTGACTAACTCATTCAAATGTTTTTTCTTTGTTACAGAGAGAGAGATACATAGCCCCCACAAAGTCAGCAGCTGCTTTACTCCGATCAAACGTAGATACTCGGACTTTTCAACCACTGCATATTGTTTCAAGCAGCCCTGATTTGAGCAAAAGTAGAAGACTAATGCTGCAGTCCAGTGGCCTCCAAAACTCAAAAGTGCCATGCAATAATTACCAAAAGGCCGCACCACGCCGGTCAGTGACATCATTGTTTGAACAGAAAGGACTGGGCAGACCTGATTCGACAATGGGGTTGAGTGTGACTGAATCCAGACTATACAATAACTACACTAGTGGAATCTCCATGGATTCAGACATTTCTTCAATGAGCACAACTGCTCCTTTTGGTCTCTCCATCTCCAGATTGACAACGCAAAAGAACTTGAATGCAAAGTTGCCAGTTAACAAAGTTTCACAAATGTCAGAGTCCACACCAAAAGCATTGACCAAGTGACCCATCGAAGCACAGTAAATTGAACAAATATCCTCTGAACTAAACAACTAAGCTGTGCTATCTGGGATAAATCTGAGTATTTAACATAGATCCTGCATTTGGGATTGTGCATATCAAAATATATAAGAAAATGAATGTAAGGTGAAATATGTTTACATTACCTGATCTGTGCACCAATACCACATCGCCAGGATGCTCAGTCCAAAGATCATGCCGGTCCATGGGAGATCTCCAGTCACTGGGTCTCTGAACAGATGCATGGCATCTGCCCTGGGGAGGTGGCACGTTGTATTGGGAATAATCTTTGTTGGAACTGCCTTTAGATATACACTTTCCAGGTTGTGGTACCCTCCAATCTTATTAAAAGCTACAAAAATAATATAAATAATATTTTTTTAAAAAATACATTAAAAGCTATTGTGCCAGTCCAGCTGCTATAATTATTGATCTTGCTGAGTTTTATCTATGGAACCTGTACATGTATTTCAGGATTTGGTGCAGTGGCCAATTGAGCTCCTGTAGGAGATGCTTATTGTACTAAACCTATTCTTTCAAAATAATAATGTTAATGAGCCAAATGGACAGTCTATCTCTACTTTGAAGTTTTATTCACAAAGAATTGTCTCTGAGTCTTCACATATTTATCCCTGATATCTCATTCTTATTCTGTTTAGTCAAATGTGATCTTATACAATAGAAAAGGTTGAGGAAAAATATTTTCAGATCTGGCCTTGCCCTTCACCTCCTAGAAGTGGCCTCCTCTTTTTAGGAGCATTACAATATGATGTTTGCCATCACAAGTTGCTCTTGAACCACTACAGTCTGTATGTGTTAGGTATACTCAGACTGCTGGTAAGAAAGAAGTTCCCAGAATGGTGAAGGAAGTGTGATCCAAATTCCAAGTTATGATGTATAACTCGGAGGAGATTTGCAGATGTGCTTTCTGCCCTTGTTCTTCTAGATGGTCATGGTCACTGGTTTGAAAGATGCTGCCTTTGCAAATTGCCTGCACTATTCTACCTACAGGCTAAATATTGACCACTCCAGCCCTTTGAGTGGAGATTTTCTCATTAACTGTATCCTAAATGGTCATCTGTATCCTGAGATTATAATCCCTGAGCGTTTGGCTCTCCAACCAAGCAAAACAGCCTCTTGGTATCTAACCGCTCAATCTTCTAAACTCTAATAATTCTACTTAATGGCTCTTCACAAGACAACTCTCTCATGAATCAAAGTATTGCATCTTTGTTGCAACTTTCAAGGCAGATATAGTCTACCTTGATCTTGTACACAGGAGTGGTCTCACCAAAGCTCTGTTTGCAGCAAGACTTATTTACTCTTCTTCTGAACTTTTTATTTCTCTATTTTGTAATTTGTTCCTATGATCCGAATTGCCGGATTTTTTCCTTCCTTATTTTTCTAATCTTTCTCATAAAAGCTTGTATGGAAGAATCTCGTACCTAGATACCTGGTACCCAAGATGGTGTCATAAGTGGTGAAAGTAAACATTTCACTACTTAGTTGAGTACGTGTAATAATAAAACTAATTCGATTCAACCCCCTTATAATAAAAGTTAGCACACTATTTGAATTCCTTATTTGCATATTGCACCTACGTTTTAACTTTATCAGTTGTATACAAGGAAACCCAGCAGGAAATCTAGAATTTTCTCATCATCTAAAATCCTGACACAAGTGATCAACCTCCTGTCACTTCACTGCTATTGATGTTTAAATCGCTCTTTATTGGTACCTGGTAAAACCTCACCTTGAAAACTACACCCAGTTTCAGTTAAAGTACTTAAGTACCTCAGGCGGTCTGAAATTTTTTGAGTCTGAGTCTCATTCAATTTTATCTTTGCATATTTCAACATCATCATTGAGGAAGATCATAAGAATCAGACAGCAGATAGGCCCATCCCAGTCTGAAGAGACAAGCCTCATTACTGTGGGCTCTGGAATCTGTAAATGCATGATAGGCCCTGTTCTGTAAATCACCAGATGAAGATAATGGGCCTGGGTTGAGGTGGGAGTTTATTGAGGCAATGAGGGGCTAGGACTAAACATGTTTGGCAAACATTTGGTCCAGTATAGGATGCAAATATGAGAGTGATTGTGGGGGTTGGAATCCAGGATGACAACAACCATTGCATCCTTGTGAAGCCTAATAGAATCTACTGGCTTCCACCAACATTAACTGTAATTGGACTATTTTGGCTGAATCGAAGGTAGATTTGAGCTCCATTGTGCATGATCCTTTCCTGTAATGAGGCTGTTGTGTAGCTCAGGAGGCTCTGACTTCCATATCAAACAGGCTTGCTGCCTGGAACAGTGGATCCTGTAGGCAACCAGTGACGGTCTATTTCAAGATGTTGTGGGTTACCAGTCCTCAACAATCACTGTAAAGTCTCCATCAATTAAAGAATAACTCCTAGACAGAATTGAGAGAAACTGTTGTGACAAAAATCATAGGAGTATTGAAAAAATAGTGTTTTGGGGAGGGGAGAGAGCTACTTGACTGACTAGTCAAGACTTATTTGATCAGATGATGGAGATTGTTCACTTTCTAATAAGTGGTAGGAAGACAGAGAGTTCTGGGGATGGACATCAGGGTGAGAGTGTGGGGCCTGGTCGGATCATGTGACAATATCTTTAGAATATGCCCAATCTATCATATCAGAATATGGCAACAGCTAACTAGATCAAGAAATGGCAACAGGTGGGAATCCCCTTCTTTTTTTGGGGGGGGGGGGAAGCAGTGTAGGGAGGAACAAAATTACATTTGGGGAGGGAGGACGGGAAATCTTTCTGGCTGGAAGAGCTGCTCCTTTTTTTTGAGGTATTTTAGGTGTTGGAGGTGATTTCCTCGAATTCCAGGAGCAGCAATTACTGTTTTATATGCTGTTACATTGTTTTGGAATTTTGGAAAAAAAAGTCAAAACAACAGCAGTTTAAAAGGGAGAAGGGCAGACAAAGGAAACACATTGTGAGGACAGTGCAGGAGAGAGAGAGAGAGAGAGAGAGCCTGCACAGTTACTGCCTTTGCTGTTTGAATTAATGTATCGCTGGACATCGGAGTGCATCTGGGAAAATTAACAAACAGTGACATTTACAACTAATCTTAGAGGAACTGTTGGGTGAAGTTCACAGCACAGAATCCGATAAGTTAATTGTTGTTTTAAGTCTGTCCAAGAGAAAGGCTGCAGTAGTGAGTATAGTGGATTCTTTCTTGATTATATGTTTTTAGAGATAAGTCTTTTGATTAAACTTAAAATATAAGCCATAGCTATTAATTTAACCTAGGGTAGTGTTTGCACAGGAATAAGTGATTTTCTGGGTCTGTAGATTGTGAAGGAGCAAAAATGGCCTTTGCTGTGATTTGTACTTCTTGTCAGGTGTGGGAGTTTAAAGAGAATTTAAGGGTTACTGCGGATTATATCTGCCATAAATGCTATTGGCTGCGAATCTTATCAGATCGAGTGGATCGGTTGGAGAGTCAGATAGAAGTGATGAGGAATTTGCAACAGCAACAGCATGTGATGGATGGCAGTTATAGGAATGGGGGAAAGTCTCAGATACAGTCACATAGATGTGTTAACTCCAGGAGGGGTGAGAGAGGTCAGCACCTAGGGCAGGAGTCTTTTGTGGATATACCCATTTCAAACAGGTATGCTGTTTTGGAAAATGTAGGGGGTGATGGGTTCTCAGGGGAACGTAGCACGAACAGCCAAGTTTCTGGTATTGAGACTGGCTCTAATGCAATGAGGGGTATGTCGGGTTCCAAGAGATCAATTGTGTTAGGGAATTCTGTAGTCAGAGGTACAGACAGACGTTTTTGTGGCCAGCAGAGAAAAAGCAGAATGGTATGTTGTTTCCCTGGTGCCAGGATCAGAGAGGGTGCAGACTGTTCTCACGGGGATAGGGGCCAGCAAGAGGTCTTGTCCACATTGGAACCAACGACATTGGCAGGGAAAAGGTTGAGATTCTGAAGGGAGATTACAGAGAGTAAGGCAGAAATTTAAAAAGGAGGTCCTCAAGGGTTGTAATATCTGGATTACTCCCAATGCTATGAGCTAGTTAGGACAGGAATAGGAGGATAGAGCAGATGAATGCATGGCTGAGGAGCTGGTATATGGGAGAAGGATTCACATTTTTGGATCATTGGAATCTCTTTTGGGGTAGAAGTGAGCTGTACAAGAACAGATTGCACCTAACTTAGAAGGGGACTAATATACTGGCAGGGAAATTTGCTAGAACTGCTTGGGAGGATTTAAACTGGTCAGGTTGGGGGGAGGGGAGGGGTGGTGGGGGAAGACCCAGGGAGATAGTGAGGAAAGAGATCGATCTGAGATGGGTACAGCTGAGAACAGAAGTGAGTCAAACAGTCAGGACAGGTAGGGACAAGGTAGGAATAATAAATTAAACTGCATTTTTTTTAGATTAGATTAGATTACTTAGTGTGGAAACAGGCCCTTTGGCCCAACAAGTCCATACCGACCCGCTGAAGCGCACCCACCCAGACCCATTCCCCTACACCTAACACTACGGGCAATTTAGCATGGCCAATTCACCTAACCTGCACATTTTTGGACTGTGGGAGGAAACCCACGCATTTCAATGCAAGGGGCCTAACAGGGAAGGCAGATGAACTCAGGGCATGGTTAAGAATGGGACTGGGATATTATAGCAATTACGGAAACACGGCTCAGGGATGGGCAGGACTGGAAGCTTAATGTTCCAGGATACAAATCCTCTAGGAAGGATAGAAAGGGAGGCAAGAGAGGAGGGGGAGTGGCATTTTTGATAAGGGATAGCATTACAGCTGTGCTGAGGGAAGATATTCCCAGAAATACATCCAGCGAAGTTATTTGGGTGGAACTGAGAAATAAGAAAGGGATGATCACCTTATTGGGATTGTATTATAGACCCCCCAATAGTCAGAGGGAAATTGAGAAACAAATTTGTAAGGAGATCTCAGCTATCTGTAAGAATAATAGAGTGGTCATGGTAGGGGATTTTAACTTTCCAAACATCGACTGGGACTGCCATAGTGTTAAAGGTTTAGATGGAGAGGAACTTCTAAAGTATGCACAAGACAATTTTCTGATTCAGTATGTGGATGTACCTACTAGAGAAGGTGCAAAACTTGACCTACTCTTGGAAAATAAGGCAAGGCAGGTGACTGAGGTGTCAGTGGGGGAGCACTTTGGGGTCAGCGACCATAATTCTATTGGTTTTAAAATAATGATGGAAAAGGATAGACCAGATCTAAAAGTTGAAGTTCTAAATTGGAGAACGGCTAATTTTGATGGTATTAGGCAAGAACTTTCGAAAGCTGATTGGGGGCAGATGTTCGCAGGTAAAGGAACGGCTGGAAAATGGGAAGCCTTCAGAAATGAGATAACAAGAACCCAGAGAAAGTATATTCCTGTCAAGGTGAAAGGAAAGGCTGGTAGGAATATGGAATGCTGGATGACGAAAGAAATTGAGGGTTTGGTTCAGAAAAAGAAGGAAGTATATGTCAGGTACAGACAGGATAGAGCGAGGGAATTCTGAGAAGAGTATAAAGGAAGTAGGAGTATACTTAAGAGGGAAATCAGGAGGGCAAAACGGGGACATGAAAGCTTTGGCAAATAGAATTAAGGAGAATCCAAAGGGTTTTTACAAATATATTAAGGACAAAAGGGTAACTAGGAAGAGAATAGGGCCCCTCAAAGATCAGCAAGGCGGCCTTTGTATGGAGCCACGGAAAATAGGGGAGATACTAAATGAATATTTTGCATCAGTATTTACTGCGGAAAAGGATATGGAAGATACAGACTGGAGGGAAATAGATGGTGACATCTTGCAAAATGTCCAGATTACAGAGGAGGAAGTGCTGGATGGCTTGAAACAGTTAAAAGTGGATAAATCCCCAGGACCTGATCAGGTGTACCCAAGATCTCTGTGGGAAGCTAGAGAAGTGATTTCTGGGCCTCTTGCTGAGATCTTTGTATCAGCGATAGGCATAGGTGAGGTGCTGGAAGATTGGAGGTTGGCAAACATGGTGCCACTGTTTAAGAAGGGCGGTAAAGACATGCCAGGGAACTATAGACTGGTGAGCCTGACCTCAGTGGTGGGCAAGTTGTTGGAGAGAGTCCTGACGGACAGGATGTACATGTATTTGGAAAGGCAAGGACTGATGTGGGTTAGTCAACATGGCTTTGTGCATGGGAAATCATGTCTCACAAACTTGATTGAGTTTTTTGAAGAAGTAACAAAGAAGGTTGATGAGGGCAGCGCAGTAGATGTGATCTATATGGACCTCAGTAAGGCGTTCGACAAGGTTCCCCATGGGAGACTGATTAGCAAGGTTAGATCTCATGGAATACAGGGAGAACTAGCCATTTGGATACAGAACTAGCTCAAAGGTAGATGACAGAGAGTGGTGGTGGAGGATTGTTTTTCAGACTGGAGGCCTGTGACCTCCTAACCTGCAATCTCCTTACTGACCTCTCCGCCCCCACCCCACTCTGGCCTATCACCCTCACCTTGACCTCCTTCCACCTATCCCACCTCCATCGCCCCTCCCCCAAGTCCCTCCTCCCTACCTTTTATCTGAGCCTGCTTGGCTACTCTCTCTCATTCCTGATGAAGGGCTTATGCTCGAAACGTCGAATTCCCTATTCCTGAGATGCTGCCTGGCCTGCTGTGCTTTGACCAGCAACACATTTGCAGCTGTGATCGCCAGCATCTGCAGACCTCATTTTTTACTCGAAGATTTTAACCTACTGCGAATCCTCTTGCAAGGATGCCTTCCTTGAAGAAGCTCTCTTCCTCCCTCTACAAGGATTTCAGTGAGTCTCTCTCTCACTGCACCCCCCAGGTCATCTCCTCTGCACAGAACAGTCGGTTCCCTCAATTCAGCACCGCCCTCCTAACCTGCAATCTCCTTACTGATCTCTCCGCCCCCACCCCACTCCGGCCTATCACCCTCACCTTGACCTCCTTCCACCTATCCCACCTCCATCGCCCCTCCCCCAAGTCCCTCCTCCCTACCTTTTATCTTACCCTGCTTGGCTACTCTCTCTCATTCCTGATGAAGGGCTTATGCTCGAAACGTCGAATTCCCTATTCCTGAGATGCTGCCTGGCCTGCTATGCTTTGACCAGCAACACATTTTCAGCTGTGATCTCCAGCATCTGCAGACCTCATTTTTTACCAGTGGAGTGCCACAAGGATCGGTGCTGGGCCCTCTATTTTTTGTCATTCACATAAATGATTTGGATGCGAGCAGAAGAGGTACAGTTAGCAAGTTTGCAGATGACACCAAAATTGGAGGTGTAGTGGACAGCGAAGAGGGTTACCTCAGATTACAACAGGATCTGGACCAGATGGCCCAATGGGCTGAGAAGTGGCAGATGGAGTTTAATTCAGATAAATGTGAGGTGCTGCATTTTGGGAAAGCAAATCTTAGCAGGACTTATACACTTAATAGTAAGGTCCTAGGGAGTGTTGCTGAACAAAGGGACCTCAGAGTGCAGGTTCATAGCTCCTTGAAAGTGGAGTCGCAGATAGATAGGGTAGTGAAGAAGGTGTTTGGTATGCTTTCCTTTATTGGTCAGAGTATTGAGTACTGGAGTTGGGACATCATGTTGTGGCTGTACAGGACATTGGTTAGGCCACTAATGGAATATTGCATGCAATTCTGGTCTCCTTCCTATTGGAATGATGTTGTGAAACTTGAAAGGTTCAGAAAAGATTTACAAGGGTTGGAGGATCTGAGCTACAGGGAGAGGCTGACCAGGCTGGGGCTGTTTTCCCTGGAGCGTAGGAGGCTGAGGGGTGACCTAATAGAGGTTTACAAAATGATGAGGGGCATGGATAGGATAAATAGACCAAGTCTTTTCCTGGGGTCAGGGAGTCCAGAACTAGAGGGCATAGGTTTAGGGTGAGAGGGGAAAGATATAAAAGACACGTAAGGGGGAGCTTTTTCACACAGAGGGTGGTACATGTATGGAATGAGCTGCCAGAGGATGTGGTGGAGGCTGGTACAATTGCAACATTTAAGCGGCATTTGGATGGGTATATGAATAGGAAGGCTTTGGAGGGATATGGGCCGGATGCTGGCAGGTGGAACTAGATTGGGTTGGGATATCTGGTTGGCATGGATGGGTTGGACCGAAGGGTCTGTTTCCATGCTGTACATCTCTATGACTCTATGACTCTAGGTGATAGCCTAGTAGTATTATCACCAGACTATTAATCCATAGACCCAGGTTCTAATTCTACCATGGCAGATAATGGAATTTGAATTCAATAAATATCTGGAATTTGGAGTCTAGTGATGGACATTAATGAACCAATTGACAACAGTTTAATGTCATCTGCAGAAGGAAACTGCCAACCTTACTTAGTCTGGCCTGCATGTAACTTAGACACTCAACTGCCCCCTGGGCAATTAGGGATGAGTAATAAATGCTGTCGGGCCAGTGACACTCATCACAGGAATGAATTTTTTTAAGAATGCGGCACCCACCCACCCAATGAAGCCAGTAGAAAACAATTCAGGATTCACACGGTGAATCACACAAACAGTACCTGCAATGGTCAGTATCACTGTTCCAATAATCATGATGACTGTCTGGAGAGTGTCTGTGTAGATAACTGCAGCCAGACCACCTGAAACCAGAGTAGAAAGCAATGACATAAGAAACCAACTCGCTCATTCTTTTATCATTCCACACCATGCCAATTTTCTTCCACTGAATCAAGCAGATGGAGTGTCATATTAATAACAAACTCAGCTTCTTCCACATTGCAATTACAAGAATTCTATGATACATATATTGACGGGGATTAACAAGCACATTTTAGATTTATGAATATTGTGTACATAAGAGGTCAAGAATTAACATGCTTTCTTGTAAAATCAACAAAATAAATTTTACTAGGAGAAAATGAGGACTGCAGATGCCGGAGACCAGAGTTGAAAAATGTGGTGCTGGAAAAACACAGCAGACCAGACAGCATCCGAGGAGCAGGAGAAATTTTACACCTAGGCATGCAGTGTCTAATTATGATACAACTGACTCCATTAGTTCATGAAAGGTGTTATAGAAATGCAAGTCTTTCTGACGAAGGAAGGATGATTTTGAAAATGGTTTAGGTCTGATGACAACTCCTCTAGTTTATCTCTCCACGCTTCAGGCTCACTGCCTTTATTCCTGATGAAGGGCTTTTGCCCGAAACGTTGATTTCGCTGCACTTTGGATGCTGCCTGAACTGCTGCGCTCTTCCAGCACCACTAATCCAGAATCTGGTTTCCAGCATCTGCAGTCAATGTTTTTACCTACGTCTGATGACAACTGAGTGACATTTTACTCTTCTAAAGTTGACAATACAATTGCTAACTGTGGCACATGCAATAGTAATGGGTGTTTCAAACAGAGTCCATCTACTGCCAAATAATACAATGGCAGCCTCTGACAAATAGAGGAGCATCTGCGTACTATGGCCTGTAAACACTTCAAAGGCAAGAGTGCAGAGCACGGAAAGACTCAACGTGTTCAGACAGTGCATTTCCCTTTCAAAGTTAAAGTACAGTATTCTTTTTTATGTTTATCTTAGAACCATTAAACACAGGAGGAGATTATTATGCATGTCATCTCAAGAGCCATTCAATCAGTCCCCACTTCCCAGTACTTTATCTCTGGCCTTCCCAATCTTTTTCCTCTCCACAAACATCCAACACCTCTGGCAAACAGAATAAGAATTTCTGAGTAACAGGAAGGAAGCAATAAAGTGAGTTTTGCATCAGCAAAATGAAACTGGGCCTTTTTGAGTGAGAGGAACAGAATACAAACCCGTTCCTGCACATTTATGTGAAAGGCTGTCAAGTTGGCCAAGCAGAGAAAGCTACAGAGGATAGCCATAACTTAGTTGGGAATGTTTGCATTTTCCTCCCAAGTTATTCAATTTGCTTTCAGTGTTGATTTGAAGCACACCCAAACTCTGTGATAACAGAGGCTTCACAGGAACAAACTCTTTAGTAAGTGTGCAAAGTGCTTTTGCCTGAAATTTAGGAGAGCATTGCATCAATCTGCATTTATTATTTCCACTATCAGGATATCCTCATGATCTGACTTCAGCAGCAGTTTTGTGTTGTAAAGTCATATTTTTAGTCGCCCAATTCAATTTGCTTTCGGCCTTTGAGTCCAGTGGGAAGACATTTTCAAAGGCAGCTTTGCTTGGAGTTGATTGCAGCTCAAAAGGCAGAATAGGCCATATGCTTTACCACAAAACCAGTCATTTCCTGACTTTTTACTAACAGCAAGCATCAGCATTTCTCAAATTCAAATTAATAAGCCAGCATTTGCTGTCAAAAATCTCTACAGACTGGTTGTTCCCCTCAGCCCATCCATGACCTGGGCTTGATGGTTAGAGAGGAACTCTCCTTCAATCTTTCTTGGAGTTAATTTTTGTTTTATTCATTCATGTGATGTGGGTATCTCTGGCTAGGTCAGCATTTATTCAACATCAAGTTTGCCCATGAGAAGGTACTGGTGAGCTTTCTTCCCAGACCATGAGCAAGTCACAGAGAATAAGCAGAGTGCTGGCTATCAGCTTGGAATGTGGAGACTCAGCTGGGTTGTTCAGTGGGAAAACCTGAAGAGGAAAAAAGAGGGGAGGAGTTTTTAAAAAACATACAAGTCCCAGATGGATGCAAATCTGCCATGGTCTAAGATCATCTCAATATCAAAATGTACAAGCAATGTCACCATTGTAACAAGAACCAAGCAATGTTCCATACCACACTTCTGTTTTGATATTGTGTAGAAGTCAGCAGGCTGACAATTCTTTCCCAGAAAGTAAATGCTTCATGAATAATGCATACCCTCAACAGCTGCTTCTCTTAGCTCTGTAAGTGTGTGGCTCTCTGATAGCAGGCTTGCCTCTGAGATGGAAGGTTGCAGCCAGTGAAATAACTCTACAGATGCCTATATCCTGGCACCAAGTCACCCTTTATTTACACACGCATAGTACTTGACAGTGGTCTGGCTCCCTCAGAGCCAGCTCCAGCATGAAAAAGATGGATGAGTCTCCTTTTTTTTATTTTATCAAACAATGCACAGTTTACAAAACAATTAATAATAACAGCTGTATACAGAGAAACAGCAATTTTACCAAAGGAAAGGAGCAGCAAACCCAGGACCCAAACTCTACCGTTCAACCAGTTTTCAGGAATGAGGACACACCTCAAGTCCCACTTTCCTTTATTACGAAGCAGTAAGTATATATAAGACAGTCCAATTACATAAAGTGCATAAAAGACTCCAGCAATCCCCCAGTCCGTCTCACCTTCCAGCCACTCTAAGGCAGCTCACCCCTGTACCCCCTTCTGACTCTCAGTCCATCCCATGCCCCTTCCAGTTCTCGGTCTGCCCTGACACACATTCCAGCCATCTCTAGGACAGCCAGTCTTGCTTCCCCATCCCCCCCCAACAAGGATGACAGTGATCAGGACAGCCTATCCACCTTCCGACTTCCCTAAACGCCCATCACACCTTCCAGCCATCTCTTGGACAGCCCATTCCCTTACCTGGGATGATTGCGTGCAGAGTAGCCCACAAAAGCCTTCCGGATATCAGCTTGCTCCTACGCACCTTTCAGCTCTCAGCCGCTCTGACACACCTTCCGACCACCTCTAGGACAGCCCGTGCCAACTACCCCTTTCTCGGGACGACAGCACTCAGAACGGCCACCCACCTTCTGGCTCTCAGGGCAACTGGCATTGGGATGGCCTACCCACCCTCCAGCTTTCAGGACAGCCTACCAACCTTCAGGTTCACAGGATGGGCTACCCACCCTCCGGCTTTCAGGGTGACAGCTTTCAGGACAACCTATGAGCCTTCCAGCTCACAGTAAGGCTTACCAGACCAGGGACACACAAGACAGTGCAAGTGATAATCCCAACAAGCAACATGACACAGTTAATTATCAGCAAACAGAGTCCTTTCAGGTACACAGAGTCCATTAGCATAGACAGTTCTCTTCAAAATGTAGAGTCCATTCCCAGGAACAGAGTCCACTCCAGTATACAAAGTGCATTGTCAGAAATGGAGTCCACTCCAAACTGCAGAGTCCGTTGCTAAAAAGGGAGTCTACAACAGAGGGCAGAGTCCACTCCTGAAGGCAGCAAATGCACACCCCACAGCACACAGGTGTTCAGTCTCCATGGAGCCCTGGCCCATCCTTGAAGAACCAGACCCACTCACAGGAACACAGCAAGTACATTATAAAGGTGCAGTTAACTTACAGGAAATTGGTCCACTCCCGAAGGCAGGGTCAACTCCCAAACTCCAGGATACAGCAAGTGCTCACCTCCCAGGACACACACAGGTGTTCAATCTTCAGAGGGCCAGTCCAAGGACCAGGCCTACCCACAGGAACAGCTCATCTGGAAAGATGTATTTTCTCACAAGGGTTCAGTCCAACCACCAAAGAAAAGTGAGGACACATACAAAAACCAAAGAAAACTAGATTGCAAGTGCTAATCCTTGCCACAAAATCAATATTGTCTTTTTCTCAAAGTAAAAGAGAAAAGAGTAACATACGGGCTGTAACCACCAGTGAAACAACAATCCCCTAATGAGAACTGAATTACACCTGTAACACATTGACTGTGTGGATCAGGCAGTTTAGAAATCAGTCCTCACTAAAAAAAAGGGAATACCAGTTAACAAACTGGCTAAGTAATTCAGCAAGTTCAGGAATCAGGTCTTTGTCTCCCCCACCCCCCCAATAAAAAAGGAAGAAATCAACAGCAGCAGTAACACACTGACTGTAGCACCAGTCAGTGCCCTAAACTGAGGAGACTCTGAATTTCCTGTTTCTTCCTTCTCTTTTTTTTACAGAGCCAGCTCTCAGAGTGAACAGAACCCCTGACACGCCTGTTTATTTATTTATTTATTTCTCTGTATGCAGGTGTGAGACACAGTGAAAGACACAAGATGCACAAACCTTTATTCAAATTTCCACCACCAGGAAGAAAGGAAACAACCGAGTGGCCAATGACAAGCAGTGCCCTTCACATCAAAGGGCAATGCTGTGTGATCAAACAGCGAAGGGGAGGGCAGGGATTAAATCAGAATAGAGTTGGAGGGGGAAATAATGCACTCCACTTCCTGCGGCGCCCACCTCGCCCTGAACAACTCCAGGGTGTTGGTGGACACCGCGTGCTCCTTTTCCAGAGACACCCGGGCTCTAATGTAACCACGAATTTCCTGTTTTTTTTTATTTTGAAAGACACAAGCTGCACGAATCTTTATTCGGTTTCCACCACCAGGAAGAAAGGAAACACCCGAGTGGCCAGTGATAAGCAGTGCCCTTCACAAAAGGGCAATGCTGTGTGATCAAACAGTGAAGGGAAGGGCAGGGATTAAATCAAAATAGAGTTGGGGGGGAAATAATACACTCCACTCCCTGTGGCGCCCACCTCTCCCTGAACAACTCCAGGGTGTTGGTGGAGACTGCGTGCTCCTTCTCCAAGGACACCCGGGTTCTAACATAACCGCGAATTTCCTGTTTATTTTTTTCTTCTTTTTTCTTTTTCTTTTTCTTTCTTTTTAAATCTTTTTTGTTTGCTTTTTTTCTTCCCGACACTCCTGTTTATTTTTTTCTTCCTTTCTTTTTACCCCCACACTACCACCTAACTGCGGCAGTGCTTATTTTTCCCCAGCACCCATTTGTGTGCAGGTGTGAGACACAGTGAGAGACACAAAGTGCACAAATTTTTATTCAATTTCCACCACCAGGAAGATAGGAAAACACCCGAGTGGCCAGTGACAAGCAGTGCCCTTTACATCAGAGATCAAACAGTGAAGGGGAGGGCAGGGACTAAATCAAAATAGAGTTGGAGGGTGAAATAATGCACTCCACTCCCTGCGGCACCCACCTCTCCCTGAACAACTCCAGGGTGTTGGTGGACACTGCGTGCTCCTTCTCCAAGGACACCCGGGCTCTGACATAACTGCGAATTTCCTGGTTTTTTTTGGCCAGTGACAACAGTGCCCCTCACAACGCCCCTGTTTTTTTTTCCTTTTTTTTTACTTAACCCCCACACTACCACCTAACTGCGGTAGTGCTTATTTTTCCCCAGTACCCATGTTGTGTGTGTGCAGGTGTGAGACAGTGAGAGACACAAAGTGCATGAATCTTTATTCAATTTCCACCACCAGGAAGATAGGAAAACACCCGGGTGGCCAGTGACAAGCAGTGCCCTTCACATCAAAGGGCAATGCTGAGTGATCAAACAGTGAAGGGGAGGGCAGGGATTAAATCAAAATAGAGTTGGAGGGGAAAACAATGCACTCCACTCCCTGTGGCACCCACCTTTCCCTGAACGACTCCAGGGTGTTGGTGGAGACTGCGTGCTCCTTCTCCAAGGATACCCGGGCTCTAACGTAACTGCGAATGTCCTGTTTATATCTGTCAGCCAGTGCTCCCTGATTGGACCAGGTTAACAGCCCCAACCAGGGAACTCATATACAATGCCATCCACCTGGCTGATCTCATTATAATCACTACAGCTGGCTGAGAGACATCAAAATCTAGACTGTCATGGCAATACTTTTTAATTTATCAAAGAAATCTCTGCTAACACAGGCATGAGAAACATGATATTCCTGAAATCTAGAAATCTTCTCCAAAGAAGAGATGGGATTGCTGGGACAATTTGAAGTATCAGGGCTGAAATAGATTATTTTGTCTCTGCTAAAGCCACTAAGGGATGTGGAGTAAAGGCAGTTAAATGGGACTGAGGCACAGGAGATCACCAATTTACGAAGTTCAACTTATAAACACTCATACTTACGAACACAATCCCATATTTTAAAGGTCCAATGTATGAACACTTGCTATGTTTAACCAATGGTGACTTTATATTATTCCGCACTGTTTTCTGACTTGTGATCAGACTCCAGCACAGAACTTGTTCACAACCTGAGAAATAGCCTCAACTAATTAGTCATAATCTACCAGAAAATCATGCTTCAGGAACTGAATGGACTACTGTTACTAGGTTTTAAAAGAAGAAACGAAGTATCCAGAATAAGGTTAAATCATTAAACTCAGTTTGCTTTAAGTTCCCACGGGGGACTAACATATGCAGCTAGGTCATCTGTTCCTCAGGCAGTGCAATTCTAGCTGCCCTTGTTGTCACATGATAATGTATCTGCTGATGTTTGCTGTAATTAAATAAAAGGATTACAAATGACTTCTAGAAATGGCTGTGTCATTCTGAATGGCTAAATTTTAATTCACCAGGATGTGTCTGTTGAGTTTTGTAGCAAAATAGTTGCCTTGCAATGCCAGAAAACAAGTTGAGGTAGCTTGCTGGAACCATCCCCAATCTGTCCTCTCTACACCCCATCCCTAAAACTGACACCTCACTGCAGAACAAGTGGCTACATAAATGCAATTTAACTATTCCAAGAATATACTGTGGCTCAGTGTGTCGTAGTGATGCATCTATGGCCAGAAGGGTGAGGTTCAAGATATGCTGAAGACTTTGACCCAAAGAGTCAAAGTGAACACGGTGCTATCAGATATGCTGTCTTTAGATGAGCTGATAACCTGAGACCTGGGAGTGGGTTAAATCCTAACCCAGCTGTCTTACCTGGATCTAAATGACCTTGACATACGTTTTCCAAAGAGTACTGGTATCCCAGGCAACACCTACCACTCCAGCAACATCATGAGCTTAGATGATCTGGTCACTGCCACGCAAAGCTGTTCATGGGAGCTTGCAACGTGCAGATTGACTACTATATTACACCAGGGACTACAATAAAAAAGAGCAGCAATGACTTCAAAGTTGTGAAAGGCACTACATAAATGCAAAATTAATTTAATTTCCTTTCACAAGCACAACGAAAATGAAAGTCAAAGGTACTCTGCTTGTTCACAGAATCTGATATTTGGGTACAATATATATTGAACAGCCAGTTCGTCATCACCAAATCTTAAAATGCAGTGATACATTGAGGTTTGATGCTCCAGTCATTACAAACTCAAGATTTTTGAATACCTAGCAGTATTTTTTTTATTCCCAGATTTGGAGATGTTGCTCAGGTATATAACTGACCTGAGAATCTCCAGCTCTTTCCGTGCAGGCAATTGCAAACTGAGACTTTGAATTCATTTGAACAAGTATACCATAGCTGGTTGGTTATAGGCAAAGCCTTTGGAACCATTAATGTTTGTGTTGGCTCCAAAATTTGTTCTTTCTTTTGAAGACATGCATTGAATCACAATCAACAATAGCATGCACTGACAGGTCATAAATGATCTGGTGAGGGCGAATTGCCACTGGATTTTTGCAGGGCTGCATCGGTGAAAGCAAGAGGAATCTTTATTCGCTGCTGCTGGTCAGAATGAGGTTATGCAGGTATGTACATGCAGATATATTTAGCACTTTTTAGAAATACATTCTCAGGATTTGGGTGTCCCTGGTTAGGCCAGCATTTATTGCCCATAGGGTTGAGAAAACCACATTGCTGTGGGTCTGGAGTCAACAGGCCAGAACATGATTAAAAGAAAATGCATGGCAACCTCCTTCCCAAAAGGACATTAGAGAACCCGATGGGCCTTTCCTGACAATGGCTGCTATTACCTTCTTAATTCCAGATTGTCACTGAATTCAAATTCCACCATCTGCTTTAGCAGGATTTGAACCCAGGTCACCGGCCCTAGCTGGGTCTCAGGATTAATTATCCAGCAAATCACCATAAGGCTTTTGCCTCCACTTGCTTCTTCCATGACACCAGGGGATGGGTTTTCATTCGAGGACACCAATCCCAGCATGGGGCTGACTTTTGAGTTGAAAACCTGAAACTGGGCGGCACAGTGGCTCAGTGGTTAGCACTGCTGCCTCACAGAACTAGACACCAGGTTTGATTCCAGCCTTGGGCAAATGTGTGTGTGGAGTTTGTATTTTCTCCCTGTGTCTGCGTGGGTTTCCTCCGGATGCTCTGATTTCCTCCCAGTTCAAAAATGTGCAGGTTAGGTTGGATTGGCCATGGTAAATTGCCTATAGTGTTAAGTGTATTAGTCAGAGGGAAATGGGTCTGGGTGGGTTACTCTTCGGTGTGCATTCCTGATGAAGGGCTTTTGCCCAAAATATAGATTTTCCTGCTCCTCGGATGCTGCCTGACCTGCTGTGCTTTTCCAACACCACTCTAATCTATACTCTTGTGTGGACTTATTGAGCTGAAGGGCCTGTTGCCACACTGTAGGGATTCTAATCTAAAAACTGCCAAAAGGCAGGGACCTTGAAATGATTTTTTTTTGAGTGGCCCCTTTCGGGATACCTAACCTCTTAAAGAGCTCTGATACTAGACAGTCAATGGGAGTACCTCCAGCACTGACAAATCAGCAGCCTCGCTTTCAGAGATGAGTGCTGCTTATGTCACTGGTGAGGATGACTTAAGGTAGAAGCACTCTCTCAAGACCTTTTACGGACTTTTTAAAAATTACCAGAATCCCGAGCCACCAGGTTGCCATTTTTTTAAATTTCAAAAATATACTTTATTCATAAAATATCTTTATATACATACATTTGGACAGCACGTCCCACATATAGGTGTGTGATATCTTTTCAAAGGCCTTCTCCTGGTCCAGTCTGATGAGGCAGGCATCCTCCCCATTGACCTGCATGTAGGTGATCGTATCCCTGAGGAATGCAAGGCCCTCAGAGATCGTCCTGCCCAGTACAGCACAGGCTTGGTTGGGGTGAATCTCTGATCCCAGAGCTGACCTGACTCGCTTGGCGATAATCTGAGACAGGATTTTATAATCCACATTTAATAGTGAACTGGGTCACCAATATCTAACTTCCTCCCTCTCCCCCTTCCGTTTGTAGATGAGGAGGATGATACCTTTCCTCATGGTTTCACACATACTGCTTGCCAGAAGCACACTGTCATACACCCTCAGCAGGTCCTGGCCCATCAAGTCCCACAGAGCTGAATACAACTTGGCCAGTAAGCCGTCACTTCCAGGATTTCTATTCTTTTCTAAGGACTCGAGGGCCTTGTTCAGCTCATCCAGAGACAACAACTGATCCAACCTCTCTTGTGCACTGTCCTCTAAGATCTCCATGATAGACTGAGAGGCTACCTCGTCATTCCTTCGCTGGGTCAAAATCCAGAAATTCCCTCCCTAATGGCATTGTGGGTCAACCCATATCAGGTAGACTGCAGCAGATCAAGGCAGTAGCTCACCATCACCTTCTCAAGGGCAACTAGGGATGGGCAATAAATGTTGGTCAGCCAATGACGTCCACTTCTCACATATGAATATAAAAATACTACCATAATGCCACAAGAATCCTGGGGCAGATGATTGGAGTTCTTCTCAAATACAAATTAACTCATCTGAAGAAGAGAAGAAAAGAAGCTGTGTAGACAGGTAATTTCTCAAACAGTTGCTACATGTTTTGTTTTCGGGCTAGGCTAGACAGGAAGGGAATTTTTGCCATTCATCAGGGTCATGGATCTGACCCTTGTGATTGCTTCAGGTGTTATGCTCATTCTCAGCATATCTTCTTCAGGGACTTAATAAATCTTGAAGTTTGAAGGCAGTTAAGGGTGCTTATTAGTACTTTTATTAGGTAATTCTAAACATCCACTTTAACACGTCTTTGTGACATCTGGTAAGCTCATAACTGCTAACATCAAGGAAAATGTTGGAGACGCACCAACTGCAGAAAAGACAGATCACAAACTCATTTGCAAAAAAATTGTCTTCCTTCCCACCCCACCTCACTTTTCCAACGAAACGTGAATGAAGCTTGGCAGGTTTAATCACACGCCTGCTAAAAGGTTTCGTTGGGCCCTTTCCAAAAGGGAGGGAGAAAGAAACAGTTCTTCCCAGTTTGAAAATTAAGGTCTCACCTGCAGAATGCAAATGAGCATCAAGGATCTCTTCATTCTATATCTGCATACATACATTTATATGCACTGAACTGTAATTGTGCACAAGCAAATTGATTGGCAGGTCTAATTTAATTTAGTTAAAATTGTTTGAAATCATTTTCTCCACATAAGTTAAATTAAATCTCACCAAGTTTTCTGTCACAATCTTATAAAAGTGGATGCATGTGAGGGGCTGTTGGAGAGAGCAGAGGGGACATGTGTAGATTTTGTCAAGAGGAGAAGGTAAGAAATTTCTTTCTAAAGGCATCACTGACAGAAGGGGCATTTAATGCCCATCCCTATTGATCTGTGAAGGCAGTGGTGATCCTTGTTCTTGAACAGATAGTAGTAGTTTTTGATACAAATAAAAGAATTGCTGAATAATTCCAGAGGACAGGACAATTAAGAATGTATGCTGTGTTATGTGCAGAATGAGGCCTTCTAGCCCATTGTGCCTGTACCAACTTGTTAAATAAGCATTGTTACCTAGTACCAATCTCCTGTTTTCCCCCAGACCCTTGCACATTAATTTTATCCAAATAACCATCCAATACCCTGTTGACTGTTCTAAGAAATTTAAGAGCTGGCAGAGACTATTGATCCTGTTCCACTATTCAGTAAGATTATGGTTGATCTTACAGTTGTGGTTGCAACTTCATATTATGAGCTACCCCAATAATTTCTGATTCTCTAGTAAGTCGAGAATCTACTCCTGCCTGAATCATATTCAAAGTCTCAATTTTCGCAGGTCTCTGCTGAAGAAAGTTCCAAAGACTCATGACCGTCTGAAAGAAAAATAATTCACCTAGTCTCTGCCTGGAAGACCTTTTCATCTTTAAATAGTATCCTCGAAGTACAAGTATCTCCCACAAGGGAAAACATCTTCTCATTATCCCTCCTGTCAAATGTCCTCAGGATTTTATGTATTCACAACAATCCTCTTGCATATAAGCAATGGATTAGACCAGTCATGAGCAACACTCTATCGTTAGGAATGATTGTTTGTGGTAAGAGGGATGCCCAGCAGATATCCCTGGAGACAAAAGGAAGGGATGGGCATTTGATCATGGCCATTGTGGAATGTTCAGTGAAACCAGGCAAGGCATAATTGAATCAGTTTATACAATTTACTGCTAATGTTGGTCAAAAGAGATAGGAGAGACTGCATGGACAGAGTATGCCAGAGGGCTGGCAATCTCTGTGCTGTGTTAAAGAGCGTGAATGAATTGACTACCTCTATGTTCTATACAGTGAGCATCTGCAGAATAAAGAAGATTCGGGGCAATTTTTCAACAACAGATACCATTGATTAGAAATTAGAATTGTGCCCAAATGCTTGCCCACTGCAACAACATTTGGCACAAAGGTATCACTTGCCTTTCATTTATATACTATCTGTACTTCAAGGGACACTTGTGGAGTTGTCGTAGTGTACTTACTCTGAGCTAGGAGGCCTGTGTTCAAATCCCACCTGCTTCAGAGGTCTGTTATAGCATCTCTAAACGAGTTGATTAGGAAATTATCTACTACCTGTACCTCACAACTGAATGCTAGAGGATTGAAGGTGAGGTTGCCATGGGTACTGTACCAAAACAAACAGATGCAATGACCCCCAAAATCTAATTCGAAACAAGGCTGAGCAGTTAATAACAAACAGGGGATATTGCCCAAGTCCAAATGCCCTTGAATAGGTAACTGCCTTCATGAATTGCTGTAGTCCTTGCTGTATGGGGAGACCCACAAAGCTGCTGGAGAGGGAGTGTCAGAAGCTTGACTCATCAACAGTGAAGGATTAGTGATATATTTTTAAGTCTAAATGGTAGGGATTGTAAATTTGAATGGTAGTGTCAGGGGCATGGATCAGTTGCTGAAGTGCATCATGTAGATGGTACACACTGCTACTGCTGTGAATTGTTGGTGAAGTGACTGGTGGATGGGATGCCAAGCAAGCAGGCTGGATGGTGTCAAGTTTCTCCAGCGTTGCTGAACCATTAACCATCAGGAATGAAAACAAATTAAGATTAGAACTTGACACTCCAAATAAATAACAAATTGATCTTAGTCTTCACTAGCATCAATGTGCTTGACAGGAATAAATTGTTGTAATTTATTTTGTCCCACTGCGGAACTGTTCTGAGATTATCCTTTCTGTTGCATATCGCACTGTTGGATTCATTGCCCACTATACCATGAAGGAGCAATGGTGGTGACCACGCCTTTCCTACAAAACCCACCTGGTTTGTGATTAACAAACTGATCAGATTCAGCTGAGGATTCTCAGTAACTCGTTAGTCGCTCTAAAGAAAGGATTTGCTCTGGTTATGGATTTCAGCCAACTGGGCTATTTCAAAAGCTTTGGACAAAGCAAGGCTTTTTTTGGCTAAGATCAGATGGAGCTTCATCCTGAGTACAAGCTGTAATGCAGTCTCCAATAAGCTCATCTCGGAGGGTTCTCCTTTGGTCACGGTGGTCTGCTAGACAAGACAGGACATTTGTGAGAGAATCCCTAATTTTCCTCAGTTCCTAGCTGGGTTGATTAAACCTAACAGAGTTGCTAACTTCATTACACCCAAGACTAAAGTAGATCTTGAGCACTTTAATTCATTCTTCACATTTTGCTGTTTTGCTCACATCTCAAGTCAGTCTCAAATTGAATCATCAGTGTTGCCAATGGCATATAAAAGCAAATTAACTTGACCCTTGGTTTGGAAGCAAGGCCTGAGGTGTACAGTGCTGAGCAAACGTACCCACTGAGACCCCCATGGTCTAAAGGGGCTTTCGAGACTTACCCATCTTGAAAGCTGCATCAATGTTATACTGACAAGTAGGCATATACATGAATTTGTTTCTGCTCAATGACAAACAGCACTGTTTCCAGCAATTTGTTTGCCGGATTCTGTAGCTTGAACTAGAAAGCTTATAGCTGAAAATGTGTTGCTGGAAAAGCGCAGCAGGTCAGGCAGCATCCAAGGAGCAGGAGAGTCGACGTTTCGGACATGAGCCCTTCTTCAACCATTCCTCATTCCTGAAGAAGGGTTCATGCCCGAAACATCGACTCTCCTGCTCCTTGGGTGCTGCCTGACCTGCTGCGCTTTTCCAGCAACACATTTTCAGCTCTGATCTCCAGCATCTGCAGTCCTCACTTTCTCCTAGGAAGCTTTTAGGCATTTTCCCATTATGAAGCTTCTGAGATGCACTGACCATCTGGGTGATCGATTGTACACAATCTGTTTACAGCAACAACTAAGCTGGAGAGTGGCTTACAATTTCTGAGTCAGGCTTTCCCCAAAAATTTGTTTTATGTTGCTGATTGCTTAGAATTATTCCCACCATCAATCAGAGTACTGCATTTTATGAGGTTGCATTGACTTTGTACTTCGCACCTGTGATCAGGAACCTTTTTTTAATGAGATGTACTGGAGTCATTTAGGAGTACACAACTTGAGTATTGCTGAGCAAAGGATATAGTTCTTCAAAATCTTTTGTCTTGCATTCATCAGAACAATTTGCAAGAAATGCCTAAATATAAAGGTAAAACAGCAACACTTCTAACAAAAACAGGGCGTGCTGGATGAACACAGCTGACCTGGAAGCATTTGTACAGGAAAAAAAAACAAGTTAACACTCCCATTCCAGTGACCTTTCATCATAACATTTATAACTGTCAATCATCATCTGACTGCTTTAGTCTCCATAGCAACGACTCTACCAATCAGCATCCCTCTTGTCAACCAATCAAAACTCTCTTTCCAGATAGTATAGATGTTGTATTCCCTTTACATTAGTGTCTGTGATGAGTACAAGACAAAATAGCTTCAACAAAAAGTGTATATATTGCCAAAAAGATGATACAGAGTTAAGTAGGAGAGGGCATTCCTAGAATCGTACTGGCTTGGTCCTTATTCCAAATGTGTCTGCACATTGGCAGATGTCACTGACAACATACCCCATTCTTTAGCATAATGGGAATTATCCTGTAATTGTAGGATTGCTTTGGAAACCTCCCTCTGTATTTAGACACCAAATAGACAAATAATTACAACAGCTGGAAAATAACTTGGAGCTTTGCATAAATTTCATAAAAGACAAAAGTGGATTATAAGCAATACAACATTGTGAGCAGGAAATAATAACAGGATAAAGTGTAAAAAGATCCTTAGAAAGGATTGAAGTACATCAACACCATTTGTTTGAATTGTATTATTATATACTTACATCCTTCATTAACATTTACAGAACATAAAGAGAACTTACAGTTTTGATTGAATGAAAACATCAACAATTTGTGTTTATATCATGTGTTTAACATCTTCCAAGGCACTTATGGGAGCATTGTGAAACAAAATTTGACACTAAGCCACATGGACAGGTGACCAAAGGCTTGGTTAAAGAGCTAAGTTTTAAGGACCACTAAAAGAGCAAACAGGTGGAAAGGTTTGAGTTTTGTCAAGTTGAAGACACAGCCAGCAATAATGGTGTAAGTAAAACCAGGTACTGTATTCACACAAGGCCAGAATTGGAGGAGTATGGATGTTGAAGGGTTCTGGAACTGGATGAGATACCAGAGATAAGGAGGGATGAGAACATGGAGGACATTGGGATAAAGGATGAAAATTTCATAAATGGGTTGTTGCTTGAGACCAATTCGAGTAAAGAACAACTTCCTACACCACGATGGTTAGATACATTCCTCCTAAACTTTCCCACTATTGGTTCTGCAACACACCAATTCTCAAGATGTCTAATTTCCCTACACCAATTGGAAAGTGAAAAGACTATTATCTAGTTGGATGATCCTTGGCTGTGAGTCAAACTTTTCTTTTCCCCTCATCCAATAATTCTATTAATAACAGGACAAAAGGTCTCAAAGATGTTTTTCATAGCAAAAACACTACTAAATGTCTTTGCTCACTGCAATGGCATGGAAATTAGCCCCTAAATTTATGGAGCTTCCAGTGCAATACTCGCGGATTGGCAACTCTTACTTGCCAAAAAGAAAAGACACAAAGGCCTCAGGTACAAGTCCAACTTCTGAGCAACTTTTTCTGCTTGGGGACCAATTTGTTGCTGGGGGTGTGGAGGAAATCCTGAGATTTCCAGCACAGTTGCAGTAACTGAATAGAAATTCTGGCATCCCTCGACTGTCCCTGAAGGGAATCAAAATGTTTTTTCTTCCCAATGACTGACTGGCCTACTGTGATCTCAAGCAACTTTCTACAAATGCATTTTACATTTCTAGCAGATTTATTTTGAGAGGCGAGTGCCTTGTTACCTGCTATAGTGTAGAGAGCTGTGACGACCAGCATCAGAATTGTCGACAAGTAGAGATTCCATCCAAGGCACACTTGCACAAACAAGGCTCCTGAATACAAATCTGTCTGATGAGATAAAAGTGATACATTATTGTGCAATTGAAAACCAAGGCATCGCGTGTATAGACTGAAGCTGAAATGGTTGACAATGAAAGTAACCTTAACAGGCAAGTTAGAAAGGTTAAAGGAAGATAAAGAATGCTCCTGATCTCTGTCACTTCCTCTAGTGCCACACCACCTGCAGATTCCAGATTTCACTCACTTTGATGTGTGTAGTTTTAGCCAACATGTGTTCCCTCCTCTCTTCCTCCTTCTATGCAATCTGCTTTGATCAAGCTTTTGCCAGATCTCATAACATTCCCATTTTGGTTCATCATCTGTTACTGTTGATTATGTCTACCATTGTGTCTTTGGTAGGTTTCCTACATTAAAGGCACTATGTATCCAGAAATGAGGGTAAACAGTCATGTGGAGAAAAATGGACAAGTTGAGTGAAATAACTCCACAGATGCTGGGATCCCATCACCAAGTCATCCTTTATTTACACAGGGAGCGCCCTTGACACTGATCCAGCTCCCTCTGAGCCAACTCTCAGAGTGAACAGGATGTCTGACACTCCTGTTTTATCTGTCAGCCAGGGCTCCCTGATTGGACCAGCTTTGCAGCCCCAGTCAGGGAGCTCATAATCTATGAGGTCCATCTGGCTAACCCACCTGGGGGTATTCATCTTTAAGTGGGGAAGGTTATGAGTAGACTTGACAAAACTTTCAAAACCATGAATGGTTATCTTCTTAGAGTCATAGAGATGTACAGCATGGAAACAGACCCTTCGGTCCAACCCGGCCATACCGACCAGATATCCCAACCCAATCTAGTCCTACCTGCCAGCACCCAGCCCATATCCCTCCAAACCCTTGACACCCGGAACAAATATAACCTTTATTCTGATCTCCTTAATCAGAAAATATTGGCTTTACGAACTCAGCCACTGAAATTTTTTTTCCAAATTCCACTAAGTAAACTCCTTCATTTGCTATGCCTTCAGCTGGCGAGTTCCCTCCATTCTACATGCCATGTGTTGCTATTCCCACTAAGAAAAATATTTTTACATTGCTTTCTGCGTAAGTCGAAAGGTTTATTCATCAAAGAATTATTATGTCGGGGTGAATACCAAGAAACTTTTCAGTGGGTAATAACTAGTAATCTGTTTCTAGTAACTAATGGACAGAGATTTAAGGTGATTAGCAAAAGAGAATATGTAAGAAAATTTATTTTATTTTTTCACACAGAATGATTATGAACTGGAATACACTGCTAACTTTTGAAATGGAATTGTAAGTATTTCAGGGGAAATGAATGGAAGACCACAGGGAAAGCTTTGCCAAAAAGCCATCCATAGTGAAAATGAGCTGAATGCCCTGATTCTGTGTGGTATCATTCTGTCACTATTATCACTGCATTCTACTCTACGGTTTTTCTGTTAGGAACATGTGTGTTCTATAGAGAGAAAACATTTCAGATCTCACAGATAACCAACAACTTGTGCAGACTTCGAAGATAAAATGGCTCCTTCTGTATATACAACTCGGATTTATTTTCCTTGATCAATGGGACAGACATTTGAGAAAGAAATCCCTTATAATCTCCAGCGCTAAAGGCAGTCTTAAAATGAACTAGCCAGAAGGCCTCTATGATTAACAGGAATGGAATTGAGATCTTCTGAAGCAACAGGTTTCAAATAACATGTTTGGGCATCAATACTAGTTCACAAAGTATTTAATCAGAAACAACAGACATACAAAACCCTTCGCAAAAAGAGGAAGAACAGTGCTTTGGGAGACAGAGTTTCTATTAATGTGACAAATTTCATTTGAAGAGTCATCATTGGCAGGAACTACTTACTTTTAGTTCATGACCAACAGGAACAAACTCCACATGTTATGGTGCAATGATTGTTGTCAATTACATAGCTGGTTGCACAAAATAAATGCAGCATATTTTCAAGAGAATAAAAGCTGGTGCTAAATCGAAGCTAATCTCACTTGCAGTCACTCATTAGGCACAATATGAGAAAAGAACCAGGGTCAAGATTAGGAGGACCACTTTTACACACAGTGTGTTGCCATGATCTAGAATGCAATGTTTGAAAGGCTGCTGGAAGCAGATTCAATCATTACTTTCGAAAGAGGGTGGAATGCGCACTTGACTATTTACAGTGTGATTTGGGAAGATGTGGGAACACTGAGATAACACTCTTTCAAAAGAGCAAGCACAGGCATGATTGGCCAAATTCCTGCTTCCTGCACATTTTGATTCCACACTGGCGGGGGGGTTGGGGGGGGGGGTTAATATACATCCTGAAGCGTGCCAGCTGCCAATTGTCAGTTCTCCGAGGTTTCTGCATGAGACATAGGAGCAGAGGGAGGCTGTTTGGACCATCGAGTCCGCTCCATCATTAAATGAGATCATGACATGATAATCTTCAACTACTCTTTCTTGCTTTATGCCATAATCCTTGACCCCCCCAGAGATTAATAATCTCAACTCTGAATATATCTAACTACGCAGCCTCGACAGCCATTTGTGGTAAAGAATCCACATCCAGCTTCATTATCCTTAGAGAAAGGGAATCCTCCTCATCTCTGTCTTAAATGGATAACCCCTTAATCTGAGATTATGTCCTCAAGCCTGCTCTGCCATTCTATAAAATCACTGTATTAAATCGCTGCAAAATAATGGAATGGCAAATGCTCGGAACAAAGAGAATATTTGTGATCTAATCACATCGCCAGTTAGTACTGTTTGGAACTGACATCTGAGGAGGTGAAGAGATAGCTCTGGACAGTAAAATGCCACAATACATTTATAATCACAGGAGTGCAAGCAGTGACTACACTCATTCCAGTTTATCCTGATTGCTCTCAAGTTGCTTTGTTTATTTCCTAGCATTGGGTGGGCAGCGCCTTGTGGCTAACTGGAAGCAGTTCATAAACAATGAACCTTGGCCTTGCTATACGCAACATTAGAAATACTGTCATTTACCTGTGCGTATCTGTATGTGATGGAGACAGCACTTGTGCATTCTGTCTCAGGGCACATAAGTTACCTGCAACTGACTATGCCTGGCCTGTTTGCCAATGTACAGATGGCTATTTTGATGGTCACCTTTGTATTCAGGCCAATTATTCCAGAAAAACTGTGAGGCAAGCTACGCTGAGCCAGTCTCAACTGGTATTCTATTGGCAAATGCACAATGAGACTGGCATTAAAGTCACTGACAGTGATCATGCACAGCTGGCCTGGTATGTGGCAGGATTGGAAGCAAGGGAAGCTTCTTTCCAAATGTTTACTATCACCTGGTTAAAGTTGGAAATCTAACTGCAATCTTCAACAACTCAAAAGTTATTCACGCTAAAATTAATTACTTTTAATTGGCAACTAACACTGTAAAAGCAAAAGGTTAATTCAGAGAGTCTTATTCTGGCTCAAACTAGCTGTAATATGTCTGGGTGTGTCATGACAAACGAGATCGACAGAAAGTGATTTAAGTGTAATATAATTTGCAGAAGGTGTGTCTGTCTACTCACCTTTCCCTTTCCCACTCCCATTGCATTCTCTCGCCACAGGGTGTGACAATTCTGGCAAATTCAAGGATGATTTACCTGGCTGTTTTGACTTGTACAAAGAAATGACATGTCAGTCAAAACCCAAATATATTAAAACTGAAGGAATGTGCTCTCCAGCTTTTTCTAGATCAACACAGAATGGCTTATTGCACAACAGTTGTGCTTAAGAAGAAAACTGCGTTGATGATGAAGCTTGAGGTGGGGATGATTTTCTCATGAGCTGCGAGAATGTTTCCCCTTGTTGGAGAGCCTCAGATAATGGGTTTCAAAATAAAGGGGCTCCCGTTTAAGATGTAAAGGTCTGGTGACTCACAAGATGAATTCAACTTTCCCACACTGAGGCAAAGCAAGCATTGACTTACCATCCTATTCTTGGAGCTGCACTCATCCGGGCAAGTGGGAAGCATTCCACCATATCCCTAGCTTGTGCTTTGTAGATGGTTAGAGGGGTTTTGTGGAGTCAGGGTGTGAGTTACTTGCTGCATCATTCCCAATTTCTGACGTGTTTTTGTAGCCACAGTATTTATGCGGCTGGTCTGGTAAATGGTGACCCTTGCATGTTTATATAGTCTGTTGTGATATAACATGATAGTTTTGTGTCTGTGTAATCCCACATATAAGAAAATCACATAATAGCAGTACCATTTCAACCAATGGGATTGGAATCACATTGCAGCCAATACAGGAAAGAAACGTTCACACCATACAAATAATGGTTTAAATTCTTCAATCACGTTATAGTCAATTCACATTGGAGAAACATGCGTTTCTCTGTGTCGGGGGAGTTTCAGTACTGGTAATGCCATTGAATATCAAGGACAGATGGCTAGTTTTTTTTACAAGAGAGATGGTCATTGCCTGGCATTTGTGCAGTGGTACTGTGACTTGAAAGTGGCAGCAAGTCTTGGAAACAAAACTGGGATTGAACTGTGAGCTTCAGTGGGAGAATAATCAGTCATAGTTAAAAATAAAAGTCACCATGAGATGGTTTCATACATGTGGTACAGACCTTGCTGAGCCTTAAAAATAGTGCTGTCGACTCTGAGATAAACAGTCAAGTCTATAAGCTGCAGCATTGAGCACGTGCTGCACTATTGGAAGAGCCATTATTTGAATATGATGTTAGACTGAGGCACCAGCTGCCCTCTCAGGCAGATGTGAAAGATTCTGCGACCATTTTTAAATAACAGAAAAGCAGAAAGGGAAACAATATTTGCTTACAGATATCTTGGTGAATACAGACAACAGAAGTGATAGGGCAGATAAATACATCCGGATCCTTTCCCCGCCAAATCTCTTTTGAAGGTATTCAGGCATAGTCACTATCTGTGAAGAATAATTTGGAAACAAAGGCACATTAGCATAAATAAAACTAAGCATTCGCTAAACTTCTGTAATAAAGTTATTTGCAAAACACATCAGATGTACTTACTCCAGATGATATATAGACAGGCACAAATATCCAAGCCAGCATTAAAAGCACATAGGTGGCCTGTTAAGATAATTACATAGTAAGTCCCTGACCAACATAGATTATTACTCAGTTATACAGTTATATGAAAGGTAACGCAAGTTAAAATTAACATGTTTCTCTTTATACAGCTTCCACAAAACCTGTTGACTATTCCCAGTATTTTCTGTTTTGGCCATAGAATGTTAGAAGTGTTACAGTGCAAAGGAGGCCATTTGGCCCACATGCCTGCACTGGCTCTCTGAACATTTTGACTTTTTAACCTCTCTCCTACCTTTTCCCTGAGCCCCTTTGCATGTCATCTCTATTTAAATAAGCTTCTAACACTCTTGAGTGCCTGAGATGAATGTGCTTCCATACATCTCCAGACAGTGCATTCCAGACCCTAACTACTCCTTCTGTGGGAAGAGGCTTTTTCGTGCTTTGCTTGTTCTGGTAAACATGTAGGGATTGTGTTGCCATTTTGAACAAAATCTGTTACTCCACTACAAACTGTAACAAAAATTACACTCATTTCAAAAAACATGTTATTCTGTTTAAGTTAAATTATGTATTGCAAAAACAAAGCCTGAATAAACCATCACATTGGGAAGGGTTCTAAAATTTGTAAACAATTTCTTTGGTTTATTTAAGATTAAGAACTTGTTGCACCTTGAGCAATATGGATGAAAATGGGCTTGTCATGAAAAATAATTGGAAAGCAGTGTCAACCCATCACTTGCAACACAACCTGAACTGACTGCTTAAAAAATGTACAAAGTTTTTTTCTCAGCATGTGAGATGTAATGTCATCAATTTTTCAATAAGCTCTGAAATTTTAAAAAAAGACGGTCCAAATCTTCAAAGTCTCCTCAAAGACCTATAGATAAACTTAATTATGGGAACTCCCAGGAGTGATTAGTACAACTGTGGGGCACAGCTGGTTTTGTAAGCAGCACCTGTATTATTGAGATCACTCTCAAAGCAAGCACATAAGTTGATGAAAATCTGCATTGTGTACAACATGCATTTTAAATTCAGCAATTTTTGCAGCAGTGATGATGACTAAGCCAAAAATGTCCAAGTGCAGTGGAACAGGAACTCCAGGCTGCAGTGATTGCATAACACAGCACACAGCGAGGCCATATACCCCAGCTTGTCTGTGGTAGCTGTTTGAAAGAAACTTATCCCCTTGCATTTCCTCCCTCCATGACCCCACAAATATTGCCTTGTCAGGTATGAAGGAACGTGCACTTTATATTTCTACTAATCTGAAAGGTTAGTGAGGCTTCGTTGTAGTAAAGAAGAATTTAGTTTATTAAAAATTGAGTCAGTTGCACACTAGAATTTGTCTTGTAGATCATTCTGCTGTGACGCTTGTTTTGTGAATACAAATTCACTGGAATGTGATTGACAAATTGGGGGCATGTTTCTAAAGCACAAACTTTTAAAGCATTTATTGGTTATAATGCAATTTCAGCCGTATTAGTTCATATGATGCTGGTATTATGCAATTCTCTTATAACACGGGGCTGCACAAGAACAGAACAACCGTGTTATAGCAGAACCGACTGGACTGTTAGAAGTTGAGAGATTGTTTGAAACACTTAAATTAAGGGAATTGAGTTCCTCAGGGAGTTGGGGACCACAAATCTTCTGTTGATTCTTTCAGTGGGATGTAGATGTCGTCTGTCCTATCAAGACTGAAATGAAAGTGAGTTGATAAAAGTATGACGGAGGGCGGTGATTGCTGTATCTTTCATCTTCCTGCCATGAGGAAGAGCTGTCCTGCCCAGAAATCAATGAAACAATTTAAGTGGTCATTTAAGGACCTATTCCATTATATATTAGCTACAATAGATGGCCCCCCCCACTGGTGAACTCTGGTAGCCTCATTGTGATACTGGGGTGTAGGCTTCCATCTGAGTATCTTCAAGCCCACAAAGGGACTGTATAATGGAAATGGTTGACCCGCAGCAAGCTCTCACCCTTTGTCAGGCCAACTCGCCTATGCCTGCTGCCCCATTAGCCCATTTACCTGTTTGGGAGGGGAGCCTGTCTTCATCTTCACAGTGTAGTCCCAGCAGTGACCACAGTTACCAGTGGTGCTGCTGAGTCTACTGAGCTTCCAGCTCTCCAATTGGTTAGAAGCTTTGGGTGACAGGCATTTGTCCTTTAAAGGGATAGAAGCCCCAATGGAAAATAATTGGTTTATTCATTTTGGGAAAGCCAAAACATGCTGTCTTGAATCCTACAGATGGCCAAGGCTGGATTACTGTCTGATTTTGGGCACGTTGTCAGGGCCTCCATCATGATGAAAAAATTCTAGCCCTGAATTGAGCATCGAGATCACGACAGTACAGTAGAGAGGAAACGCTGCAATGTTGGATGTGTCATCTTTTGGAGGACAAATTAAAATTGAAGTCCTGCCCGCTGTCTCAGCTCCCATGGCATTAAATATGACACAATATTACTTTAGAATATAGCAAGGGTGTTCTCCCTTGTGTCCTGGTTAATTTGTATTCCTCTATCTGGTTATTATCACATTGCTGTTTGTCAGAGATGGCTGTGTGCTGCTACGTTTTGTACAAACGCTAATTCTACTGTCAGCCGACATCCAAATTTAAAATAAAAACTGGAAGTGCTGGATAAACCCAGCAGGTCTGGCAGCATCTGTACACAGAGAGAGAAAAACAGAGTTAATGTTTTGAGTTCTGTATGAATCTTAGAATCACAGAACTTTACAGTACAGAAAGAGGTCATTCCACCCAAAAAGACTGTACTGGCTCCCATACCCAGCTAGTCCTATCCTCCAGCCCGATCTCCACAGCCCTCTAACATTATCACATTCAAATATATATCCAGCTCTCTTTTGAAACCTCCAATGGAATCCACTCTCCCAGGCAACGCATTCCAAACTCTAACAACTCTCAGAGTAAAGAAGTTGCTTCTCATTTCATTCATTCCTAGTTGTCTTGTTGACAAACTTGAAATTGAAACCATTAGTTACTGACATCTTGACTAACATGGTGCCACTGTTTAAGAAATGTGGTAAGGAAAGCCAAGAAAAGCCTGACATCGGTGGTGGGCAAGTTGTTGGAGGGAATCCTGAGGGACAGGATGTACATGTATTTGGAAAGGCAAGGACTGATTAGGGATAGCCAGCATGGCTTTGAGTGTGGGAAATAATGTCTCACGAACTTGATTGAATTTTTTTGAATAAGTAGTAAAGAGCATTGATAAGAGCAGCGCAGTGGACATGATTTATATGGACTTCAGTAAGGCATTTGACAAGGTTCCTTATGGGTTAGCAAGGTTAGATCTCATGGAGTATGGGGAGAACTAGCCATTTGGATACAGAACTGGCTTGAAAATAGAAGATAGAGGGTGGTGGTGGTGGTGGAGGAGGGTTGTTTTTCAGACTGGAGGCCTGTGACCACTGGAATGCCACAGGATTGGTGCTGAGTCCTCAACCTTTTGTCATATATATTTGGACGTGAATATAGAAGGTATAGTTAGTAAGTTTACAGATGACACTAAATTGGAGGTTTAGTGGACAGTGAAGAAGTTAACCTCAGATTACAAGAACTTGATCAGATGGACCAATAGGCTGAGGAGTGGCAGATGGAGTTTAACTTAGATTAGTGCGAGGTGCTGCATTTTGGAAAAGCAAATCAGAGCAGGACTTATACACTTAATGATATGGTCCTAGGAGTGTTGCTGAACAAAGAGACCTTGGAGTGCAGCTTCCTAGCTCCTTGAAAGTAGAGTTGCAGGTAGATAGGATAGTGAAAGTGATGTTTGGTATGCTTTCCTTTATTGGTCCGAGTATTGAGTTGGGAGGTCATTTTGCAGCTGTACAGGACATTGGTTAGGCAATGATGGACTATTGTATGCAATTCTGGTCTCCTTCCTTTTGGAAGGATGTTGCAAAACTTGAAAGGGTTCAGAAAAGATTTACAAGGATGTTGCCAGGGTTTTAGGATCTGAGCTACAGGGAGAGGCTGAACAGGCTGAGGCTGTTTTCCCTGGAGTGTCGGAGGCTGAGGGGTGACGTAATAGAGGTTTACAAAATGATGAGGGGCATGGATAGGATAAATAGACAAAGTATTTTCCCTGTGGTGGGGGAGTCCAGAACTAGAGGGCATAGGTTTAGGGTGAGAGGGGAAAGATATGAAAGGGACCTAAGGAGCAATCTTTTCACACAGAGGGTGGTGCATGTATGGAATGAGCTGCCAGAGGATGTGGTGGAGGCTGATACAATCACAGCATTTAAAAGGCATCTGGATGGGTATATGAATAGGAAGGGTTTAGATGGAAATGAGCCAAATGCTGGTAAGTGGGACTAGATTAAGGTCAGGATACCTGGTTGACATGGACGAGTTGTACTGAAGAGTCAGTTTCCGTGCTGTACATCTCTATGACTCTATCTTCTTGGATTCTAAAGATTTACTCTGTTCTTCTTTCCACTGATGCTGTCAGACCTGCAGGGTTTCTCCAGCACTTCCTGCTTTCCTTTTATTGCAGATCTCTGCAACCTCAAGCACTTTGTTTTTGACTGAGTGTCCAAATTTGAATATTGTTGAAAAGGAAGGGATGTTAATTAGGGAACTTGGGAAGTCACCAACAGTCCCATTGCTTTCGCCATGGCAACACCTCATCCAATCATCGATTTGCAAACCAATCAGCACCATTTTCTCCTGGACAGTAAATTGTTTTGGTGCTTCGAAATTTGAGCAAGACAAAAAACTTTGGAAACATGCTTCTCTTTTTAACATTCCCCTGAAAAATTGGAAATAAGTCCCTGTTCACACAGTATGTGCATTGTTTGGAGAAATACTATATACACAGTGAACAAGACAGGGCTTTATTGCTGGTTGAGTTTATATGGTAATATGCCAATTTTTTTTAATAATAAGGTTTTTGCTCAAGATTTATCAAGGGATTTATGGGTGTATTACTGGGAAGTAGCATTGATGTCATAACACCTTTGGATGACGCATCAGAGGTTCTAAGAAACAATTATTGAAGCCACTTAAAATTACAAGGAAGGATTCAGAGGGATCTGGGCCAATGACTGTTAAATGGGACGAGATCAATTTAGGATAACTGGTTCTCTTTACTCAGCAAGTCGTGAGTTCATGGAATGCCCTGCCAGTAGCAGTGGTGGACTCTCCCTCTTTATGGGCATTTAAACGGGCATTGGATAGACATATGGAGGATAGTGGGCTAGTGTAGGTTAGGTGGGCTTGGATCGGCGCAACATCGAGGGCCAAAGGGCCTGTACTGCGCTGTATTTTTCTATGTTCTATGTTCTATGGTCAGCATTGACAGGTTGGACCAAAAGGTCTGTTTCTGTGCTGTACATTTCTATGAATCTATAAATTGGTACTACATTTCTAATTAGTGCAGATTACCAGCCAAATAGATAGACACAACTTGCACCAAACAATTCACTTACCGCAGAGATCTTCAATGAAGCACTGAGTATAAGTTCAAGAAATCCTATTTGAGGAACTTTTTTAGGAAGGGGACCAAGCAATGTTTAGGTTCGCTGGGAAATCAAGGAATTCCAGAAAGGATCTGAATGGATTGAGAACAATAAGTCCAAGTGAAGCTTGTGAATGAGGAAGATCTTGGGAAACAAATGCTGATCTTTGTTTGCAAATATTGTGTAGAATGTGTCTACAAATTTCCATCAGGAAGCTGCTCCACAACGGCTGATCTCTCTTTCTGTCTCTCTGTCGTATCTTTATTGGATAAGGTCTGTCAGTCATGGTGGGACAAAGGGAGAAGCAACTCTGAAAAGCTATCTTGGGCGTTGTGTGATTGAGCCCATATTGTTAGCATTCAGCACAATTTAACAACACATGCTAAGTAACATCCCAACCCCGCCACCACCCCATTTCAGTTAATGTTCTACTTTAAATCCACTTACCCACCCCATCTGCATATCCTTAGTATCAAATATTTATTGATCTCAGTCCTGAATACCTCTCAACTACTGAACATCCAGGCCCTCTGGGATAGAGGATTCATCAGCCTCATAGTCCTCTCAGTGAAGTATTCCTCCTCAACTCAGGCTAAAATGAACACTCCATATTCTGATATATGATCCCCATGCCTAGACTCCCCACTTTGGGAGAATTAACCTCTCAGCAAAAAGAATTTGCTTTTATGATAAATCTAATTGATCACTTCTTATCATTTGATGCTGGATTGTTAACACCCTAAAACATTATCTCAGAGCTATTATAATCAAGTTACCACAATTGTAAGACTACATCCAATGTATATAAAGCAGCTCTTAAATGCATAAAAATCCTGAATGTTCCTTTAAAACATATGCACCATTGTATGATTCGTAGTCCAGTGTGGAAATTACCTCCATAATGCTTGAGGATCATGATCTACAAAGGCAGATACTGCTTACTACCTCTCCATGCTCGTTATCAGTCTGCCAGTTGTGCATGCTTTTGGGATTGGGCCTAGTTATAAACCAGCACTAACTTAAAGTAAGTTAACTTTTTGGTCAAGGGACCAAGTAAGCAATGAAATAAAGTAAAGGGAATAACCATCTTCCACATTTTTTCCTTGGAGGACTGCAGATGCTCCAGTCATTGGGTACATTCAAGGCTGTAACTGAATGCTTTTTGGACTCAAAAGAAATCAAATGACAATGAGATCAGGCAAAAAAGTGAATTTGAAGCCAAAAAGTAATAATGACTGCACTGAGTGTGCTATGATCCCAGCTGATGGTAATACTGTGGACAAGTCAGTTCCCAGAGTCAAACCTGACTTGATAGATCATAAATTTCATTATTACAGTTTGGTTACTGTTGTAGTCAGTTACTGAATATATTCACAAGAGGCTGCCAATGTTCTTCTAACAAAAGGAAATCAAAGTTTATTTAACACGTAAGAAAAAAAAACACAAAGTATTTCTCTAAAGAACTAGTTGAAACATTTTATTACACATATCAAAGGTAAAGATATAACCCTTTCACCCTCAACATCAACTTTACGTATACTCATACCTCAATGAAGGGTCGCTTTCTTTCCATTTAAAGTCCCCTGTTCAGTTGGTACACCATACTTGGTATCTTTCTGGCAAGATTTTCATTTTTTTAAAATCATTGAATCTTGCTGAGATGCGTAAACAAACTGCTACCAGAGCTCATGCATTTCTTATGTTGATTCACTTAGTTTCTCTTTGGTTCCTGAAGGTCTTCTCTTCCTAATATTTCATCCCTGACTGTTCTGGGGACTGCTAACACTGGAATTTTTCTCTGAAGTAAACTTGCAGTCTGTCTCGAAAATGTCATCCCACTCCTTGGCTTTCTGGATGGTTTAGGTCTATGAAAAAAGAATTGGTTTCTGTCTCTGTCTCCCTGTGTCATAGGATACCTTGTTGCTATGCAACTGTCCCTTACCTTTCTTCTCTTCTGTTTTTATTGTTAAGAAGCTGAACTAATCACCACTAGGGTTTTAAAAGCATAATTTAGATACATGTAAACAAAACTTTGGACGCCTCACTACCACTCACAGATCTCAAAAATGAAACTAAGACAATGTCCTTCCCTTCTTAACACACAATATAGAAACATAAATCAGCTTAAAGCTTACATGTTCACTTTAGAACCCAAATTTCCAAATAATGTTGGATCATAAGTCTTCATCACAAATGGCTGACTAACCTTGAAGTGCCATATGAATTTTTATTATTTATTTGTGGGAGGTGGGCGTTGCTGGTTGGCCAGCATTTATTGCCTGTCCCCTCATTGCCGTTGAGAAGATGAGGGTGAGCTGCCTTCTGAACTGCTGCAGTCCACCTGCTGTGGAATGACCCACAATGCCATTAGGGAGGCAATTCCAGGATATTGACCCAGTGACAGTGAAGGAACAGCGATATATTTCAAGTCAGGATGGCGAGTGACTTGGAGGGGAATTTATAGGGAGTGGTGTTCTCACGTATCTGTTGCCCTTTGTCCTTCTATGTGGAAGTGATCGTGGATTTGGAAGGTGCTGTCTGAGGATCTTTGGCGAATTTTTGCAGTGCATCTTGGAAACAGTACACACTGCTGCTACTGAGCATCAGTGGTGGAAGGAGTGGTTGCTTTGTGCTTGTGGTGTCAATCAAATGGGATTGCTTTGTCCTGGATGTTGTCGAGCTTCTTGAGTGCTGTTGGAGCTGTACCCATCCAGGCAAGTGGCGAGTGTCCCACCTTACACCTGACTTGTGCCTTGTAGATGGTGGACAGGCTTTGACATATTCCTAATGCAATTTCATAGACTCTTAAAAAACACCAGGATTTCACCCTCCATAAATAAAAAGAACACCACAATTTGAACCAATATCTAAGCCAACTGATAACAGAGGATTTTCACTCAGTTGACGAGAACTGCTGCTGTGATGAATTCTTCAGAGATTGGGGGCAAAGATAGTCAGCATTATTCTACATTTAATGCAAGCTACAATCAACTGAAGATCATTGATGTTCATGATGCAGTATGTAAGGAGGATACAAGTGGTGTTCATTGCTTGGCACCCACCAACTGTTTAATGTGTCAAACAGCTAAAACATAATGATTTATATGACAGAGAACTGTAGTGACAGATATTGGAAAAACTGCATTTTGAAACATTTATTTTTGCCTCACCAACCACTCAAAGTAATGCCTAATACACATTTTTCAAGATCAATGTTAATCTTACATTCCACTCAAATCCAGCCACAGCAATTCCTCCAGCTGCCCCAGTGCCAGCCAGCCCAATGAACAGTCCGGAGCCTTCGCTGCTGGCAAATAACGATGCCCCAATCTAGAAAAAGATGAGAGGAAAAAGGTGACATCCACTTTGGACTTTTGCAAAATGGTCAGTGAATGCCACCTAAAGTCAAAGCTATGTATTGCATCTACACTGTTCAGAATAAATTTCTTAAAAAGATCATTACACTAAAAAGACAACTGGCCAGGGGTATTTATATCAAAATAGCAATTATGTTGACAGTGAAAGGATGATGTATATAAAAATCATAAACTAATGCAGTTTATACAAATATCGAAAATAGTTTCACCCAAGTTTAACATAAAAAAAGTCCTAGCTATGTGTAAAGTTGATCCTCCTCAAGAATTTAACTTTTAACCTACAATATCTTTTGTACACTGTTGAACTTTATTTTCATTCCTCCCACTGTCTTTTTGTGCCATTTAACCATCACCAAAAGCAATGGATTTGATCAACGTGTTCAATGAATGTCCACAAGAAAATGCCAGAGTTTTTGCCTGCCTTCGCACAGTTGTAATTATGGGGCACACATGGGATGGAATCGCTTTCATGTATAGTACAAGACATTACACACTGAAATAATGTTTCAATGTGTAACACTTTCATCTCTGAAGCAGACAGTTGAAGGTTTAAGACCCATCCAGAAAAGCACGAGTCCTATCACTTTCCTCTGGTAACCTTACAGTGGGACTATGGCAAATTTACTTATCTTCTGCCAGTTTGAAAAACAAACTTCTCCCATTGATCTCTGTGTACTGTCACTTCATAGAATCCCTACAGTGTGGAAGCAGGCCATTCAGCCCACTGAGTCCACATTGACCATCCAAAGAGCATCCCACCCAGACCCACCCCCACCTATCCCTGTAACCCAGCTTTTCCTATGGATAATCCACCTATCCTGCACATACCAGGACACTTTGGCCAATTTAGCATGGCCAATCCACCTAGCCTGTATACCTTTGGACTGTGGGAGGAAACCAGAGCACCCGGAGGAAACCCACACAGACACCGGGAGAATGTAAAAACTCCACGCAGTCACCCAAGGCTAGAATCGATCCCCAGGTCCCTGATACTGAGAAGCAGCAGTGCTAACCACTGAGGCACCCCTTAAATCAACTTTGTATCCAATCTGCTATTGTCCCTTTTATCCTATATACTCTAACCTTGCTGACCAACTGCGACACTTTATACAACAACTTTGTAAGCCCTTATACACCACATCAATTGCATTACCCACATTAACTTTACTTCATGAAAACACTCAGCTAAGCAAATCCAAGCTGTCTCTCTCTAACTAAACCATAATTTATCCAAATGACAGTTACCAAAGTCCCTTTCCCTTCAGCAAGGTTTCAATGATTGATCTGTTATTATTCAGTTTATCCATGCACACTTGCTTAAACAAGGATATAACATCTGCAATTTTCCAGTCCTCTGCCTCAAAAGGTATTCTGCAAGCGTTTGTCTCAAAAGCAATTTAAAATCAGACTTTAGACTTGTAGAAATAATAAATTATGAGAATTAATTGGGTGGAGTAGGTTCCCATTTAAGTCAATTAGACAAAAGGGCTGAGTACATGGTTTCAGTCACCTCTCAAACTATGTGCCCTGTTAATAATTATAACCTGCTGGTTAACTGGATCCTAGGTTTACATTGTACAATTCAATCTTCATCACAAGATGTGTTAATCCAGTAAACATGCATCTAGCAAAGGGAGACTCAGGGGTTGGCTTGTCTTCCAGAGGCATTTACGCTCAATACATTGTCTAAGGGTGGACTACTTTTCCATTTCATGGAGCAGCTCATCCCAATTGGTTATTTGAAAAAAATCTTTGAATTAATCTATTTGGACATATTATTATGACTCATCTCCATAGCCATCACGTCCTGACATAGGACTTTAACCTAGACCTTCTTGCCCAGAGGTAAGAGCCCTGCAACTGGATCACAAGAAGCTTCTGGCTCTTATATTGAAAATAAACTTAATAGCCATGTTCAGATAAGTAATGAATTACTTCAGGATGGGCGTGACCTGAACTGGACATTCTGGCACTGAGGTAGGCACTAGCCCTTACTGGTTCTCACATGTGTGCTATTCCCTAGTTAGTATCAGCAGCACTTAATCATAACTAGAGTATGAACATTAACATACTGAACCGTTAGCAGACGCCTCAATGCAGCAGGTCAGACAGCAAGTGTCAAAAGCCAAGAGAATGATAAACTTTAGCTAATAACCCTAATACTGTACTGTCAGAGTCCCCAGGTTTTCCATCTAGTGCCTGTGAGAAACTTAAGTTAACTGTATTTTAAGTCTCTGTCTTAACATTTTAAAAGAAAATGGATATGTCAATACTTACAGGCCACCATGCCATATTTCTACCTGCAAGAAAGTATCCACTGAGTGTGTTCCTGCTTACTCTGCATGTAGACTGTAAAGAAGAAAAATAAGAGTCATTAAGCAAGATGTTGCTAAGACAAAGAACATTACGTGACTGTAAAAACAAATCACACCAATCACAAGAATACGCTGGATTTTTCATTATATCTAGTCATTCGTGAGACTTGAGCTAGCATTTCTTATCCATCCCTACCACCCTTGACACATGAAGCTTGTGAGACCATTTCAAGCGGCATTTAAAAGTCAGCCATATTACTGTACATTTGGAGACTCATATCGGCCAGACTAGGGAAGGGCAGCAGATTTCCTTCCCTGAAGGACATGAGTGAGGCAGGTGGGATTTTACAAAAATTGTTGGTAGCTTTATGGTCACCATTCGTGAAACCAGTTTCCAGTTCCAGATTCATTCTTTCAACTTCAAATTCACTCATTGCCATGGTGGGATATGAACCCATGTTCTTACAGTATTACCCTTGTTTTCTCAGAATACTAACCCTGTAATATGCCACTACACCCCTGCCTCTTCCTTTCAGAAATTACTCTTAATTATACCCATTCTGAGGAAGAGTCACTGGACCTGAAACATGAACACTGATTTCTCTCCACAGATGCTCCCAGATTTGCTTTTCCAGCAATTTCTATTTTTGTTCCAATTTTACAGTCCCTGACATTGTTACAAATCTAAGGTGCTCCATAACTGAGGAAAAATGAATGCTGAGCCACATAAGGAGTTATTAAGAGAAGTGATCAACGGTTTAGTCTACGTGGTACATCTTAAAGAGCGTATGAAAGGAGGAGAAAGGGATTGAGAGAATTAAGAAAGATGTTTGAGAACATAGGGTCTTGGTCACCTGAAGGTACAGACACTAATGCTGAAGCATTAAAAATCAGGGATGTACAGGGAGTCAGAATTGGAGGAATGCAAATATCTCAGAGGTTTCAAGGGCTACAGGTCATTGTTTCAACAAACTAGGCTGAATGCATTTAAATTCCACATAGCACAACAATTTATATTCATTTCATGAATATCTAGATAGGTTGAAGGATAAAAAAAATTGAAACTGTATGTAAAAGACACCTGGGGAGGGATATTTTGTTAAATAATTTACTAAAGATCCATAACCAGTACAAAGGAATACATACAGCTAGTACTTACTGAGGAAGTGTATGTGATTCAAATGGGACATTAAATTAAGGCCTTGTCTGTCCGCCCCATAACAAACTCCAATTTCAGAGGTGAGAAGTAGATTGAGTTTCAGTGTTTGAGCTTCAACCAATATCACGGAGACAGATTTTCTTATCATTATCACATTACTGTGTGTCATATATTGTTGTACAAATTGGCAGCTGAGTTTCCTACAGTAGTAACTACACTTCATAGAGTACTTGATCAGTTTTAAAGAGACGTATGGTGTTCTGAAGTCATAAAAGTGCTTTGGAAATACAAGCCGTCCTTTTCTTGCTCCAAGTAGTCCACAAAGCAAAGGCAGTAAATGAAGAGGAAATAGAAAAAGGTTCCCTTACCAGTTCTGAGCTCCTCAATAGACCTGATGGGAAAGGAAACTGAAAGGTGTGCAGGAACAAAAGGACCTCTGGGTACATGTGCACAAATCAGGATCTTGTCAGGTTGAGAGAGTTTGCAAGAGATATGGAATCCTGGCTTTATAAATAGTGGCATAGAATACAAGAGTAAGGAAGCTATTTACAAAACATAATAAAACACTGTTTTGGCCTTGCCTGTGCTTTGTATCAATTCTGGGCATTTTAGAAAATATGTAAAACTTTAGCAGGGGTACAGAAAAGAATGATGCAGATAGTTCCAGGAATGAGGGATTTTGGTTATTAAGATAGATTAGAGAAGCTGTTGCTGTTCTCCTTGGACAGAAAAGATTGAGATGAAATTTGATGAAGGTGTTCAAAATCACGTGCATTTGTTTTGTATAAAGTAATGTTTCTGTAAGAGTTAATGTTGGATATTGCATTGAGCTTCACCAATCTGAAGTCATAGCTTGGATGGGTGCAGAAGAGCTTTGGGGGACCTTTTGAAGTGAAGATCTCATGGATGTCCTCATAATTGATGGCAAAACATTGAACGTACTCAAGAGGCGGCTAGATATAGCACTTGTGACACAGAGGATCAAAAGGTATTAGGGAGAAAGCAGGATTAGGCTGTTGAGTTGGGCGATCAATCAAGATTGTTAAGAATGGCAAAGCAGGCTTGAAGGGCTGAATGGCCTCCCCCTGCTCTTATCTTCTATATTTCTATGGCCTTAGTTACAATGTTTACTTCAAAACTGTAATTTATATCTGATTGACATCATTCAGTAAACTAAATCTTGCTCAAGACAAAATGCAGTTGTTGCTCTATCACTTAAACTGAATGGACCTTTAGATCCAGTCAAGGAAAGAGGATTGGTGACAGCATCCTTCTACTCCAAAATACGTCATGGTGATCAGCAGTGGGCATCGTTGCTTAATGCTATGACTTGAAAAAATCTATTGGACCCAGGATACGAGGTATTCGGGAGATCAAATTATAGCATTTGAGATTATAGTATTAAATACATTGCTACTTGAAAAACCATTTATATAGACAGCCCATACCTGCAGGCACTTGAACATACAAGTACTGTGGAAAGAACAACAGGAGATACATGGCAATCTGGGCTAAAGCCCTTACTTCAGACCTGAAAAGAATGCATAAGATACTGTGTGGGCTAGAAAGAGCTTAAAGCTGAGTCACACCTAATAGAATCTTTAGGAACGTGCCTAGTTAGAGGTTCAGCTAGGAAGTAAATATATCAGTGCTCCCATAGATAAATTTAAAAATTCCTTTTGAGCAAAGATTAAAACTTTGAGTTATCAACACAAAGAACAAACTGAGAAGGCTACAAACAAAACACTTACAGCTCACAATAAGCTTTGCCACTATAGCCCACAGAAACCATGACACACAGCTACAGTAGAGAAATCAAGTGCCGTAGAACCATTTCACATCAAGGTTGTAGTACCAGAGCTATTGCAATATGGAATCCAGGCAACAATGGAACAATCTAAAAGCTACCACTGATAGAAACTAACGTTTGAGACTCTGCAAGAAATATGTTATGTCCAAGAAAAAAAGCCTCTTCTTGTTAAGACTTGTTCCCAGTTTAGGTTCACATACAAATATGGGTCACCTACTTGAGCTATAGTCTATGGAATGTTTCCTTGAAAATGAATACTGGCTTAAACAGTATGCCCATATCCCATGAATGAATTTTTAAAAATATATTCTTCCACTTTTTGAGATGATACCCACTCAGGTTCTTTCAAGAGGACATTAATCTGGAGAGAGGGCAGTATGTAAGAAAACTTCAACAGACTAAAGGAGAAACTAAACTTGGGACAAAACAAGTGATTGCACAATAGGAATGGAACTAATCCATTCAGTCCATCAAATCTACTACTTCATTTGATTAAGGCATTGTACATCTATAGGCCAAATCCATTTACTCATCTTCAACCTCCCTGGAATCAATCAGCTATTCATAAGTTAATAAGATTCACGACCATTTGGCCCATTGAGTCTGCTCCTCTGTTCGATCGTGCTGATATGCTCCTCAACCCCATTTTTCTGCCTTCTCCCCACAACTCTTCAACCCATTACCAATTTAAAATCTAACTCTTTAAATTTACTCACTGCCCCAGCATCCACCATACTGTGGGGTAGCAAATTCCACAGATTCACAACCCTCTGGGAGGAGTAGTTTCTCCTCAACTCTGGTTTAAATTTGTTCCGCCTTATCCTATGACCTATGACTATGACCTTTCGTCCTAGAATGCCCCATAAGTGTAAGCATCCACTCCAAGTCTATTTTATCTACTTCTTTTATCATCTTAAATATCTCTATTTGATCTCTCTTCATGCTTCTAAATTCTAGACAGTATAGGCCTAAACTATTCAATCTCTCTTCATACGACAAACCCCTCAGCTCAAGGATCAATCTAATGAACCTCCTCTGAACTGCCTCCAAAGCCGCTACTTATTCCTCAAATAAGGGAACCAAAACTGAGCAAAAATACACCAGGTACGATCTCATCAATGCAACGTATAGTTGCAACAATACATCCTTTCCTTTATTGGAGGAACAAGTTCTATATTTCCATTTTTCTTCATTTCCCTCCTGAACCTACTAGCTCTAAATTTAAATATTTGTCCCTCCTTGTTTTTGATTTTATTAACAGTGGAAATTGTTTCTCTGTGTTCACTCTGTTGAAATGTTTCTAATATTTAAAACACCTTGATCAGATCTTCCATCAGTCTTCCACACTCAAAGGAATGCAAGCCAAGTGTATTCAATCTGTATTCGTATTTAACCTTCCAAGTCCTTTTTCCATTCAGATTGTCATGAAACTGTACCTTGGCATGAATCAGCTCACTTCAACATGGGAACTAAATTTGGAAAGTGAAATCACAAGTTACACAAACTTAAATAAAATGTGTTTACAAGAAACTGAAACTTGATGACAGTATTTGAGAGTTAGGGATCCATATGCCATCCTAGTTGTTACCGTTATAATCTGCGCATGTCCAGAGTAACGCTGTCAATAAGTACTGTCAGCTACATACAAAAATAGGAAATATACTGGAGAATGCTAGAGATCTGAAATAAAAACAGGAAGTGCTGGAGAAACTCAACAGGTCTATCAGCATCTGCAGAAACAGAAATCTAGTTGATGTTTTGAGTTCAGTAATATTACATTAGATTCCCTACAGTGTGGAAACAGGCCCTTTGGCCCAACAAGTCCTCATGAATCCTCCAAAGAGTAACCCACCCTCTGACTAATGCACCTAACACTATGGGCAATTTAGCATGGCCAATTCACCTGACCTGCACATCTTTGGACTGTAGGAGGAAACTGGAGCACCCAAAGGGAACCCACACTGACATGAGGAGAAAGTGTAAACCCCACACAGTCACCTGAGGCTAGAATCAAACCCAGATCCCTGGTGCTGTGAGGCAACAGTGCTAACCACTGAGCCACCGAGCTACCCCATACTCAAATGAAGTAATTTTAAACTCAAGAACACATGAAAGCAGAAGCAGACCACATGGGCTATCAAGAATACGGTATCATTCTGTACAATCATGGCTTATGTTGGGCTTCAATGCCACTGCCCCATAACACTTGATTCCCTGAGAGACCAAACCCCAGCTTTAAATGTTTCCATTATGTGATTTCACATCCTTATGGAATACTGAGTTGGAAAAAAATTCACAATCATATCAGAGCCCTCACTGATTTTCATTATTTTTATTATTTTCTTTCATCAGTACTGAATTGTGAGCTGGAAATGATACGTGGACTTTGGGACAGTTATGATAAACAGAACTAACACGTTTTGTTTGTGTGGCCAGGCCTGTAGGTTAATTGCAGGCTGAGCCTTAAGTTAAAAGGGTCTAACAGACACAGCAGCGCCAGGAAGAACACTGGGTGCAGAAGTTGGCTGTTAATGAGGTCAGTACCTGGGAATTAGATCCAGCAAGTCTGGAAGAAACCCAATGTTCAAACAAATGGCTGTTGTTGAATGATAATTGAGACCTCAGGAAAAGTCAGTCCGTCTATCAGGGTGGAAGCAGAGTTAAAGTTTTTTATTTGAATCTATGCTTTCTGAGAAATGGTTCTGTGCTGCTGCTCAGACAGCGTGTAGATTTGAAAACTCCCTGCCTAATCTGCTACACCAGTAACCAGAAGCCCAAAGAGCAGAAAGCTGAGTTAGAAGTATTGCCAGCTTTGCTTGGGTGAACTGAGAAGATGATTCTACGCAATGTTGTGAGAAAGGCAACCAATGAACCCACATTCATGCCTGTGAAACAATAACATCGTGAAAATCATTTACATAATCTGGCCAGATCTGTTATCGTTTCTTTATCCTCTAACTGTATTCATTCTTTTTGTGTGGAAACCAGGGCTAAAAACAAAAGTTTTTGAGTTTAATCAGTTTACTATGTTAGTTAATTTTCTCTCTACTAAAGTTATTGTGTATCTAATAACTGGTTAAGTCTGTTAAGGTACAAACTGTTGTCTAGAAATTAATTATTCACAAAATCTAGGATTAATTATTCAGGACTGCAAATGTGTTGCTGGTCAAAGCACAGCAGGCCAGGCAGCATCTCAGGAATAGAGAATTCGACGTTTCGAGCATAAACGTCCTGATGAAGGGCTTATGCTCGAAACATCGAATTCTCTATTCCTGAGATGCTGCCTGGCCTGCTGTGCTTTGACCAGCAACACATTTGCAGCTGTGATCTCCAGCATCTGCAGACCTCATTTTTTACTACTTAATTATTCAGGAGCCTGGTTAGTAACTAATGGAGTAACTATTTGAGTCTTCCATGGGTTAATTTTACTGTGTTGTGAATACAGAGGTAGAAAGGCTGATTTGGTTCCGCTGTCAAAATGTGTGGGGCTGGAAAAGCACAACTGGTCAGGCAGCATCCGAGGAGCAGGAGAGTCGATGTTTCAAGCAGAAGCTCTTCATTGGGAATGGATGAACAGTTTATGCTTGAAATGTCGACTCTCCTGCTCCTCGGATGCTACCTGACCAGCTGTGCTTTTCCAGCACCACACTTTTTGACTCTGATCTCCAGCATCTTCAGTCCTCACTTTCACCTCCTGATTTGGTTCCGCTGTCTGTCTCTATGTTAAAACAACCATTTAAGTGAAGAATTTAACCACATCTCAGTCCAACGTGATCACCCATTTATCCTGAGATTCTGCATTCCTGTTATTCTTCCCAAAGTGAATCATCTCACATTTATCTGCATTGAACTCCATTTGCCACCTCTCAGCCCAGTATTGGTTTTTATCCAAATCCTCCTGCAACCTGCAACATTCATTAAACATTCAGTGTATTGCCAAAATCTTCTTCTTCTTAAGTTTGGGGAACAAAACTGCACACAGTAGTCCAAATATAGTGTTCCCAAAACCCCATACACTTGAAGAAATTTCTTTACTCTTGTACTCCAATCCAATAAAGACCAGTGTAGAGTGGTAGTTCTAGTGATAATGTCACTGGACTGATTAAATCAGAAATTCAGGCTGATGGCCTTGGGATTATAAATTTAATCCCACCGTGGCAATCTTTGAAATGTAAATTAAATGCAACATCTGGAGTTAAAAACTATGCATCCACAAAACCATTGTCAACTGTTATGAAAATCTATATGATTCACTAATGTTCACTAAGGAAAGGAAATCTGCCATCCTTGCTTTTTTTCCCAGAACTATAGCAATATGGTTGACCAACTGCTGAATGGTCTAGCAAGCCTATCATCAGATCTAAACATTATTAAACATATTTTTCTGCCTCATCTTCAAAGTCATTAATTGAAGATAAGAAATAACTAAGGTCCCATGCCTTAATTGTGACACATAATTCATTGCCTTGTCAAAATGAGAATGTCTCATTTCTGACCACATGCTGCTTCCTCTTCTTTAACCAGTCTTCTTTCCAGATGAATGTATTATCCCCATCTACATGTGGCCTTAATTTGTATGTTAGGCTTTGTGCAGCAGATTATCAGATACCTTTTGGAAACTTAACTACACTATATCTCCTCATTTTCCTTTATCTACTTTACTAATTACATCCTCAACACACTCCAATAAATGTCCATCAGGATTTCCCTTCAATAAAATCAGGCTGACTTGTGCTAATCATGCTTTTTTTTAGAAGCACACTGTTAATATTTCCTTATTAATGCATTTCATCACTTTCCCAACAATTAATGTCCAGCTCACTGACATGTAGTTTCCTGTTTATTTCCTCCTCTCGTTCTTGGAATATGATGTAATATTTACCAACTTGAATCTGATGGGACCATTTCAAATCTAATGAATTTTTGAAAATCATAGATAAGACCATAAGACATCGAAGTGGAACTAAGGCCATTTGGCCCATTAAATCCACTCTGCTATTTAATCATGGTTGATGGGCATTTCAACTCCACTTACCTGCACTGTCTCAGTAGCCCTTAATTCCTTGAGAGATCAAGAATTTATCAATCTCTGCCTAAAGAGACAACTGCAGAAATAATGGAAGTGCTCTCCTAGGAAAAGCATATGTTGTCAGAACAACACAGTCTCCTTCCATGAGCCAATTGATTGGCTGGTTGGTGTGGATTAGACTGGTTCCAACAGCACAGAGTTCAATCCCTGTGCTGGCTGAGATTGATTTAGGACTGGCCTCCTCGTCAAGCTGCAGTAGAGATCATGGTGTCATAGGTCAGGCCTGCCTTTGGGTGAATTGCTAAGGAAGATATTGCCAGAGTTGCTGCATTTTTCCTACTCTCTTCTTTGTATTTATTATTAGTGAGTCAGCATCCATACGGTTGGTCAGCAAAAACAATGAGCAGAGCTTAACAAAATACAATTGTCTACTTGTTTTAGGGTAATATAAAAGAATGTTTTATTTTTATTTTTTTGCCATTTTCAGTAAGATGGCAGTGGAGTAGGACGCTGCAGCTGGGGCTTGTCAATTCCACTCGTTCTATCATTCTTCTTTCTCCGAGTTCCTCCCTTCTCTCAGCCTCAAACATTCAGCCCCAGCCTCCGATGCATGGCCTCCGAAACAGGGTCAGCTGTCTGAAGCAGGGACGTTAGAGACCAGCCACCCAGTGTGAAGGGGGTGGGGTGCATGGCAGAGTGTGACAACAGCCAGGGGTCAGACCATGTGGAGCCCCCACCCCCCCACCCCTACCCCCACCTGCACACTGGTCTGTTGCGGCGATCCCATAGAATGAGACTGTGATGGTTGTCTTTTAAATTTGGTCATAGTGTATAGCTAGAATGTGACTTTTATTTTCTTCATTTCTCTATTCTGTATCTAAACATCAGACTAAGTACTTTATGTCTAAGATGGCGCCGTGTATTGGTGACATTGTTACACTGTAACTAATCGTGTAATTAAAGGAGCTGGACCTAGGTACCTTTGCACCTAAGATAGTGCTTAAGTGGCGAATTACAAATTTTTCACTGTACTCATTTGAGCATGTGACAACAAAGCTAATTAATTCATCAATAAAGCTATTAGATTTTAAATCTCAAAGTCTCCAGTTAAGCAAGAACAAAGTTAATTCATTACTTGATGTTAAAAAAAAATCAGTGGCTGTATTGAGAAACTGGGAAAGCCCTAGATCATGAGACAGCAAAAGGAAAGTGCAAGCTAAAGAACAATTATATACTCAGGTGAGACAATTAACAGCCAGAGGTTTAGATTACTTACAGTGTGGAAACAGGCTCTTTGGCCCAACAAGTCCACACTGACCTGCCGAAGCGCAACCCACCCATACATTTACCCCTTACCTAACACGAGGGGCAATTTAGCATGGCCAATTCAGCTGACCCACACATCTTTGGGCTGTGGGAGGAAATCGGAGCACCCGGAGGAAACCCACGCAGACACGGGGAGAACGTGCAAACTCCACACAGTCAGTCACCTGAGTCAGGAATTGAACCCGGGTCTCAGGCGCTGTGAGGCAGCAGTGCTAACCACTGTGCCACCGTGCCGCCCCCAAATTATAGCTCTAAAATCATTGATGAAATAGGAAATTGTTCGTTTAACCCCAGAGTTGTAGGGTTCTGGAAAATTGGTGTAAACTAATTCCATAAATAACTATGCAAAGAAGTCAAACAGATTGTTGAGAATATACAAATTACAGAGAAAAGGTGAGGATGCAAGACAAGGCATGACTGACTACTCTTTCAATAAACAGCAAGCAAATGAGTGGGCTGAATAGCCGCCCTTATGTGCTGTTCTTTTTTAATGATTCTAAGTTTTTCCTTCATTATGTTACAAACATTCTATTAAAGTCACCATGAATTTTTCAAAGTCAACGCCCTGAATATCAGTGCTGTAACTATTGACAGTAGTTTAAATAATTTAGAAACTGGAGCATAACATAGTTTCTTTCCAGTGGTTTCAAATGGAAACATTTAGCAGAAGACTATTGTGCAGCATATGAACCTCAGTCTAGCATTAATTGATGGATAGGACAATTTAAACAAATTCAGTTGTCTAAACCGGAACAGTAAAAATGCCTATTAAGCTGCCAATGGCTTTCAAGATTAAAAATATTAGTGTCAAAGCTTTCTATGTACTGGAGATGCAGAAAGGTATTTTAAGCATATCTTGTATAAGACAGAAGATTAAGAGTCTTTCATAGTGTAGTGATAATGACCCTACCTCTGACCCAGGAACCCTCGGTTCAGACCCACCTACTCCAAAGGTGGGTACTAACATTGCTGAGCTGGAATCACAGGTAGACAGGATAGTAGAAGGGCATTTGACATGCTTGCCTTTATTGGTCAGTGCATTGAGTATAGGAGTTGAGGTCATGTTGTGAATGTATAGGACATTGGTTGGGCCAGTTCCAGAATACTGTACTTGATTCTTGTCTCCTAGCTAGAGGAAAGATATTGTGCAACTTGAGAGAGTTCAGAAAGGATTTACAAGCGTGTTGCCAGGGTTGGAGGGTTTGAGCTACAGAGAGAGGTTGAATAGGCTGGGGCTGTTTTCCCTGGAGCTTAGGAGGCTGAGGGGTGACATTACAGATGTTTATAAAATCATGAGGGGCATGGATAGGATAAATAGATAAGGGTAGGGGAATCCAAAACTGGAGGGCCTTGGTTAAGGTGAGATGATAAAGATTCAAAAGGAACCTAAGGGACAACTTTTTCCACACAAAGGGAGGTGCGATTATGGAATGAGCTAGGGGAAGTAGTGGAGTCTGATACAATTACAACATTTAAAAGGCATCTGGATGGGTATATGAATAGGAAGGGTTTAGAGGGGTATGGGCCAAACGCTTTCAAATGGGATTAGATTAATTTAGGATATCTGGTCAGCATAGACAAGTTGGACCGAAGGGTCTGTTTCCATGCTGTACATCTCCATGATTTAAGTAAGAGGAGAGAGGCTTCGAAAAGACACGGGGGCACAATTTTACATAGAGGGTGGTTCACATGTGGGTTGAATTCCTGAAGAAGTGGTGGATGTTGGTACAATTACAACATTTAAAAGAGAGTGGATAAATACATGAATAGAAAAGGTTTGGAGGAAGGTGGCGCAGGAGCAGGCAGATGGGAATAGTTTAGTTTGGGATTATGTTCTGCATGGACTGGTTGGACATGTTTCCATGCTGTGTGACTGACTCTACGCTTAGAAAATATAAGACAGAAACTTGAATGGTGATTCTTGAATCTCAAATGACTGTGACTACATTTATAGTCCACTTTATTTGAAAGTTCCGTCATGGAAAACAACAAAAGAAAATCTTACCAAAAACAACAAAGCTAACTCATCATCTACAGTCCTTTCTACTAAAGGTACATCCGCGAAGAGGATGGACAAATCTCACAATAAATCAATAATCCCGATTTAATTGCTAATTCCCTATTTGGTCACCAGCACTGGTGCTAACAGGCCAAAGTTAAACCCAGAGTGCAGAGATTAGTAAGCAATTGGCAATACGTCTGTAGCTGACAGCAATAAGAAAGTTAGGGCAAATACTTACCCATATTCCAACAAATACGTTCAGCACAAAATATGCCACAATGACTATAATGTCAGAGATGCTGAAGGATTGAGCAGAGAAATAATAGCCACCAGTTCCGTTCATCTCCATTGCTTCCCTTGAGTTTGTGTATGTTGAAGCGGTACGAATACAGTACGAGTTTGGCTACCAGTGGAGTCTCTGGTTAACGTGTATAAAAAAAGTTAACCAAATGTTGTGTACTAACCCAATGAGCCATTGCAAGAGAAGTAGGTGCCACCTATGCGGTAATTGATGTTTGTTCTTCAATTTCAAAAGCAAAGCTTTTAATCACTGTGACAGGAATCTCTATAAACACACAGGAAGGTTAATTACACCACTCACAAACAACCTTTTGGAGTTTGCTTTTCACATTTGATGCAGCAGTTTCCACATGACTGTCATTATCTATTAACTAGCGAAGACTTCCTAAAATGTGTCGAGTTTGTTGCTATCCTTGCAAAATTTTTGTGTGAAAAGGGTCTCCACTCTGAAATAGAAAAAAGCTTTTCTTAATGGAGACCGTATGCTGATGTAATAGTCTTTAAAGGTGGTGACCTATTTGTTGTGTATTGTCAGTACTTTTAGCCTTTATTTCAGATTTACTGTTTTGTCCCTTGTATAACAATTTGTTCAATTATTGTGTTGTTCAAAATATACAGAAGGGCTCTTTATAGTGCAGCGGTAGTGTCCTTAACTCAAAGCCAGGTCATCTAGGTTCAAGCCCTATCTGCTCCAGGGGCTAAGTGTTTAGCACTGTTGCCTCACAGTACCAGGGACCTAGGTTCAGATTCACCCTCGGCTGATTGTCCATGTGGAGTTTGTACATTGTCTGTGTTTGCATGGATTTCCTCCCACAGTTCAAAGATGCGCAGGTTAGGTGGGTTGGCCACGCTCAACTGCCCAAAGTGTCCAGGCATGTAAAGTTTAAGTGGATTAGCCATGGGGAATACAGGATTATAAGGCTGGGGTGGGATGCCTCTATGGAGTGTCAGTGTAGACTCAATGGGTTGAATGACCTGCTTCCACACTGTAGGAATTCTGTTCTAGAGGTATGTACTAATGTCGCTAGACAGTTTGATTAGGGAAACATCGAGGAAACTGCAGCAAGGGTTGGGAGAGGTTGAGCTCAGTTCAGTTGGCTGGACAGCTGATTTGCAATGCAGAGAGATACCAAAAGCAGGTATTGCATTGGGTGCAGTAATCACAGAAATCCCACCTACTCAATCTTGCCCTCACCTTAGGCATGGCTAAACTCACTACCCGTTGTCTCTATCCAATGAAAGATTTGGTCTATCATGACTAGAAAAGTGTGGCACTGGAAAAGCACAGCAGGTCAGGCAGCAACCTAGGAGCAGGAGAATCGACATTTTGGGCATAAGTCCTACATTCCTGATGAAGGCCTTATGCCCAAAATGTCAATTCTCCGGCTCCGCGGATGCTGCCTGACCTGCTGTGCTTTTCCAGCACCCCATTATAGACTCGGATTTCTCCAGCATCTGCAGTCCTCACTTTCTCTGGGTCAACGGCAACTTTAACTTTCTTTAGAACAGAAACTCTTTTTTTACCAAATGCTTTCATATTATGTTTCGTCACCTTTCACTGCATGTAACGTTAACTTTTTTGTAAATTGAAAGAACAAATCAATTAAGATCAGAAAGCAGGTTTGGCTTATTATTTCCATTAACTGAAAGTTCCCTTTTGCAATAAACAATAGAACAATACTGTTGGAGCTTGAAATAAAACAAGAAATGTTAGAAACAAGGTCAAGCAAATGGACAGTTACCATTGGCTGGATTTTCTGTCTCTTTCTCTGGTCAACCCCACCTCTGGTACAAGCAGTGAAATGATGGAGGCTAAATAATTACCTCCAACTGAAGGCATTACTTGCTTTATTAAATAACCACTTTGAATTTTGTAACTATCCTTTTCTTCTTTCCTTTTGATAAATTTAAGCTGGTTGTGTTAGAGTTCTATCTGCAGAGTTTATCACATGGTGGTGGAATGGAACATTGAAGGAGTAATGGGACTCTGGTTGAAGAACTATTGTGGGCATTAGAACCTTCAATCTCCAATGCTGGATCCATTTATTTGGTCTGAAGTCTCAGCACCAACATAGGCTTAAATCAATTTGAAGAGTGCTGGTACTAACATACTTGTGCCTCACCTGAAATGTCTATGATGTTTTTGGGTATTACAGATAACACCATGAAGAACTACCTGTGTTTATTCAAGCATGAGGCCCAGAGAAAGTAAACCTGACAGTCACGACATACAGGACACAGATGTAATAAAAAACAAATCAGTCAAAAACCTTTCATTGCTAGAAAGAAGAATAAAGGCAGATCTTGAAGACAATGTCACAGCAGTAAGTGAAATGGTTCAGGTCAACCACTCCAGAGATGTACTTGGGAGATCGGTCAACTGATTGACCATCTGAGACAAAACTTAACTTGCCATCCACACAACTAGTGCTGTTGTATGCACTTTTGCTTAGTAGTTTAAATAAATTTACACCATTTTTAGTGGAACAGTTTCCAAGTTATGTGCCATTGATAACAGAGTCCAGAAATGTTAGCTGAAAATGTGTTGCTGGAAAAGCGCAGCAGGTCAGGCAGCATCCAAGGAGCAAGAGAATCGACGTTTCGGGCATGAGCCCTTCTTCATGAATCACAATGTTAGACCAGGGAGGGAGTCCTACAGCATTAACCATCATAATTTACTGGGCTCTTCTGTTGCACATGCAATCAAACCTATTCCCAGGCTGGCCCTGGAAACATTGCTCAGAATCAGAGATGGAAAACCTTTCTGGCCCTTAATTCTCCCAACACCAACCTCTAATCTTCAGGTCACCTACTCGGGGACAGGAAAAAATCAGCTCAATTTTCAGATCATTGGCCTTCCATCAGAACTGGACAACACTAGAGACAGGATTAGAGTCAAGATTAGCGTGGTGCTGGAAAAGCTATCCAGCATCTGCAGTCCTCACTTTTGCCTAACATTAGAGACAGAACAAGTTTTAAAATGCAAGGAGAGGAAGGTAAAAAGAAAAGGGTAATGGAGTAGAAGGCAGGAGAGATTTTCAGACAAAAAAGAATTGGTGCAAGGAATAGAACAAATAAAGAAACAAAAAAACAGAACTAGAAAAGAGAGAGTCAGTCTATTCCGGAGATGCTGCCTGGCCTGCTGTGCTTTGACCAGCAACACATTTGCAGCTGTGATCTCCAGCATCTGCAGACCTCATTTTTTACTTAAAAAAAAAATTGCTCTGCACAACAGGATCTCAGACAGGACAGGGGAGGATGTAAACGTGGAGGCACTGTTGCATCGTTTGTTTTTTATTACATCTGTGTCCTGTATGTTGTGACTGCCAGGTTTACTTTCTCTGGGCCTCATGCTTGAATAAACACAGGTAGTTCTTCATGGTGCTATCCGTAATACCCAAAGGCATCATAGACATTTCAGGTGAGGCACAAGTATGTTAGTACCAGCACTCTTCAAATTGATTTAAGCCTATGTTGGTGCTGAGACTTCAGACCAGATAAATGGATCCAGCATTGGAGATTGATAGTGTTCTAATGCCCACAATAGTTCTTCAACCAGAGTCCCATTCCTCCTTCAATGTTTGTTAGGGAGACGAAACTGCAGTGAAGAGGAATCGGTACTTATTGAAAGAGTCACCAAATGAGGATTTATGGGCGTTATTTAGGAATACGAAGGGGTCAGTCATACTGTGAGGAGTGTATTTATAGATCTGAACCATCAGCAGGCAATTGATGAGCAGGTGCATAATCAATTCACTAAAGCATGTGAAAACAATGATAGTAATTATGTGAAGGAATTTCACTACCCCAATAGTAATTGGAATTATCATAGCATAAAGGACTTAGAGGGGCAGAGTTTTCAAAATGTAAACAGGAGAGCTTTTTATATCAACACCCTATAAGAGGCAGTGCAGTGGCAGATCTAACTCTGGGGAAATGAGGCAGGACAGGTGTTCAAAGAGATAGTGACTACAACATTGTACGTTTTGAGTTTGTTATGGAAAGGAAGAAAGATGGTCAGCAAAAAAGGGTTTTGGACTGGGATAAGGCAGGTTGTATTAAAATAAGGCAGGATCTTGCAAAAGTAGACTGGGAACAGCTAGTGGAGGATAAGTGTACAGCAGACCAGTGGGAAACATTCAAAAAGGGACTGGGGGAGTATAGGCCCAACATGTCCCCTTTAGAGTGAAACATAGGAGTAGCAGGCCCATGGATCTCCTGAAATATTCAAAACTGGATAAAAAGGGGGAAAAAAATGACATAATAGGTAAAATAAAAAGGAGGAAAACAACAGATGCCCTACAGGACTTTTGAAAGTGGAGGGGAAAACTCAAGAAAGGAATTAGGAGAGGAAAGGGTGGGGGGCATGAAAGAATGCAGGCAGACAAGACGAGGGAGAATTCCTAGATATTTTACCAGTACATTTGGGGGAAGACAATTACCAGGGACCAAAGGATCAATCCGTGCGTGTAGGTGGAGGACATTGGTAGAGAGTGTTAAATGAGTACTTCACGTCAGTCTTTACTTGGGAGGAGGATCCAAGTCCTTGGCAGTCAAGCAGGCGGCAAGAGGAACACAGCAAGCCAGGCAACATCAGGACATGGAAAAGTCTGAATTTCAGGTATAACCCATCTTCAGGACTTCTCCACCTCCTGATGCTGTTTGACTTGTTGTGTTATTCCAGCCTCCTGCTTATCTACTTGGGATTCCAGCATCGGCAGTTTTTTTGTCTCTGACTGTTAAGCTCTTGAGCAGATTGATATAAGCAGCGAGGTGGTATTAAGGTTTTGATAGATTTAAAAGTAGAGAAATGCCCAGGTGTGGACAGGTTATATTCTAGGAATCCTCGCCCAAATTTTCAAATTGTGTCTGGCCACAATGGAGGTGACAAAGGATTACAGAACTGCTAATATGGTTCCATGTTACAAGAAGGTGGTAGAGTTAGCCTCGGAGAGTGTAAACCAGTGATGCCCATTGGTCATCAATAGGGAAACTACTGGTAAAAATAGTGAAGAGTCAAGCAATCTTCCATTTGGAGGTTATATTTGATCAGGGATATTCAGCATGGCTTTAATGGAGGGAAATCATGCCTAACAAAGTTAAAACAAGTTTTCAAGGAAGGGACCAAGTGTTTGGATAAGAGTAGGGCAGTTGATGTAGTTCAGACAAAATAAATGGATTGGTCAGATAGGCAGGTGGAAGTTGATCCTGATAAATGTGAGGTTATGCACTTTGGAAAGAGCTATACAAGGAAGTACTCAACAAATGGAAAGAGATGTGGAAGCACAGAGGAATAGAGGAACCTTGGGATATTTGTCCACAAATCCTTGAAGGTGGAAAGGGAGGTTAATAGAGAAGTCAAGGTGGCATACAGAACATATACTTTTATCAGTTATGGCAAAGAGTATATGAGCAGGAAGACCGTGTTGGCGTTGTCCAGAGCTTTGGTTGGGCCCCAGCTGCAAATTGTGTGCAACGTTGGTCACCACACAATAGGGAAGATGTACTACATTAAAGTGCAATCATATCACCCTCTGTCTGATCAGTCCTTGACCTCCTGCACTGTTTCAAGGAAGTTCAAAGAAATCTGCAGGTCTGTTCTGAAAATGCGACCCCTAATTTTAAAAGTACCCCTACATTCTAGACTGATCCAAAAAAAAATATTTTTCACAACCAGTTTGTCAAGGCCATTCAGGACCTTATACAGTTCAATCAAGTCATCCCTCACTCTAACTTCAATGTAAATAAGCTTAGCCTACCCTCATAAGAAAACTTCCTCCAAACCATCTCCAAGACACTCCTTTCCTTAAATAAGGAGACCAAACAGCTCACACAGCATTCCAGATATGGTCTCTCCAATGTCCAGTGTAACTGAAGTAACAGAATTGTAGAGTTCAGGAACAGGCCCAATTCTGCACCAACCATGCTGCCATTCTTAATTCGTCCTTTCTGCCTGCATATGGTCTGTATCCCTCTCCTTCCTACCTGTTCATTTATCTAAATGATTCTTAGAACATTGCTATTTTATTTGCTTACATCACCTCCCTTGGCATACTTTGAGTATCCTCTCCTTCAAACTTTCCCCTGCTCACTTTAAACATTTGACCCCTACTATTTGACATATCTACCCATCCATGCCTCAATTTTATATATTTCTATCAATCAGCTCAGCCCTCCAATGCTCTGATGTAAACAATCCAAGTTGTTCCAACCTCTTTTTGCAGCTACTGCACTCCAGGGAACATCCTTGACAACCTGTTTTGCACCTTCACCACAGCTTCCACATCTTTGCTAGACCTGTAGGTTGGAAGGGTGTTAAGGTCTTGAAACCAAATACGAAATGGGAAGTACTCCTTCGTTCAGGAGGTTAATGAAATTGATGCGTGTGCAGGGAAACAAATTAGATCAGTTGGGTCGAGGGGGGAGGCAGAAATGAGAAAACAGGTCATTCATTCAAGTCAGACAAGAATTGTAATTAAATGTATTTCCCATTCATGGTCTGTTATAATTCTAAATGGATTTGGACTTTGAATGCAAAACATATATAAGGGACAATTGGCCATTAAAGCCAACATTTTAAAAGGCCTACATTTTAATGCATAACAAATAGGAAATAACGAAGGATGTCATGAGGTATGCAAACAGTATAACAATCTGCCAGCTGGTCACTTTACAGCATCAGACATGATTAACAGAAAACATGCTTACCACAGCTTAAATTATGCACAGCTAAGCTAAAAGGTATTTTGTAACTTTATCTGTAAACAGCTCTCTAAATAGATCAAGTACCATTTGAGAAAAATAGAATATAAGAGGTGGGCTTTGAAATTTACCACAATAAGTATTGGACAAGTGGTTAGATGAAATGATCTTTTATTAAGCTGCAAATTCATTTTTCTGCTTCACTTAAAGTGCAACTTAGTCCAGACAACTTTATGCAACAAAATGAAACAACTTTCTGTAGTGTGATGCTAAACACCCCACAATAGTTTTCATCATTCACTGAATTCTGTTCAAGTCTTTGGATTTTCATCTTTGGGATATTGGAAATTTGGTGCCAAACCCAAATCAGATTATCTATTGGACAGTTGCATTGCCATCCTCTCTGGTGGATCAATCTCATTAAATAAAGGCAATACTTATAAAAACGAACATCTCACACTGGTGTATATTTCTATTGATGCCTGTTGCATTCTGTAGCCATTTTGCTTGTGAACCAAGACAATGTAAACAGAACCTTCAAGTACAGAACGAGTGGAAAGGAACCATCACTGCTGAGTTTGACTAATTTTGTGCTTCTGCAATACCTACAGACAAAGTATTTCCTGGAGTGCAAAAGACATAACAATTGCTGATTTTATTCACACTACGTTAGTACAACATACATTCCAGATCAAAATTAAAGCTAAGCTTCTCAGTATCAAATGTCAAAAAACACTTCATGCAAATGGCAAATGAAAATCTGAAAATTGGTCCAAAGAAAATAAACAGCTTTTGCGCCTTGAGGGAGGCAATTAAAAAATGTCAAAATGGTACATAAAGATATTATCCATTATCAGGTGTAACTGGGGTGTTGAGGTACAGACGGGTAGATAGCGTTGAGATACAAAATCACCAGCCATGAAAGAAAAGTTGCATTTATTCACTTTTCACAACCACTGGATATATCTACATTTTGCACAATGAAATACTCATGAAATATTGTCACTGTTAAAGAAGTGTGCTAGTCAACTTACATAGCACTAATAATAAAAGGTATTAATAAACAATATCAAACACATGTTATCTGTTTAAGAACATTGGCCTGGACAACATTTCTGGCCACCTTCAAAATCATGAAATGGGATCTTGCATTTAAGACAGACAAGCATTTGCTTTAAAGTCTACTTTTAAAAAAAAGACACCAACAGTGGCATATTTGTTCAGTATTGCACCGGAAAATCTGCCTTGAATGTGATGATGTCCTGGAATGATTATCTAATTGAATGGAGCAAGAGGCACATATCGTGTGTGGCCCACTCCTGCTCCAATATTCTCATATTTGCAGTTCAACCCCCTACGATACAAACCAGAAATCAAACTTGTGATTTTTGTTGTGTGCAGTTAGAGTTGTTTAAATTTTCTAAGGGCCTTTCTTGAACCTAATTGTAAATTAAATATTACCAAAACACAGGAATAACTCAGGTTAAAATTTTTGTTTAGCCAGATGATATTTCAGAATCAATAAAAGTCGGATCAAACATGTGAGGATTATTAATCTTGCTCAACAAAAATAACTCATTGTTTAGATCTTAGGGGTTTTGAGAAGATTTGTAGCTCAATTTGAGGTTCTGGATGTAGGTTTGCTTACTGAGCTGGAAGGTCCGGTTTCAGATGTTTCGTCACCATACTAGGTAACACTATCTGTGAGCCACTGGATGAAGCCCACTTTTTATTTGTGTGTTTAGGTTTCCTTGGGTTGATGTTATTTGCTGTGGTGATGTCATTTCCTGCTTTTTCTTAGGGGGTGCTAAATGGGATCCAAATCAACTAGCCACAAACAGCCATGACCCACTCTCACAAGTATCTTTACATACAGGTGAGGAAAGACACCACTTCGACTGGGAGAACACATCCATCCTACGAGAAGCTAAACAGAGTCACGTGCGAGAATTCCTAGAAGCATAGCATTCCAATTGGAACTCTATCAACAAGCACATTGGATCCCATTTACCAGGATCCCATTTACCACCCCCTGAGAAAAAACAGGAAATAACATCACCAACACAAGGAAACCTAAACACAAAGTGGACCATACCACCAGCGCTTCATCCAGAGACTCAATAATGATGTTTATGTCTATTAGAAAACTTTAACACAGTGATAATAATGTATGCATAACAGAATAAACAAGATGAAATTCAGCCACAATGTAGCATACCTATCAGTTTATCTACATTAGGTCTGAGCTGCAGGCAACCTGCACAAGAGCATCGATAAACAGACCAAGTCTGGAATCCACAAGCCATTCCATTCACCCCACCCAGGAATTCCTTAACATCAAAGACACCAAGGTGGAGGATGATGAGGTCATGGTTTCCTTCGACCGGATGGCTCTATTCACATCAATAATCACCTAGCCAAAGAAACACTGGTCTCACTGTTAGACGATCCAAAGAGACAAACACCTGACAGCACCAAATCCATCAGCAAGGACAACATCCTCAAATTATTAGAACTGTGCCTCACAACCCATTTCACAGTCAACACCAAGACCTACAAACAAATCAATATGGACATCTATGATATCACCAATATCAGGACTCTCAGCAGAAGCAATTATGCAGAGGTCAGAACGAACAGCCCTTCCCACAATCCTGCCCAAACTTTGGGACCACTATGTGGATGACACCTTTATCATCATGAAAATGCAACAAGTTAGAAGAAACCCCACAAACATAAACAATATTCTTCCCGGTATAAAGTTCACCAAAGAGGAAGGGAACAACAAACTCCCCTTCCTAGACACCACGGTAGGGTACAAAGCCAATGGAGTGCTACAGACCTGCGTTTACAAGAAAACCATATACACTGATCAGATACCCAACTACAGGAGGAATCATCCCAACACCCACAAACAGAACTGCATCAGGACATTATTTAAATGAGCCACAACACGCTGCAACACCCAGAGAAGCAGAGGAAAAACAACAGATCAACGACTTCAGGAATGGGTACTTGATAAGCACAAACCACTGATTTCTACACAGCAGACTTAAACAAGATGACAACACGTCCAGGAACTCTAGTCACCCTACCATACATTAAAGATATCTCAGATAATGACCAGACTACTCCAGCCCCCAAGGCATCATGGTAGCCACAAACCTACCACCACATTAAACCAGCTCCTTATGAATTTAAGAGGACTCAACAACCAGCAAAATGAACGTCATATGCAAAATAAATGTCATGTACAAAATACACTGCAAGGATTGCAACAAACATTACACTGAATAGGCGGCAGGAAACTAGCCACCCGGATACATGAGCACCAACTAGCTGCCAAAAGACATAACCAACTATCACTAGTATCCACGCACAGACGAAGAGGGCCACTAGTTTGACTGGGACGATACATCCATCCTGCGACAGGCTAAACAAAGACACACACAGGAATTCCTGAAGGCCTGGCATTCAACTGCAACAGCACTAACAAATGTATTGATTTGGACCCCATTTACCAATCTCTCAAAAATAACTGACTGTGATATCACCCACAACAGACCAAAGTTAAAAATCACAACACCAGGTTATAGTCCAACAGGTTTAATTGGAAGCATACTAGCTTTCAGAGTGTCGCTCCTTCATCAGGTGATAGTGGAGGGCTCAATCCTAACAGAATTTATAGCAAAAATTTACAGTGTGATATGACAAATAATGCCAACAACTGTTCTTCCTACAAGAATGTCTCAGGAAATAAGTATTCCCAAGATGTATTCAATACAAACCACCTCTCAATACCCTACAAGCCAGAAGAACAGCAGAATAGCCACAGAATGCCACAAGAAATGATAAATGACTCCACAAATACAAATGAGAAATTTCACCAAAACAACTGTACACTAACTCGACTGACCACGAATGGACGAGTACCCTAGAACGAACCATCAACACTAAACAATAGCAGACCATGACAAAAAAAGGCAAGCCCTACAAGAAAAACTGGTCAAGCTTACACACAGCAATAACATGAACAATTCAGAGATTTGAATAAAGAACCTGTCAGACCAACAACACTCAGACAACGAAAAAGCCATCCTAGCATGAGGGATGAACTTCAATCATAGGGACACAGACAAAAAGGACTTCCTGGACTGGAATCCAACTGGAAAGACAACAGACTTCTGGGAGTAATCCAGCAGACCATCAAACAGACAGGAGCACCAACACTAAGCAGAAAGAAAGAAGGGAATACCCTCAACATACTGGAAAGGAAACCCTGGAAGGACTTCTCCAAAATTGCAAATATTAAAATAATACATATTTAACACACACACACCCACAGCATAGCAGCAGATTCAATTTTACAAGACAAGCAATCCTGAGATCTGAACTAATGCTCCAGACGTGAACTCAACCTTTGACCGAACTCTTAGCCATCTGTCCCATTACCTCTGCAAGAGTTCACCGTTTAGTTTCAGCTGATAAGGCTTGTGAAGCCATGTAAGAAGATGCTATATAAATGCAAGCTGTTGCTGTTTACTTTATTTCTGATTTTATTTCCACTGATAACTTAGTCCACACCTGTTGTTCTGTTATAATGGTCATAAAAAACAGAAGCCCTTACCAATTAAATGCCTGGAGCTTGCACAATTACTCTTCTGAAACTGATTAGTTGGTGTGAGTGATTATAGAATTACTCAAGAGTATGAACTTTCCACCAAGGCTGCACTCAAATATAAATCATTTGTTCTTTCACCCAAGTAATCTAATTAGAAAATCCTGCAAAAGTTATTGAAAGAGATATAACTGACACTTGATGCCAAGTTCTTAATTTCTGTTGAAATAGTGCAAAGTAGGTTTATTTCCTTGTTTGCTGACTGAGAATTTAAATGTCGTTGGCTTATTTACCTCAATGACACATTTCCGTTTGACTTGATATTAATTTCAATCAAATGTTAGCAAAGGGTAAAAGCAATGCCACAGGGATCACTAGATCTTTATGGCCTGTTTTATCCAGGTCAGCAGCAAAAAAAAATTGCTCCAACCATAAAATCTGACTCATTCTTTCAGCATTTAAATTATACCTGAAAAAAATCTACTAACACCAAGTGGAATTGTGCAAAGAAAAAAAAAGACCCCATTGAAAGATTTCTCCCTCCTATTAATTTGACAAGCCCAAATATATTTTAAAAATTATACAGAAAGTGGCTAGTGTGGCTTTGACAGCCACCTCAACAGTTGAAGGTCACACATAACAGTTCATAGATTTTCTTTTTAAAAAGGGCAAAGAGAGTGGAGTTGTAGCCTGCCTACTGATAAATACAAATGAGGATTTTAAAAAAGTTAGTCACAACAAGGGGTTATAACTGAAATCCAGCTTTTAGATATGCATTGCTGCACATTACCTGTAAATCTCACTTGCGTGATTAATCATCCAGTAAAGAAGATCCACTTTTGAGATTTAAGAAATATAATTAATTAGGCCACTATGACTTAATTTATGCTTAAGGTAAAGATTTTAAAAATTTCAGATGTTGCAAGTTATCTTTACCTGCACATAGTATTCAATCTGCACATTAGTATTAAACCTCTAGCACAAAAGAGCTCTTATTCCAAATTTTTAATATAATATCTTAACCAGATATACTTAAAAAAAGTCCTCACACATTGCAATTTAGTACTTTTTTCTCCAAACTTTTAATTAATTTTGTTACACTTCAGCTAAATGCAAGACGTACAAACAAATACCAAGATTCTGTGGAAACATGGCCGTGAGGCCCATTGCAAAATAACAGATGGGCACATGCACAGAAACCTTTAACAGTAATTTTCAGTGTTTTGTAGACCTTTGCAAAGCTGTGTATAATGCATAAGTTTCTATTATAAATATACAAAGACATCAAAATCTAAAAAATAAATAAATTAAAAACATTCATCTTTCCTATTGAAGCTTTATTAAATTTTATCACAGCAGAATTGGCAAGAGATGGAGCATTATGCAAGACCTTGTCCTTGTACATCAGGGACCATGGTGTTGATTTTGCCTAGGCTCAAAGGCAAAATCTCTCTTCACGCTGATATTATCAGTCCTACATAAAAAAGAATATGAACAACCTCAATTTGTTTTCCAGCAAAAGTCCTACTGCAAACTGCCATTGAAAAAAAAAGCTGCAATACTTTCACTCTGCCTATTTATGATTTTTTAAATTTGAATGATTGCCTTCAACAGGGAAGCAGTAACCACATCACTGAAACTGCATTGGCAATTAGAGAACACTCAAAAGAAGATACACAGAGTTGAAAATGAAGCTTCAAAGCTTTTGGATCAATGACACCCACGATTGATGCTAACAGAACTTGATCAGCAATAGTTCTTTAAGTCCTTCTAGTCAGTTTCGCTGATAAACAGAAATATTTAAAACAAAGTCCAATTTAAAGCTGGGAAGTTAGGGGAAGAAATGGCAGAGTAAAATTTTTTAAATTGACACAGTTGCACAGTAATAAATAATCAAAATCAAACAAATTGTAGCTATCAAGTAATGGTAAACACGACTACTTCCACTGCCATTTACTTAATATAACATTGAAAAATCTTATAAAATTGTTAAGCCAGTCAATATATACTTTGATCAGTGAACACATTTACCAGCCAATTGGAAACAAATTATGTAAAAACCAGAAAGTATGCAAAGTTCCAAGCCTGTTTTCTCATATTCTCTAGTCTTATTATTCAGTTACATAGTTCTAATAGAGCAATATGATAACCAGATAGTGTTTGCATTATCTGCAGTTGATCACACATTTAAGCAAGTTAACACGCAAACAAGATTTTTTTTAAAAAACTGGTTCAGGGCACAGTTGGTGAAGCACTCAATCTATTAGAAAGCCAGGGAAACGTTCTGGTTTTGAATTCTCTTCTGAGGTGGAGACATTACTATGCTGTACATGGCGGGAGCAGGGGTGTCTTTGGTGCGATCCCTGGGGTCCACTCTTCAGCAACGTTACCTCATACACACATAAAAAGTCTACCTGCCTCAATGGTCACTTGACCATTAATCAGGAAACCTTCCTGAATTTTAGAGAAAAAAGAACAAAACACACAAAATAAAAAAAGTTACTTTCAAAAGATTGCTAATTTCATCTGCACAACTGCGCAAGACAATTTACAATCACGTATCCTTCATTACATTCTCAATTATAACAACATTTAAAATTTACTGTTAAATTTGCAACTTATTTATGAACATTTCCACTTTAGCTCTTCAATTCTGAAGTACAAGTAGTACCTTCAGGTGCTCTAAACTAGCAATATTTCTTACATGAAAACAGGAGTGTGGATTTTGAGAATATTCAAATATTTAAAATGTGAGAAGAAATGTTGAAGGGAAGCATGCAAATCCCAACCAAAAAAAAAATTCATGCAGAATAGGGAAGGGAAAAAAAAGGATTTCACTCAACATTGATTAAAGAAAGCTAGACTTGGGTATTGATTTATTCTCTTAAGTAGCTTTAAAAAAAAACTAAGGTTTAGCATAAACAGATGATGGACAAGTAACCTCCTCCAAGCACAAGGCAAGCTGTGAAAAATATCGTACAGCAGCTGAAAGAATGTTTGGATTTAGCATTAGACCCTTTCATCAGCATGAAGGAGAACTGTATCAACTGTTGAAAGTCCCAATGTTCACTTTTTAAGAACAGACCCACAACCTGTTAAGAGAATGTCACTTACAAACTCTGAACTTCAAAAGACAATCTAAAAAGTACATGAACATACAGATTAGTGTGCATACAATTTGCAGTGAGCCATTTTCCAAAAATACTGAAGCCAGACAAGAATCTCATGCTATGTGGTGAAAAGTGAACCAGATAGTTAATGACAAAAAACACCTCAAGGTGCCCAAATATATGCTAACATTATTTTAATAGTTAACCCTAAATATCAGATGCTTAAATCTGATGAAAGGATCAGTAACAGCCAAATAAACTTTCTGCATTTATTGTATTGATATAATTGATATTTGTTTGTAATAAAGGAACTTCTGTAGTCGTGCTCACGGCAAGATAGAAAATTTGATTTGATATGTATTGTGATATACACTACATCCATAATTCTTCATCTGTTATTAATACAACCAATTCCTTCTAAGGATAATGTAACTTTTAAAAATAAATCCAAAAGTCAATTTGATGCCAATTTCTCTGATGAGATACCCTGAAATCAGTTCAGGGATCTTCCCTGAATTTTTTTAATGATCAGCAGCATTTGTCGCAAAGCTCCAGCTTTGCCTCTGATCAACTTTCACAAAGACAGTTTATTTTTAAATTTTGCTCTTAATTTGTTTCTGTCTGTTTAAAACAAGTGTAACATTTTCAATCTGCTCGACAACTGTGACAACTTCGAGAACAGATCTCCCTGCATTAGTAACACTTCAATATTACCTTTCTTACCTATTACGTAATACAATTGCGAGTTTTAAATCATCCAAAGGATGGTGCTGTTACCTCATGAATGTGACAAGATACCCAGTTATCCTACTCACTTCTGGGAGAGCAATTTAAGCTTGTTGTAACTAACATAGGCAAATGACATACCTGCCCCTTCAAGTAACAATGAGCAACATCACAGAAGATACTTCATTATTAACAGAGGCACCAAAGGTTCCCAATCCTTCGAAATACAGAAGAAATATAAGTCTATGACTCACAAGCTGCTGGGAAACAAAATATTTTGGGGCTGGGCCATACCATCACAAACTGCTCATTTTAAGTAATGGTAAGAGTCCTGGAGGAAAGACACTCATTAAAATGAGACAGATAGGGACAGGTCTTCATCGGTACCATCGGTAAAAAGGCCAAGCCAGCTTTTGATCAACCAGGTAAGTGTGATGCAGGCAACAGGATCCTGACCTGTCTAGTTAAGTCAAGAACATGTATATTGACTGGTGTCCCAAGGCATCACGCGCTCAGTTTCATTCTCAGTCAGAAACTAACAAGATCCAGAGATGAAGGTATCTTATTTCTTTTCACTAAAGTGTATTAGCGAACCGCATTCAGTTTCCTAATGTGGCCTGTATCAAGTGAAAATTGACAACAATTAACAGTAATTCCATTCCAGAATAGTTGGGGAACAGCAAATACTTATGTATTAATTAGGAAGGGTCGAGGTCAAGATTTTTTCCTAGGTTGAAAATGGAGGTTTAATTAAATCTAATACTAGAGTCTGGTATGTTACAAATAAAACTCCACTAAGCAATCAAATAACATTGTAGGAAAACAATAATGTCCACTTCTGCCTCATTCATGCTTCACAAATAGATTGCTTATAATAAAGCTTCATGGCTCCACAAATAGCTTTTTATCCTATACCTAGAATTTCTGTTGCATACTTTAAAAAGTGAGGTCTGCAGATGCTGGAGATCAGAGCTGAAAATGCGTTGCTGGTTAAAACACAGCAGGTCAGGCAGCATCCAAGGATCAGGAAATTCGACGTTTCGGGCCAGAGCCCTTCATCAGGAATGACTCATTCCTGATGAAGGGCTCTGGCCCGAAACGTCGTATTTCCTGATCCTTGGATGCTGCCTGGCCTGCTGTGCTTTAACCAGCAACACATTTTCAGCACTATCTTAGCAATGCTTACATTTGCAAGCAAATCATTTCTTGGCCTGGTCTGAAGTCTTTGAAGACCATGGAAAAAGATTTGAAAAAATTACAGCACAAATTCCCTTTAGAATAACTAATCTTGGAAAAAAAACATATTTCTGGTATGGCCACGTTTGTAATCAAGTGTTTATATCTTTTTCAGGTGCTAACTGATCTACAGTGCATTTATTGTTTAACTGATAATTGATTATTTAATTAATTCAGTTCTGTTCATTGAAGGAGTCCAGCACAACGAAAAACTTACCCTAAGACAATTATCTCTCTTATTTTGTCAATGTTAATAGATCTAGTTGACAAAAAGGAGTATTCTTACAGGAGAGGACCCTCAATCTCACATTTATACAAGGACAATCCAAAGCTATCAAACTGAAATGCAGTTTGCCATTTTGACACTGTCAAGATTAACCAATCACATATTAGTGCAAAATCAGTCCACGTAGCCTGATGTATGAATTGGCAACTACACAGAGTACAAAACTATGCAAATATGTTTTCTCAACTTAAGCCACAAAGCCAATAATTCCTTCTACAGACTCCTACACAATTTAAATGGTTGTTCAGATCTTAAATGATTGCAAAATTGTGGAGCCACAATTTTTACAATGAGTGACAGGCTATAAATTTGGAAACAAAATGAACAGCTCCCAACATTATGCAGCCAGTTTAATAAACTGCATGGTGTAGAATTTAACAATATGATTAAAAGGTTCATAGATTTATTCACAGTTCCTACAGAATGTGATGTTAGCAGACAGTAAAACATCACAATTGTTGCCAATGCCCTTGGGCTGCAGAGGTAAGAAAGGATGTACGATCAGCTTTCCCACTCTTAGCTGTTGTGTGTATGTCTAGTGCATGGTCAATTACAATGTTAGAAAACAATCTGACTCTGATGCCCTAGGGCCAAATACACCGAGAATCTTGCCTTGTTGCCCATAACTAATAATAGAGGACCATGTTAGCTGTAGAACTGTGCTTAAGAAAATGCAGCACTAAGCAGGAGGTTTGAGAGGATAATCATTGAAGGTATAGCAATATTAAAAGTTCTAAAAAATTATAAAGACTTTCAAAATGGTTAAAAGCCACACAGATCATTTAAAATTTATTCCTTATTGAGAAGGAAAAATCAAGCAATTAAATTTAAATTATTCAACTAATTCACCATCTGAAATATGTAACAATTACTTTTAAAAATCCCAGTTCATACAAAGAACTTGCATTTATATAGCTCCTTTCATGACTTCAAACCATCCCAAAGTGCTTTATATCAATCAAGAATATTGAAATATAGTCACAATATAGCAAGTTTGCACAATCCAGGTTGGCTATTTCAGGTGCTTATGTTTATTCCTTTTTTTTGTGCTTAGCTTGGAGCAGGTTATCTTCAAGAGCAAATATGCAGCTACGTCATGTAAAACATAATACAATACACCTAAATACAAAAGCAATTAAAAACAAACAGGGATTTTGGTCATACTTCTTAGCTTTTACAAAACAGCAAAGAAAATCTGAAGTCTTATGTAGTTAAGTCTCCGTATTCAGCATGGTTTCTTAAAAATTCACTTTACAAAGTTGGCCTTTCTGATAGAAATTTTAAGATTTTGCACCAGTGAATCACGATACTTTCTTGCCAAGTTAAGTAAAGGTGCACTTCAAGTTGGCCTTAGGGATCATTTCAATCATCCATACCAATATTTCGGAATAGATATGACATTGATTCACCATTGTGGATTCTTCGAATGGCCTCAGATAAGATCATGCTGATGTCAACGGTCTTTATTTTATGGCACTGGAGTTTCTGGATTTCATGTGGGATTGTATTGGTTACTACCACCTGTGGAAGAGCAATGTGTATAATTAACAGGAAAATGTTAATTCAAAAATCAGGACTCTGCCAATGATTTATAAGTCTGCATTGTTGAATAATGAGCTGTAATAAGGAATAGCTTCCTCTCCTTCCCCCTCAACAAATGCACTTTACAACAAAATAGATTAAATTACATTTTTGTTCAACAAATACAGGAAAAAAACCTATAAATATTAATTCAATATTGTCAACTGCCTATTGCCAGACTTTAGTTACCTCATCAATTGCAGATTCTTCGATCAATCGGGGTGCATCAGATGACAAAAGTCCATGAGTTGCCATGACATAGATTTTGTAAGCCCCTCTCTCCTTCAATGTATCTGCAGCTGCTAAAAAGCTATCAACGTCATCAATTATGTCATCCTGTCAAAAAATTCAAATGTTAAAAATCTTTAATTTTACTTTAAATTTAAAGTATATTTAATTTAAATTTTAACTTAAGTATTACATGTTTCTCTGGATCCTGATACAGAAGTTTAAAATGACTGAAAAAGGCACTCTGTTGACTGATGAAGAATGCCTTAACTGAAAGAAGGTTGGGACAATATTAAGTAAAAAATGAGGTCTGCAGATGCTGGAGATCACAGCTGCAAATGGGTTGCTGGTCAAAGCACAGCAGGCCAGGCAGCATCTCAGGAATAGAGAATTCGACGTTTCGAGCATAAGCCCTAACACATTTCATTCTCAGAAAGCAGTGAGGCACAAACCCACTTATGTGGCATCAACACCAAAAATGACTGATCCAGGAAACTGCAAAACATAACTTTCGATCAGTGGTTAGATACTCAATAAGATTCATGAAAATCCTGCAACAAAGTAGGAACTTTAACTGACAGGATTTGTTCGGCTAAAGATCCAAATGATCACTCTAAAAATAAATAATACATGAGTTCAAAGTTCATTTACAAAACATGCTTGTTGCTTACAAAGCTAAATAAATTGCCTATTATTTGATTTATTTGAAATTTGATAGACAATCTCAAGATTAGAGTTAGGACTTTGTTTAAAAAAATCCCCAGGCTAACCTGCATTGTCATATTTCCCCACTCTCACTAGATTATTTAAGGGTAATTGCAAGCAGCACTGAACATTCCCTGACATGAATGAAGCTACTGAACTTGCTGAAATTTGGATGTCAATAACGGTTAGCATTAAAAACTGAACATTCTGTTCCCCTCTGCTCAAACAAATTGAAGGAGAAATGTACTGACAATTAGTTTACTATGATGAATAACCAAATTATAGTTTTGTTGGTTTGGCAAAGCACAGTGACTTTATTCTATTACTAAATGAATAATGACTAACACAAGGACCTCATTGGTTCTGTGCCAGCATACAGTGAAATCTGAATGTTAACAGTGAACCCATTTGTTTACAAAAGACAAAGAAGGACAACAGGCTTTACCACCAAACTTCAAGCTTTAAAATCAAATTAATGTGAATGAAGCCCATGATTCCCACCAAAAAGGTAATAAAATGTGTCTAAATGATAATCCTTTAACAGTTCTAAAATTCTTTGACTATATTCATAGGTTTTCATGAATGTTAAAACTTAGCTTAATGAATCCAGACATTCCAAAAAGCTGAAATTCTGCATCTGACCTTAGTCAATGTACACTCACTGCAATACTAAAAATGTTGAATTATAAATCAAGAGTGGCAATTGTTATTAATTTGACTCACTAGGTCTGCGAATAAAATTCAACTAACCTTGAAGAAATGTACACTTATTCTGGAATTGCTGCATCATGGGAGAGGTTTGAGGATAAAATCGCCAGTTCATTTTAACTGAAGATCAAGTTGCCTTAACTTTCATCGCAAAAGTTAAAAGCTAGCTTATACTAAAAGTCTCCATCCAGTTTGCCTGCACTATCTTTGCAAAATGAGTGCCTTTTTAAGAAAAAGGGATTTTCAAGTTTTGATAAATTGGTACTTTTCTACAATCTAACATCAGTTGCCATCTCATTTTCCAGCATTAAACTTGTTCCATCTCAACAATGGTGTGTAGGTCACAAATGAAAGCAATGTATTATAAAAACTGAGAAAGAACTTCCTTACTGAAAGAGTGATGAAAATGTGCAACTTTCTTCCACAGGGAGTAATTGAGGTGTACAGTATTGATGCATTTAAGGGGAAGCCAAATTTGCAGAAGGGAAGCCCAAGTTAAACAAATACCTGCATGGACTGGGTGAACAAAGAAAGGTCTGTCCGTGCGTTGCATAGGTAAAAACAATGACTGCAGATGCTGGAAACCAGATTCTGGATTAGTGGTGCTGGAAGAGCACAGCAGTTCAGGCAGCATCCAATGAGCAGCGAAATCGACGTTTCGGGCAAAAGCGCCCAAAACGTCGATTTCGCTGCTCGTTGGATACTGCCTGAACGGCTGTGCTCTTCCAGCACCACTAATCCAGAATCCGTGTGTTGCATATTCTATTTAAAAGCTGCTTTTAAAAAACAAAAAACAGTTAATCTGTTTTGCTATTTTACATTTTCAGCAACCTTCTGAACTTATTTCTTGGAAATAGAAGATCTTTCTTTATGACTATTTTTAAACATTTCCTTATTATGTATAGTCTTACTGTTTGCAAGACTTTCAAGGGTAAACTCACCACAATAATAGCTATCCTTCCTCCTACATCCCCAACAACTGTGATTGGAGGCTTTTCTTTTGGAATTGCCACTGATGGGAAGAAAAATAAAAAGAAGATAATTACACCTGTTGCATTGCATAAGCTCATTCCAATAGAAGCAAGCAATTCACTTCACACCAAGCAATCGCTCACTGAAAATTATTATGCAGTGACTAAGGTAAGTTTTAAGGTATTTTTAGAAGGACAAACAATATAAAGCTTGTGGAAATGCCTTTAAATCTACATATCCAAACAACACTATTGTACAGTTAGTAATAAACAAAATAGCCCAGTGAAACAGCATTTAAACTTGAATGAAAAATGTTTTTAAAACATATTGAGAATATGGCTTAGAATAACACGATTAATCTACTTTTTGAAATAGAATGATGGAGTATTATTTCATTTATCCAAAGTATTGACTAATGTGTATTAGCATTCAATTTGCACAACTAAAATAACAAGGATCTATTATACTGTAGACTCACTAGGTATTTCCAGGCTGGGGTGTATAGCAGCTGCATTTTTCACTGTAGGTGGCGAATGCCTGCCATCAACCAAATCGGACTCTGCATCCTGCACTTCACCATGTATCACTGCGATTCCTAAACGTAACCGCTCAGCGAAAGACTGTGCTCTGAAATAGAAAACGATTGGTCTTCAAAGAAACAGCCAGCCAACAGAAGTTGTCTCATTTGTAACATTACACAATAGAGGCATATTTGCTTTAAGCACAAAACTTTCAATTAAAAAAAAAGAGAAACAAGCGAAAGAACAAAGGAAAATATTGTCTCTTTTGATAGAATTAAGAGGAAAATCATCAATGCAATGTTACAAGGTTTCATCGATCGTTCACTACCTCTGGTCAAAATACTGGAACAGACTTACCGGAATAGCAACATGCATGTACCTTTAACCACAGAGACTAGAGACGATTAGAGGTGGGCAATAAATGCTGGCCATGTAGTCATCAAGGACAACATCTGAGTCAGAGGTGTACAGCATGGAAACAGACCCCTCGGTCCAACCCGTCCATGCCAACCAGATATCCCAACCCAATCTAGTCCCACCTTCCAGCACCCGGCCCATATCCCTCCCAAACCTTTCCTATTCATATACCCATCCAAATGCCTTTTAAAATGTTGCAACTGTACCAGCCTCCACCACTTCCTCGATCAGCTCATTCCATACATGTATCACCCACTGCGTGAAAACGTTGCCCCTTAGTTCTCTCATATTTTTCCCCTCTCACCCTAAACCTATGACCTCTGGTTCTGGACTCCCCCACTCTAAGGAAAAGACTTTGTCTATTTGTCCTATCCACGCCCCTCAATTTCATAAACCTCTATAAAAGGTCAGCTCTCAGCCTCCGATGCTCCAGGAAAAACAGCCCCAGCCTGTCCAGCCTCTCTCTATAGCTCAAATCCTCCAATCCTGGCAACATCCTTATTAATCTTTTCTGAACCCTTTCAAGTTTCAAAACATCTTTTTGATAAGGAGATCAGAGTTGCACACAACATTCCAACAGTGATCTAACCAATGTCCTGTACAGCTGCAACAGGATCTCCCAACTCCTGTACTCAATACTCCCCAACGCCTTATTTTCACTATGGACATCCAGTCCCTGTACACCTCCATCCCCCATCACGAAGGACTCAAAGCCCACCGCTTCTTCCTTTCCCGCCGCACCAACCAGTACCCTTCCACTGACACCCTCCTTCGACTGACTGAACTGGTCCTCACCCTGAATAACTTCTCTTTTCAATCCTCCCACTTCCTCCAAACTAAAGGAGTTGCCATGGGCACCCGCACGGGCCCCAGCTATGCCTGCCTCTTCGTAGGATATGTGGAACAGTCCATCTTCTGCAACTACACTGGCACCACCCCCCACCTTTTCCTCCGCTACATCGATGACTGTATCGGCACTGCTTCGTGCTCCCACGAGGAGGTTGAACAGTTCATCAACTTTACTAACACCTTCCATCCCGACCTGAAATTCACCTGGACTGTCTCAGACTCCTCCCTCCCCTTCCTAGACCTTTCCATCTCTATCTCGGGCGACCGACTCAACACAGACATCTACTATAAACCGACTGACTCCCACAGCTACCTGGACTACACCTCCTCCCACCCTGCCCCCTGCAAAAACTCCATCCCATATTCCCAATTCCTTCGTCTCCGCCGCATCTGCTCCCAGGAGGACCAGTTCCAACAACGCACAGCCCAGATGGCCTCCTTCAAGGATCACAGATTCCCCCCAGACGTGATCGACGATGCCCTCCACCGCATCTCCTCCACTTCCCGCTCCTCCGCCCTTGAGCCCTGCTCCTCCAACCGCCACCAAGACAGAACCCCACTGGTTCTCACCTACCACCCCACCAACCTCCGCATACAACGTATCATCCGCCGTCATTTCCGCCACCTCCAAACAGACCCCACCACCAAGGATATATTTCCCTCCCCTCCCCTATCAGCGTTCCGCAAGGACCACTCCCTTCGTGACTCCCTCGTCAGATCCACACCCCCCACCAACCCAACCTCCACCCCCAGCACTTTCCCCTGCGACCGCAGGAAGTGTAAAACTTGCGCCCACACCTCCACACTCACTTCCCTCCAAGGCCCCAAGGGATCCTTCCATATCCGCCACAAGTTCACCTGTACCTCCACACACGTCATCTATTGCATCCGCTGCACCCGATGTGGCCTCCTCTATATTGGGGAGACAGGCCGCTTACTTGCGGAACGCTTCAGAGAACACCTCTGGGCCGCCCGGACCAACCAACCCAACCACCCCGTGGCTCAACACTTTAACTCTCCCTCCCACTCCACCGAGGACATGCAGGTCCTTGGACTCCTCCACCGGCAGAACATAACAACACGACGGCTGGAGGAGGAGCGCCTCATCTTCCGCCTGGGAACCCTCCAACCACAAGGTATGAATTCAGATTTCTCCAGTTTCCTCATTTCCCCTCCCCCCACCTTGTCTCAGTCGGTTCCCTCAACTCAGCACCGCCCTCCTAACCTGCAATCTCCTTACTGACCTCTCCGCCCCCACCCCACTCCGGCCTATCACCCTCACCTTGACCTCCTTCCACCTATCCCACCTCCATCACCCCTCCCCCAAGTCCCTCCTCCCTACCTTTTATCTTAGCCTGCTTGGCTACTCTCTCTCATTCCTGATGAAGGGCTTATGCTCGAAACGTCGAATTCCCTATTCCTGAGATGCTGCCTAACCTGCTGTGCTTTAACCAGCAACACATTTTCAGCTCAATACTCTGACCACTAAAGGAAAGCATACCAAATGCCTTCTTCACTATCTTATCTACCTGTGATTCCACTTTCAAGGAGCTAGGAACCTGCACTCCAAGGTCTCTTTGTTCAGCAACACTCCCCAAGACCTTACCATTAAGTGTATAAGTCCTGCCAAGATGCGCTTTCCCAAAATGCAGCAGCTCACATTTGTCTGAATTAAATTCCAAACGCCACTTCTCAGCCCATTGGCCCATCTGATCAAGATCCTGTTGCAATTGGAGGTAACCTTCTTCACTGTCCACTACACCTCCAATTTTGGTGTCATCTGCAAACTTACTAACTATACCTCTTATGCTTGCATCCAAATCATTTATATAAATGACGAAATGTAGAGGACCCAGTACTGATCCTTGTGGCACTCCATCTCATGAATAGATTTTTTTTAAGAAAAATCTATCTTGACACATACATACCTTTTGGCAGAAGCTGGTGACTTTGCAACAATCACTGCATTTCTGTAATCAGGGATCTGCACAAGGAAAGAAAGATCAGGGGGGAAGAGGGAGAGAAGTAGATATGAATAACTTAAAACCTTACATTCCATCATGCAGATCATCAACATTTGATCTCCGCTCATATCACATTATAATTAGTTTAATATTTTAAAGCCAGCATAGACATTACAAAGAAGCACACTATGAACATTAGATTTAGTTACTAGTTTCAGTTGTTAAACTCATATCAAATCACACCCGGTCCTTGAATTTCTAGAGTGCTATGCATACCTTATAATCAGTGCTGTTTATACGGTTGAGCTACAGCAAAACAAGCAGTTTTATTTTAGTTTGACTAGATTTCTAAATTTATTTGAGAAATCAACACTAATGTACTTTTCATATCAATTTTATAAACTACACAATGTGAGAAAAGTAACAGACATTTTTGTAGCTTAGGGATTTTTCTTAAAACAGATTCCCTCATTTCTATTTGTTCCCAAGTTGCTGATGTCGGAAGAACAAATGTAAATAGTGTTGGAATGGTCATTTTTATGCAGTAGATACTTAGACACCATAGATACTGGTGAGTCTTGAACTGGGTTCTGCAAGTGCAATATGTGTTCAGCACTAAACTATACCACGCAATTCCACACTTTTACACATTTGATAATCAAGTGGTTCTACAATCTATGTGGCTATGCTAAACTGAAACCTAAATTTTATACGCAGCACAGATCCGAGGTTGTTAATCATTTATTAAAATTTATTCAAAGCAGTATAACCTACTGCCAAGTTTAACTTCTTTCAAAAGTATAGCACTGAACTATACATACATTTTTTGTAAAGCAAGTGACAGTTGTGCACATAATTGGTGACACCTAACAGTGCGTCTCATCTCTGAAATCATACAATGTCAGTGAATAATTCCATTAACCTCACCTCTTCCTGAATGTATTGTAAGAGGAATGGGGACGCTCGCAGATTATCAACTGGAATATTGAAAAATCCCTGGATTTCTTTCTGATGTAAATCCATTGTAATCAAGTGAGTCAAACCTGAGGAGAGTGTGCAAATAAATACAAATAAATGCAACAATTTGATTTCTTATCCAGATAGTGCCCTAGTTGCAGCAGTCAAATCACAAAATAAAATGTTTAATTTGCCTTAACAACTGCACTGTTAAATTAATGTCTTGTTTCAGAATTCTTTTCATTCACCCCAAACTATAATGCAAGTTAGCCTTGTTCACCAGGAAAAATTGTCGCCCTTTCAAAACATTTGTCATTGTTGAAGTGCACTTGCACAATTCAGTCTTCATATTCAAAATATCTTGGAAAAGGTAAGAAAAACACTGGCAAAAGATAATTTCAGAGAAAGAAACTCCCAAACATACAGTATGCATATTTTTACCGTATTTACTCTGCAAATTTTAAGAACATATTGTGCCCAAACAAAACGCTCAAGAGAATATGAACGAGTTGTTCAATATGGCGCTTTGCGAATGAAGGTGATATGCTGCAATAGAGGGGATGACAGCTCATTTGCAATAAACACCTCTTTTACCCATTTGTTGACCAGCCAATTCACCACACCTTATCTCAATCTATTCTCACTTGATGCAGTAATCTAAAGTTTTATTGCCTCTTAAACTAAATTGCACATTACCTTAGCTGCAAATCATCTTTGAACGCCAAACAATCCACACTTCCAAAAAATGAGATTTAAGAAATAGTAAAAAGCAGACATGCAAGAATTAAATTGAACATTTTCAAAGCAACTGAACATTTAACAGAAATTCTAATGGTGACTAAATTCCTCAGAATTGCTAAGATACAACCAGCAACTAAACAACCAAATGTTTTGAAATAGTTTTTGCACTGTTATAGAAAACTAGTCAAAATCAAAATACTGGAAAACTTCAGTTATTTTCTGACTAATGCAACCTGACTACATAGATTACCACTATTAAATTTATTTCAGAAGGACTGTAGACAAGTAGGATTCTGATTGAAGAGTCATAACATCATTGAATAGAATCATAGAATGGATGTAGGTTTGCTCGCTGAGCTGGAAGGTCCGTTTTCATTGGGAGCAAACGTACATCGAGAACCTCAACCTGAGCTACAAATCTTCTCAAAACTCACTAGAATTATAGATTCACTACAGTGAAGAAAGGGGTCATTTAGCCCTTCAAATCTGCACTGACCCAATGAAGTGTATAAGAAACTGGAGCAGAATTAGGCCATTTCGCCTTTGAATTGCCTCTGCCGTTCAATCCTGGTTGATCTACTTCTCAACCTCATTCTCTTGCCTTCTCCCCAAAACCATTGATCCCTTTCCTAATGAAAATCCTATTTATCCTTGTCTTAAAGACAATGACTTTACCACAGAAGGTTACAGAGGCCAAGAATTCCACAAATTCATCGGACTGAAATTTCTAATCTCAATTCTAAACTTCAAGGCCATGCCCTTGGGTCAGAGTCTCTCGTACTAGTGGAAACTTCTTTTTCATGTCCACTCTATCTAGGCCTCTCAATATTCTGAGAGTTTCAATCAGATTGCTGCTCATCCTTCTAAACTCCACGGAGCACAGGCCCCAAGTCTTCAACCACTCCTCATTACGACAATCTCTTCATTCCTAGGTTCATTCTTAAGAACCTCCTCTGGTCTCCCGCCAAGACCAGCATATCCTTCCTTCGACATGGGACACAAGCCTGCTCACAAAACTCTAAATATGGTCTGACTACAGCCTTAAAACAAACAGGCTCAGCAGCACATCTCTGCTCTTGCATTCTAGCCCTCTCAAAATTAATGTTAACATTGGATTTGCTATCCTAACTGCCAACTGAACCTGCATGTCAACCATAAGGGAATTCTGAACCAGGATTTCTAAGTTCCTTTGTGCTAGATTTCTAAAGCCCTTCCCCCATTTAGAAAATAGTCTATACTTCTATTCTGCCTACCAAAGAGCATAACCTCACACTTTCACACATTGTATTTCATATGCCACTCCTCTACCCACTCTCCTAGCCTGTTCAAGCCTATCCTATCCTTCTTCAACCTCCTCATTTTTTTCAACATTAGTGTCACTCCATCTATCCTCTGTTGGTTCTTAAAACATTGTCAATTGCCTGGTTTACATGCATGACTTCTTTCTGTAATTTTGATATGATCTTTACCTTCCTTCATTAACCTTCGGCAGTTTATCCATTTCCTAAAATCCTTCACAATGGGATAAATGTTGCTGCAAGTCATGAACAATTTAATTGTTCAGTCTTTTCCGCTAAATTCCTTTCTTAGTTCTTTCCAGTCAATTCTGCCCTCATCCCCATGTACATATCCTTATTTAAGTTTACACAGTTATTTCTGACTCAAGTTTCTCATCTCCAATTGAATGCAAATTCTGTGTTATGGTCACTTTCCCTCAAGGAAATTTTACAAGATGCAAAATACATATGATTTTTTTCCTCTTGGCTAACTTTGTCAAATTTATTTTACCCCAATCTACACGAACAGTAAAGTCATTCACATAAAAAGTAGGTTTTTTGTTTAAGATCACAACATTACCACAAAACATCTGTCCTATAGAAAATAGATTAGGAGGCCTACAGACTACTCCCACCAGTCATCCTCCTCTTGTTATTTATTATACCAATCCACACAGATCCTATATAATCCGATCCAAAATAATTTTTTACTATCTTACTTATTTCACATCATACTAACAAAGCTACACCACCAGACTTTGCTTCCTCCCTATTCTTTCGAAGACATACACATTCTTGAATATTCAATTGCCAGCTTCAATTGCCTTGCACAAATATCCACAATGGTTATAAGGTAATACCCATTAACCTGTATTTGTGCGGTTGGTTTATTTTGCTCCAAATACTATATGTATTTAAGTAAAGAACCATAAAGTTTGCCTTTTTACAAATTCCCTTGCTTCAACTCCAACTGCTCTTGTTTTTATGCTGGTGTATGCTGTTCCTTCCTGACCCACTCTGGGTTTAATAACAATAATTGCTGCCCTTCAATGATACCATTTCGTTTTGTTTTGCAAAGTAAAAGATCTACTCATTTGTACACTACCACCACTAATCTCACAAAACACGAAGACTAGACATTCTATCACCATTCTAGGACTTGATCAAATAACCTTGGGCAACATCAAGGCAACACAGAAAACAGCATGGACAAACATGGTCTTGATTTTGAAATCTCAACTGAAAGGCTCTCAGTTCTCTCAATGAATGCAAGGCTTTCCACAGCATAAGAGGAGAAAGTGAGGACTGCAACTGTTAGAGATCAGAATCAAAAGTGTGGCGCTGGAAAAGCACAGCAGGTCAGGCAGCATCCCAGGAGCAGGATAATCAACGTTTTGCGCATAAGCCCTTCATCAGGAATTGGGGGGTGGGAATTGGGGCTGGAGGTAAGGTATGCTGGAAAGGCGATGGCTAGGTGCAGGTGGGGTGATGGCAATAGGTCAGAGCGGAGGGTGGAGTAGATAGTTAGAATGGAAAATGGACAGGTGGGACAGTTCAAGAGGGTGGTGTTGAGTTGGAGGGTTCGATCTGGGATGAGGGGAGATGAGGAAACGGGCGAAATTGACATTGATGCCATGTGGTTGGCGGGTTCCAAAAAAAAGGTGGAAGATGAGGCTTTCTTCTCCCAGGCATCGGATGGCTAGGATTTGGCAGTGGCGGCAGACGAGGACTCCTCTTTGAATGGCAAAGTGGGAGGGGAATTGAAGCGAAGTGAAGTGGTTGGCCACAGGGCGATGAGGTTGCTTGGTATGTGTGTCCCAGGAGATGTTCTGTAACGTTCCATGAGTTGGCATCCTGTCTCCCCAATATTATGGAGTTCACATCAAGATCAACAGACACAGTAGATGAGGTGTTTTGACGTGCAGGAAAATCTTTGCTGAATGTGGAGGGATCCTTTGGGGCCATGGATGGAAGTGAGGGAGGGTGGGGGGAGGTGAGGTCACAGGTTTTACACCTCTTGCAACAGCAAGGGAAGGTGCCAGGAGTGAAGGGTAGGTTTTTGGGAGGGGAAAGAGTATGGACCTAATGAAGGAGTTGCAGAGGGACTGGTCTCTGCAGAATGCTGATAGGGAAGAGGACAGAAATCTCTGGTGGTGGAGTCTGACTGCAGGTGGCACAAATGGTGGAGGATGATGCATTGTATCCAGAGGTTGGCGAAGTGAAAGAACCAGGGAGGTTCTATCCTTGTTGCAGTTGTAGGAGTGGAGATCAAGGGTGGAGGTGCAGGAAGTGAAGGAGATGCACTACAGAGCACTGTTGACCATGTGGGAAGGGTAAATTGTGGTCTTTGAAATGAGGCCATTTGACAAGGTGTGGAGTGGAAATGCTCCCCATGGGAACAGATTCGGCAGAAGCGCTTTTGTGGGATGGAGGGGACGCAGGATTTGTCAGGTTGAACTACACCGCCCTTTTGAACTGTCCTACCTCTCCATTTGCTTCCCACCTAACTGCTCCACTCTATCACCATCACCTTCCCAGCTATCTTCCCCCAAACCACTCCAGTCCCACCTCCTCATCTATTTATCTCTCAGACACACCCCACCCATTCCTGATGAAGGGCATGTGCCAGAAACATCGATTCTCCTGTTTTTCGGGTGCTGCCTGACCTGCTGTGCTTTTCCAGTTTCACAGCATATGTAGAACACAAAAGATCACCCAGTGTTTGATCAACATTTATCATTGATGATCACTAAAAACAGATCAACTGGTTATCACTCGGTGCTGTGCTTCTGGATTCCAGCTTTGAACAGATTTGGTATTGCACTTGCCCACACTTTCTCCTCTAAATAAAAAATACTCTTCCCCTGAGAAGACACTGGGATACACAGGACTGGTATAGCTCCATTGAACATTGTTGCAGAATAAGCAGCTCAAACACAACTCACCAGCTTTACACATCATGGATGCGAGAAGCTTGGACACAATGGAACCGCGTTTCCTCATTTTACATTGCTTGCTGTATGGAAAGTAAGGGATTACACCAATGATATTCTTGGCACATGAGGTCTTACAGGCATAGATCATGATAAGAAGTTCCATAATGGTGGAATTGACATCCCTGTTATAAGAAAAAAGAAAGTTATAAATTTGTAAAGTAGTTCTATAATCTATTTATATTGAATTGATATCACTTGCTTTCCCCTTATTTTGCCCCCTTTCAAAAAGTCACCCTCAAACAAGATCAACAGAAAATCTGAAAGCTGAACACGACTTTAAACTGCTGAAACTATTCACTTGGCCATTCACAATAACACTGTTCCCCTGGTGTCACACGAAACTGAAAATTAATAGGTAGTGTGGCAAACCTGCTCCTTTGACAAGGTTAGATTATCCTTGGTTTGTCTCAGAGGTTGTAAATGGCCCAGACTCAAAAGTCTAAGAGTTTTGATAGATTTTAGGGCCCATTTGTTCACAGCTAACAGATACTATTGCCTTAGGCAGAAGACTTCCATGTTTTAAAATAATTTGTATGAAGAAAAGGGATGCAGCCAGTCTTGGAGCTCAGTTGTTTTATTCAATTCAGCAGCAGCATGCATGAAGGCAGGCTGCTGGAGCAAGTCCAACCTGGTACTCTCCGTCCTTCTGACTTGGTAACCTGCAAGCTTTTTGTGTCATTTTTACTCTTTGTGCTAAGGAGGTTTGTTTATTGGGACTGTTGCAAGTATTTTGGAGCAGATTCATTAAGTCAGGATAGCCTGTCGGGTTCGGATAGGATATTAAGTTATTTGGGTATTCTATTTTTGGTTCATTGTGTTTCATTTCATAATTTTGTAAACAAATTCTGTTTGTTTAAAACTCAACAGTCTGACCAGCTAATTCACAGCAGGAATATCCACTATACACTTAGCTAAAACACATAGCAAAGTTATGGTCTGGGCTACCTGCTTAAAAATGTTTTGAGGTGTTGAGTCTGGTCCATAACAGCAGACATTCCTAATGTAGCTCTGCACAAATTATCAAATTGATAGATTGGCAATCCATCTTTATGCAAGAGCAGAGATACTGCTAGGTTTTTTTTGTAGTCAGGTAGGTTGAACAATCACTGTGAATAGAGGCAGTCATTCGTAGGTTTCTTTTAAATAACAAAAGGCCAGTAAAACACAGTAATGTTTCTTAGAATCTATCAAGAGTTTCAACTCATGCCAGATCTGTAGCTGAGACCAACTTTTTGAAGAAAACCAGATTAGATCTACAAGTGTGACCAATTATTATGAAAAATGATCCATTAACAGAGAAAATGACCACTTAAAATCAAAACGAGTCTTTTATATACTGTATTTTGCCCCATTTTCTATTTTATATTTGGTTCTCTACAGTTAGAGAGAGCTCCAAGTTTTAAAATGTATAAGCAATCTCTGAAAAATGAAAAGGTTAGTTTAATATTTATTCTGTTGTAAATCAAGTAGCAGAAGTGCTGTTCTTGCTTTGGTTGCATTTAAATACTGAAATTACAAAACCCAACTTTAAATTCAAATCAAAGGAACCAGAGATTGGAGTTAAAACTTCATTTTCAAAATATATCTCATGCAAAAGCCATGTGCAAATTGCACAAAATTACGTTCCTTATTTGATCAGTGAAATGCACAGTAGAGAATTACATTTAATATTACTTACTTTGAAACAGTCTGAATAATAAACACATCTTTTCCTCTGACAGACTCCTGAATCTGTACTATTGTTTCTATTAGAAAGAAGAAAGTTAAAAAGTTAACTTAAAAATGGAGTTTAAATTTACATTGCTAATCACCACTTTTCCACAGATTAATCCCTAACTACTTGTGCAAATATCACAGCATAAGATGGAGAATAGGTTCATTTGACAATTTAGGAATATCTAACATTAATTAAAAAAAAGAAACATTGGCCAGTAGAAGCAACTGGAGAGAGATGGGGAAATTCTACTTGGGTAAAATATTCCATGGTTATATATTCTACATTTTCAGGAAACAAAAGATTTTGGACCACAATCACTACTGATACTTCCAGGATCTCGTACTGCGCAAAACAAAACAAGACAATATATTTGTACGTGAAACCGCTTTTCTCTCATCATACTCTAATTTGTATTCTTATAGATCCACATTAGGTAGTTGCAAAAACAGCAAAAGAAAAAGGGTCAGGATTCACCCTTTTGACAGTGGAGTCACAGGTAGAAAGGGTGGTAAATGTGGAATTTGATAGCATACTTGCCTTTATTGGTCAGTGCATTAAGTACAGGATTTGGGGTGTCATGTTGCAGCTGTACAGACTATTGGTTCGATCACTTTTGGAATATTGCATTCAATTCTGATCTTTCTGCTACACGAAAGATGCTGTTAAAATTGAAAGGATGCAGAAAAGATTTACAAGGATATTTCCAGGGTTGGAGGGTTTGAGTATAGGGGGATGCTAATTAGGCTGGGGCTATTTTCATCAGAACATCAGAACTTGAGGTTTATACAAGTTTATAAAATCATGAGGGATAAATAGACAAGGTCTTTCCCCTGTGGTTGGGGAGTCCAAAACTAAATGGTGAGGGGGAAAAGATTTAAAAGGGAATTAAGGGGCAACTTTTTCCACACAGAGAAGGGTGCATGTATGGAATGAGCTGCTAGAGGAAGTGGAGGAGACTGGGGCAATTATAACATTTAAAAGGCATCAGGATAGGAATACAAATAGGAAGGGTTGAGAAGGATATCAGCCAAACGCTGGCAAATGTGACTAGATTTATTTAGGATATCTGGTTGGCATGGAAGGATGACAAATTCGTGAAGCTTTTCATATTTTTGGAACGATACAGAGAAGGTTAGCATGGACACGGTGTGTTTCCATACTGAACAATGCCACGAAAAATGACAAGTTTCTGGAGTCCACTCATTCAAAAGTTAATAGTGAATCTGTAGTTTTCTAGAGACTGTGATGTTGAGACACCATTTGATGAGTAATTCTTTTATGTTGCTTGTCTCACTGTAAAACTCCTTGAAACCATCCTTGTCGAGGGGGCTAACTAGGTTTTTAAATGACTGGCAAATGCTACGATTCTTAAAAATTAAGTAAAGGATGTAGGTGTCAATGGCAAGGTTATTGGACATTTATTACCCATTACAATATATACTGCAAAGATAGTTTTTAAATATAGCTGTGTAGCTTATTAAGCCATTTCAAGGGATATCCAAGATTCAACTATACTGCTGTGGATCTGGAATCACATACATCAAATCAGATGAAGAATGAAGATTTCTCTCTCTAAAATGCATGAATGGCTTTGAAAATACAATTCAATGGTTTCAGGATCATCTTTAATGTCATGAGCTTTTTATTCCAGATTTACTTCATGAATTGAATTACTTATAAAGACCCACATATAGTCCAGAAAGGCAAATTTTCTATTAGAGGGATATCAAATTTCTGCTTCGAGACAAAAATATTCCAAAATACATTTTTTAAAAAAGGTTTCTTCATTTTAGCTTCTGTCTTAATCCAGTCAATCAGCTCTTTCATTATATGAAAAAGGAGGAGAAGTGAAGGAGAATTCAACAATTAAAAGGATTATGTATGGCGGAGTACTTCAATGCACTTACTGCTCATCTGTTTGGTGACAATATTGCATCTGGAGGTAAATACATCCTCTCAACTAAATTGAAATTGCTGCTGAGAAAGGCGAAAGCCAAGACAAAGAAATCACTAGATTATCTGTGGAAGACTTTTTTCAACGTCCACAAGCACCATTGTTTCACTACGGACTACAAATTTGCAGGTGAAAATTGATTTACAGCAGAGAAGATCAAAATACGATTCAAACACCAAACAGACTTCTCTGCGATTGATTTTAAATACTTTAGGATACTGATGCTCTTGGCCAAGAGTGAGAGCGAGAAAAACTTGTTTACATAATCCAATGATTCTTTGCTCTTCTTTACATTCATTCAGTTCACAAGTGAAAAGTAGCCTTAATACCAAGTTTCTCCTGTCTCAGGTAACTGAGAATATTGCAACCCATCAAGCCATACTGGTCAACGGTCCATAGCACATAACTGCTCACAAATACGATACTACAATTCAGTCATTACAATTGGAATGACGAAGGAAAAAAGATGACTCTGGTACAGGACAAGTGCTGTTCTGTGACAGAACTACCAAGGAACTGTACAGGGACTTCATTGTGCAATTGACCAAGCTTTGCTTCAGAAAATGGCATCTCCCATGGCAGGATTTGAGCCCACATTGACCTGGGGTTCTGGATTATTAAGCTAGTGATATTACCACAAAGCCTATATCTCAGCATTCTGTGCTTATGCCGTTGTACAAGATGGAGGAGATTAATTTTAGTTGACTTTTCAAGTTCAAGAGTAACTTTATTTAAGTTTATAAATTCACGTGAGGCACGGACCAGGTAACTAGACGAAGTCTTTTCCTCAGGCTTGGGGAGTCCAGAATCAGAGAGCATAGATTTAAGGTGAGAGGGAAAAGATTTAAAAGGGACCTAAAGGAGAACTTTTTCCCAAGGTGATGTGTGTATGAAATGAACTGCCAGAGGCAGTGGTGGAGGCTGGCACAATTACAACAACATTTAAAAATGCACCTGGATGGGTATATGAATAGGAAGGGTTGAGAGGGATAAGTGCTGGTAAATGGGACTAGATTGAATTAGGATAACTGGTCGGCACAGACACGTTGAACCGAAGGGTTTGTTTCTGCGCTGTACATCTCCATGACCGTATGATCTGCAAGTAATGTTTCTCTAGCACTACGGTTTACAAATTAAATTATTTCACACCACAGAGGAGTATTGCTTTGTTCTGACATTACAAACTGCAGCAATCATTCCTAGATTACTGCAGCCAAATCCATTCTTGCAACCAAGCTCATTAGCAGCAACACATTCTTGCTGGCAACAGTCAACTTATTACAGACTAAATGCATGAAGTTAATTTTCTGAATGCCAATTCATCGTCTGTTTATCCCAATTCACAAAAGTGCAAATCCTAACAGAACAAAATTAAGTAATGTTTCAATTTTTTTCTCTATACAAAGATACAATGGAGCAGAACTAAGTGATCTTTCCTTTCATAGCAGCTGTTCATGCATGACTTGCTGATAGAAATGTTTACTTTAAAAATGCTCTGAAGTATTTTCATTTATTTTTAGGAGCGTGGATTAGTAAATAAATGACAAGCAAGGTTACTGGTTGTGTTTTCAGTAATTAACAATGTCATTCCTCAGCAAATTTAAGTCGCCAAAAATGTCATTCAATAACACAAGACAACCTGTTCAATCTAGCAGAACTGGGACTTTCTGCACAGAATTATTTTAATTCACCCAGTAGCAACCATAGTTTACATTTCTATTGACAATCTGCCACAGAAACAGAATGAAATATGTAACTTGAAGCACAGAATCAGGCCTCTTTGCCCAATTTCACTGTGTACTGGTGTTTATACTTCAAATGAAGCTCCTCCTACACCTATCTAAATACAAACATTTTTCTACTACTCCTTTCTCGTTTATGCACTTGAACTTGTCCTCAAACATAATTTGCCTCAGCTAGCCTATACAGCAGCAAGTTTCACATTCAAACCGCACACTAGCTAAAGTATCACCTCCATATCTTATTGGATTTACGTAGAATGATCATATTTTTATGGCACTGATTTTTGACTGGCAGTTAGAAAGATTCTTCCCACGTTAATCCATTCACACCCCTTCATAATCTTGAAGATCTATTATAAATTGTCTCAGCCCTCTCTTCAGAGAGGAGATCCAGCCTTCCGGACAGTTCAATCCCAACCCAATTCCAGGTTCTTTGCATGCAGTAAATTTTTTTTTGCATGGAGTAAAAAACGGTTCTGGTCCAGGATGCCATGAAATGTATGCCTGTAGAGTGGGTGGAATCAATATCTGCATAGCTGCAGCAGTCCTTGTTTTGATGAGTCTCCCTTTCAGAGAGCCTGGCACTCAAACACAATCACACATCAGTTTCCTCAGACAATGAGAAGTCAAATATGACACAAAGTCAATTCAGACCATGGAACAATTCACATGCAAATATATATCCTCACGTATATAGTTAACAATATGCTAACCTTCAAATGTTGGATCTAATCTGTTCTCTGACCAATGAAACAGAATTTTAACAGTTACTTAATCAAAACTCAATGCTCTGGCATTTCAACTACTAAAAAGGACACCATTGTAAAGGAAATATGTTGAGCAATTGTATTTTGCAGCTATCACAATGCTCACAGTTCAGAAAAGCAGCTATGACAATAATATTCCTTCAGAAAAACTACCAGACTCAATTATCTGTTGTTGTGGTTCTGCTCGCCGAGCTGGAAGTTTTTGCTGCAAACGTTTCGTTCCCTGGCTAGGGAACATCATCAGTGCTGTTGGAGCCTCGTGTGAAGCGCTTCACACGAGGCTCCAACAGCACTGATGATGTTCCCTAGCCAGGGAACGAAACGTTTGCAGCAAAAACTTCCAGCTCGGCGAGCAGAACCACAACAATGGATACCCGAGCTACAAATCTTCAATCAGATTTTAATCAATTATCTGTGTTGGATAATAACTGGAATGAGAAATGGAGTTTAATTTGGCTAGAGGAGGTACTGCATTTTGGTAAAAACAAATAAAGGCAGGACTTATACAATTAAAAGTATGGCCTTAAAAGTACAGTTGTAGAACAACGAGACCGAAGGATTTGGATATATAATTCTTTGGAGTTTGCATTACATGCAGCCAAGGTAGTTTGGAGAGCATTTATAGCACTTGCCTTCATTGCGGAGACTTTTAAATACAGGAGTTGGGATGACATGTTGAGATTGCACAGGACACTGGTTTAGAGTAGAGTGTCCAATTCTGGTTGCCCTGTTACAGGAAGGATATTATTAAGCTGGAGAGGGCTCAAAACAGATTTCCAGGATGTTGCTGGGAATGGAGGATTTAGGGTAGAAGGAGAGGCTGGGACTTTTTTTCCCACTAGAATGTAGGAAGTTTAGGGACAACCTTGCAGAGATTTATAAAATCATGAGGCGTGTGGAAAAGGTCAATATCAGATGTCTTTTCCCTGGGATTTCAAGACTAATGGGTGTATTTTTAATGACAGAGGAAAGATTTTAAAAAAACATGAGGGGCAACTTTTTTTTTGAAAAGCACCATGGTTTGTGTGTGAATGTACTTCCAGAGGAAGTGGTGAATGTGGGTATAGTTACAATATTTTCAGACATTTGGATAAGTACATGAATAAGAAATGTTTGGAGGGATATGTGCAAAGTGCAGGCAGGTGACAGTGGCTCATTTTGGGATTACGGTCGACATGGACTGGTTGGGTGGACAGGTCTGTTTCCATGCTGTATGACTATGCTATGCTACCAGCAAATTATTCACCAATTAAGGAAATCACTTGCCTAAATTAGAAAAAAAATACAAAAGTTCCAACAGGACATTTGGTCCTTCATATCCATGATAGCAGAAAGCAGGCTAGCTAGCTAAATCACATTCTTCAACTCTTGGTTCACTACCCTGCAGTTATAGCACTTCAGGTCCATAAGCAAAAGCTTCACTCCTCCACCTCTACCACCTTTCTTGCTTAAATAATTATTTCAACTGCGCTCCTAAGTATTCTTTCAATACTGTAAAGCTACAGTCCCTAATTATTGACCTTATTGCTATGGTAAACAAGCGCTTTCAATCAACATATCTTAGCTCTTCATAACTTTATATATCTCAATTAAATCTTCTCTACCTTCTTGATCCCAAGAAAATATATTTCCTTTACAATGGTAACTAGAATTATAGGCAATACTCTAGGTATACCTTATTAAATATTTAATGGAGCTCTAGCATAACTTCCCTTACGTTCTAAACTTCTGATAATAACAGTATCCCATCGGTTGCATAAAGCCTGTATTCTATCTCTCTACCCTCAAGGATCTGCACTCTACCATAGTCTATTCTTCTGGATTCACCAAGGTCAAACAGTGATGTCATGCTAACATCACTGGACTAGTAATCCAGAGACCCAAGTTAACACACTACAACATTAACTGAAAGCGCGCTGCAGCAACTGGAGAAATTTATTTTCTAGTTCTTATTTTCACTGCTTTCCAAGCACAAGCGTATTGCTTCACTTCGTTCTAAATCTACATTCAGGCTCCCATCCATCCTGCTATCTTATTAACCTGCTCTGCAAAACTATCATGAAAATTGTACTTCGATCCACATTCCAGAACACAACAACAGTGATTTCAGTTGTGATTGGAGAAATTTACCTTTCACATTTATGCATCACTACCATTCTCAGGTGTCCCTTCTTTGGTTAGCTCAGTACTACAGACAATTTTAATTTGCAAAGGAGGAATTATTTCTAATGCGTGCAAATGATTTCAAAGAAAATTTGCATAACTTTGTTCAAAATACAAAAAAGGTACTTAATTGATAATATACAAGACATTATGCTACAACTTAAATACATTAAAAACTTTGACCAAATGTAAAAATCCATTTCCATAAAACAAATTATATTCAGTCAATTTTCTTGTCTTTCCAAATGTATTAGAATTCAAAGCAGAAATGAATAAACCAAGGCCCTTTTTCATACACTTCCATATAACACATCACTGCTGAATTTCCTGGGAACAGGAAAAGGAGCACATGATGATCATGTTCTCAGTAGTCCAAATAATTTTACTATGTTACAATTGTCAACCACTAAACAGAAGTATTGGCAATGCAAGTTCAGACATCAGTCAGACCAGAGGCTTTTGAAATGTCAACAACCACATCACTAAAAGGACTATCAACTTATAATTACTCTGATAATTTATGCCAATTTGTTTGTACAAGACTCAGATAGAAAATACTTGCATTTAACCAGTGGGAATTACTGGGGAAGTGGGAAAAGTGGAACATGCAACCAAATCCATATATAGCCAATTCAGTATCATGCTCATTAACATACAAACATCATAGTGAACAGGAAGGTATGACTGCACTTAAATCATGCATTTTGTAAAGTGCCAGAATGTTGTCTTGCTTTTCACCCTCAAATTGCCAAGGACAAAGAAACTGGCCCTAACTACCACAAAGAGAAATTAAATGGGCAAATCACACCCATTTTGCTAGCATGTCAAGAGGGTGAGGGGTGACCTCAGAGGTTTATAAAATCATGAGAGACATGGATAGGATAAACAGACAAAGTCTTTTACCTGGGATGGGGAGTCCAGAACCAGAGGGCATAGGTTCAGGGTGAGAGGGGAAAGATATGAAAGGGACCTATGGGTGAACTTTTTCATGCAGACGGTGGTGTGTGTATGGAATGAGCTGCCAGAGGAAGTGGTGGAGGCTGTACAATTACTGCATTTAAAAGGCATCTGGATGGGTATGTAAATGGAAAGAGTTGAGGGACATGGGCCAAGTGCTGGCAAAGGGGACTAGGTTAGATTAGGATAAGTGGTTGGCATAGACGAGTTGGATTAAAGGGTCTGTTTCCATGCTGTACATCTCTTTGACTCTGTTACTGACATGCAGGACAAAGTATTCTTAGAGCTGATTAATCCCCTAATCCGGTAGCCAAATAATAGAACATGCAAGTTACTTCAACAGGTTTGAGGGGCTACAGATGGTAGGATTCCTCTAATTTTGTAGTAGTTTAAAATGTAGATACTGTGAGAACAAGATGTTTTAATTTGCAATTTAAGTTAATGCAGTGGATCATCCAATGATTAACACTAAGAGGCAGCCAAGATTCTGTAGAGACAGTTAGATATTTTTGAATTTAAGAGGTGCCACCAACCCACTTTTGAAACAGATGGGATTTGCATTCAGACCTTCCAACTCAAAGCTAGGGGCACCATTACTGTACCAAAAGAGTCCTTTTGTCTTAATAGTGAGATAATTTCCAATCAACCTGTTCAGCGATATTATTACACAGCTCTGGAGCAGATGGGACTTGAATCTTAGTGTTCTAGCTCAGAGGTTAGAACATGACCATTGCACAAGAGACCTTTGCCTTACCACTTAAGAATTCCTCACATTGTGAATAGTATACAGCACTAATTGTTTGTTATTCCCACTGAGGTTAATTATAAAGTCACAGCCTTATTAAAGCATCAGCTATTTCGGGCAGTGGCAGATCATACTAGTCATATTATATGCATGATTATATCTCACACTCATTATTCAAAATGTAATAAAATCTCTAAAATGGAACAAATGTAGTCATGAAAGTTTACCTATGAGCAGCAGGTACCTGCACGATCATTGGTTTCTATCAGCCACAGCTGTCCAATTAGAATTAGCATCATACACCCTTTGTTTCTTACTTCCAAGAGTGTAATTGCACTTAAACAGATACTTCCAAATAACCTCCCTTATTCTGATTAAGTTCTTGAATATTCTGCCAGAGGAATGATCTAAGGTTACAGAATTTAATGTAAGGACAGGTCAATGTGATCATCTTGACTGGCAGAAGTGTTGAATAGTTTACGCTTTTTTTAAAAAAAGTTACAGGAACTTGTTTGCACAAATATTCATGCACAAGAATGTTAGATGCAATCTGACCATTCTATTTTTATAATGGACAAAACATTTCAATTCCTACCAACATTCCACTATAAACTGTGAGAATGTATATGAATGCAAGAGTTGAGAGAAAAAAAAATCTTCATAAGCACATTAGAGTAAAAATCAAGGAGTACTCACATTTTTTTAATAAATACCTAGGAAGGCCTAACTAGCCTAATAGCACTGATAATCGGCGATGAAAAGACTTCCTACACAACGTGGCAAAGCTTAATTCCAATAACATGAGATCACATTCTCAGCAGTCATACAGACTTTGTACATGTAGTTATGCTTCTGTAATTATAATTAAGTCTATGGTTGATGAGATAAAGCCCATCTTTCTTTTCCTAACTGCAAAGCAAGTATTTGTTTCAGAATTTATAGAATAGCAGTTTCTAACGAATGCATCCTGACCAAAACTGTGCACCATACAAATAAGCATGAAAAAAAACAAAACTTACTCCTATAGCATAAACAACTCTTCTGCAAGTATATTCAAGACAAACCATTGGGTGAAAATTGAAGACACCATGCCAGAGATGCCCAAAACTAAAAATAAGCGTACAATCAAAAAGGCAACTTAGTGTTGCAGAGTAATATTAGCTATGTTTTGCTGTGAACTACTGCCTAATGGAATGCGGATTATGGGCGCCCAAAATTTCAATCAGGCCTCTTGCCAGACAAAACATCATACATCAAGTAAATTGTGCAAAACCTGGTGACACAGTAACATTTGGAAAATTTCTCGCAAGTTATTTTAAGGGCACAAAATCTGGTGAGAAAATAATTAGAATTGAAAACTTTAAACTAAAGAAAACAGATATGGAAGCAACAACTAATCTGTGAATTGGTTCAGGCCACCTAGAGATGCTCCTGGGGTCTTGTGGAAGAAGGGGCAGTGTTGATAATTCTGGGCCGGAAGAGCCAGAGTCAAGTGCCACTCAACCTGGAGGGTGTGTCATGTCCAAAGAGATCGATTTAAAATCAAACATAAAAAAGGTGAAACGCATTTGATTGACTTTTTACTGTATAATTCAAGTAAACATTTTGTGCACAAAACAGTTGCTATGGTTTCACCACAGGTCTGAGGTAAATTCACATTTCAGGAAATAGAAAGTGGGATGTTGACTCAGAACGCGTGTATTTATGTTAACTAGCTCAGCAACAGTTGTGCTTGTGACAAGTAACCTATACCTCAATCATCTCCCTTGCCAAATAAAAATCCTGCAGCCTAAATTTGATCTGGCCCCAAAATAAAAAAAACAGCTGACACCAATTGCATGGCCTTTTTAACACACGCATGCACTCTGGATATGCAACCACTCTGGCAAAGGTTCACCAACAGATACCTTTTCAAACACGAAAATGGAATGAAGATGGTGAAGGCGATCTTAAATACTAGTTAAAAATCAGCACAATTGTAATGTATGTTAAACACTTGCGCATCTAATTTAAACACCATCTTAAAAAAAAGCTTAGTACTATACAACACACAATGAATATTCTTGTAGATTTTTCATTTCAAACTATCACTTTTGTCTAGTGGTACAGACAAAACAGATAGCTCATTAGCTTTGTCTTACGTGTTCTTGCAAATATGCAGCTGTGCAATAGATAGACCAATGAATCAATTTAGGATTAGAGTTTACAGAGCCTTGGACTCATTACCAGAATAATCTCAATTTCAATGAAGTTTCTGCAGTTAAAAAACAGCAAGTTACTCCTTTCTGTTTAAGAGAATGTCATGCATAGGCTAACTGTTGTCACTATTTACGTTTACTGAGTCTAAGTTCAAGAGAATAAGTTTTTTGGTTTACTCATGAGATGCAGAGCTCAGTTCTACTCAGAAAGAGAAACCAAATTGCAACCTCGGGGACAACACTGAAAACCTGTAGCTTTACCCAGCTTCCCAAGCAATAAGCTGCACTATGTCATATCAAAATATACCAGGTCAACCCTAGCTCAACATATCCAAGTAACAGATCAGAAAGATCATTGCAATGAAAACGCATTCCTATATTCTGGCATTTTCACCTCCCCTTTCTTCTGAAGGCAATCAACATTTGCAATTCCAGTCACTGAGAGCTTCTAGTATTTCATTCAAGGGGACACAAGATATCTTTGCATTCTCCTTAAACCTACTGGCCAAAGAGATTTTACAAATTCATTAAAAGCAAAAGAAACGTAACTAGGGAAACAATTGGGCCCCTTAAAAGACCAAAAAGGCCAACTATGTGTGGAACCACAGAAGACATGAGATACTAAATGAGTATTTCGCCTCAGTATTTACTGTGGTGAAGGATATGGAAGCCAGAGAATTTGGAGACATAAATATATAGTGGCTATATTACAGAAGTGGTGGTACTCAAAATGCAGAAAAGGTGGATAACCCTGGGACCTGATTAGGTGTTTCCAGAAGTTTGTGAGAAGCAAGGGAAGAGATTGCTGGCCTTTTGCTAAGATACTTGTATCGTCGAGAACCACAGATGAGGTGCCAGAAGACTGGAGGTTGGCTAATGCATTTCCATTATTTAAGAAAGGTGATAAGGAAAAGCCAGAGAACTATAGACTAGCGAGCTTCACACCAGTGGTGGGCAAGTTGCTGGAGGGCATTCTGAGTGACAGGAATTAAATGCATTTGGACAGGTAATGACTAATTAGGAGAAAGGTGAGGACTGCAGATGCTGGGGAGTCAGAGTCAACAAATGTGGTGCTGGAAAAGCACAAGAGGTCAGGCAGTATCCAAGCAGCAGGGGAGTTGAAACCTGGCTCATCTGGTGAAGGTCCCCTTGTACTCTGCGGTAACTTTCTTCACAGTCCACTACACCGCCAACTTTGTCATCTGTAAACTTACTAATCATGCCTCCTATATTCACATCTAAATCATTTATGTAAATGATGTAAAGCAGTGGACCCAGCGCTGATCCTTGTGACTCTGGATCCATTGGTCACAGGCCTCCAGTCTGAAAGACAGTCCTGTCTCTTAACTTCAAGCCATTGTGTGTCCAATTGGCTAGCTCCCCCTGGATTCTACACGATTTAACCCTGCTAACCAATCTACCATGCAGAACCTTGTTGAATGCTTTGTTGAAGACAATGATGAAAGCAGAGCAGTAGACAATCTTCTTGTCACTTAAAAAAAACTCAACCAATTTAGTGAGATGTGCTTTCTCGCACATAGGGTCAATCAACATGGCTTTGTGTGCGAGAAAGCGTGTCTTGCTAAATTGATTTGATTTTGTTTGAAGTGAGAAAGATGATTGATGAAAACAGAGCAGTGGACATTGTCTATACGGTCTTCAGCAAGGCAATCAACAAGATTCCATATGGTGGACTGTTTAGCAGGGTTTGGTGATGCTGAAACCAGGGGGAACTAAACAATTGGGTACAAAATTAGCTTGAAGTTCAGAGACAGAGGACTCTCTCTCAAACTGGAGGCCCATGACCAACTGAGAAACTTAAGGGTGCAGTTGGATAATCCCTTGAAACAGGTAGATAGGTGGTGGAGCTTTTTAGTACTCTTGCCTTCATTAGTCAGTGCACTGAGCGTAGGAGTTGGGATGTCATGTTGCAGCTATATGGGTAATTGATTAGGCCACTTTTAGAATACTGCATTCAATTCTGGTCTCCCTGCTATAGAAAAGTTATTGTTAAACTTGAAAGAGTTCTGAAATGAATTACAAGGATGTTACCGGAATCGGAGGGCTTGGATAAGAGGGAGACACTGAATAGGCTGGGGCTTTTATTCCCTGGAGCTTGGAAGACTGAGGGTGACCTTATAAAGGTTTATAAAATCATGAATTATAAAACATCTTCTACCAGATGCTTCAAGCTTAGCAAATGTAATGTAACACTGCTGTTTTGAAACATTTGCTCTATTTCATCAGCCTAAACCTTAAAGTATTCAAATAATCCTTAAAATTTTTTAAGAGACAAAAGCTATACATGAAGAACAGTACTTCACAAAGCAACGCTTAGAGTGCAAATAAGCCCTGAAAGCATCAAAATTCCCAAGAAACTTTATTAAACTAAAATATTTTACATTATGCACTTACCTCTGTTAGCTTCTTGGTATACTTGAACTTTACCCGGTTCTACGCCAAGTCGCCTAAAATTGAAGATGAGGAATAACCCTCAAATAAATCGTTCCTCAAAAACCATATTGTTAACTTTTACATAAAATTATGGCACAGACACAGGACATGTCTTTAAAAGGGTAACCAAAAATACTGAGATTAAAAAAGTATATAACTCTTTTGGGGGAGCAGTGGGTCAGAGATAGAAAGGAAGTACTAATACTTACCTATAAAATTTATATTCAAGCATATTTATTATAATAGTCACAACAGAATAACACCGATAACAACTGGCAATCATAATTTCGTTCATAGGCGTGACCAAACTAAAAATCACGTTTAATCAACAATGTAGTGAAGTGGCCCAGCACAATGAATATCTAATCCCAGAATTGACTATTTGTCTGGGCTACAATGCTTCTTCATCTTCCTGGTGAATACATGGGTAGACACCACAAATAAGCTGGATGTTCTAATAACTGGAGGAAAGCGGAATAGAGAATTTTAAAAAAAATTAATGGCTTGTCAGGCATAATCACTCAATGACCTCCTCAGTTGGAAACTGCCCATGCTGCTTAATGGGCAAGTGACAGGTCTGCCTTCCCTAATGTGCTGAATAAACTGCTCACATTTGAAAACTAGTGACTTCACTGAGGTAATCGAAACCTTTTATACTTGCGGCATACCTCACTCGGCTTTATACAATGTTCAGTTCAGGAGAAAAAAAGCTCAAATCTAGGGCAGACCAAGGTAAAGTGCATTCCAATAAAGCAGTAAAGTCATAAAAGGTTTTTTTTAAAAATCAGATTTTTAAAAAGTCAGGAGAAAGCATGAGCCTTATGTTCAATGTGAATCTAAATGAATTATTTGAATAACTATATCCAAATTACTAGTAAATATTCACCCTGCGGCAAGCATATTGAAAACCCATTCAACTGGACAGGATGTAAAGATTCATTCTTTGAAGAGAAATCAGTGACTCATCAAGCAACATGACAGTCTGGGCTCCAGAACAGGATTTTAATGAGGTCTACAAATCCAAGGATCACTACCACTTCTGTAACTTCAAAGAAATGTACATATTTCTATCACAAGTAGAAAAAAATTGGTAATATAGAGTAATGTATCATGAAAGTCAAAATGACAGCAGCTGGATCAGAATCTTTTGAGAAGCAACACAAAAACTAAAGGCACGTTGCAAAATTATAAGCATCTAGAATTAACTTTTAGCTCAGGATTATGTTAAAAACCCCTAACGGGAGTGGTTTTCATGACTGAATTTAATAAGAATGAAATGGGTGCAGAGAAAAGTCCATCCAAACAACAAAAGGTTCCAAACTGATAATGCCACCTATTAATAAAGGGAATGCATAATTTTGACATAAACAGACATTTTTGACACAGGAATATTTAACTGCAAAGTTACTTTTAACAGTACTTCTCCCCACAGTCAAAAAATGAGAATTCCTGCATAGTAGATGGCAATTTGATCTATTCCAGGCATCAGCTGAAAACGTTATCCTGCCTAATGACACTTCCCAGCTCTTGATCTATAGACTTGTAGTTTACAGTACTTTTTGTACATCACACATTTGATGAGGGTTTCTACTTCTATCAGTTAGTTCCAGATCTTCTTTATTTTAGCGAAAATATTTATGCCTCAGCTCCCCTCAAATACTTGTGCCAGTTACTTTAAAATTACTTCCTCGTTAAATTACTTTAAAAAGGTGCAAAACCCCTACCAAACCTACAATTCTTTGCATGTTATTTTCTTTGACTCTCAATAGTTAAACTCCAACATTTATTTGCCATTCACAGAAGCCAGTGCTTTCTAAGCATTTTGTAGCCCCCCTTTCATGAAAAGGCTTTCTCATGTTTTTGGCTGCATGGTCACTGATTGCCCCCTGTTAATCTTCAGTCTGTCAACAGACTTTGTAATCCATGGGAGCAGCAGGAGGGAAGGTCAGATTTATCTAACCCACTATTCTCCTATAGAGGGCAGTAGCAGAATCTTCAAGTATTGTAGCTATTATAGAAATGTCCTCACTTGACATGTCCACAAGCCCACTTTCAAAAATTCACTGGATAGTGAACAGAGCAAGAAATGTTGCCTACTACAGTAACTTCACAAAAATCAAGGGCATGGTACCCATTTAGAACATTTGAGATGCTGGGGTTCATCTACCACAACGAATACCTGATCTTTACAATTCTGCACCAGCAGGTGGAACAATTGTTCATCATGTCATCAAAGTCAGCAATGGTGCAACATAGAGGTACAAAGAAAATGCTATAATCAATTCCTGCTAGTTACACTCAATTTACTTAAAAAGACTGCATTACACAAATAAAATGCTGAAGCAGCACAAGTGAAAAAAAAACACACCTTACCTTTTAAAATTTGTAAATATTAAAATGTAAAAAAGGTACTAAGTCTACTGACCAAGAACAGTTTGAACTGAACAAGAATAGAGGGCGAAAAAAAAACACTTCATACTTGCTCCCAAGAATAAAAGATGAAAAGGTAGAAATACGCTGAAATAAATCAGTATTACACCTAATTGTTCTTTTAGAATACATAGTCTATACTGAAGTTTGCATCTTCAATCTACTGTGAAATCTAGTGTCCAAATTGTACTTTCGTTCACATGAGACAATGCAGAATAGTTTATTCTGTTTGTAGCATTTTTATTAAGGGACATTAAAAATACTAGGAATTTGCATAACATTTTACAGTATTCAAGAACATATGCCTATAATTTGGCAAATGTTATGATTGTAGGTGATTGCTCAATAAAATGAGCACTTCTATCAAGCAACGAATAGGAGTTAACATACTAATTCTCCCAAGGTGACTCCATACATGAATCAGTTGCACATATATAAGTAGGTCTATATAGGTGTACGCAACGCAAGAGTAGGTTAACTCCTCTGTAGCAAAACAAGCAAAAACCAAAATAAGAAATCAGGCTTATGATATTAATAGAGGTAAAAAGGAAATAGTAATATCTGCTCATGTCACTGAATGGTAAACATTCACCAAGATGTTGTCTGGTATAGAGCATTTCAACCATGAAAAAAAAGACTGGATTAGCTCAGGTTATTTTCAGTGGAGCAGAGAAGATTGAGGGAGGAACCTGATAATGGTGTATAAGATTATGAGGGGCATGTAAAGCAGTTGTTTCCCTTAGTTGAACTGTTAAGACAAAGAGGCACACTTTTAAATTGAAAGGAAGTAGGTTTAGAGTGGTTTTGAGGAAATGGTTTTTCACCTACATGGTGGGTGTCTGGAATGCAGTACCTGGGAGCATAGTTGAGGAAAGTAACCTAACAACCTTTAAAAAGTACTTGGATAAATAACAAATATCATAACATTCAAGGCTGCAAGTCTAGTCTGGGAAAGTGGGACTTGCGTAGGTAGCAATGTATTTTTGCTTGTACAGACTCAATGGGCAATAGGGTCTCTTTCTGTACAATTTTATGATTTATTAAAAAAAAGCTTTAAAACATAGTACTGCACAGGCTGTTTCTAAAATATGATACACTTTTTAAATAGAAAAATCAGTCAATCCAGAGTAATATATAGTGATAACTTTATAAAAAAGGATATTTGCTTACTCTGAAATTTTTCTGGCTAATTCTGTGTAGGCTGAACACGAGTTGGCAGAGAACAGTGCCAGGCCACCTTTGATTACATTCATGGCTGGTGGGTCCTGCAAGCCTCCCCTCAACACGATCCTTTTTGCCAACCTTCACCACCACCACCACCCAATATCAATTCACCTGCAACTTAACAAAAACGTATGTTATTACAAAGTGGGCACAATTTTTAAAAGGAATTCACAGCAAGCGCGACATTCGCTCGAAAATAAAACTGCAAATATAAAATACACTTTAAAAGGGCAGCTTTAAAGAGATAAAACTCCACCCCTTTTTTCTCTCTCTCTCTCCACGCTGTAACTACTTGCAAAGCCACAGTGGGTCTGCTGCAGTTCCTGTCACATGTGGAGAACCCCCTTCGCCGCCTCTGCACGATCAGCGCCCATTTTAAGCCGCCCCGAATACTGGACAAGGCCCAAAGGCCAAACGACAACAACAAGTCCTGACTCACCCCCCTCCCAAACCCATTCTCCTCACACGCCCCCCCCACCCCCACATCAGGCCGGACACTCGCTACCCACGGGACTCCACTGGCGATCAAGGCGACGCACTCCCGCCCACTCCGGGTGGGTCTTTTACCTACCGGTTCTGAGGGATGGTCGGCGTGACCGTTAACGGGAACCAACGGCCGCGTCAATTCCCCAGAACGGTCCTCCTCACCTGCACCCGCCAACACCGCCGCTGCGTCGACGCTGCCACCGCGCGCTCCCGTACGCTCAAGGACAGCGCGCCCGCCCCTCATAACTCGGGCTCCTCCCATGGCAACGCGGCCACACCCCTGACAACCAAGGCACCACCCCTGGTCACCCGGCCACACCCCTGACAACCAAGGCACCTCCCCTGGTAACCTGGCCGCACCCCTGACAACCAAGGCACCTCCCCTAGTAACCTAGCCTCATCCCTGACAACCAAGGCACCTCCCCTGGTAACCTGGCCGCACCCCTGACAACCAAGGCACCACCCCTGGTAATCTGGCCACACCCCTGACAACCAAGGCACCTCCCCTGGTAACCTAGCCGCACCCCTGACAACCGAGGCTCCAGACCCTGGCAACCGGACCAAGAACTGGTCTCCTGACTCCTGGGTCTCCCGCAAGCACGTGACTACTGGGCAGGGTCACATGGTAAGGCTGGGATGGGGCGGAGCTACATGACGTTAAGTAGCGACGTCGTGAGATTCCGCGCGTGATGTGATGACGCTCTTTGTGTCTGAGTTTGCAAGTTTTTCTGCATGTGTTAATTTGCAAAGAGTTTTAATGCTGTAATATTTTAGATGGCGGTAGAATTTTTTGGAATAAGAATGTTCTGTATGTATTTTTAATCAACAATTTAAGGTTGTGGTGGGGGAATTAGTCCGTTATAACTAATTCAGGAGCTGATTGTGAAATGCTTTTCCATGAAGCAGCTCATTATCACTTGTCTAAGCTTGCAAATTGCATTTTTGTAGCATCCTTCAGTGTGGAGAAAATGTCCAGTTGTGTGTTACACAAGTCAGAACATTATGAATGCCATTTCAAGGAAGAAAATGCTATATTCATACTTTGTTGCATCTAAAAAACCCTAAATTTTGGTAGTAAACAAGGTAAAAACAATGACTGCAGATGCTGGAAACCAGACTCTGGATTAGTGTTGCTGGAAAAGCACAGCAGTTCAGGCAGCATCCAAGGAGCAGGAAAATCGACGTTTCGGGCAAAAGCCCTGATGTTATTCCCGATGAAGGGCTTTTGCCCAAAATGTCGATTTTTACTGCTCCTAGGATGCTGCCTGAACTGCTGTGCTCTTCCAGCACCACTCTAATCCAGAGTTTGTTAGTCAACAGTATAACGATTCATTAGGAGAAAGTGAGGACTGCAGATGCTGGAGACCAGAGTTGAAAAGTGTGGTGCTGGAAAAACACAGCAGGCCAGGCAGCATCCGAGGAGCAGGAGAATCGAAGTTTCGGGCATAAGCCCTTCTTCAGGAATGATTCCTAAAGAAGGGCTGATGCCCGAAACATTGATTCTCCTGCTCCTCGGATGCTGCCTGGCCTGCTGTGTTTTTCCAGTACCACACTTTTCAAGTATAGCGATTCATTGCAATTACGCCTTTCCAGTTTGGGAAGGCGTGCAGAGTTCAAAGCCGGAAATGTATAATTAAATTAAGTTAGGTTAAATCAAATTACATTTAATTCAATTTAAAATCTTAAGCAAAATAAAGAACAGGACTGAATTGTAAGATTTGAGAGTGATAAATGACAAATTAATTCTAGGCAATAATCAAAATTTTATGGAATGCAATTCAATATTTATAAAGTTGATTTGCCAGGTTCTAGATTAGAGTGGTGCTGAAAAAGCACAGCAGTTCAGGCAGCATCCGATGCTGCCTGAACTGCTGTGCTTTTCCAGCACCATTCTAATCTAGAATCTGGTTTCCAGCATCTGCAGTCCTTGTTTTTACCTGCTTCACCAGGTTGTTTGGCATTAACTAAGAAGTATCGCAATGTGAGCATTTTACTTAGAATTCAATAAACGGGCCATAACCTCCATGAAGTCTTGAGAGCATGTAAGTTCCACAACTTTGTTCTCTTTATTCAAGATCTTGGACATAATAGGGACACAGAGTACAAAAGCAAGGTGTTAAGCCTGTGTACAACACAGGCACAACCTCATTTAAAGACCTGAAATAAATCAGAAAAGCCTGTAGAAACTCAGCAGCTCTATGGACAGAGGAGCAGTTTACATTTCAAGTCCAATAGTACTCTTCAGTGGTATAGCCTCAACTGAAGAATGGTGCTCAATTTAGTACACTTTAGGAAGGCTGCAAAAGCATTATAAAAGATCCATTTAAAAAAACACGAAAATGGTTCCAGGGATGAGAAACTTCAATTATGTAAATAGATGGAGAAACGGGGAGTGTTCTCCCCGGAGAAGAAAAGGTTGATAACAGATTTGATAGAGGTTATTAAAATCAAGATTATGACAACTCACTGCATAAAAAAAGGTTTAAAGTAGCTTCTTTGCTTATTGTATTCTGTCCCTATCAAAATAATGTTGTAGAAGTATCAGTGCAGTCTAGTGGACTGCCCTTGCCACTAGATGCTTGGTTGATTTGTTTAACAACATGAATTCAATTTCTGTAAAGCTACAGCTTGATAATATTGAATAGTACATTATTATTCAACAGCTGTATTTTCTCTGTAATGAAGAAAAAAAATGGTAGCTGAAACAGAAACAGAAATGGCAGATGAAACCCAGCAAGTATGGCAGAATCTGTGGAATGAGATCAGAGTTAACATCTTGAATCCAGTGCCCTTCTCTAGAACCATTCCAAACAGTTCTGAAGAGGGGTCACTGGACTCAAAATGTTAACTTTTCTTTCTCTCTTCCAACGCTGCCAGACCTGCTGAGTTTCTCCAGCAATTTCTGTTTTTATTTTCTCTGTATCCCACTCCTTCCACCATTTGTAAGTGACAAGGAGTTAATGTATGAGCATGCTGCACCATTGGAGGTCCTGTCTTTCAGATGAAATATCAGACCAAAGAAACATTTGCTCCGATCAGGGTGCCTTGGGTTTCATTATGCACAACTTCAAAGAGCAGAGAAGTTTTTCCTGGTGTTCTGTATTATGAACCATCAATCGACATCGCTCAGATTATCTGGTCACAACGATATTATTGTTTGTGGGAATCTGTGGGCTGTTGCATTTCCTACATTACAATGGTGACTCACTTCAAAATCCATTACATTGGCTGTCAGTACTTTATAATAGTTTGCAGACATGAAAGGTGCTATATAAATGTAAGTCTTTTTCTTTCATAAGAGTTTATCTAACTTTCACTTCTCAGTCACATTAGTTTTCCCATTTGTATGCTTTTTAATTTAAAAATGTCTCCATGCAAAGAAAGTTTTGCACGAATATTCCTACTTCAAATTCCCATATGCCTTCTTTAATAATCTGGTCTGATGGTCTCACCAGCAGCAATCAATCAGTTTGCAACACAAAGAAAATGAGTTTAAAAGAGTTACTTTAATAAAAATGTGCTTGTCAAAACTGAACATGATATGAAACATTAATGAAATTCTCATACATTTCTATTTGCAAATGATCTCTTTAAAATGCAATATTTAAAATAAAGGTTTACTTCCTTAATATTGAGAATTGTGCCTCATCCTAGTTATTTAATGAAATTCACTGTAACGTCTTAGCTTTTTCTTCTCTTTCTATTCTGAGCAATGTGTCATTTATTCATGTGCGTCATAAGAGTACTCTAAAATTAAGGAAATGGCAGCAGATTGAAGCCAACTGTGTCAATAATGAATATTTTGATAAGCATCAGAAGGCAAACATTATGAATAGCATACGCTGCAAGGATGGTTAGCATCTGCATCCTGGCCATATAGATTCATTAGCATGCTTTTTCTTCAACTCTTGAACTCACGTGATCGACGATGCCCTCCACCGCATCTCCTCCACTTCCCGCTCCTCCGCCCTTGAGCCCCGCTCCTCCAACTGCCACCGAGACAGAACCCCACTGGTTCTCACCTACCACCCCACCAACCTCCGCATACAACGTATCATCTGCCGTCATTTCCGCCACCTCCAAACGGACCCCACCACCAAGGATATATTTCCCTCCCCTCCCCTATCAGCGTTCCGCAAGGACCACTCCCTTCGTGACTCCCTCGTCAGATCCACACCCCCCACCAACCCAACCTCCACCCCCGGCACTTTCCCCTGCGACCGCAGGAAATGTAAAACTTGCGCCCACACCTCCACACTCACTTCCCTCCAAGGCCCCAAGGGATCCTTCCATATCCACCACAAGTTCACCTGTACCTCCACACACATCATCTATTGCATCCGCTGCACCCGATGTGGCCTCCTCTATATTGGGGAGACAGGCCGCTTACTTGCGGAACGCTTCAGAGAACACCTCTGGGCCGCCCGGACCAACCAACCCAACCACCCCGTGGCTCAACACTTTAACTCTCCCTCCCACTCCACCGAGGACATGCAGGTCCTTGGACTCCTCCACCGGCAGAACATAACAACACGACGGCTGGAGGAGGAGCGCCTCATCTTCCGCCTGGGAACCCTCCAACCACAAGGTATGAATTCAGATTTCTCCAGTTTCCTCATTTCCCCTCCCCCCACCTTGTCTCAGTCGGTTCTCTCAACTCAGCACCGCCCTCCTAACCTGCAATCTCCTTACTGACCTCTCCGCCCCCACCCCACTCCGGCCTATCACCCTCACCTTGACCTCCTTCCACCTATCCCACCTCCATCGCCCCTCCCCCAAGTCCCTCCTCCCTACCTTTTATCTTAGTCTGCTTGGCTACTCTCTCTCATTCCTAATGAAGGGCTTATGCTCGAAACGTCGAATTCCCTGTTCCTGAGATGCTACCTGGCCTGCTGTGCTTTGACCAGCAACATCTGCATTCAGCCAAAATTTGCCCTTTTCATTTAATTAATTTGACGAATGACACTGCAGTCTTTTCAGGATGTTCAGCACAAACTTTTGATTTATCAGCTCTAGAAGGTCTGAGGTCTTTGAATGAAATTTAAAAAAACATCAAAAACAATCAGGTGCTCATTACTCTCAACGCAGTCTGAAGTCATGAATAGGTTCTTGTATCACTTTGGCGAAAGCAGGTACTGCAGAGGCTGGAGATTCGAGTCAAGATTAGAGTCGTGTTGGAAAAGCACAGCAGGTCAGGCAGCATCCAAGGAGCAAGAAAATCGATGTTTTGGGCAAAAGCCTTTTGCCCGAAATGTCGATTTTTCCTGCTCCTTTAATGCTGCCTGTCTCTTGTATCACTTTGGCCAGTTTGTTTTTTGCAGTTTTAAAAATAAAAAGAAGATTTGATGTATTGGGAGCCCATCCTGTTTCCATGCAACACATAGTCCTTCCAAACATTACAGCTGAGAGTAACAATTAATTATTGAAATTCTGATACAACCAATCATCTAACCCTTTATGGCTGTCTAAAGCTGGTGTTAAAAATAAGCACTACTGCAGTTAGGCGGTAGTGTGGGGGTAAAGAAAAAGCAAAAAAAAACAGGAGTGTCAGGGGTTCTGCTCCAGTAAAACAAAAGAAAAAAAAATGAAGCCGGTGTTTGAACTCCCCTACCCAATGTATATTTTATGATTTTGCCACCCTCAGTGCTTTCTTCAAGTGTTGTTCAACGTGGAGGCGGACTGATTCATCAGCCAAAGGAAGACTGTGTGGGGTCATCAGCAGGAGTTTTCCTTGCTCATGTTTGACCTGATGCCATGAAGCTTCATGGAGTCTGGAGTCAATGTTAAGGACTCCTAGTGCGGCTTCCTCCGAAGTGTATGTGACTGCACTGCTACCTCTACTGGGTCTGCCCTGCAGGTCAGATTCGGCATATCCAAGGAAGGTAATGGTGGTGTTTGGGACACTGTCTGTAAGAGATGATTATGTACGTTTGACTATGTCAGGCTGTTGCTTGATGAGCTCTCCCAATTTTGCACCCCCCCACCCCCATGGATGTTAGGAAGCAGAACCTTACAGGATTGACAGGGCTGTGTTTGCCTGTAATCTTTCTGGTGCCTTTACCAGATGAATGCATTCAGTTTCATTTCTTTTTTGAGACTTTCTCGAGATTGTTACAACTGAATGGCTTGTTTAGCCATTTCAGAGGGCAGTTAAGAGCCAACCACGTTCATGCGTGTCTGGAATCACACATAGGCCAGATGAGGGAAGAACAGCAGATTTCTCTCCCTAAAGGACATTACAAAGCAGATGGGTTTTCCCCACAACTGACAACACACAAGATTGGGGTTGGGAAACATACCAACAATGATTGAATGACAGAGCAGACTTGATGGGCCGAATAGCCTAATTCTGCTCCTAGATCTTATATAGTCCCCAAAAACTGTCAATGTTTTCATGGTCACCATGAGACTTTATTTCAGATTTTTTATTGAACTCAAATTCCATCATTTGCCTTGTCAGGATTCAGTGCCTGGACCCCAGAACATATTAATGACTGGATTAATAGCCTTGGAGACAAAAACGGACTGCAAATGCTGGAATCCATGATAGACAAGCAGGAAGCTGGAAGAACACAGCAAACCAGGCAGCATCAGGAGGTGGAGAAGTCAATGTTTTGGTTGTAACCCTTCTTCAACTTAGCAATAATGCCAGCTCCCACCAGTCCCAGTTGTGCAATAGAGAGTTGCTGCCCTTTAACTGGCCAATATGTCTCAGAGGGTGTCACTTGAGCCCCTGGGGTCCATGATCCAGAGAATAGTTTACTGCTGCCCACTTTAGTGATTGGCACTTAATTCACTGAGCTTTCCTGCAAACATTCCCCGCTGATAACAATAACTCTGCTGTTGACCTTGAAATAACGTGTCTCTAATTGAAAAATATGCCTTTTAAAAATTTGACGTGTTATGTATGGATTTGGGATCAATCAAGGTATTCAAAAGGGAGTTAGACTGTCATTTGTAAAAGAAGAATGTGGAGGTGGATGAGAAACAGGTAAGAGAATGGCACTGAAGACTGTCTGGTGACTAAATAGCACTTCTCCAACCTACTTTTCAGAGATTGTGAATCACTGATACAAATCCAAGATGCACTTTTAATACCTCTACTTCGAACTATTTCATACCTATCACGTTACAAATTAATTACTATTCAAATTCAATTAATTTAGAAGGCTTTAAGTTAAAACATTAGTCAAATTTGTCTTTATTTTCATCATTGATTCAGGAGAGGGACAGTGAAGTTGGTTGTGGAAACTTGGATCAGTGGCCGACAGGATAGATAAGCTCAAACCAGTACATCCACCAGCTTGTAAGAAGTGGGACAATCTAGATGAGCAGTAGACATACCCCTGCCTGCAAGTTCCCCTCTGAGCCACTCACCATGCTAACATGGAAGTATATTACTGTTCTCTCATTGTCACTGGGTCAAAATATTGAAATTCCTTCCTTAACAGTATTGTGAGTCTACCTACACCAAATAGCCTGCAGAAGTTTCTCAAGGGCAACTAGGGATGGGCGACAAGTGCTGGCCATGCCCATATCCCTTGAATGCATTTATTTAAAAAGTGAGCATGCACAACTGTTTTCGTTCAGCAGCAAGAATTAAAAAATTAATTTAAATGAGGTATAAAGGAAATTATAATGAACAAAGTTGGCATTGGTAATATGAGTAAAGTTAAGACTTTCATTATAGTTGATTAGCAAAACAGTTCAAAAAGCAGAAAAGTTCATCACAGGTTGAGTTTTCATTGTGCTGAGTGGCTTAGGTGCTACGAAATGCTAATCAAAATGCTGCAATCATAGGGAATAGAACTGAAATGCCATAATATTAAGGTGGATATAGGAATTTGTAAAGGAAATGGTTGACACAACTATGGCAAGAAAGTTAATAGCAGAGTATCTTTGGGAGTAGGCATTTCACAAAGACATAAGGTCTTCAAGTTTATTCTGGCCACTGTAACTCTTTATGTATGAAGAAAGCAGCTATCATGGATCTATATCGAAGTAATGTTGAGTGCAAGAGCAGTATGAAGGAACATGAAGACTAGTGGTTCTGCTGTCTGTAAACCATCACTGAGCTGGTGCTAGGAAGCAGAAGTTTTCTTTGTTGGCTGACTTGTCTGGTTTCATGAAGATTAAACAATGCACATCCCATTTTTAGCCATCAGAATTCTCCAAGCTGACATAACTTTTTCTTGAAGCAGTCTGTCAATAATTAGCCACATTCCTCAAGGGACCATTGACATTGATGTCTGTCAGGCAGAAGCAAGTGGTTACAGTTTGACTATCATCATTCCACATCCAGCATAGCTCTTCAGAAATCTCTACCATTCTTATTACTTGCCATGGGCACATTAAGGAATGTGGCCACCATGTCCTAAAGTGGGACCTGAAACTAGAACTTCTGATTCAGAGGCAGGAGGATTACCAGCAGGTCCACAAGATCTTACATTCCCCTTTTGAGGAATATCCATAGGTTCTTTTCAGGAAATTCATCCTTTTCTCAAGTGACGTGCCAAGATTCTCACTCACTGTGGTGAGTTCCCAAGTGACAATCTTTGCTATTTGTTGAATAGCTTGTTAACGGCCAACTCACCATCACTTGTGATCTTATCAAACCTACCATACAAACTAGATGTCAGGAAAACTCGACATGGGATCCAGTGTGGGTTCAACCTGCTGCTTGCTCCAGGAAACCCATGTTGGCCACATCTGAATGAGTGAGCAAGGCACAGTCGTCTAGCACCAGCATCACACAAGCTTTCACCATGGACGTTGGCCACTTCACTCTCAGAGAAGCAATGCCACCATACTGGCATCCTCCAATACACTGTCACTATGTCCCTCTGAGAGGGCACACCAGTAGCCAACAGGATATGGCTATATTGGAAACAGATACCACACAGGTAAAGGAACCCATTTCACTGCCTGGACCAGACTGTGTACCAGGGATGCTTCTTTGCTTTCTCAGCACACATTCACCTGGTACCTACAACTATGGCAAGAAAGTTAATAGCAGAGTATCTTTGGGAGTAGGCATTTCACAAAGACATAAGGTCTTCATACAGGTCTGCTATACTATGCCTTGCCTTGCATTGGCAACCAGCACAGTCAGACAACCAGGCAGGTATCCATGCTGTGCAGCAGTCCTTGATCAAGGGTGTGTACATCTTGTCGTACATCAGTATGCTACATCACTTTAGCATGTGCATGAGTATATTGTCTCCATCGGGGCCAGTCTGAGAGGTAGGGCTGTCACGGACAAAGTAATTTGTGTTCATCTGCCAGTTGTCTGGACAGGTCAGGGCCAGTGCTGGTAGGCCAGATCACATGAGGGAGTGGACACAAGAACACATTTATTACACAAAAGAAAAGAAAAACAAAACTATCCACATTTAAGATTATTTAGAAAGATCTTAATATGAAAGCAAAAAAGGAAGATTCAACCTTTTCCCAGCAATATCCTGTGCAATCACTCAATCCCAATGAAGTAGTATCATTTGTATCTTAACTTAAAGTTTTCTTATTGAATTGACTCTTTCCAGTTTAGATTCCCTACAGTATGGAAAGAGGCCATTTGGCCCCAACAAGTCAACATCAACCCTCAGAAGAGTAACCCACCCAGACCAATTTCTCTCTACTTATGCAGCTAACACTATGGGCAATTTAGCCTGGCCAATTCACCTGTCTTGCACATCTTTGGACAGTGGGAGGAAGCCAGAGCATGCAGGAGAAACCCATACAGATGTGGGGGAATGTGTAAACTCCACACAGACAGTCACCTAAGGCTGGAATCAAACCCAGGTTTCTGGTGCTGTGAGGCAGCATGGCTAACTACTGAACCACCGTATCACCTGACAGCTGAATTCTGACAGCTTTACCAACATTCAACACCTGGAGACTTCCACAATGTAGACTGTCACAACCTGGAGATTTTTACAACATTTTTAAAAATCCTACGACTAGGATGAGGTCTCACCTTCTGAACTGAACTTAATTTTGGCCCCTGACCATTTGTTTCTGTGTAGGTCCGAAAACACAACACTGTAAACATTCAGCAACTGACTCTCCAGGTAGCTGATCATATTATTTAACTTAGGTCACATACTTTCTTCGAAAAAATTCATTGCTCAGAATGATTTTCTAACATTAGTTACAAAAAAAGTCACCTTTGTGGAACTGAAAACGTAAATCTAGTGTCATTCCTCTTTTGAATCTGAGTTCCTGAAAATAACAATATCCTGTGATTGTACATCACAATACAAATAGGACAGAGCTAGACAGAAGATGTTTTCACATCCTGTCAGTTGTCTGTTACAATATATGAACTGAATTTATTGTTTGGAAATTCATTGCAGGTTATTATATTCTTTAATATTAAAGAAGCTGCCTCCTGTTCTAAAGAAATATTATTTGGCATTATTTTTTTTAAAAGCAGCTGGAGACTGTTTGAAAGTGCTTCCAAGCTTATTTCAAAGTAATTTCCATAGAAATCTGTGATAGATCTTGGTGCCCTAAGAAAGATGCTTAGTCATGTTAATCATTGTGCAAATGCAGAAAGAAATTAGACTTTTGTCTTCACATCAAACAAAGTGTTTGCTATTATCAATGGGTCTAACAGCAGAAAAATATTAATTTGAACAAAGTCCAGAAATATAGCCAGATGATTTAATGTTTTTGAAAATTATATTCAAACAGCAGTTGAATATTTATGGAGGATATGTATGACCCAAGGAAGATAACAAAGTGACAAAAATCCTTAATTTCTTCAATTACACAATGTTGATGACTGTCACAGTGACAGTGTCAGCACAACCCAGTGGGCACAGCATTGTCTCTGAGTGCTGCAATATTAGAGTTTTCCTGAATGAGGCATTAAGATCTGTCAGTCAGGTAGATGTAAAATATTCGAGTAAAAAATGAGGTCTGCAGATGCTGGAGATCACAGCTGCAAATGTGTTGCTGGTCAAAGCACAGCAGGTTAGGCAGCATCTCAGGAATAGAGAATTCGATGTTTCGAGCATAAGCCCTTCATCAGGAATAAGAGAGAGAGAGCCAAGCAGGCTGAGATAAAAGGTAGGGAGGAGGGACTAGGGGGAGGGGCGATGGAGGTGGGATAGGTGGAAGGAGGTCAAGGTGAGGGTGATAGGCCGGAGTGGGGTGGGTACGGAGAGGTCAGGAAGAGGATTGCAGGTTAGGAGGGCGGTGCTGAGTTGAGGGAACCGACTGAGACAAGGTGGGGGGAGGGGAAATGAGGAAGCTGGAGAAATCTGAATTGACAAGGTGGGGGGAAAATTCAGATTTCTCCAGCTTCCTCATTTCCCCTCCCCCCACCTTGTCTCAGTCGGTTCCCTCAACTCAGCACCGCCCTCCTAACCTGCAATCCTCTTCCTGACCTCTCCGCCCCCACCCCACTCCGGCCTATCACCCTCACCTTGACCTCCTTCCACCTATCCCACCTCCATCGCCCCTCCCCCTAGTCCCTCCTCCCTACCTTTTATCTCAGCCGGCTTGGCTCTCTCTCTCTTATTCCTGATGAAGGGCTTATGCTCGAAACGTCGAATTCTCTATTCCTGAGATGCTGCCTAACCTGCTGTGCTTTGACCAGCAACACATTTGTAGATGTAAAATATCCCATGGCAATCTATGAAGAAGGACAAGTGTAATTTACCTTGTGTCCTGTTAAATATTATCTAGCTATCTACATTGTGAGAACTGTTTAGCAAGTCATTGTTTAATTATTGCTTGTGGAATCTTGCTGTATGCAAGTTAGTTGCATATTACAGTGATGAATACACTTCAAAAGTATGTGACTGACTGGCAAGTGCATCAGGAAGTCCTTTTTAAATGCAAGTTCTTCCTTTCATTTTAATGAATGGTTAAATAGACTTTTCTGTGACATTCAGGCCAGCGTTACATGCAGCAAACTCTCTTCTCATATCCATTACCTTCCCCGTTAACTATATCAATATACATAACTTTTCATGATCAGAACATATTTCAATTTTATAGTTAATTACTGTAGCTATAAATTGTTGAAAGCTAATACATTAAAAATGAACTACTCAATTTTATAAGACAATATACATCAAAGTACTTGTGGAGTGGGTTGAGTTAAGAATATAGGTATTTCAAACTTTAACTATAGGCCTGGAGAGCCTTGCCCCCACATGGTCATTGTACCAGAGGAGCTTTGCTAGACAGATGAGAAAGGCTGATGTACATGTGTCCACAGTTTATATTCGGGCCTTTGCACAAAGGCACTTATGGTCACTTTCATACCTCTTTCCCAAATCAAATTACACTAATTGCTGTGGTTTGAGAGCTGGCTGAATTCAGAATAACCATGGCCTGTTGAGCAACTCTGATCCTTTCAGTCCTGCAATAATCCCAAAGAAACTTGCCAATCTTTAACTCACTCTTGATTGCATATGTGACTGAGGGCTGTTGTTGATGACCTAGTGCTCTGAAATCTCGTTATATTTCACTGGTAAGCTGTCTGGGGATGCAGAGCAAGGGTCAGCTCCTCATAGCTGTAAAGAGTTCCAAAATGAAGTTGATCTGATTCTAGTCCAGGGATCACCTTCCATGTCTAATACAAGTTGGCACCAGGCTCCATATTTCTCTTCGGCATTAAAATGTTGTCCTCTCCTCAAGAACTATCAAGTGTGGAATACTGCTCTGACCATCTGATCTTGAATGTAGATGGAGTACCTATATTCTTTTAGCACAAACCTTCACTTGACTAGACAAAAAGATAATGCTGTAAGCCACATCTCAGCCAAGTCTTGCTTCCTACTCTGAAGATTGTAGGTTTTAGTCTAATTTCAGGTTTGGGGAACATTTAAATTTTAGAGCAGTAGTCCAATGCTGTGATGTCTTTTGGATAAGAAGTTAAGACATGTCTGCCCTTTCAGGTGGATGTGCAAGATCCAGTGCACTCTTTCCGAGAAAGGCAAAAGGATCAAGACCAATATTTATCCCCCAGTCAACTGGTCAACAATTATCAGGTCACTATCACACCAGTGTTTGTGGGAGTTTGCTTCATGCAAATTGATTGCCATGTCTCCCACATTACAACAATGCTTCCATTTCAAAAAAACTGATTGACTATGAAGCTTGCTGAGATCATGAAAAGCACTATATAAATGCAATTTTTTAACACTTCCGGTAACACTCAACCAGAATATGATTGACATTCTTCTAGCATTAGCAAACAGCTTTGTTCAGTTTCACATGAAGCAGATCGATCAGCAGTTCCCTCTAACTGGTTTGACTAATATCCTTGTCAAACCTTACATATTGAGTTAGTTTCAGAATCCTTTTGTACAGTACTTGTGCCTGCTAGTTTGAAACTTTCCTCAGTGTGATCTCTTACTTTTTTTACTGCTCTATCATGAAGCGTTGGATTTATCTATATTGCCACTAAACTATTCCCTACGGCAAGCTCAGCTGTGTTTGCTGTTGTTGGCTATGAGCCTGTTGTTTTTAAACTTTGCTATATTTTAACATTTACTGTGATATCAAAACCCTAGGGGGTTTAAGAGCATCTTTGACCAGCTGGTTATATTTTAAGCCTGAACATAATTTTTCCTTTTTCCAACTTTCTAATCTCCAACTTTCAAACTCTCGGATCCAATAGTTTTTTCATATAAATGCCTTTATTGAAGAAAAGTCTTTAGGTTTTTTACAAAATTACAAAACTAGTACAAAATAGTAGGACCACTGTACAATATAATAACAAATACAAAACAAAAAGAAAAAACAAACTACTAATCTACTTCACCAGCTACCAAAACACAAAAAGAATAAAAAAACTCTATAAATCTACAGTTCAATAAATAACCAATAAGAAAGAAAAAAAATAAATAGACAAAATAAACTTATACCAAGTTATAAGAAGGTAGCTTAAGTTACATTCAATTAAATTACTACACTCAGCATACACTCATCACAGCTCCCAACACTCGGAGCAATAGTGAGTAGACCCGTATTTATATGGGATTCTTCCCCCCACAGGTCCCCAAACCGCTAGACAAAGGCCTTGGATAATATAGCCGATACAACTACATCAATATAATTCAAAAAGGGCTGCCATGTACTATAGAACAATTCCGTTTTCTGGTGCATCATACTTGTAAGGAAGTCCAGGGGGATGTGTTCCATAACAATCCTATGCCAGCACGAGAGTCCTGGGGGATTTTCCAATACCCAGCTCATTAAAATGTTCTTCCTTGCGCAGAAAGAATAGTAAACAGTTTCTTCCCAGAGAGTGAAGATTTGGAAAACCCAAAAGGAGGGACACAGGATCTAACCCAATCTCAATTCCCAAAACCTTTGCCAAAGCACTTGCTACATCATCCCAATACCTGCAGATCTTGTGGCATGTCCATAAACAATGGGTAAGAGTACGAACCTCCATTTTACACTTGGGGCACATTGGATGCTCCTGCCTTAAACTTCGCAAGCCATTCTGGTGCCAGGTGGGCCTTATAAAGTACCTCCAACTGAATAGCCTGAATCCTATTACAAATAGAGATCTTCCTAACATTTTCCCAAATGTCCTCCTCCCACATCTCTGAGGAGATTTCCATCTCTAATTCTTGAGTCCAGGTTTTATATAGCCACTCCCTACTACCTATTAAGTGATAGAAAGTGCTAACTGAGGGAGCACCCGCTGACCAGAGCACTCTCCTCTCCATGTCCAATTTGTAAGGATTAACCATCAATGTAGTCTTTTTATGTACGAAGACTCTGACTTGGAAATATCAAAAGAGATCTTTCTTAGGTAACCCGAACTTCTGACCCAGCTGTTCGAAGGACATCCTGACCTCCCCATTGAATAGGTCTCCCAAACAGGAGATTCCTCTGGACTCCCAAAGCTTAAAGCCAGAGCCCATCAAACCTGGCTGAAATCCCAATGTTCCCACTATAGGAGTGAAAAGGGAGGTTTTTTTGTAAATTGCCCTCACCCTGCCACATCATCCTCCAAGCTTTGACTGTGTTATAGACAATAGGTGCAGGAGTAGGCTATTCTGCCCTTTGAGCCAGCACCACCATTCATTATGATCATGGCTGGTCATCCTAAATCAGTATCCTGTTCCTGCCTTATCCCCATAACCCTTGATTCCACTATCCTTAAGAGCTCTATCCAACCCTTTCTTGAAAGTATCCAGAGACTTGACCTCCACAGCCTTCTGGGGCAGAGCATTCCATACACCCACCACTCTCTGGGTGGAGAAGTTTCTCCTCAACTCTGTTCTAAATGGCCTACCCCTTATTTTTAAATTGTGTCCTCTGGTTCGGGACTCACCCATCAGCGGAAGCATGCTTCCTGCCTCCAGAGTGTCCAATCCTTTAATAATCTTATACGTCTCAATTAGATCCCCTCTCAGCCTTCTCAACTTAAGGGTATACAAGCCCAGTCACTCCATTCTTTCAGCGTAAGATAGTCCCGCCATTCCGGGAATTGACCTCTTGAACCTACACTGCACTCCCTCAATAGCCAGAATGTCTTTCCTCAAATTTGGAGACCAAAACTGCGCACAATATTCCAGGTGCGGTCTCACCAGGGCCCTTACAGCTGCAGAAATACCTCTTTGCTTCTATACTCAATTCCTTTTGTTATGAAGGCCAACATGCTATTAGCTTTCTTTACTGCCTGCTGTACCTGCATGCTTTGCTTTCATTGACTGCTGTACAAGAACATCTAGATCTCATTGTACTGCCCCTTTACCTAACTTGACTCCATTTAGGCAATAATCTGCCTTCTTGTTCTTGCCACCAAAGTGGATAACCACACATTTATCCACATTAAACTGCACCTGCCATGCATCCATCCACTCACCTAACCTGTCCAGGTCACCCTGTAATCTCCTAACATCCTCCTCACATTTCACCCTGCCACCCAGTTTTGTGTCATCAGCAAATTTGCTAATATTACTTTTAATACCTTCATCTATATCATTAATGTACATTGTAAAAAGCTGCAGTCCCAGCACTGACCTCTGCGGCACACCACTGGTCACCACCTGCCATTCCGAAAGGGAGCCGTTTATCACTACTCTTTGTTTCCTGTCAGCCAACTAATTTTCAATCCATATCAGTATTTTGCCCCTAATACCATGTGCCCTAATTTTGATCACTAACCTCCTATGTGGGACTTTATCAAAGGCTTTCTGAAAGTTCAGGTATACTACATCCACTGGATCTCCCTTTACCATCAGACAATCGGACTTTTACAGTGATGTGTAAGAGTTCTCATCTTGACCATAAACAACAGGTTAATAAGGGGGCATTTTGCCTGAGAGGCCTCAATATCCAACCAGATTGTTCGCGGATCACAAGAGACCCAATCAGTCACATAGCATAACAAGGAATCAGTTGGCACTTCCTAAAGTCTGGAAAATCTAGACTCCACCCCACCCACGTTCTTGCGAAAGCTGCAATTTATCCAGCTTAATAAGAGGTTGACTATGATGCCAAATAAAAGATCTGAGCCAGCTATAAAGCCTGCGCAGCGCTTGCCTTGGCAACATCAAAGGGAACATTCTCATGGGATATAATAGATGAGGAAGACCATTAATTTTGACCAGAGTCTGCCCAACCAAGATAGTGGCAGATCTTCATAGCGCCAAAGATCCTGCCTAATTTTCTCTAACAACTGCATGTTTATATAACTGATTAAAAACTGGGGTAATAAAAATTCCTAAGTACAAAAAACCTCCCGGTGACTACTGAGAGGGGAAATAGGTTCCATCCCTAAAGTTGGACACACTGGTAAGACTCCCCACAGGCATGGCCTCTGACTTCATGAAATTAATTTTGTACCCTGAAAATACACCAAATTGACCACTAGTATTAATCGGGGCACAGATGTCATTGGATCAGTTAAAAAGAGAAGGACATCATCTGCATGAAGAGTAATTTTATGCCTAACTGATCCTACCTCCGAGGCCGTTATATTGGGATCCATCCGAATGGCTTCTGCCAGCGGCTCGATCACCAGTGTAAATAATAGTGGTGAAAGAGGGCACCCTTGACGATTGCTTCTGCCAACACTAAAACTATCTGATCTTATACCATTAGCTTTTGGATCTGAATACAGCACTGCCACCCATTTGGTAAAAACTTTTCCAAGACCAAACCATTCCGCGACTTAAAAAAGGTACGGCCATTCCACCCAATCAAATGCTTTCACTGCGTCTCTGTTCACAAATAAGATCTCCAATTTACTGTTTGGGTAAGTGTAGCATTCAAAGTAACCCTGAGGGCTATAATCCACTGTAACTTGGTTATGGACAACCTATCAAAATATGCTGACTCAGCTGCCTTCAGGCAAACCTCAAGCAGACATTGCTGTTCTCCTCTCTGTCGTTTCCAGGTCATAGAGTAAGAGATAATGGAAACCCTGTGCATAAGTCTTGGCAGTCTCCCACATCACCAATGGGTTGCCAGCTGTCCCCACGTTGATGTCTCAAACACAATTTAAACTCCTGTGAAAAGTATTCTATAAACTTACTACTTTCAGGAGAAAAGGGTTCATATGTCAGTGCTGGGAATCTAACTGGGATGCCTGATGAAGGGCTTTTGCCCGAAACATCGAATTTCCTGTTCCTTGGATGCTGTCTGACCTGCTGCGCTTTAACCAACAACACATTTTCAGCTCTGATCTCCAGCATCTGCAGGCCTCACTTTTTACGTCCTAGCTGGAGCCATGCCCCTGCCCCAGACACCACAAAGTTAAAAAAAAACAATCTCTTATGACAAGAAAGTTAAAAGTGGGCACCCAACCCATCCCTTCCATACTGTAACCCTAGGCACTCCTGGCAGAACAACAATATAAAAAAATTATATAAAATTATAATCCCAAAATATATTGAAAGGAAAGCCAAAATCGCCCCCCAACAACAAGGTAAACCAAGCAAATTACAGACAAACACAAAAAGAAGAAAATGTGGGGAGGGGGGTGGAAGGGGCAGAATAAAATAATTGTCCGTATAATTCAGGCCAATCAGTCTATGGCAAAGCATCCAAGAGGTCCTTTGCCTTTTCCGGCAAACCAAAGTTAAACGCAGACCGTCCATGGCTGAAACGCAGTATCACTAGATATCTCGTGGAATACTGATTATTCAGGTCCCTCAGATGCTTCTTTACCTCATCAAAGACCTTCCTTTTGCGAATCGCAACCAGGAAAAAGTCCTGAAAAAACATAATTCTTGATCCCTTGTACACCATAGCCTGGGATCCTTGCCCAATGCTCTAGAGACTTCCAGCATCATTTGCTTGCCTCTATAATGCTGGAGTTGCAATAGGACCGGGCGGGGGGCGCTGGTCCGATCCAAGCCTGCGCAGTGTGACCAGGTGGGCCCACTCGACCTGCCCCCAGCCTATCTCACACTCCAGCCTGTTGAGATGGAAACCAAATGGTCTCGTCTCTACGTGTTCGTTGGAAGGAGAGATCAAACCGGCTAGAGTTTGGAGCAAAAACGCCGTTTATTACAGAATCAAAACTGGCAAACTATACAACGAATTCAAAAGCATGCAAATTCGTTGGAGAAGGCGTTCTGTCTCTCCCTTCGGATCTGGTGCAGTTATACTTCGCGCTTCCTCGAGTTCCCGGTCAGGTTCCCCTTGTTCGGCTCTTTCATTGGTCGGTTCACCTGTCTGTGAAGGGATTAGTGTCTCTATTGGCTGCCCCGAGATACCTGTCCAACTCCTGCTGTGCCGAACAATGGGTAGACATCCTGGGTTCGGCAGTTTCCGATCTTGTAAATTAAAAGTTTATTGTTTGGAAGGGTTTCCTCATTGCCATGCGTCTGGCTGTCTGGGCGTTCACAATAGTTCTCCATAGTTGAATATACAGATATTATCATTTAACATAGGACCCGAATGAGTTTGACGTCAGCGGAGGCATTAGCAAGTACTTTATCAATCAAGTGTAGTATCGGTGCGATTTACACTATCCGATAGTTACCGGTTTCCTTTATTAACAATGAGAGTGTAACAAGATGATCTGAAACTGACGGACATGTTCTAATCCCCCAGGAATGTGGCCCCAGGCAGACAGTCCTGCAGTGGCTGGGTTTACTTTACATGGCTGTGTTTTAGCTGGTATTTGACAGTGTCTGCTTTAATAATGGTGCTCCCCTCCCTAGCCCCAATGTAGGTACCCCGATAGCAGATTCTCCCCAACATTCCCTCCCTTGGCCTCGAAAGAGGCCACACCCCCTTATCCCGTAAGGAACGCAACCCCACGAGGCGACCGGTGTCCGGTGTTGTATCGACCGGACTCGCCGGTTCTACGGAGACAGTCATATGGGGATGAAGGGTGCCCTGAAAAACGCGCCGCTACACAATTAAGCAATAGATGGTCACAGCTGCATGCTAAGCTAAACTAATAGTTGAAGTAATTGAGGCAGTGTCTGCAGAAATAACGAAAAGCACAGGATTAGACAAGCATTGCAATAAGTCATTCAGAGCTGGCGGAATGTACGCGAGTGGGTTAGAATGAGTAAGCCATTTAGTAAACGCAAGTCTGTAGTCCAAAGAGCCGGCAATTGTAAGTAGGTGTTGTAAGTTTGGAAAGGGAGTAGGAACAGCCTGGTACCAGCAGCTAGGTACCCGCTAGAGATGTGAAACCCAGTGTGAAACTGTACTGTGCCCCGGTGGTCCCGTAGATCAGTATGCTCCAGAGAGCAGCAGTGCTGTTCAACCGTCCGACACGGATGCAAGCAGGCAGAAATCTCATCAAATGGAGACGAACGGAGGCCACACGTTCCTATGTCAATGCGCGACTGTGCCTGTCTTAGGTTGTCCCTCGCCCGAGGGATCTTACCCGTCATTGGCTAACCAGTCGTGCTGCATTGAGTAATCGGTGCCGACATCCGTTTCACCACCCCAAGGACAGGCGTGGGCAGCTCAGTAGCATGGTCAGTGGCCTCCGAGGGTGGCTGAGGCCAGTCAGGAATACTGGACAGTCCGCAAAGGCCGCTTGCGAGAACAGCAGTGTCTCAATTGCTAAGGCACATAGTACATCTCACCCACCCGCTGTTATGGAAGGATCAATTCACATATCCCCAATTTAAACGGGCAAAATAAATAAGTGGGGGCTCTTTGGACAACCAGGCTTCATTTAGCGTACATGAAGATGAAAAGTTAGTCATGAGTACAACAGGATCAGACGGATTCGAAAGAAAGCCATTGAGGGAGCCGACACGCACCGGAGAGATAGCACAGACGCCTGTATGTATTAAAAACGCAATGTTTGAAGAGTAACAAACATTTGGCCAAGAGTTGTGTCGAAAAATAGAGTAAGTCCCTCGAGAGGGAAGTGGGATTGGTGATAGTGAGAAGGGGACCACAGTAGACTGCATAGGGGAAGGCAAATGGTACGCTTTAATAATGAACGGCAAGGGGCACAAGTAGTATCGATTTGTATCCCGGGGAACTGCCCGTGCTCGGGGTGCACAACCAGTGGGGCTGTCGTAGGATAATCGTTTGATGAGCCACCCATGGAGACCGTTTAGGATAAGGGTCATTAATGTGGAAATGATGAGGATCCCCATCAGCTCTGTGGTAATAGGACAATAGAGCAGGTGAAATTCCAGTGTGTGGTTAGGAAAGAGAAGGAGATGCCCCTAGCCTCACAGGGCGCGCAGAATAAGCGGCAAGGCAGCCGGGAACCCCCTTTAGCAGGCAGGGCAGGATTGTCGCCCCTAGACAGTTGGGTAGGATATTGGAGCGATCCGCGACTGTGAGGCAGAAAGTATTGGTAACATCAGGAAAGGCGCCTATACCATGGAGAAAGACCAATGTAGACAAAAAGGGGTTGAGCCACCTGCTAAAGGGCACAAGCTTATCCTGGCGGCTATTTGCCCGCTCGAAGCGGAGTCCATGATAAACAAGGTGGATCTCTTAAGATAAGGCTGAATGAAGAGTTTAGAGAGCGGAATAAAGTACATGAAGAGTAAGGATATTAGTGAAATGGACCCATGTCGGTGTAGAAGGGCAGCAACCCAAACCCTACGTAGAAACTGTGCCAAGGTGGGGTTGCATGATCCCCTCTCTTTCTGCACCTCCCCGTCAGGTCCCGTCTCATTGATTGACTTTAGGGATATATTAGGTTGCGCTGACCTGGAGCAATGAGAGAAGTGGTGCGTGCGGTGGCCTATGTGTTTCCAGCCAGCTCAGTATAAGATATGATGATGATGATTATGGAGAGGGGGACAATGTAAAACTCTGGGCAATTAGGAGATTTGCGGTGGGACGAAATTGGACTGTTTGCCTGAGGGGACTTGTCCCCCCAAACGAGATACAGGACGAGAGGTGCAAGTATAATCCTTGTGTATGCAAGAATCTGTGTGTGTGAAGGGCCGTGTGTCCTAGCCAAAAGAGAATGCGCAGGTGCTGCGGGCATATCGGACTTCATCCCTGTGTAAAGGAGAGGGAGAGAGAGAGAATCATAAAAGGATGGTCAGACAGGTCAGGACAGAAATTGTCTGTGTAGCACTTTCTTCCGTTTGACACTTGAGGATTTGATCAGTTTGAGGGAAGTAACAGCCTTTAAAAGATACCCCGGGAAAAGAATCATAAAGGAACCTGGTGACCCTGCTGTTCTCAGCGCGAACCAGCGCCTTGCAAAAGATACGAACAGATGAGTTGGAGAGGACTCCTCGCAGTTGAAGAGACTGAAGGATTTGGGCAGGAGCTGAGTATTGATCCCTGTGGGAGGCGATTGTATGTATAATGCCTTCAAGCAAAAGGCGACGGCAAAGTGCTGCCGGTACTGTAGGTGCGGTGGAGGACAAAAGAGAGCGTTGGCCAGGAGTGTAACAGAGAAAAATGAAAGGCAGGCGTGAGCGCCCACAGTGCAACAGAGGGGTCGGGAACCTTTAAGTTTGCAGTGGCGGTGGCACCATTTATTATTTGGAGATGACGTGACGAATCCTGGTAGCAAACCTCAGGGAGCATGAGAGTGGGGAAAGTCCTGGTAGGAAACCTCAGGGAGCATGAGATTGGGGAAAGAAGCCATTTAGGTTTTGGAGACGACGTGACGAACCCTGGTAGGAAACCTCAGGGAGCATAAGACTTTGGAAAGAAGATGGGGCGCAGAGTACGGCAGTGGAAGCATAGTGAGTGAAATGCCCTAATGGAGAGATGAGGCCAGAAGATGAGTTACTGTGTCCTGGTAGAAAACCTCAGGGAGCTGAAAACCTTAAAAGAGATGGAGCGTAAGGATCCGCGGATCTTCTATTCAGTAAGACCCAGTTGAATTCATGCAAGCTGAATGAAAGACAGAACTAAGACGACCTCAGATCCGGCGGTGAACATAAAGTGTGTGGGTTTGGGAGAAAACGATGAAGGGGCGTGACTATGGCGTGGGGAATGGGGAGCGGGGTTGTAGGATAGGGCAGCACAATCGGCAAGAGGAGTCTGTACGAGATTTCAATGGGAAGGTTTGGTACTGACTGGCAGTTACAGGTTGCATGTTCAAAGCATTGGAGAGTGTAGCCTCAGACAGGTAGACTGGCTGACATCTTCACCCAGCATGGTTGCCTATACCCGCTTTAGGGACTGGAAATGGCAGTGTCTGTGGCAGCAGTAGCTCAACCCTCCCTAGCCGCAAACTTGAGGAGGGGGGAGATAAGTAGCAGGAGGAAATTGCTTTAAAATGAGCGTCCATAATGCTTTAGCGAAAGAAAAAATCTGTGGACTTGGGAGAAAGGATAAAAATGGGTTCGTGAGAAGGGGCAGAAAAATTTGGAGGGCATAGAGGGAAGAAGGAGTGGTTGGGCCCCCCCTTCGTTCTTGGCACTTTGTGAACACGAGGGGAAAAGGGATGGCCTAAACAATCATGTAGGCGGACAAAAGGATGAGTGAGTGGCCGCGAGGAAGAGAGATGGGCTAAGCACCCTGCTGTGGGCTGAGTAGCACGTCCTAGTTGGAGGCCTGAGGCCTGTGACCAGCGGGGGGAAAAGAGAGAGAGACAAAAATAAGTGGGTTGGGGGATATTTGGGCAGTGGGACGGCCAAACACTGGACATACAAAACATTGTAAATGAAAACGCACAGTATGGCGATACGGCAATGCGCATGTTGTTGGTCGGGACGTTATAGTTAATAGTAAAAGGTACAACCTGTCAAACAAGATGTGGTTAGAGGCATGATTCATATCGACATCCCAGTAACTGAAGAGGACCTGTTCATCGATTAATCCCATGGAGTAGGGCAATGGCGCTTGAGAGACTCATCGCTGTAGTGGTGGCGCGGTAGTTGAGCTAATAGGGTCGCGGAACGTCCGCAGGCGAGCAGCCCCTTCTAGAGTGTGCAATCCTACCATGAGGGAGCATTCGCGCCAAAAGCGAACGGGCACCGCCCCAACTGACCGTTCGCGCCAAAAGTCAGCTGGCCCCGCCCAACCTGAGCCTTCGCGCCAAAAGCAAGAAAGCCCGCCAAGAGCTAAGGTGACCCGCCCAGAGAAGGGTGACCCGCCAAAACTAGGGTGAGCACAGGACACCCCGGGATTTACCGTCTTAGGATTCCACAACCGTAGTGTTATTAAAATAAAAAGCTCCACCATCCCTTCCTGCGCCCCCTCCCTACATCTAGGTATTCCTTCCCAAGTATAAGAGTAATTAAAAGTGATAGTGGGGGAACAAGCGGTATTTAATCCTAAAAATCAAGACGAGACTGTGGAGAAAAATCCCAGACCATTAAGTGATCAATCCCAAACCGCTAAGTGTAGGGAACAATACTCACGTACTCTGACAGCAGTAAAACTGCTTTCGGCTGCTGGGCGGCTTTCCACGGTCCCTCTCCGTCACTCAGGCTGACGGCGCCGGTCCACTGTACACCGAGATCTGGGATGAAACATTTGCTGCGACACCTCCGTTCGCCACGTCTGTTAAAAATCACTGCACTCACTCACTCACTCCCTCTCTCACTGGGCCGGCCCCACACTGGTTTTCATCCACATACATGCCAATCCACGCATACTGTCGGTGTGTCCGTACTCTCGTCTCAGCCTGTCGCAGTCCCCTGTCCCCAGTTTTAGTGACATGTTTGGCAGGGGCGTCCGAAATGACTGGGGCTGTGGTGGAGGTACAGTGGCCCCCTTGCCACTGCGGGTTGACTGTGACTAACAGTTTCGTCTTCCACCCCAGGGATTTTTCAGCGGTCGGTGGTGCCCAATCAGTAGGGGGTTTCCCTAGGGCTATTGTTTGCCGCACTGAATACTGCGGCGAGAGTAGGAGACCGTTTAAAATTTTGGTCATTAGCGCCGTATCTGTGAAGGTCTCTTTTAGTCTCGTCAATATCAGGTCTTTTTGGGCGGGCGCTTGGTTAAACACTTGATCCAGTGCTGTCTTGTGCACTGTTACACTGTCCAGTAATAATTGGGCATGCCAAGTTACGTCTGTGCCAACCGTGAGGTGCCACCAGGGCACTCCGGGGCGTAATGGTCGAAATTGGGTCATTTTTGGTGGTCCAAAGTTCAAGTCCCCCATGACGGATCTCACCTGGTGGGTACTGCTTTAAACCCAGTGCGTTTTTCAAAAGCCTGACCTTCGCGTGGCAGATTTCTGCTCTTAACAACCGGTCTAAGGCAAACGCCTGTGCAGGTAAACCCTATCCAGGAGATGAGATCCGCCCTCTGTCCCCTTAGGATGCTAGCAGCGAGTGTGTCTATCGATAGTTGTCAGAGATAAAGTGCTTACTAAAAAAGAAAGGATCCAATCAGTCAAGTGCGGTCAGCGCTGTATTAATTAATTTCAGAAAGCGTCCAGGCTCCGTAAGCCACGCTTTTACCTTAACTCAGAAAGCTGCGTCCAGGATCCGAAATCCACGCATAAACTTTACTGAAAAACCCGCGTCCAGGATCCGAAATCCACGCGTAAAACTCAAACTCAAAAAACTGTGTCCAGGATCCGAAAGCCACGCATTAACTTAACTCAAAAACCGCGTCCAGGATCCGAAATCCACGCGAAAACTCAAACTCAAAAAACTGCGTCCAGGATCCGAAATCCACGCATTAACTTAACTCAAAAACCGCGTCCAGGATCCGAAATCCACGCGTAAACTCAAACTCAAAAAGCTGCGTCCAGGATCCGAAATCCACGCATTAACTTAACTCAAAAACCGCGTCCAGGATCCGAAATCCACGCGTAAAACTCAAACTCAAAAAGCTGCGTCCAGGATCCGAAATCCACGCATTAACTTAACTCAAAAACCGCGTCCAGGATCCGAAATCCACGCGTAAAACTCAAACTCAAAAAGCTGCGTCCAGGATCCGAAATCCACGCATTAACTTAACTCAAAAACCGCGTCCAGGATCCGAAATCCACGCGTAAAACTCAAACTCAAAAAGCTGCGTCCAGGATCCGAAATCCACGCATTAACTTAACTCAAAAACCGCGTCCAGGATCCGAAATCCACGCGTAAAACTCAAACTCAAAAAGCTGCGTCCAGGATCCGAAATCCACGCATTAACTTAACTCAAAAACCGCGTCCAGGATCCGAAATCCACGCGTAAAACTCAAACTCAAAAAGCTGCGTCCAGGATCCGAAATCCACGCATTAACTTAACTCAAAAACCGCGTCCAGGATCCGAAATCCACGCGTAAAACTCAAACTCAAAAAACTGCGTCCAGGATCTGAAATCCACGCATTAACTGAACTCAAAAACCGCGTCCAGGATCCGAAATCCACGCGTAAAACTCAACTCAAAAACTGCGCATTAACTTAAGGCTAGCCATGGATCAATTAGTCACTTCAGTACCGCGAGAACAGGCAGGTATTAGTGAAGAAGTGAGAAAATAGCTTACCAGTATGGACTCTGCAACGTTGCTGCCAAACTGATTTAAAAGTACTGTTTGTGTTGGTGAGGATCAGGGAGCAGACAAAGACTGACTAACTAAAAAATTTTACCTACTGGAAGTCTTTGCTTTAACAGGCGCTTCCTCACCTTTTAAAAGTTCGGCCGAAAGTTTGTCTGCCCTCTGGTCCGCCAACGTGGCCAACTTGCGGTCGTCTCTTTCCCTTCCCACGGTCAGGCTCACCATCTGTTGAGATGGAAACCGAATGGTCTCGTCTCTACGTGTTCGTTGGAAGGAGAGATCAAACCGGCTAGAGTTTGGAGCAAAAACACCGTTTATTACAGAATCAAAACTGGCAAACTATACAACGAATTCAAAAGCATGCAAATTCGTTGGAGAAGGCGTTCTGTCTCTTCCTTCGGATCTGGTGCAGTTATACTTCGCGCTTCCTCGAGTTCCCGGTCAGGTTCCCCTTGTTCGGCTCTTTCATTGGTCGGTTCACCTGTCTGTGAGGGGATTAGTGTCTCTATTGGCTGCCCCGAGATACCTGTCCCACTCCTGCTGTGCCGAACAATGGGTAGACATCCTGGGTTCGGCAGTTTCCGATCTTGTAAATTAAAAGTTTATTGTTTGGAAGGGTTTCCTCATTGCCATGCGTCTGGCTGTCTGGGCGTTCACAATAGTTCTCCATAGTTGAATATACAGATATTATCATTTAACATAGGACCCGAATGAGTTTGACGTCAGCGGAGGCATTAGCAAGTACTTTATCAATCAAGTGTAGTATCGGTGCGATTTACACTATCCGATAGTTACCGGTTTCCTTTATTAACAATGAGAGTGTAACAGGATGATCTGAAACTGACGGACATGTTCTAATCCCCCAGGAATGTGGCCCCAGGCAGACAGTCCTGCAGTGGCTGGGTTTACTTTACATGGCTGTGTTTTAGCTGGTATCTGACAGTGTCTGCTTTTAATAATGGTGCTCCCCTCCCTAGCCCCAATGTAGGTACCCCGATAGCAGATTCTCCCCAACAAGCCTCAGAAACTGTGGGAGTCATTGCTCCAAAAAGCTGACGAGTTGGCCTTCCTCCTCCTGCTCAGGATTCCCCAGCAGCTGGATATTCTTCCGACAACCTGAGCCAGACTTGCTGAGGATTCAGCCGCGGTCTCGGAAGCCGCGGCCCATTGCTCCGCCCCTCAACTCGCTGTCCGAGTCTCTGAATCTCCAGGTCGTGCCTCTGCAGTGAGACCGACATCGATTCCCATCTGGCATGGGTCTCCTCTCTCAGAGTTTTACGAACTCCGAGACCAAGCTCCTCTCTGTAGTCCCCCGAGGTGGCCACGGAGGCCAATGCAGTGGCCGTGGGTGCATCCGTTACTGCGGGAGGGGGTCCATGCCTGTTGCAAGCTCCATACTCCTTTTCCTTTAGTCATGTTAAAATGCACCAAACTGCTCGAGTCTGGTGCAAAGTAATTCTAGTAGCTAGGGAAAAAAAATTATTTTTAACAGTTTAAGACGTGAAGGAAGGGTAGGTGCCCCACTTTGTTTGGGTTCTGGGCAGACCTACTGGGTCACCGCCATCTTGGCTCCCCTGATTTAATAGTTGATGTAAAATATGGCACTAATTTACAAAGCCAAATAATGTCTAATTATGAGTGGATAGAATCAGAAGGATTTTAAGCTCCTAAGATGTGTGTGTGTGTGTGTGTGTGTGTGTGTGTGTGTGTGTGTTTGAGAGAGAGTGACAGAAAGAGAGAGAATGGGTACATAGACTTGGGTGAGTGGTTGTCTGAGTGGATGCAAGTGAATGGGTGAGACTAGGCTGGGCACATACACACACAAACTTCTCCTTTTTCCTCCACAAAGCAAGCTGATGGTGAAGGAAAGCTCAGGCTGAAAGACAACCCACTAGTGACCACTAACTTTGTGGGCAATTCAGATTGTGATCCACCAAGCAGTTATCCCCAATCAGTGTTAGTAAAATCCAACTCCTTAACTAAGTCTGAGTTCTCACATCCTTCCCTGGTGATCAGGATTTGAAGTCTAGTCCTCTTACTTCTCTTTAATTCTACTTGTTGTGTGAAAGGTGAAAAAAAATGGTTTAGCTCTGCTGCTTAGCAGCTGTTAATGTCATTTTCATCAATTATCAATATATGGATTTTTTTTCTGAAATTCTTGTTTGTTGTTGTAACAAACTTCACCTGCCTGAAATTTACTCACTAGACAATGAGTGAGAGAAAAATTGAAATGTTTCGCTCTCCTTCCCCATGAGAAAGGTTGCACAACCCTACTTTGCACCTAACATTTCCCAAGTTTTTTCACTAATGGATTTAGTTTGAGTCATGAGTCATTTGTTTGCACTGGAAAGCTCCAGGTCAGTGAAAAGCAAGATAAATACACTTGTTTGTTGAGTAATTCCTGTGTTTCTACTTCCTTGAAATTGAATTATTCATGTACTCAATTGTATTTCATATTGTTTTCCAGCTCCTTGCCCTCCTCAGTAGTATGATAGAAGCAGGTGTTCATTATCACTTGGTAACATATTTTTAACAGGTATTTTACCAATACAATATTTGTTACTTTTCGCTGTGTTTTTAAGCTGCACTGGGCAATCCAGGAACAGAACAGCAGTGGGATTTGACATTGGAAAATTAATCACTGAATTGACATGTTCTATTTTCAAAGCACTAAAATCTGAAAAGGAGCCAGAAGTGAACAACAGGACAGGCTGGGCTTATACCCATTGGATCCAGAAGAATAAGATGCAATTGTATAGGGACATATAACTACTGATGGATTTAGCAGGGTGGATGCTGAAAAAGCATTTCCTTTTGAAAGTGAGTCCATGACTGGGGTATATAGTTTAAAAATAAAGGCTCATCCATTTAAAATAGGAGTTGTTTTCCCTCAGAGGGTTGTGAGTCTTTGGAACTCTTATCCCCAGAGTGCTGTGGAGGCAGTGTCTTTGAATATTTTTAAGCCAGAGATAGATAAACAAGGGAGTCAATGTTTTTGCACGGTTGACTGACGTGTAAAATGATGACACAATCAAATCAGCCAAGATCTATTTGAATGGAGGAGAAGGTTCAAGGGGCCAAATAGCCTACTCCTAATTCATATGCGTATCTACAAACTACTTTTGCAGACCAATAGTGGTAAAAGTGTTTGGATGACTGTGCAGAGAGCTGACAATGAACTTAATGGGCTGAATGGCTTCTTCCTGTGCCTTAATGAATGTAACTCATTGCCTGCTGCTGGAAATAATTTTCCTGATCACAATCCAATATTGTCTCTATTTCTTCAAAGATTTGTGAATGAATGGGTTTGTGTTTTCAGGTCCTGCCCAGGTCGAGATCAGAGGTCGCTGTGACATGCCAGCTTTCAGCTTCATCCCACCTCTGGGCCATTTTTAATGGAAATGGGATCTGGACCAGCTCGGCTACCTGCTCACTCTTGGCATGTAAGCAATTAGGCTCATTAAGTTTCTAATTAAGTGCAGTCAAAGGACGTAATTGGGATTTTCTAGGCAGCTTGCAGTTTTCCACCCTAGATGGGTTAAGCTCAGGTTCCCAGAGGAGGACGCAGCACAGTAGACTTGGGTGTTAGCCTACTCAAAGTTTTAGGGCCCCATCCTGGCTGCCTGAATGTGACTGCCCTTTAGATGAATTCAACCCCACACACCTCGCTGTGCATCTTCATGAAGCCCCAGCTCTGTTTTTGACCTTCCAATACAGCCTGCTACTTCACTGAAGCTAGAAGACCTCTAATTGCCTACCCACTGTTCTTAATTGGACACTGAACCTATTTCTAGTCCAGCTCATGAGGCTTCTCTGTCAAAATCCCAATGAGTGCCTGCTTTCCAGGGAAGTCCTGTTTGCCGATCTTGGAAGGAACATGCAGTCAAAGACACAACATAATGACTGAGAATTCTAAATTAGATTAGATTAGATTCCCTACAGTCTGGAAACAGGCCTTTTTGGCCTAACAAGTCCACACCGACCCTCCAAAGAGTAACCCACCCAGACCCATTCCCAACTAATGCACCTAACTCTACAGGCAATTTAGCATGACCAATTCACCCAACCTGCACATCTTTGGACTGTGGGAGGAAACTGGAACACCCGGAGGAGACCCACGCAGACACGGGGAGAATGTGCAAACTCCACACAGACAGTCACTCGAGGCTGGAATTGAACCCGGGTCCCTGGCGCTGTGAGGCAGCAGTGCTAACCACTGTGCTGCTGCCCCCCTTCCCCAATTATATGGATGTCATTATCAAATGATTTCTGTCCTGGTTATTAGAGATGTAGACAAGATTGGAGTGACTTCTGTTAGACCTGTAGAAGGACTACTTACCTTTATCATCTATCTAGTACTTGCTTGTGGGGTGGTAGGAAGATTTCAACTGACAATAGCATCCAAAGCACAGCAGAGGGAATATCTTTGGTTGGATACCATAGCAATGTTAAGACCATGAGACAATAAGAAATAGGAACAGGAGTTGGTCGCTGACTTATAACCCTCTGGGAGAAACTATTCCTCTTCACCTCAATAAGATTATGCATCAAACATTACTTAATAAAATAACAAGATGCAGGTTCATAATAATCAACTTATCAGGTTTGTGACATTAGTCATATCATCAAGGACAGGCTTAAGATTAGTGTTTCCCTGAAGGAGGTAAAAATCAACCAGAGGGCAGTTCTTAAAGAAAACCTTATTTTCCTAATCAACCTGTTCAGTGATGTTATTACACACCACTGGAGCAGGTGGGACTTGAAGCAGGAACTCTTGTTGCAGAGGTAGGGACACTACCACTGTGCCATAAGAGGGCCCTCAGACATTTGTTGCAGCAATTTTTTATTTAAATGGCTGAGGAAGAGTCAATTCACTCAATTGTTGCAGCTGACACAGTATGAATGGTTCTATTCCCCTAGGAATAGATTTCTCAGGGTGAGAGTTCAGTATGTCGGTGATGGCTGTTTCTTAGGGATAGTCTCAGTCAGAATTTGAGCTGTGCCTCCTGTTCCTATTGAATGGCCACATCTTCCGTAGTGCATCCTCGAATGGTTGTGTGCTGTCTGGATTTTCTGTGGATCGTCCAAACCCATGACTTTACCACTCGGTTCACTTTCCCAGGTTGCAATTGTACATGTTTGGAGTCAGCCAGGAAGTGTGTCATCCAGAGGTGGGGTTGTATCAGTTTGTAGGATGTGGTGTTTATTCCTGTAGGCACTACGGGATTTCATACGAGAGCCATGGGTTTTTATTTAATGGTCTTGTGTCAATAAGAGTACTGCATTACCTGTCAGTCAGTGATGTTCTTTGAGGAGGATGTCTTTCCTATCAAACTCAGGAGGTTCAAAAAGTACCAGCACCAGAAGCTACTCGGAATTGCAGCATTGGTACAACACAAATGGAGGCTCTTTGGCTTGTAATCAGAACAATTCACGGAGTGTCACTTCCCCATCTTCTCCCTGTAATCTTTTTCTTTTCAGATTATGATCCAAATCACTCTTGAATATCTCAAGTGAACATGTCTCCACCTCCCTTTCAGGCAGTACATTCCAGATCCTAACAACCTGTTGCATTAACATGTTTCTCCTTGTGTTGCTGTTTTCTCATCCGCTCACCATTGCTTCCTCAGCCAATTACTTTAGATCTGTACTCTCTTGTTCCTGATCCATCACCAATGGGAATATTTTTCTCAATGAATCATTTATCAACCATGATTTGAATACCTCTATCAAAGTGTCTCCCAAACTTCTCTTCTCCAACAATTAAGAGTCCAACCTCTCTCAACCATCTACACAACTAAAGTCCATCATCCCTGGACCATTCTCATAAATCTTTTCTATACTCTAACCAATGCTTTCCTGTTTTCCTAAAGTGTGATGCTGAACCAGAGTTTCAGACAAGTTTAATTAAGGTCACTGTCTATACAAACTGTGCCCCTTCTGCCACTGCATGCTGCCCTCAAAGCGGTTGCAGGAGGTCGCACAACCGACATCCTCCTCAAAGAGCATCACTGACTGACAGGTAATGCAGTACTCTTATTGACACAAAACCATTAAATAAAAACCCATTGCTCTCATATGAAATCCCGTAGTGCCTACAGGAACAGCCTGTCATACAAGAGAATGTACTTTTGCAAAGAAGGTCTGGAGAGAGATGCAATGGTTTTTCTCCAGATTTGTCCGAGTAGCTCCGTGATACAGGATTCTGTGGTCTTTGGTCCTTTCATTGGGCCACATACCGAGACACACCTGGATGACCACCAACTCAATGAAAGATGCTCGTTGGTCTGTCTGAAACTTGTTGGTCATCTAGCTTAAAGAGTTGGCCTTGACCAAGTGTTGCAAACTCACTCATTCTGATATCCAGGACTACATGCTGAGGATTGCACTAAAGCTTGGGGTATCTGCCACCAAGGGGAAAGGTCACAGTCTAAGGTCTTTCAGCCAAAATATAACAAGGGTCTGCTAAGTTTCAAGAAACCTCATGTTCCTAATGGGAATGTAAATAGTTTCCTTGCATGATTAGAAAATGTCTTTTTTTGCAAATGAATGGAAACACTGAAGAATATCAAATTCCAATGTACCTTTTTTGCAAAGTCTACACAGAAATGGGCCAAGGAGTGGCAGATGAAGTTTAATTTAGATAAATGTGAGGTGCTGCATTTTGGAAAGGCAAATCAGAGCAGGACTGATGCACTTAATGATAAGTTCCTTGGGAGTGTTGCTGAACAAAGTTCATAGTTCCTTGGATATGGAGTCGCAAGTAGGCAGGATAGTGAAGAAGGCATTTGGTATGCTTGCCTTCATTGGTCAGTGCATTGAATATATGAGTGTCCTTTATTAACCAGTCTTGTAACCTGTCCTTTCACCTTTAATAATTTATATACATATATATCCAGGTCTGTCTACTGCTACAGCTGCTTTGGAACTGTACATTTCATTTTGTATTGTTTCTCCAAGTTCTTCCTACCAAGATTAGCCATTTCACACTTACCTGCATTAAATATTATTTTCCACTTATTTGCCCATTCCACCAAATTGTCTGTCTGTTTGAAGTATGACAATGTCCCAGTACTTCCAAGTTTTGCACTTTCCACAAATTTTGGAAGTGAGACCACTAAGCTCTAGGTCATTCATATATGTCACGAACAGCGAGGTTCTCTGTACCATCCCCTGACGAACATAGCTACAAACCTTTCTCTGGTTCATAAGTATTAACCACAGACCTTGTTTCCTGTCACTCAACCAAATTTGTTTGAAATGTGAAATGTGTTGGTCACCCACAAACTTAATGTCGATGTCTACATGTATCTGCTCAGAAGTTGTCTCAAGCTCAGGTAGAGACTGGAAAATTACAAAGAGTGTGGGAGTAATTAATGAGTGCAGAGAAGAAATAAAATGTCAGCGGCCATTTGGTGGTGTGGTTTCTACACTCTGTGATGTGCATGTCAGCACATAACTAATTGTGATAATGATGACATTTCAACAAGATTAGCTCGTCAACCAAACGTTACTGCTCTTTTTCTCACAAAACAATATTATCCAATCACTGTCTTCAAAACCCTTTGCAAACAAACAGACTATAAATTCAAAGAATTGTAAGATATGTGATCTACTGAACTGGTGGGCAGGAAATGAAAGTGTTCTAAAACCCACTGCAACTTGACTCATGACTTACCAAACCGTGATACTTCTTCAATCACTGGCTAAATATAATGCAACTCACAAAACATTGACGTAAGCTGTCAGAATGGCAACACAGTGAAAAAGATGGAAAAAGGACCTGCATTTGTATTTCATCTTTTGTGAATACCTGCCATCCCAATTATAAATGAAGATTTTTTTAAAAATTGAAGTGCAGTGACTGTTGAAAGCAGTAAACGCGGTAATTATGTGTACAGCAAATTCCTGCAGTTCTAGCAGTGGCCACCGTGCTCAGTGGTGCTGCTGGGGCCAGAGAGCTGGCAGCCATTTGATTGGCTGGCAGCTTCTAAAAATGGGACTTTCTATCCCAATGGGGGCAGAGAATCTATTTCAAGCCAAGCAATGCCCAAAGGCTCACCCCTGACAATTACCATGTAAAACTCAGCCCAGTGTGTGAACTAGTTCAGCTTTGAAGAAATCACTTTGAGTTAGGATTTATCTTGCCTTTCTTTCATTTTGCACCTTGAGTAGATTTTCCACTTCCATGTCATGTTGCAAGGAGCACAAGGGAGGAGGTGACTCAGTGACCTGGAGCAACTAGAGAAGCTGGGATTGTTCTCTCTGGTGCAGAGAGGGTTAAAGATAGAATTTGTCAAGGCTTTTAAAATTCTGATCGAACACATAGAGTCATAGAGAAGTACAGCAAAGAAACAGACCCCTCAGTCCAACTCGTCCATGCTAACCAGATATCCTGATCTAATCTAGTCCCATTTGCCAGCACTTGGTCCATATCCCTCTAAACTCTTTCTATTCGTTTACCCATCCAGCTGCCTTTTAAATGCTTGAATTGTACCAGCCTCCATCACTTCCTCTGGCAGCTCATACTCAGGAGAATCTATTTCTGTTGGCAGTAACCAAAGGATAGGTTTAATAACGTAATTGTCCAACGATGTTGAGAGATGATGAGGAAAGATACTTTTATTAATGATCTGGAATATGTTGCCTGAAACATACTACTGATATATAAGAACTGCTCAACCTATTGTCAGAACTCTCTGAACTACAGCCCACTATAAGATACGTTTGCTGCTACCATCCTCTTTTAGGATAGGGACCAACAGGGTCCCAGTGTGGCAGAGGATATCCACTTGTTATTCTAGTGAGAAGAGACTCTTCTCTTTAACAAAATATTGTTTAGTGCATGATAGCCACAAACTACAAGCCAGATTTTCATAATAGATATTGTTACAGTGACTATAAGGAAGATCAAACTGGTGTATGTCTTACTTCTAGGAGATCCTAAGCTACTTCCTACTTCCTCTGCCAAATGTATCATGGTCACTGATGATTATGACACGCCTTAACATGAGCCCTTACAGCCCCCTACACCCTAACACAACATCCTTCTGGAAGGATAGGTTTGCAGAGCCTGGATAGGGAGAGGAAAGACGTGGGGCTAACTGGTTGCTTTTTCAGAGAGTCAGTATAGGATGATGGGTTGAATGGCCTTCTTTGCTGCTATGTGTGTACATGATAAGATTGTGCACCTCTGATTCTGGCACATTAGGTCACTGACTGAGTGCATAGCTGCCAACCCTGAGGTTTACATACTGTTGTTCCACGTTTAACAGACATGCCCTTTTTTATTTTAAAGGTGAGCTGTGAGTAACATTATTATGTTAACCAGATGGTTAAGTATAAATTCTTGAGGTGTGTGTGTGTGTGTGTGTGTGTGTGTGTGTGTGTGTGTGTGTGTGTGTGTGTGTGTGTGTGTGTGTGTGTGCCATAGACTCTGGGACTATTTGTACATGTGTTTGCCGCAAGGCACCTTTTAACTGTACTGGCTCAGAAACTGTTTCTCAGTACAAACGTAAACAAGAAAAGATCAGAGGAAATACAGACAGGGTTGGATGAAATAAGAGGAGAAAAAGCTCATGTGGAACATACACATCACACAACCTTTGCCTCTGTTTAAATTGTATTAGCTTTACACTGAATATCTATATTCTTCCAACATTTACAACATTTATAGGTACTAGCTGAGCTAGACATGAATCAAAAGTCCTGTTTTGGTGCTTTAAGTTCTATATAACTAAGGATTGACAATGCTTTTATATTTTATCTATTAGTCAAAGTAGAATGCATGCTTAACTGATAGTCCATCGTCCCTTTGCAATACCTATTAAGAATCATTACATATCAGCAGGTTCTATGTAATTATTAGCCTTGTTAGCCAGCTAGTCTCCTTTGATAGACATGTCAATGCAGAAGGCAAATGTTACTTAAATAGGTATATATTTGCAAGTAGCTGGCATGAAGCTAAAGGTCGTAAATCAATTAGAGTATCCTGGTATTCTTCAATAGGCAATCTTCACCATCAAAATTCATAGTGGTATCAAAGCAGCTCAATTGAACACTGTTGTTTACTGTCAGTTAGCCATTATCCTATGTGATATTAATGTCTGGACTAATACAAGTCTGCAGAATCAGTCACAAAAAAGGTGCACATTTACTATTAGTGCTTTGGAAGTGTAGACATAGGAAGCCATGCTATAAATAAACATTGAAGCCGGGCAGTGATGATAGAGTATGCTTCTCCCAGCCTAGTTTTACAATACTGCGTCCATGAAGAACTCTCCTTCACAACCTCTCCCCTCATTGAAGACATGGTGACCCTTAGGTTAAACCATCATCAGTCATCTCTCTCTAAAAAGAAATTAGCCCCATGTTCTTTATACTAATCAAAGTAGTGCGAACATGTAGGTAGACATGCACATAGTGTTGTAGACATATTGGAAGTTGATCAATTCAACGTGGACTGCTTATGAGAGTAATTTAGCACAAAAAATAGAGTTTGAGAAAATTACAAGATCAGTGATCATAAAGAGTCAATGTCTCAGTCATTTTTTAAAATTCACTCATGGAACATGGATGTCTCTGGCTGGGCAAGGATGTCTTCCCCATTCCTCATTGCTTGGAGTGCAGTTTAGAGTCAACCACATTGCTGTGAGTCTGGAGCCACATGTGGGCCAGACCAGGTAAAGATGGTACATTTCCTTCCATAAAGGATATTAGCAAACAAGATGGGTTTTTCCAACAATTGACAATGGTTTCATGGTCATCATGGGCACTTAATTCCAGATTCTTTATTGATTTCAAATTCTACCATGTGCCATGGTGTGATTTGAACTCAGGTCCCTGGGACATGAGCTGAGTTTCTGAATTAATAGTTTAGCCATAATAGCATTTTGCCATGACCGTCCCTCAATGCACAAACTTATTCAGCACAACCTCAAAAGAAATAGCATTTTCCCTGTGAGATCCACAAAGTGTCTCCTGGAAAGTCACCATAACCCTTGATGAAACCTCAGATGACCATAGTAGATTAAATATTCTTTGAGTCTTCCAACCTGCCCTTCCTCATAGGCAGTTCACTTTCACCAAGCAGAAATTTCATTTTGAGTACATTGCAACCTGATTGGTGGGTTATGAAGTTTTACACTATTATATGTAAATACCAATTGTGGACCATACACTAAAAAAAATTACAGACCTAACCTCCACCCCCTACCCAATATGTAGGAGAATCAATGGCCTAGTGGTATTGTCACTCCACTACTAATCTGGAGATCCAAATAATGGTCTGGGGACTTGGATTTAAATCCTGCCACAACAGATAGACAGCAAAATTTAAATTCAATAAAAATCTGGAGTGACAAGTTTAATAAGAACCATGAATGCATTTATGATTATCAGGAAAAACCCATTCAGTTTAATAATGTCCTTTAGGGAAGGAACTGCCTTCCTTACCTGGCCGAACAAGAAGAAGTGTTGACTTCTCCACCTCCTGATGCTGCCTGGCTTACTGTGTTATCCCAGCCTCCTGCTTGTCTACCTTGGATTCCAGCATCTGCAGTTTTATTGTCTTGATCCTTATCTGGTCTGGCTGACACGTGACCTTGGACCCATAGCAACATGGTTGTCTCGCAACTGCCCAATAAATACGTAGCCAGCAACACCCACATCCTGTGAATTAATGAAAAATATAATTCTGTAAGTATTTTAGGAGTTATTTCACATGATATATTTTTTTTATACACTGTTGTTCGTGTTCTAATATGTCTAAATGGGTTCCTTGAGAAGTGGACTGGAAGCCAATGACCAGTTATTTCACATAATATATCAAATAAAACTGCAGATGCTGGAAATCTGAAATCAAAGTAGAAAGTGCTGGAAAAATTTAACAGGTCAAGCAGCGTCTGTAGAGAAATAGAAAGAGCTAACCTTAGCCCAATCTGACTCTTCTTCTGAAAGCCCAGGTGTTTAATTAAAAGTGAAATACTGTAGGTGCTAGAGATCTGAAATAAAAGGAGAACATTTTGGAAAACCACGCTGGTCTGGCAGTATCCATGGAGTCAGAAACAAAAGTTGACACTTCAAGTCTGAAAATGTTCTGAAGAAGAGTAATATTGGATTCAAACCAATAACTCTGTTTCTCTTTCCACAGATGCTTTCAGACTAGCTGTGTTTCTTCAGGATTTTCTCTTTATATTCTTGGCCAGTTATTTAAGGTGACCAGGTAATTGTGTTTGAAGAATGAACTCCAGTAAGGCGTTCAACAAGGTTGAAAATGTGTTGCTGGTTAAAGCGCAGCAGGTCAGGCAGCATCCAAGGAACAGGAAATTCGACATTTCGGGCACAAGCCCTTCATCAGTGGGAGACTGGTTAGCAATGTTCGATCTCATGGAATACAGGGAGAAGTAGCCATTTGGATACAGAACTGGCTCAAAGGTAGAAGGCAGAGAATGATAGTGGAGGGTTGCTTATCAGACTGGAGGCCTGTGACCAGTGGAGTGCCACAAAGATCGTTGCTGGGTCCACTACTTTTCATCATTTATATAAATGATTTGGATGTGAGCATAAGAGGTATAGTTAGTAAGCTTGCCGATGAAACCAAAATTCGAGATGTAGTGGACAGTGAAGAAGGTTACCTCAGATTACAACAGGATCTTGATCAGATGGTCAGTGGGCTGAGAAATGACAGATGGAGTTTAATTTAGATAAATGCGAGGTGGTGTATTTTGGAAAAGCAAATCTTAGCAGGACTTATACACTTAAGGTAAAGTCCTAGAGACTGTTACCGAACAAAGAGACCTTAGAGTGCAGGTTCATAGTTCCTTGAAAGTGGAGTCGCAAGTAGATAGAATCGTGAAGAAGGTGTTTTTTTTTGTTTTATTGGTCAGAGTATTGAGTACAGGAGTTGGGAGGTCATGTTGCAGCTGTACAGGACATTGGTTAGGCCACTGTTGGAATATTGTGTGCAATTCTGGTCTCCTTCTTTTGGAAAGATGTTGTGAAACTTGAAAGGGTTCAGAAAAGATTTATAAGGATGTTGCCAGGGTTGGAGGATTTGAGCTATAGGGAAAGGTTGAAAAGGCTAGAGCTGTTTTCCCTGGAGTTTTGGAGGCTGAGGGGTGACATTATAGAAGTTTATAAAATCATGAGGGGCATTGATAGGATAAATAGACAAAGTCTTTTCCCTGTGGTCGGGGATTCCAGAACTAGAGGGCATAGGTTTAGGGTGTGAGGGGAAAGATATAAAAGAGACCTAAGGGCCAACGTTTTCATGCAGAGGGTGGCACGTGTATGGAATCAAGGAAGTGGTGGAGGCTAGTATAATTGCAACATTTAAAAGGCATCTGAATAGGTGTATGAATAGGAAGGGTTTGGAGGGATATGGGCCAGGTGCGGGACTAGATTTGGTTGGGATATCTGATTGGCATGGACAAGTTGGACCGAAGGGCCTGTTTCTGTGCTGTACATCTCTATTGACTCCATGACCCTAAATAGTGGCTGGACCACAGCAACATAGCTAGCTGCTGTCTAAGCATATATTCCTCCAAATGCTACAATTTTCTTTATGATTGATAGATATGGTGATTATTTGCCAAATATATCAAGGTGTGTTATTTGGAAATTCTTCTTCCCCATAATTATAAAGTTATTATTTTATGGAACATTTATAGTAATCAGCATAAGCAGTTTCTTTCCATAAACATGGTAAAATGTGAATTCAATTTTTAAAGAACAAAACTAAGTAAGCTTTTAAGTTCCAGGGGCCTATTTATTAAGAAAGTATACTATGTCTGGTGGATTAAGCTTTTTATTTAATCCTTTTATTAGTAAAATATTCTAACTGATTAAATCAGCTGCATTTCTTTTATTTATGTTAATCTGAACTCAAAATAGAAAATAATTATGGAATCTAAGCCCTGAATTTAAATATGTTTAGTTAATCAGAATATTTTTCTGCCAAGTACCATTTCATGGATTTTGCTAAATGAGGAAGGATGTGAATTAATTTAAATTCAAATTAGATTTTATGTGTGCTTTGGCCCTTGCTAGAATGATCCACTTCTTTAATAGCTAGACTGTGAATGTGAAGAGGGTCCTCCATTTTATATCTAGCTTATTTATTGAACATCCATGCGTGACATTTCTATTACTGTGTTGGCCAACAAATAATTTAGACACGAAGATCATAGATAATAGTGAAGGGGTAATTACAGTTTGATAGATATTTGTCAGGAATTACTTCAAAGCTGCAACTTCTCCACCATCGTAACTTCATTGGACGCCCAGTGAAAGGGCCACTTCTGGTGAAATCATGGCAGTGGTCAAGAAAGGACTTTTCCAGTCAGTCGGAATTTGACATCAGTCTTCTTCGTGTGTTCCACCTAGTTTTGATCAATGCAGTAAACGTTACTTTCTTTTTCTGTGTTTGTTGTTGATCCAGTCTAGGTAAGTGAGTGTAGTTCAAGCTGATCCAAGACAACATGTTGCTGAGATACTCCGTACAACACTGTTGCTAGTAACAAAGGTAGAGTCATCTTTTCAGTATTATTATAAGTTTTTAAGTCCAAAGCTTTATTGCAGCTAAGGGGTATAAATACTTTAGTACTTAATAAGAAGATTTAGATCTAATTCATTCTGTAAACAGTAAGATTTTGCATATTCTAACATTGATAAATATTCTCTAAATATAAAGTGTTCTTCTCTGACAACAATCGAAGAATTTAACGCTGTGATTGGAAAGTGTGTAAAAGCTTTGGCAATAAAGTTTTTTTTGATTAGATTATTTACAATGTGGAGACAGGCCTTCCGCCCAACAAGTCCACACCCACGAGCAACCCACCCAGACCCATTCCTCCACATTTATCCCTGCACCTAAAACTACAGGCAATTTAGCATGGTCGATTCACCTAACCTGCACATTTTTGGACTGTGGGAGGAAACCGGAGCAAACCCACACAGACAGTTGCCTGAAGCAGGAATTGAACCCGGGTCTCTGACACTATGAGTCAGCAGGGCTAACCACTGTGCCGCCCAACTCTGAACCTTTCAGGTAGGTCAGTGTTCCCAAACTTCTCTTTCTCAATTTTGTTTTGAAAAAACTCCCACCGCGCCTAACAGCAGTAGTGTTTATTTATTTCCCAGCATTCATGTCATGTGTGTGCAGGTGTCGGACACAGTGAACAGTAACGAGTGAAGAAATCTTTATTCACATTCCACCATCAAGAAGATAGGAAACACTCGAGTGGCCAGTGACAAGCAGTGCTCTTTCTTTCTCAATTATTAGCAAAGCATGAGTAATCATTACTCTCCCAGGCTGCTGGAATTACCATCATGGGCAAAATATTATTAGCCTAAAATAGATACGTTCACAAAGCAAACTGCACATTGAGGTAGGTTTCTTCCTCCAAGCTTCAGTGAGTACAAATCTCTTCTGTTACTTGGCTCCTTCATAAACAAGCTATATCTTTTCACAAATACCTACAGTATATAGAGCGAAATGTAACCGAAATAACTCATGAGAACACTCCTACGTGGTCTTGTGTCTCATAGCTAAACATTTAGAGTTTAAAAGGAGAAAGCTGTTTGGGCCCATTAGCCTGGGCAAGCAAGGCAGCCATACTGACTGACACCAACAAGCCCAATGAGGTGGAGACAGCAGGGCTCAGCTGAAAAAGGTGCTGAAGTGAAATGGAATCTTAGATGGAAAGGGGGCTCTACTGAAAACAAACCACAACAGAAAGGGCATTCAATAGAAAAGGTTCATGGGGAAGCATGGTGAAGATTTTCTTTGGCAGCTGTCTGATATCTTCGGGGGTGTTGTGGGGCAAGTGGGGAGGGATGGTTGTGAGCAGGGGTTGCAAGATGCTCCTGGGTTACAAAGAGTGATGTGCTGTCTGGGTGCCTTTCAAAGATGTTGGCCAGAATTTGGTACCTGTATTGTCCTGACAGGGGACAGAATGACCTGCCTACATTTGGCTGGTTACCCTGACATGCAAATGCAATGAGCTGCCAGGAACATAATGGCTTGAGAAAACCTGGCCAGCCCCCGAGGGGAAGTACCTACTGCTTTTAGCCTCACCTCCATAGTGCTTCTGAAAAAAAACACAAGATACCACCCAATATTTTCACTTCAGCTGATTTCCAAAGAACTTCACATAACGTTTTCAGGATAAAGAACAAGAAATTGCTTAGCTACAGGATCTATACTGTGTTTCCATTAAATCTTCATGAGAAAACAGTGAAACGTAACAATATCCAGATCCTGCTTTGTTCTTTCATTTGCACCTAAATCTGTCAGCAGTAGGTCAGCATGCCAATAAACAACAATTGTACAGAAAAAGAGAGAGGTTGAGAATTTTGCAGTAATTGTAAGGTCCTCCAGAACAAGAAATACAATAAAAGCTTTCCATTTTCCATGCCAAACAAATGTCTTATCATTTTATGTTTGTATTTACGCAGTGATTCTAACCAACCAAAAGAAACAATTAATCTGATACACTTTCTTTAAGAAGTCCAGACCTTTAAGGACTAAACAGGCCCTGTTCACAGATACTGCCCAGACTGTTGCCAAGATAAATGGTGATTGATTTTCCAGGGTTAGGTTGAAGGACACATGAGAAACCTACACTGTGTTCCATACTCAACTCAGGAGTGTGATTTAATATTTGGTACATCCATTTTCCTTCATCAGGCCAAAGTTAACCCAGTTTCCACACAAAAAATATTTTGCAGCCGTCCAAAAAGTTCCCAACCCCCTATGAATCATGGAAACAGTTTATTTTTCTTCCCAACACACTGTCACTGTCATTTTAACCTGTTAATAATCTGAATTTCTGATGCAATGTTAAAGAAATGAAGTTGCCAAGTTAAAATAAGAGTTAAATTAAGGATTTAATTGAGAGTAGTGTTTCTGATGCAATTTCAACGAATATGGAACTGTTGAATTTCAATGACATTGATATTGCATGCAAGAGAATGTGTATCCTTATGTATGCTATTCTATTATGAGAATAGCCCCGACAATATAAGATGAAATGTTATTGATGTGGACACCACACAGGTTTCTCCATAGGTTGCTCCTCTTTCTTATTTACATGATGCACTTCGATAAAAGCTTTCTAAAATATACAACTATTTGCTGATTCTCACCTTCTGTTAGCTACCACTTCATTCAACTCCCTGAACTCATTGGGTGAGAGGGAACATGATGGTGTAATGGTCATGTAATTAAACCTGCAATTCAGTCACCCTGAGTAATACTCTAGGGACTCTAATCTCACCATGGCAGCCAATGGAATTTAATTTCAATAAACTAATCAATCTGAAATTGAAAACCACCCTCAGTAATGATGACAATGATACTGTCATCAATTTCTGGGAAAAAAAAATCACTCAATTCACTAAAATCCTTTTGTGAAGGAAAACCCCTCGCCTGGCCTTCATGTAACACCACACCAATTTGATTGACTCTGAACTACTCTCTGTCCTAACTAGCTCCCCATCTAGAATCCACAGCTGAACCCCAGTTTGAGCACGTCTGTGGGGTTTCTGCTGCATTTCCAGCAAAGCTCCGGTGGTGCGATGGCTGATTGCAAGTTGGCTTCTAGGGCAGCATGGTGACACAATGGTTAGCACTGCTGCCTCACAGCACCAGAGACCTGGGTTCAATTCCTGCCTCAGGCAAGTGTCTGTGTGGGGTTTGCACATTCTCTGGGTGCTCCAGTTTCCTCCCAAAGTCCAAAAATGTGCAGGTTAGGTGAATTGGCCATGCTAAATTGCCTGTAGTGTTAGGTGCATTAGTCAGGGGTGAATGCAGTGGAATGGGTCTGGATGGGGTTGCTCTTCGGAGGGTCAGTGTGGACGTATTGGGCCGAAGGGCCTGTTTTCACACTGTAAGTAATCTAATCTAATCTTTTGTTCCCACCTTGTGTTTATTCTGACTATCAATAACCTAAGGCAGTTCTAACAACAGAAAAATCCAATGTACTTTATTAAAGCAAAATACCCTGCAAAAACAAAACTGCATAAATCTTACTCCTTACAATCACAAGTGAACTCTTTCACATGATCTTCTGAGCTAGGTAATTTTGCAGTGAGGCAAGAATTTTTTGGGGGTGGCATGGTGGCTCAGGGGTTAGCACTGCTGCATCACAGTACCAGGGACTGGTACTTGAGTTCGATTCCCACCTTGGGTGACTGTCTGCGTAGAGTTTACACATTCTCCCCGTGTCTGTGTTGGCTTCCTCCTTGTTCTTGTTTCCTCCTACAATCCAAAGATGTGTAAGTTAGGTGGATTGGCCATGTTCAATTGCCCATAGTGTCCAATGATGTGCAGGCTAAGTGAAAGAGCCATGGGAAATATGTGTATGTGTGAGTGGGATTTGGTGGTATGGGAAATGTCTGAGTGAAATGCTCTTCAGAGGGTTGGTGTTGACGTAATGATTTGAATGGCCTGTTTCCATTGTATGGATTCTATAAAACTCTTTCCACATAGGTACACAAAGTCTTGACCCTATCCCCAGTCTCAGCAAATGATCAATGATGTCAAGTGTTGTTCCGCAAGGCTCAGTGTTGGGACCACAACCTGTCACTTGATACATTAACATTCCAGATAAAGGAACTGAGAGCTTTCTGGCTAAGTTTGCAGACAATACAAAGATAGGTAGAGAAATTGGTAGCAATGGGGAGGGGGGGGGGGGGGGGGGGGGGGAGGTGGGTGAGAACTGCAGAAGTATTTGGAGAGTGGGCAAAGAAGTGGCAGATGGAATACCACATGGGAAAGTGTGAGGTCATGCACTTTGGTAGGAAGTATAGAAGCATGGACTGTTTTCTAAATGAGGAGAAAATTCAGATGTCTGAAATGCAAAGAGACTTGGAAGTTCTAGTCCAGGATTCTCTTAGTGTAAACTTGCAGGTTGACTCAGCAGTTAGGAAGGCAAATACAATGATGGCATTTATTTTGAGAGGATTTGAATATAAAAGCAGGGATGTACTTTTGAGGCTCTATAAGGCCACGATCAGACCACATTTGGAGTATTGTGCACCATTTTGAGCCCTATCTCAGAAAGGATGTATTGGTCCTGAACTGTGTTCAGAGGAGGTTCATGAGAGTGGTCCCAGGAATGAAAAGCTTAACATATGAGAAATGTTTCAGGACTCTGGGTCTATATTCAAGGGAGTTTAGACGGATGAGGGGGGATCTAATTGAAACATACAGAATACTGAATGGCCTATACGGACTATATGTTGGGAAGATGTATCCATTGGTAGGAGAGACTAGGACCCAAGGGCATAGCCTTAGACTAAAGGGAAGGCCTTTTAGAATGGAGATAAAGAGAAACTTCTTCAGCCAGACAGTGGTGAATCTATGGAAATCATTGCAACAGAAGGCAGGGGAGGCCATGTCATTGAGTATATTTAGACTGAGATAAATAGGTTCTTGAGTATCAAGGGGATCAAGGGTTATGGGGAAAAAGCGGGAGAATGGGGTTGAAAAACCTATCAGCCATGATTGAATGACAGAGCAGACCTGATGGGCTGAATGGCTTAATATTTGCTACTATGTCTTATCGGTTCAACTACTGGCAAATATCACAATTTTTACATCAGTTTGATCTACTAACCTTTTAGAACTTGTGTCTCCTCGGAAAGGAGTTTATCTGTTACAGTTAATAAACTTCAACCTTAGCTTTAGTTTGTGCCCACTGTTGACCATTTTTATGTCCTCCAATCAACTGCATGATATTTACATAGCTCAATTCCATGACAATCATGAATTCAGCTGAGAAATAGCCCAGATTATCACATCAGATTCACTGCATCTGTTTTAAACAAAATTCAACTTTTCTGGAATTACTGTGACAGTTCAATCCTTTCCTTTTGGAGTTATAATTCTTGATGTAAACATACGCATTCTTTCAGTAAAACACAGAAACACTTTAAGACCAGTGACCTTTCTAATCATTAGGTCACCACCAAGCTTTGTGTGTTTTCGCCTTCTCATTTCATTTAACTTAATTTCATTTATTTCAGATAACTCAGCAAATTTTAGCTTAATATCTACTGGGTCAAGGGTGTAATTGAAAAGAAAAACATTGGAACTAAGAGGTTAGGGTAGGACCAAATTGGACGGTTCAAAAGTCACGAATGGATTAGAGAAGGGAATTGTGAATTATTTTTGCTGATTGGTGTATTGGTAACCAGAAATGTAAACAGATATATTTCTTGAACCGTAAAAAGACAAGCTTGATCAAACCAAAAATGTATTGCTTTGTAAGCACAAGCAGGTTATTGAAAGTGGATCAATCACAAGATTTATAAGAGCTTTAGACTCAGGGAGGCTTTTCGTAATCCAGAGAAGAAGCACTGTAATGCTAACTATCCACTAATGGAGTATACAAACAGACAAACAGAAGGAAACCTGTATTAATAGGCTTGGGGGTAAAACAAAGAAATGAGTTTGCACAGATAGTACCAACATGCACGCAGCACAGGTTCAATCAGCCAAATTGAAACCATCTGTGCCAACATTCCTATGATCTGTTTCCAAAGTGAAATGTTGTCAGCCTTCCTTGTAATATTTGTGGTCTTGGAATTTCTGTAGAAAAGGCACAAGTATCTGACGTTCTTCAAGCTCCACAAAGCATTTCAGTGCAAGGTGATGAATCAGATTGTGGGACCCAAAAATAGAGCAGCCACAGCTAAAGTTGAAATTAAAAAATGGAAACGAAACATTACTTGTGTCATTACTGTAATGGCACTGAACTAAATAAAGGAACTACACAGAACATTCTTCCACCTCATTACGACATTTTTATTTTCTCCTTTGATAACCCATTTTGTGTTTGTTTCTTTCTCTCTGAAAACAAATTTATCCCCACCCCCTCCAAAAATAACACACGCAGTGTTTATTATTTCGGAAGCCAGGAACCAGTGCTGGAGCCAGTAGTGGATAGTCCAGCCAATTATAAAAACCTAGGAGAAAGAACAACTTCTCCACTATTTAAAAAGTTCATGTCTGATGGGATTGTGGTCTCAACTCCATTCCTCTGGTCTTGTTAGCATCCCTCCACTGCCACCATCACCAGCACCCCTCCCTCCCACTCCCCCCCACACACACACACACACACACACACACACACACACACACACACACACACACACACACACACACACACACACACACACACACACACCAGAAACCACTGATACCTGTCTTTCCCGTCTAGGTTTGACCAACATATCTCTGCAATTCCCAGCACGACCTTCTGGCTATGTAGGTCAGTATTTCCCTCATTTCCAACTCAACCTGACACATCACCCAAACCTTCTGTCTTTCATCTCTCGCCAACCTACCACCCTCATCCACAAGGCCCCCACCCACCTCCATCAGCCAAATTAGCTCCAAGGCTACATTATTAGTAATAACTGGCAACCTTGAATTAATCCTGGTCTGACTCAAATTCTATTGCAGGAAAGCACTTGGCTTCTACTCAATATCTGTCCTGACCTGAGGTAACCAACTGAGATCACAAACTAAATTTGCAGGTACTTACAGCTGGATTTTAAGGTAATGGATAGGATAACAATCACAGTATGAGGAAGGATCTAGTGGTGATGCCTTTAAGTCTGGGAAGAACTGAAACCAGTAGAGCTTTCAAAATATTTGTCCAGCTCATTTGCATTGACCTCTAGTATGACCAGTACCCTCACTTTTGAGCATTACTGGCTAGTTACTGTCTCTTCTCTCTGGGAAGGAAAGCTTCCCCTTCCTTATCTGACTTCCTCTTCTTCAGCTCATCTGAGCCAATTACCACCTCATCGTGCCTTAGAGTGATCGAGCTCAGAAGGGTCCCTTTGGCCCAGCTAGAGCAGCAGTAGTCCTTAGAGTAATGATATAAGGTAGATGTAACAAGGAAAAGGGAGAACAGTTGTGGGTCCATGACTACGAATTTCATTAGTGAAAAGAAGTGAACCCTTTTCTGTGCCACCCCTACCTTTGAATAGCCTCCACGAAAGTAAAGCCCAAAACTTGCATTTTTTTTCAAACGTAACGAGATTTCATTTCTTCTTTATCCACTAGATGTCACCCTTACCTTTGATCCATCAAGGAACAAGTACAATGAACCACATCCAGTGTTTTCTAGTTGGTGAACAATTGTTAGAATCAACATGCAAAAGGACTAAAAATAAACAGAAATAATAAATGTTCACATCAAGGTATAAACATACACGATAAAGTTTTAATTTGACACAGTTTAAAAAACTGGGAATCTCAGTGAGCAGAACTGAGAATTTCATATTTGCATTCAATACCTTTTCCAAATTAAGTAGCTAAAAGGGAAAAGAGAGATGTTGCATTTGGTTTTAATTACTCAGATATGCTGTTTGTGAAAATCATGCTGACAGATTGTTGCTGGTGTCAGCTTTGTTTGCTAGTACTGAGGAAGGATGAACTAATGTACTCAGGAAAAGCCAGTTCCCTGTCAGGACACATGCAGGAATACATTTTCACTGAAACAGCCAAGCTGCAGATGTTGTTAAATGAGAGCATAGTAAAATAACTCTACAGAGGCTGGTATCCCATCACCAAGTCAGCCTTTAATTACATGCGGAGAGTCCTTGACACTGATCCAGTTCCCTCAGAGCCAGCTCTCAGAGTGAATAAAACCTCTGACATTGTCAGCCTGGGCTCTCCAATTGGACCAGATTAACAGCCCCAATTAGGGAACTCATATTCTAGGTGTCCACCTGGCTGACCTCATTATAATCACTACACATATCACATCCAGCTTGTCAATCAAAGTTTGTCTCCTATGAGCATCATTTCTTTTGTGTGACCGCTCCCCTCTCTCTCTCTCTGTGCAATCTGAGGGTTTTTTTTAAAGTGAAATGCAAGTCTCCCAGGCATTTTCTCTTCTGAAGGTAGTGCTGAGTGCTTTCCTGAGCCTTTGCAGACCATACACCAAAGATTCACCACTGTGCTGAAATAAGAAATACCAGGATTTTCACCCTTTGTGGTTGGATATCAAGAGGAATCTGTTGTGTGGGGGGGCTTCAGGACCCTAGAACAACTTTGTGATGAGGTCATGCAGCTGTACTGGCCATAAATAGCACAGTGTATACAGAGTTTGAATATACTACAACAGACTAAAACACACGAAGGATTGAAAGAGCACGTGGACGTGAATTCACAAAATTGATGGATTAGTATGTAGTTAAAGTAATTATAAGATCAGAGTATGTTATATCTAGATTCCATCTATAGCAGTATTTAATGTGAAAGTGTAATAAGTAGTGTTACATTGAAGTCGAGGTTCTTAACTTTGCCTTCTCCTCGAACCCAATCTCATACTATGGCATCAAGCTACATGATTGTAATGAGGTCAGCCAGGTGGACCTCATGGAATATAAGTTAGAGTCATAGAGTCATAGAGGTCTACAGCGTGGAAACGTTCGGCCCACCTTGCCCATGCCGCCCAGTTATCACAATTTTAACCTAGTCCCATTTGATTGGGTTTGATCCATATCCCTCCATACCTATCCCATCCATGTACTTGTCCAAATGGCTCCTTAAATGATGAAATTGTACTCGCTTCATCTGTCAGGCCCGCACCAACCTCTGTATGAAAACATTGCACCTCTGGACCCTGTTGTACCTCTCCCCTCTCACCTCAAACCTATGCTCTTTTGTTTTAGACTCCCCTACCATGGGAAACAGCTGTCAGCTACCTAATCTATGCCTCTCATGATTTTATAGACCTCTATAAGGTCATCGCTCAGTCTCCTATGCTCCAGGGAAAACAATCCTAGCCTTTCCAACCTCTCATTATAACCTTTCAGTCCAGGTAGCATTCTAGTAAATCTTTTCTGCACTCTTTCTAGTTTAATAATATCCTTTCTACAATAGGTTAACCAGAACTGCATGCAATAGTCCAAATGTGGTCTCACTGATGTCTTGCACAGCTGCAACAAGACGTTTCCAATTCTTATACTCAGTGCTCTGACAGCTGAAAGCAATGCTGAAAGCCTTCTTCACCACCCTGTCTACCTGTGACTCTACTTTCAAAGATCTATGAACCTGTACCCTTAGATCTCTTTGTTCTAAAGCATTTATATGAATGATGAATAACAGTGGACCCAAAACTGATCCCTGTGCCACACCACTGGTCATAGGCCTCCAGTCTGATCAGCAACCATCTACCACCACTGTCTGTCTTCTACCATCAAGCCAATTTTGTATCCAATTGGCTAGCTCTATCTGGATCCCATTCGATTTAACCTTACTCAACAATCTACACGTGTTACCTCATCAAAAGCCTTGCTATGTCCATGTAGACAACATCGTCCACACTGCCCTTCTTGGTCACCCCTTCAAAAAACTTAATCAAATTCATGAGACAGGATTTCCCACACACAAATGACTAACCCAAATGAGTCCTTGCCTCTGTAAATATCTGTAGATCCTGTCTGTCAAAATTCCCTCTGACAACTTACTGGCCACAGACGTTAGGCTCACCAGTCATTTCTCTGCAGCCTTTCTTAAATATAATGGCATAACATTAGCCACTCTCCAATCTTTGAGCACTTCATACATGGCTGTCAATGATACTAATATCTCTTCTCGGAGCCCCACAACTCCCCCCAGCCTCCCAGAATTCCCCTGGGATACACTTCGTCAGATCCCGGGGATTTATTTATCTTAATGTCCTCTTCTGTAATATGGACATTCTTCAAGCCATCACTGTTAAGGTTTATAGCTCAAGTCCAAGTTGCAATTGTTGTGGGTATGTTCACTGAGCTGGGAGGATGGCTTGCAGTCATTTTGTCTTCTTTCTAGGTGACACCCTTAGTGCTGTGGAGCCTTCTGTGAAGCGCTGCTATAATTTCCAACTGACACAGTACGGTTTCCCCAAGTTCCCTAGTGTCCATACCTTTCTCAATGGTACATTAATCAGTTCCCTAATTAGGGCTGTAAACCTCGTCCAATCGTGGAGCCCAGGCTGACAGATAAGAACTGGAGTGTCAGACATCCTGTTCACTCTGAGAGCTGGCTCTGAGGAAGCCAGACCAGTGTCAAGTTCTATGCGTGTGTAAATAAAGGATGAGTTGGTGACAAGATTCCGGTCTATGCGGAGTTATTTCAGAATCCACTGCTTAGAAAATCAAGGCAGCAGCAAACATTTGGAAATGGATTTGAGTAACATGGAGAAAGAAGAATACAAGAAGTATTTTTTCAAGAAATTATTGATACAGCTTTATGACAAGCTAATGGCCTGGAAAGCTAAATAGTTATTGGGAAGGAAACATGTCTGAACAGGTAACTACTTGAGAGAGGGCACCATAAGTTTAAAAAAAACCCTTTTACAGCAAGTGATAGGGGAAGTAAAAGCCTTGAGAGCAGTTAAAGTCCTTTAACAACTCAGGGAATAAATGTGAATGAAGTGCCCTGGAAAATAGACTGTTTACTGGACAACCAAAACAAATTTGTTCCCTGAAGGGAAGGGATAAAAATAGTTTAGTTTCCACCCAAAATAAAACCCAAACTGAAGAGTGCAGTTAAGACTTCTAACAATAAGCTAATAATTTTCTGAAATATTTACTCAATGATGAAGATAACACCAAGTTAACATAGAACATAGAACAATACAGCATAGAACAGGCTCTTCGGCCCACGATGTTGTGCCGAACATTTGTCCTAGCTTATGCACCTATCCATGTACCTATCCAATTGCCGCTTAAAGGTCACCAATGATTCTGACTCTGCCACTCCCACAGGCAGCGCATTCCATGCCCCCACCATTCTCTGGGTAAAGAACCTATCCCTGACATCCCCCCATACCTTCCACCTTTCACCCTAAATTTATATCCCCTTGTAACACTCTGTTTTACCCGGGGAAAAAAAGTCTCTGACTGTCTATTCTATCTATTCCCCTGATCATCTTATATACTTCTATCAAGTCACCCCTCATCCTTCGCCATTCCAATGAGAAAAGGCCTAGCACTCTCAATCTATCCTCGTACGACCTATTCTCCATTCCAGGCAACATCCTGGTAAATCTCCTCTGCACCCTCTCCAAAGCTTCCACATCTTTCCTAAAGTGAGGCGACCAGAACTGCATACAGTACTCCAAATGTGGCCTTACCAAGGTCCTATACAGCTGCAACATTACCTCACGACTCTTGAATTCAATCCCTCTGCTAATGAACGCTAATACACCATAGGCCTTCTTACAAGCTCTATCCACCTGAGTGGCAACTTTCAAAGATCTATGAACATAGACCCCAAGATCCCTCTGCTCCTCCACCTTACTAAGAACCCTACCATTAACCCTGTATTCCGCATTCTTATTTGTCCTTCCAAAATGAACAACCTCACACTTGACAGAGTTGAATTCCCTCTGCCACTCCTCAGTCCAGCTCTGCATCATATCTAAGTCCCTTTGCAGCTGACAACAACCCTCCTCACTATCCACAACTCCACCAATCTTCGTATCATCTGCAAATTTACTGACCCACCCTTCAACTTCCTCTTCCAAGTCATTAATAAAAATTACAAACCGCAGAGGACCCAGAACTGATCCCTGCAGAACTCCAGGCTGAATATTTACCACCTACCACCACTCTCTGACTTCGACCGGTTAGCCAGTTCTCTATCCAACTGGCCAAATTTCCCACTATCCCATGCCTCCTGACTTTTCACATAAGTGTACCATGGGGAACCTTATCAAATGCCTTACTAAAATCCATGTACACTATATCCACTGCTCTACCCTCATCCACATGCTTGGTCACCTCCTCAAAGAATTCAATAAGACTTGTAAGGCAAGACCTACCTCTCACTAATCTGTGCTGGCTGTCCCTAATCAAGCAGTGTCTTTCCAGATACTCATAAATCCTATCTCTCAGTACCCTTTCCATTACGTTGCCTACCACCGTTAAGATAATTCATCGGTTACAGGCTTAAAAAGCATAGTTTGTAAATGAAAACAACAAATCGACAAGAAGAATCATTATTGCACTTCAAATTATTGGTGAGGTTAGTGAATCTTCCTTATTATGACAGTTTAAATAGGCTTTATTTTGCAACTATCAGTTTGTATTAATTTTATTCATTAAAACATGAAAAATTGGGTAGAGGGAAAGAGCATGTAACTGATCACATGGCATTGACTTTGTTTGAAAATATCTCAGACTCAGAAAGAAATCAACATGAATGATGTCAGCAGACATCTTGATACTGTCAAACCATCATTTAATCTTATCCAGTGAAGATATTTTGAGAAAGTTTCTATCCACTGAAAACCCATGTTGAAGAAAGATTGCCTTTGTTCATCTCTATGAGAGTACCATTTTGGGAAATGGAAACTATACTTTACCTTGAAAACAATGTTTAAAATAGCAGAAATTTCAACGGGTTCCAATTTTAGTCTTACAACAGCAATCTTTCCAACAATCAAGATTCTTATAAACTAAGAATACCACAAGACAATAAAATGAGGGAAGGTCAATGAGATAGTAATCCTAACAATATTCTACTAAATGAAATTACCTCAAGGGCTTAAGAATAATCAATACATGCATCAAAATTTACAAATACCAAAAAGGATTCTGGGTAATCCAAGATGGAGGACGGGAAAAGTTTATGGCTGTAACAGCTGCTCCTTTTTTGAGATATTTTAGGTGCTGATGGTGATTTCCTCAAATTCCAGGAGCAGCAATTGCTGTTTTATATGCTGTTGCATTGTTTTGGAACTTTGGGGGAAAAAAAGTCAAAACAACAGTAGTTTTAAAAGGGAGAAGGACAGACAAAGGGAGCACATGGTGATGTCAGTGCAGGAGAGAAGGAGAGAAAGAAACTGACACTGCCTTTGCTGTTTGAAATCATGTATCGCTGGACATCGAAGTGCTTCTGGGAAAATTAACAAACAGTGAAATTACAAAATTATGAGGGGCATGGATAGGGTAAATAGACAAAGTCTTTTCCCTGGGGTTGGGGAGTCCAGAACTAGAGGGCATAGGTTTAGAGTGAGAGGGTAAAGATATAAAAGAGACCTAAGGGGCAACTTTTTCACACAGAGGGTGTCAGCTTTTGATCACATTTCATTTCAAGAGTAATCAGGCATTGTCGAGATCATGTTTAAATAGTAAATATCGACTCCCAGAAGAGTCTGTACACAGAGCGAAGAAAAGGTGTATGTATGTATAACATACATAACTTTTAGACTTAAACAGATTTCAAAACAAAAGCACACAGGTGTTGACTCTTGCTGGAAATGGGTTTTTTTCAAAAAAAGTCAGAGAATCCTTCTGGAAGAGTGATAAGTCCAGCATTCATCAGAAAGCAGGCAATTGTGGACACTTGTAATATTAATGGAAAGATGTTTATATTGTTGACTTTATTAAGGTAGTGTAAACATTTAAGTCATGATTTGGAGATGCCGGTGTTGGACTGGGGTGTACAAAGTTAAAAATCACACATTACCAGGTTATAGTCCAACACGTTTAATTGGAAGCACACTAGCTTTCGGAGCGTCACTCCTTCATCAGGTCACAATCACTTGATGAAGGAGCGTCGCTCCGAAAGCTAGTGTGCTTTCAATTAAACCCGTTGGACTGTAACCTGGCGTTGTGTGATTTTTAACTTTGTAAACATTTAAGGTCATTAGTTCTGTTTTCAGTTTAGAAAAATCTAAGATTGAGCTTCTTTTTAAACTTTAGGTTTGATTTTAGAACCAAGTTCAATTTCTCCTCTTGAGGGAGTTCAGGGTTGTCATCTCAGCCAGAAGTTTAGTTTTTAAAGCTTCCATATCTGGAAACCTTGATTAGGAATTGCAGGTTATGAGAACAGAGAAAGTTAAGGCTCTCAGGTATGTGAAAATTTCATGTCTAGCAGACTTGAAAAGGATTCATTGAATTGTTTTCACAGTCCATGGTCAAGAAACTGTAACGGCTCAATTAAGTAGAATCCTAAGGAATTGAGATGGGGACATAATTCTTCTGGATTTGAATCTCTGGCTGAATGCTTCCAGCCAGCCACTGAGCAAAATGGGCAATTTCATATAAACTGGGAAAATATGGTGAAATCAGAAAAATGAAATGCTCAACTTCACGAAAATAAAATTCAATTTTCCAAACAAGACTATAATGGCAAGATCCTCACTAATGATAGGTGAGAAACACATGTACATCTCATTAGTACCTAACCTTGCCTCCTTGAGGCAGAGTTTCCTACTCTGCCACATGCGAGAAAGAAACTATATGGTGGCAATTCTGAACATGCAAGTCAGAGAAGGAACCTGGTGTCTCCAACTCATTGCTGCAGGCCTCCACATTGGACAGCACAATATTTACAGACACCCTCCATGAGCAGTAACCATTTGTACCCCCAGCCAAGTCCATGAATATTTGGATCAAACATGCACCAACCTCATTATATCATCACATATCATCACTGATCTTCAATACTGCACACTAGAGTACAGAAACATCTTGTACTGTAATGCTGTTGCCAGGCACTGATCCTATGAATTGGAGCAGCGTTCATCTCAAGGCTCTCTGCTAGCCTACTTAGTGCTGACTCACTTTGCACCTAGGGTCGTAGAGTCATAGAGTCATACAGCTTGGAAACCGACCCTTCAGTACAACTTACCCATGCTGACCAGACATCCCATACTGACGAGTCCCATTTGCCAGCATTTGGCTCAAGTCCCCCTAAACCCTTCCTATTATGTAGGGCTGTCATGGAGAGGCAAGTCTTGGACTGGAAGCTGTCATGGGAAGCGAGGTCCTTTCTGGACTGGAGGTGAGGGCCTTGGGGTTTGAAGCCTGGAGGTTTGGTAAGGAAGACAGTTTGAATGTTGTATAAAAGTAATCTAAGTAGCTCATTTGAACATGTTGATCAGTGCTTACGAGAGGGTAAATTGCTTGTGATGATGTCATGGAGCTACACATCACTGAGCATAAATAGCGCAGTATGGGTGGCGATAGAACAGCCTACACTAGATTAGAATGTAAAAAGGTTTGAAAAAGCATGTGGACATGAATACACTAATGAAATAGATTAGCCTGTGATTAACATAACTACAAAATCAGAGGATAGTAAGAAAATGTAGAAGACAGTATTACTTTATAAGCCTGAAGACATCTGTTGACTTTTCTTTCTCTTTATCGAATCAGCCTTGAACCCAAACCTATAGTGTGGCATCAAACCACACGATGAAGGAAATTGTCAGGTGCTTGGAGGGATTATTGCAGGTGCTGGTGTTCCCTTGCTCTTATTATTCTAGGTAGGTGGCACGGGTTTGGAAGGTGCTGACAAGTGAGCTTTAGTGTGTGGCTGGCACACTGCCACCACTGTGCATTGGTGGAAGAGAGAATGAATAAGTGTTCCTTGCTCTTGTCTGACACATTCTCTTCCAAGTCCTCACTGTTGCGTAACCTCAGTTACTGACTTTTCTCAGTTCTCTGTCCTTCCCCACAGAAGTAGAGGTGATTAAACCTATATTTCACAGCTTTCTTCATGATTCTTTGCCATAGAAATCCAAAAGTAATTCTACCCGCTTCTTTACTTTACTTTCAATTGAAACCACAGATCCTGTTAAGTTGGATGGTGCCCTTGCAATTCATTAGCCATTTCTTTGGACTACATCTAAAAGAATATTTATCTGTATGACTTGCAGTTCTGCGACTTCAATCCAGGCTGTCTGTCAGCTTATTTTCTATCATCTTAAATTACATGCATAACGAAATTGAGATAACCCAGGTATTAATGTTTTATAATCTGTGGAAAAACACCTATTGAAAGAAAAATCACACAATTCTTCTACAACATTAATGTGTTTCAACAGATTAAGCACACTGTAATGTCATTGCTGGATTTTTTCTTGTAGACTTTGTATCCTACCATTCATTTTCCCTGCTTCTTTCTGACCTGTATATTTTAAACCATACCCCTGCTGTCTTTTGCTGAGTACCCAAAAAAGAAATGTAAGGGTTTATTTGAATTGTGATTTTTTTTTAGATTAGATTAGATTACATACAATGCGGAAACAGGCCCTTTGGCCCAACATGTCCACACTCACTCTCCGAAGGGCAACCCACCCAGACCCATTCCCCTATTTTGTATGTGATGAAAAATCAAAGCTTTTGTGCTAGTAAGTTGATTCCCAAAATTTCTTGAAATATATTCATGATTTATAAATATTCCAATGTTTCCAAATTTGAAGATACTAATCATTCAAATGACTATTATACAATAGGTTATTGGTTTTGAATCACTTCTTGACCCAGATAAGAAAAAACAATCTCTATCCCTTTATTGCCAAGCTTACTGTTCTAGGGACTAGGACCCGTGGACACAGCCTTAAAATTAGAGGGGGTCAATTCAGAACAGAAATGCGGAGACATTTCTTCAGCCAGAGAGTGGTGGGCCTGTGGAATTCATTGCTGCAGAATGCAGTGGAGGCCGGGACGCTAAATGTCTTCTAGGCAGAGATTGATAGATTCTTGATGTCACAAAGAATTAAGGGCTACGAGGAGAATGCAGGTAAGTGGAGTTGAAATGCCCATCATCCATGATTGAATGGCGGAGTAGACTCGATGGGCCGAATGGCCTTACTTCCACTCCTTTGTCTTATGGTCTTATCTTCTACAACAGAATTTTTAATTTTTGTATATGATTTTACTTCTGCAGTAAGCGACATCTTAAGCCTGAAGTTAGCCAGTTTATTTTCCCTTTCCAGTTGCTGTAAGCTGTGAGTATTAATTGATAGGTCAAAAACCTTTAGAAGTGTGAACCAGTCGCCCTTGCCTTCTGCAAACAAGGGAAAGTATCTGGAGAAGGAAGATTGAGAAGCAATGTTCAGATCTGCACAAGAGTCATCTCTGGAATCCCCGTGGATAGGGATTACTGAACTATTTTTTCAGTCTTTATCTCCACCTGTAACATACAAGTTTTTTTTCCAGTCTTTATCAATCTGCAGTGTAGAGGAAGAAGTCTTTAGGATGGTTCGATTTTTAACTAGTGGAGTTAATTAGGTCAACAGTTCATAATTACTTACTTTTAGCTAGAATATATTAATTTATAAAGTACAGAAAACAGGTTAGAGTATAACTAGGGTGGGAGGAATCTTTGATTATGTTGGCTGCTTCCCTGAGGCAGTGGGAAATATAGATGGAATCATAGAATCTCTACAGTGTGGAAGACGGTCAAGGATTCTGGGTAATCCAAGATGGAAGATGGGAAAAATTTCTGGCTGTAAGAGCTGCTCTTTTTTTTGAGGTATTTTAGGTGTTGGAGGTGATTTCCTCGAATTCCAGTAGCAGCAATTACTGTTTTATAAGCTGTTACATTGTTTTGGAACTTCGGAAGAAAAAAGTCAAAACAACAGCAGTTTAAAAGGGAGAAAGGCAGACAAAGGAAGCACATGGTGAGGACAGTGCAGGAGAGAAAGAGAGAGAGAGAGAGAGAGCACGTGGGAGCAAGAGTGAGAGAGCCTGCACAGTTACTGCCTTTGCTGTTTGAATTCGTGTATTCCTGGACATCGGAGTGGATCTGGGAAAATTAACAAACAACGAAATTCACAACTAATCTTGGAGGAACTGTTGGGTGAAGTTCACAGCACAGAATCAGATAAGTTAATTGTTGTTTTAAGTCTCTCCAAGAGAAAGGCTGCAGTAGTGGGTACAGTGGGTTCTTTCTTGATTATATGTTTTTGGAGATAAGTCTCTTGATTAAACTTAAAATATAAGCCATAGCTATTAATTTAACCTGGGGCAGTGTTTGTAGAGGAATAAGACGGTGTTATTTTCTGGGTCTATCAATTGTGAAGGAGCAAAAATGGCCTTTGCAGTGATATGTACTTCTTATCAGATGTGGAAGTTTAAAGAGAGTTTAAGGGTTACTGCGGATTATATCTGCCATAAGTGCTGTTGATTGCGAATCTTATCAGATCGAGTGGATCGGTTGGAGAGACAAATAGAAGCGATGAGGAATTTGCAACAGGAACAGTATTTGATGGATGACAGTTAAAGAAAGAGGAGAAAGTCTCAAATACAGTTACATAGATGGGTTAACTCCATGAAGGGTAAGAGAGGTAGGCAGCTAGAGCAGGAGTCTTTTGTGGATATACCCATTTCAAACAGGTATGCTATTTTGGAAAATGTAGGGGGTGATGGATTCTCAGGGGAACGTAGCACAAACAGCCAAGTTTCTGGTATTGAGACTGACTCTAATGCAACGAGGGGTACATCAGCTTCCAAGAGATCAATTGTGTTAGGGGATTCTGTAGTCCGAGGTACAGACAGATGTTTCTGTGGCCTGCAGAGAAAAAGCAGAATGATGTTTTGTTTCCCTGGTGCCAGGATCAAGGATGTCTCAGAGAGGGTGCAGAATGTTCTCACGGGGAAGAGGGGCCAGCCGGAGGTCATTGTCCACATTGGAACCAACGGCATTGGAAAGGAAAAGGTTGAGACTCTGAAGAGAGATTACAGAGAGTTAGGTAGAATTTTAAAAAGAAGATCCTCGAGGATTACTCCCAGTGCTACGAGCTAGTGAGGGCAGGAATAGGAGGATAGAGCAGATGAATGCATGGCTGAGGAGTTGGTGTATGGGAGAAGGATTCACATTTTTGGATCATTGGAATCTCTTTTGGGGGAGAAGTGACCTGTAAAAAAAGGCCGGATTGCACCTAAATTAGAAGGGGACTAATATACTGGCAGGGAAATTTGGTAGAACTGCTTGGGAGAATTTAAATTGGTCAGGTGGGTGGGTGGGACCCAGGGAGATCGTGAGGAAAGAGATCGATCTGAGACAGGTACAGCTGAGAACAGAAGTGAGTCAAACAGTCAGGGCAGGTAGGGACAAGGTAGGACTAATAAATTAAACTGCATTTATTTCAATGCAAGGAGCCTAACAGGGAAGGCAGATGATCTCAGGGCATGGTTAGGAACATGGGACTGGGATATCATAGCAATTACGGAAACATGGCTCAGGGATGGGCAGGACTGGCAGCTGAAGTTCCAGGATACAAATGCTACAGGAAGGATAGAAAGGGAGGCAAAAGAGGAGGGGGAGTGGCATTTTTGATAAGGGATAGCATTACAGCTGTGCTAAGGGAGGATATTCCCAGAAATACATCCAGGGAAGTTATTTGGGTGGAACTGAGAAATAAGAAAGGGATGATCACCTTATTGGGATTATATTATAGACCCCCCCAATAGGCAGAGGGAAATTGAGAAACAAACTTGTAAGGAGATCTCAGCTATCTGTAAGAATAATAGGGTGGTTATGATAGGGGATTTTAACTTTCCAACCATCAACTGGGACTGCCATAGTGTTAAAGGTTTAGATGGAGAGGAATTTCCTAAGTGTGTACAAGACAATTATCTGATTCAGTATGTGGGTGTACCTACTAGAGAAGGTGAAAAACTTGACCTACTCTTGGGAAATAAGGCAGGGCAGGTGTCTGAGGTGTTAGTGGGGGAGCACTTTGGGGCCAGTGACCATAATTCTATTTGTTTTAAAATAGTGACGGAAAAGGACAGACCAGATATAAAAGTTGAAGTTCTAAATTGGAGACAGGCAAATTTTGACGGTATTAGGCAAGAACATTCAAAAGCTGGTTGGAGGCAGATGTTCGCAGGTAAAGGGATGGCTGGAAAATGGGAAGCCTTCAGAAATGAGATAACAAGAATCCAGAGAAAGTATATTCCTGTCAGGGTGAAAGGGAAGGCTGGTAGGTATAGGGAATGCTGGATGACTAAATAAATTGAGGGTTTGATTAAGAAAAAGAAGGAAGCATATGTCAGGTGCAGACAGGATAGATTGAGTGAATCCTTAGAAGAGTATAAAGAAAGTAGGAGTATACTTAAGAGGGAAATCAGGAGGACAAAAAGGGGACGTGAGATACCTTTGGCAAATAGAATTAAGGAGAATCCAAAGGGTTTTACAAATATATTAAGGACAAAAGGGTAACTAAGGAGAGAATAGAGCCCCTCAAAGATCAGCAAGGCAGCCTTTGTGTGGAGCCACAGAAAATGGGGGAGATACTAAATGAATATTTTGCATCAGTATTTACTGTGGAAAAGGATATGGAAGATATAGACTGGAGGGAAATAGATGGTGACATCTTGCAAAATATCCAGATTACAGAGGAAGAAGTGCTGGATGTCTTGAAACGGTTAAAGGTGGATAAATCCCCAGGACTTGGTCAGGTGTACCTGAGAACTCTGTGGGAAGCTAGAGAAGTGATTGCTGGGCCCCTTGCTGAGATCTTTGTATCATCAATAGGCACAGGTGAGATGCTAGAAGACTGGAGATTGGCAAACATGGTGCCACTTTTTAAGAAGGGTGGTAAGGACAAGCCAGGGAACCATAGACCAGTAAGCCTGACCTCAGTGGTGGGCAAGTTGTTGGAGGGAGTCCTGAGGGACAGGATGTACATGTATTTGGAAAGGCAAGGACTGATTTGGAATAGTCAACATGGCTTTGTGTGTGGGAAACCATGTCACACAAACTTGAGTTTTTTGATGAAGTAACAAAGAAGATTAATGAGGGCAGAGCAGTAGACCGTGATCTATATAGACTTCAGTAAGGCGTTCGACAAGGTTCCCCATGGGAAACTGATTAGCAAGGTTAGATCTCATGGAATTCAGGGAGAACTAGCCATTTGGATACAGAACTGGCTCAAAGGTAGAAGACAGAGGGTGGTGGTGGAGGGTTGTTTTTCAGACTGGAGGCCTGTGACCAGTGGAGTGTCACAAGGATCAGTGCTGGGTCCTGTACTTTTTGCCATTTACAAAAATAAGAGGTACAGTTAGTAAGTTTGCAGATGACACCAAAATTGGAGGTATAGTGGACAGCGAAGATGGTTACCTCAGACTACAAAAGGATCTTGACCAGATGGCCAATGGGCTGAGAAGTGGCAGATGGAGTTTTATTCAGATAAATGCGAGGTGATGCATTTTGGGAAAGCAAATCTTAGCATGACTTATACACTTAATGGTAAGGTCCTAGGGAGTGTTGCTGAACAAAGAGACCTTGGAGTACAGGTTCATAGCTCCTTGAAAGTAGAGTCACAGGTAGATTAGATAGTGAAGAAGGCATTTGGTATGCTTTCCTTTATTGGTCAGAGTATTGAGTACAGGAGTTGGGAGGTCATGTTGCGGCTGTACAGGACATTGGTTAGGCCACTGTTGGAATATTGCATGCAATTCTGGTGTCCTTCCTATCGGAACGATGTTGTGAAATTTGAAAGGGTTCAGAAAAGATTTACAAGGATATTGCCAGGGTTGGAGGATCTGAGTTACAGGGAGAGGCTGAACAGGCTGGGGCTGTTTTCCCTGGAGCGTCGGATGCTGAGGGGTGACCTTATGAGGGGCATGGATAGGATAAATAGGCAAAGTCTTTTCCCTGGGGTCGGGGAGTCCAGAACTAGAGGGCATAGGTTTAGGGTGAGAGGGGAAAGATATAAAAGAGACCTAAGGGGCAACTTTTTCATGCAGAGGGTGGTACGTATATGGAATAAGCTGCCAAAGGATATGGTAGAGGCTGGTACGATTGTAACATTTAAGAAGCATTTGGATGGGTATATGAATAGGAAGGGTTTGGAGGGATATGGGCCAGGTGCTGGCAGGTGGGACTAGATTGGGTTGGGATATCTGGTCGGCATGGACGGGTTGGACCGGAAGGTCTGTTTCTATGCTGTACATCACTATGACTCTATTTGATCAAGCAAGTCCACACTATCCTTCCAAAGAACATCCCACTCAGACCTCCTACCCCATCCCTGCCACTTTATATTTCCCATAGCTAATCCACCTAACATGCACATCTTTGGACTGTGGGAGGAAGTCAGACCACCCTGGAGGAAACCCACGCAGACATGTGGAGAAGGTGCAAGCTCCACACAGACAGTCGCCTGAGAGTGGAATCGAACCCAGGTTTCTGGTGCTATGAGACAGCAGTGCTAACTGCTGAGTCACTGTACCGCTCCTGTCAATGGAAGGAAGGCTGGTTTTTGTGATGAACTGGGCTGCGTTCACAACTCTCTACAATTTCTTGCAGTCTTGGACAGAGCAGTTGCCATACCGAGCTGTGATGCATCCGGATAGGATGCTTTCTATGGTGCATTGTAAAAACTGGTAAAAGTCCTTATGGACATGCTGAATTTCCTTAGCTTTCTGAGCAAGTAGATTGTGATGAATCTGGCAGCTGCCCTCTGGTCACTCAAGCCCTGGAGGGCCCGGGCATGTTGAGGATCTCCAGCACAGTCCTGTCTTGCTGAAGACAATAGGATTATTGGCAGAAAGAGGTGGAAAGCCAGGGCACAATCAGAGTCCTCTGAGATGAAGCCACTGCTTGGCTTGTCATGATGACATTTGCCAGAGTCGACACCGTTGCTAGGCACCAGCAGGGTGTGGACCCACTCCCTCCTACTGTTAGGCAACCCTGTCCTGTAGCCAGACAAACAGAAGGACTTAGTGTTATGGCAAGGGGATTATGAGTATTTCATAGGAATTTATAACTGATCCAGCATCTGAGCCGTCCCATTAAGTGATTAAGCAGTGCACAATATTGGGACCAGGACAGCATTGACAACATGAGATGGCTGTCACCCATTCAGTACACATGCTCCATGTGATGCTGTGGTATGTACCCGATCGTCCTTTCTGATATGCCTCAAACTGGCAGAGTGAGGCTGAGTGATGCCCTTGTGAGTGTCAGCCTGCAGTAGCACACAGTGACACCTTGTTCATCCCATTCCTGCAAGGAATCAAGCTTCGCTTGGCGCCCTCACTGGGGAACGAGGATCTCCCATCTTTCCTGGGTGGCCTGGAGCAGAACCTCAAGCATCACTAAACCTCAGGGCCCGCTTTTGTTGTGACATAGGTATCTCCGGGGCTGTGGCTATCAGTGCAGATTGATGGCTGCTCCTGGCTTGCAGTGAGGAAATACCTATCTGGATGGCCATGAGATGTGTTGCTAGGACCTTTGACCTCAGAAGGTGCCAGTGCGGGCTGGAATTTCTTGCCAGCCACTTCCCCATCAGATCGCTATTGTACTCACGCAAAGTCTCATATGTACATAGGAACCTCAATTATCCCAACCTCAATTATCCGAATTTTGGATTATCCAAACAAGATGGCAAGGTCCCAAAGCTTGGCTAAACTGTGCTTTCCGAACATTTGATTATCCAAACAGAATACTCCTTGCCCGTGTTGTTTGGGTAATCGAGGTTCCTGTGTGTATATAATGAACCACAACCCATGTGATCATGTGGGAAAGCCCACACCAACCCCAAGTGACTCCCACTGCCAGGCTGGATTCTGTAATGGAAGATTCCATTCAGGGAATACAACTTTAGTTCGTGTAATCTCTCTTTGTTGTTTAATCTTGGTATCATTCTAGTCACTCCTCCTCAGCCAAGATACCTTCCCTAAGATGTGTTGTTTATTTCTACTGTAGGTACCCAGAATCCAGAGTCTTGATCTCTAGATTTCAACGCGTCTATTGTCTAGTGCACCGGGTCTCAAGGCCTGAGTGGGACCCAACATGATTTAGATGACAATGGTCTTGAAAAGGCAACTCTATACAAGAGGCTGAGATACTTAATTGTCAGACACTACATGGGAAAGATTTGGAGAAATTAGCTCTTCTCAGTAATACACTATAAAGCTATTTCCTATTCATTTCTTTGAAAAGGAGCAGAATACTCAAAAGAGGGGATAAACTGTATTAAATTACTATATGTGAGCGTAAAGAACCTATTTATGTTTTGTCCATGAAAAGCAAAATAGAGGAAGCCTTCCACAATGCCTGCAGCCAGGAAAGAGATTGACACTTAAACAGATGAGCATAGACTCAAATACTGTACAGCACTGTGCACGAGTGTTCAAGTGCAGTTAATGCAATCTCGCTTATCAATGCAATCAGTTAGGGGTAAATAATGCCGATTGTAATGTTAGGTTAACCTCAGATTTTACTCCATTTGCTTCAGGAGAAATGCTAGAGTTCTTTTTCATTCCTAGGGAGATGTCAGCATCTCAGGCAAGCCCAGCATTTCCTGCCCACCCATAGTTACTCTTGAGAAGGTGTTGCAGTTACAGAAAGAAGGTAAATTGAGGGATTGTTGGTGAATGGGAATTTGAGGTCACATTTGTTGGTATCTCAGTCAGATGGGTTTTCCACATTATAAAGCTCAACCAGTAATGGGCTGTTTAAGTTGCCCTTTCCTTCCCCCTGTTCCTTCTCTTATTGGAAATATTTGCAGATATGTTCGGCCTTGTTAATATGCAAGTGTAGAAAGGAAAATAAAATACTGAGGAAGCTGAAAATTGAACCAAGTTTTGAGCAGATTCTGAGGAGAGAGAGAAAAACAGTTGGAATCCCTTGTGGGGATGATGGGGTCCTCACTGGCTGGAGAGCTGGTGAATCTCCTGCGTGGTCTTTTTCAAGAAGATCCACTACCTCTTGTTCCACACAGGCAGTTAACTAGGCAAGAGCAGGATTTACCTCAGGAACGAGGACCCTGAGTCAGTGAAAATCCCGACTGCCAAGAGTGTTCGGCTAATCAGAGACTGCTATCATTGGAAGCACTGAGGTTACTATTGTTATAGCATTCAACTGAGGCCTTAGATAAAGAAGGGATGCATGAAGGGATGGCATGATTGCTCAGTGATTGGCATTGCTACCTCACAGCTCCAGGGACCTGGGTTTGATTCCAGCCTTGGATGACTGTGTTGAGTTTGCATATTCTCCCCATGTCTGCCTGGGTTTCCTCCAAGTGCTCCAGTTTCCTCCCACGGTCCAAAGATGTGCAGGTTATGTGAACTGGCCATGCTAAATTGCCACTAGTGTCCAGGAGTGTGTAGGTGAGGTGCATTAGTCAAGGGTAAATATAGGGTAGGGGGAATGGGTCTGGGTGGGTTACTCTTCAGAGGGTTGGTGTGGACTTGTTGGGCTGAAGGGTCTGTTTCCACACTGTAAGGATTCTATGAGATACAAGGCACCGATAATGGATATGGGGTTTGCAGGGTTAGATTCTTAGAAAGCCTCCCCTTCTCCAATGCTGGGTCCCTTGATCAAGTACTGAGTGTTTTCAATGAGGATTCCTCTTTGATCTTCACAAGGAAGCATGGATTATTTTCTCCCTGCACATCCTACTTTATTCATTTGTGGGATGTGGGTGTCACAGCTTGGCCAACATTTATTGCCTGCCCCTAGTTGCCCTTGAGAAACTGGCAGTGAGTTGTCTTCTTCAACCGCTGCAGTCCACCTGCTGTGGGTTGACCCAAAATAAGAGAGAGAATTCCAGGATTTTGACCCAGTGACAGTGAAGGAACAGTGATATATTTCCAAATCAGGATGGTGAGTGCCTTAGAGGGGAACTTGAAGGTAGTGGTGTTCCCATGTATTTACTGCCCTTGTCCTTCTAGATGGAAGGCTGTGGTTTGGAAGGTGTGTCTAAGGATTTTTGGTGCATTTCAGCAGTGCATCTTGTAGATAATACACACTGCTGCTTCTAAGCGTTGGTGGTGGAGGGAATGGATGGTTGTGGATGTGCTGCTAATCAAGCGGCCTGCTTTGTCCTGGATGGTGTCAAGCCACTTGAGTGTTGTTGTAGCTGCACCCATCTAGGTAAGTCTGGGGTATCCCATTACCCTCATGACCTGTGCCTTGTAGATGATGCACAGGCTTTGGGAAATGAAGAGGTGAGTTAAATGCCTTTGTATTACTCTACCCGTTCTTGTAGCCACCATGTTTATGTCACCAGTCGAGGTGAGTTTCTGATTGTCGGAGAAATTCAGCCAAATGGATCAGAGACCACAAACGAATAGAAGGTGCAGGCATGCTTTAGATCAGATTAGATTCCATACAGTGTGGAAACAGGCCCTTCGGCTCAACCAGTCCACACTGACCCTCCGAAGAGTAACCCACCGAGACCCATTTCCCTCTGATTGATGCACCTCACACTACGGGCAATTTAACACGGCCAATTCACCTGGCCTGCACTTCTTTGGACTGTGGGGGGAAACTGGAGCACCCAGAAGAAACCCACGCAGACACGGGGAGAAAGTGCAAACTCCACACAGACAGTAGCCCAAGGCTGGAATTGAACCTGGGGACCCTGGTGCTGTGAGGCAGCAGTGCTAACCACTGAGCCACTGTGTCGCTTTATAGGGGTACAACACAAGAATAATTATTGTCAAGCAGTTACAGTACAATGGTGAAAATTGTAAAGTGATTAAAACAAGAATAAACTGATTGGAAGTTAATCAAGCATCCATCAGGAGCAATTCATTTGTAATTGATACAGGAGATTCCAGCCATCTCCGTGAGTGGGTGAGAATGTTTTCTAGAGGATTCTTCATTGTATTTCTCATCCACGCGAATATGTGTAAATGTCTCTTCTCCTGGCATTTAGGTCTGTCCATTGTGTTCCTCCTGCAAGCGATGTCTTCTGCAGTCTCTTGGTCTACCTCTTTGTTTATGCAGTATTGGTTTCAATGGAAAATGAGCCTGCCCTTAGGATATGGGGACCGCAGTACTCATCGGGGCTGGGAGCTTTACTGTGAAGGCTGTTTGGGAAGTGTATTCTCCGGTCTGGGAATAGCTGGGCCATGTCTGGTTTCTTTGTTCGCCTGTTTGGCCAAGACTGGGGCATTGTGGATGCATTCTGTATATATTCGCAGGCTTGATTTGTGTGTTTTGCCAGCCAGTTTCAGTGTTTTTCACGTGGCCATGCTGTGGGTGGGCAGGGTAGCAAATCTTTTTCCCACACTGGTCAATGATAACTCCAAGGATGTTGATAGTAGGGGATTCAGTGATGGTAATATCATTGAATGTCAAGGAATGATGGTTAGATTGCTTCTTATTCAAAATAGTCTTTGCCTGGCATTTATGTGGTATGAATGTTATTTGCCACTTGTTAGCACAAGCCTGAATATTGTCCAGATATTGTTGTGCCGAAACACGGGCTATTTCAGTATCTGAGGAGTCATGAACCTCGCGCAATCATTTGTGTACATGCCGGCTTCTGACCATATGACAGAGCGAAGGTCATTGATGAAGCAGCTGAAGATGTTTGGCCCTTGGGTACTACCCTGAGGAACTCCTCCAGAAATGGAGCTGAGGTGACTAATCTCCCTCAATCGAACCATCTTCCTGTGTGCCACGTATGACTCCATCCAGTGGAGAGTTTGCCCCAGTGCCCATGAATTCCATCTGCTGCTGAGTTCATAGCAATGGAGACAGAATGAGGCTCTTAAATGGGACTTAATTGCCAAGTCAAGGGATTCAATTAGTAGCAGTTTCAGGAGGCTGTTCAAGGGCTTTCCCATGATGAACTTAACCTGGGTGGATGTGAGAAGGCAGTAGGATCCCACCCACCTCCATCTCGTGTGATTTAAGTCCCCTGCAAACCACAGAGGGCAAACCATTCTGTCCAATGTGTTCACTTAGGTGGCATGGGTTTGCAAGACTACAAGGCTCTTTAACCTCATGGGGATAACACAGTGCAAAAAGAAACAAAATAGGCACGATGATGGCCTTTCCTTTTATTCAAAATATATTAATGTTGTAAGCAAGTCTTCTTTTTCACTTATAAAAGCATCTATCGATATTTGATAAACTGAGACAAATTGAAAAATAACTTAATATCTGGGTATATCAGGGAAGAAAATCATTTTTATAAACTTGTAATTGTGATTTTCTGAGATTTAAAAAAAATCTGATTGGAGACCATTGTATTATTGCATAGATCCCAGACTGGATAGTCAGTGTATATTTAAGACAGTTATGTGGCATCAGGGCACATAGGTATCTTTCGTAGCAGCAGCAGTAAGAGAAGTAGAAGCCTACTTACAGTTACTGTACCTCTGCTATCTGTAGTCATTAAGCACAGGCTATGTGTAAGTCTGAGATCTTATAGGAGTATACATAGTTAGGGTTGTTAATAAACTTCAATATATCTACCTCAACAAAAACCCAGTCTTCATGGTATACAAGATTTGCAAGGGCTAACCTCGAACATACAAAGAACACTCTGTTCATATCACAGAGGAAGTGGTGTTTTACCCAGAAAGCATACAACAATGGCAGCTAGTTGATGGTAACAAGTGATTAGAGCAATAGCCATTGTGAAGACTTTCCCTAAACATCACTAATCATCTACATGAGTTCAGAGCAGATGCTCACAACCAAACTTCAAGGGCAAAAGTGCTCCAATCCATTGTGAAACATATTCTAAACTCAACTTCAAGGAACACACAAGTAATCCTTTTATTTAAGGAAAGGATGATCACAGTTTCTCTGGTGTTGAAAAGTGCACAGTCTCTCCAGCAGTTTAGCAATTTGGCTTAATGCCAGACCACCAGGAATATTGTACATGGTGCAAGAAATCTTGACACTGGAGCAATCTCCAGGAAAGTGATCTTCAGGCAGAGTATGAGCCACAGAAAGAAATTGTCCTCCATACTGCTGAGGTCTCTCTTCATTCCCGATGTCAATTGATTTCACCACCTTGCTTCTCAGAAAGGTGTGAAGAGTGTGAAAAGTGAATAGGACTTAAACTTCTTTTCTCCCTTGGCATTGATGCAACGTATAAAACAAACCTTTTAAAGCACCAATAAAATATTTTAAAAATGAAACTAAAGATCTGTAATACAAATGATCATATTCAGGATATTTAAAAGCAAATAACTATGAAGGAAAATGTAAAACAAATACTGAAATATGGATTGACAATCCACCGAGACATTGCCAGAGTTTCAACTATAGAAACAACGAATAAATCTTTACTTCATGAATCGTCAAATAACTGCTATAGTCAAATTCCTTATTGTTTTCGGAGATGATATTTCTAATGATGACTGAAGAGATTCTGACAAAATTTTCCAGCTTTTTGAAGACCAGCTTAACATACTTAATTTATGACACTCAAGGCTTGCTGACATTAATCAGCAACAAATATGTGAAATGGTTCATAGGCAGATTTTCACACAAAAAGTATGGAATATGATTTCACCAAAACTGGCTTAGCTGAAAGACTTATGGACTGGACATTGCTTTTATGTCAACCATGTCCTTCAGAGAAGTACTTCTAGACAAACCCAAAGGATGTATGATTGATTCAATGCTCGATGACGGGTCCAAATTCAAAGACATTGTTGTAGGACAGCAACTTCTACAGCTGCTCGAGTTTGTAACAACTCTTGTTGATGACAACAGGATCAGTGAAACATCTAACTTTTGTGTGGTTTGCCAACCAACCAATACAGTGTGTAGTGTTTCATGACATCTGCAAGATACATTCTTTTATAGAAGCACATTAGCCAACTGGCCAGAGAAACCCAAAGTACAACACAAGGCTCCACAGGGATGAAAGAGTTGACTAATTATGAACTGCTAAACAGGTTAGACCTTTTTTTATTCATTCACAGTATGAAGGCATCACTGGCTAGGCCAGCATTCATTGCCCAGAGGGCAGTTAAGAGCCAAACCACATTGCTGTGGGTCTGGAGTCACATGTAGACCAGGAAAGGATGACAGTTTTCTTCCCTAAAGGACATTAGTGAACAGATGGGTTTTTCCTAACAATCAACTTGTGGTCATCATTAGATTCTTACTTCGAGATATTTATTGAATTCAAATTCTACCATGGAAGGATTTGAACCCTGGTCCCCAGAACATTTTCTGGGTGTCTGGATTAACAGTCCAGCGATAATACCACTAGGCTGTTGCCTCCTCCCGAAGTATGAAGAATGAGGAGTGATCTTATTCGATCTTACAAACTTCTGAGGGGACTTGACAGGGTAAATTTTGAGAAGCTTTTTTTTACTAGTGGAGGAATCTTAAACTGGAGAACATAGTTATCGAGTAAAGGGACATTAATTTAAAATGAAGATCTGAAGGGATTTCTTCTCCCGTGGGATAATGTAACCCTGTAATCTTGACCTCAGAGAGTTGTCGAGGCTTGATGGTGGAATGGTGGCTCAGTGGTCAGCACTATTTCCTCACAGTGCCAGGGACCCAGATTCAATTGCACCCTCAGGTAACTGTCTTTGTGGAGTTTTTTTATATTCCAAACAGAGAGCTGGCAGGGCAAGGATCCAGTGGCCTGCCAACCTGGTTCTTGAAGAAAATGTTAACTGTTTGGTTGAGGCATGGCATTATTTTGGGGGTCTTGTTGTGGGTTGACCGAGAGTGCCTCTGTTCCCAAGCTCAGCCAGACTGGTGAGGGTGTCCACTTCCATCACAATACCTTCAACTCATATACTCCACTCGCCACATTTTACAATGATAGAGCCAGTTGTAATGCCTGAGCTGAAAACAAAAAAATCTGGAGATCAAGGCAAGTCAGGCAGCATCCAAGGCAGGTGGGATGCTCTTCGGAGGGTTGGTGTGAGGAATGATCTGCTTCCACACTGTAAGGATTCTATGATGCTAGATCACTGAATGTATTAGGAGGTAGATAGATTGTTGAGATATCCGAAATTTTGAGGGCTATCATGAGATGGCACGAAAAGAGGGGTTGAGGCCTGGGATAGAACAGTCATGATTGTGTTAAATTGTAGTGCAGACTTGAGGGGCTGAATGGCCTACTCCTACTCCTATTTCATGTATTCTTATGTACACCTCAAAGCAATGTCGTAACCTCACCAGCAGCTCTCATGTTTAGGAGATGGGCACACCAAATTCCTCTTCCCCTCATTCTTACCACCCAATCACATGAACACAACACATTATTGGAAAGAAGGGAGAAAATAGTAAAAGTACATTATCAACGAGCGTGCAAACAGTTATTCTAGCTTGAACCAGAGCTACATATAAGTGTTTGAGATTGTCTTTGAACACGTGGTTTTGTGAAAGGATATTGTGACCAATTTAGATTAGATTAGATTATTTACAGTGAGGAAACAGGCCCTTCAGCCCAACAAGTCCACACTGACCTGCCAAAGCGCAACCCACCCATACCCCTACATATACCCCTTACCTAACACTACGGGCAATTTAGCATGGCCAATTCACCTGACCCGCACATCTTTGGATTGTGGGAGGAAACCGGAGCACCCGGAGGAAACCCACGCAGACACGGGGAGAACGTGTAAACTCCACACAGTCAATCGCCTGAGGCGGGAATTTAGGACCAATGTAGGAGCAAAATCAAGCCCTGATGAAAAGAATTTGATAACATAACAGAACTGCATATGACCAATCAAATGTCACACAGGAAGATGAATCTGACACTGCAAGTACAATGTTAGTGAGGGAAAACAAACACACATCTCTGACAAATGATACACATTGATCTACAATGGCACATCGCAGAGTGAAGCTACACAACTAAACCATGATAATTGTGTAACGATTAGAACTAGTCACTTTGTATGTGTGCCAATACATTATTTTAATGTGTCAACATAACTGCCCACATATATCCTTCTTCATATTTTGCAGAAAAGGGTTACCTCTTCTTTAAAGGAATAAAGGAGAAATATTGTATCAGTGCATTGATCCCAATCCAGACAGACTGCTTAGATAACATCACTCCGTGTGATGGTCCAGTTTAAAAATACCTGCCTTACCTTCAGCAGTAATAGTCACAGTTTATTTGCTGTTGTTGTATCTTTGTTCTTTCTGGTCAGCACGGGTAATAAGCACAGTAAGTAACACTCAGTAAGAACCCAAACTTTGTATAAGTTTGAGATCTTCTGGGATTCTAGTCAGTGTTATTAATAAACTTCAACTCATCTGTCTCAGCAAGGCATATATTTCAAGGGCTAACATATAGGGAACACTCAGAAAATGTCATTCTGATATGGTATTTTATCCAGAAACCACAAAAGAGATGCTGTTGTCTATTTTCTGATCTTCTGAATGGATTTTTAAGACACAGGTAAAAGACACATTATACATTTAAAAGCTTTTCTGATTGCAGGACCTCAAACATACTGTGCTGGCTCTGCATGAATGATGGTGAAATGCGTTGAAGCTTTAATGTGATACTTAAAGAGATGCATCATCTAGTTTCCATATTTATCATCTTCACGCCTATCCCCCACGAAGCAAATTGATTATGCCAATGTGCTCTTGTTTTAATTTTGGTTGTGTTCGAATACGAAGGGGAGATTAGTTGAAGCTACTTGACATCACCAAAATGTGTGTGACCTTGGGTGCATATTTTGATCTAATGTCTGAATTTTATCTAGGGAGGAGATTTCAGGCTGTGGCCTCCCACAGGACTCATAATGTACTGAAAATTCTCACACTCGGGAGTTATCTTCTCTTATTGCTTTATTGCACACAGGCTGCATCCTAGTTGAAAGCAACTTCTGTTAAATGAACAAATATTTATACTTGGCACCAGTTTTAAACTATTTGCCAAGATTAAAGATCCAAAATTTCCCAAACTACGAATCTTTCTAATTTGCCACAGTAACACAGTATAAAAATAAACCAAACATTCTCTTTAAATAAATCAGGATGCACACAAATCTTTTAGTTTTGTTTTTGTTAAAACTCTAGCCTTATGTAAGATTAGAGTCATAGAGATTTACAGCACGGAAACAGACCTTTTGATCCAATTTGTCCATTCCGACCAGATATCCTAAATTAATCTAGTCCCACTTTCCAGCATTTCGCCCATATCCTTCCAAACCCTTCTTAAACATATACCTAGCCAGGTGCCTGTTAAATGTTGTAATTGTACTAGCCTCCACCACTTCCTCTGGCAGCTCATTCCATACACACACCACCATCTGCATGAAAAAGTTGTCCCTTAGTTCCCTTTTACATCTTACCGCTCTCACCTTAAAACTATGCCCTCTAGTTTTGGACTCAGCTGCCCTGGAGAAAAGACCTTGACTATTCATCTTATTCATGCCTCTCATGATTTTATAAACCCCTATAAGGTCACCCCTCAGCCAACAATGCTCCAGGGAAAACAGCCCCAGCCTATTCAGCCTCTCCCTGTAGCTCACTGTTTGAGAGAACAAAAACACATTCTTAATGGTGATTCTGAAAATGTTTTTGGAAAATCTGACAGCAGGAATTGATCCAACCATCTGTTCAAAAAGGCAGGATATGGACAGGATTTTTCGAATATCAAAGTTTCCCATTTTGACACCCAAAGAGATCATGTAGAATTGCCTCCCAGTGACACCAGCTGTGCCACAGCCATTTAATGTTTCACAGGAAGTGAACTGGTTAAGGATGATCCTTCTGCCTCCATCTTTCCATGCCAGGGTTCAAGTGGTGCTCACTTCTAGCACTATGGGACAATCAAATGATGGAGACCAGGCTGAAGTTAAGTCCAGGGCCTACCTGGAAGAAACAATTGTTCCCCTCAGTTGTAGTCTCAATAATGAGGTTTAGAAGGGGTTTGAGAAAAACACTTTTCACCCGGAGGGTGGGAGGAATCTGGAATGCATTGCCTGGCAGGAATTTTCACAAAGTACGTGGATGAGCACTTGAAGTGTGCTAAGATTGGTAGGATTAGTGTGGATAGGTCATCCCAGACTCAATGAGCCAAACGGTCTCTTATGTTCTGTCTGGTTCTATGAACCAGCAAGGTAGTTGATGAAGTCAGAGGGCTTGGTCTGTGAGGTGAGGGGGGTGATGAAAGGAAGACTAAAGGGGAAGGGAGTGTGTGGTCATGGGATGGTGCTTTCAATGGTACCCCGTCTTACCTAACAAGAGCCCGCATAGCTAAACGTGTGGGTTCAACAGGACCAAGAGAAGACAGGACACTGACCCGCCTCTAACACCAATTTAAATGAAAGATCAGGTCAGGGGAGGGCGGAAGGCATTGGGTAGACCACTGCTGGATTTTCTGAGGACGGTGCCCCGCCTACAAACTTGATGGGGCATATTTAAAATGCAGTTCCTTGTCATGTTTTCCTGTTCCTGTTCTAGTCTGATATTAGTTGGGCGGCACGGTGGCTCAGTGGTTAGCACTGCTACCTCACAGCACCAGGGTCCCAGACTTGATTCCAACCTCGGGTGACTGTCTGTGTGGAGTTTGCACATTCTCCCCGTGTCTGCATGGGTTTGCTCCGGGTGCTCTGGTTTCTCTCACAGTCCAAAGATGTGCAGGTCAGGTGAATTGGCTATGCTAAATTGTCCATAGTGTTAGGTCAATTAATCAGAGGGAAATGAGCCTAGGTGAATTACTCTTCAGAGGGTCGGTGTGGACTGGTTGGGCCAAAGGGCCTGTTTCCACACTGTAGGGAATCTAATCTACAAGGCAAATTCTTACCTTAGTTCCAGCACTGAAACAATTGGCAAAGAAAAGTGATTGCTTTTCACAACACCTCCCCGTTTTAACATTGCAAGGCTTGTTTGATTTATAGGAACAGGAGACATTTTCTTTTATGGAAAGGTAAGGATGGAATGAAGTGCAGCACAAGAGGAGGCAGCTAAGTTAGCCTCACCCAACCCTTGCAATCACGAAAGCTCACATTCATATTTTCTAATTGAACAGCCTCTATTGAACAGATGTTGTCTAAAACCAAACAGCTGCAGCATATTTGCTCTCGCTGCGCATAAATCACAGACTCAATGATTGGTTTAATGCATAGTGTGTATTATGCTGGAGATGTGTGAGTGATTGGAAAAGCCAGAATCCATCTCTAACCTCCACTGCCCTTGAGAAGACAATGGTGAGCCTTTGTTATGAGCTGTTGCAGGCAGAGGGATGGCAGTGCTCTCTGTCAAGTATGGGGTTCCACAAGACCCAGCAACACAAACAAATACTGGTATCTGTCCAATTCTTTGTGGTGTGTGCACCCTGGTTAGTGGGTCCAGGTTGCTGGTGTTCCCATGTGTCTGCTGCCCTTCTCCATCCAGATGGCTGAGGTGCTGTGAAGGTTCTATCAAAGGGAAAACTTCCCAGGATTGATAAAAGAGGAGTTGCCACAAGCAAATGTTCTTGTCTATAAATCTAATGTATCAATTAATTTGCACATCAGTTCAATGCTTCATAATATTGAGATGTCTCCCAAAAATGACCTTTCAACTTCTGTGCGTAGCTATATTTTTAGTAACATGTTCTTGTGCATTTTAGTCATGTTATTCATATATGATTATGCAACAACAAAGTGTGGCTGGTATCATATTAACAGAAATATCACACTTACTCTAATGATTTGAGGAATGGGGAAATTATAAAGCCTAATAAAATGGAAAAGATAAGTCAAATTCAATAAAGTGTGGAGCTGGAAAAACACTGCTAGTCTGACAGCATTGGAGCAGCAGGAAAGTCAATGCCCTTCATCAGGACTTCATCAGGATCCTTCATCACAATAGATATCCTGATGAAGGGTCCTGAACCAAAATGTCGACCTTCCTGCTGCTCCGATGCTGTCAGACTAGCTGTGTTTTTCCAGCTCCACATTTTATCAACCTTGACTTCCAACATCTGCAGTCTTTACTATCTCCAAAATAATTCAATTTGTTTATTCACTTTTTAAGAATGTTGATTTGTGTGTGACAAGTAAGCAATGATGTCTGTTTAATACATTTGAAAATAATTTGAAGATAGTAAGGTGATAATTTAAGTCATGAATAGGAAGGGGATCCCAGTACACATTATTCCAGGGCACTCACACCCACATTGTGATTTACACAACAATAAAGGAAATGACTCCCACTTTCCTGTCAAATCCCATTGGTCCTAACGTGCTACATACAGACATCATCCATTATTTAAAATATCTTGATCAGGTATAAGAAATGACCACACATAAACAGAAACTGCTGGAGAAACACAGCAGGTCTGGCAGCATCTCTGAAGAGAGAAACAGAATAAATGTTTTGAGTCCAATGACCTTTTCTCAGAACTGACCATTCACAAATGACCATTTTGGGTTTAAACCAGCTAGAAAAACACAGCAGGCCAGGCAGCATCGGAGGAGCAGGAGAATCGATGTTTCGGGCATAAGCCCTTCTTCAGGAATTATGTCTGAAGCATCGATTCTCCTGCTCCTCGGATGCTGCCTGACCTGCTGTGTTTTTCCAGCACCACATTTTTCAACTGTGGTCTCCAGCATCTGCAGTCCTCACTTTCTCCTAGTTGATTTAGACCAGCTAGCCCCCACGACAATGCTTAGTCATCCTAAGAACAGTGCTTGACAATTTGGGAGATCAGTGAACCTTTACAATGGGTTTGATGTCTTTAACTTGGTGATTGTCTAAATTCAGCATAGATGGTGTGAAGCTGAAGAAATGAAGAGATATAAAACTCCTAGTAACTTTCTTTGTAAAACTTTACAACCTCAGGCACAGTAATTGAAGACGCTCACTGTATTTTTGCTGCGATATTCAGTGTTAAAATCAGCAGCTGTTACATAGTAAAGATGATAAACACAGCTGACGTGGAGCAGTATTGTGTTTCGTCTCAATATATAGCTTCGATTATTTTTGTAATATTCACTTTGTTAAGGTTTCCTTTTCTAACGCTGTGCTATTCTCAGTGCTAAAAGTATTTCCCTTTCTGGATCTCAAGGATCAAAGAGACAACTTGTTCTGTAGAGCCAGTTTCAACCAAACTGTTACCATAGTGACAGATGGTGCATAGTATGATCTGAACAATAAATAAATTATACCTTATCTATAGTGTTGCTGTATCCTCCTTGCCATGTATGTAAGAAATGTTCCTCAGGGCAGCGTTTGATACATTTGAAGAGAATATAATGTCAAAGGATTCTCTGTTCTTGATGTGTTTTTTCAGCCTAGTCATCCCTCTAACTACAGTAATAAAAATAACACCTCACTGAATCTTCAAGGGTGGTAAATGATTCCTGAACAATTGGAAGCAACGTTTCCAAAAGATGTTGTCTTTGTTTCTACACTGACCAATAACTTGCATTTTTACTGCCTTTAAGAACAGACATCCCAGGAAATTTCAGGGAAGCACAATAGGTCCCACACTAAGAGAAAATGTTGATCAGGTCACCAAATCTTCGACTCTGGATGTTTCCCATCCATCTGAAGAGGACCTTGGTTTAAATTCTTCTTGGAAAGATGGCACCTCTAGTTCAGTCAACCTAATTATGTCACATGATTGAACCCCTGATTGTTGTGTTAAGTCTTTCAGTCAATAAGTTGGCATACCATTAGAGACACAGTGGGCAGAATCCTTCATTGTTTTGGCTAAAAATCGTTTTCATCAAGATTTATGGAGGTTTTCTCTCTGCAACATCGAAGGAGATCTCTCGCCATATCTAACTGAATTCAACTTATTAACTCACCTACCCTGCCCCAAACACTCCTATCACCTGTTTCTAGCCCTAAACATCCACTCACTGTTCCAACTACAATGTGCCATTTCCTGGATAGCCGCACAAAGACTGGCATTCCTGGCACCGGTGCTATCTTTAAAAGCTCAGTGTGCACCCAGATGAGTGCCGGCATTTTCAAGCTGCCTTGCTGGCCAGAGGACAATCTTTGCCCCTGAGAAGGAGAAAATAGCAATGTGATTCTCCGATGGTGCTCTGGAGGTCCTGGAGATGTAGTGGTCGAGGAAGGGGCTTCCTTTTTCTCTCGGACCGGTAGAGGAGGCCATGCCACCTGAGCCTGGCAGCCTTATCATAGGTCACCATTCTGATCTGTACGGTCTCATCAGTCCAGAGGAATGGCCATCAGTACCACAAGAATGTCAATGACCTTTGGTGCTTCATGTCAGTCAGTACCATACTCTCTGCTGCCTCACTCTTACTCTACCCTCTGCTACTGCACCCACCTCCAAAGGAGCCTCTCGCTATTACCTGCAGCATCTTTCTACAGGTTTTGAGAGTCAGGATATGAGTTACTCACTGTAGTATTCCTAACCTTTGACCTTTTCCATGTATCCACTGTTTTGATAAGACCATAAGAAATAGGAACAGGAGTAGGCTCTTCAGTCCCTTTCAATAGGATCATGGCTGATCTGACATTCCTCACGTCCACTTTCCTACAGTTTCTACATAACCCTCGAAGTCCCTACTGATCAAGCATCTATCTACCTCAGCCTTGAATATATGCAAAGCTCTTCCCCCACACATAACGCCCTTTGGCAAGGGGTTCTAAAAATTCATAACCCTCTGAAAGAAGAAATTCCTCCTTATCTCAGTCTTGAATTGGTGTCTTTTTGTTCTGAGACTGCCCTCTGGTCCTAGACTCCTCCAGGAGGGGAAACATCCTCTCAGCATTTACCCTGACAAGCCCCTTAAGAATGGTACATATTTCAATTAGGGCATCTCTCATTCTTCTAAACTCCAGAATAGAGTCCCAATCTGTTTAGCCCTCGTTTACAAAACAGCCCCCTATACCGGGGATCATCCTAATGAACCTTCTCTGAACTGCTTCCAATGAAATAATATCTTTCCTTAAATAAGGGAACCAAAATTGCTCACAGTGCTCCAGATGTTGTCGCACCAGCACCTTGCACAGTTGCAGTAAGACTTCCCTACTCTAATACTCCAACCCCATTAAAATAAGTGCCAATATTTCATGAGCCTTCCTGATTACCTGCTGCAGCTGTAAGATAGCTTTTTCTGTTGCATGTACAAATATCCCCAAGTCCCTCTGCATTGCAGTTTTCTGATGTTTATCTCCATTTAAATAATATTCTGTTCTTTCTTTCTCCCTTCCAAAACAAACAATTTCACATTTTCCCACATTATGCTCCATTTACTAATTTTTTGTTCACTTACTTTACCTTTCAATATCTCTCTGTAAACTGTTTGCATCCCTCTCACACCTTGCCTTTCCATTTATTTTTGTGTCATTTGCAAATTTGGTGACAGTACATTCACTTTCTTCCTCCAAGTCATTAATACATATTGTAAACGGTTGCAGCCCCAGCACTGATCCCTATGGAACCCGACTGGTCCCAGTTCACCACCCTGATAAAGAACCCTTTATCCTCATGCGCTGTTTTCTGTCCATGACCCAATTCTCTATCCATGACAATATACTGCCTCCAACATCTTGAGCTCTTATGACTTTACCTTTTATGAGATGCTTTACTGAAAACCTCTTAGAAGTCCAAATATAACACAACTTAAAATTCCTCTCTATGCACTCTGGTTGAGAGTTTCCTGAAAGACTCTAGTGAAGTAGTCAGACATGATTTCCCCATCCAGGGAGCCTTGCTGACTCTGTTTGATTAGATCATGATTTTCCAATGTATTACTTCCTTAATAATTGATTCCAATACTTTTCCAGCAATAGAATGTTAGGCTAATCAGGCTGTAGTTGTCTGCTTTTTGCTTTCTCCTTTTTTGATTAGGAGTTTCACAGTTTTTCAATCCTCTGATCCTTCTCCAGAATCTATGGATTTTTGGAAAATTACAACCAGTGATTCCGCTTTCTACATAGCCACCTCTTTTCAGATCTGATAATGCAAGCCATCAGGGTCAAGGGACTTATCAGCCTTTAGCCCCATTAGTTTGTCTAATACTACTTTAGTAATGGTGATGGACTTAATTCCTCTGGCATATTCTTTAGTATTAGTGGGATCTTCAATGTATCTTCCATTGCATGGACTGATGCAAGTCCAACTGAGTTTCTAGTTGATGGTAACCCCCAGGATGTTGATAGTGGGGGATTCAGTGATGGTAACACCATTGAATGTCAGAAGCGGTGGTTAGATTGTCTCTTGTTGGAGATGGTGAGAGATATTTGTGTTGTGTGAATGTTACTTGCCACTTGTCAGCCCAAGCCTGGATATGGTCCAGATCTTGTTGAATTTGAACACAACTGGTTCAGTATCTGAGGAGTCACGAATGGTGCTGAACTCTGTGCAATCTTCAATGAACACCTCAACTTCTGATCTCATGATGGAGGGTAAGTCAGCTGAAGATAATGAGGCCTAGGATACTGCCCTGAGGAATTCCTGCAGAGATTTCCTAGAGCTGAGATGACTGACATCTAACAACCACAGCCATCTTCCTATGCCAGGTTTGACCAGGCCATGTGGACTGGCCTTCCTCAAGCATGTGAACATCTGTCTGCCTCACTGGTTGTCATGGAGAGCTCAGTGAAGTACCTGCACCTACTCTCTATTGCCCTCAGAACTAAAGACATAATGACAACCTGGCACACATTCTAAGTGCCCCGTCCTCACAAAGAGACAGAGCAATGCTCGGAGGTAGCCAGCTGGAGGAGGAATAACACCTCCAGAGTCTCCTCTCAGGACACTTCAAAAGTGTTCAGGCTCTCCATTCTCCACCTCTCCCTCTCATGCCATTATGTCAAGGAGACTCCAGTTACCTGTAGCAAGAAGGCCCCCAGCCTGTCTTGGCATTTCAGTCACAAATACCCCAGGGTCACCCAACTGAACATCCAGCACCAGCACGCTCCACTGCCAAGCAGGTACCCTCCACCTCCACAATGAAACTTGGAACAACACTGGGAAATATTTGGAGTGAAGAAAAGGAACATTCTTTTGAGGGTTTCTTGCAGGTGATAGCACACTGTGTATAAAGTCTCAGCTTTAAATAAATGGAACTGGTTTTGCAATATATCTGTTTGAGTTATTGTGTAGATCTGAATATAACTGTACCAGCTTGGTACCAGGCTGACTCCAGTTCTATCCAGGAAGGACCCTGGGATTGACATTGAAAGCCTGATGCAACATCCAGAAGCACAAAGAACAAGGTGTATCTCGGTAATGGGTGCTGCTGGTACCAACGCCTGTCTTGGTCAAACATCATTATTCTTCTCCTGTCTCTGTGTGTAAAAGTGTTGGTGCTGAGTGAAGTGGTCAGTAATGTGTGGGGCATGGAGGTGTACAGCATCCAGGGTGCCATTGCATTGGATCGCCAGTGGTTAGAGGAGCTGCAGGTCTATGTACTGGACAGTGCATGAGTCTGTGGATAATGTTCCTGCTGTCTAAAGGGTCTCACATTGGTGAGACTTACAGCCCCCTCTCTCACAGGTCACGAAACCTACCCCACTCCCTCCAGGTGTGATGACAGCCATTTGGATTCACAGTTTCAATTTCCAGCACAATGGAAGGTGACAGTGAGTAGTTTTTGGACAGAGGTTTCCAGCTTCCACCTTTACATGTCAGTGAGACTCTGAATATCCAAATCTCCTTCTTGGTAGTCCTTGTGAATCCAAAGGCTTCACACCTCTGAGATCCCAGCTAACCTATTTATGTGAACCTGCACATGCACACATTTTCTACCTTCTCATCCCTGACATACGAGGTGACGATGCCAGCTGTATGACAGCTCCCCCCCGAAAGTCAGCGTTCTCCAAGTCCAATGCCCCATCGTTATACTTGCTAAATCATATACCACCCTTTCAAACCCAGTTGTCCTTCTTTGTAATTGTCACTTCCCTTCTCTCCAGCCTGGAGAAAGGTCTCACTGAACCTCTCATGTGATTTTGTCACATTTTCCACTAGACATCATAGTGTTCAAGCCCCTTTAATGTTCAGCACAGTATGTCAATATACCTTTCAGATATTACTATTGTATCATAGCATATGAGCTTGAGGATTTAAAGGTCTCAGACTCTATCTTAACCCAGGCCACTTGAAGCATGACAAACTGACATTGCTACTCTTTGTAACCTTTGAGTAAAAAATGAGGTCTGCAGATGCTGGAGATCACAGCTGCAAATGTGTTGCTGGTCAAAGCACAGCAGGCCAGGCAGCATCCAGCCTAACATTGGCAAAAACAGAAATTGCTGGAAAAGCTCAGCTGGTTTGGCAGCATTTATGGAGAGAAATCAGAGTGAACATTTCAGGTCGAGTGATCCTTCCTCAGCTTAACGTTGGTCCAGACATCAATGTGTCTGTGAATGTAATATTCATAGTTATTATTGAGCTATGATAAACGCCTGGTGGATCTTTCAATACCATATTTAGTTTTCACGTAAGGAGGTATAACGCAGTCATTGTCACATCAAGTACAAATAGCTTGCTGGAGGCAAAACACACATCAATTATATCTTCATCCAGGAAGTTACTGATGGAGTTATATTATCCATAAAAACATGGCATACCAAACCCATGCAGATCGCTTCCTACCAAATCTGATCTTCTGACTCGACATCATTCTGTGAGCTCCTTTGAATCATTGGTGAACAGAAGATATAGGTTTGTGAACAATGCATAAGTAGATCTTAAAAAGTCAATAAGGAAGAATGAAAGCTCATCAAAGTCAAAGTGGGTTAAAAACATTTTTTTAACTTGCACTCTAACCATGCGTTTAACTTCAGGTATTTTCTACTTTATCTGTTCAGAACTGGTGTTACCCAGCTCTGCAATTGATGGGATTGAACCTTAATCTTTAAGTTCGAGCAGACGTTGTAAGATACTTCACACTGACGTAAACAGAAATTTAATAAAACAAAATTGAGAAAATATTGCTTTGGAGCAGGTTGGATTAACTATTCTTCTCCAGTTTCTGGCGAACTCACGAACAGCTTTCTTTTATTTGACATCTTACCTCACCAAATACTTGTTTTCAGTGGACGACTAGCAATAATTTAATATAAGCTCCTTTCACTAACCTCAATCAATTGTGAAGGAATACCTTTGATATGCAATTTAAATGCCTCTTTGATTCGAATATATTGTTTTCTTGATTCACAAAGTCTTTGACTTAACACAATAAGAGTCAGTTGAAGCAAATTTGTGTGTATTCACCTGCATTGAGCAAATCAAGTGGAGTGTTTGTCCACTTGAGTGTGTAAGGGGATTGCAGTTGGGTGCTTATTCAATGGTATCATGTAACCTATGTGCTGTGGAATGAGAAGGTACACATTCTCCTCTTGTCATTTTGTATGGAGCGAATGAGCTGATTGCAGCTTGTAAGGCATATTGAAGGCAGAAGCTTCATCGGAAAGAATGAAGGGAGGTGAAGAGATCAATGTTGTTACTGACCACCCTGTGGGGCCTATGTAAGATTATTTTTGGAGAGTCTGGGAATAATAAACATAATAAATTTTGGTCTAAGTATATAGAAGCTGAGGATAATTGCTTCAAGTGTTTAAATCATTAAAAGGAAACCAATGTCCAAAACTTATCTGTGCTGAAGTGGGGGCGCAGTGAGAGAGTGAGAAACATGCAGTAGTGTACAGTTTGCAGATTCACATTACGATAAAATTAATCAGAGACAAACAAAAAGGACATCTGAAGTCTTCATGTTGAACATATGAGAATAAGAAGATCTCTTCAATTCAGATCAGCCCAGCTTGATCTGCAACATAATTCCACATACCCAACCTCATCCCATATTAGCTCCTGACAATAAAACTCGAGCAATTTTGGTTTCAAAACAAACAATTGATCTGGCATGAAGTGCTATTAATGGGAGAGAGTTCCAAACCTCCACCACCCTTCATGCAAATAACTGTTTCGTGATTTTACTTCTAAAAGTCTGGCCTTAATTGTTAGAATATGGCCTTTCATCGAGAACATAAGAACGAGGAGCAGGCGTAGGCCATCTGGCCCTTCGAGGCTGCTCTGCCGTTCGATAAGATCATGGCTGATCTTTTCATGGACTCAGCCCCACTTACCCACCCACTCACCGTAACCCTTAGTTCCTTTGCTGTTCAAAAATCTCCCTATCTTTGCCCTATAAACATTCAGCGATGAAGCCTCAATTGCTCCCACTGGGCAGGGAATTCCACAGATTCACAACCTTTTGGGTTGTCTGAGGCTGTCCGAACAGCATAAACAATGGGCTGAATCATGTAAGGTCCTGAATGATGTGGGCTGTGGAAGGAAATCTGGCAGCATCATGGAAGAGATCCAACGAAGTCTTTCACAAATATGGGAACAACAAGGCACCCTTTGTTCTGGGCATTGAGATGAGATTCACGCCAGGGAATGGCGAGAGGCCTATAAAGGGTGACTACTGCTCCTTATCACTTTCATTAACACGGAATCTCACCTCATTAACATACAGTCTCCTATCCTCTCATGCACTGGGTAGAAATTCCTGACATGGAAGTCAGACCTGGCACTCTAGCTCGTCACTCAATCATCTGGCTCTCTGACCCGATTCTGCTTTGCATTCTCCTGTGATAAAAGAGGGACTGAGTTAGACTGGTACAGTCAACAGTGCTGGTGCAGGAGGGGCAAAAGTGGCGAGGTATCCTGAGTGAGTGCAGAGATCATGCAAGACAAGCAGTCAAGGGTTGAGAGTGAGTGTGGGAAGATATTGCATGTGATAACAAGAGTAATAGAGCATAAACCTTGATGGAACGTGGGTGCAGTAGCAGAGACAGAGTGAGTGTGGAGCAGCAGATAGAAGATGATGGCATGCAGCCTAGCAGAGTGGAGAGGACAACTGACTTCCTTCCAACATTGCTGGGTAATCCTCCAGATGTCTGAGACCACACTGACCAGGTGGCAAATTCGGAACAGGCTGGCAATATCAAATGTTGTAGCTTCCGCTGTCAGTCCTGGGGAAGTGGGCATTGTGTCTGTGCACCACCCCATCCAAAAAACTCCCAGGTCCTTGTCTGTAAAGTGGGATGCCGATCTCTCCAATCTTGCCAAGTCCAGGCCAAATGTCACAAACTATGTAGGGCTGCTCTGGACTTCCAGCCCATGCCCAGGTGTGCAGTGGCCTTCTAAATATATCAACAGAGCCAGGGATGCCAGTCTGATCCAGAATCTCTCCGCAGTGAGGAGGGCATCTCACTGCAGTGACTGGGAGGATTGGGCCACCGCAGGGTCAGGTTAATGAGGTGTGTTAGGGATAATTGCACAAGAAAACACACTAGGTCTCACCGAGAGAAGTCCTCCAGGAAACTCTACAGAAATTACACTGAGACAAAGTATGTAAAGTCCAATTTCTCCTGATCCACCCCACCTATTTTCCCTTAATATTTTGAAAACAGTTGCAAAATGTTGAACGGAAACTCTGTGTGAACTGTCCTGCAAAACTACAGTCATGAAGATGTGCTCTCCTTCGGTGCCCCTGTCCTTGTGGGTTAGACGATATTATGTTAATCCGGAGACCTACATAATGTACTGGGGACCTGGGTTTGAAGCCAGGCATGATAGATGGTGGAAATTGAATTCAATAAAAATCTGGAATTAAGAGTCCAATGATGACCGCGAATCCATTGTTGGGAAAATCCTATCTGATTCACTAATGTCCTTTAGGAAAGGAAACTGCTATCCTTACCTGGCCTGCCCTACATGTGACTACAGACCTACAGCAATGTGGTTGACTCTTTACTACTCTCTGCAATGGGCAATAAATGCTCCAGTGAAGCTCACATCCAGTGAATGAAGGTTTAAAAATGGCATCATTGGAAAGCAATGTCTGCTGACACCCTCAAAACACTCTCTGTATATGTGTGAAACACACCGACTCAGTACTCCTGCCAGTACTGCCAGTGACATCATTCTGTTGTAATATGACTCAGTTAGTACCCGAGATTGGATCTGGAATGTGTTGCATTGGTTTACGTGTTGAAACAGATTCAATTTGACATTCAAGAGTGAATTGGGTAAGAACCAGAGGAAAAATAAATTGCATAGTTGCAAGAAAGGTATGATGGAATGGGACTAACTGAATTGGACAGAATGAACAAAATGGCCTCCTTCTGTGCCATGGGCATTATATGCTCCTATGACACTAAATTGGCTGATAATGGCTGTACTACTACAGCATCCACACTTCAACGGTACCTGGTTGACCATAAACTCCCTTGGGACATCATGAGTTTGTGAAAAGTACAACATAAAGTTCACTCTGTTTTTTGTGACAAACTAGTGAAAAGTCTCAAAGCTCTTCACAAAGAGAATTGGTTTTATGGAACACAGTGAGCTCTTAATGCCCAGTCATTTAATTCACATTACTCAACAATTCAATTTTTAATCACTAGATTCCCACTTGACTGTGTTATTCCAACTACTCAATTCAAATTATTGAAAATTCAATTTTTCTTCATGCCAAAAAAAGATGCCTGTGAATTAGCACGAGTAGACTGCTTAAGTGATATAGCAAATTTTCCAAGCCAGCAACACCTCATAAGCAGCACTGATATAAGAAGCTAATTTACTGCTGAGACTGAGTGAAGGAGAAACATTGGTGACAATATCAGTCCTGCAAACAGTACCAGTGGATCTCCACAACCAGCTGAACAGGACAACAGCTGAACTTCTCTTTGGAAGCCACCAAGAAAGGACAGTCAGCCTGGTTTGGACACAGACCTGAGCTGTTTTGGACACAAACGGATCATGAAATCACAGCAAACTCAAATGTGTGCTAGTCAATTTGTTTGATATTTGATATTCTGGCCAGATATCATGCTCCAGTGATTCAACCGTCAGATAGCATAAGCTTGCAAAAAGGGACAACCTCAATTGATCTTTAAAATGTGAATCTCATTTAGGAAGAAGAACAAAAGGTCATCAGAATCAGGGTGCATTAGAAATAAGGTATTGCCCCAATGTGTAACTCTAACTAAGCCAATGAAGGACCTTCAGTGTGCTAACAGGGTTGAACTCATTCAGAAATCTCAATGTCAACTAAAATTTACATGTACAGGAAATCACTCTTTGCTAAGTCCAGTCCGTTGCATACAATTGGAATTGTTTTGTATCACAATGTTTACACTCTTATCCCACTCTGGACCCGTGAAGTCTCCTAAAAGAGGCAAAACAGTGGATATAACCTCAGATCAGCTTGGATTTTAAAAAAACATCCAAGAAATCACAAGTTGCAAGCGCTGCCCCTCAGTAATTGAAATGAGTCCCTGATACTTTGAGTCTATGCCTGCCTTTAGTATGAGATGATGCCCACCTCAGACAGAAACAAGTTGAGCTCACATTTATAGCGTCCTTTAATTTACTTGAGCATTTAAGCACTGCTATTGTGAATTACTCTCGTCAATACACTCAGTTGAAAATGAAAGCTGTGAATTTTAGGGATTCATCAACAAACCTCTTGCTGTCAATTGAAAGGAATCAGAGCTGATAAATCTCATTAGTAAACACTGATCATAGATCTCCAGATTTAGTAACCACTATTTAGTAATTCCTCTTTTAATAGCTCTCACACAGTTGGCTCCCGCTGAGAGGACTTCTGATTGTACTTTTCCTGCTATTAACCCAGTGCACTTTACAGGGACAGACAGAGAGTAAAAATAAATAAATTCTTTAATTCTGGGCAAGAATAATTATGCAAATTTCCTCTCCTCAGCTTTCATTTCCCATAAAGCCTTCACTACCCTTTACACAAAAGATAATCAAACAATACCGTTTTAACACCACCTTACTCTGTTCCTGATGAAAGGCTTATGTCGGAAACGTCGACTCTCCTGCTTCTAGGATGTTGCCTGACCTATTATGCTTCTCCAGTGCCACCCATTAGACTTTGTTCCTATCCCAGTTAATTTGCTGCTGAAACACCCATTCATGCTGCTGACACCTCTAAACTTGATTATTCCATTTTCTACCCTCGATAAAATCAGGGTCATTTTGCTGTCTGTGTTAACCCATATCACACCCTATGTCCCCTTGACCTATATTGGCTCCAAGTTTAGCAAAACCTCAATTTTAATTTTACCTAATAAATTCTCCCTAAGATTCAAATCCTCTACCCTCGGCAACATTCTTGTAAATCTTTTATGAACCCTTTCAAGTTTCACAACATCCTTCCTGTAGCATGGAGACCAGACTTCTACACAGTATTCCAATAGTGGCCTAACCAATGACCTGTACAGCTGCAACATGGCCTTCCAACGCTTATACTCAGGCACTGGCCAATAAAGGCAAGTATCCCAAATGCCTTCTTTGCTAACCTAACTACCTATGATTCCATTTTCAAGGAACTATGAACCTGTACTTCAAGGTCTCTTTGTTCAGCAACACTCCCCTGGACCTTACCATTAAATGTATAAGTCCTGTATAACTCCATCTGCCACACCTCCACCATTGGCCCATCTGATCAAGATCCCATTGTACTCTGAGGTAACCTTCTTGGCTGTTCACAACACCTCCAGTTTTGGTGTCAAACTTACTAACCTCCTATGTTCATATTCAAATCACTTATATAAATTTGGAAAAGCAGTGGACCCAGAATCAACCCTTGTGGCACAGCGCTGGTCACAGGCCTCCAGTCTGCAAAGTAACCCTCCACCATCATCCGAACCAGTTCTATATCTAAATGACTAGTTCTCCCTGTATTCCATGTGATGTAAACTTACTAACCAATACACCATGAGGAGAAATTGAGGACTGCAGATGCTGGAGATCATAGTTGAGAGTGTAGTGCTGGAAAAGCACAGCAGGTCAGGCAACATCTGAGGAGCAGGAGAATCGATGCTTTGGGCGTACACCCTTCATCAGGAATTCTGGATGAGTCATTCCTGGAAAGCCTGGCCAGAAACGAGCTATGTTGGTTGCCTCCTCACTTCTTCTACCTCCTCATCTTCCTCAGTTGGTGCCCTATCTGGCAACGTGGGCAGTGCCCTCATGATGATGAGGTTGTGCAGCCTGTAGTAGGCATTATCGAATCATGATGATACCTCACTGCCCTGCTCTATAATGCAGAGTGTTCCAGGCTGCAGAAGCGACATTGAAACGTCTGCTCTATTACATTTCCTGCGGAAGCATGGAACTGATTTTAATTCGTATATGTGGGATGTACATATCCACATGGACTATGCCCTCAAACAATGTCATCTTTGGTTACTTTAGATTGTTCAAATGCAGATGCCTAGTGGAATATTGAAAACTTACTGCAAAGTCATCTGCTCTGTATCCTGCTTCTTGTTTGAGAAGGGAAACTGAAATTATTTCAGCTTTCGTGCAATATCGATTCTCAGAGTAGATCCTGATGGGACCAGGGAAATGGCCAGCTAGAATATTCTGCAACCTAGAATCTTCACAGCTTTTGGTCTTGACATTCTCACCCTGCTCTGAGGTTGCAGTGAGGCTCTGGAAGGTGATCAATTCCAGCAAGGATGTCTACTAAAATGAAAGCTCACACACAGTTCCTTGCAATGGGAGAATTGCTCCATTCGGACTCAGATATCAGGCATTCCACTGAGAATCCTTTTCTCCCTCTTCGTCCTCAATCTTCCAGTCACTTGTCCTGCTCTGTGCGATCTCTGTCCATTCTTTCAGTCATGCTTATCCAAGCAGATAACCGTTATTGTAGCCCTGTAACTGACTTGCGCAGTGTCCTCACAGTCAGGACAAGGTTCTTCAGCACATGCTTCCGCTTTCCTGAGAAACTTCGGCAGCCTTAAACAGCTCTGGAAACCACCAAATACTTTTATAAGAGTCAATGGAAATCCACATGCATCTAACCTAAAAATGGCTGATGATATCTCTCTGCTCACTGCACTGGATTAACAGAGGATGGTAGCTGGAATATTGAGGACAAACCAAGTACCATTGGCATCTGCGTTGTACAGTGTGTCAGTGGATGATACAGCCTTCTAACTGCACACTTCAGACTAGGGCAGACTAGGGCTAAAAACCCACTCACTGAGCGCTGCTGGCCAATCAGACGCCAGCATCTTGCCATTGCACATGGTGCCACTGGGATGGGTGGCTGATGCTGGTAATGCAATGAAGTCCAAGGCCACTAGTGAATCACGATCAAATCAGGTTTGTGGGAGAGGTTTGTTGACCAGGGAATTAGGAGGTTGGAAGAAAAGGTAGTGGGGTACTTGATAAAGAATGCACACCCCCATCCTTTCACTGAAGTCTTCAGACAAACCTGACAGGGTTTTGCTTTTCAGACTCCCTGTGTGATATTTGTTCATCTTAAGTCATCAATCGCCCACTCAGGAGAGTAAAGATCATTTAACACTGTTCCCATTCCAGACTGTATCAGGGTAAAACCGGGAATTTATAAAATCATGAGGGGCGTGGATAGGGTAAATTGCCAAGATCTTTACCTCTAGGGTAGGGGAGCCCAAAACGAGAGTGCATAGGTTTAAGGTGAGGGATTAAAGATATAAAAGGCATCTCAGGGGTAACTTGTTCACACCAGAGGGTGGTGCATGTATGAAATGAGCTGCTGGAAGAAGTGATGGAGGCTGGGACAAATAAATCATTTAAAGGCATCTGGATGAGGACATGAATAGGATGGGTTTAAAAGGGATGGCTGAAATGCCACTAGATTAATTTAGGATATCTGGTCAGTATGGAGAAATTGGACCGAAGGGTCTGTTTTTGTGCATGCATCCCTATGACTCTGTGAATGCTCACAGTTTGCAGTTTATTGGAGGTTTGTGTCATCCGTATACCAAAATGTTGTCCCCTGTACACCCAAACCTACGTCATTTATACTTGTAACAGGAAAGCAAGGGTCTCAATACTAACCCCTTGGGAACTCAATTACAAACATCTTCTCAGTCTAAAAAATACCCATGACATTTTTTTCTTACCACTCAGATAATTTTTTTCTCCATTTTGCTGCCATACCTTTCATTTCACGATTTACTTCACACATCTGTTGCATGGACCTGTTTGGAATGCCTTTGAGTAGTCTCTGTACACCACAACAGCAGCTTTCCCTGCATCACCCCTCTCTGTTATCTCTAAATGATGTGCACAACACAAGTGAATGGTGAGGTTACTGGATCATGCCACACAGAAAATAACACGTTGATAGTGTAGTCTCCCAAATTAGAACCGTCATGACAGTGATAATTTGCACACACGACAGGGGTTCAGACACTTTGAGCCTATCACTCACTCGTTGAAAACATTTCCAAATTAATTGCCACCCAGTGCACATACAAATCTTGATGACAAGTAAGGCCTCAAGTCAGAGGGCATCATTAGCATTGCTTCCAGATTAAAAATAGCCCATGGAGAATAAGACACTGCGTTTCAGACAGGTGTGGAGTTAATTCCCAAATAACTAACTTGAGCCCAGACCACAGATGGGATGTTCAATTATGGATTGACCGGATAAGGAACCAGTCAGAGAATGACCAAACTGCTCAATGATAACTGGTTAACATGGCGGGGAAGGGGGTGAATAAATAACATGTGCTAATCGGAATTGAGCTGTCGTCGTAGAGGCGTATAATCGAAGAGGCGTAATGAAGTGGGAGAGGGCTGTGCTGATGGGAGGGATGATTGATGGAAGCCACGTTTGCTTCTTGCCCAGGGTTTATTACATTTCCGGAGACGCCAGTCCGCTGTCATTTCAAATTGGCGCTATTTCTACCGTAATATCGCAAGCGCCAAATGTAACGCTGGTTTCTGATACAGCAAGTTGGCAACTCTGCGTACCATTACTGCATCATCATGCAATTCTTAATCCTGCATAACAGAAAGCTTTGGAACAGTCTCTTCCAAGTTGATGTCACAGCATCTATTTCCATCAATTAATATTGTGACAAGCATAATATTTCAATGGCACTTTCACCGGTTTAATTCTTGACTATGGACCAATAATTGTACAACATTGAACATAAATATTGCAGTGGTGGGAAGAATTGGGGAAACGCTGGAACGTACCGCGATTTGATCATTTCAGAAATGGTGACAAACCAGAGACTTTTACAGGGATTAGTTCCACCGTCGTCCCTCACTACCACCTCCGCCCCCCCCCCCCCCCCTGCTTTGGTGGGGGTTTCCTTTAAGAATGCTTCCTGAAATAAACCTGCCTTGTCCCAAGATCTGTCCTATTTGGTATGAGAGGGATGTGATGGTTTGGATCGTGTACAATCTTCCTCCGCCATGCGGCAGAGTAGGAGCATTGAAAGCAGAGAGCAGCTCTTGGTGGGGGGAGAGAGAGAGTGAGGCAGCGGCTGCGGGAAGCGATGGGACTGAAGACGGACTAAGGCAGGAACCATGGCATCGCCGCTGTGTACCTAGTGCAGGCACCGCTCTGCCTGGAAGGCAGAAAGGGAGGCTTTTGTGTTGTCCTTTTTAAAAATAATCCGGGGGAGGGGGGGAGGGGGGGTGGGGTGGGAGGTGTGGGGGAGAGAGCTGTTTTGGTTCGTGAAACAAGAGGCGAGGTGTTGGCTGGCTATGCCTATGACCCATCGGTAGCTCTCCCCCTGTCCCTGCCTCCATGCACTCACACTGCCAGGCACAATCTTCCTCTCTCTCTCTCTCTCTTGTCTCTCTCCAGCTCCTAAAACGTAGGATGCATCGGATATAAAAACACGCACATACATACATACACACATCAACAAGCCATGGGGAAAGATCAGGAATTACTGCAAGCTGTCAAAACCGAAGATGTACCTGCAGTGCAGAAGCTGTTGCAAAGGCCGAAACAAGGCAAAGCGAGTGAGTACCCTTTACACACCGTTCAATTGGCTGATGTGAATGTGCCTGTGGGTTTTTTTTTGTACGTGTGTTTTGCAAATGTCCTGTTGTTGTGGAGTAGGAGGGGAGGGAGTTTGGTCTCTTGTTCAATATGGGCTCCCCTGCTTTCCAGATGCTGTTGGCGACTCTTGATATGGAGTAATCGGTGAGAGCGTAGCATTAGCCCAAATAGTGCTGCCTGTCTCAAACAGCCCTCCCTTGCATTCCCTTAGCCGGTGCTCTCTGATCTAACAGCGCATTTTGGACATTGAGGTTTGCTAAGGTCAATGCTGGGGATCCTCGATTCCCCCATCACTGGGGCAAGAGATTTGCAGATGGTTTGTGGCGAGATACAAAACACAGTGAATCATTTCGAACAAGAAGGTGGTGCTGCTGGCGGGTTGCACTGTTCTGTTACAGCAAGAAGTGGCCGACCAGAGAAAATCAGGCCAGTGACTAAACTGGTTAAATGGCTAATTCCAGAACAAGGCAATAGCTCAGAGCGTCGCTCCTGAGGAAGTCCTAACTGGAGATCTTGCTTGACCCACTCTATGCAGGGTGTAGTTGCTGTGTGTGATAGGAGAGGCTTGGAGGGGGGTATTGGCTGTGACAGGTGCAGTGACCCCACACCCGTTTGACATGATGCTGCTCCCCCACCTTCTCGGGACGTTCACTTCCAGCCGGATGCTCACTGGCTCGCACGCCCCAAATGGCCGGGGCGATTTATGATTTAACCCCTTGATTGGTAGGCTGACAAGTGCCTGTTGATTACAAAGCGATAGATGCTGCATTTCTGGTAATTAGAAGCACTTTTTGCAGGGAGGCGCTTGAAATGATAGATCCCAATTCTAAACTTAGCCAGGATGAAACGAGGGAGACCTTGAGTTGGCAAACTCTCTGATGTAGTAATAACAGTGTTTTCAGAAGGGTTGTCTGGGATAAAGGAGTGATGTCTTCCCCAGTCTATCCTGATTGCAAGTGAGATGAAAGTGGAATCCTTTCAAACAAGACATGGTGAGGATTTCTTAACTTGATGATGTACACCATAATATTGGAAGGGGTATCTATTTCAGTTGTGTGCTTGCCTAAAGCTTGACTCTTTTTTTTCCCCAAATATAAAGGATAGAATAATCATTTGAAGGGTACAGGGTGTGCACAATATTATGGGAGAGTGTTAAAGTATTTTGATGTGAATAAAGCATGTTGTGATTAAGAATGATGGAATCAGTTCGAAGCATTATTTGCCACAATGGGAACTGTCAGTTTGGAGATGTGAGTCCGTCCTGGTTGTGTTTCACAAAATCCATTTATTGGATACATGGGAGGTCTTTCAGGGGAGGATACCATATCTCTTTAAAAATAGTTCATTATTGATTTCACAGCAAGTTCACATACAATGCATTCATTTGTTATTTTCTGGTGTTGACAACCTTTGTGGGTTGACTCTCCCTTTGACCTCTGCATGACCCCGTTGGGTGTAGATTTTGAATGTGGGTCCTGTGCAAATAAATTGTTGGATTTCTCTCTGTCAGCTCTCTAAGTTCACTGACTGCACATTGTATCAGTGTTTACCAATAATGATCATATCTGTGATGATGATGCTATTTTCCTTGAGATAGCTATTGAAAATCTCTTGTGCTGCACAGTCTGTTTTCTTGCTTATTGGTACTCCATACTTGGTGGCCAAGCCTTCAGCTGACAATGCCTTAAGCTCTGGAATTTCTTCCCAAAACCTCACCACCCTTTACCACTCCTCTCTCCTCCTTGAAGCTTTTGTTATAATATACATCGTTGGTTAACTATGTTGATATCACCAGGGATGGCTCAGAGTCAAATTTGATCAAATAATGCCTCATGTGAAATATTGAGGGACATTTTACTATTACTGATGCAAGTTATAGTTATTAAGCAATAAACTGAGGAGATCATAGAACTTATTCTGAGGATAAACTGAGGATTTAAATAGCTGAAGGTGAAGCTTAATGCCAGATGCCCTGCCCAGCAGGTAGCTAGGTTAGGGTTGGTTTTGAGGGTGGATTGGGGGACGGGTGTGGTGATGACTACCTCTTCCTAATGGGTCCAACTCAGGACCATAACTAATGCTTTTCCTATCCCCAGCCTTCAAACTTCTGACCCCCCCCCCCCCCCCCCCACTCCCCACCATACCCACAATGGGGCCTGCCAACATGAGCACCCATTTTCACTTGATGAGCTGAATCCCGAACAATTGTCCGAGTCCCTAGTGCAGTGCCAGTAATGACCACTGCTCCAGGTGATGCTGCTGGTACTGGAATGCTGCTAATCTCTTATTGGCCTGCATCTCTCTGAGGCGGGACTTGTTCATGTACAAGGGGAGCAAGTCAACCCTTCACATGGCTGCAGACTTACCCACCCCTGTGCTTTTCATCAAGGAGGTGGGGAATCCAGAGCCCTTGTAATTCAGCCCCAAGATGGTTGGCTCTTAATTGCCTTCTGAAGTGGTATAGCAAGGAGTTCATAAAAATGGGCAATAAACAGTGACTTTGCCAGCACAATCCACATTATTAGAATTTTTCTTTATTAAGTTGGCAACTTTGTCTGGTGTGTGCAACTCTAATGAAGGGGAGACCAAACCTCTCCAAAGTATTAATCCCATGTGGCACTCTGTCCTGTAATTGCTTTATTCATCTTGACTTCAACCACCTGCTTAACCTATTCCTAAATATTGATGTGGTTCCCTGTTTAATCATTAATTCTGGTTGCACATTTTGAACTCTGTGTGTATGATGCTAAGTCCAATGTCCTGTTCCCACCTCCCATGATCATACAAGTATGGACTGGTCGGTTTCTTGGTTGAGAGCATAGTCACTGACGCTGCAGCCCTGAACCATGAAGCAGTGTTTTTCAGAGAGGATGGGACAAAATATTTAGAACAATGATGAGAGGGGCCCTAAAGGTTTGAAACTGAAGACATAAAAGCTCTTAGAGTTTAAAAATTACTTGGATTTGCATTAACATTAATATTGAAGATTGAGAAATGGAAAACAGGATAGGTCTTGATAGCTTTTCTATGGCTGGCAAAGACACGATGGGCCAAATGGTTTCCTTCCATGCTGTCTATTTCCATGATACTCCAAAATCATGTCAAAGTGTTGCAGAGCATCTCTGTGTTCCATTGTTATTTTATGATCATGCCATATGTGTAGTTATACGATTTCACTGCAAGTTGGTATGATGAATTAAAATCACCGTTTTTATCCTCTAATTGATATAACATAAAATGCCAACTGCAGCAATGCCAACTCCTGTGCTGTGATATGCCTTAACAGATTAAAAGGTACATTTTATTTCAATTGGGATGATTCTTGGATTTCTGCCAGACTTTAGCAGTTTGAGGTTTGCGGTGACAATTCCATGCCTTTTGACCTTCAACACAATCACAGTGAAAATGATGTGGAAATTACAATGTGGATACAGGCCATAGAAGCCAACTATTGTGTGTGTGAGTGTTTCTCTCCTTCTCTGACCTTTTCATGACTTGTGCACCTCCTTGAGCAAGCCTGTGGCCACCCATCCTCCAGCTCATTGTCAGATGTTATCTGACAGAGCTCCTATATGCTACATTGTGATATTTTACCATGTGAAAGGTGTTGTCATGTGGCCGCAATCAGTGGCCTTACTTTGGACAGGTTCCCCTTTAAATATTGAAATAGAATGTGCATGGAGAGAAGCTCTTCCTGCAGTTGGCTAATGGCTTAGAACATCAGTCTGATGAAAACCTACCTCTTCCCCTTCCTTCTACTTTTATTGCAGTCTCAGTTCTGAATTGTGCCTTAGAATCCATTAAAGACAGTGAACAGAAGCAAATACTTGTTCCTCACTCCAACCCACCACAGTTGTGTAAAGTTTTTACCCTCTGCATGGACATGGGTCTTAATGCCATGTGCCCACTCTGTTCCTGTAATTGCTTTATTCATCCTGACTTCAACCACCTGCTTAACCTATTCCTAGGACTGATTCGGGATAGTCAACATGGCTTTGTGCATGGGAAATCATGTCTCATAAACTTGATTGAGTTTTTTGAAGAAGTAACAAAGAAGATTGATGAGGGCAGAGCAGTAGATGTGATCTATATGGACTTCAGTAAGGCATTTGACAAGGTTCCCCATGGGAGACTGATTAGCAAGGTTAGATCTCATGGAATACAGGGAGAACTAGCCATTTGGATACTGGCTCAAAGATAGAAGACAGAGGGTGACGGTGGAGGGTTGTTTTTCAGACTGGAGGCCTGTGACCCGTGGAGTGCCACAAGGATCGGTGCTGGGCCCTCTACTTTTTATCATTTATATAAATGATTTGGATGCGAGCATAAGAGGTACAGTTAGTAAGTTTGCAGATGACACCAAAATTGGGGGTAGAGTGGACAGCGAAGAGGATTATCTCAGATTTCAACAGGATCTTGACTAGAGGGCATAGGTTTAGGGTGAGAGCGGAAAGATATAAAGGAGACCTAAGGGGCAACTTTTTCACGCAGAGGGTGGTGTGTGTATGGAATGAGCTGTCAGAGGATGTGGTGGAGGCTGGTACAATTGCAACATTTAAGAGGCATTTGGATGGGTATATGAATAGGAAGAGTTTGGTGGGCCAGGTGCTGGCAGGTGGAACTAGATTGGGTTGGACCGAAGGGTCTGTTTCCATGTTGGACATCTCTATGACTCTAGATGTTGACGTGATTCCCTGTCCAATCATTAATTCTGAATGCACATTTTGAACTCTGTGTGTATGATGCTGCAGTTGGAAACAAAGACTTGTGATGCCTCAGTTATATAATCAATGGAGTCTTTAAATAAGCATTAAGGAAAAGAAGCAATTGGACGAAATCAATTGCCTTTTTTTTGTATTCATTCATGGAATGGGGATGTTGTTGGCTGGCAAGTATTTATTGCCCACTGATAGCTGCCCTCGAGTAGGTGGTGGTGAGCTGCCTTCATGAACTATTGTAGTCCATCTGATGTCGGTAGACCACAATATTGCTAGGGAGGGAATTCCAGGATTTTGACCCAGTGACAAAGAAGGAATAGTGATACATTTTCGAGCCAGGATGGTGAGTGGCTTGGAGGGAAATTTGCAGGTGAATGTGTTCTCATGTATCTGCTGCCCTTGTCCTTCTAGATGGTAGTGGCTGTGGAAGCCTTGGTGTCTAAAGGTGGATTTCTGCAGTGGACCTTGTAGATGGTACATACTACTGCTGCTGTCCATCATTGGTAGAGGGTATGAATGTTTGTTACGATGACTTTGTTAACTGCAGCAACTTGTTTTGCCTAAATTGACTATGCAGTTCCTCACATTCCAACAGTGACTACACTTCCAAAATCTAAATACTGCTGAAAAAAGACAAATTTGGCTAAAGCTTTTCATCTTGCATTCATCAGGATCGATCACATCAAATGCCAATGTAAAAAGAACAACAATTTATAGTGTATAGGAAGTGGACCGTAGTGTTTTCCCTGTGGAAACATCTTGACCTATCAGAATCCACTGTAAATGCTTTATTCATCTTTACTTCGATCAATTACAGTTCCTAAATATTGATGTGGTTCCACTCAGCATTCTCTTCTTATACAGGTTTTCCCTCTACTTCTTGTGAATTGTCCTGATAAGTGCAAGATGAGAAGGATAAACGCCTTCTGCCAAAATACTTCATTGGATGTAACGTGCTTTAGAATGTCTCAAGGTTATGAAAAGGAAGAAAGGGAAGGCTTTCTTTCTTAATATTGTGCATTTCACAGCTTTAGGACAGCCCACCAAAAGAATACATGAGTAACGGAGTCACTGTTGTAATGTGGGAAACATGGCAGTCCATTTATATACAGCAAGGTCTCACAAATAGCAACATGACAGTGACCAAAAAACCTGCTTCAGCATATTGGCTAAGAGGTTAATTTTAGCCAAAATGCCAGGAGAATTCCCAATTCTGCTTGGCAACAGTGGCATTATATACCTGAGAGGGTAGGTAGAGCCTAGATATAAGAAGGGAAGCCACGGTCTCCAAGGGTGAAGTGGATAGTTGGAACGAATGGTATCATCCATAAGGCAGCACCTTCAGCATTGGAGCACTGAGTATGTCAGCCAAGGTCTTCTTCTCTAGTCTCTAGACTCCTATTTGAATAACGGCATTCTATCTTAACAGTGGGAGTGAAAGCCACTGAGCCACAGTTGTCACCCAGTGATTGATCTGTACAGCGAGTGGAGGGAAAATGGTGTAAAACCGTACTTGTACGGCCAATTCTCATGCACTCACCAGCATCAAACCTCTAGAAATTTGGCATTAGATTGTGAGCAACCTTCTTATGAAGTTGCAGGAGACCTGCTGTCATGGTGTGCCAATTCTGTCTGTCTTGTGCCACCCTCACCCATCCATCGAGGTTTACTGGTTCTGTGACACCTCTATGTGACCTGTTCCTGGGATGATGGGGGTTCTCCTATGAGGAAAGGTTGACCTGTACCTGTTGGAATTAGAAGAACGAGAGTTGAATGCTCTGGAAATATATAAAATCCTGAGGGGGCTTGATGGTTAGTGTACTGGCACAATGTTTCCTCTTGTGAGGGAAAACTCAAACTGGGGGCGCAATTTAAGAATAGGAGATCTCTTTTTTTATGATGAAGATGAGGAGAATTTTCCTCTCTCAGAGGAGTGTTAATCTGTGGAATTCTCTTCCCCAGTGGAAGCTGTACCATTGAATTTATTCTCGGGTTGAGTTGGATGACTTTTTGATAAATGTGGGAGACAAGGGCTATATGGGCTTGAGACCACAAGCAGATCAGCTATGACCTTATTGAATGATGGAGCAGAGTTGAAGATTTGAGTGGCTTTCTGCTGCTCTCAAGTTGTTCCTATGTTCCTTTATAATATCCATCATCCAACTGTATCTAGGTTGACGTCTCTTTCTGTTACTTTCCAGAATCTCTTAGCTTGTCAGCTCAGCTCAAAATGCCAAAATTTTGACTTTTTTTCTGGTTGTCACTTATTAAACTTGGAGAGAGGAAAAGGGAATACATGCGTGCCTTTTATTCTTCTCATTTTAAATTCAGTCTTTTTATAACATTCTCTAGAACCGGGCGGCACAGTGGCACAGTGGTTCGCACTGCTGCCCCTCAGCGCCAGAGACCCGGGTTCAATTCCCGCCTCAGGCGACTGACTGTGTGTGGAGTTTGCATATTTTCCCTGTGTCTGAGTGGGTGTGCTCTGGTTTCCTCCCACAGTCCAAAGATGTGCAGGTCAGGTGAATTGGCCATGCTAAATTGCCTGTAGTGATAGGTAAGGGGTAAATGTAGGGGCATGGGTGAGTTGCGCTTCAGTGGGTCGGTGTGGACATGTAGGGCCGAAGGGCCTGTTTCCACACTGTAAGTAATCTGAAACCGCTTAAGAGACATTGAGTCATAACAGTCATACAGCACCGAACTGGACTCTTAGGTCAAACCAGTCCTTGGCTGAACATAATCCCAAACTAAACTAGTCCCACTGCATGCGCTTGGAACCACACCCTTCCAAACCTTTCCTATTCATTGTAACATCCAACTCAGAGAATAAAAAGATGTTCTTCTGGGGAAGGTTGTGGAATGTACTGTATCATGCTGAGGGAAAGTGAAAGATGGATTCGGATTGAGGGAATGAACGTTGGCCCGAACAGAATTAGTTGCTTTGTACAGCCTTATTGATTTTTCTTACCTATAGTACGTTGTCGTAAAACTGCTTATAACTCCAAGGAAGGAGAATTACTGTGGGTCTTGCAGAATACTTTGGAAGTATATACAGATTTTATTTTAAACAAAGCTATCAAACCAATGAAATGGAATACTACAAAATTGCACAATAAATCAGAAAGTAATGGGGAAGCCGAGCTGCTTGTTGAAGCACTTAGATTTAGGATGGATGGCTTTGTGCTTTGTCACCACAATGGTAAAAATCATAAAATCGTACGGAATGAGACTTTTCAATCCACTATGCTTAAATTGACAGGCGGAAAGAGATTTCTGATTTGTCCCACTTCCTACTCATTTCTCTGCCCCACGGCAAATATTTCCCATTTTAAACTCCTTCATTCCCCCATCCCAGAGCATCCTGCTTTCAGTATGCTACCCGCGTTGCCCTAGAAACACTATTGGCAAAGTGGATGGCAAAAGTGGTGATTCATTCTGAATGCCTCTTTTTAAAATATTATTTATTCGTAGAATGTGGGCGTCACTGGTAAGGCCAGCATTAATTGCTCATGAACAAATGCTAATGAGCTGCCTCCCAGAACCACAATACTCCCAAAGCAGTGATAGGGAGGGAGCTGCGGAAGTTTGAGCCAGCGATGATGATAGAATCGCAACATTTCCATGTCAGGATTATGTGTTCATTGTCAAGATTTGAGTGGTGCTGGAAAAGCACAGCAGGTCAGGTAGCATCCGAGGAGCAGGAAAATCGACATTTCGGGCAAAAGCCCTTCATCAAATGTCGATTTTCTTGCTCCTCAGATGCTGCCTGACCTGCTGTGCTTTTCCAGCACCACTCTAATCTAGACTCTGACTTCCAGCATCTGCAGTCCTCCCTTTTGCCTTATGTGTTCATTGGAACATTGGAGGGAAACTTAGAGGTGGTGATCCCATGTACCTGCTGTCTTTGCTCTGCTGGTTGGTAGATGTCATGGTTACTGAAGAAACAGTTGAAGAAATTTTGATGAGTTGCCACACCATATCTTGTAGATGATAGGGGGAACATCCACTATAAGGCATCCACTTGCATCCTCTTTCGAGATTCTCTATTCTGAATATAGGGGGCCACCTACTATGCAAGTATTGTGTGGTGCTGACTGTTTACAAGCTGCCTCTCAATATCAAGTCATGGAGAAATGAAATAGTTGTATTTGCAGATCATAATGTAAAGGTGCATGACAGATTCCATTGTTACTGTATTGGCTTTGTGGAGATATCACCATTGAGTCAAAAGGTTGTAGGTTCAGTTCACACTCTAGGGATATAGTATACTGATCCCTGCAATACTGAAGGAGTGCTGAAATGTCAAGGGTGTTTTTTTTGGTGAGATATAAAGCTAAGGCTTGGTTTCCACCCAATATTGTTCTTATCTGACTGTAAGAGTCCTTTGGAATGTCCCAAAATTCAGAAAGTCATTGTATAAAGGCAAGTATTTGTTGTTTTCTGTTGGAGAGATTGTCCCATTTATATTTTATCAAGAGCTGATATTTGCGCATCATTTAATATGTGTACTCTTTCAAATTTTCTAATCTATTGCTGAAATGTTTGATGCAGCTATAAGACGTTCTGTATTATTCACTTTTTTGAAAATAGAAGAGAAATCTGTTGTATGACGACTCTTCAGTGACTTAGTGAATATTGGACAAAGTATAATTTCCTTTGGAAAAATGATCAGATTACAACCATATTTAATAACTAAGCACCATGCTTCACTTTGCAAAAGACATGATAATACAAATGACATGCTTTTTAATAATATGGGGTACATTGAGCAATTAAATGTAATTTGAATGAGTAGATGCAGTTTTACAGTGCCTGATCTTATTATCTAAATTAGAGATGCTCATTGTATTTGGAGTGGCAATTGGATGGGAGGAGAAAGCGGGCATTATTTTTTCTGAGTTTATTATTGTTTCCAGAGAATTGGAGTTTATCAGATCAGAGTATTGCTTGACATGTCAATGTGTTGACTTATTTACCATTGTAAAAAAAATTGTGAAAGTACTGGGTACTGTAATAAAATGAATGAATTATCATGCAATTTCCACCCCACACTCTCACAATGCCTATACTTAATGTGGGTTATAGTTCAGTGAAGTATTTCTCTCAAAGAAAACAAAGTGCTTTGTTCTATTGAACAATAAGACGAACATCAGATGAGTTTGTATCATTGAGTGACATGTTTTACTGGTGCTTTAAGAATGAATGATCCTGCCTGGCAGAAGCATGAGGCTCCTGCTCATTGATGCTTGATGACTGACTGTAGCCAATTACTTGTGAGTGAATTTGAATGACTGTGACATCTAAGTGGCAGGACTGCTGGATGTTTTTTAATATAGCATTTGCACTTCATAACCATATAGGAACATAAGTATGATGGCGCAACAACCAATCCTTTTCCATGACTGAAGACACTGACATTTGCCAGGGCTGTGGTTCATTATGAGCCAGTCACCATCAAATGACAGACAACTAATAGCATTTCAGAGCCAAGTTAGTCCAACTTCCTGTTGCATTGAAAATTCTTTCTTGTCGAGTCAAGTAGAAGTTCTATGTTAGGAAACAATGAGCTGTTAAAATATAGGAGAAAGTGAGGACTGCAGATGCTGGAGATCAGAGCTGAAAATGTGTTGCTGGAAAAGCGCATTGGGTCAGGCAGCATCCAAGGAGCAGGAGAATCGACGTTTCAGGCATGAGCCCTTCTTCAGCTATTAAAATATAGCCTTTTAAACTTAAATTACAAGCTAAAAATGAGGCAGTGCTGCAAGTTATGAATAATGTATTTTGCCAGACTGAGTTCTGCGGTCTTAAATCCTAATGTGCATCATTGTGCTATCCCTTTGAATGAGCTGATCAAGATTAAAGTTAAGAATCATGGTATTTGAATATAGGAGAATCTGGGTCCAGCATAAAGTGGAGGGCTTGGACATCTTTTACACATCTTATATGTGGCTATCATTTGAGAAAGAACATCAAACAGCTTGAATTTGGTTCTCCATTTGGGCACTCACTATTTGTAAGAGCAATATTAGACCAAGGGTTGGCTGTTTCAATGTGGGAGCATCACAATGCGAAGAAAGTGACCAACATCTCTCTTGAATAGTGACCCGTACATTGCAACCTTTCAAAAACGGATATCAATCATGATCAACTGATGTGGCTAACTCTGATTTCCATCCATTCCTTTAATCTGGCCAGCTGAGATTACTAGTAACCTCCATCACTAAGGTCAGATAACGTAGCACAGATTTAAGACTGAAATGTCATCCTGCCTGGTCTGTGGCATTCAATTCCAAACCAGACCGTTTTTGTACTAACTGAGCCTTCAGAGGATATAAAATAAAGATGGTACGAGGGGTAAGGACCACCACAGCCTTTTTAGCTATTCTACCCAAGTGCCTGAAAACTATATAGCGTCGCTCCAGTTGTATGCTTAGCATGGTATGTATGCTGTAAATGCTGAAAATGTGTTGCTGGAAAAGCGCAGCAGGTCAGGCAGCATCCAAGGAGCAGGAGATTCGACGTTTCGGGCATAAGCCCTTCTTCAGGAAATGATCTCCAGCATCTGCAGACCTCACTTTCTCCATGTATGCTGTAAATACCAATAGTATGGAAATTGTACTAAATTGTCTTAGTGTGGAATATGTTGTATGCTGGAAAGTTGATTTTGAAACACTTTCCATAACATTCCACTTGAAAATGTTTCAGCATGTATTTAATTGGTTAGCTCAGTTGGCCGAATGGCTGGTTTGTGATGCCAACAGCGTGGGTTCACTTTTTGTAATGGCTGAGTTTACCTTGAAGGACTCTGTCCAAAAGAGATGTCATAAATTCAATAATTTAAAAAAATCTGCATCTTCATTGACTTTCTGTCTTCAAAAGTCAGGAGGATTCAGTACAGAAACAAAAAGAAAAGGATGGGTCAAACCATGGCAGATGGTGTTCAATATGAGCAAGTCTAAGGCCATTCATTGACCTCCTTAATGATGAGTCCAGGAGCTTTAAATGATCGGTGTGTCAAGACCAAGAGGCCTTTACAGGCTAGAGTTCTGGTAGAAATGGTTGCTTTTATCTCAAGGCAGTTGAAATTGATGAAGCTTGGCCAGACTGCATCTGGAATTCAATGTTCGGTTTTTATGAAGGCTTTTGAGAGGATAAATTGCAGATTCACCAGAATGACAGTAGGGTTGAAAGTTAGGTTATGAAGACAGGTTTTTGGAGCATAGATTATTCCTTCAGTTTAGATTGTTGACAGTGATCAAATCAAAATATTTAAAATAATTAGTAGATTCATTAGAATAGATACAGAGCAACTGTTTCCTCTTGGGGGGTGAATCCAGAACAAAAGACTAATACTTAGAACCAAGTTAATCAGGAGCAGCTATTGAATTAAAAGATAGTGGAAATCTGAAATTCCCTCCAGAAGGCTGTGGATGCTGCATCAGTTTAAATTTTCAATAGTTTTCTTTTGTTCAGTGAGGTTATGAAGGAACTAAGAGCAAAGAATGGGAAGATGAAGTTGAGCTGGGGTCAGCAATAATTTAATTGAATGATGGAGTGGTCCTGTATGATCTGTTTCTGTTTGGATTTTCAATACATTATTTGTGAAGAGCTTACATCACATGGACTTAACTATATGCTTTAACCTCTTCAAACTGAGAAGGGCAAAACTTTAAAATAAAGGAATGGAAATAAATAAACCCAGAATGTACTCGCGCTCTGATAGAATGACACATTAAAATCCATTATAATCTCACCAGACGGGACAACAGATAATATAAGATTAACTGACTAATTTGGCCCATTTTAGTTTTGATCAGTAAAATTTGTGATCAGCAGTAAACCCACAATTGAGTTAACATCACCTTGTGCTTTGGTTTCCAATTAATACTAAATCAAAGAACATGTACTGATACTGTAAATGTTTGCAAAAAAAATCACTGATGAAGAATGAAGAAGTTGACACTGTGTGAAGACTAAATGCAAGGGTACCAGTTACAATACCTTAAATTATAGGAAGAATAAAGGTTTATAAGATGCACTAACAATGTGTGCAGACTATACAGGTCAGTGTGTTTGCTACTGCGTGCAGATACCATAGGCTTGTGCCTTTATAAGGACCAAATCTTCGAAGAAGTAAAACAATGGTGTGCATTAGTATTTCAGTGGGAGAATTCTGCTGATCTCCTGTAAAATATATTATTCATTCACAGCTTCAGAGTATTGCCAAATTTTCCCCGTGGCTGTAGGTTAATTTCAAAAACTATGTTTTGACAACTTAATGTGATGCTTTCTATCATAATTTTTTAAATTACGTTGGGCCGAAATTTTACAGTAGCACAAAAATAGGTGAATCTGGCTTTTAGATGTTATTTTCTCTCTATTTGATTGCTTTATAATTCTGATGGAATTACTCTGTGCACTGTGTCTGCTTCATATGCACTTCAGCTCCCAAATGCCTCAAGTATTATATTTTATTAATAGGAATAGTACAGTCAGACTGTTGTTCTGTGTGATATTTATTTAGATTGAAGGGAATACTCATGGATGATGATTAAGGACTATTGATGGAATGCCCCCCTCATTTGTAATGAATGTTGGGCTCTATCTCTTTATTGCTATGAATTCTCATATTATTTTACTGTTCTCTGCTCATTTAAGCACCAATAGATCATGAATCAATTGAAAAGGTAATGGCAGGAAGGCACACTGCGCGCGCGCGCACACACACACACACACACACACAGACCTTATAACTCCTTGAGCTTATTTCATCTTGAACTTAGATCATGGATGAACTGGATCTTAACTCCATTTACCCGCCCTCATTCTATAACATTCCACACCTTTTGTCAAATGAAATTCTGTCAATCTCTTAGAATCTACTGAAATTTTCATTGAAATTAAACCTGTTTGGATGTTAGAGTTCCAGATTTCCATCACACAGTGTAAAATACTGCTTCCTGACAGTGCCCGTGAATGGCCTAGCTCCGATGTTACGTTTATGCTGTCTTGTTCACAATTCCCAAATCAAATGGACCTGCAGGAACTTTGGCCTCTTGCTGTCCCATTTAGTCTCTCAAGCCTGGTCTGCCATTTTATGAGATCATGGCCAATCTGTGACCTAACCCTGTACTGCCCCCTTTGATCCATATCCTTTGATACCTTTGGCTAACAAAAATCAATCAATACTTTTTAAAAATTGACAGTTGTGAAGAGAGGTCTAACCTCAGCCATCCTTTGTACAAAGCAATAATTTATCTCCTGAAAAGTCTGACTCAAAATTTTTTGACTGTTCTCCCAGTCCTAGACTTCCAAATGAGCAGAAATATCTTCTCCCCTTATTATTTTAAAATCTTCCATCAATTGATCCCTTAACATTTTTGAATTCTGGCAGGTACAACCCTTGTTTATACAATCTGTAGTCTTAATTTCACCCGTGTAGATTCTTAAAAGTATTATTCTGGTAAACCAACAAGGCATGGTGCCTGAAACTCATCTTCATGTGGTCTAACTAAAATTGTGTATGGCTAAAGCATAATTTCTATTCTGCTGTATTCTAGTATTGTATAAATAAAAACCAGCATGCCATTAGCCTATTCACTTGTTTCATTTTCACCTGTCTATCCAATTGATTCCTTCAATTGATTCCTTTAATCACCTTATGTACTAGGAAGCAATGGGAGATCTATTGACTTATTACCTGGTGTGATTCTCCTCAGCAAAATATCTTGACTCAAATTGGTATCTTTGGGGGGCAAGTATTAGAAACTGAGCCAGATACTGAAACCATAGTATTCCGTCAATTATATGGACCTATCTATTTGCCTTCTGTTTTGAAATAAAGGCTCAATGCACATTCTCTCAACTAATTCACTCCTTCTTCAATGTAATGAAATTGTCTTTAGCTTTCTCAGTTTTCCATTTCGTCCACAAGTTTGAAAATCCAAGTCAGCTTTCTGCTGCTTATCAATTGGGCTGTATTGTCCAGTACAGGCTCTAGCCTCTCCATTAGCATTCTTGGTGGAAATAAACTGAATTGAGTTTTGCGCTGGTTAAAGACCACGTCTTTTTATCTTACCTTATTTTTAATGGGAGTAGGATTCTTTTGCAACAAAAACTGAAGAAGCAATTGTAGCAGTTTTATAAAGCAAGATACTGAGACTCATTGTAAGTTGTGTTTACACTGTTGCTTTGCAAACAGTGAAGAATGGTGTAAATAGATGACATGGCACTGGAACTCATGTAAAATGAGAATCGGTCGGTATCAGGTCGCTGATTGGTTTGTGGAATTGTAACCAGTTGTGGATGCTACAGGTCATCAAGCTGATGACAACTCTCTGATTGGTTCCTGGGTAAGTGAACAGCTTGTGGGTGTTAATGATACAGTGGAAGCCTTCAGACCACTTGAAAGGGAGGTGGTATCTCTCTCTATCTCTGCAGTATATAATACTTGAAATTGAAGAAAGCCAGTTATTTTCACCCAACATTTTTTATAAGCTGTTGCTTTTAACGGATAAGTCAAAGACTTCATAATGTGTGAACCAATCACTCTTTGTCTCCTGTGAAGAAGTGAAGGAAATAAAGAGAAACTTCAAAGAACTAAAGGACTCGGGAAACAAAGTTTTTTTAAAAAAATTGTTCATAGGATAGGGGTGTCACTAGTTAGGCCCAGTATTTATTACCCATCCCTAATTCCCCAGAAGGCAGTTAAGAGTCAAACATATTTTTGTCGGTCTGGAGACACATGTAGGCTAGACCAGGTAAGGATAACAGTTTCCTTCCCTAAAGGACATACAGGAGCCAAACTCGTTTATCAGACCATCAGCAATGGATTTATGATAATTTAGACTTGTAATTCCATTTTTTAAAGTACATTTAAATTCCACCCACTGCCTTGGCAGCATTTGAACACCAGTGACCAGGACATTACTTTGGATTAACAGTCCAAAGCCATCCTTGGCCCCAGTTCCTCCTTAAATTGGTCAGTCTTTCCAACTCTAAAACTTTCTGTGATTCCTTCATTCCTTCTAATCTGGCCTCTTCCACATATCCATAATTTCCTTTGTCTCCACTGTTGGTAGTTTTAGCTTCAGCTTCCTAGGGCCTAACCATTGTAATTCCCTCTCACAAGTCTCAATCTCTGAATCTCCCTCATCTGGTTCTGCTCATTTAAAGTGCTCACCTTTTTGGTCACTTGTCTTGATATACCCTGATGTAGCTCAATGTCAAAAACTGCCCAAGACTTGAAACACCTTGGGACAGTAAAGGTGCTATATAACAACAGGTTATTTTGTTGTACGTAACAGTATTTACATACAATATGGACTGGATTTGTTTAAGTTCTTATCTCCCTAACCCATATTAAAGTTTAGGGTGTAGGTTTGCTCGCTGAGCTGTAGGTTTGATATCCAGACATTTCATTACCTGGCTAGGTAACATCATCCATGGCAACCTCCAAGTGAAGCGAAGCTGTTGTCTCCTGCATTCTATTTATATCTTTCTCCTCGATGGGGTTCCTGGGGTTTGTGGTGATGTCATTTCCTGTTCATTTTCTGAGGGGTTGACAGATAGCATCTACTTCCATGTGTTTGTTTATGGCCTTGTGGTTGGAGTGCCAGGCCTCTAGGAATTCTCTGGCATGTCCTTGCTTAGCCGGTCCCAGGATAGATGTGTTGTCCCAGTCAAAATGGTAGTTTTTTTCATCCGTGTGTAGGGCTACGAGGGAGAGAGGGTCATGTCTTTTTGTGGCTAGCTGGTATCCTGTTGGCTAACTTTCTTCCTGTTTGTCCTACGTACTGTTTGTGGCAGTTCTTGCTTGGAATTTTGTAGATGACATTGGTTTTGTCCATTGGTTATACTGGGTCTTTTAAGTTTGCTAGTTTTTGTTTGAGAGTGTTGGTGGATTTGTGTACTACTAGGATTCCGAGGGGTCTTAGTAGTCTGGCTGTCATTTCTGAAACTTCTTTGATGTATGGTAAGGTGGTTAGGGTTTCTGGCTGTGTTTGGTCTGCTTGTCGTGGTTTGTTCTTGAGGAATCTGCGCACTGTATTTATTGAGTATCCGTTCTTTTTGAATACGTTGTATAGGTGGTTCTCTGTTTTCCGAAGTTCGTCTGTGCTGCAGTGTGTGGTGGCTCATTGGAAGAGTGTTCTGATACAGCTTGTTTGTGTGTGTTGGGATGGTTGCTGGTGTAGTTAAGTATTTGGTCAGTGTTTGTCGGTTTTCTGTATACCATATTAAAGTAGAATGTGATGTGGTAAAACACTTCCAGATGGAAAACATTGTGTTAATTATACGTAGCATCAGTCTGAGAAGAGTTGACTTTTTTGATCAGGTAACGTTCTGTAAAATATGTGCCCATGCACAGCAGTGTGTTATGATTCCGTGACCCTGTCACACATGCAAGACAAATTTAATTGGCTCTGTGATTCTTGTATGTTTGACCTTATTGCTTGATGACTTAGCTATTCATTTTAATCAATGCATCAAGGTGCCTTCTAGTAGTCAGAACCTTTTGTGTTTGCGTTAATTTGAACTAGCCTCCACATTTACTTTTATCATTGCTTTAGCCTTACCCAAAAATAGCATACAGAAGAAAAAAATGACAATTCTTGCATTTATTTGCCATTTTTCATTATTTCTGGATGTCTTAAATTGTCTTGCAGCCCATGAGGTACTCATGAAGTGTAGTTAGTGTAATGATGAAGCATTGACAGAGCTGTTCATAGCAAGATCCCAGGTAGTTATGGACATCAGAAAAATCCTTTCTCCTTCTCTTCACACCAGCAGCCTTGGGATCCTTAATGCCTAGCATCATCAAACAGAAGTGCTGACAAATAGGAAGGTGACAGTGCAATGACATCATCTCTGAACTAGGAATCCCAACATTCTGAGGACCTGCTTTAAAGTCTGCTGTGGCAGAGGCTGAAGTTGAATTAAAAGCTCACCTAGTGGCAACCATGTTGAATGTAATGAAAACTCATTTAGTTCACTAATGCCCTTTAAATGCTATTCTTAGCTGGTGGCAGCCCCACAACCCCCTGCCCTCAACATGTGATGTGACACCCACAGCAATGGGTGACTGCTCTTCGAGATGGCTGAGCAAGCCATCGAAATGTGACAAAAGCTAAGGAAGAGAATGAACCTGTATGGCTAAAACAACAAGCCCCAGGACAGCTTCTGCAACTCCCCACCCCAGATCATTGCCATTCTCCCAATTCTTCCAGAGACCCCAGCAGGACTTGAGTTGCTCTTCCAACACAGCAGAATAAATTGTTAATGCTTGCGATGCCTACAGAGGTAAAATGGGGCAGTTTGTTGAAAATGGAGGCGACAAAATTTCAGTCTCCTGTCCAGCCCAAAATAACTGGTGTACTTAACCTCTTGGAAATGCCAGTTTTGTAACTAATACCATAGAATTCCTACAGTATGGGTAGAGCCCATTTGGCCCATCGAGTCAACACTAACCCTCTGAAGGGCATCCCACCCACCTTCTCCCCGTAACCCAGCATTTGTCATAGCTAATCCATCGAGCCTGCACACCTTTGGATGGTGGGAGGAAACCAGAGCACCCGAAGGAAAATGTACAAACTCCACACAGACAGTCGCCTGAAGTTAGAATTGAACTGGGTCCCTGGGGCTGCTGTGAGGCAGCAGTACTCATCACTATGTCATATCAATGGTGATGTCAAACAGATAACTATATTGGCCAAATATTAGAGTCTGTGGCTGGTGTACACACTGTGAACTGAGTCAGGATCCAATAAGCCTTAAACATCTTTCCACTGTGACCCATTTTAAGACTTGAAACTTCTTGCAACCTCTCTGTGAGGCATGTGGGGGTAGTTGGGAGTGGCTGGGTGGCCTGTGAGAATATTGAACTGTTAGAGTGGGCACACAGCTGGTACAACCTGTTCAGAGTCTTGTGACTATCATTCCTGCTTCAGATCCTGTAGCCTCAACATTTCGAATCATTTAGGAATCCCTGCATTGAGCACTAAAGCAGCAGCATTGAGTATCTGCCGCTAGTTGTCCCCAGCGAGCAACAGGAAGTCAGAAATCTTTCCAGTGATGGAAGCCAATGAACCCATTCTGGTGTTTTCAATAGACTCAGCCAGTTTAGAGAGAAAAAACACGCAAAGCCCTCAGAAATCTTTCACAGTAATGCTTACATTAGATCATCTTACAATATGATGACAGTTGTGTAGATAAAGCTGGAGGCTACACATGCACAGTAAGATCCCACAAATATGGAATGAGGTGATTAAGCATTTACACAGATGTTTACAGCAGAGAGACCAACTATTCAGATGATGTGGTCCGTTTCAGTGCTTTTAGTTGATGGGGAGCATAGGATGCTAGTTGAAAAATAATGGTGGTGGTGAAAGCCACTAAACAATTTTAGATTAATGATTGACCCACATAAAATAAACCATCAACCTTTACTTTTCAGCCTTGTTTAAAATGGCAGTTGAATTCCAGTGGCAGACTGCAATGTGGTTTAACTTATTGCTACCTGGCTAACTTTAGACCTCATGTTAATCCAGTCCACACCAATGAGCTAAAGTATTATCTCGCTGATGATTGTAAAGAGGCTGAAATTAAATGAATTTTGCAGCATGGGATGCTTTTCTGTGCGAAAGGTACTAAGCAAGCTATTGTTACAAGCAGCAGCTACAACTCAGTTACTAATGGATGTTTGCTGCTGCATAAAGCTGTTCTAATTTGGAATTATTTGGCATTACATTGGCAGTCTTAGAATCCCGAAAGCAATACATGTGATACATTTCAGTACGGGACCAATTCCCTATTCATATCCATATTCCACCTGACCTGGGAGTACCTGATACAGGTACAAGATGCAAGACCGAGAAACTCCTACCTTTTCTCAGCCATTACATCCTCACCTCTATAAAGCATAATAATTCCTGGGAAATTTTGCAAAGTATACTGTCAGTTTGAAATTTCCCTCTGAAGAAATACGTTCTGCAATATTATTTGTGCAGGATCTCCAGTACTTTTAAGTATTCCATTCGGAAATAAGCTTCAGGCTAGCAGAAAGGCTGCCTCATTTTAAAGGGGGAACGTCTCTTGCAGCTATGTTGCCTGGCAACAACATCATTGTCCTTGCTTTCAGATCAACCACAACTTCACTATTGTTGGAATTTCATAGTATCCCTACAGTGTGGAAACAGGCCATTTGGCCCATTGAGTTCACCCCGAGTTTCCACAGAGTATCTTATCCACATCCACCCTATCCCTGTAGCCCTGCATTTCTCATGGTTATACCATCTAGCCTACACGACGCTGGACACTATGGGCAATGAAGAATGGACATTCCACCTAATCTGCACATATTTGGACTGTGGAAGGAAACTAAGGACCTGGAAGAAATCCCAGACATTTTTCTTCAGATAAAGCAATATTATATTTTTAAACCAACAAAGATTTACCTACTGCGGGGTGTGGGAAGACGCTTTAATACATGACAACTCCCAAGAACTAAAATTGCCTGAAAAAAATTCATCTACCAATGTTATGGCGCTGTCCCTTTCAAGAGACGAGTCCACCCTCATCTGGTTGACTATTAAAATTCTGTCTTTTTTTTAATGAAGTGGATTTTTATCACACTTTCTCTCAGTTGGAAATGGGCTGTCTACAACTAATTGGCTTTGAGTTGTTGTTAAGAATAGTCATATTTGCGATTGCTGTCACTAAATCTAATGACAAAATGAAGCTCCACCTTTCGTGATATATGAAATGTGCAGCTCTCCCTCTTTCTCCCCTCCCCTCCCCCCCACTCCAAACCTACTCTGTTCTTTGGCTTTTACATGTCAAGAATAATTATAGTTTTGCAGATGTGGGGGGAGGACAGATTTGGAAAGAAACGCAGCATTAAGTATACCCAATCTTGGAGCCTGATGTTTTTCAACTCGGCGCACTCGTGACCTTAAACAGATGTATGAGTATATGCTGATCTCCCACCTCAATATTGCTTTTAACGAGTCTTGCAGAGTTGGTGTTTTGTAGTAATGGGGATAATTTTAACAGCCAGGTTTGACTGATAGTCTGCAAACAAATTCTTGCACTTGAAAGGACATCGTCTGATGAAAATTAAATACTTTGCAGTGGTGGTTATAAGCTCTAACAGCATATAAAATACTTTGTGGGATACTGGAGTGCAGCAGTGCTTTTGAGTAATGACTGTGCCTTCACTGCACTGCTAGATACATTTTCACTAAATAATCTCAAATAATGGTGAACTTGCTGATCTACTGCCTTCCCCTTGTCTAACATATGAACTGGTGTAGGCCAATCAGCTTCTTTGTTTGTTATTGCAGAGATTCCAGGGCAGTCAGTGATCCTTTAAAACAGTAACATGACATCACAACACCTAACACTGTCGCATAAAGATACCCACCAAACCCTCAGTCAGGCGTTCAGGCAATGGAGTCAGTATGGCAGGTTTAATCAGTCAGCTGTGCGTGTAACTTGTAGTAACATCAGTAAGCACTGAGACCAGACAATGTATATGAGATATTATAACAGTGGAAGTCGATGGTGTTGTTAATGAATTTCAAGACATCTGTCTCAACAAGTACCAAGTCTTTGTGCTAAATGTTACCTGAGCTAACATATAGGACAGCATTGCAACTGCAGTGTTTAGTCCAAGAAGGCACATCATTTTAAACCTGTTTCGATTATTCAGTTAGATTTAAAGTTTATTGGCCTTAATTCCCATGGCAGTAGACTATGAAAATTTAATTCAATAAAATCTGGAGATAACAAACAGTCTAATAGCAGCAATGAAATCATTGTTAATTGTCATAAAATTTCATCTGGTTGACTAATGTGCCATCTTTGCTTGGTTTGGGTTACGTGTGACTCTAGACCCACCACAATGTGGTTCACTCTTGTCTGCCCTCTGAAATGGCTGGCAGGCCAGTCAAACTACTACAAAGTCCAAACAAAGGAATTAAATTGGATGGCCTGGCCAGCATCAAAGTTATGGTAAATTTAGTGCCCCTATCCTCCTTACTAACATCTGGTGGCAAAATAGGGAGAGCTGTCCCACAAAACAGTCAATCAGCAAGCTGTCACTCTCACTGAGTTATACCCTCCAGACAATGACCCAGATGCCACCATTACCATCCCAGGGTATGCCCTATCCAACAGGATAGATCCAACACAGACAGTGGCACAGAAACTACAGTCAAGAAGGAATTGCCCTGCAAACACCAAATTTTGACTCCATACCAAATGAAGTCTGATGGCATCAAATCAAACATGGGCAAGGAAACCTCCTGTTGATTACCACCTACAACCACTCCTCAGCACCACCACTGGGCCTCCACAGCTGTTCCATGTTGAATATCACGTGAAGGTAGCATTGAAGGTGGCAAGGGCACACAATGGCTGTCTGGGTGGGTGTTTTCATTGACATCTCTGCCCTTGTCTGGGTCATTAGGTGCTCTACAGACCAAGCTGGTCAAGTTCCAAAGGACAAGGCTGCTAGACTGGATTGCAGAAGATGTTGAAAGAACCCCAACAAAAGGGAAAAATCTACTTGACCTCATTCTCACCAATGTACCTGCTATAGATGTGACTGTCTATGATCGTAGCCGTGAGAGAGATACCACTGCACAGTCATTGGGGAGCCAAAGTCTCATCTTGACTTTAAGCAAACCCACCATTTTGTCATGTGGCACTAACACTAGTAAATGGGACAGGCTTCAAACACATCCAGCAAGTCAAGGCTGAACATTCAGAAGGGACACAGCAGTGGAATTGTACTCCAACATAATCTGTGACCTCACACCCTGGCATAACTCCCACTCTACCCTTATCATCAAACAGGGGCATCAACTCTCATTCAGTAAGAGGGCAGGAGGGCATGCCATAAGCAACATTAGACGTACCTAAAAATGAGGTGTCAGCCTGGTGAGGCTACAATATATGACTGTTTGCATGTCATTCAGTGTAAGCAGCAAGTGATCAACAGAGCCAAGGTGATCCAAGAAACAAATCCATTCTAAGCTCTGCTGTCCCAACACATCCAAACAACTAACAGTAACCTAGGGCTACTGCCTTGATCAGTGCAACTCTACTAACACTCAAGAAGTTTGACTCCTGTCAGTTTAAAATAACCCATTCGATTGGAACCTCATCCACCACCTTCAATATTCATATCCTTTAACTGCAGGATGGACAGCAACAGCCACCGTGTGGAACATGCAGTGAAATACTCACCCCAGCTCCTTTGACAGTGTGTTTCAAACCTGTGAGTTCTCCCAGCTTGAAGGTCTAGGCCAGTAGATACATAGAAACATCACACCTGCAGGTTCCCCTCCAGGTCACACATCATCCTAACTTGGAAATATATATCGCCGTTCCTTCATTGTCACGAGGTCAAAATCTTGGAAACTCCTTTCCTAACGACACTGAGGGCAGGATGCTGGCTCAGTGGTTAGCACTACTGCCTCACAGTGCCAGGGACCCAGGTTCGAAATATAGCCTTGGGGGGGCTGTCTGTGTGGAGTTTGCATGTTCTCCCCGTGTCTGCGTGGGTTTCCTCCGGATGCTCCGGTTTCTTCCCACAGTCCAAAGAATTGTAGGTTAAGTGAATTGGCCCTGTTAAATTGCCCATAGTGTTCAGGGATGTGCAGGTTAGGTGCATTTTTCATGGATAAATGTACAGTAGTAGGGGAATGGATCTGGTTGGGATGCTCTTCAGATGGTTCGTGTGGACTTATTGGGCTGAAAGGCCTGTTTTCACTCTGTAGGGAATCTATGATTCTGTGGGTTTCCCTGCACTCCAAAACATGCAGTGATTCAAACAGGCTGCTTACTACCACCATTGAAAGTCAAAGGCAATTATGGATGAGCAATCAATGAGAGATTCCCAGGTCTCATGAATGATTATTTAAACAATTTGGATTTCCTAACTTGAGTTTGTATTCCTTACTGCCCTTATTTAAGTATACTCTTAATAAACTCAGTTTTGAGATTTTATTTTGACCCTCACATTTTAACAATTTTTTGTGGGGGTGGTGGAAGGCAGGGGTTAGGGTCAGAATTTCATGTTTCAACTCTGCAGTGTGTGAAGAAATGCTCTCTGTCATCAGCCTGACCAGCCTAGCTCTACATTTAACATTATATCCCCTCATTTTAGACTCTGTGATCAGAGAAAATAGTTTTTCGCTGTCTGCTCGATCAAATCTTTTTACCATTTTAAGCGGATCAATTTGTTTACTCCTTAGTCTTGTAAACTCAGGAATTAAACTAAGTTAATGCAATCTGCCCCATACTTTAACCCTTGTTGCCCCAAAATCATTCTGCTGACAAAAACATCCCAAACACCACTGATAATCTGGAATTGTTAAGCAAAGATATGAGAGAAATATTGACCTACACTTTATTCATATTTTGGGCAGTGCTATTGAATTTCTTGAAATAATACCATGAAATATTCGATCTAATATTGAGGTGGGAATTGACTATTCAGTTCCAGACTGCTTCCTGGGATGGCTGGACTGATGAATGAAGAGAGTATGGATCAGTTAGGACTATATCCACTGGACTTCAAAAGAATGAGAGGGGGAATCTCATAGAAATCCATACAATTCTAAATTGAATAGGCAGGGTAAGCATGGAAAGGATATTCCTGAGGACTGAGGAGTCCAGAACCAGGAGTCACAATCTAACGATATGGGGTTGACCGTCTAGGACTGAGACAAGAAGAAACTTCTTCACCCTGACAGTGATGAGCCTGTGGAAATTCACTGCCAAAGAAATCAGTTGAGGTCGAAACACTGAATATTTTCAAGAAGGAGATAGGTATAGTTCCTACTGTGAAAGGGATCAAAGGGTTTGGGTATAAGACAGAACAGGGATCTTGAGTTGGATGACCAGCATGATCATAATGAGTGGCAGAGCTGGCTGAAAGGCCCAAATGGCCTACTCTGTTCCTTTTTTTTTAATCTTTCTATCCAGAAAAGGTATGATAGAATTGGTTTTTGACTGCTCAGTCTTGCCTTGGCCATCTCAATGTTTTATTGTACTGGATACATTTTCTGACTCCTGTGTAGAATTTACAGCACAAAAACAGGCCATTCTGCCCAACCAGCTTATGCTGATATTTATGCTACACTTCACTCTTTCCTCATCTCCACTTTATAGTACATCCTTCTGTTGCTTTTATATTCGTGTACTTGTTTAACTTCTGTTGTAAGCCTACCATTGTTAGTCTCCATCAGCAGCTATCCCTCAATTTGAGGATGATGTCTACTCAGGATTGCGAATTTCTGCTGTGGGTCTTTATGTCGTTGAACTGATTAGTTCTCGATGCTCAGATATTGGGGGATGAGGTGGAATGTCCAATGAGGTAAAAGGATCTGGGCTCAGGATCTGCCTCTTTTTTTTCTTTCTCTGCTTCCGTTGCACCTCATCAATGGGCCATTGTGACTGTGCAGCATAATGGACAGTTTTTGGCTATTTTGAAGATTGACAGTAAAACCCTCTCAGTCATTAATGTCAATGCTGCTGAGCTTCAAGGAGAGCTTCAGAATGCCTTTGTTGCATTTTTTTTCTGTCTCTCCCTGGAATATGACCATTTGAAAGTGAAGAAATCAATACCTGGTGGGGAGATACTGTTCAGTTATTCACCCAGTGGATAAAGGGTACTACATTCTGACCAAAAACTGGGAAAGGAAGTTTCTTTTGAATCCTCATTTGAATATATTAGTATTTATCATATATTTTGCTCACTGCAAGATGTTTATTCTGTGAAATGGTTTTGCAGAGCTCCAGTTTTTGCCTTGGGATCTAGCTCCAAGGAAATACTTAACCATTCATTGTTTGGCATTAGCCCTTCTTCTGTAATCAACATAGTTTATTCCTGATGAAGGGCTTATGCTCGAAACGTCGAATTCTCTATTCCTGAGATGCTGCCTGGCCTGCTGTGCTTTGACCAGCAACACATTTGCAGCGATAGTTTAGAATAGGATTGCCAACATTCCAGGATTTCTCTGGAATTCCTGGAGGATTGAAGATTATTCTGTTCTGGGAGAAAAATCTAGGGCCATTGAAAATGGTGTTTTTTTAAATACTTCAATTTCTTAATTTAGCAAATATTGGAAATAGAGGAAAACTGTCTAGCACTTGGAAGTCTTGTGTGATTACAGTCCAAGAATATGTCCAGTGGCAATCCCAGTTGGGATTAACATGGTCAATTTGATGTTTTTCATGGTGAAAGACATCTCAGTGTTTTGTAATGTGTTTTTCAAAAAGAAATAATTTGCGGGATATCGTTGACAATGTCGACATTTATTGATCATTAGTTTTTTTTTGAATTTGCAGAAGTGGCTGCCATGCTGAATTGCTGCAGTTTGTGTGGTGAAAGTGTTCTCAGTGAGGCTGGAAGATGGGGTGGTTTCCTAACTGGATGGCAAGCAGAAATGCAATTTCTGCACATGAAGCTCTGAAACCAGAGTAAGCTCACTGCAACTGACCAGGACCCCCAATGTCAAGGGGGTCCTATTCCAGCTCAAGGAAAGTGTAACCTTGAAACCACAGCTAGGCCATTCCAGATTGACCTTGTGACACTAAGGTTGCTGAAGAAGTTGGAACTCTCTTCGCCTGCAAAACCTGTCAAGGTGGAGAATCAATCCTTTTTGTTTGTTTGAGCTTGGAATGTATATTTATTGTTCATCCCTATTTGCTCTTGAGAAGTTGGTCATGAACTGCCTTCTTGAAGCTCTGCTGTTGATGTGGTACAGGACATCACAGTCAAAAAGAGTGGTGCTTGAAAAGCCGGTCAGGCAGCATCTGAGGAGCAGGGAATCATACCACAGATGAAATAGATATGATTTGGAGATGCTGCTGTTGGACTGGGGTGTACAAAGTTTAAAAATTACACAACACTAGGTTAGAGTCTAAGAGGTTTTTTTGGAAACACTAGCTTTCAAGGCGCTGCTCCTTTGTCAGGGTAATAGATAAATTTACTTGACAGGTTCCACTGATCAGTTCTCAGAATATAATATTGCTCATCAGTACCCTTTCCAATCTTTTTAAATATTGACCTCCCATATCCACAAGCAACTTTGGTAGTTACCATCTCCTCTCACATTGGTCAAGCAGGCAGAGCAGTGACTCTGAGAAAGTGAGGTCTGCTGATGCTGGAGATCAGAGTTAAAAAGTGTGACGCTGGAAAAGCACAGCCTGTCAGGCAGTATCCAAGGAGCAGGACAGTTGATGTTTTGAGTATAAGCTGTTCATCAGGAACCTTTTTCATAACTCTGACCTCCAGCATCTGCAGTCCTCACTTTCTCCCTGGAGGACATCACAGTGTTGTCAAGGATGGAGTTCCAAGGATTTGACTCAGCAATGATGAAGGAACAGAGATACTGTTCCAAGTGAGTATAGTGAGTGATTTCAAGGTGGGGGTGCTCCCATGAATCTATTCTCCTTGTTTATCTAAATGAAGTGATCACCAGTTTGGAAGATGATTGAGGTGCAAGGCAAGAGTTGTATAAAACCAAGGTGGATTTTTGGAGTTAAATCAGAGAACAATCAATATGTAATTGAACAGTCGAAGAAGTTGAAGGACTGAATGGCCTCCTGTTCCTATGTTCTTATTAGCTGGACATGTAAAACATAGCACGTGCACATGCAACTCTACTTCACCTGTATTCAACTGACCTCCTCAGTCAAAAGGATTAAAATGAAGTGTAAAACAAAACTTACATTACAATACACACAAAACCAAAGGTTTTAATTTGTACTATCAAGCACCAACATCCATGTTTGGGTGCAATTGTTCCTTGTCTTTGTTGTTGAACTTTGTTTGCAATTTTCAATTTATTAAAATGAACTTTGTATTTCTTTTGTTTTTTTAACTAAATGAGACATTAGATTTTCACCCCGAGTACTGAGAAACCTCATGCATAGATTCAGATGTGGCCTATTTTCAACCAGCTATTGTTTCAAATCTGGCTTTCCTACTGTTCCAGTTCGTCAGAAATCTAATGACTTTGATGTAGTATTTTATTCAGGAAAACGGCTGCTGTTTCTAAGGCACAAGGAGCCTTAAGGTTAACTGTGACTTAAATAAACCTGGCAACAGCAACACAGCAATGTAACATGCTGACTATCAGTTGTCAACTTTCTATTGACAATGCAAGTGTTTTTGTTTCCCATTGTAATTAGTTCTATTGAATGCAATGTGTTTTCCCAGCTCGCTCAATGACTAGGTGATGATCCCTGCCCTTGCAGTTCTAGATGGATGTCAGATGAACAGATATTCAGATCTGTCTATATGAGAGCAGTTTTCTTTAACTTTTTTGATTTATTTCTACTTTGTTAAATCAACAAACTGTGGCAACATTATTTGTTAATGTCTGAAAGTGAATATTATTGATAAATTGATCCAAATAAGGCTTTCCAAGATTAAGTAAATGTAATCAAATGGTTGGATGATCACCAGGGCTAATCTTTCAGAATCTGTTTACAGAGCTGATAAAACTGGCATACACTAACAGGTTCTGTACACCTCACATCCACCCATCATCTATAATCAAAGTTGCATTTGCATAGCACCTTTGCCATAGCTATCAAGTTCCAAGGCAATTCACAGGAGCAGAATTAAACAGAAAGCTATTTATTGAGTAAAAGAAAGTAGAGTTTGAGAAACATCTTGCGGAGGAGACGGAGGTGGAGGGATCTTTGGAAGGAATTCCAAAGCTCAGGTTGTAAATTATTAAAAGCTTGACCAGCAGTGGACCACAGCAAGTGAGTCTTGCACACAAGGCCTGAGATGGAGGAGCTCAGAGGTCTGCTTGTTTCGGAGGAGGTTGCAGAAATAGAGACCTCATCACCTGATCGAATGCAGCTTTGCAGAATACCACTCTGCCAAAATGGGAAAGCTGGTGCATTTACTTCTTATACACTTCTAAAGCCATTAGTCAACAGTAACAATGCATTTAGCTCTTGCTGCTCATGTATGCTAGCTGCTTATTTCTGATACATACTCATATATCAGAGTGTGGTGAGATAACGTTTTGATTGATCTCACATTAAGTTTGTATATAAGGTCCTCTTCACTGATAATGCAGCTCACAGAATCTGCACAGAGTGGAAACATGCCATGCAGCCCATTGCGTCCACACCAACACTCCGAACAGCATCCCACCCAGACTCATCCCTGTAACCCTGCATTTCCCGTGGCTAATCCGCCTAGCCTGCACATCCCTGTACACTATGGGCAATTTGAAAAAGGACGAATCTACCTAACCTGCATACCTTTAGACTATGCAAGGAAACTGGAGCAACCACAGGAAACTCACACAGACATGGGGAGAATGTGCAAACTCCACACAGATAGTTGACTAAAGGGGGATTTGAATCCATATCCCTGGTGCTGTGAGGCAACAGCGTTAACCACTGAGCCACCATAATGCCCCTTCTTCATCAATCTGTAGTGTTCAGCAGTTTAGAAGATACTTCTTCTCCCCTATCCCAATGATTCTAAGTGGCTACAGCCCAATAAGTCATCCCATTTCCCTTGGCAGGTATCTCCAGATGCTGTACTATTTTCCATAAGTGTCTTCCTGAGAGGTGGAAGGGCTGTTTACACGCAATAGCCAATGGTCTCAATCCAGTTCTCACACAGTCCACAAGCCAGTGTTAAACCTTTTAAGAAACCCTTCCTTACTTCTGTATATTCTAATGGTATAGAACCAATTTTGGCCACAGAAAATGGGGCTTTATTTGCTTCCAAATGTTCCATAGTAGACAAGGAGGAGGCTGGAAGAACACAGAAAACCAGGCAGCATCAGGAGGTGGAGAAATCAATGTTCTGATGTAACTCCTCTTCAGGTTTCATCTCTATTTTGTGCTTGAGAATTGTGATAATAGCTGTATATTTGTTATGGACTTCACCTCAATCCAGGCTCACCCAAAGCCCTGTTTGAGATCCTGTAAAATTCCGACACTGACAGACTTAATGCAAAGAATGGCACAGATCCAGAACCATTGACTTAATGCAGTTTTCATCAACTTAAGTTCAGAAGACTATTTTTAACTTCTCTCTAATCTATCTATATTGCAGTATAATTTTATTTCTAATGTTTCTACTGTAAAAATACACTTGTATTCAAACAATGGAACATTGTTTTCCATCACCACTTAATGAATATATGGCAGAGATCCTGAAAGTTGCAATCACGTCATTGTTCTTATATTTTCATTATATAAGGAATCAAATGTTGTGTTCCATTTTGTTCATCTCCCTTTTGTAGTGATTCCATTCTGTATTACAGAGTATTGTCTTCAGACCCAAGACAAACTATGCTCCCTGGTCACTGATCCCTCTCCCTGGCATCTGTCTGAGGCTGGACACTATTTGCATACCTTGGTGTCATATTTGACTCTGAGATGTGCTTCCAATCCCTTATCCACATGTAGACTCAGTCCTGCCTAATTGCCCCTTTGTAATATCACTTGACTTTGCCCCTCTCAGCTCTTTCCTACCACCAAAATCACTTCCTAATCTCTCCTTTTTCTCTCTCTGTATTTGCTTACAACCTGGGATAATTTTTTAAATCTCTTGGGGGATGTGGGTGTCACTGGCTGGGCCAGCTTTTACTGCCTGTCCCTAGTTGCCCTTGAAAAGATGGTAGTGAGCTGCCATCTTGAACCGCTGCAGTCCATGTACTTTGGGTAATTCCACAATGCCATTCGGGAGGTAATTCCAGGAATTTTGCCCAGCAGCTGTGAAGGAGCGGTGACATATTTCCAAATCAGGGCAGTGAGTAGCTTGGAGGGGAACTTGCAGGTGCTAACATTCCCATGTAACTACTGCCCTTGACCTTCTAGATGGTAGTGGTCATGGGTTTGGAAAGTGCAGAGGATCTTGATATTTTCCAGTTCTGATACGAGGTCATTGACCTGAAACATTATCTCTGATCATCTCTCCACAGATGTTGCCTGATCTGGTAATTCTTCCAGTATTTTCTGAGTTTTATTTCAGATTGCCAGCAAATGCAATGCTTTGCTTTGATATAAGTACTTGTTTTTGTTGCTTTATTTGATGGGCCTTTCAGACCAGTCTAGAGCCTGTTGACACATGCATCTCTGTGTTTAAAATCTAATTGTTTCATGTAATGAGTTCAGCTTCAAATTCTGAGTGTCAATCACTCACAGTAAAACTACTTCATAACAAAAATAAACAGGATTGTATGCTATTCAGTTCAGCAGTGTTAACAGTGGTTAGGGGTAGGAGATTGTATTCAGAAACACATCTGAAATCAATTTCTCGTAATAATGCTTTCTTGTTGTTAAGTTAATCACCACGTGTGCAGCCACCTCATTCAGTAAACTGTTATTGAATTCTTGATTCTGCAGAGTGGTTTAATCTCTGTCAATGTGAATGACTGTCAAAATTAACCCAGGATATTTTTACTATAAGTGTCTCACATTTTGTAAATGATAGTAAATTGGTAGGGGGGGGTATGGTGGCTTAGTGGTCAGTGCTACTGCCTCTCAGAGCCAGGGACCAGGATTTGATTCCACCCTCAGGCGCAATTTGCACATTCTCCCCGTGTCTGTGTGGGTTTCCTCTCACAGTCCAGACATATGCAGGTTAGGTAGGCTGGCTGTGCTAAATTGCTCCATTGTGTCCAGGGATGTGCAGGCTGGGTGGATTAACCATGAGAAATACAGGGTTATGGGGATAGCGTAAGGAACGAGTCAGGTTGGTGTGCTCTTCGGAGGGTTACTGTGGATTCAATGGGCTGAATGGCCTGCTTCCACTTGAGCAATTCTATGAAATCAAAAAGTAACCTTGTAAATAAAAAAGCCTTCATAAGTTTGTGCTCATGAATATTTTCGCACTAATTTGGATAGGAATTTGGAGACCAATCTGTGGAAACGTTAGTGATTCTTCAGGACAATGCATTAGATTTTCCTACTGGCTCAGGTTTGGAAACAATGGCAGGTCCGGGCCCACTGTGTGCTGGCAATGCCCCCTTACCAAGCAATTTTCTGAAAGGTCATTTTTTAATTGGCTGCCTCCTCTTTTTAGATATCTTTTTAAATCAAGCTATTCAGCAACACTATTAAACACCTCTCGAGCAGATGGGACTTGAACAGTAGATAGCACAGTTGCCTCATAGTTCAGGGACCTGGGTTTGATTCCTGCCTCGGGTGACTGTCTGTGTGGAGTTTGCACATGTTCCCCGTGTCTCTGTGGGTTTCCTCCGCGTGCTCTGGTTTCCTCCCACAAAGATGTGTAGTTTAGGTGGAATTGACCATTGTTAAATTGCCCATAGTGTTCAGAGTTGTGTAGGTTAGGTGCATTAATCTGGGGTAAATGTAGAGTAGTAGGGGAATGGACCTGGGTGTGTTATTCTTTGGAGGGTCAATGTGGACATGTTGGGCCAAAAGGCGTGTTTCCACACTGTAGAGATTCTATTCTATTAAATGTACAGGTTAGGTGGATTGGCCATGGGAAATGTGGGACAATAGGGATTGGGTGGGGGTGGATCTCGGTGGGATGCTTTTCAGAGGGTGGGTGCTGACTCGATGGGCCAAATGTCCTCTATCTGCACTGTAGGGATTCTGTGATTCTACTTTCTCACTTGATGCTGTTGCAATGGCAGAAGGGAGTCAGATATAATGGAGATGGGATTCTGAAGTATTGGGCTCCCAGAATAGATTGAGGTGCAGTAGGAGATGGCTTCAAGAGCCTTGTTTTTAAATTAAATATATTTCTTCCCCGCATTGCTGTTCAAAGTAAAAATCTTTTTGCTATCCTCGGTGTAATCACTTCCAGGCATTCCTTAAATTGACAATTCTGAGTACGTGGAGTGAAAAACTGAAAAGCAGAAAAGCCATTTGTAGATAAAAGGTAATCAGACTTCACTTTCAATATTACAGTTTGATTCAATCTGAAGATACTGTTAGCTATAAAACTGAAAGCCAGAATTGAGGCACTAAAAGTTGTCATTCCCATGTAGAAGAGAATATAAATTCATGATGTGGCAAATTTAGAGAAGCACTTTATCTCGGTAAAATACCACTGATGATTCAATGATACACTGTAAGCACTATAGTGTCTGGATGGCTAAAGCACTTCTCTTTCAGCAGATCCAGTTTTCTCAAATCTCAAGTGATCGGTGTTCCAGGGAGGACAAAACAGACACACACTACTCTGATGCTCTCTCTGAACCATGGTAGCATCGTCATAACAACTGGAAGGAATTGTGACTAGATGTTCAAAACATTAACAACTAATCCTTCAAGATACATCTCGCTCTGATTCCAAACTTGTTTCGGTTATTCTAAGAGGAATGGAATATATATCAGGGGACGTTTTGTGACTGCAGTAAGGGTCATCGATGAGACCACGCCTGGAGTACTGTGTTCACTTTTGGTCTCATTTGCAAAAACTAACATTTTAGAAGCAGCTCAGAGATGCTTCACTTGACTCATTCCTGAGTTGAAGAGCTTATCTGGTCAAGAAGAACCAAACAGATTGGGCCTATATCCATACGTGTTTAGAAGAATAAAAGGTGGTCTTATTCCAAATGATCTTGAGGGTTCTAGATTGAGTGGATACGAGGAGGATGGTTCTACTTAAGACTAAAACTGACATTAGTTAAGAATAAGAGGTCTCCTTTTTAAAACAGAGATGAGGAGAGCTTTTTTCCAAAGAATTATTCGAGTGAGGAATTCTTTTCCCCAGAGGGTAGTGGAGGCTGGGTCGAGTTGGATAGTTATTTGATAGACAAGGGAGTTGAGAGCAATGAGGGAAAGAACTGAAATCACAACTAGATCGACCATTGAATGGTTGACCAGGCCTAAGGGGCCACATAACCTCCTCCTGTTCTTGTGTCCTTTGTCCAAAAGCATTCATTGTGAGGAAGTGATGAAAGAAAAGGAAGCAGATCCCGCATTCTGTATCTCACTGCCTCGTGGGACATCCTGCTCAGTGTTCTGTGGATTTAGAATTGGCTGGTTCAGTTCAGTCAGGAGACGCAGCAGAAAGCTGTGTCCCTGAATGGATGTTACTGTCAGATTCACAGGCAGTCTATGACAAGGCTGAAGTATTTCATATCAGTAAGGCCTTGCTGACTGCTGCATGATGTGCTGTACACTTACAGTTTTGTAATCATGCCATCCCAATGATACCACTTTAAATAAGAGCATTGGGAAGAGGGGGGCGCTATTTAGCCCCTTGAGCCAGGTGCATCACTCAGTGAGATCAGGGCATTTATTACTTCATGTCCTTATACCCACCTTTGCTCCATATCCTGCTGAGAGCCACCTTTTGCCCTTGCTCTGGAACGCCATCCCCACAACCCTCTTCCTGCTGCCACTCGTCTGGGTCCTTTGGCTATCCTTGGTCTTGGGTGAGTGTAATGCTGGCAGTGGCTACCACTGCCAGATAGCGCTGCTGAGCAATGAGAAGTAGCCAATTGGTTCGCAGCTCTTGGTAGATGAGACCTCTATCCCTCGGGGCCATGAACCTGAGGAAGGCCCAATACTGCTCTGTTGCTGATTGGCACTTAGTGCAGCAACTGTTTCCAAAAGGAGGCGAAGAAGTGCTCTTCCTGGCTTTCCAACTGACTGGAGAAACTCCATTAAACACTGCCCAACTAGAGTTTGAATCCGGGACAGGTAAGCAAATGGAGTCATAGAGATGTACAGCACAGAAACAGACCCTTCGGTCCAATTTATCCATGCTGACCAGAGATCCCAACCCACTCTAGTTGCACCTGCCGGCATTTGACCCATATCCCTCCAAATCCTTCCTATTCAGATATCCATCCAGATTCCTTTTAAATGTTGCAATTGTACCAGTCTCCACCACTTCCTCTGGCAGCTCATTCCATACATATACCACCCTCAGCGTGAAAAAGTTGCCCCTTAGGTCTCTTTTATATCTTTCCCCTCTCACCCTAAACCAATGCCCTCTAGTTCTGGACTCCCTGACCCCAGGGAAAAGACTTTGTCTATTTATCCTATCCATGCCCCTCATGATTTTATAAATCTCTACGAGGTCACCCCTCAGCCTCCGACGCTCCAGGGAAATCAGGCCCAGCCTGTTCAGCCTCTCCCTGTAGCTCAGATTCTCCAACCCTGGTAACATCCTTGTAAATCTTCTCGGAACCCTTTCAAGTTTCACACCATCTTTACAATAGGAAGGAGACCAGAATTGCACGCAATATTCCAACAGTGGCCTTACCAATGTCCTGTACAGCTGCAACATGACTTCCCAACTCCTGTATTCAATACTTTGGCCAATAAAGGAAAGCATACCAAAAACCTTCTTCACTATCCTATCAACCTACGACTCTACTTTCAAGGAGTTATGAACATACACTCCAAAGTCTCTTTGTTCAGCAACACTCCCCAGGACCTACCCATTATTTGTATAAGTTCTACTCTGGTTTGTTTTTCCAAAATGCAGCACCTCACATTTTATCTAAATTAAACTCTATCTGCCACTCCTCAGCCCATTGGCCCATCTGAACAAGATCCTGTTGTAACCTTCTTTGCTGTCCACTACACCTCCAATTTTGGTGTCATCTGCAAACTTAATAACTATACCTCTTATGCTCACATCCAAATCATTTACATAAGTGATGAAAAGAAGTGGACCCAACACCGATCCTTGTGGCACTCCACTAGTCACAGGCTTCCTGGCTGAAAAACAACCCTCCACCACCACCCTCTGTCTTCTACCTTTGAGCCAGTTCTACATCCAAATGGTTAGTTCTCCCTGTATTCCATGAGTCTTTTAGGGAAATTATGTTTTCCTTTGCCCCCGATGTAGTGAGTCTACAGCATTGAAAAAGGCCCTTCAGCCCATTGAACCAGCACCAGTCAAAACCAACCACCTAAATATTCTAATCACATATTACAGCATTCAACCCGTGGTGTTGACATTGCAAGTGCACATCTAAGCACTTCTTGAGACAACGTCACTACGACCCGAGTTGAGTACTTTCCATGTCTGAGTTCAGGGTGAAAGTATAATCATTTACTTTTATTTTTCTATGGCTCTCGTTACATTCCCTTGGGGAAGACATTATTGTTTCCTAGCTATGATGGTTTCTGGTGCAGCCGATTGTGACTGAGCTAACCAAAATTTACATGAGCTCATAATTCTGGATTTGTGCTCACTCACTCTGTGTCAGCTGGAGTTTATTTTAATCCGTGCATAACAGCTTCAATTAACAGCAAACATCCAGTTCAAAGGGACAACAGGAGTAAATTCAGATGCTTACAGTTTCACAGAAACAAATTGATAGAAATTAGAATCCAATCCCCAAATCGCCAGGAAACTATTAAAACTAGGATTTAATTTACTCTGCATCTGATTTCTGATGACAGTATTCTTTCTTCCTGACATTTCCACATAATTGAAATCAAGATGTCTTGTACTGTGTAATATGCATCATTGTTTACTATTATTCTTTCAAAACAGTATAATGTCACTGGGGTAGAAAAACAGCGATGCCTCAAGCCTTTTCCAGCCTGAAAAATATATGTTTATGAGTAATGAATGACAGAAGGCTATTCCAACATGGAGGGCATTACATAGGAGCCCAATATTTCACTATCTCATCATAGAATCATAGATCAGAGAATCCCTGCAGTGTGGAAACAACCCCTTCGGCCCAACAAGTTCACACCGACTCTAATCAGCCTAATATCTAATGAGATCTGTGTGATTTGGACAATAATTGGGAGCATTAATTATTTATTAATTAGTTTTCCCTTGCCAAAATGTTTCCCCAAAAGGTCAGTGACACTGAGGCCGATTGTATAAATCTTCCTGCTCCTTTATGGCATTTCAGTTACATTGGAACACGTGGAGATCAAACCTGAAGGCTTTTTTTCATTTGTTCGAGGGGTGAGGGCATGGCTAGCCAAGCCAGCTTTTATTGCCCACTCCTAATTGTCCAGAGGGCAGTTAAGAGCCCACCACATTGCTGTGGGTCTGGAGTCACATGATATCCAGACCAGGTAAGGATGGCAATTTCCTTCCCTAAAAGACATTAGTGAACCAGATGGGCTTTTCCTGACAATGGTCATCATTACACTCTTAATTCCAGAAGTTTATTGAATTCAAATCCCTCTAGCTGTCATGGTGGGATTCAAACCTGGGTCATTACCTTGGTCTCTGGATGAACAGTCCTGTGATAGTACACTAGACCATCACCTCCCCACAAAACTCTTTTGAATCATTTAGGCTGAAGACCACACAAGGTTATGATTGCAATTCTAAGAAGCAATAATTTGATGTTATTGGTAGAAATTCACGTAAGTTTTACTTTGAGACAGATCAGTATTTTTTATTTTTCTATAGTCAGCATTCCCCAACCAACTAGTGAATTTCTCAGCTTGGCTTCCTGATGCTGTGTTTTCGCTTGGTAATGTAATTATTGACCTCTGTCATCACAGTCTCTGAGCTGCAGGTGAATAAAACTCAGAGTAACTGGCACGACAATTTCTCCCATGGAAGACACTTGCTTAATTTTACTCTTTCAACAGCACATCTGAGATTGAGAGCGTGTCATGTGGAAACCACAGACACAGGCCTTCTTCCTGCTGCTCAGTGCTATACTGCAATATTGCTCTGTCATTCGACATTCAATATTGCTTCTTTTAAGGTCTTGTTTAACCAACCTGAAAAATAGATTGATTTTCAGAGGTAGTGCCACATTTTAAATGACAGCCATTGAGGTTTGCACCGGTCATAGCAAAGAAAAGCACAGATGATGCTGGAGAACTGAAAAAACACAACAAATAAGGCAAGAGAAGATCCATAGGAAAGCAAACAGAGTAAATGTTTTGATTCCATTTTGATTCTGCTTCACTACAGCCATGTTTCTTCATTGTCCTGCAATGCTTTGCCATTGATACATTCCCAATGAAATTAAAGAATTTGATAATGAGTTTCATATTTCTTAATAATTTGAGAGTTGACTTTTAAATTAACTTCAATGATTCTGATCATATTTGTTCTGAATGAAGACCATCTGTCTGTGGTAACCAGGCAGACTGAGGACAAGCCCAAACCACCACCTTTATGACATTGACATTGAGTGTTTCATGTTGTCCAGGATGCACAGCCCTCTCCTCCAAGCTGACATTCACATGATTTCCCTCCAGTCTGCATTCACTGTGAGCTAGTACTCATCCCTTTTCGAGTTGCCTTTAAAAGCTCTATAACCCAGATGCAATATTTGATGTTGTACCTCCTGAAACAGGAAGATTTGAAAGTTCAAGTTGAAACAATGTCCAGGATATCCTGCTGTACTTAATGAAGAATTTTATCATCTGTCACTCCTCCTTTCAGATACTGAATTAGTCATAAAGTCATCGAGTTGTATAGCACAGAAACAGACCACTCAGTCCATCTCGTCCATGCCGACCAGATATCCCAACCCAATCTAGTCACATTTGCCAGGCCAGAATTGCATGCAATATTCCAAAAGTGGCCTAATCAATGTCCTATACATCTGCAACATGATCTCCCAACTCCTATACTCAATGCTCTGACTAATAAAGGAAAGCATACCAAACACCTTCACTATCCTATTGACCTGCAATTCTACTTTCAAGCAACTATGAACTTGGCCCATATCCCTCCAAACCCTTCCTATTCATATACCCATCCAGATACCTTTTAAATGCTGTAATTGTACCAGCCTCCACCACTTCCTCTGGCAACTCATTCCATACATGCATCGTCCTCTGTGTGAAATAGTTGCCCCTTAGGACCCTTTTAAATTTTTCCCTTCTCATCCTAAAACTATGCCCTCTCGTTCTGGACTCTCCCACCCAAGGGTAAAGACCTGGTCTATTTACCCTATCCATGCCTGTCATCATTTTATAGACCTCTAGAAGGTCACCCCTCCGCCTCCGATGGTCCAGGGAAAATGGCCCCAGCATATTCAGCCTCTCCCTGTAACCCAAAACCTCCAACTCTGGCAACATCCTTGTAAATCGTTTCTGAACCCGTCCAAGTTTCAGACCATCTTTCCAATAGAAAGGAGGCCAGAATTGCACACAATATTCCAAAAGTGGCCTAACCAATGTCCTGTACAGGTGCAACATGACCTCCCAACTCCTGTACTCAATACTCTGACTAATAAACGAAAGCATACCAAAAACCTTCTTCACTATCCTATCGACCTGAAATTCTACTTTCAAGGAGCTATGAACATGCACTCCAAGGTCTCTTTGTTCAGCAACACTCCCCGAGTCCTACCCTTTACATGTATAAGTCCTGCTCTGATTTGTTTTTCCAAAATGCAGCTCCTCACATTAATCTAAATTAAACTCCATCTGCCACTCCTCAGCCCATTGGCCCATTGATCAAGATCCTGCTGTACTCTGAGGTAATCTTCTTCGCTTTCCACTACTTATCCAATTTTGGTGTCACCTGCAAGCTTATTAACTATACCTCCTGTGTTCACATCCAAATCATAAATATAAATTTGGAAAAGCAGTGGATAAAGCACCGATCCCTGTGGCACTCCATTTGTCACAGGCCTCCAGTCTGAAAACCAACCCTCCACCACCATCCTCTGTCTCTAACATTGAGCCAGTTCTGTATCCAAATGGCTGGTTCTCCCTGTATTCCATGAGATCTAATCTTGCCATATAGATCACATCCACCATTCAGTCTTCATCAATCCTCTTTGTTACTTCTTCAAAAAACTCAATCAAGTTCATGAGACATGATTTCCCACGCACAAAAGCCGTGCTGACTATCCTTAATCCGTGCCTTTCTAAATACATGTAAATCCTGTCGTTCAGGATTCCCTCCAACAACTTGCCCACCATTGACGTCAGTCTGTAGTTCCTTGGCTTGTCCTACTACCTTTCTTAAGTAGTGGAATCATGTTAGCCAACCTCCAGTCTTCCGGCACCTCACCTGTGACTATCAATGATACAAATATCTCAGCAATGGGCCCAGCAATCACTTCCCTAGTTTCCCACAAAGTTCTAGGGTAGTACATCTGATCAGGTCCTGGATATTTATCCACTTTTATGTGTTACAAGACATCCAACCCCTCTTCCTCTGTAGTATGGACATTTTTCAAGATGTCACCATCTATTTCCCCACATTCTATATCTTCCATATCCTTCTCCACAGTACACACTGATGCAAAATTAGTATCTTCTCCATCTCCTGCAGCTCCACACAAAGGTCGCCTTGCTGATCTTTGAGGAGCCCTATTCTCTTCCTGGTTACCCTGTTGTCCTTAATATATTTGTAAAAACCCTTTGGATTCGCCTTAATTCTATTTGTCAAAGCTATCTCATGTCCCCATTTTGCCCTCCTGAATTCCCTCTTAAGTATACTCCTACTTTCTTTGTACTCTTCTCAGGATTCACTCGATCTATCCTATCTATACCTGACATATGCTTCCTTCTTTTTCTTAACCAAACCCTCAAATTCTTTAGTCATCCAGCATTCCCTATACCTACCAGCCTTCCCTAATGTCCTTAATATATTTGTAAAATGCTTTGAATTCTCCTTAGCTCTATTTGCCAAAGCTATCTCATGTCCCCTTTTTGCCCTCCTGATTTCCCTCATGAGTCTCCTCCTACTGCTTTTACACTCTTCTGGATACTTTTCTGGATCACTGCTGTCTATATCTGATATATACTTCCTTCTTTTTCTTAAACAAACTCTCAATTTTTCTAGTCATCCAGCATTCCCAACATCTACCAGCCTTTCCTTTCTTTGTAACAGGAATATACTGTCTCTGGACTCTTGTCATTCTCTTTTTGAAGGCTTCCCATTTTCTTGCTGTCCCTTTACCTGCAAACAGTTTTTGAAAGTTCTTGCCTAATACCATCAAAATTAGCCTCCCTCCAGTTTAGAATTTCAACTTTCAGATCCGGTCTATCCTTTACCATCCTTACTATTTTCCTCAAGATGCAAGCTGTTTTACAGTGTTTTGCTCTGTATTGATTGCTTTATCCAAATGCTTCAAGAGTTTTTCGTCCATACTCTGATAATAGATCTCTTCAAATGTTTTAATCACATACATTGGATGTGTCAGACAGTGTGAAGGTGCTGAGAATACCCAGCCGATCGAGCAGCATTTATAGAGAGAGAAACAGAAATAGTGTTTTAAGTTGAATATGTCTTCTTCACAATGAGGAAAAGTATTCATTTGATGAGTTATGTACAATTAAAGGGATGGCAAGCAACACACTACATTTCTACCTTCCTTCATTTCTGTAGAAATTATACTTAACCTGAAAGGTTAACACTATTTCCTTTTAAAGACATTGTCTGACCTGCTGAGTATTTCGAACACTTTTTGTTTCTCTTCCACGCTTCCATCATCTGGAGTACTTTGATTTTATTTGAGTATGAAGAACCTTTCGATTCAGTTCTGGAAAAGTTACGCTGCTCTGTAATTAATGAGAGCTATGCCTAATTATGATTATAAAACACAGAACCAGTCCTAATCCTTATGTGCCTGGAAGGGTTTGATATGCATGTCTGGTCTACAACAAGGACTGTCTGGACTACAACCAGACTATCTGTCACTATGGCTGGGATTGCACTGGCTCTGTTACTAAAACACAGCTGCATTGCAGCAATAACAGTGTTCAAATATTTCTCTGAACAACCTTCAGTAAGTCTGAGAGGAAGGGAATGTTCCAACTAACCACAGCAGCATGGTTGATTATTATTTCATAGTGTTAAATTTGACAAAATAATATTTGCTTTTATAAATCCAAGTAAAGACTTGATGGAACTAATTCTGAGTTAAACTATTAAAAGCAAATAGATTTTCTTGGCAAGTCAACACCACTTTAGATACAGCGTTGCCTCGCTCAGCAACTTCTATTAAGTGAATGAAGCCCCTTGATTTGAATTTTAGTTTGCCATGGATTACACTCTTCCAGCTCCTACTTTCCTTTCTGGAGAAACTATCGTGAAATCTGGTTCTAATGGTGTTATTTCTGGTTACAGCTCCTATCATCTCCATCTTTGACATAGAGGCCAGTTTTACCCACTTCTGCCTCTGAACACACCTTGGACTATTTACTCAAGTTGAAACCACCATCTCAGGGCTAGACAAAATGAAACATTGAGGTCAATGTTAGCAATATAGGTTTGGGATTGTCCTCAGTTTGCCAGGCTACCAAAGGCAAATTTTTTGCATTCAGAACAAACATGATCAGAATCATTGAAGTTAACCGAAAAATACATATTCAAATTATTAATAAATATGAAACTTGTAATTGAATTCTTTAATTTAGTCAGGAATGTATCATTGCCACAGCATTGCAGGGTAATGAAGAAACATGATTGTACTGAAAAATGGATTCAAAACGGTAACTCTGTTTCTCTCACCAAAGACCTGCTGAGTTTCTCCAGCCATTTCTGTTGTTATTTCAGATTTCCAGCTTCCTTTGTATGACAGGAGTAAACCTTATGGTTAATGTTCCCTGTTTTCTGTATCTGATGGCATGCTATCGATGAGAAAACTTGTTAGATGCTTTTACTTGAAAGCAGACTTACTTTCTTAGACTTGGACTTTGTACCTCTCCCACCCTTGAGTCTCTCATCTCTGGGAGCACTTCACAGTCGGTTGACCAGCCGGGATTTCTCAGTCTGGTGCCAGTACACTTTCAATCGCTTTCTCCTTCTCCATCCACTGACTGGACAACTCGTTGGGCAGGCTGCAACAAGCAGGGGTCGGGTGGGCCTTTTTATTTGCAACAATAGATGACACTGGGGCAGCCTTGAACATTTAAATGTAGGTAACTAAGGAACTTAAGGTGAGAGCTGCAAAACGTTATCCATCTGTTTAACGGATTAACATCTGCTTCTTTCCATAAGTGTTGCTCTGCCTGACCCTCATTCTAGGGCTCTTCTACAATCATTGAGTTGCAGCTCCTTTTGCTAAGAGGTCAATGAGCCAATTATTTAAGAGACTTGCTTTCTAATCTTTAAAGTATTATCTAGGATATGAGGCTGACGTCCTGAAGGTCTATCCAACTCCTCTAACTGGGTGATTAAATTCTCTTCACGGTCTTCCATCGACTGTACAATAGGTAGAAAGAGCTTTCATTAGTTGTGCACAAAATGAGAGTTTGGGGTCACTGGGCTCTTGAAAAGATGAGGACTTTCTATACAAGAGTTCTGTTCCCCCTTTTTTTAAATAAATTTGCAGATTGTGGGCATTGCTGGTAAGGTGAGGGTTACTGCTCATTCTTAATTGCGCTTAAGAAGGCCGTAGTGAGCCAGCTGGGCAGTCAGGAGTTGACCACATTACTGTGAGACTAGACTCACAAAGTTGACACACAAGGTTAGAATGGCAGATTTCATTTCCTAATGGACATCAGAGAGCTGAGTGAATTTGTTGTGACAATCCAGTAAGTTCTTGACCTGGATTTTGTGATACTGAGGTTGGATGTTACGTAGCCCATCATGTTGGGATAACATGGTGGCTGAGCCCACTTAATCATGGAAGAAGTCCTGCGTCTGTCTCTGGGTGGCAAAGAAACCCCTAACCAGATCAAGTCGGAGAGCAACGGGGCAGATGTGGGAATTTCTGGGTGCCAGCAGTGGGATGTCAAATAGACCCATTAACCAGCCAATTGATATTCATTATCCCTGAACCCACATTAATTTAGTGGCAGCTTTGGTTAAATGGAGGCTGTATGGTCTCTCACTGGGAGCTGGGACTAGGTGGTTGGAAGGGAGTAGGACTAGAATTTGTGCAATTTTGCTGAACAAGTTTCCTAAAGTTACCCCTGAAAGTTGCCACCCAGGTTGATAGTGCTGTTAAGAAGGCATACAGTGTGTTGGGTTTCATTGGTAGAGGGACTGAGTTCCAGAGCCACAATATCATGCTGCAACCATACAAAACGCTAGTGCGGCCACACTTGGAAAATTGTGTACAGTTCTGGTTGCCATATTTTAGGAAGGATGTGGAAGCATTGGGAAAGGTGCAGAGGAGATTTACCAGGATGTTGTCTGGTCTGGAGGGAAGGTCTTGTGAAGAAAGGCTGAGGGACTTGGGTGTGTTCTCATTGGAAAGAAGAAGGCTAAGAGAAGATTTGTAAGAGACATACAAGATGATCAGAGGATTAGATTGGGTAGACAGTGAAAGTCTTTTTCCTAGGATGATGACATTAGCATGTCTGAGGGGACATAATTACAAATTTAGGGGTGATAGATTTAAGACAGATGTCAGAGGCAGGTTCTTTATTCAGAGAGTGGTAATGTAGTTAACTCGGCCACATTAGGGAGATTTAAACAGCCCTTGGATAAGCACATGGATGACGATGGGATAGTGTAGGGGGACGAGCTGAGAGTAGTTCACAGATCGGTGCAACATAGAGGATCGAAGTGCCTGTTCTGCATTGTATTATTTTATGTTCTATGAACTGGATTGGTCTTCCCCTCTGCATGCACTTGTTTTAGAGATTCATTCTTCCCTTCTCCCTTCAGTGACAACCTGCAAACAAATCTGGTGCACCATGACTGGCTGTCTTTTTGGTTTATGGTTCTGTGAGGTTCCTGCCCACTTTGTTCTAATGAAATTTGAGCCCAAAAGCAACTTCTCATTGCATTCTGATGCATTGGTTATGTTTTTGGAAAATACCCTCATTGTTGGAGCTCTGTTGCATCACTTCATTTACAGTCAGAAGTAATGTAACAGCCTATTTCAGAGAATGAATGAGAGCAGTGCTCAGTTGGAAGTCATACATCCCATGTTGCCCATGCTAATCCTAGTCCCTTGGTGGCCCTGTGATCTTCTATTTCTCTTTAACATGAAGAAGACAAAGGAAAATATAAAGGAACCAGAATGAACACTGCAATTATTTTAATGAAGGCAATAAATTGAATCTGGAGAATTGGAAAACTCAACATTCAGGAATGTCTGAAATCATTGTGCTTCATGGCAAAGTACATTGTTCAACAGCAGCCTGCCATCTTCCATTTCTTGAGATTTATTGCATAATGCATAAAACAGGAACCATAAGATGTGATGAAAATAATTTTCTAATCCTGTTGGTCATATACTATGTCTTTTAAAAATAGGTTAACCCTTTCCAAAATGGCTTTGGGGTACTGTACTGAAAACTGAAATAGTGGCATGAAATGGACTAGTTTGTGTTATAAAAATAAATGTCAGAAATACTTGATCAATAATTAGTCAAGTGAAAGGCTATTTCTGAGAGTAAATTTGGTCTTTTAAATGTTAATTTACTAGTTAGTTCTTCATATAGCAAAGTCACTATCTAACTGGTGGCAGAGGGAATATATTCTTAGTGGCTATAAATTAGCTGTGTTAATACATGACCATTTGTTCTGAAGCTTTTCTGAGGAAACAAGACAATTACAAGTTATACTTTTAAGACTTTTGGTGTTCTCATGGGGCAGGATGCTTACTGATTTGATGCACCATGCAATCAGGCTTCAGGATTCATGATCTTTAAATAACATGTTTGAGTTCAGTTGGCGAGATGGGATTGTCTTTGTTTTCTATCTTTTATGACTGCTGATGGAAGCAGTTGGAATGGTGTTATGTACGTCTCATAATTTGTTTTCAGGAACTTGCTGGAAGTATTCGTACACAACAAAAACTAACCTAGTCACCACTACTCTGTACATAGTGTGGAACTGGTTTTGGTGTATTCAGCTTGCTGAAGTGTTTGCTTCAGTTTTTTTTTAATTTGTAGTAGATCTGGGCTTACAATTTAACAAGTGCAAGGTTGGAGTGACCATGCAATTTTTGATCATCACGCTTCATAGGAGACATATTTGTCATCTTCCATACTCTCCAGCAATCTGGGTCAATTGGTGGATGTTGACTGTGGCACCTCAGTATGACAAAGATTGGACAAAAAGGGTTTCAGAGCACCATACACGTGTCAGAGTACAGAGATGGTTTTTGAACTGCTCATTCGAGAAGGGTTACTGGAGAAGGCCCAAACCCTTTGTAATCACTTCCAACACAAATAATTACTTTGAAAGTAGTTCAACTCATAACCATTTCCCAGAATACATTTTAAATTTATTGAAATGATCAATCTCACCTAAAACTTTCAGTCACTGAAGCCATTCTGCTAGAAATGTTTGACATTTGAGTAAAGAAGGAGTAAATAGGAAGGATATTTTGACATTTAATTTAGGATGACTTTGTTCAGCAGATGAAGTAAGTAGTGGATTGTTTTGCTGGGGCAAACGTCTGAAACTGTGATGCAGGGGTCAGGGTTTTTGTACCTGAATTTCCTGTAATTTATAGTTGGGTCATAACTATAACCATGGGGAAGGTACTGTCTTGTTTTCTGAAAGCAGCAAGAATGGGACATCAAGGAAAATGAGATGGAGAGCTTTTCAACTTAGTTGGCTTTGGTATAGCAGGTTTACTAACTCTCAGTTGTAACCAGCAGGTTGCCTTTGGAGACAAGGATCAAGAACAAAGATCTGTAATGTATTAGCAGCCTCAACCAGTTAATAGGCAAAAACCATCTTCTTCCTTCCCCTTGTTTTTAGGCAATGATCGATTGTGCACAATTTGCAACTTGCTGCTTGGTTAGTAAGCTGCTGGAGGGGATTGTCTACCTGTTAGGCCTCATGGAGTCATAGAGTCATAGTGATGTACAGCATGGAAACAGACCCTTCGGTCCAACCCATCCATGCCGACCAGATATCCCAACCCAATCCAGTCCCACCTGCCAGCACTCGGCCCATATCCCTCCAAACCCTTTCTATTCAGATACCCATCCAAATGCCTCTTGAATGTTGCAATTGTACCAGCCTCCACCACTTCCTCTGGCAGTTCATTCCATACACGTACCACCCTCTGCGTGAAAAAGTTGCCCCTTAGGCCTCTTTTATATCTTTCCCCTCTCATCCTAAACCTATCCCCTCTAGTTCTGGATTCCCCGACCCCAGGGAAAAGACTTTGCCTATTAATCCTATCCATGCCTCTCATAATTTTGTAAACCTCTATAAGGTCACCCCTCAGCCTCCGATGCTCCAGGGAAAACAGTCCCAGCCTGTTCAGCCTCTCCTTGTAGCTCAGATCCTCCAACCTGGCAACATCCTTGTAAATCTTTTCTGAACCCTTTCAAGTTTCACAACATCTTTCCGATAGGAAGGAGACCAGAATTGCATGCAATATTCCAACAGTGGCCTAACCAATGTCCTGTACAGCCGCAACATGACCTCCCAACTCCTGTACTCAATACTCTACCAATAAAGGAAAGCATACCAAACACCTTCACTATCCTATCTACTTGTGACTCCACTTTCAAGGAGCTATGAACCTGCACTCCAAGGTCTCTTTGTTCAGCAGCACTCCCTAGGACATTACCATTAAATGTATAAGTCCTGCTAATCATATTCTGCCTTGGGACCCTGCAACCACACAGGATAAATTATGGATTTCAACAGCTTCCTCATTTCCCCTCCCCCAACATTATCTCAGTCCCAAGCCTTCAACTCGGCCCTACCCTCTGGACCTGTCCATCACTGGCCCTCTGACCTGTCACCTTCTCCCTCACCTTTATCCACCTATCGCTTTCCCAGCTACTTCCCATTTATCTCTCAACCCTGACCCACAAGCCTCATTCCCAATGAAGGGCTTATGGCCGAGATGTCGATTCTCCTGCTCCTCCTACTCGATTCTCCTGACCCGGTGTGCTTTTCCAGCAATATACTCTCGACTGTAATAGAGCCCTCCCAATTTTCATTTTCATTTCACATCTTCCGCCAGTGAAAGTCAGAATAAGCATAACTGTACCCTTGTGGTCAAAATAACTATGATCAGACCCAACATCTACTGCTCATTCTCCTGCTGGAGCTGGGGTTACTCTGAAACCAGTACCACACTGAGATGGTGTGAATTTGGAGCAAAGATCCCAGAAGGACAATAGAGCAGCAGTACCTGGAAATGAATGTACTGGTCTCACGGGAGCTCCTTTTTGAATTGTGGAAGAAGATTGGGACCAGTTTATCGCATTTGCAAGTTTTGCAGTTGTTTTCCTTCTGGGAAATAATGTGAAGCAGATGCCCCAATGTTTTGGCTTTGCCGTGTCTGGGGAGGGGGGGGCTTGCAGGAAGGTGCTAGAAATAGCAACACTAGCCTGCACATGGCAGCTTCTCAATTCCATCACAATCATACCAAAGCCGCAAGAGCTGTGGATGCTGGCAATCAGATATTTGAGCAGTAATTTCCAGCATGTGATACCAAGGCCTGGTGTGTAGGGGTCAGGATAAGGACATAGAAGTACCCCCAAGCCCAAAATTGTTGAGCTCGACGCTGAGTTCAGAAGGCTGCAGGGTCCCCAAGCCGGAAGTGAGGTGCTATTCTTCCAGCTTGCGTAGAGCTTCACTGGAGCACTGCAGTAAGCCTGAGACAGAGATGTTGGCCAGGGAACAGGGTGACTTCCTGCACTGGCTCACCATCCTTCACAGGAAATGAGCTCACCCGTTGTCCAATGACTGCCTTATCCATGGAAAATTACACCATGTTCCCTACCCAGTGTGCACGTCTAAAGCCTCCTCTGAGGCAAGCAGTTGGATTCAGAAACTGTAACAGCACTTAGGTGTCACATCCAGACCCCTGCCGTCCAAATCTTGCATCAGGTCAGTTCCGAGAATGCTTCAGTAAGTGGTAGAAGAACAACTGGATAGTTTGTATGACCCATTTAATGAAACAGCAGTGAATAGTTACAAATAATACCAGAACTCCCGAAACCATGTTGACTTTGAAGAGATTGGTTGAGCACTCTTGAAATGAAATGAGCAGACATCAGGGAGCCAGACGTTTGATTGATTGGTTGGTTATAGATGAGAGAGGCTTAATTACTTGCAGTCAAAAGAATGGATGTTGTTTGAAGAGGAATAATGGGGGCCATTAAATTGTGAGAAAAGGCCCATTATTTGTATGAAATGTAAGAAAGTAATCATCAGTAAAACTGATATAATTAGCAGGTTTTTGGATCCTGTTTTCTCAGCTTATCTTCTCCATCAAGTAAAGCAGTGACAGGCTGAAGTACACTTGCAAATTGTTAAATTATGTGTAACCTGAAAGGTGAATCTTATTATGCCAGTTAGTTGTGGGGTGCATTATCGACAAGTCTTGCCCTCATCTGATCTCTCCACTCATTTCAGATGACAAAACAACACAGTGATCAGTGGTAGGATACCCTTCCATTTTCCAGTCTTCAGCGTAGTCCCCTCTCAGCTGACCCTGTATGTCATTACTGAACTCAACTCAAGCTAGGGGTCTGTGGTTCAGTACCTCACCACCCAAGATGCTTAGCCACTGAGGCGTAAGGAGATCTTTGACTGGATTGTGAAGGAAGTAATTGTGCTAATATTGCTTTTGACGCAGTTGAGTTATTCATGCCTTTTCCCTCCTTATTTCCACTGAGGATGTTGAAGTACCACTCAGTGGATGGGAGGCGCTTTAGGCTATTATTGCTCATTCATGCAGAAAAAAGGATCTACACCATCCCCACCAACCACCATTCTGTCAGTCAATGGCTTTTTGATTGACTTCTAGAATGTCTGCCCCCATGAGATTTCCTGAGAATCTACTCCAAGTATTACTATTGTTGATTTGAAGAAATTCTTCCAAGTGCCAATCTCAAATTTCAAGTCTAATGGAACATTAAACCAATAAGAGAAGCAGAAGAGATGAACTGAAAGGATTTATTTTGCATTAATATGCAGTCCAATATGAAAAACAATGGTACAAGTGTCTTTGAAGACAATTGCATCATGACACTTGAGAGTGACTTCAATGAAGGCCTTTGAAGTATTTAGGGAAATGGAGATACATTACAATAGACGGTTCCTGGGATGATGCTAGCAAAGGCTCGATTCCTGAAGGAGCAATCTCCGATGCAGAAATTTCTAAGTCAACTGACTGTGGTTTTGTAGGATTGTTGTGTGCTGAGAAGAGTCGAAGAGTGTTGCGTTGGAAAAGCACAACTGGTCAGGCAGCATCCGAGGAGCAGGAGAATTGACATTTTGAGCATAAGCTTTTCACCGTCGATTCTGGCTGTGCTTTTCCGGCACCACACTCTTCGACTCTGATCTCCAGCAGTCCTCACTCACTCCCGTGTGCTGAGAAGAAATTGGATTTCTGTCTTTAAAGAAAAATAAGAAGTTGGGCTTACCCTTCGTGTTTATGACTGCAGGACCCCGAAAGTGCAGAGTAAATAGCCATCAAAATGTAGTCTCCAGTGAAATAGCAGCAGACAATGTGTGCACAGCCAGCTCCCAGAAACAGCAATATGATAATGGGTGGAGGTCCTGTTTTGTAGTGATGCTGGATGAGGGATAAATGTGAGCCAGGAAGATTGGGTGAACAGCCCAGCTCTGCAAAGTGATGCGGCATGATACTTGCTTCTGCCTGAAAGGGCAGGCACAGCCTCTGCTTTAATGATTCACCTGAACACTGTAGAGGAAGTACCTTGTATTACAAATTGTTCTTTATACTGCCCTTTAACCCTGGTTAATTGAGTCCTTGATATTGAAAATGGCCGTACATTATTCTCTTCAATAGATGGCATCACCTCTGCAGTATGTATGGCACACGCAGGGCCAGTTTTTCAAAGCCCTACTCTGAATCTAATCTTGAAAATATGAATGGAGTAGGAGTTGGCCTATGAGGACTACTTGGAGACAATTTTCTGTTGATCCATCTCCTGTGAAACTGGTGGTATTGGGCGAAACACTGGCTGACAGGAAGATTCGGTGAGATATTTAAACCGGCATTCTACTTGTTCCTGTGGCTTTCCTGCTTGGCATGCTGAGCAAACTGTCAGCCATTTTGTTGAGAACTGGATTTGATCATATCATCAAGGTGCATAGGTTTCACTCAACAACCAGATGTGGTGCTGAGCAGAAATTAAAATTCTGTGTAAAAATCGCCTTAAACACGCTAGACTGCCTACAGAACCTCACAATTGCAGAAAACCAATAATTGATAGCAACTTGCCTCTTTGATCTCTTTTCCTCTTCCGACCACTATAGGTGCTATAAACCTTACACTCAGATATTTGACCGGTGACACAGAATTTCCAAGGTGGACTATTATATTCATTAGCAAGTGATTGACGACAGTGACAAAGACACTCTGGTGAATTATGTTTCAGCATTGCGAATCAAGCTAATGGTGAGGCCCACTCAATGTCCTCTCTCTCTCCAAGAATTATTAACTTTACTGAAAAATGGGTCCTGCTTTCCCTTGTGCTCAGACCTAGCTCACCAGTTCCAGTTGGATGTTGTGGTTTGATCACTTGGCTCCCAATTATCCTACCCAGTCCATCAACCTCGATGCTCATTCCCAGGGGTGAAGCCAGGATATTTTGTAGTAAGTGTAGGATATACACTGGTGTTCCATTTTCAGGTAGACAAGACAAGCCACAGCAGAATTTGTCACTCACCGGTTATACTGTTCTTTTCCCTTCTTTTAAGTCTAATATTCCTTGAAGTAGTGAATGAAAGTATGAAAACAAATTTAAAAATTTCAAAACCCTTCCCAAATATGTGTTGTTCATATTAAAGGTGATTACTGTGACAATGAGGAAAAATAAAATTGAAACATTATCTGCAAAAGCCTGCCTTCGACCCCAAATTATTTACTTCTCACATTATGTTTGGGAGATTAATCTTTTAATTTCTGGAGATTTCAAGGAGGTTTAGCTTCAGTAATGCTTTTTAATGATGAGAGGCCCTAGTGGTATTCTTACAAGACCATTAATCCAGAGACCCGGGTAAACAAATCTGGGGACCTGAGTTCAAATCCAGCTTGGCAGATGGTGGGATCTAATTTAATAAAAATCGGGATTTAAGAGTCTAATGATGCTCATGAACTATTGTTGGGAAAAACCCATCTGGTTCACTAATGTCCTGTAGGGAAGGAAACTGCCATCCTTACCTGGTCTGGCCTACATGTGATTCCAGACCCATGGTCAACTCTTAACTGCCCTTCTGGGCATCTAGAGATGGGCGAAAAGCGCTGGCCCAGCCAGCGATGCCCACATCCTGTGAATGAATAATAAGTTAAAAAATGATTCTAAAGCGAGGAGTGAGTCTCATTCTGTTTGCCTGGAATCCACCTTGAGAAGTAATCACCATAAAAGTCAAATACCACTGACTGTTAACTGAGCAATTTCTTTGCAGCATTGCAGTAGAAAGATTTATTGTAGATAGTTCGCTTAAACCCACACGGGAGTCCCTGGTTAGATACTGCAGCTGCTGACAGGATGACCTGACTCCGAGGGGCAGAAATAGAGATGGTTACAGTAATATACTTTTAATAAGTAATTGCGTATCAGCTTACACAGAAGACCAATCTCACCATTCATCAGTGAAAGCGGGGATGTTAACAGCATGTGTCCCGCAGCTTAACCAGATGATGTTTCAGTTTTATTTTTCCTCAGTGTCACAGTAATCCACTTTAATATGAATGACACGTATTTGGGAAGGAGATTTGGTGGGTCAAGGTTAAAGTCTGTCTGAGTTACACCAGAGCAAATGGTCACTTCACTATTGTTAATATGCTTGTCTTTCAATAAGTAGGTTGTTCCTTGCTTTACAATTAGAAACTGCTTAATTAATTAATTGCCATGTCTTCAAATGATGGAAGTAAAACAAGCATGTCAGAAGGTGAGACAGAACTGCCTAAGGCAAAACTTATTCAAATGAAAATAAGTGCACCTATATATGCTTTTAATCTTTCTCAGTGGATTTATTGACTGGAGTAGCAGCCCTTGACATCAAGGTCACAAGTCACCTAGTGTGTCATCAAGAAGAAACCACCCAAGGCAAATTGGAATCAATGGGAGTCAGATGGAAAGCTCTCTGCTGATTGGAGTCATACTGACAGATAGGGAGATATTTGTGATTGTCGGAGGTCAGTCATCTCAGCTCCAGGATATCTCTGCAGGAGTTCCTCAGCCCAACTACCTTCAGCTGCTTCACCAATGACCTTCCTTTCATCATATGGTCAGAAGAGGTGGGGGGGGGGGGGGGGGGGAGGGAATACTTGCTAATGATTTCACCATTTCTGACATCTCAGGTAATGAAACAGATCACGTCCAAATGCAGAAAGGCATGGACAGTATTCTGGTTGAGGCTGACAAGTGGCAAGTAATTATTATGCCACACAAATGCTAGGCAATGAATGTCTCCAACAAGAGAGAATCTAACTTTGTCCCTTAACATTCAATGGCATTACCATCACTGAATTCCCCACTGTCAACATCGGACGGGAGTGGTGATAGTACCATTCAGCAGGAACTAAACTGGACTTGCCTTTTAGTTACTGTGATGACAAGAGTAAGTCAGAGGCTCAGAAATTTGGCTAGGGAGGCTAGACAGTGAGCAACTCACCTCCTAACTCCACCATTCATAAGGCACAGGGTGATGATGAATGCAGTTCCACCAGCACTCAAGAGGCTCAACATGATCCAGGAAAAAGCAGTCCACTTATTAGCACCACATCCACCACCTTCAGCATTCATTCCACCACCAATGCCTGGTAACTGCAGTATGTCCTGTTTACAAACACACTGCGAAAACTCAACAAGTCTCCTTTGACATCACCTTCCAAACTCCAACCTCTACCATCTAGAAGAGCAAGGACAACAGATACAAGGAAACTTCTCTTTAGAGGCAGACACAACATCCTGATTTGGGAATGTATGACCATCCCCTCACTGCTAGTGGGTCAAAATCTTGGAGCTCCTTCACTATATTGTGGGGATATCTGCACCAGATGGATGGCTGTGGTACAAAATGACAGCTCACCACTGCGTTCTCAGGGACAGTTATAGATAGGCAACAAATGCTGGCCTTGTCTGCACTGCCCTCATCCCATGAGAGAATGGTTTTAAAAAGTGTTGCTGAGTTATTCTCTATGGAAACTGATGGGCTCTGGAAAGGACATTAAATACCCCACCCATCACTCTTTCTTTGAAACAAGATTGTGCTGGTGTGATTTTTCATCTTGCCTTTCAAACTGATTCATGAGCAGGGATTGGGGTGAAGAGCATGATTTGTGTTCCACACTAGAGCAGATACATTACAGCAAGATCCCACAGATAACAGCAGCAGGAAGGACTCATGAAATCAGTTGGCTTATAATAGCAGACAATGTCGCTTCTTATCTGTGAGTAATATTAGAGGATCTTTAACTTATAAATGAATGAACAGATGGGTTTTGATTTAATATTTATTTCAAAGAACAGCATGCCTCACCATACAGTGTTTCCTTAGCATTGTAATGGGCTTGAATACTCTCCCTTCAGACTGTTTGATGGAACAGACTGGAGAGTTTAGATGGTCTGCTGCTGTTTCTGTGTAGACTTCCTGTTGTGGAAGCATTGTCAATTCCTCCCATTCACCTGCTAGCTTCTATCTCTCACATTTCGACTCTTTGTGCCCTAGTTTAAGCCCTGCAATTCCTTTGCTGATATCTCGTAACGTTTCGAACTGCTCTGTTTGGAGTGTGATGGTTTTTGGCAACACATGAATTGATGGCCTGATTTCCATGTCACGGTGACCAGAAGTGGCACACGATTTAGTGATCCCTTGCCATGGGGTAAATTGTGACGTACGAGAACTTAACGAGTTTAAAAATATGGGAGAGCTGAAGCTGGTTCAGCACATGGCCCACGAGTCCCTAATGACTCAACGAACTTGGTGCAGACAAATGAGGGTGAGAAAGCTACCAAGTTGACATCCCTCTCCTTCTGTAGCTTTGTAACCGCCTGTGACTTCAGGGTGCTTTGTACTCACACAACTCGGGGCTGTTGAATTTCCCTATTCAGATCATGCCTTCACTTGTCTGCATTCTTAGCTGTAAAAGTTTCCTGCATAAAATTCTCAACCTCTGCTTTTTTAAAACCTATTTCTCTGGCCCCAACATTTAGTCACACCTATCTTAACACCTTCTTTTATCTGATGTCAGCTTTCTATCTGATAAACTCTCCAACAAAGCACCTTGGCAAACTGATCTATATTTAAGTGCTATAGATATGTGTGAGTGGTTACATGCAATCAACTTTGCACGCGAGCACTCAGGATGCTCCATCAGCGGGAATTTCTGATATCTCCTCTAGGCAACTGTATAAGATCATGATGATGTCAGTTTGAAGTGATTGTAAAAGAATCAGCTGCAGGTTATTTTTCCGTCAGTTTTACAGTGAAAATAGTCAAGAGTGAAGATGCTGTAGGCCTCCATAAATTGTAGCCTCCATCAAGACAGATTGTGGTTTTATTCCTACTATTCCACAAACTGCAAAGAGTTAACCATCATTTTTAATTGATCGGGTGCCACCCAGACCCTGGGCAACTTGAATCACACTGGAACTAACTTCTGGAAGATGTGTGAACCCAACCTACGGAAACGGCAGTAAGGAATGCTTTTCGTTGGGATTACCTCTCTTATTTTTCTCCTTGTGGAACAAGCCTCCATTCTTACTGCACCAGTTTTACAAGTTGGGAAGCCATGTCAGGGCGGAAAATTCCATTAGAAACAAAAACAGAAATTGCTGGGAAAATTGGACCGTTCTGAGGACAGGTCACTGGACCTGAAACATTTAACTCAGTTTTTCTCTCCACAGACACTGCCAGACCTGCTGAGGTTTCTCCAGCAATTCCTGTTTTTGTTTCTGATTTCCAGCACCTTTTTGGGTTTTATTTTGGAAGATTTCAACAGTTGGAAGACTGTTGTGAAATCATGGACCTACCTATTCCTTCCAAATTGATATTTTTATTGCAAAGAATGATCTGAAAAGACTTTCTTCCTGTGACAAACCATAATACTATTTTCAGAAGAGGTTTACTCTGTGACAACAGTCTGGAATTGGCAGCTGATAGAGGCTGATAGTTAGTTAGCAGACCAGAGGTATACCTCTGGCTCCATCAAGGGAATGGAATGCTCTCCCCACAGGCCTGTTGTCGAAAACAATGATCCTCCTATTGCAATTGTCTCTTTGCTAAAATTAAAATTTGTTTGCTAATTGTAGTTTTAATAAGTTCCTGGTGAAGCACACTGGGACTTCTTAAGATTTCCTTTTTGTTAACTGCAAAACCAAGCTTGCATATGATTCCTTCTTGCATATCACTTTCCCCACAGCCTGGCTAGATTAGATTTTCAGGGTATGGGAAGTCGGTTGCTGTAGTGATTGTACCAAGGTCAGCCAGGTGGACCTCATAGAATGTGAGTTCCCTGAATGAGGCTGTTAACCTGGTCCAATCAGGGAGCCCTGGCTGACAGGTAGAAACAGGAGTGTCAGAGGTTCTGTTCCTTTGATGTCAAGGGCACTGCTTGTCACTGGCCACTTGGGTGTTTCTTTTCTTCCTGGTGGTGGAAACTGAATAAAGATTCGTGCATCTTGTGTCTTTCACTGTGCCTTGCGCAAAAAAAAAATAGGAGTGTCGGGGTTCTGTTGATTTGAGAGTTGTCTCTGAGGGAGCTGGATCAATGTCAAGTATTGTGCACATGTAGATAGGATACCGTCCTCTGTAGAGAAGAGAAAGAAGAAAAAGGAAAACAAAACAGGAGTGTCAGAGGTTCTGTTCCGTCTGAGAGCTGGCTGGATCAGTGTAAAGGACTCTCTGTCTGTAATTAAAGGGCGACCGGATGGCTGGATACCAGCCCCTGTGGAGTTATTTCAGTTGCTGGGCAAAGGAAAGGGGGTTGGTGGTGGTGGGGGGGTTGCATGTTCGATACAACACAAATCTCATTAATGTGAAGCAGCAACAGAATCCTATGAATAGAGGAAAGAAATGGTGCTGACCTACTTGAGTCCAGTCTGTTACATTAGTAACACAAGCTCAGCCAACCTGTGGAAACTCACTCATACCTTCCAATAAAAACAAAACTCAACATTCTTCCAGGCTGCACACTTTCTCTGATGTTCACTGATTCTATGTCCGACGATAAAATGAATGCTTTCCTGTTTGCAAAGGCTAGTCATGTGAATCATGTTATTTGCTTCAATTTCTGTCTTGCAGGGGAGAATGGGACCTCCTGAAAATATTAGCAGGTACACAGGGATCTCAAGGTTAAAGAGTACTACATTGTGGGCTGGCCTTGTGTAAACAGCAGCAGAAATAAAGTTTGCATAAGTCAACCGAAGGTATAATTTCACAATGTCTGAGACCAGCCCTCATTTGGGCACCCTTCGGGCTCCACCTCATGACCTCTAATGGATAAATCTGGAGCATATAGTGTGCCAATCAACAGAGCTACTGTTTCTGCAGCAACTTCAGGTTTTCCTTCTGGTCCAAGAGCAGACAGCGACAATAAAAATCAACCCCTTGACTTCCAATGTTGTTATAAAAGCACCCCCAAAAGCTTCAGGAAAGTACAGCGAAATAAAGGATGTTGAGAGAAATTAGATGGGCTCACCTAGCGAAGAGGAGGTGGTCGTATTATCAATGGTCCGCACAGTGATTCAATGGCTAGCACTGTTGCCTCACAGCGCCAGGAACCCAGGTTCCAGCCTTGGGTGACTGTGCAGAGTTTGCATGTTCTCCCTCTGTCTGCGTGGGTTTCCTCTGGGTGCTCTGGTTTCCACCCACAGCCCAAAGATGTGCCGGTTAGGTGAATTGGCCATAATAAATTGCCCATAGTGTTAGCTGCATCATTCAGAGGGAAATGGGTCTGGGTGGCTACTCTTCAGAGGGTCAGTGTGGATTTGTTGGGCCAAAGGGCCTGTTTTCACACCGTAGGGAATCTCATCTATGATCCAGTAATCCAGAACCCCAAGTTAATGTTTTGAGGATATTGGTTCAAATCAAACCGTGGCAATGGGTGAAATTTGAATTTAAATAAAAATTGGCATTTTAAAAAAGGTATGCACTATTGTTTGTCATAAAAGCCCATTTGCTTCATTAATGCAGAAAGAAATCTATCCTTATCTGGTCCAGCTTTTATGTAACTCCAGACCTATAGCTATATGGTTGACTCTTGACAGCCCTCTGGGCAATTAAGGATGGACAAACTCTACCCATCAGGATACGATGGGCTGTTCTTGGGAAGAGTTAACCTGTGAGATATAAGTGTGAAGTTCCCCTTGGCTAAACAGTAATGCTATTTCCTCTTAAGTGTAACCTGAGGCCTTACTAGGGATCCTGATATAACTAAGATGTAATGTAACTGTTAAGTAATAAAGTAGTACTCCCACTCCGTTCAACAAGCCCGACTCTCTCTTCTGTCAAAGATTTTGTGTGGGCATCCCTTCCCACTTGGTACCAGTGACTTGGCATGATACCAAGAAGAGGGATTGGTGATTGGAGTGAATTTACCCAGAAGCATCTCAGATGGTATCAGTCAGCGTGACCACAGTATCTATTGGAATGGAAGAAGTTTCTAGATGGCTGAATGCACAGCAGCTCATGGTGGGCTGAAAGAAAGTGATGGCGGAGAGGCAAGAGGCTGGAGGCAAAGTGATGGTGATTACCGTGGAGATTTCAGTGTCATTGGAGGTGCTCAGCTGTGACGTGATTTAAACAGAGAATAAATGCTTTACATTTGAGGCGTTAGGGTCAGTGTACACCAGAATAAATGGTAATTGTGACTCCATGGGCGATCAGGTTGGATCAAGCTTTATTAAACTGTAATTGAGACTTGTAAATATGAAGTCAACACAAGCTTTGAGCTTTTGCCCAATTTTCTTTTTAGCTGTGAATGTTCTAAAATACTGTGTAAAATATTTATCTAATGTTGTAAATAAACCAGCCTACACTCTGTTTCTTTCCTCTGTATTCTCAGCACATTCCAAAGTGCCTCCTGACTAACACATTATTTCCTGTGAGCTGAAGCCTATGGAATTCCTTTAGGCTGGCCGGGCTTTTCCTCTCACCCAGGCTTCAGTGAGCATGGTGGTGCTAGCTAAACTGTCCATAGTGTTCAGGGGTAAATGTATAGTAATAGGGTAGGGGAATGGTTCTGGGTAGGACACTCTTTGGAGGGTCACTGTGGACTTGTTGGGCCGAATGGCTTGTTTCCACACTTTAGGGATTCTAATTCTAAAATATCCCACTGAACCCTTGCTCATCCATTGTGGACCACAAAAGAATCTAATGGGATAAACTTATGCTGACTGGGGAAGAAAATCTCTCTGTTCTTTTCACAATTCTTGTAGATAGCTGCAGTGCCAATCTGCGATGCATACTGAAATGTGTGTCGTTTATTTTCGACCTTTCCTTCATGCGTTTGATTTGATGAACTGTCAATACTTTCGGGTGTGATACATAGGAAAGAATAAGTCATTGGCAGAGATTGATTTAAATTTAATTTGAGATTCATTTTTAAATCGATGGCTAATCTCATTGCCATGGACGTCAGCTGTGGCTCTGCTTGCAGCACTGCAGGCAGGAGTGCGGCAGGTTCAAGTCCCACTTGGTTATAGCGTTCAGCATTTTCACAAAGAGAGCTGTGCTCTGTGCCTTAGCTAAAATGAAGCCCAATTCTTGAACTCCCACCCCAAACCTGACACCCACCGTTTTCACTGGGATGGGGGACAGGGGAATGTTGTGTCTGAGCTGTGTGGGCTCACAGCTGACCGTTGTGTCTGGCAGTCACAGAACATTGAGCTCCCATTTCAGAGGTTACTGCCACTCATGTACCTCACTTGTCCACACAGCTGCAGGGAAAATTAGGGGGAACACGGGCTGGAAGTGGGATGAGCAAGGGCAAGTTGTACTTTGCACATTTGTCTCTCATAGAGATACCTGCCACCCTGGTTAAAAGTGCAAACTTTCTTCAAACAGAGACAATTTCCATTATAGGTCCTTTACCAGCATTGCTAAAAACCAAGAAGTTCTTAAAAGCACAAGATCTTTTTGAAAGCAGACCTGTAGACGTGCTGAGTTTAGGCCTTTTGGAAAGACAATTTTACATGCCTCAAATGTGAACAGACCATAGGAAGTGTACCCGAAAACCAGAAATATTCTTGGTTGATCCTGAGGTTTTTGGATAAAAGCTTCCTGACTTGTATTGGGATTTTCAGAACATGATTCATGGCTTTTGATTTTTGAAGAATAGATGTAAAGCTGCTGAATTCAATTGGAGAGATAAGGTACCTTCTTGAAGAGGCTCCTTTCAGAAAGGTAAGGTGCCTTTGAGATTGTGAAGAGTTAAACATCAATGTGTGTAAAACATGGAGTGAGCTTTGTGAACCTGCACATTGTCAAGTCATTCAAATTCCCAAGCCCTTCAAATCTAAAAATAAATCCAACCTGCAGTTAAAACAAAACAATGCTTCTGTTTCACTGTTTGTTGACATATGCCTGAGATTTGTCAATATATGATTAATGCTGCTGGACTGCTTTCAAAGCCAATCAGTATCACAGTGAGGTAACTGCCAGTTCAGAGTTTAATTCTGAGCTTCAAGGGGCTATAAAGAGATCAGTTGTCTTTGATATGCAATGAATACAAATATTTGATTTCATAAGGAACTAAATACTTGAAATATTCAATTGAATAATGCATTAAGGGATTGAGGAGATTTTAATGTTAGCAGTGAGTATTTTTTAATAGTGAGTTCTTCAATAGAAACTTAGAATGTTATTTTACTTCACATGGTGCCTGAAGTCTACCCATGATGGAATTCCTAAGGGCATTGTTACTGTAACAGTTCTAGAGGGCAGCTCATCACCACCTTCTCAAGGGTGACTAGGGACTGGCATTTGTGGGGAATGAACAGAGTTGAGGGCGTGTGAGCAATGGGGGTTAGAGGGTTGTATTTAATCTTAGTTCACTGTACTGGGACAAAGTCTCAGAACATCAAGTGCACCTTTTAACTAGTCTACCACAGCACTTGACAACACTTGCAGTTGCCTCTGTACGTTTTATGGGGTCAGTGCTTGACTCTTGTGAGCAACTCAAGCTTCCAAGTCAAGTTTACAAATTTCCCCAACGCAGAAGTGAAAATCTGCCCCAAAATCTAGGACAGGTAGACAAACGTCATTTTTCAATTAAGGCCTGGTTTTCCTTCTTGGGTGAACTCAAAATATTGTTTAATGTTATTTCTAAGGAAACCAGGGAAGTCTCACCACTGTCAAATCAATATTCACCCCAAAGCTAACATCACTAAATAATAGATTATCTGGTCATTATCTCAAATTAGCTACTGTATTTTTAATATTGGCATAATAACTATGTTTCAAAAATGGCTGGAAATTTCTTACAGCACCTTTGAGGTTATGAAAAGATGCTGTGAGCAAGTCTTTCTTTCTGTTAAGTGGAATATATTTCAACTTAAAACATTTGGGCAAGTTCAGTCTTTCACGTCTGAGAACTAATGGCTTATATTAAAACCAGATAGTTATTGCTGCTTAAACCAACAATACATCTTTGCAATACTCATTCTGCCCTACCTCACTTAGTATTAAAGAACTATTTTTAGGCGGGAGATGTTGCAAGTAATTTGATGTTAGCATAATAGTATTTCAAGTATTGATTGCCTGAGCAATAATATGTTTGAACACAAGGAGCATAATTAAGTTTTAACAATACAACCAATATATGTTTTGAATATTTATACCTCTAGGACACTAATGGGGCTCATTATTTATCAAAATGAAGAATGTTTATTTTATCGTTGGCTTAGCGTACCAACGCCAGCCCTTCATGAAGGAAGTTGTGCCTTGGCTTTGTTGTGGGTGATTGCTTCCGTCTGAAAGTGCTGGATAATGAGTCTCGGTCAATAAACTCTTCAGCTACTGCTTCCAGTAATGAACCACAAAAGAATTAAATAACGTTGCACCCGATAGAGGAGTCAGTAATTCCTTCTGAGAACTTGTCTCATGGAGCATCACCCCCAAACACCAGGTTTCAATCCCTTCTCAAGCTGCCATCTTTCTAAGGAGTTGAGGAAGACATGCCCGAAAGGTGAGATTAATAAATTGCAGCTTTGGCATGTGGAAGTGTTTAGAGGCTGTGCTTTGATCTTTAATAGTCTGACTTTATTGATTACTTTGATGTTTAATGAAAGTGAGAAGATCATTTTCCTAACCATTTACAAAATATAATGTAGAAAGGTGATTTTTTTTGTGAAATGTTTTTCAAGCAGTTTAGAGTGAATCTGTAACATAGAAATTCAGTTTCCATGCTTCAATGTTGGCAGCGATTAGATGCCTATAAGGTCTTAGAATTAAAATTTTACTTAGACTTTAAATTTTACACCATCTTGCTGGGTAAAGTTATGGTGGGTGCCATGTAAAAAGCATTGGGTAGCCACCAAAGACGTACTTGTCCACTCTGATCCACTGCCCCAATGAGGAGGTTGGGGGGTGGGGACATGAACGGGGGTGTGGAGGGAGGGCAGAGGTTCGTGGGTAAGATGCCCATTTGGCTGCCTGGACTTGAGGCCTCTTGAGGCTTTTAACTGTCTAATTAGGTGGTCTCATTCTACCTCCACTTACCCAGGGTCAATGAAGGTGGGACAGAGTGCAGAGAATGCTCCGAAAATGCTCCCTTGAAAAAGCAGTAGAGAAGGTACAGGGGATGGGGTGGTGGTGATGGGGAACAGAAGCTACACTAAGAGGTTGTATTAAGTGGGGGAGTATCCCTATGCACATTGGGGGCAACACCCCACCCTCAAAGTTATTGCCCTCTATCTTTGTTCCTTCCTGTTAACTCTCCAAAACCTGTCACCCCACCCCAACACTGCATCCAAACCTTTCCAACTCCAAAAGCATTACCTCACTCCAGTCCCTGTTTAGTGCACTTTATGGAGATGCTTGAAGTCCCACCAGTGTCCACTGCAGTGTTATGGTGTGATTGGGGCTGTTAGAGCAGCTCATTAATCAAATCTCGATCTCGAGGAGCTGTCTTCCTGAGAGGTAGATGTCTCACCTTAGCTTGGTTTGGTTGCCCTTCCTGTACAAACGCTTTGGGGAGGACATTTTCGATGTTGGCCCATACAGGACTGACTTTACTTCTGGAACACACCCAGACCATAAAAGGTAAAACATGCTATCATCAGGCTATTGTTTATAATTTAGAAAATTGACCAGCCTGCAATAATTTGGCTGTTCTCTGGTGTTACTGTTAGAGCTTTGTTGATATTCCAGCTTCTGTTTGCAGTGATTCCACACTTAACAATGTAGTTGTGTTATTTGAAAGCGCGAATTTAAATCAAGCAATGTTCAGTGACTCAGCTTTTCTATTATAACTACTGTAAAATGTACAGCTGATGTTCAGTCCTGCGGGACCTTTCCCAAAAAAGGAGCAGACAACAGAGAAGAGATTGTATGGGAAGGACATAACATCTGTGGCTAACTCAGGATGTCAAATATCACATAAAACTGAAAGAAAATAAATTCTGCAAAGATTTGTGTAATTTAGAGGATTTGATAGGCTATAAAGAACTGGAAAGAATGACTAAAAGATTAATAAGGCAGGATAAGTTAGAGTAAATGAGAAAGCTAACTAGAAATTCAAAACGGATAATAGATCTACAGATATTTAAAAAGGAAAGCATAAATAATATTAGGGCTGGTCCTTTGGAGAGTTAGTCTGGGTCATTAATAATAGTAAATAAGAAAATGGCACAAATAAGTTGTTGAGATATTTTGTGTTTGTCTTCACTGTAGAAGAGCTGAAAATGTGTTGCTGGTTAAAGCGCAGCAGGTCAGGCAGCATCCAAGGAACAGGAAATTCGACGTTTTGGGCATAAGCCCTTCATCAGGAATCCTGATGAAGGGCTTATGCCCGAAACGTCGAATTTCCTGTTCCTTGGATGCTGCCTGACCTGCTGCGCTTTAACCAGCAACACATTTTCAGCTCTGATCTCCAGCCATCTGCAGACCTCACTTTTTACTTCACTGTAGAAGATACAAGTAATATCTCATGAAAAGAATTAAATCTCCAGGTAAAGGATACTAAGAAAATTATTAGAAATAAAATTGGACAAGGCCCCAGGTCTAGATGGACTTTATTGCAGAGTGTTAAAATAAATGGTTGCTGAGATAGTGGATGCATCAGTTTTAATCTTCTTGGATTCTGGAAAGGTGCAACTGGTTTGGAAAATCGTGAAGGTGACTCCTCTATTCAAGAAAGGAGGGAGTCAGAAAATAGGACGTTACTGTCTAAGTACAAAAAAAAGTACAAGGAACATTACAGCACAGGAACAGGCCCTTCGACCCTCCAAGCCTGCGCCAATCCAGATCTTCTATCTAAACCTGTCGCCTATTTTCTAAGGATCTGTATCCTCTGCTCTCTGCCCATTCATGTATCTGTCTAGACCCACCCAGACCATTTCCCTCTGAATGATGCACCTAACACTATGGGCAATTTAGCATGGCCAATTCACCTGACCTGCACATCTTTGTACTGGAGGAAACTGGACGGATTTAGGAAACTGGACTGGACAGGAGGAAACTGGAGCACCCGCAAGAAACCCACGAGCAGGGGATTCACATTAATATTCTTTTGCGCTGGGTGTGACGTAGGGTCACGAGATCTGATTGGTACCATTTTGAAACCACACTACAATCCTCCTGGCACCTGCCTTCCAGTTCATCACCATCCTCTCCCAGAAAACCCCAAAATGCTGCTAACTCTCCTGCTGGAGAACCAGGCTGCTCACCATCTCCCCAGTTACGGTCACCTCCACAATCTCACACCCTCGGCAAAAGGGAAAGTGAAGTGGCGAGCATGAACGTGCAAACTCCACACAGACAGTCGCCTGAATCAAAATCTGGCTCCCTGGCGCTGTGAGGCAACAATACTAACCACTGAGGCACCGTGCCACCCGAGCCTAATGTCTGTCAGAGGCAAAGTTCCAGAATCTATCATTAAGGAGATTATAGCAGGACACTTAGAAAATCAAACATGATTTTTGTTTAGAAAGGGAAGTTATATTTGACTGTGTTTAAGAACTCTATTCAGGGACATTGTTTAAAAATGAGGTTTCCCAGTAAAAATGAAGGTGACAAGTAATTATTTCTTTAACCATTGAAAGTATTGGGAACTTTCTGCTTTAGAAATTGGCAAAAGCAGGGTCATTGAATATTTTGAAGACAGAAGTAAATAGATTCTTGACTAACAATGGAGCCAGTGCTAATCAGGGCTAGATGGGAAGAGGGATTATATCCACAATTAGACCATCCATGATCCTAATGGTAAAACAGGACAGATGGGCTGATTTGCTTGCAACTGCTCCTAACTTGAATGTTCATAACAAAATATTTCACCTAGTGGGTTTAAATACTATGCATTTCTGAATTATTCTGTTTGCAAATGAAATAACTTTTAAAATGATATAAATTTAAGAATATAATTGAAATGTCATGTATATTTCTACTCAGCTCTCTCTTGCTGTCTCTCCTCTACCTCACCTTTCTCCATCACTGATCAGTCTTGTTGCTGACTCTCCCATTCACTCACTGTCTTGTTTGCCAAGTCTATGCTCGCCACTTCACTTTCCCTTTTGCTGAGGGTGTGAGATTGAGAGTGTGAACTGTAACTGGGGAGATGGTGAGCAGCCTAGTTCTCCAGCAGGGGAGTTAGCAGCATTTTGGGGTTTTCTGGGAGAGGATGGTGATGAACTGGAAGGCGAGTGCTAGGAGGATTGCAGTGTGGCTTCAAAATGGTGCGAATCAGATCTCATGAACCTACGTCACATCCAGCGCAAAAGAATATTAATGTGAATCCTCGAACCTAAACATGACTACATTGAAATTACAGCATTCAATCAAAGCAACTTAAAATGAGGCACCCTAACACTTATTTAAGAAATATTTAGATGTACACTTGTGATGCCAAGGGACAGAAGGCTTTGTGCCAAGTGCTGGAAAGTGTGATTAGAATAAGTAGCTGTTTCTGACCGATGCAGACTTGATGGGCTGAACGGCTCTTTTTCATGCTGTAGACCTCAATGACTGTATGACTCTAACTCAAGGGTTTTGTCAAGTCTGACTGAGTCTAACATAACTGCACTGGCAGCTGACATACAAAATAACTTGTTGGCATTCTGTATCCTTGTTCGAACATTATTTAAACAATCATGATGTCTCTTTAATGTATGACAGAAGCTGAAAGAAAGTAAATTGATGTATTGGATTTGCTTGAAGTTGTCTTTGCCTGAAAGCCACTGCCTAACAAAAAAATGTTAATGAATTTCTGCTTTTACTCAGTGCCAAAACGAAATCTCTGTGAATAGTAACAGTTCACATGCACTGCTGGCAAGACTTTACAGAAAGAGGAAACCTGTTCTTCACTTTGACAAAGCACATCCAAACCTTATTGGGTAACTTTGTATGGAATGTTTCCATTAAGTATTTAGATAGTTTGTTCACTGAATGATTTATAGAATTTTTTAACAGGTTGAGATGAATTTTTAAAAAGATATTTAATAGTTACAGATCAGTCGACTTCTGATGGTTCCTCATTAGGAGACCATGGAATAGCAGTCACTGGGCTCGTAAGTTAGACTCTTCTAGGAGAAAGTGAGGAGATGCTGGAGATCAGAGCTGAAAATGTGTCGCTAGAAAAGCGCAGCAGGTCAGGCAGCATCCAAGGAGCAGGAAAATCGGCGTCTTGGGCATGAGCCCTTCTTCAGGAATGAGGAGAGTGTGCCAAGCAGGCTAAGATAAAAGGTAGGGAGGAGGGATTTGGGGGAGGGGCGTTGGAAATGCGATAGGTGGAAGGAGGTTAAGGTGAGGGTGGTAGGCCGGAGTGGGGGTGGGGGCGGAGAGGTCAGGAAGAAGATTGCAGGTTAGGAAGGTGGTGCTGAGTTTGACTGGAAAAGCGCAGCAGGTCAGAACTCAGCACCACCTTCCTAACCTGCAATCTTCTTCAACCTCTCCGCCCCCACCCCCACTCCACGTATCACCCTCACCTTAACCTCCTTCCACCTATCGCATTTCCAACGCCCCTGCCCAAGTCCCTCCTCCCTACCTTTTATCTTAGCCTGCTTGGCACACTCTCCTGATTCCTGAAGAAGGGCTCATGCCTGAAACATCGATTCTCCTTCTCCTTGGATGCTGCCTGACCTGCTGCGCTTTTCCAGCAGCACATTTTCAGCTCATAAGTTAGATTACCTAGTTAATGCTGTAGGACTACAAGTTCAAATCCCATCATGACAACATTTCAAATCAATTAGTGAATAGATCTAGAATTGAAAGCTATCTTGCATGAAGTTCTGGTCTGCCTGCTGTGGGAAGGATGTTGTGAAATTTGCAAGGGTTCAGAAAAGGTTGCCAGGGTTGGAGGGTTTGAGCTATAGGGAGAGGCTGAATAGGCTGGGGCTGTTTTCCCTGGGGTGCCAGAGGCTGAGGGGTGACCTTATGGAGGTTTATAAAACCATGACGGGCATGGATAGAGTGAATAGATAAGGTCTTTTCTCTGGCGTGAGGGAGCCCAAAACTAGAGGGCATCAGTTTAAGGTGAGAAGGGAAAGATTGAAAAGGGACCTAAGGGGCAGCTTTTTCAGGCAGAGTGTGGCACGTATATGATTAGGTGAGATTCCCTACAGTGTGGAAACAGGTCCTTCAGCCCAACAAGTCCACACCGACCCTATGAAGAGCAACCCACCCAGACCCATTCTCCTACATTTACCCCTGACTAATCCATGTAACACTGCGGGCAGTTTAGAATGGCCAAGTCACCTGACCTGCACATCTTTGGACTGTGGGAGGAAACCAGAGCACCTGGAGGAAACCCACGCAGACACGGGTAGAATGTGCACACAGACAGTTGCCCGAGATGGGAATTGAACCCGGGTCCCTGGCGCTGTGAGGTAGCAGAGCTAACCACTGGGCCACCGTGGAATTGTAATTGTGAAGATAGCATCAATTGTTGTGGTATCCCATTTGGTTCACAAATGCCCTTTAGGAAACAAAATCTGCTGTTTCTTACCTGATCTAATGCGCATGACCTCAGAGCCACAGCAATGTGGTTGACTTTCAATGCCTTAGAAATGGTTTCGCAATTTACTCAGTTCAAGAGCAAATAGGGATGGGTAGCACATGCTGGCCTTACTACTGATGTCCATGTCCCAAGAAAGAATAAGGATAAGAAAAGTTAATTTATGCACCTGAAATTGAAGCCCTGGTTCCTTCAGTACAATTGATATGATTCCTCTTCAGTTTTGTGAAGAGCCTTGTCATTAGCCATACAGAATAAAAACTATGGGCCAGATCTAGCAGACAAAATAATGAATTTAATGCCATTTGTTATCATTTCTGTCAGACAGATTTTTAATCAGTCGGGGAATCCAGGGTTATGGGAAGAAGACTGAAAGGCAGAGTTGAGAATGATCAGATCAGCCATGATCATTGAATGGCAAAGCAGAATTGATGGGCTGAAAGGCCTACTGCACCTAATGGACTTTCTCAATCCTTCAGCAATTTGTGACAAATAATACAGTAATCGGGCAAGATTTTAACTCATTGAAAACTCACTTTCTGAGTTATGGTTAGGTCTACATTGTGGGTTGGGAATTGATACAAGTTGGTACCTGATTTTCACTGCCCTTCTGTTAGCTTCAGAAAAACCATAGTGCAGATGAAAGCTCTTTGTGAGAGAATTTGTGTATTCATTGTCATCTGAAGTCACCCGCAGAGAGGGCTTGTATTCAGTTGCATAAGGACATTTTTTAATTATATAATTTTATGTTCCTACAATGGCATTGAACTTCTCTAGTTTAACCTCTCTAATTCAGAAAGGGAATATTTAAGGCTGCCTCCTTGTTGCTGCATGGAAATTGTTCTCAAGAGATTTTCAAGATTTAAAATGTTCTTCAGTTTGTTACTTTTCCTTTCTCTTTCTCTTTCTCTTCCTCATCATCTGTACCCTCTTTTCTCTTGAACACACTTTTTGTCATAAATGTGACTGTAATTCTACCTCTTCCCTTCTATGTGCTGTTTCTTTCTCAGTGCTTGAGTCTGACTAGTTAAGGAAGTAGGCTGTTTGTTCCTTCATTCCATTTGGATAGCAGGACTGGTTCGTAGGTAGAAGACAGAATGTCGTGGTGAAGGGTTGCTATCCAGACTGGAGGTCTGTGACCAGTGGTGTGTCACAAGGATTGATGCTGGGTCCACTACTTTTTGTCATTTATATAAATGATATGGACATGAATATAGGACGTGTGGTTATTAAGCAGACAACACCAAAATTAGAGGTGTAGCGGACAGCAAAGAAGATTACCTCAGATTATAACAGGATCTTGATCAGATCGGCCAATTTGCTGAGGAGTGGCAGATGGAGTTTAATTTAGATAAATGCGAGGTGCTGCATTTTGGGAAAGCAAATCTCAGCAGGACTTATACACTGAATGGTAGGTCCTGGGAATGTTGCTGAACAAAGAGACCTTGGAGTGCAAGTTCATAATTCCTTGAAATTAGGGTCACAGGTAGATAAGATAATGAAGAAGGCGTTTGGTATGCTTTCCTTTAATGGTCAGTGCATTGAGGATAGGAGTTGGGAGGTCATGTTGCAGCTGTACAGGACATTGGTTCAACCACTTTTAGAATACTGTGTGAAATCATGGTTTTCCTGCTATGGGAAGGATGTTGTGAAACTTGAAAGGGATCAGAAAATGTTTTAAAAGTTTGCCATCATTGAAGGATTTGTGCTATAGGGAGAGGTTGAATAGGCTGGGTCTGTTTTCCCTGGAGTGACGGAGGCTGAGGGATGAGCTTATGGAGGTATATAAGATCATGAGGGACATGGATAGGATGAGTAGACCAAAGTCTTTTCTCTAGGGTGGAGAGTCCAAAATTAGATGGCATAGGGTTTAGGGGGAGAGATTTAAAAGGGACCTAAGGTATAACTTTTTCACACAGAGGATGGTGTGTGTATGGAATGAGTTGCCAGAGGAAGTGGTGAAGGCTGGGGCAAGTATAACATTTAAAAGGCATCTGGATGGGTATATGAGGGTTTAGAGGGATATGGGCTAAGCGCTGGCAAACGGGACTAGGTTGAGTTGGGATACCTGATTGGTGTGGACGAGTTGGTTCGAAGGGTCTGTTCCCATGGTGTACATCTCTATGCTTCTATTCACCAAGGTCTGAGGTGCTCCATCGCCAGCTTTCCTGCCCAGCTGAAGGCTGAAGACGAAATCTAACCAGGGGAGCAGCAACACCCGCATTTATAATTTATAGCAGATATTTGACAATGATTCTCGAAATAATAGAGAGTTCTGACAACTGCCCAATCCATCACGCAAGCCAACCTTCCATCCATTGACTCCAATCATTTCCCGTTTCCTCAAGAAGGCAGCCAACATCATGAAGGACCCCTCCCACCGCAGTTATAATCTCTTCCAACCTCTTCTGCAGACTGACGATACAAAAGTTTAAACACACATACCAAAAGATTCAAGAACAACTTCTTCTCCTGAATGGACCTCTCAAATTTTAAATTTACTGTGTATCTTGCTCTTTGTGTACCTTCTGTGCAGGCATAACCTTGTATTCCTTGCTCTGTGCTATTACCCTAATGCACTTTGTACGGTGTGATCTGCCTGTACTGCACACGAAACAGAATTTCACTCTTGTATCTACAATGCTGGGTAGTTTAGAAATAGCATGTCAACAATTGTACCAGCTAGAGATGGGGCTTATTAATAACAAATGAGGTATTGAACTGATCTGTTAGGTTGAAAGATAAGCAGATTGCAATAAGTAGATTGCAGGGGAAGTGTGGGGAGGATGGATGTTAATCAGCTTCTTAAATGTGCATTCTGTGTTAAGAAACAGCAAGTTGAAAGTTTAGATTGCTTATCAAAATTAAGAGGTACCAAGTGTAGGCATTCTCCTAACATGGAGGTTAGTGGATCCCTGGGAATGACCACATCATGTCCTATGGGATGCAGTCATGTTCTAAGACAAGGTGATGGAAACTCTGAGCAGGTTGTAGTTGCCTGAATCTTTAATTAAATCACTGAGTGGAAATCTAAGAGTTTTATTTTGTGCTTTCCTTTACATACCGATCTTCTTCCCCCTTTCTTCCAGTTCAATTATTTTCCCCCTTTTTTAAAGCCATGAATGGGTTTGATTGAGTGATTAAAGAAACCCTATTTCCAGGGGTAGAAAGGTCGGTAGCCAAGGGTCACAGGTTTAAGGGTAAGAATCAGAGAGAAGGTGAAGAGTTTTTTTTAATGCAACTACTTCCTATACTCAAGAATACACTGTCTAATAGGATGCTGGAAATAAATTCAGTCAGAGCTTTCATCAGTGAATTGGGTAGTACCTGTAGGATTAAAAACAAATGTCAGGATATAGGGAAAGAGGAGGAAATGAGATGCTGTCCCTTCAGCTTTCTCAACAAAACCTAGACTGGGTACGGACCTTATGGAATACCACAGCTTGGAACGTAAGAATGACCTGTCTTTTCAGTCGCTTGCCATTTCAATGCATTGTCTTGCTGTCATGTTAACATCCCTGTCCTAACCTGCTGCAGTGTTCCAGCAAAGGCCAGCATAAGCTGTAGAAACAGCACCTCAGCTTTTGCTTCGGCACTTTTCAGTCCTCAGGACTTGAAATTGAGTTGGACTCCTTCAGACCATGAACACCATCCTCCATTTTGATTATAAACCCTTCCCCACCATCCCCACAATCAGATCTTGTTTCACAATTAAACCAGTGCTATTTGCTTGTGTTAGGTCCATATCCCTCCATACCAACCCATCCATGTACCTGTCTAAATGTTTCTTAAATGACAAAATTGTACTCACTTCCAGCAGTACCTCTGTCAGCTGAGTTGTCCTATTATCTGTTATTCACAGCTATCATTAACTATGCTCTTCATCTGTATCTCTCCCCTCTTACCATTCGCATTTGAGAAGATCTTTTCCTTTTGCACTGGACACTTTCACCATCTGTTACATTTGCTGCACCTAGTCCTTTTTTAACAGTATAAAAAATGTTACTGGGCTCTCATTGATGTGGTGGCAGTGTCCCTACCTCTGAGCCAGGAGGTCCAGGTTGAAATCCCATTGTCTCCATAACATCTGAACAGTTTGATAATATCTAAAAACCATCCCGCTCCTAGCCCCCTGCAGTTCCAAAGAAGAGTCCTATTCGACTCAAAATGTTAAATCTTTTTCCCCCTCCACAGGTGCTACCAGGCTCAATGAGTATCTCCAGCATTTTCTGATCTTATGTATCCCCTTGCTTGCTGTCAGTACACGATAGGGTCAGGGCTTTGCTGGCCATATAGGCCAAGTAAATTTACATAAATATGCAGTAGTTTCAAAGAAAAATCAAATTGAGTTTCTTTTAAGTTTGAAGAAGTACAGCAGATGAAGTCCAATGCTTCAGTATAGACACTGTTCATTGCTCTCATTTAAAGCTCATTTACAACACAGGGTTCATGTCTTAAAATAATCATAGTCACATTCGAAAAATAATTCATTTCTTGTGAAGTACAACCTCAGGCCATGACAGGAGTTTTCCAAGTGCAAGTTTTTCTTTATTAACGAAGCACTTATTGCTGCTTTATTACAGCGATATACACAACTCACATGGACAAATTTCAGTAATCCTGCTCCTTGGCTAATATTTACATTGAGGATGAAGATCTGATAAGCAATTCCAAGAATCAAGTGAGAAATGAAGCCACCAGAACCCAGAAGCTGAAGGGAAATGGAGTTGATGTTTTGAAAATCTTGAAATGCATGAAGATTGCAAATATGGAAGTCTAATTCTACTACACACATACATATAGTTGCAAAATATTTTTTCACATAAGAAAGTGGCGTTGAGTCAGATCAGCCATAGTCAAATGGTAAACAGGCTTAAGGGATTGACTGGTTTATCAATCTGAAATATCAGCGAGGATTTTATCAAATCAGTCGAGGTCCCGACATCAGCTAGAAATGATCAGCAGGATTTCCCCATCATTTTTCTGCTTGCCAGCTAATAAAGCAGTAGGGACTGAACCTCTGAGCAACTACACAGCTGCACAGTGTAGAGGGAACGCTGTACAAGAGTACATGTAGGAAACGTGATGAATTACTTATGTTTCCCCACCATCTGATCCCATTACGACTTGGGCTGAGTCATAGAGTCATAGAGATCAACAGCACAGAACAAAGCCCTTTGGCCCATCGCACTAGCGCCAGTCAAAAACAGCCACCTACCTATTGTAATCTCATTTTCCAGCACAGGCCCATAGCCTTGTATGTGTTGTACTGCCAAAGCATGTCACAGCTTGGCAGTTGTAAATGGTAAGTGCTGGTGTGAGAAATATAAGGTAGTGGATCCAACAGGAGAGTGATACAAAGATAATCCTTTACTTTCCTAAAGTTGTACAATCCTTATACTCATTGTCTGGTGGTCTGCTGTCTGAAGAAATTACTCTTCCAGGATGCTGCTCCAAGAAATATCCCAGTGACGTGTAAATAAAAAGCTTTTCGTTTTCATTTCCTTTGAATACATTAAAGTTCTCTGAATGTTGATGATTGAATAAGCACTGTTGACTGGATGTGGTGGTTGGAGGCAGGGAGTCATGTAAACAGTAACCCCCTCTCCAACCTCCCTTTCCTCTCCTGTATCCTGGAGCACATCACCTCCCAAATTCCTTTCGGTTTTCCTCGAACTCCCTCCAAGCACATCCCTACCTGTGCCGTGTTAGCTAGACAGTTTGTTGGACAATGATATTTTTGGTGACTGTTGCTGTATGAGCAGTTTTCACCATTGACCACCATGCTGAATGAGGCAATGGCTCATCATGGCTGAAGTTAATTGCCATCACCCGTTTTTTAGAGTAGTGACCTACAGGACCCACTTGGTTTAATGTATCAGGCAGAATATGCTTACTGGCCAACAAAGGGTGGCTCATTGGTTAGCACTGCTGCCTCACAGCTCCAGAGACCTGAATTCGATTCCACCCTCGGGTGATTGTGTGAAGTTTGCACATTCTCCCTGTGTCTGCGTGGGTTTCCTCCTGGTGCTTCGGTTTCCCCCCACAATCCAAAGATGTGCAGGTTAGGTGGATTGGCCATGCTAAATTGCCCATAGTGTCCAGAGATGTGCAGGCTAAGTGGATTAGCCACGGGGAAGGCAGCATTACAAAGATAGGGTAAGGGGTGGGTCTGAGTGGGAAGCTCTTTGGAAGATTGGTGTGACTGGTTCCATACTGTAGAAATTTTATGATTCAATGAAAAGAGGCTCTTGTCTTAAGATGTAGTTTATTGCATAATATTCACCGACTACAAGTGACATTGAGATAATGGTTTCTGTAGCAGTGTCTATGAGGAAGATCTGAATGACAGGTCTTCTTCCTGTAAGATGCTAATCTGTACCCTACCAGATCCAAATGAAATCATCTCAGCTTAATATCCGTCTCAGTATTAACCCTTTCAGAGACTGACACAATTATGCAACCACTGAGTCAAAGGTGAAATATCCCTCCTTTTTCAGTAGCTCTTGGCCTCCTTCATTTCTGTGTATAAACACACACCCACCCATCATTAATTCCCTGAGTAAACCTGTTGATTCTTAGTAAAACACTTTCCCAGCCAGCATTCTCAACTCTCCAGGCTTGCAATGAAGCCATCTGTTATTTTTTCCTTAAGATCTGTATTTAATTGCAGTCCATTTGTTTCATCGTAGTAAAAATTCATCAGCAGTTTTATAGTCAACAAGACACTTTGTTTGAGATTTATTTATTTGGTTGAACCTACATTCTACTGTTTTTGTGGTGGGATTTGAACCCCGTAGCTCCAGGTTATTAGTTCTGCACCATGAACTGCTGCAACCTAAACTTCACTTCAGAGAAAGAGTCATATTGCACTCAAAGCATTAGCTTTGATTTCTCTCCACAGATGCTGCTGAGTTTCTCCAGCATTTGCTGTTCTGTATTTCAGACTAGATAGTCAAACGGGAACTGGAAATATTCTTGAAAAAGTCACAGGGTTTAGAATAGGTGGCAGTGATAGCAATGGGATGCAGTTAGAGAGATACATCTCCATAATCATGAAAAAAAGGTGATATGGAACCATTTACCAAAATGGTCCTCTATTTTCCAGCCCATTTCTGGGGGACTGCCCAGTGTGCCATGGATTGAAATTGGGACCTTTAACTGGGAGTTAAAATACACCAAGGTCCCATTGCTCTCTTGGAACTGTGCCACTCAGTTGAAAATGTTATTACCATACCAGTCATGATTTGGAGATGCCAGGGTTGGACTGGGGTGCATAAAGTTAAAAATCACACACTAGGTTATAGTCCAACAGGTTTATTTGGAAGCACTAGCTTTCTGATGAAGGAGCAGCACTCTGAAAGCTAGTTCTTCCAAATAAATCTACTGGACTATAACCTGGTGTTGTGTGATTTTTAATTTTGCACTACCATTCCAGAATCACTTTGCTGTCAATCTGACCATAGTATCACCATTCTGAAGTAAAATCCAGAACTTTGTATGACTCCTTAAGTTCCTCAGATATAATTGGTTGTACCGTAGCTATTAGGAGAATTTTGAGAGTCTTGTTGCTATTCATTATCTCTGATCAAAGGATCGGAAATCCAAGAGGCAATTGCTGAGTTAGGAATAAAGGAATGAACAAACCACTTCCAGATACCACTGCAGTTCAGAATTGCCCTTATTAATCACTGGAATGAGTAATGAATAATCGTAAAGACAGAATAACTGCACGTGTTACGCATGATTTCTTTGCGCGTAGCCTCAAAATGCTCTATTCTCAACGACTCGTCCAGTCTCCTCTCTTAAGTTTGGAGTAATATTCTGGGAAGCAATGTAATGACAGAGCCCTTCCTCTTTATCAGTAACCTCTGATATTTTTCAAAAGCTCTTCAATGAATAAGTAAGTTATTGAATTGTAGGATGCACAGTTGTGAATAAATTGTGGCAACATGTTAAAGTCAGAAGTGTCTTCCCACTCTGTTAGACGGAAAAACTGATTTTATAAGTGCCTCTGCTCTTGCACAAAGGCCTTAACTCAATTCCAGACTTACCCACATTTACCAACAAGTTATTACACCAACAGGGCCTATTTTCTAATTGGATTGCAGAGATGTTTGAATGAAGAAGGAGGCCATTTGGTCCATTGAGCTGTGCTGGCTGTTTTTTCATTGGTCGCATTGCCCCACTCTTTCCAAATCACTCCACAAATGTTTTCAAGTCGTTCTCCAATTCTCTTTTCAAAGTCATCATTGAATTTCTCCCATCACTTTTTCAGCCAACGTAGCCTAGATCACAAAAACTTAAAAGATAGAACATAGAACATAGAAGGATACAGCGCAGTACAGGCCCTTCGGCCCTCGATGTTGCGCCGACCGAATCCTACCTAACCTATACTAGCCCAATAACTTCCAAATGCCTATCCAATGCCCGCTTAAATGACCATAAAGAAGGAGAGTTCACCACTGATACGGGCAGGGCATTCCATGAACTCACAACCCGCTGTGTGAAGAATCTACCCCTAACATCTGTCCTATACCTACCACCCCTTAATTTAAAGCTATGTCCCCTAGTAACACCTGACTCCATTAGCGGTAAAAGGTTCTTAGTATCTACCCTATCTAAACCCCTAATCATCTTATACACTTCTATCAGATCTCCCCTAAACCTTCTCTTCTCCAATGAGAACAGCCCCAAGTGCCTCAGCCTTTCCTCATAAGATTTTCCTACCATTCCAGGCAACATCCTGGTAAACCTCCTCTGCACTCGTTCTAAAGCTTCCACATCCTTCCTATAGTATGGCGACCAAAACTGCACACAATACTCCAGATGAGGCCTCACCAGAGTCTTATACAACTGCAACATGACCTCAGGACTCCGGAACTCAATTCCTCTGCCAATAAAGCCCAGTACACCATATGCCTTCCTCACAGCACTATTTACCTGGGTGGCAACTTTCAGAGATCTGTGTACATGGACACCAAGATCCCTCTGCTCATCCACACTACCAAGTAGCCTACCATTAGCCCAGTAATCCATCATCTTGTTATTCCTACCAAAGTGAACGACTTCGCACTTAGCTACATTGAATTCCATTTGCCACATTGCTGCTCAGCTCTGCAGCTTATCTATATCCCGCTGTAACCTACCACTTCCTTCCTCACTATCCACAACTCCACCGACTTTTGTGTCATCCGCAAACTTGCTTACCCAGCTTTCAAGTCCTTCCTCTAGATCATTTATAAAGATAACAAAAAGCAATGGTCCCAAAACAGATCCTTGTGGTACACCGCTAGTAACTGCGCTCCAAGATGAACATAATCCATCAACTACTACCCTCTGTCTCCTTACAGCCAGCCAATTCCTAATCCAAACCTCTAATGTATCCTCAATGCCATACCTCCGAAGTTTTAGCATTAGCCTACCATGGGGAACCTTATCGAACGCCTTACTAAAATCCATATACACAACATCTACTGCTTTACCCTCGTCCACTTCCTTAGTCACCTTCTCAAAGAACTCAATAAGGTTTGTGAGGCACGACCTGCCCTTCACAAAACCATGCTGGCTATCCCTGATCACGTTATTCCTACCCAGATGTTCATAAATCTTATCCCTTACCATTCTCTCTAAGACTTTGCCCACCACTGAAGTCAGACTCACTGGCCTATAGTTACTAGATCTCCCAAAATAACAATGAAAATAGAGTAATCATTACATTTCTCTCTTCAACATCAAATGACAGGAAGAACCACGATGGAGAATAGTGATAAGACAGGGAAGAGGAGGAATTTCTTCTCTCAGGGGAATTCTTTAATACAGAGGGCTGTCAAGGTTAGGTGATTAAGTATACCCAAGGCTGAGATGGACATATTTAAATCAGGAATTTTCAAACAGATAAGCTACTAACTTCTGACCAACATGCCAACTCTTCAGGTTGGTCATGGAATCTTTTGATGCCCATCTGAAACAGCAGTTGGGGTCTTGGGAATCAGGAGTTATGGGGCAAAAGCAGGTAAATTGAGGATTATCAGAACAGCCATGATCTCACTGAATGGTGAAAAACATTCGATGGCTTGAATGACCTACTTCTGCTCCTACGTTTTATGGTCTTGTTGTATAGTTCTGAACTATTGTTGTGGTCAGAGGAGAGTATGATTTTTCCCAAATCTGTCTGGGAATCTCTATTGGTTGGGATTTTTAATAAGTTTGTTGCCTGTCTTTGGAGATCACGTGGTTTTGAGCAAGGGTTGGGTTTGCATATTGTGCTTTTCCAGGCAGGACACTTGGGAGGGACAGGCTACATGGATTAGTGGTCATTTCCTGTCTGTAGAGCTCAGTTGGTTATCACAGTATACTTTGAGGGATGTGTCTACTCTTCATTGATGCAGCAATGAGCCTTATGCAAGGCTGCTCTTCACCACTAAAACGGTCCCCTGTCATAATGTAGCCTGAATTTTTCATGGCTGCAGCAATAGTTGGCTACACTTTTCATTGGCGAACAGTGAGTCTGACAAGATACTGCCGTGTTCTTCCTCAAGGCTGGGGTAATGAGCCCTGTCGGACATAGCTATCCTTCCACATTTATGACCAGAGCAATGGTCCCTGTGTGATATTATTCTGTTCTCTGTGGATGGAACAATGTGCCGTCAATTGCTCTGGTTCACTGACCAAGTGGCCGTATGTTTCTAAGAGTAACAGCGTGAAATGTGGTAATTCCAACATTGTAACAGCTATTCCTGTTTTAATCTCAAGGAAAGGGATATCTTAATGACAATTAAAATTTGTGTGTGCCTCAAACAACACTTGGCAACCACATTGCATGCTGTCCAATGAAAAAACCTCCACAATCAGCTGCTCAACAAAACCTTATAATGGGCATCTATCAATGCTTTAGTAAGACAGAAGTTTCAAGTCATAGTTCACAGACCTGCGCATAGTATCCAAACTGACACACCAATGCAGGGCCCAAGACCCCTGTTTCAGATGGGCATGAAAAGATTCCATGACCAACCTGAAGAGTTGGTATATTGGTCAGAAGTTATTAGATTATCTGTTTGAAAATTCCTGATGAAACTGTTCCATCCTGCGAAGGCAATCTATCCTCATTGTGCTGTCATTTCTAATGTAAAAATAATACAGGGATATTGTGTAAAAGATACTAAACTGACTTTCAGAATGTGCACCGAATCTTCCATGATGGCTCCCTGAAGTCACATGACTGTTCTCAGCTAGCTAAACAGGCAGTTACCACAGCATCAATTATGATGAACACTACAAGGGGTCCTTCGAAAGCGGTTTCATTCTGCCAATTCCTCCAACTGACTGTGCCCCACCCCCATGGCCAGTTTGGCCAGCAGCCCTGCTTGATGACTGACCAGACCCCTGCCCATGCCTTGTGAAGCTCCCCACCTACAGATCCCTTGGCCATTTACACCTGACCAGCAAGACTGACCGTGGTCAAATCCCCAGGTAGCAATGAGATGGATCCCCTCAGCCTGACTGCCCCAAGAGTTGTTTGACCTTGCCCAAGCGCCTGGACTGATAGCCGACATTGCCTTCGACTGATTGTCCTGGGTATCCCCTGACTGTCCTCTTTATAGAGTCATAGAGATATACAGCATGGAAACAGACCTTTCGGTCCAACCTGTCCATGCCGACCAGATATCCCAACCCAATCTAGTCCCACCTGCCAGCACCCAGCCATATCCCTCCAAACCCTTCCTGTTCATATACCCATCCAAATGCCTCTGAAATGTTGCAATTGTACCAGCCTCCGCCACATCCTCTGGCAGCTCATTCCATACACGTACCACCCTCTGTGCGAAAAAGTTGCCCCTTAGGTCTCCTTTTATATCTTTCCCCTCTCACCCTAAACCTATGCCCTCTAGTTCTGGGAAAACCCCAGGGAAAAGACTTTGTCTATTTATCCTATCCATGCTCCTCATAATTTTGTAAACCTCTATACGGTCACCCCCTCAGCCTCCGACGCTCCTGGGAAAACATCCCCAGCCTGTTCAGCCTCTCCCTCTTGACCTGACTGAATGCTACTAGCCCTCTATCTGGAGACATGGCAACTCGGTTAATGCTCACACTGTGTCTTTGCCTCATGAGTTGCTGGAACATATTGGCATGAGATGGACATAGCACTATGCTGTACAGCAACGTGTCCAGCCTCTGGAGTTCTGAAGAAAAGTCATATTGGACTCGAAACGTGAACTCTGTGTTCCTCTCTCCACAGACGTTGCCAGATCTGCTGGGTTTCTGCAGCGTTTTTTTTTATGTCTATCTCTAGTGATTACATGACAAGCTTACCAGGCAAGACAGAGGTAACATGAGCCTTTAAAGCACACCTGAGGAAAAGCACAAAAAGGCCAGGCAGGGATGCTGAGAGTATCCAGGTAGGCACTATCTGAGTGAGTAGCGAGCAGCTTGGTCTAGTCTCGATGCCTGTCTCTAACCTAGTGTCCTTGCTATATTGTTCCACTGAAAGCTGCCATTGCACTCTAAAAGGCAGCTTGGCAGTGCAGCAGCACGCACTAAGTGGACTGGAGATGTGCTATCACATTGCAGAGAAGTCAGCCTGGAGCGAACGCCACTGGCTGTCAAGTGTGTGTGTGTGTGTGTGTGTGTGTGTGTGTGTGTGTGTGTGTGTGTGTGTGTGTGTGTGTGTGTGTGTGTGTGTGTCTGCATATTAATGAGGTGAAGTTATCTGGTAATGAGGATGTTCATAGGCAATAATCCCTGCTAATAGGCCTCTCGCTGCTCACAAGTGAGAATCTCATCTCGACATCTGGAACTCAGTAGGAAAAATGTGACTTGTTGCTCCCAACGTTAAGAAAGTCCTAGCATGACCTTCTAAATTTTTCACCTCAGCCCACGTTACTCCTGTGAAGATTCCGCTCCAAATTTTCAATCCCCTTCATTGTGGAAAGATCATCTTCATGCACATAACTGGATGGCAGCAATAACAACTGATTTTACTTTAATCGTTGTAAATATCTGTTACCTATTCCTATTTTTAATCCTTGTATCTGTAGTTTAGCTCTGAAAAGGCCACTTTCTACACCTGTAACCTCCAGCAATAGTTATGACATAAGCTAACCATTGACCAAGGCTAAAGCTTTACTTCTGATTATTTTAAAATTGGAACATTTGAAGAACTCAAAATGGGCTAAATGAATTACATGAATTCACAGATCCTGCACCACAGCTGGACACAGCTGGTGTGTGACACTGTGGAGAAACATGACGGTAGAGCAAAAAGGTGGATTATTCCAGTCAGGTAATGGAATCCTCTGAGTCCCTGGCAATAATTCAATCAGAGACTCTTAATTGAGATGCACTTAATGACATTGTGATGAACCACAAAAGAAGTAACAAAAGGTTTAGGAAGAGAATTATGATCGAATGACTGCCTGTAGCTCACTGCCTGTTGCTAGTTGGTCTATGAATGCTTTCTTACATCAAATTAACATTGGGGAACCAGGCCATTGAGCCTAACTGGTCTGTATCCACTTGCTTCACATGAGCATCCTCCTAGTGTTCACTTCATCTCGCCTTAAAAAATTATTATGTATAAAGTGCTCTGTGGGGGACAATATTCCCTTTTGCATTTTGTTTTCTTTTATGTGCCCGGTCAGATTTTTCAATGTACAGGAACGTTCGATTCTTTTGCGCAACTCAGCAGGGGCTAGAAGGGAACATGGTCTCGGATCTGTGTGGTACTGTCCAGGTTTCTCATTAACCATACACAAACACAGTTCAGCAGGAACGTTGTTAGGGGATACAGAATTTACAAGAAGTATTGTGCAGCAAAAGGAACAGTGTAAAGGCCAATGAGTAACATATACTATATAGAACATTTTATTTGAATTTGAAAAACAGCCTGCTTTTAACATGGAGGAGTTGAGGTAATTATGTGAGAACAACAGGACAGGAAGTATATATTAGCAGATTATGGAGAATAGAGTATATAATCGTTTTCCTTTTTTACCACAAAAGAGTTTTTAAATAATTTGTCCCTTTGACACAATGAGGTGATGCAGCACAGTGTGTTAGCATCTGGCTGAAGCTGAAGAACAATAAATTTGGCATTGACATATGACCCATCCTCACGAGATGGCCATTGCCTGACTGATGCTGTGCATCAGTCTGCCCCCTAGTGACAGATTCTTCAGGAAGTCAATTATGCAGCATATTTATGTGCATCTAAGAAACAATGCTGTATGGAATGTCTGGACTCATAAAGCCTTACGGACATCAGTATGTGTGTATGTATACTATCTTGAGCTGTGTGTATGTGCAAATGTTATCTTGAGTAGTGTGTATGTGTATATGTTATCTTGAACTCTGTCTGCGTGCTGTGCACATGCACTTTTTAAAATTACTTTTTATTAATTCATGGAATATGGGCATCATTGGCTGGGCCAGCGTTTATTGCTCATCCCTAATTGCCCAGAGGGCAGTTATGAGTCAAGCACATGGTTGTGGGTCTGCAATCACATGTAGGCCAGACCACGTAAGGATGGCAGATTTCCTTCCCTTTTAGGACATTAGTGAACCAGATGGGTTTTTCCTGACAATTGATTCATGATCATTATCAGACTGTTAATTCCAGAATTTTACTGAATTTAAATCCCACTATCTGCCATGGTGGGATTTGAACCTGAGTCCCCAGAACATCACCTTGGTCTGTCGGTTAACAGTCCAGTGATAAAACTGCTAGGCTGTCACCTCCCTAGTGCATGGTGTGCTACCTTTAAGGGTTGGAGATAGTACATAGAACAATACAGCACAGTACAGGCTCTTCAGCCCATAATGTTGTGCAGAGTATTTACCTTAAGCTAAGATCAACCTAACATCCCTCAATTTACTGCCAGCAGTTGCTTAGATGTCCCTACTGTATCTGACTCTATTACCATCACTGGCAGTGCATTCCACACACTCACCACTGTCTGTGTAAAGAACCTACCCCTGACATCTCCCCTAAACCTTCCTCCAATCACCACTGTCTGGGTGAAGAAAATCCTCATCTCAGTTCGCAGATGGCCTACTCCATATCCATATCCATGACCCAGCTCTGGTGTCTCCAGTCCTCAAGAACATCCTTTCTGCATTTACCCTGTCTAATCCTGTTAGGTTTCTACAAGGTTACCCTCATTACGAACCCTCGTGACAGCCATTTCTGGCTTGGGGAAAAGTCTCTGGCTATCTACTCTATCTATGCCTTTCGTTACCTTGTACACCTCTATCAAGTTCACCTCTCTTCCTTCTTCTCTCCAGTGTGAAAAGCCCTAGCTCAACCTCTCTTCATAAGACAAGCCCTCCAATTCAGGCAGCATCCTGGTAAATCTCCTCTGCACCTCTCTAAAGCATCTACATCCTTCCTATAGTGAGGCGACCAGAACTGGACACAATATTCCAAATATGGTCTAACGGGAGTTTTATAGAGCTGCAGGAAAATCTCGCAGCTCTTAAACTCAATCTGCTTTTAATGAAAGCCAAAACACAATACGCCTTCTTAACAACCTGAGCATCTTGGTGGCAACTTTGAGGGATATATGGATGTGGACCCCAAGATCCCACTGTTCTTCCGCACTACCAAGAATCCTGTCTTTAACCCTGTATTCAGCTTCAAATTTGACCTTTCAAAATGAATCACTTTTTATTTATCCAGGTTGCACTCCATCTGTCACTTCTCAGCCCAACCCTGCATCCTGTCAATGTCTTGTTGTAGCCTGCAACAGCCCTCAACACTATCTACAACTCCACTGACCTTTGTGTCATCGGCAAATTTACTAACCCACCCACCCTTCATCCAGTCCATTTCTAAAAACTACAAAGAGCAGAGGCACAAGAACAGATCCCTGCAGGAAACCACTGGTCATCGACCTCCGGGCGGAATACTTTCCATCCACTACCACACGCTATCTTCGTTCAGCCAGCTAACTCTGTATCCAGACAGCCAAATGTCCTGGTATCCCCTACCTCCTAACTTTCTGAATGAGCCTACCGTGGGGAACCTTATCACATGCCTTACTGAAATCCATATACACCACATCCACTGCTCAACCTTTATCAACTTGTCTTGTTGCATCCTCAAAGAACTTAGTAAGGCTTCTGAGGAATGACCTGTCCCTCACAAAACCATGCTGACTATCTTTAATCAAACTACGTTTTTCCGAATAGTCATAAATCCTGTCATGGCCTGACAATTTTCACTGTTTGCACTCATTGATTAAGGGTTTGATTTCAATGATTATTCCTAAATTAGAAAATAAATTTCTGGAATAGAATGGTAAAATGTTATGAATGGTAACAAAATGTGTATGCAGTCAACCTTTTAACTTTAGAAATTCTATCAACATTCAGAAGCCGCTCAATACTGAATAGGGAACATCTTGAAAGGCACATCCAGTACTTTGCTTTCCATTGAATTCTTTATCTGTTGACAGTTGATTGTACAATTATCGCTTATATCAATGATCTTGTTGGGATCACATGTGAAGTAGTGTATTCTGAGAAAGTTAAAAATCACACAACATCAGGTTATAGTCCAACAGGTTTAACTGGAAGCACACTAGCTTTCGGAGCGACGCTCCTTCACCAGGTGATTGTCAATCATGACTATTCTGAGGAAGGGTGACTCGATCTGAATTGTGAACTCTGCTTTCTCTCCACAGACGCAGTCAGGCCTGCTGAGCCTTTCCAGCAATTGCTGTTTGTGTTTCTGATTTACAGCATTCTCAGTTCTTTCGGTTTTTATGGATCATTGTGTGCAGTTTGGTCTCCTTATCTGAGGAAAGATGTTCTGGTTCTGCAGGGAGAGCATTACCGGACTGATTTCTGGGTGAGGAGACTGACATCTGAAGAAAGACTTGATCGGTTTGTACTATATTCACTGGAGTTTAGAAGAATGAGAGTGATTTTGTAGCAACTTATAAAATTCTAACAGGAGGAGACAGGAAGGATGTTCTTGAGGACTGGAGACACCAGAACTGGATATGGATATGGAGTAGGCCATCTTAGAAATGAGATGAGGAATTTCTTCACCCAGAGAGTGGTGAGCATGTGGAATTCCATCATGGAAAGCAGTTGAGCCAAAACATTGAATACTTCCAAGGACTTGGATCTAGTTCTTAGGCATCAACTGCTAAAGGGGTCAAAGGGTGTAGTGAGAAAACAGGAACAAGCTAGTCAGTGGGATGATCAGCCATGATCATATTGAATGGCAGAGCAAGCTCAATGGGCCAAATGGACTATTCCTGCGCCTGTTTTCTATGTTTCAGTGCACCATTGTTAAGTATTTGTACCGTGAAAACCACTGAACACACTGCTGTCAGAAGATTGTATTGGGCAGAGAGCACTCAACTGAAAATTTCAAAAATTGGAAATGTGTTTGTTTGACACACCTAATAGCAGTTATGAACCTAGGTGGTAAGATGAGAGTTAAGAAACAGATCAGGTTTGAGCTAATTGACAAGTTTCACAGAAACAGAAAGTGCAGTGGTATAGAAAGTGTCTATCCGGACCATTGTATCATCACCAACTTTGTGGGAACTTTAACATGATGCTAATGTTCCCCCCACCCACCTTTCACTGTAAATCCTACGCAAGTTAGTATCCAAATAATCATCTCATTGCCTCATCTTGAATACCTCAATTGAACCTGCCTCTACCATACTTCCAGCCAGTGCGTTTCAGATTCCAATTAGTTGCTGTGAGAGAAACATTTTTCTCACCTCTGATTTGCTTCTTTTGTAAAACATTTTAAAACTGTACTGTCTGATTCTCAGTCCATTTACGAGTAGAAACTGTTTCTCCCTATTGACTCCGTTCAGACCCTTAATGATTTTGAAAATTACTACAAAAGTCTTCCAAAAGCTGAATGGTCTCCTCGTGTACCTATCAAGAATTAAGTCCCATTTAAAGAAAATATAACTAACAGAAGAGTCTCTTGTGCGTGTTAAACTTGTAGTGAACCTATCACACTTAGAGGTCCGTGTAGTATCTGGGTCTCCATACCAGAAGCAGTGTCTGGAGGTCCTTGCAAAGTACAATACTCATTTGCTAGGATGTTACCCAAACTGAGAGACTGATGCTATTAGTAAAGATTAAACGACCTGTTCCTCTTTCAATGGCAGTTGTGACACATTGCACATCACCCTACTTTTTCTGGGGGCTGCGAGTTCAAGTCCCACTCCAGGACTTAGATACAAGAATAATCATAAGAGGGGACACCCCAGTCCATTATAGAGAGGACACTGCACTGTCTATCAGTTGCAATGTTAAAAATGAAACGATGTGTACCTGTTGAGAGAGGTGCAACAAATCCCATGGAAAAGAACAGGGATTTTGCCCTGGCATTCTTGACAATGTGTTTTCCTCAACTGATCTCACAGAAACAGATCATTGGGCCGTTATTCCATTGCTTTGTGGGAGCTTGCTGTGTGTAAGTCGGTTGCTATGTTTCTATATCATGACAGTAACCTCACTTTGACAACACGTTGTTGGCTCTAAAGCATTTTAGAATGTCATGTGTATCACTGAAATACATTTCTCTGGTGATCTGATAAAGATCTTTAATGTAATGAAGAAGTAGAGTCGGAGAATAAATTTCTATTTGTGTGAGGTGCCATAACTAGGGGCTATACTTAAAAAATGAGGTACAAATAAATCATTTAAGGAATGCAGACACAAGAATTCTTACACAGATGAGTAAGAATATTATGCGGGGACCTTACCAACAGGGAGTAGTGGAAGCAAATTTTATGGATGCATTTAAGGGGAAGATAGGTTGACATAAGTGAAAGCAGGTAGTGGAATGATGTCTTAATAGGGTTAGATGAAGTGAGGTATGAGGAGACACATACAATCATAAATACAGCAGACTAGTTGGTCTGAATGACTTGTTCCTGTACAGTAGAATTGATGTCTCTCAGTCTTAATGATGCATTTCAAGCTGCTGTATTAAAGTGCCAAAGACTATTTTGACTTTAATTCATCCCTCAAACAGCAGCAGTAAAACAGCTTATCTGGTGACTGTTCACATAACTGTCAGTGAACCCTTGCTGTAGGCAAATGAGCTGCCCCAATACCACAGTGCCTACACGTCAAAAAAAGTGCTTCATTGGATGCAAAGCACTTTAGGATGTTGTGGAGTCATGAATGGCACTATTTCAATGCAAATGTTTCATCACATATACAGGAATATTATTAAAATAAATTGTATCGGGGAGGGAATGAAGGGGCAGGGTTGTTACTCAGAGACTGTGGAGTGTGCAATGAGCAATGCCAGGGTTGGAGATCTGGAACAAACATATCTGCTCATCTCGACCCACAAGCAGTGCTGTAAAGACAGTCACCTGTTGATTGCAGACTGTCTTCCCTCCTTTTATTGGTCCAATTTCCTAAGGACAGGGAATCACCATTGACAGTAATTGAAAATAGAAACTATGTTAGAATGGAGGCATGTTTGTCTGTAGTGTTAGGTAAGGGGTAAATGTAGGGGTATGGGTGGGTTGCGCTTCGGCGGGTTGGTGTGGACTTGTTGGGCTGAAGGGCCTGTTTCCACACTGTAAGTAATCTAATCTAAAAAAAAAGTAACATCCTTAAAACCTTTCAACAAGCCATCATCCTCCTGAGAGCAGATTATTCTCCCACCCTCCCCTCCCTCAGTTAAAATCAGAAAATGGGTGAGTTCAAGTATGCTGGGGTGCTCATTGAACTATTTAGCATGTTTACCTCCCAATGACCACAACCCTAGCACTCCCAGATTTTGGGATCAAAAATTACCTGGCTGTTTTTGTATTCAACCACTTTCTTTGCACACTTTTGAGTTCTCAAGCATAAGAGATGGTAAATATTTGCTGTTTGATAGGGAGGGACAGATGGAGGTAGGATGACATCTCCAGGAATGTAGCCAAAAAGAGTTGGCAATCCTAAGTGTGGCACAAAGTGCCAAGTGAGGCAATTGAAAAAGCACCCAAACATCTATCCAGAATTAGTTGGGAGGAGCCCAGGGGAGTTGTGGTAGGATGTCAGTATTTATCTGTGAATGAAAGGTATCTGAAAGCTGAATTGTAAAATACTTCACAATATATCGCAACACGCACCTGTGGCTGAGTAATATATTCCAAACCAAAGCTCAAGAGGCATCACTCTGGACTAAAATTCCCTAAAGAAGGAGAAGGAATAATCTTTCCCCAGCTTCCCAGTTGATGTGTTGCTCCTTGCTGATTGAAACAACAGCAACGTTTTATTTTCTAAAGTGCCTTTGACAAAACAACATTTCCCAAAATGCATCACAAAAAATACATCAGAGCTTAATATTTCACTGAGCCCCAGAGGGAGATATTAGAATTAGATAAAAAGAGGTAGGTTTTAAGGAATATTTCAAAGGAGGAAAATGATGTAGGAAAGTAAAGAAAGTATGTTTTAATATGAGAAATTACAATTTTGTTAACTGACACACATATGAGTTCAATTACATACAGTGAAATATAAACTATTAAAATAACTTATGAATTTTGGGTGTTAGTCAAGGTTAAGTGAGTGCACTTCAGCATCAAATATACATGTTAGAGGCAGAAAATGTTGTGTATCAGATAATACAACTTTTGTTCTGAATCAAAATCCAGCTTGAGAAAGTGTCTAATGTCAGGATTGTAAGGCATCACATCTCCACATCACATATCCATTTAACATCCACATTATCCATTTAAAATCAACATTTCATGTTGTCTTGTGTACTGTTCTGTCTGAGAAGCTATTTCTCAATCTTCATTTCATATTTATAATGTCCAAAATATAAGCAAAACGTTGAACCAAAAAAGAGTCATAGAGATGTACAGCACATAAACAGTCCAACCTGTCTATGCCGACCAGATATCCCAACCCAGTCTAGTCCCACCTGCCAGCACCCAGCCCGTATCCTTCCAATCCCTTCCTATTCATATACCCATCCAGATTCCTTTTAAATGTGCAAATGTACCAGCCTCCACCACTTCATCTGGCAGCTCATTCCATACTCGTACCAACCTCTGCATGAAAATGTTGTCCCTTAGGTCTCTTTTGCATCTTTCCCCTCTCACCATAAACCTATGCCCTCTAGTTCTGGACTCCCCAACCCCAGGGAAAGGACTTTGTCTATTTATCCTATCCATGCCCCTCATAATTTTGTAAACCTCTATAAGGTCACCCTTCAGCCTCCGACGTTCCAGGGAAAACAACCCCAGCCTGTTCAGCCTCTCTGTATTGCTCAAGTCCTCCAACCCTGGCACATCCTTTTACCAAGCCATGCTTTCTACCCAAACTATTTGTTTATTAACTCATTCATTCATAGGATGTGATGCCACTAGTAAGGTCAACATTTATTGGCCATCCTTAATTATTCTTTGGAAAGTGATAAGCTGCCTTCTTGAACCATTGCATTATTTGTGATGTGGGTATAATCAAATGTTATTAGGGATAGAGTTCTAGGATGAGTACAGCTTTGTTTATTTTACATCCAGAGTGAAGTGGCTGACCACATTCATAAGGACAGCTTCTGGGAGCCTGCTTGTAGATTTCACAAAATAACCGAGGATAACTCTGGGATATCAATCTAACTTTACAACATCCAATATTCAACTAAGGCCAGTTGACAGTGTATCTCACCATATTTTGTAGAACATTTAAGAATCGACATTTGTATTCTACCCATCAATGTTCTGTTCTTCATGAGATTTTTGTTAATTAAAAAAAAGTTGATTAATTTAATATTGAGTAAAATAATTGCATTGATTTATTACCAGAAATACAAAGACAATTGCTCCTTGCTACTGTGCTAGCCAATTGTAATTTACATTTTTTAACTGTAATAAGTATCATCAATTTGTTCAGTCAAGATTTGATTGACCTGGGTACTAATGAAAAGTCTCCTGGTGAATAATGATGAAGTGGGATAGTTCAGTATTCTTGATGTCGAACAATTGCATGAAAGTGAGGATTAATCTGAAATGTTGAGGTAAAAGATTGGAACCATTTGAATTGAGTGATATTGGATGACCTCAATGCCTGACTGAGGGCACGTGACACTTTTGGAGGATGCTGTTTCTTGGGTAAGACAAAAAAAACTGCAGATGCTGGAATCCAAGGTAAACAAGCAGCAGGCTGGAAGAACACAGCAAGCCAGGCAGCATCAGGAGGTGGAGAAGTCAATGTTTTGGGTGTAACCCTTCTTCAAAATCTTCATTCCAAAATGTTGACTTCTCCACCTCCTGATGCTGCCTGGCTTGCTGTGTTCTTCCAGCCTCCTGCTTGTTCCTTGGATAAGGCCTTGAAGTGATGATCCATCAGCTCTCTCAGCTGGGTGTAAATGTTCCTATGGCACCATTCAAAGTTAGTTTTCCCGATGTACCTAGCTTCTTAACAAAGCTATTCCATTGCAAGAAAACACTTGCATTAATGTATCACCTTTCAGAGTTTCATTCAGTGAAATACGTTCAAAATGTATTAATTTGTTTTATTCATTTGTGGGAGGTGGGCGTCGTTGGCCGGCCAGCATTTCTTGCCCATCCCTGGTTGCTCATGAGAAGGTGGTGGTGAGCTGCCTTCATGAACTGCTGCAGTCCACCTGCTGTGGGTTGACCCACAATTCCAGTAGGAAGGGAATTCCAGGAATTTGACCCAGCAACAGTGAAGGAACAGCGATATATTTCCAAATCAGGATGGTGAGTGGTTTGGAGGTAAACTTGCAGGGGATGGTGTTCCAATGGATCTGCTGTCCTTGTCCTTCGAGCTGCAAGTGGGTTTGGAAATTGCTGTATAAAGATCTTTGGTGAATTTCTGCAGTGCATCTTGTAGATGGTACACACTGCTGCTACTAAGTTTCAGTGGTGGAGCGAGTGGATGCTTATGGATGTAGTGCCAATCAAGCGGGCTGCTTTGCCCTGGATGGTGTCAAGCTTCTTGATTGTTGTTGGAGCTGTACTCATCCAGGCAAGTGGGAGTATTTCATCACACTCCTGACTTGTGCCTTGTCGATGGTGCACAGGCTTTGGGGAGTCTGGAGGTGAGTTACTTGCCACAGTATTTCTAGCCTCTGACCTGCTGTTGTAGCCACTGTGTTTATGTGGTGATTCGAGTTGAGTTTCTGATCATTGGTAATACCCCAGGATGTTGATAGTGGGGATTTAGTGATTGTAACACCATTGAATCTCAAAGGGCAATGGTTAGATTGTCTCTTATTGTTGATGGACACAGCCTGGCATTTGTTTAGTGTGAATGTTATTTGCCACTTCTCAGCACAAGCCTTGATATTGTTCAGATCTTGTTACATTTGAACATGGACTGCTTCAGTATCTGAGGAGTCATGAATAGTGCTGAACAGAGCATTCCTTCCCCTGCTGACAGAGCAGGGAGAGGAATGGTTGGTGAAGGTTCCGGGTTTTAGATGTTTCCGTAAGAACAGAGAAGATGGCGAAAGTTTGGTGGGGGGGGGGGGTAGTTTGGTGTTGATAGTGAAGGAAAAAGCAGCCCGCTTGATTGGCACTACATCCACAAGCATCCACTCGCTCCAGCACTGAAATGCTTAAAGCTTTTTATAAGTATATCAGGAATAAAAGAATGACTAGAGTAAGATTAGAGCCAATCAAGCATAATATTGGGAAGTTGTGCATGGATTGTGAGGAGATCGGCTACTAAGCTAGACGGGGTTGAGGTTCACAAGGCGGAGGTGTTAGTAATTCTGGAACGTGTGAAAATAGATTAGCCCCCTGGCCGGATAGGTTTATCCTACGATTCTATGGGAAGCCAGGGAGGAGATTGCAGAACTCTTGGTTTTGACCTTTATATCATCATTGCCTACAGGAAAATTGCCAGAAAACTGGACGATAGGGAATGTTGTCTCCTCATTCAAGAAGGGGAGCAGAGACAACCATGGTAATTATAGATCAGTGTACCTTACTTCGTTGGTGGGTAAAGTGTTGGAAAAGGTTATAAGAGAGAGGATTTATAATCATCTAGAGAGAAAGAAGTTGATTAGGGATAGTCAACATGGTTTTGTGAAGAGTAAGTGTGCCTCACAAGCCTTATTGAGTTCTTTGAGAAGGTGGCGAAACAGGTGGATGAGGGTAAAGCAGTTGATGTGGTGTATGTGGATTTCAGTAAGGCATTTGATAAGGTCCCCTACGATAGTCTATTGCACAAAATATGGAGGCATGAGATTGAGGGTGATTTCTTGGTTTGGGTCAGAAATTGGATAGCTGAAAGAAGACAGAGGATGGTGGTTGATGGTAAATATTCTTCCTGGAGTTCAGTTACTAGTGATATACTGCAAGAATCTGTTTTGAGGCCACTGCTCTTTGTCATTTTTATAAATGATTTGGATGAGGGCGCAAAAGGATGGGTTAGTAAATTTGCGGATGACATTAATGTTGGTGGAGTTGTGGATAGGGCAGAAAGATGTTGTAAGTTACAGAGAGATGTAGATAAGCTGCAGAGCTGGGCTGAGAGGTGGCAAATGGACTTTAATGCGGAAAAGTGTGAGGTGATTCACTTTGGAAGGAGCAACAGGAATGCAGAGTATTGGGTTAATGATAAGATTCTTGGTAGTGTAGATGAGCAGAGGGATTTTGGTGTCCACGTACACAGATTCTGGAATGTTGCCACCCAGGTTGATAGGGTTGTTCAGAAGGCATATGGTGTGTTAGCTTTTATTGGTGGAGGGATTGCGTTTTGGAGCCATGAGGTTATGTTGCAGCTGTATAAAACTCTGGTGCAGCCACACTTGGAGTATTGCATTCATTTCTGGTCATTGTATTATAGGAAGGATGTGAAAGCTTTGGAAAGGGTGCAGAGGAGATTTACCAGGATGTTGTCTGGTATGGAGAGAAGGTCTTATGAGGAAAGGCTGAGGGACCTGAGGCTGTTATCATTGGACTGAAGGTTGAGAAGTGACTTAATTGAGACATATAAGATAATTAGATGATTAGATAGGATGGACAGTGAGAGCCTTTTTCCTTGGATGGTGATGGCTAGCACGAGGGGACATAGCTTTAAATTGAAGGGTGATAGAGAAACAGATGCCAGAGGTAGTTTCTTTATTCGGAGAGTAGTAGGGGTGTGGAATGCCCTGCCTGCAACACTAGTAGACTCGCCAACTTTAAGGGTATTTAAATGGTCATTTGATAAATGTAAGGATGAAAATGGAATAATGTAGGATAGATGGGCTTCAGATTGGTTCCACAGGTCAATGCATTATCGAGGGCTGTAGGGCCTGCATTGCGCTATAATGTTCTATGTTCAATGCCGAACATTGTGCAATCGGTGAACATCCCCACTCTGGCCTTATGGCGGAGGGAAGGTCATTGATGAAGCAGCTGAAGGTGGTTTAGTCGGGGCTACTAACCTGAGGAATTCCTGTAGAGATGTCCTGGAGCTGAGATGAGTGACCTCCAACCACCATGACTAACTTTCTATCTGCCAGGGATGACTCCAACCACCAGAGAGTTTGCCCCCATACCCATTGATTCCAGTTTTGCTCGGGCTTCTTGATGCTACAGCTGAAAATGTGTTGCTGGAAAAGCGCAGCAGGTCAGGCAGCATCCAAAGGGCAGGAAAATCGACATTTCGGGCATGAGCCTTTCTTCAAGAATCCAGCATCTGCAGTCCTCACTTTCTCCTTCTTGATGCCACGCTCAATTAAAAGCAGCTTTGATGTCAAGGACTATCACTCTTGCCTCACCTCTGGAATTCAGCTCTTTTGGCCGTTTTTGGACCAAGGCTGTCATGAGGTCAGGAGCTGAGTGGCCCTGACAGAACCCAAACTGGGCATCACTGAGCAGGTCATTGCTGAGCAGGTGCTGCTTGATAGCACTGTTTATGACGCCTTCCATGACTGATTACTTCCATTACTGATTATCAAGGGTGCTCTGATGGAGTGGTAATTGGCTGGGTTGGAGTTGTCCTGTTTTTTATATCCAGGACGTACCTGGGTAATTTTCCACATTGTTGAGAAATGCCTGTATGTAAGTGTATTGAAAGAGCTTGGCCAGGGGAGCAGCAAGTCTGCATTTCTATTGCTTGAATCATGTCAAGGCCATAGTCTTTGTAGTATCAGTGCCTCCAACCATTTCTTGATATCATGTTGAGTGAATCGAATTGGCTGAAGACTGGTATCTGTTAATGCTGGGGACCGCTGGAGAAGGCTGAGATGGATCATCCAGTCAACGCTTCTGGCTGAAGATCACTGCGAATGCTTCAGCCTTATCGTTTGCATTGATGTCCACCATTGAGGTGGAGATATTTGTGGAGCCTCTCTTTTAGTGAGTTGTTTAATTGTCCATCACCATTCATGAGTGGATGTGGCAGGAATGCAGAGCTTAGATCTGATTTGTTGCTTAGCTCTTAATTCTGTGTATCACTTACACACTAAGCGCTGTGTATCACGTACACACTAAGCGCTGTGTATCACATACACACTAAGCGCTGTGTATCACATACACACTAAGCCCTGTGTATCACGTACACACTAAGCTCTGTGTATCACATACACACTAAGCCCTGTGTATCACTTGCTGCTAATGTCATTTGTCATGCTAGCAGTTCCTGTTTGGTGGCTTCACCTGGTTGACAGTTCATTTTCAGGTATGCCTGCTGCTGGTATGCTTCATTGAACCAATGGAGAGTGCAGGAGGACATGCCAATGGAGGCAATGGAACTAGCATTTTGCTAAAAGCAAGTGCTCATGGAAAGCAGGCCAATATTGGCCAATTTCAGTGATGCTGTTTGAGGAATAATTGCTGATTGAAACACTGGGGAGAGCTCTTTGCTTTTCTTCAAGTAGAGCATTCTGGATTGTTTAAGCCAGTCTGAAAGATGTCACGATTGATGGTCCTGAACAAGAGGAAATACTCGGTCTACTTTTTGCCACTAATTGCTTGTTATGACGGGAACATTTCATGTCTGATTTTAATTCAAATGGATAAATTGAGTTTTTTTTAGGCTGGAGGACTTGAATGTGTTGGTTAATATCTCCAGTCTGGTCTTGGTTACCTTATTCCAATTTCATCTTCAGATTTGAAGTGCATATTGCTAAGAGAAAGGAAGGACTGACTGCTACCTGAATACGCTAAGCTATTTTCATGAATTGTTTGAGTTCAAAAATCAGGGTGATCATAGAGGAAAGCATTCATCCCTCCTGCCTGTTTCCCTGTTTGGCTGATCTATGTCTTCACTCCTTTAGACTGCAGTCAGTCTATAACCTTCATTCACCTCACCGGACAAAGTTCGACGAGTCACCATTTGAAGTTTTCAAATGACCCAAGACATCAATCAGTCTTTTGCACACAGAGTTCCAGGCTATCACCACTCTTTGCGCGTAGAAATGCTTCTTGATATCGCTTCTGAACAGTCACATTATTGTACATCAGGGAAATAGACCCTTCGATCCAACTCGTTCATGCTGAACAGATATCCTAAATTTATCTAGTCCCATTTGCGAGCACTTGGCCCATATTCCTCTAAACCCTTCCTATTCAGATACCCATCCAGATGCCTTTTAAATGCTGTAATTGTACCAGCCTCCACCACTTCCTCTAGCAATTTGTTCCATACATGTACCACCCTCTGCATGAAAAAGCTGCCCTTTAGGTCCCCTTTATATCTTTACCCTCTCACCTGAAACCTTTACCATCTAGTTTTGGACTCCCCTACGCTAGAAAAAAGACCTTGTCTAGTTATCCTATCCATACCCCTCATGATTTTATAAACCTCTATTAGGTCACCCCTTAGCCTCCGACGATCCAGGGAAAACAGCCCCCGCCTATTCAGCCTCTCCCTCCCACCCTGGCAATATCTTTATAAATCTTTTCTGCACCCTTTCACGTTTATCAGCATCTTTCCTATAGCCGAGAAACCAGAATTGAATGTGGTATTTCAAAATTCAATTCATTCTTGGCATTATACATAGATCTCAGAGAGTAACCTGGATATCAACAGCACCTCATAGGTTAAGACAATGGACAATAGACAATAGGTGCAGGAGTAGGCCATTCTGCCCTTTGAGCCAGCACCACCATTCATTATGATCATGGCTGATCATCCTCAGTCAGTATCCTGTTCCTGCCTTATCCCCATAATCCTTGATTCCACTATCCTTAAGAGCTCTATCCAACTCTTTCTTGAAAGTATCCAGAGACTTGGCCTCCAATTCCTTCTCAGGCAGAGCATTCCGTACACCCACCACTCTCTGGGTGAAGAACTTTCTCCTCATCTCTGTTCTAAGTGGCCTACCCCTTATTTTTAAACTGTGTCCTCTGGTCCGGGACTCACCCATCAGCAGAAACATGCTTCCTGCCTCCAGAGTGTCCAATCCTTTAACAATCTTATATGTCTCAATCAGATCTCCTCTCAGTCTTCTAAACTCAAGGGTATACAAGCCCAGTCACTCCAATCTTTCGGCGTAAGATAGTCCCATCATTCTGGGAATTGACCTCGTGAACCTATACTGCACTCCCTCAATAGCCAGAATGTTTTTCCTCAAATTTGGAGACCAAAACTGCACACAATATTCCAGGTGCGGTCTCACCTTGGCCCTATACAGCTGCAGAAAGACCTCTTTGCTTCTATACTCAATTCCTCTTGTTATGAAGGCCAGCATGCTATTAGCTTTCTTCACTGCCTGCTATACCTGCATGCTTGCTTTCATTGACTGATGTACAAGAACACCTAGATCTCGTTGTACTGCCCCTTTCCCTAACTTGACTCCATTTAGGTAGTAATCTGCCTTCCTGTTCATGCCACCAAAGTGGATAACCACATATTCATCCACATTACACTGCATCTGCCATGCATCCATTCACTCAGCTAACCTGTCCTGGTCACCCTGTATTCTCCTAACATCCTCCTCACATTTCACCCTGCACCCAGCTTTGTATCATCAACAAATTTGCTAATATTACTTTTAATACCTTCATCTATATCATTAATGTACATTGTAAAAAGCTGCGGTCCCAGCACTGATCCCTGCGGTACCCCACTGGTCACCACCTGCCATTCCGAAAGGGTGCCATTTATCACTACTCTTTGTTTCCTGTCAGCCAACCAATATTCAATCCATGTCAGTATTTTGCCCCTAATACCAGGTGCCCTAATTTTGCTCACAAACCTCCTATGTGGGACTTTATCAAAGGCTTTCTGAAGCCGTGGGCAACACAGTGGCACAGTGGTTAGCACTGCTGCCTCACAGCGCCAGAGACCCGGGTTCAATTCCCGCTTCAGGCGACTGACTGTGTGGAGTTTGCACGTTCTCCCCGTGTCTGTGTGGGTTTCCTCCTGGTGCTCCGGTTTCCTTCCACAGTCCAAAGATGTGCGGGTCAGGTGAATTGGTCATGCTAAATTACCCATAGTGTTAGGTAAGGGGTAAATGTAGGGGTATGGGTGGGTTGCGCTTCGGCGGGTCGGTGTGGACTTGTTGGGCCGAAGGGCCTGTTTCCACACTAAGTAATCTAATCTAATCTAAACTACATCCACTGGATCTCCCTTGTCCATCTTCAGAGTTACATCCTCAAAAAATTCCAGAAGTTTAGTCAAGCACGATTTCCCCTTCATAAATCCATGCTGACTCTAACCTATCCTGTTACTGCTATCCAGATGTGTCATAATTTAGTCCTTTATAATTGACTCCAGCATCTTTCCCACCACTGAGGTCAGACTAACTGGTCTATAATTGACAAAAACTGCATGAATTCATGTAAAATCCGTTATCTCACTTTTTAGATTGGAATCAACCTAAACATCATGGAATAGACAGAGAACACAGGGGGCCAACACCTTCAACATATTATCTAGCTATCTCCATTGTTAACAGCTAACCCGAGAATGCAACTTTTTAAAAAAAAGGTTTTGTGATTTACACATGAAAGAAGTGAAACTATCACGATATTCTAACAGATGAAAGGCTTAACAGACAATCAATTTTTCAATGTATAATTTCAGTTACATCACACTGTAAATTTTTGCTATAAATTCTGTGTGTTAGGATTGAGCCCTCCACTGCCGCCTGATGAAGGAGCATCACTCCGAAAGCTAGTGTGCTTCCAGTTAAACCTGTTGGACTATAACCTGGTGTTGTGTGATTTTTAACTTTGGTCTATAATTCTCTGTTTTGTCTCTCCCTCCTTTCTTAAAAAGTGAGACAATATTAGTCACCCTCCAATCCACAGGAACTGATCCTGAATCTATAGAACATTGAAAAATGATCACCAATGCATCCACGATTTCTAGAGCCACCTCCTTCAGTACCCTGGGATGTAGACCATCAGGTCCCAGGGATTTATCAGCCTTCAGGTCTAACAGTCTGTCCAACACCATTTCATGCCTAATATAAATTCCCTTCAGTTCAGGTCCTTCAGCCACTGTTACATCTTGGAGATTGCTCGTGTCTTCCCCAGTGAAGACAGGTCTAAAGTACCAATTCAACTCTTCTGCCATTTCTTTGTTCCCTGTAATAAATTCACCCATTTCTATCTTCAAGGGCCCAATTTTAGTCTTAACCATTTTTTTTCTTTTCACATATGTAAAAAAGCCTTTACTATCCTCCTTTATATTTTTGGCCAATTTAACTTCGTCCCTTATTTTTTCGTTGCGTATTTCCTTTTTCATTATCCTCTGGTGTTCTTTAAAAGCTTCTCAATTCTCCGATTTCCCACTCATCTTTGCTATGTTATACTTTTTCCCTTTTGTCTTTATATCATCCCTCGTCAGCCACCCCTGCGTCCCCTTAGGATCTTTCTTCCTTTTTGGAATGAATTGATCCTGCATCTTCTACATTATACCCAGAAATACCTGCCATTGTTGTTCCACTGCCATCCCTGCTAGGGTATTGAACCATTGAATTTTGGCCAGCTCCTCCCTCATAGTTCCATAGTTCCCCTTATTCAACTGAAATATTGTCACTTCCGATTCTACCCTCTCCCTTTCAAACTGCAGATTAAAGCTTATTGTATTGTGGTCACTACCTCCTAATGGCTCCTTTACTTTGAGGTCCCTGACCAAATCCGGTTCGTTACACAACACCAGATCCAGAATTGCTTTCTCCCTGGGAGGCTCCAGCACAAGCTGTTCTAAGAATCCATCTCGGAGGCACTCCACAAACTCCCTTCCTTGGGGTCCAGTAACATCCTGATTCTCCCAGTCTACCTGCATGTTGATATCCCCCATAACAACTGTAGTAATATCTTTGCGACAGGCCAATTTCAGCTCCTTATTCAACTTACATCCAGGCTTTTGTATGGGGGCCTGTGGATAACTTCCATTAGGGTCTTTCTACCCTTAGAATTTCTCAGCTCTATCCATACTGACTCTACATTCCCTGATTCTAGGTCTGAATATCATTCCTTACCAACAGGGCCACCCCACCCCCTCTGCCAGTCAGTCCTTCCTTACGATACCACGTATAGCCTTGAATATTCATTTTCCAGGCCCTGTCCACCTGCAGCCATGTCTCAGTCATCCCCACAACATCGTAACTGCCAATTTCCAAAAAAGCCTCAAGCTCATCCACCTTATTTCTAATGCTTCATGCATTCATATATAAGGATGCATTCATATGCATTCGTGAATTCATATATTAAGGATGGATATAGTTCCATATGGAAGGCAGTTTAAATGAACGTCACTGGGCTGGTACCCGGAATGAAGGGTTATCTTATCAGAAGTATGGATTAGGGTGCACCTATACTTACTGGAACTTGAAGAATAAGTGCTGATTGTATTGGAACATATGATTCAGAGGGCCGAGTTCTAGTTCATTCTCTTAGTTCTGATTGGCCCCATGCGAAGGGAAACTGTTTCCCTCTATCTAGCAAATCCTTCAGTGTGGGTGAAGAGAAAAAACAAAATGTAGTGAGCAAACCTAACATTTAGAGTCAAAACGTATGGCACTGGAAAAGCACAGTGGGTCAGGCAGCATCCGAGGAGCAGGATGTCACAATCCTGATGAAGAGCATATGCCCGAAACGTCGACTCTCTTGCTTCTCAGATGCTGTCTGACTTGCTGTGCTTTTCCAGCATCACATTTTTTGACTCTGACTCTCCAGCATCTGCAGTCCTCACTTTCTCCTCGATCTAATATTTAGCCCGTTTCCTCTGGAGCTACCCAATGCCACTTCAACTGTTTTGCCTAGTTCCAGCAACCATGATGTGTGCATTGCAGATAGAAACAGTGTGGACAGACTGGGCCTGCTCTTTGTCACTAGCTGAGCACTGCCAGAGGAACGTAGTTCTCCATCTCAGTGACGGCTAGATTTAGGGCCTGGAGAGGTGACCGCTGAAGTACTCCCAGCTGCTTTTAAACAAACAACTTCTAATTTCTACCACTTCTGTGAGGGAGCCTCCAACCTTTAAATGTAACTTGGCACAACTTTGTGATGTAAAACTTAATTAAAGTCAAACACTTCCCATCTGCTTAGAGCCAAAAGCAAATAGTCATGGTCTGGTGTCAATGTTTGTGCCTACTGCTGTCTCATGGGTTCGTCTACAACGTCTTTGACGTGGGTGGCTTGACAAGGGGTTCATGATGGATGCTTTTACAGACAGACTAGACAAGGCCCTTGTACATATGGTACCCTTGTGACCCTTTCAGCTTTTAATATTCGCACGTGATCTCGATCACCTAACACCTTCAAGAATATGTTTCTGCAGAGGGGAAACACAGATTTCACAGAATCCTCTCAATTAATCATTGTTATGATAGTTTATAGCAGGGTATTCTCCAGACATAATAGCATGACTTAGTTCTGTGATTCATGCTCATTGCTTCTTGTGTTGCCTACTTTTCATATTTGAATGATATCCTTTTTGTAAATATCATTCTCTAGATGTGGGCATCATTATCAAAGCCAGAAACAATGGCTAATCCCTAGTTGCTCCGAGAAGGCGGTGATAATCAGCTCTCCTCTTAAACTACAGTCTGTTAAATGCAAATGCTCTCCTCATGCTTTTAGAATCACATGAACTCACTTCTATCTGCATTGCATATGACAGACTATAACTATGAATCCTTAAGAAGACCCTATCGGAGTATACAGAGAGGATTGCATGCTCAATTACTTTAATGGTATGCAGTAAAAGAGATAGAAATTGAGAATCGGAGAGCAGGCACCATAAATAAAATAATAAACAGCTTACTGCAGATAAAGCCAATAAAGCAAAAAAAAAGATGCGTTCTTAGAGTGTGTTTCATGACCTTTGCAAATAATTAACTGCTTTTTGAAATGTATTCATTGTTGGAGCATGGAATGGAAAGCAAAATCCCTCAAACAAGAATGAAGTAATGAGCAGTAATCTGTGTTTTTTGGGTTATTGATTGAGAGATAAACAGTGGCCAGAGCAACAGAGAGGGCTGCCTTCTCTTAAAAATATCAGTCCCATAGGATTATCCAGCATGGAAACAGACTGTTCAGTCTAACTCATCCAGGCTGACCAGGATTACTTTTCAGGCTAGGCAGTGTTAGTGGCATCTATTCTGCAGGTGCAACCAGAATGGGGAAAACCCCATCTAACAGCCCACCACATTGTCTTTCAATCAGTCCTGCTGGGAGTGTTCAAAAATGGCACTTAGGGCAGGTAGAGCCAAGCCTGGCTGTGATGCCTTCCAAAGCTGAATAGGCTGCCTAGATTCATGGCTGAAGAATAACCCAAGTGAAAGTGAGGACTGTAGATATTGAAGATCAGAGTCAAGAGTGTGATGCTAGAAAAGCACAACAGGTCAGGCAGCGTCTGAGGAGCAGGAGAATTGATGTTTCAGGCAAGAGTCCTTCATCAGTTGATTCTCCTGCTTCTCGGATGCTGCGTGACCTACTAACGAATAACCCAGTTGAAGTATCAATTTATGTGGTGCACGTAATGTCTCAAGGTACTTCAGAGCAGCATTAACAAACAAAATTGTCAAGAAAGCACGTAAGGTAGTGTCAGGATGGTGAAAAAGTTAGGGGTTTATGGAGTCTCTTAAAGGTGAAAAGGGGTGGAGCAGTTTAGTGAAGGATTTCCAGGAATAAGGGCTAAGGTAGTTGAACGTTTACAATGATGGGGCAATGAGAATAGAGGATTGCAGAGACCTTGGATGGTTGTGGGCTAGAGGAGATATCAGAGTGAAAGAGAGAGAGGATACCCCAGAGAACAGACCCAGGCTTCAGAGTAGATGGGGAAAAAAAATGAAATGAAATATTGCTGCCATTATGCACGATGCACAATTACCATTCACATAGGATGGTAGCTTTTCCCCCCAAAAGTAATTATGTTGTAATTAGCTGATGTGATTCTTTTAAAAAAAACTGTGTTGAACCTAAGTGACTGTTCTCTTTAAAAATACAAACCAACATTTTATCCTCCTGATAGACTTCACCATATCCCAGAAGGATTCTGTGGGTGTGGTGGAAAATCAGCTACTAACACATTTGGGGCCAAAACAGACTTGGGCAAACTCTCTACTGTCACGCAGCCCCCAAGACTTCCCTCCCACAACCTTGCTTCCCAGTGGCTTAGCCATGAGTACAGGAAATATACAAACTGTGGAAGATCCTGTGTTTGATTCCCACCGCACTCAGTTAGCCCTTCTGAGCAGGACAACAACAGCTGAAATAATGAAACCTATATGATATGTTCGGCTTTGGAACTGTGCCCTTACTTCAGGTAAAGTGGAAGTGATCATGTGGCCTGCTCCGAAGTCTGGTTGATTCCAGGCACGGAGACATCAAAAATCAAAGGATGAGTATCAAAGACAGACAGACAAACAAAGATTTCTGTGTGGTCAAATAGATAGACAAGGTGGTTAAGAGCAAATATGTTGCTTGCCTTTGTGAACTGGTTGTGGGAATGAGACTATCTCTAGTTGAAGAGATGCATCTCAGAGGGATCTAAAGACTGCAGGAGGTTTGTCTAAGCGTGACTGGGGGGAGAAAATCCATTGAGATAGACTTTACTGTTCCAGGTGGATTCCTAAACTCTATAAAAACTGAGGGAAGCTGCCGGTAGGTGAAACATGAAAATGCAAATCCAAAGCAAGGAGCCACTGCATATCATTTGCAATAAGAATTGTAACTGTATGGAATGTGAAATGTGTGGTACGTTTGAAAGGGGAATGATCCTCTTTGTTGTTCAAAGTTTAAGTTGTCTATAACAGTAATGTTTTAGTCATCAGTCTTTCAGTCACCTGTTGCAGGAAAGGTTTTAAGATGTAAACTTTGGCTATGTTATTCTTTTTAACCATTAACTGGAATTGTGAATGTCATTGGGTTCTACTGATATCATGATGCAATTAAATTTTGCATTTGCATGGGCAAAAAAAACTACATTGTTATTTGTGGTGGTTTGCTGCATTTTCTGATGAAGGGTTATGCCCAAAACGTCAACCCTGTTGCTCCTCAGATGCTGCCTGATCTGCTGTGCCTTTCTCAAAGCCACACTTTATTGAGTCTGTGTTTTTTACATTACAATGATGACTACAATTCAGAAAGTAATTTGTTGGTTCTAAAGTGCTTTGAGATGTTCTGAGCTTGTGAAAAGCCTTATATTAATGCAGCTTTTCTCAGCTTGTTCTAATTAGGCCATCAAGATGGTTGAATGACAAAAAAGTTGAATACCGATTCTCAGGCTGGGAATAGGAAAGAATGGAAACATAACTTCCTAGCTTTCTTTTTTTTCCCCCTATTTTCTGTTTTGTTTTTCTTCTTATGAGGAAATAAAGCACTATATCCCTGGCAGTGTTCATGTTCTTGGTTCATTTACTTAAAAAAATATTTACTATGAGTATTTTTCTGATCAAACTGTTCAGAAGTGCCTAGCTTTCTAATGCTAGAGATAAAGATCTTATAATAACACAAAGCAGGTTTTTGTTTTCCCATATTCAGAGTTCTTCACCTTGTTCACATCTAAACAAGTTGGAAGATCCATTGTCCTGAGTAAAGTCACTGCGATACGTACATTTGTCAGATATATGGCCTATAAATGCAAAGTCAGCAGAGTGTTAGTACAGAGCAATCAACACTACAGCAATGCAAAGAGAGGCATTTCTGATTAGTCACAGAAGCATCCACTGGAAACCTACTTAAACACAGAGAGCAGGATTCACCTTTTTAAGAGTGGCATAAATCCAAATTGCTGGTGTGAATGAATAAATATCGTTCTTAACAATTGGCATGTGTTGGGTTGATAGGTTATTTTAATCTTTGGTATCTAGGTCAGATTGTTTTGCAACAATGCTTGTTATGAGAGCAAATTGGCCAAATACAGCTGAATTCATGCAAAAATGTTTATGCATCCTGAATTGATGTTTGAAATAATTCATGTATTAAAAAGGGAGCTGTACTCACTAGAGCGTACTGTGAATGTCTCTTAATAAACAGGACCGTGCATTGTTCAGTGGGACTTGCTGAGTATGGCGGCCTGATAGAGTTTTAAGGTTAAAAGCTGCCCTTTGCTTCACCTGTTGGTATATTTTAGACACGGTTGGCAGAACACACCAAAGACTCGTGCCATTGGCATTGCCTTTTTTGTTGCAAGTGTCTTTTGTGGAAATTCATTGCTTTCCTTGCTCTAATTGGGGTAGCACGACGGCTCAGTGATTAGCACTGCTGCCTCAAGGTGCCTGGGTCTGATTCCAGCCTTGGGTGACTGTCAGTGTGGAGTTTGCACTTTCTCCCTGTGTCTGCATGGGGCTTAGTCTAGGTGCTCTGGTTTCCTCCCATGGTCCAAAACGTGTAGGTTAAGTGAATTGGCCGTGCTAAAATGCCCATGTTGTACAGACTGGGTGCATTAATTAAGGGGGAATAGGTCTGGGTGGGTCACTCTTTGGAGGGTTGGTGTGGGCATGTTGGGCGAAATGGCCTGTTTCCACACTGGAGGGATTCTATTCTATGTTTGTCCTCCATGGATGAAAACCAGTGAGTGAGACATCTGTGGTCTCTCAGTACATTTTGGAAATGACAGGCTGGCGTTAGGAAATGACTACAAAGCTTTATGTTTGTTGAAAACCTTGGACTGGCATCCTGATGTCTGTCAGAGAAGGTGCCCTACTAGCCTCCATTTGTTTTATTTTCTGCACTGAACAACAATTCCACACAAGATGGCTGACATAGGAATGGGAATTGGTCCTCAGCCTATTACTCAAACTCTACTGCGACTGAAGCCCCTACAGTGGTTCCAAGATAGCGGCTGTGTGTAGGCTCTTGCCTGGGGCTCATCCGCTCCCACCTGCTTTCTCTCATTTTTATTGCTTTTGTTTATCTTTCTGGCGGCATTGGGTTGGCACTGAGAGCTGGCCATGCGGGGAATGGCAGCAGCCCCCTGGTGGTTTAAGACTGGTAGTGGCAGCAAGGATGTCCTCATTTGGGGCCAGTAGTAGTGACAGAAAAACTCCTCCATTGATCAGAGGTAGCAGCGGTACTGGCAAGGCAACATCTCATAGGATGGCAGCCGGAGGAGGGCTCTTGGGGAAATTGTGGCCTGATTGCCATAGGAATAGAGTGGGATTCTTGGCATTGGTATGCCCAGAATGGGAACTCCTGACGTCATCAGGTGGCAGCGCAGGCAGAGACTCCTGGTTAATGGCAAGGCGGGGTGGGTTCCTAGTGAGTGTGGGTTCAGCGTGGCACTTCGCATCAGTGAGTTGGGTCCTGGAGGTAAGAAGATGGCACCTGAAAAGTGGCGACTCCTACGTTGGGGGTCAAGTGCAGATGGCGCGAGATGGTGAGGGACGGGTGACAGTGCAGGTGTCGTTGGTGAGGTGGCTCAGGACTCATAGTGGAGGCAGTGGAACAAAGAGAGACTTTCTTCTAGTGATATCTTTTAACTTGTTTTATTCTTAAACAATTCAAAATGGCACCAAATTGGGTGATAGTTGAAGCTTTTCACTGTATCTTACTGTATTACTCATTGTAAGTGACAAAAAATAATTCAATTCAATTGACTGTGGGTAGCTAGAGGTGGACAATAAATATGGGTATCACGCAAAATCCACGAACTAATAATGGACACGGTGTTAGTAAACAAATCTCCCATGCCCATACAACTGTAAGATACAAGACACAAACGTTCAATGTTGATTTCTTTTTCTTTCAATGTCAGTCACTTCCATTAAATTCAACATTCAGTATAATACTGTACTACAAATGTGCTTTTTGTATTTAAATTTTAACCAGAAACTCTTGCATTTCTCACTGAACTATCTTCACATGGTGTTTTCATCTTTTGCCTCTCTGTCTCTCTCTCCCTCTCTCTCTCTCTCTCTCTCCAGCAGTGTTAGCTGTTGCTTGTCCTTTGAATGCCCAAACTTGGTCATCTCTGGACAAACAGAATGAAAGGGTTCTGTGTCTAAGGAGAAATCCATTGATACATCAGGATAATTTCTCAAGCTATTACCTTGTGTCCTCAGAAGTGAAATTGATGAGATATATTACCTGGAAGTTCATAAGTTCATGTCCCACGGCAGGGCACAACTGATGGGAGTGCTACACTGCCTGAGGTATTGTTATTAAGATGAAGCATTAAACCCTCTCAGCTAGATGCAAAAGATCCCACAGTCCCATTTGAAGAAGTCATGCACATTCATTTTGCTAATCTGATTGGGATTTAATCCCACAGTAAGCATCATGAAAATAAACAGATTGTCTAGTTACTATCACATTACTGCGTGTTCTTGGGATGTGGACATCATTGTCTGGGCTGTCTGGGCCAGCATTCTTATCTGTCCTCAGTGCCCTTGGGAAGGTGCTGGTGAGCTGTCTTCTTAACCGCTGTAGTCCACCTGATGTGGGTTGACCCACAATGCCATTAGGGAGGGAATTCCAGGATTTTGACCCAATGACAGTGAAGAAACGGTGACATATTTCCAAGTCAGGATGACGAGTGGCTTGGAGGGGGACCGGCAGATGGTGGTATTCTCATGTATCTGCTGCCTTTGTCCTTCCGGATGGAAGTAGTTATGGGATTGGAAGGTTTTGACTAAGGATCTTTGGTGAATTTCTGCAGTGCATCTGTAGACAGTACTCAATGCTGCAACTGAGCGTCAGTGGTGGAAGAAGTGGATGCTTGGTGGATGTAGTGCCAATCAATCAGGCTGCTTTGTCCTGGATGGTGTCAAGCTCCTTGAGTGTTGTTGGAGCTGCACCCATCCAGGCAAGTGGGGAGTATTCCATCAGACTCCTGACTTGTGCCTTGTAGATGGTGGACAGACTTTTGGGGGGGTCAGAAGGTGAGTTAGTCACAACAATATTCCTTGTCTATGACTGCCCTTGCAGCTGTTGTGTTTATGTTCTGAGTCCAACTGAGTGTCTGATCAATGGTCACCCTTAGAATATTAATAATGGAGGATTTTTTGATAGTAACACCATTGAATGTCAAGGGCAGTGGTTAGTTTGTCTCTTATTGGAGATAGCCATCACCAGCATTTGTGTGGCACAAATGTACTTGCCACTTAACAGCCCAAGCCTTGATATTGTCCCGAACTTGTAGCACTTGAACACAGCTGCTTCAGTATCTAAGGAGTTGTACAAATTGTACAATCATTGGTAAACATCCCCACTTCTGACCTTATGATGGAGGGAAGATCATTGATGAAGCAGCTGAAGATGGTTGGGTCTCGGCCATTACCCTGAGGAATTCCTGCAGAGATGTCATAGAGCCATAGAATTCCTGCAGTGTGGAAACAGGCCATTCGGCCCATTGAATCTATGCCGGACCTCCAAGGAGCATCCCACCCATCCCTGTAATCCTGCATATCCAATGGCCAATCCACCTAAACTGCACGTCTTTGGACTATGGAAAGAGACTGGAGCGCCCGGACGAAACCTGTGCAGACACAAGGAGAATATACAAACTCCACACAGACTGTCCCCAAGGGTGGAATCAAACCTGGGTCCCTGGTGCTGTAAGGCAGTCATGCTGTCCTGAGTGTCCTGTGTGCAAATTGATAGCTGAGCTTCCTATGTTATCACAGTGCGTACACTTTTAAAAAATACTTTGTCGGTTGCACACTGTTGTAGGAGATCTGAAGTTAATGGAATGTGCTCCTTGAATATTAGGGTTTCCATTCACTCTGTTACAGTTGCTTTGTCCTGAATAACCTACAAAAGAAATGTCGGTTGGTGGCCAGTAAAGGGCCTCACTTTTCTGTGACCAACCAGTGTCAAATACCATTTCTCATGTTGATAGAAAGATACAGAGAAACAAATTATTTCAGACTCCGTGACCTCTTGAATTTGCTTTCATCTGTAAAAGACTAATATTCCTTTATTTGGTCTGGCAACCTTCCAAAACTGTTTAAAATGTAATTTCCAATTCATTTTTCCAATGTGATGTTTCCCACACTTTTTAATATAATTCTTATTGTAATTCCCCATTCAATGTTACTAAGCAACATGTTGTTGGTGCTAGCAGGTAACCAGCTCCTGTAAATACCCTCTACAGCTAAACCTGATCTGTTTCGTCCAGAAGAGCTGCTGCAGATTTGGAGATGGGCTTTCAGCAATGTATTCATACTTGATATGGTAACACTTATGTTAGCTCCCACAACATAGGAGTTAGTTTGACGGCACGGTGGCTCAGTGGTTAGCATTGCTGCCTCACAGCGTCACGGACCTAGGTTCAATTCCAGCCTTGGCCGACTGTCAGTGTGAAGTTTGCACATTGTCTGTGTGAGTTACCTCTGGGTGCTCAAGTTTCCTCCCACAGTCCAAAGATGTGCCGGTTAGGTGGATTGCCTGTGGGAAATGCAGGGTTACAGGGATACGGTAGTGGCGTGGGTCTGAGGGGAATGCTCCTCAGAAGGGCAGTTTGAACTCGATGAGCCAAATGGCCTGCTTCCACACTTTGGGATTCTGAAAAAAAAATGACGTACGGAAACATGCAATAAGCTTTACAGCTCCTTGTATCTGTATATACACGTTACAATCAGAGCCACTTCTGTGTCTGGGCTTAAATCAAGCAAATTGTAAAATGCTTCCCTCAGCCTGTCATGCTGCAAGAGAGAGCTCAGTAAGGTGGAGACAGACCCATCTAGTCACATGCTAAGATATGGCGATTATATCATGTGTTTACCTCTTAAAGGTATGCTTGCTCTGGGATATAACACAACACTGAACTCTGTTACAAACATGACAAAAAGCGCATTCATTAACTTTGGTCTGTTCAATTAAAAGCCATGTACCTGATGGATTGAGGTCTGGGTACAATGGATCAGAAAAGCAATTGGGCTAACTTTGACTCAGCCAACCTCCCACCTTAAAATGTCATGACTGAAGCTGATTCCAGTTTGTTTTTTGTTGCATATATTGTCAGTTTTGTTTTTCTGAAAGGGCAGCATTATTGATTTCTGTGTTGAAATCAAAAAAAGGAAGTTGGATGAAATGAAGCTTTAAACTGCTCGCTGACATAATGATGAACGTTCCAGAGCACTAAAAGCCGCTAAGAGAGACTGAAAAGCACGTTCATGTTGAACGAGGAAATTGCGGGCTGGCTCAGCTACACATCTACCCTGAGGAAGGAGGAGAGGCCAGAAGATACTATTGGCAGACTTTATTCTAATCTGCACTTGGAATAAAGCAGCTGCCTCTCAGTGGACTCTGTAGAGACAGGAGCATTGCTTGCATTAATTCTTCATCTCCAACAACATCAGCCAGGGTTCACGTCAGCATTTTATTGATGTGTACCATCCATTTCACTGTGCTGTTGAGCAGACATGTTACAGTGTAAGCTTTGGTATGCTCAGGAGTGGAAATACGATTTTCCCTTTAATCCCCTTGTGCTTTCTCTTCACACTGAGGGTGTGGGCATTGCTGATTGGGTTGGTATTTATTGTCTATCCCTATCTGCCCTTGCCGAGGTGATGGTGAGCTGTTGTGTTGTTGGACTGAAAGTGCTGAACAGATTCCTATAAGGTCTGACCAAAATGGTTACAAGAAGATGTGTGCACATCAATATATAGCTAATTTATTGGGTTAAAATACTTAATTAATAAGTATTAATTTATAATTGTGTGTGTATATATATTAAAGCTAAATGGTTAGGTTAAACCACTGACGTATACATTAAACAAATGAGTCTCACACTGTGTTGCTGTCTGATGGGTACTTTTTCAATGCAACATTTGCTTCAGTTGCTCACAGTTGTGTCCAATTAACCCATAACAATTAACTCTTATTAGTCTGGGTTGGTAGTATCAATTTTAAGCCCAACACTGTAGCAATCCTCTTGAATCTCTGTACTCCATTTTTGCCAATATTGTGAGGTAGTGAGTTCCAGGATTTTGATTAAACAATGGCGAAGGGGCACCAATTTTGTTTCAAGTCAGGTAGCTATGACTTGGAGGGAATGTGCAGGTGGGAAATCCATTGCCCTTGTCTTTTGGAGTGGGACTTTGGAGTAGGTTTGAAAACTCTTGTTGATGGAGCCTTGGTGAGTTACTGTGGTGCATCTTGTAGATGGTATGCATGGTTGCCACTGAGCAGTGGTAGTGGAGGGAGTGAATGTTTCAATCTGTGTATCAATGGTCTGCTTTGTCTGTTTGGTGCAGGGCTATTTGAGTGTTGTTTTCGTGCATTGATCCCGGCACATTTAAATGGCCAACTCCAAATCTTACGCTTTCCAATTCCTAAATTTGCTTTATTCCAGACAAATTAAAGCTGCAAAGATTAAAAAGACCTCAAATTGATGTGTTGACATGGTTCCCCATCCTATAATTTGTCCAATAAATATGTGTGCACATTTCTTTGCAATAACCACTAAAAACAGCTTGGAATAGATCAGGAGCATTTTCAACGTAAACAAGGAAGTCGGTGGTGAGCCACAGGTCTGACAGTTGACCATAGTAGATCCTAAGGGGTTGTGGACTAGTCTGTGCACACAGTGATAATGAACATTGCAGCATTCTGTCGAGGCAGGAAAGAAGCACTGACATTCTGATTTCTCCATGGGCCAGACATATCTTATTGCTGTAGTACACCATCTGCCTGCAGCTATCCTGTGTGCATTTGTAGGGACCATTTATTTTCTGCTTTCAATGTCTGTGGTGATAATTGCCTGTTCTCTGCTTGTTTTTATTTGCTCTCTCTTTTCTTTCCATTCACTCATTTTTTCCTTCACTCACTCCCCCTCCCTTTTGTTACTTGCCCCTTCATTTTTCTCCACTTCTCTCTTATTCTCCTTCAATTTCTTTCCCCTTCTCACTGTTTCCCTTCATGTTCATTCTCCTTCCTTTTCTCCTCTTGCTCTCTTCCTGCTCAGTATTTTTTCCCCTCTGCATCGTCATTGCTCTTTACCTCTCTCCTGCTTCATCTCTCTCTTTCCCCTTGATCATTTCCACCTTTCTCAGTCTCCTTTTTGTTTCAATCCTTATGGGTCTTTCTTCCTTCTCTTCCATGACCATTTTGTCCTCTTCTGTCCTCTCTTGTCTATAGTCAATTATTTTTTCTACCTTGGCTGACTCCAATGTAAATTCCTGCACATGACCTAAATTTGATTTAGGGCGGCACGGTGGCTCAGTGGTTAGCACTGCTGCCTCACAGCACCAGGGTCCCAGGCTTGATTCCAGCCTCGGGCGACTGTTTGTGTGGAGTTTATACATTCTCCCTGTGTCTGCGTGGGTTTCCTCCGGGTGCTCCGGTTTCCTCCCGCAGTCCAAAGATGTGCAGGTCAGGTGGATTGGCCACGCCAAATTGCCCGTAGTGTTAGGTGCATTAGTCAGAAGGAAATGGGTCTGGATGGGTTACTCTTCGGAGGGTCGGTGTGGACTGGTTGGGCCGAAGGGCCTGTTTCCACACTGTAGGAAATCTAATCTTAATGCTTTTACAGGAGCTTTGCCATGTGATGTTCTGCCAGATGCAAGTTTACAGAAATTATAAAATTAAGTTCTGGCAAAAACCTCTAGGCAGTGAAGGGAAAAAGGACTGGGGGAATTGTCAAGGGATGGTAATTGGAGGATTTCAGTAGTAAGCTTCCTTAAAGAAATAGAGGCATGGATTTCTCAAGCATCCTTCAAGATAGAAGAAGTCCTCCATGGTGGCAGAGTGGTTAGCACTGCTACCTCACAGCACCAGGGACCCAGGTTCGATTCCACCCTCGGGAGACTATATGAAGCTTACACATTCTCCCCGTGTCTGTATTAGTTCCCACCAGGTGCTCTGATTTCCTCATAAAACCAAAGATGTATAAGTTAGGTAAATTGGCCAAGCTAAATTGCCCATAGCATCCAGGGAGGTTGGGTGGATTAGCCATGGGAAATACACATTTCTGGAGAGAGGGTGTGTGTCAGGGTGGGAAGCTCTTTGGAGGGTCAGTGCCAATTTGATGGGTCAAATTGCCTCTCTCTGCACTAAAGGGGATTCTATTCTATGAAGTGTGGCCATCATTGAAATGCAGCACCCAATTTCTGCACAGCCAGCTCGCACTAACAGCAGTGGGATAATGATAATTTATTTCCAGGATGTTCCTTGAGGGATAAACATTGCTTCGGAGACAGGGAAGCTTTCCCTATAAAATAATGCCAGAAAATGTTTTACATCCACACCGGGAGGTGGTGGGTGGTGGGAGATGGGGTGAACAAGACTTCTCTTCAACTTCTCATCCCAAATTTGGAAGTCCTAAAGCACTTTCACAAGTGTTACAAATTTCAGACATGGGAGTGAGGGTACTGTCTGCTAAGCGTGGTAATGAATGGAATTTAGTGCAGAACCTCATCAACATTTTACTTCAGCCCTCATGAAGGCTGTGTGAGCATGTTCTGTTTTAACTCACCTGGAGATGGTCACAGGTTTGACCCTTTATCTTGGCTGCTCATTGAAATAAGGGGGCGGGGCATGACAATTGGGATGTATTAGGAGAGAGGGGTTTTTGTGATTCGCTCTTTCTGGCCTCCACTCACTGAGCCCAATGTATACCCTGGCACTGAGTGAGTTGGAGAAACAACTCCATGTTAAGCTTCCTGCTGATACTCAGTGCCAAGACTCGTGGCTAGAAAATAGTCACTTGTCACTTAGAGGGACTTCCTGGAAACATAAAATTTCAGCTCCTCAGGTCACGGTGAGTTGGGGGAAGGGATGGAATCAGGAAGGAAATAGATCACAAAGAATCGAGACGAAGCAAGAAAATAATTGTTTCTAATTGTATGGACTGGGATCCATGTATGCTAGTGTAATAGGTTAGTTATCAGTTATTGACTTCAAGAAGACATTGTTAAGTATCTTGTGAGGGGACTAAACTGATCCCACCATAAAATATATATCAGCATTTCCATTTTGTTTAGCAGAGGCTGCTCCCTTTGTAGCAACCTGGTTCAGTCGCCTACTATTTCTGTCCAGCACCTCCCATGGAAGAACAGTTGTACATAAACCACATCATATATATCCCAGATCCCCCAAAGGCTGTTCTGTGCTGAGGGTAGAACAGCATAGTGACAGTGTTATTGGCCTGAGTAACCTGGAGACCTAGACTAATGACCTAAAGAACATATTCCAATCCCACCAGGTGCATTCGAGAATAAAATGGAAAACTCTAATATCACAAAGAGTACTGCAAGCTATTGGTTGTCTATGGAGAATGTTCCTACTCACTAAATGTTTCTTTAAGGGTTGACTCTTGCTCGAAACGTCGAATTCTCTATTCCTGAGATGCTGCCTAACCTGCTGTGCTTTGACCAGCAACACATTTGCAGCTGTGATCTCCAGCATCTGCAGACCTCATTTTTTACTCTTAACTGGCCCAGCAGATTATACAGTTAGTCCATTACCAGCTTCTGTTCAGGGCCAAGTAAGGACAGGCAAGCAACATTTATACTCTGTGAAAGATTAAAAGGAAACTTTGCATTTAAAAAAATACATTGACTGCCAGATTTTCAGTATCCTTAATTAACTGTACCAAAGGACAATTGAACATTATGGAGTGTTGCAATTCTGTTGATAGAACCTGAATATATTTTTATCTCAAATGGTCAGTGCTGTTTACAGAAAACTACGACACTGTGGTCTGTGCCCAGGGGAAAAGTGACCTTCAGTTGGATAATACATCCTTAGACTTTGGCTGATACACAGAGCATGAAAATAGTTGACGTTTTGTTTGGAAGTGCAGTGTGCCTTTAGTGCAGAGGAATTCTAACCTTGTGTGCTGAGAGTGTTGAGTTACATGCTTGTCTGTCTAATGAATCACAGTATGGAATAATGCAATCCTTGTATGCTCCCACCAACTACTCGGTTGTATTTAAATTCCAATTTCCATCTCCTTCCATAAATGGTTTTAATTAATTATGGACTAGAAGTCTTGAATGTGGCAGCATATTAAAACGTGTAATTAAAATTGATGAGCAGCTTCAGCCCAGTTCTTTTCAGAGTGAATTATATCGCCCCCCCCACCCCTCCAACCCCACCCCCACCTTCCAAGCTCGAAGACCTCTGGTCACGTGTTCAACCATTGCTGCCAGTCTAATGCTACAGTGTCAGCTCAGGTTTTGTTTTCCAGTGCTGATACTCACACGTGACAGAGCTGCAAGAGCCACATGTACTTTCATTTGATGTTGCTTAGGCTGCGCTTTGGAATGCTTCCACATCAGGACTGAAGGCTGTCATTCTCTACCAATCCCCCTTCTGCCCTCCCCTCCTGTCACCACCTCCCATCCAATGGCCCAGCGACTACTAACTTCCCTCTGGGTGGCTATTCTGCCTGATTGACTGACTGTGTTTTCTTGTCATCAGACAAATATCAGGCTCTCCTACCCTCTGGCTGACTGTTTGGATGGCAGGGATTGCTTCCCGTGGGACTGTCGTTTCGAATTGATTACATTTCAGTGCGAATGAATGTGGAGATGGAGGTAGCTTGTAAATCTGCGTCAAGGGTTAGAGTTCAACGTGGAATCTTGCAGGCAGGCACAGTCATCTGAAGGAGTTAAAGTGCTCTTTCTTTTGCATATGATATACTTTAAAACCCAGTCCCCCCCCCCCCACCACACACACACACACACGTATATATACACACAAACACACATGTATACAAACACACACACATACATACACATGTAAACACACACATAAACACACACACATACATGTATATATACACACTTCCCTGTTTATTGTTTGCTGACTTGGAGACCCATGGCAGAAATTCATGAGTCGACTTTATCCTTGAATTGAGGGACTGCTCACAATGCCACACTCTGACTTATATTAGGGTGCCACGAACGTCTATTGAAATGAGCGTGGAGAGTGAGTGATTGTCCTGCAGCAGTTGGGTGCAATCTGTGTTCTGAGCCAGTACATCAGGTATTCCAACCCCACTCCCCCAGCTGAAACTCCAGTGCTACACTCAAGGAGTGCTACGCAGTCTGAGGTGCCGACTTTACACCAATACCCAACCTGCCCATTTGGATAGATGTTAAAGATCCCATGGCATCATTTCAAAGAGAAGCGAGGGGACGCTCACAGGTATTTGTGCCGTGCTACATTTTCCAGCCTTTAACTGCTTATAGTCCCCGGGAGCTTCTTGTGCATAAATCGGCTGTCACATTTTTACAACAAGGTCCACACTTCACAAGGACATCATTAGCTGTAAAGTGGGAGCTGTAAGGGGGAAGCTGATATTATTGCGAGACTATTAATCCAGAGATCTTGGTAATGTTCTGGGAATCCATGGTCGACGGTAGAATTTGAAATCAGTTAAAGTCTGGACTGAAGAATCGAATGGTGGCCATGCAGCTGTTGTTTGTTTTTGGAAAATCCCTGTAGTCAACGAATATCCTTTAGATAAGGAAACTGCTGTCCGAACCTGGTCTGGCTGACTCCAGAGCCATAGCAATGTGATTGCCCAGTGGGCAGTTCAAAGGCAATGAGGGATGACCCATAACTGCTGGCCTAGCTGGCAACGTCCATAGTCAAGATTAAAGTGGTGCTGGAAAAGCACAGCAAGTCAGGCAGCATCTGAGGAGCAGGAAAATCGATGTTCCTGATGAAGGGCTTTTGCCCAAAATGTCAATTTTCCTGCTCCTCGGATGCTGCCTGATCTGCTGTGTTTTTCCAGCACCACTCTAATCTTGACTCTGATCTCCAGCATCTGTAGTCCTCACTTTCGCCGAGCAATGTCCATACCCCATGAGTGAACGAAAAAAAAATTCCAGAGGTCATGAAAGGTTCTACATAAATGTAAATTCTTCATTAAGGGAAGTACAACGAAACCATGGTGTATCCTTGGGGATAGATGAGACAATATAGCAGAACAGCTGCTTGTTTTCCCTTAAGTTGGTGTGGTTTCTTGTGTAGTGTTCACAAGACACTTGTTAATCACTGCCTTTCTGTGTAAAGACAGCACTGAAACAGTGGGTGGGAAGCAGGAGGGAGGTCTTTCAATGGATTATCGCTTAGAATGTGGAACTTACCACCATGAACCATAATGAGGCAACAGCATCAATGTGATCAAGGGGAATGATGAGCTAATGGGATAAAATGAAGAGGGGTGGAAAGAGGGTCATATGAGGCATGAAAGCTGGTGGTTGTGTCAAATGGGGGGAGGGAGGCTGCTGTCAGGTATTTTCCAGTGCTTTTTCCCACCCCATCCCCCATTAGTCCTGTTCCTTTCCCCAGAAAATGATGTGGCCATAGGGCATCCTCAGGCATCTTGAGTGCAGGGTAAGCCTGATGTATCAACTGATGCTTGTCAGCGATGTGTGCACACTCGTTACATAAATTTGTGTATTTTTAACATCAGGTCAGAGTGCAGGGGGGAATGTCAATTTGTAAAGTGAGTTAAAAATAGTGCAGGAACCGTTCATAGGTTAACGGCTTGCCCTTAGACCTTTTTGCACCAGAACAGCAGGGTGGCTTCAGTGTTTCTGATGTGTATGGCACGTGCATGTTGTTAACTGAGTATGAGCTGGCCTCCTGATGGGAGTAAGCACATTATAACAATTACACTTCTCATGTGTTCCTTTGTTATTCACTGACAGAATGTTCTAGAGGGCTTGGAAATAATTGCAGTTAGTTATTAGCACACCAATTTCAGTGTTTACTGGGACATAACAGTTAAGAATTCAGTTCCCATTTGACAGAAGACAAATAGATGGAACTACCCATAATTTAGCACTTGGCACGAAATCAATAGTTTTCACAGAGATGATAAATATGGTCTGGGAAAATGTCACAGGACTGCAATAGGGATGCTGTAGGACTCAGGTACAGCATCGCCGTGACTGAAACTTTGTTCCCAATTCAGAATCTGGACGTGTTTGACAACAAAGAAGGTGACAAGTTTAGGGAATTGTTAAATTCCCAGTACAGACACCTTGCAAACCAAATTTCCCAGATGTCTGGCTTTAAAAATCTGTATCAACATGATGTCTTCTACAGAAAGTAAAGTCGACGGCTCAATTCAGGCAGTCTGTTTTGATGATGTTTCTACAGGCGGCATTCGACTGATCAATCCATTACTTGGACAAGTTGCCAAGAAGTGCTGAAAGTATAAGCTGGATTAAGAAACTCTGCAGCAGAAATGTGTTTTCACTTGGTTCCTTGAATCATGATCAGGATACAGGGACTTGGTAAACAACACAGCAAATGAATTCTCACAGCCACAGACAAGTCATATTCCTCCACAGTGTCATTTAAACAGCAGGCCATTTAGTAAACACACCCTAACAGAGGTGCAGTATCCCTTTCAACCTTGAGAGATCCATGGAGCCCCTGAAATGCAATGAAATGGACAGCTTGAATTGTTTCTGCAGATCTGCTGGACGTTGGTCAATACTTACCTATTTCAAAATTTAACTCTGTTGTCATAATAGTTTATGATTGTACAGCAATAGTGTTTAGCTTTTCTTAGAAGCCTAAGTTGGTTGATTCATTGACTATGTGTGTGACTGTATCTGTGTGTGTATGTACACGTGCTCCTGTATCTGTGTATGGTTTACCTGTGTCTATATGCGTGTGTGTGTGTGTGTCTGTATCTATGTGCGTGCCTATATCTGTGCGTGCATGCCTGTATCTGTTTGTGTGTGTGCCTGTATCTCTGTGTGCATGTGCACCTGTAACTGTGTGTCTGTTTGTGCCTGTATCTGTGTGCCTGTGTGTGCACTCCCACCTGTATGTGTGTGTGAGTGTGCATATGTGTGTTCATGAGTGCCTTTAACTGTGTGTTTGTGTGTGCCTGTGTCTGTGTGCACGTGTGTGCCTGTATCGGTTTGTGCCCCAGTATTTGTGTGTGCATGCCTGTGCCTGTTTGTGTGCACATGTGCCTGTATCTCTGTGTGTTCCTGTAACTGTGTGCCTGTATTTGTGTGTGCACGTGTGCCTGTGTTTGTATGCATGACTGTATCTGTGTGTGTGTGCATGCGCGCCTGTAACTGTGTGCCTGTGTCTGTCTGTGTGCTATACCCGTGTGTCTGTGTGTACGCAAGCCTGTAGCTGTGTGTGCGTACCTGTATCTGTGTGTGTGTAAGTGTGTAAGTTTCCTACTGCTTATCCCAGCAACTTTTCCTGTGGCACGTACCAATATTGATGACACTGGAATGCCTTTCTGTGATTGGGAGAAGCTCATTCAGATCTATAAAAATTAAACAAAACCGAGATCTCAGATCATACACTGAAAACTGTTTTAAGTCCGGCTCCAACTCAGGAGGTATTGCCACTGGTTTAATCCTTTTCGTGGGTCAGGCTGCAATCTAGATTGGAGAAAGCGTTTGCCTCGAAAGTATATGGGGTCTCCGGTTTACCAACATCTAACCTTCAAATGCTTGTAGTACGAATGTGATTCCATGCAAGGTTGTCATTTTAAAGAACCGATAGGTGGTGTTTGTTGTTGAATTCTGCTTCACAGTGATTTAGACCCTGTCTTAGCAGAACTGCAATAAGAGAAGTAGATTTATCTCGCATTTTCCATCAGGATATCCTAAAGTACTTCAAAGCCAGTGAAGTACTTACCGAAGTGGAACCATTGTTGTAATGCAGGAAATTTGTTGGCAACTTGCACATATCAACTTCTTGGGTGAAAAAGCAAAGAAATAAGGGTCGGATAGTCTATTTTTGAGATGTTGGGTAAGAGATAAATATCAACAGACCAGGTCATGGGCCAAGGACTGGCAGATGGAATTTAATTTAGATAAATATGAGGTGTTGCATTTTGGAAAGGCAAATCAGGGCAGGACTGATACACTTAATTGTAGGGTCCTGGGGAGAGTTGTCAAACAGGGACCTTAGAGTGCAAGTTCATAGCTCCTTAAAAGTAGAGTCACAGGTAGATAGGATTGTGAAGAAGGCATTTGGTACACCTGATCAATGCATTGAGTATAGGAGCTGGGAGATCATGTTGCCATTATACAGGCCATTATTGAGGCCAATTTTGGAATACTGCATTCAGTTCTGGTCTCCCTGCTATAGGTAGGATGTTGTGAAAATTCAGAAAAGATTTACAAAGATTTTGCAGGGGTGGAAGGATTGAGCTATAGGGAGAGATTGAATAGGCTGGGACTGTTTTCCCTGGAGCATTGGAGGCTGAGGGGTAACCTTACAGAGGTGTATAAAATCATGAGGGACATGGATAGAGTAATTAGCCAAGCTCTTTTTTCCCAGGGTAAAACTAGAGGGCCTAGGCTTAAGGTGAGAGTGGAAAGATATAAAAGGGATCTAAGGGCAACTGTTTCATACAGACGGTGGTACGTGTATGGAATGAGCTACCAGAGGAAGTGGTGGAGGCTGGTACAATTATAACATTTAAAAGGCATCTGGATGGATACATGAATAGGAAGCGTTTAGAGGGAAATGAGCCAAATGCTGGCAAATGGGACTAGATTAATTTTGGATATCTAGTCAAGATGGACAAGTTGGACCAAAAGGCCTGTTTCAAGTGCTGTAAATCACAATGACTCGATGACTGTATCTGGGAAAGGGTCCTTTGAATAATTCCATGGGATTTGTTTTAAACTTTCAGGGTAACAGGAGAGTTTGTTTGTTATTTTCATTAGAAGATGGCATCGCCAACAGTGCAGCACTCCATCACTCTTATTTCTCTGAAGTGGGATTTGAGTTCACAATCCTTAGATTCTGAGATAGGAAAGCTACACATGGAAAACAAAATTTAATCTCATTTGTGACTTAAATCCCCTTATTTTTGAACAGTGACTCCTTGTTCTAGATTCTCCCACAAGAAGAACCATCTTCTCCACATCCATCATGTCAAGCCCCCTCAGCGTCTCGCATGTTTAAATCAAGTCATAGAGTCATACAGTATAGAAAGAGGCCTATTGCCCACCATGTCTATGCTGACCAACAAGCACTAAACTACACTAATCCCATTTAGTTGCACTTGGTCCAAAGCCTACCATGCTCTGGCATTTTAAGTGCTCCTCCAGTTGCTTGTTAAATATTGAGAAAGTACCTGCCTCTCAGGCAGCATGTTCCATTTTTCTACTATCCTCTGGATGAAAACACTTTTTTTCATATCTCCTGTAAACCACTTACTCCTCACCTAATATGTGCCCTCTGGTTCTACACGTGGGGAAGTGATTCTCATGATCTACGCTCTCTATACCTCTCATAATCTTACATACCTCAATCAGATCCGCCCTCAGCCTACTCTGCGCCCATGTAAACAAACCCAGCCTCTCCAGTCACTCTTCATAACTGAGACTTTTCATCCCAAGGCAATATCCTGGTGAATCTTCTCTGCATCCTCTCTAGGATGCACAATCACATTCTTCTGATAGTATCACAACCAGAACTGCGCACAGTATTCCATCTGTAGCCTAACTAATGTTTTATAAAGTTGTTATGAGACTTCCTTGCTCCTTTATTCTACATCCTGGCTAATGAACGCAAGCATCCAGGATGCCTTCTTCACCATCCTGTTGACCTATGTTGACACCTTCCAAGATTTATGTACGTCCTTTTACACAAAGGTCCATCACCTCTTGCTAAAATCCAGTGGACACAAACCCCTATTGTATCCAACCTTTCATCATAAGACAATCTGCCCATACCAGATACTAGTCTAATAAATTCTCTCTAATTTGCTTCTGGTGCATTTGTATCCTTCTTTAAATAAAGAGACCAATACTGTACACAGTACTCCAAACGTGGTCTCACTGGTGACGTGAAATGGAAACTTCTTAATAAAGTAAATATTTTGAATCAATCTGTTCAGATTCATTACAGAGCATGTCTGGGTAGTTTGGAACTTGAACCCAGACTTTCGAACCTACCATTGCATCCACTCACAATAAATAATGACATTCTATCAGCTTTACTTGTTGTACGTGCATGCCAACCTTTAGGATTCATATACCAGAACACCCAGATCCCTCTGCCTATCAGAGTTCTAAGTCTCAACACTTAGAAAATTAGTTTTTAATCTATCTGCTTAAATAAACTATTTCACATTTTCCCACATTATATCCCACTTGCCAACCAACCAATGATCTGTGTTAGCTCTCTGTTCAGCAATGCCTCAAATCCTTCTATGGTTTGACCCCTCCCAATCTCTATTACCTTCTTTAAATGTACAACACTCCAACGTCTCTGCAGTGGTCAATCTCTGGCCTGTTGAACATCCTGGATATTCAGCAATCCATAATCATGCCTTTGTTTGTCTGGACTCCAGGCTCTGGATTTCACTTTCAAAGTCTCTCTGTCCGTCTTTTCTCCCCCCTTAAGATACTCCTTAAAGCCTATCTCTCTGACCAAGCTTTCATTCACATCTGCTCATAAATGTGACCCAGACATTTCACATTTTGGCTGATTTGGCTCCTATGAATCAATGTAGGATACCCTCTGACATTTTTAAAGGCATTTTTAATCAACCTGACCAGGGATGTTATGACACACCTCTGGAACAGGTGGGATTGGGACCAGAGGCAGGAGCGTTTTCACTCCACCATAAAGGTCTCCTATATTTTTAGTCAACATGTTACAGTACATCTCAGGGGCGGGTGGGTCTTGAACCTAGTCCCTTCTGACAGAGAGATAAGAATACTAACTCTGCCACAAGATCTCTCCTCTGTTTTTAAATGCAAATTGTTGTTATTGATGACAGCTGCAAGTGATTCTAACACAGTGTCGTGAGAACTCCATCAGAATCTGAAACAGCTCCTCACTCATTATTGTTGCAAATTTGCAGCTGAAATGAAGTGAAGTGCTAATCGCTGTAAATGTTGTGTAAACAAGACACATTAAACCAACCTGTCCTCCTTCCTCACATGCTTTCTGTTTGTACCTGTGTGCACTGCATTGAAATGAACTGTGCTATTTATGCATGTCTAACGGGATGTGGGCTTTGCTGACATAGCCAACATTTATTGTCAAGAGTGTGGTGCTGGAAAAACCCAGCAGGTCAGACAGCATCCGAGGAGCAGAAGAATCGACGTTTTGGGCAAAAGCCTTTCATCAGGAATTCTGATTCTCCTGCTACCTGACCTGCTGTACTTTTCCAGTACCACACTCTCGACTCTGATCTCCAGCAACTGCAGTCCTCACTTTCGCATAACCAATATTAATTGTTCAACATTCATTACTCTGAAGAAGAAGATAGCAGTCTTAAACCATTGGTGTGTCCAAAGATGTGTAAGTTAGGTGGATTGGCCATACTAAATTGTCCGTAGTGTCCAGGGATGTAGTAATTGTGGGGTTACAGGGATAGGGTAAGGGGACTGGGTCTGGGTAGGATGCTCTTTGGAGGGTCATTGCAAGCTCAATGGGCTGATTGGCCTCTTACCCCACTGTAGCGGTTCCGTGTGTGGTATCATATGCTCATTGGCATGTAGAAAAGGGGCCTGGCACAGAGCTGAAATCCTGCACATTGTGATTTGCCCACTCATTGTGGAATTGTAACTACTGTAACTCAGAAGCCTACACTGTGATGGCACTGGCTGCTTTCCCAACCAGAGGTGAGTGGAGATCACTGGAGAAATGGCTGATGGATAGGGTGGCTTTGAGCCATGTCCCCAGGAGCAAAGAGCTCCTGTTGTTGGCAAGATTGGAGGCTTTGGTGAGGGATAGGGGACAATTGGAAGGATAGCGGGAAGAGGGTTGGTATATCCAGTGGTGGAGGCATATACCCAAGATTCAGCAAGTAATTTACTTATTCGTCACCTACTGGATCCTGAAATTCTTGACTTTCTTTAGCTGATGAGTTTATTTGGAAATGTATAAGGCACACAGCCAGTATAACAGTTAAGTTGTCAACCCTTCACCCTGGGAGCAATTACTAACACCTTTCTGCCCAGGCTCCACTAAAAGCAGGAACAAGGTTGGTTGGGGATAGGTTAAGGAGCAAAGTTGCCTCTAATTGTTTTCTCTGCTGCCTGGACCACCAAGGCCCATCGATGGCAGCAGTTCTGTAAATGGAAGGCAGTATGTTATCATGCCATTTGGTGAATGTGGAACCTCCCAGTGGCTGTGTGGCAGCGCAGCCTAGAGGGAACATTGATTGGGAGTCAGGCCTTTAAGGGGAGGTCAGAAACAGAAATTGCTGGAAAAGCTCAGCAGGTTCGGCAGCATCTGTGGAGAGAAATCAGAGTTAACGTTTTGGTTCCAGTGACTCTTTCTTAGTACGCTGAGGAACTCTAAGGAAAGGTGGCTTGACCTGAACTGCTAAGTCTGATTTCTCTGCACTGACGCTGCTAGACCCACTGAGCTTATCCAGCAATTTCTGTTTTTGTTTCTGATTTCCAGCATCCTCAGTTCCTTCCTTTAAGAAAATGTGTTAGTTTAATGATAATGTTGTTAAGGCGGCAATATTGTGGGGGTGGGGGGGGGGTCGGTTAGCTCAGTTGGCTGGATGGTTGGTTTGCAATGTATTGATACCAATGGCATGGATCCAGTTCCCTCCTTGAAGTCACTATGAAGGTCCTACCTTGTCAGTCTTCTCTGTCACCTGACATGTGGTGACCATCAGGTTAAACCACCACCTGCCATTTCTCTCCAATGAGAAACCAGCCCTATTCCCCTCTGGGACCATGGTGACCTTACCTAATCCAGAGGCCTAGGTTAATACCCAAAGAGCATAGGTTCCAATCCTACAACGGTACTTGGTGAAATTTAAATTTACTCAATGAATACATTTCATCAATAAACATTGGGAATTGAAAGTTTGATGCGGTGCAACCATTGGTGAGTGTCATAAAAGTTCTGGCTCATGAATGCACTTTAAGGAAGAAACTCTGCCCTCTTTATCAGGTCTGGCCTATCTTTTATATGGCTCCATACATGCCACAATGTGGTTGGCTCATAACCTGAAATAGTTGAGCAAGTCACCCAGTGCAGGGGATCCTCAGGTTGGGTAATATATGGCAGCAACACCCACAGTTCATGAACGAAAAAGACAAGTTAAAATCCCACTAGACCCAGGCTCACCTGTGCCAGGGAGTTAAAGTTCCTTTCGGTAGTGTGAACGATTCACTGAGGGATAGCCGTACTCTGTAAACACCAGATCAGTTTGCTGAAAGATAGACCAACTCAATATACTTCAGACTGCATTTCAGAAGAAATTGTGAAAAACCCTGACTTCGTAAACTATTGCAAATTGGCAATCTAGCTTTGGACAGAATATCTGATCCAAGGTGAATTCCACTCTGAACACAACTGCCATAAATAAACTAGTTACAAACTCTCTGATAATTTGGCTGCACTATAATACAATTTGACCCACGGTTGGCAACATTGAATATCTTGCCCACATAAGAAGCTGTTCTGGGGAACTTGCGTCAATGGGGACTGACCCTATTAGAATGTATAATGTTACTTCTTTAAAAATTATTTTTTCACATCACTGATTAGCTCAGCATTTACTGCCTAGAGGGCAGTTGAAAGTGAACAATGTTATGTAGGTCTGAGTCCTATGCAGGCCAGACCAGCAGTTTCTTTTCTCTGAAAGAGATTAGTGAGCCAGATTTTTTTTTCCCCAACCGTTCCATGATCATCAATATACCCTTAACACCAAATTTTTCTTATTGTATTCAAATTTCACCACCTGCAATGCCTAAGCCCCCAGAACATTAGCTAGGTCTCTGGATTCTTAGTCTGGTGGTAATACTAAGACCACCCCCACCCACTTGATTTCTAACACAGTTGTGTTGCCCAATTTTAGCCAGTCAAAATGTATCCACTTAAAAATTGCAAATGGAAGCATTGATTAAATATTTAAGTTTTAACAAAGTCATTTTGCATCCTACTTCCCTGTCAGATATTTACAATGTTAAAATCAGGCCCTCTCTATCTGACTATGGAGGCAGGGAAGTAGGGTGTAAAATGACTTTGTTAAATCTTAAATATTTAATCAATGTTTCCATTTGCAATAAGAACTCAACTCAAAGCTGTACTTGCTCAATTGCAAGTGAAAGAAAATGGTCTTGTGTGCAGGTTATGACAAATGGTGAATTCAACATGGTGACACGTACATTTCTCTCTCTAAGCAGCATCTTCATTAACCAAACATTGCTCATAATTTCTTGCTCTGTGATACCATTGTGGGGAAAAGCAAAAGCATGGGCTCTGAGAACCCAGTTGGAGGGTGCAGGAATTGAACCCTCACCATTGGCGGAATTGTACACTCTACTTTTAGCCAAGTGACCCTGGGGCTGTTAGCTTATCATTTTGAATATCCAAGATACCCTTAACAACAATCAAGAATAATTCCATCTTCAGTATTGTTTTGCAATTCAACTGTGAACATCCTCCTTAGTTTTTGGAGACTAAAACAGAAATTGCTGAAACATCTCGGCAGGTCTGGCAGCACTGGGGAGAGAAATCAGAGTTAACATTTTGTGTTCAGTGGCCCTTCCTCAGAACAGCCAGACCTGCTGAGCTTTTCCAGCAATTTCTAGTTTTGTTGCTGATTTGCAGCATCTGCAGTTCTTTCAGTTATTATTTAGTCTCATTAATTTTGGAGCTGTTTTCTGAATAGGAATTAATTTTCTCTTTCCTTTACAGAATTGCTGTAGTTTCCATTCTTTCATTTGAAGATAGCAGGATATTACCTGTTAATATTGCTGAAAAGAGAGAGATGATACCATACTTTTCATTTAAACTCATCACAGCAATTGCTAGAGTGACAAATTTCGAAGAACCGCAACATTTTACACTGAAACAAACAAAAAAACCCCAGAGAACTGTGTACGCTGGATCTAGTTCAGAGCCCACCCTGACTTTGACTGCAGCATTTTACATTACTGAAGACAAGATAATCAACTGATGTGGTTCATTATGCTTCCTGGAAATGGCATATATACACATGCTAGGAAATATTCTCTGCAAACAGAAGATTCCTTTATTGAATTATTCGAAGGCTCAAGGAGCCTATTGTTATCTACTGCTTTCTGCATTTCAACATTTTTGCAAATCAGAGTCGACTTGTCACCCTTTTTCTCCTGGAGTATAAATTGCTGCGATCATTTGAAAAGCGGCATTCTTGCATTTGTCCTGATGTGTACAGGTTGCAAATCTTCAGCATCACAGCTCTTTTTTTCTGGTTCAGCAGTATTCATGCTCTGTACTTCACTTCTGGGCTATTTGCATAACACATGTTCCTCAACACTCAGTTCCCGGTTAGGCGCTTATGAGCTGGCAGGCAATATGGAGATTTAAAACTTTGAATCTGCTTCTTTGCATCTTGCAATAAGTGTGTGGAAACTGAGAGTGGAAGTGTCTTTGAAAAACTACAGGCCGGCAGAATGGAAGTACATAAGTGCATATCAGGGGCATACAGACAAAAAGAGAGAGGGAGAGAGAGAAAGAAAAAAAGCGTATGCAAAGAGAGAATCAGATTCAGATAGAAGGAAGTTGATTAAGAAGCATACAGGGAGTAGACACATATAGAACAAGCACAGAAGATATTTGCACACACAGAAAGGTCGTTGGGGATTATGGAATAAGAGAAAAAGTGAGAAGAGTTTGGTAAAATTGTTGACCATGATCAATGCTACAGAAACTTCACTCACAGCCTTTGTAATTGTTTATAAGACCATAAGACACAGGAGTGGAAGTAAGGCCATTCGGCCCATCGAGTCCACTCTGCCATTCAATCATGGCTGATGGGTATTTCAACTCCACTTACCCGCATTCTCCCCGTAGCCCTTAATTCCTCGTGACATCAAGAATTTATCAATCTCTGCCTTGAAGATATTTAGCGTTCCAGCCTCCACTGCATTCTGTGGCAATGAATTGCACAGGCCCACCACTCTCTGGCTGAAGAAATGTCTCCACATTTCTGTTCTGAATTGACCCCCTCTAATTCTAAGGCTGTGTCCACGGGTCCTAGTCTCCTCGCCTAACGGAAACAATTTCTTAGCGTCCACCTTTTCCAAGCCATGTATTATCTTGTAAGTTTCTATTAAGTCTCCCCTTAATCTTCTAAACTCCAATGAATACAATCCCAGGATCCTCAGCCGTTCCTCGTATGTTAGACCAACCATTCCAGGGATCATCCGTGTGAATCTCCGCTCGACACGTTCCAGTGCCAGTATGTCCTTCCTGAGGTGTGGGGACCAAAACTGGACACAGTACTCCAAATGGGACCTAACCAGAGCTTTATAAAGTCTCAGTAGCACAACAGTGCTTTTATATTCCAACCCTCTTGAGATGAGTTTTGTCTTGTCATTTAACAGTGGTGAATAATGAATGTAGGCATTATAAATAAGATTTGTGATAGAGAAGTTATGTTTAAAATTATGTTTAAAGTTGCAACCCTATTAGTCCTTTGTGTTTCAAAAATATTCACAAGAGGGGAAACTGAAATATGACATCGGTTAAGTGCTTTGAGAAATGGACAAAACCTGCAGCAAACACCAAGAAGGGTTTCCCCAGTGTGTTGGATTCTAATTGTTGTCTCAGTCTAACAGCAAAGGTTTGTTAGAGTGGGAAAGAGAAAGGGGAATTGGTGCAATTGATCTGTTCACCTAGCTGGGGCTAGTGGCAGGGTGACAGAGATGCAGTCTGCACTACATAAAGTATCCTTTTTACTTCTTAGTATTTCACACTGTCACTAAGTCTGAAGCAAAGGAACACATCCTTCTATGAATACTGTCACCTCCTCTTCTGTCAGACAGAACTAAAATACATAAGACTTCACAACCTCACTCTCCCTTTTCTCTCTCTAATATCTCCCAGCACTATAAACCTGTAAGATCCCTGCACTTCTGTTAACCTGGCCTCTTGGGAATCCCAAATTTCCATTGTGGGTGGCCATGTTCAAAGCCACCTGGGTCTTAAACTCTGGAAAACTGTCCCTAAATCTCTTTGCCTCTTCCTTTGTTAGTCACTTAGTAAAACCTGGTGTTTAGTAAGCTTTTGATCAACCATCCTAAATATCTCTGTTTTTGGCTGAGCAACAGTTTTTAGCTGCCTCTACTCCTTGAAGCACTTTGAGCTGTTTTCCAACACGAAAGGCAGGCTCTACCCAAATGCAAGATGCCATTGTCGATTTATGTCAATGTAAAGCGATCTCTGTATAGGTTTCATTTTGACTTCTTCAATGTTCTGTAATCTATTATAAATGAAGAAAATCAAAAATCAGAAATGTATTTTAGGAGAGATGAAAGGAATGATTACAAAAGATTATTATTTATTTCACAATTTCCAGATCCAGGGACAAAATAATACAAGAAGTAGGAGCAGGAGTCAACAATATTGTCTCTAGGACCTAGTCTCCCATTCAATATTGGCAAAGGCGGATCTTACATTTCAACTCCACTTCCCTTCCTGCTCCCCATTTCCCTTTATTGTCATAATCTCTGTTGAGGGCAACCCTTTCGGTCACTCATGTGCAATATGTTGCAGAACATTTCCAGTGATTTGTCTGGCCCCAGATACTAAATCCACTGTGTTAGATGAGTCCTCTGTAAGAATCAGTGACCCTTGTCCCCTGCAATCTCAGAATGTTAGTGTACTCCTACACCTGTCCCAAACAGCTGTGCTCATCCTTCATTGAAGAATAGATAGTTTTGAAAATGGGATGCAGCAAGCCAGGCATTAATCCTGTGGATTCCAAGAGGACACACTCTTTGAAAAGTCACCCTGGGAATTGAGCTAAATTCTTAGCAGATGACAGATAAACCTGACCCGGAGGGAATTGCGATAGTGTTTGTTCCACTCTAGAAGACCCTAGTCACATCTTTATTAATCTTGGGTTCACTCTAAACTAGGCAAGAGGTTGATTGCAAAGGAGAATGTTTTGAAACCTGCCATTAATTTCACTTCAATTGCTGAAACATGTAATTAATGTCGGAGAGACAGAACATGTTTGGTTAGTCCAGCCTGCCCCAGAAAATTTGTCGTGCTGTACTGATTAGCATTTTGTGGTTGTTTTGTGAGGAGGGAGAAAGATTCTGACACTATATTTCAGCACTAAACCTGAAGATAAAACATTCATCGCTCTCATCCATGCCCAAGCTTGCAATGGACATTTATCACTGACCTTACTTGCTGTTCATTGATTTTACGTGGCTCTTGTCTCTGACACTAGGGATTTAATAGCTGTTTATATTCAAGCTGCAGGGAATCTCTGCAGCACCACAGATCCTCCAGTCACAAGCTCCAGTTAATCAATAGTTTGTGCAGATTTATTTCTGTTTGCGTAAAGACACCTAAGCTGTTGCAGAATGTAAGATGGAATAGGAAAGTCACGTAGAAACAAGGAACAAAGTATGATATAAACTTTCTGATTAATATTTAAAATGTCAACTCTTTTAAGTTTGGATTTTGAATTTTGAGTGAGTAACATTTGGATCTTCTCCATGTTTGAAGTTAGAATTAACTTGTAAGTATTTTCTGTAGCCATGGTGATTTCTTTAAAACAGTTTGTGAGGGTTACTTTGACAGTATGATTTGTTCTAATTTTATTTTATTATTTCACAACCTAACATTGCAGACAATTGTACCTTAAGGTTTCTATTAGCAATTTTGAGACTGAGTCAGTTTCCTTTAAACTTAAGACTAAGATCCACAGCTCAAAAGAAAGAGTTTTGTTTCAGTTTTACACTATGTTTTAGCAGTTCTGTGAAGTCCTTGCATGGAAATGTATGTCTAGAGCAGAGCCTCTGAGAAAGGGAGAATATAGTAAACTTGATGATCTTAGAGTAAGGAGTTACTAAGAGTCCCAGATTAGAAATGTTGGGATAAAACCGTGAACATAATTTGAAGCTGAGTTTGCTAAACCTCAGGTATATGATAGTTCCAGGAATAATCTATCAGAGGTTCCAAATAGGAGTTAAAGACAAATTTATTTGAGAAAGAGATTCTGGTTTGAATACTGTTTAGATTAGGTACTGTAGAGATTTCTTTAAATATTGTATAGGAGTATTTTGGGATTATAGGATTTTACGTTTTAATGTGTTTAAAACTCTTTGAATTTGTATTCTATGTAAATAGATTGATTTATCTATTTAACTTCATTTCTTTTGCATAATAAACTTCTGTTATATTGTTAAAATCTGCAACGTTACATGCTTATACTTCAATGAGACAGCACTTAGGTAAAAAATACAAAAAAAACCCATGATCTAGCAAGATTTTGGTCTGGGATCTGGCATTTCCAGTAATGACATCTGTTGGGATTGTAACACAAGGTAAACCAGTTGAATCTTGAGATCTCAACATCAAGAAAGAAAGTACTTGAGTTCATGTAGCACCTTTCATGACTTTAGGGCAAATCCAAAGAGCTTGACAGCTAATGAAAGATTTATGAAGTGTTGTCACTGGTATATTGTCCAAAGTATGGCAGTCAGGTGAAATGGCCCACTTAACAAGAAAAGAGATTTAATCGGAGATAATACTCAGTATTCGAGTAGTTCAGGTTCTACAATTTATGTTATTCTGTTTAGATCTCTGTAATAAAAGCTACTCCCAGCCCTATCTGCCTCTGAAACCCTCATCTTATCTCCAGATTTGATTATTCCAATGCCACTGTAGCTGCTCTCCTGTCTTTTGCCCTCTGATTCTAAACCTGTGTTTCCTATATTTATCCCATACCTGGTACCTTCCACCAAACACACCTGTTTTTCCTGACTTGGTTCCCAAGCCCTTAGTTTAAAAGTCCTGTCTGTGTGTTTAAATCCTTTAAATGCCTTTGTCTTCCCTATTTCACTTGCCTCATCCAAACCTGCAAAGTTCCCACAATGCCCCATTCTTCCATTTCTGCCATCTTGAATCTCACCTTCACTTTGATTCCACCATGTAGTAATGTGGGATCTGCACTCTCCTATGTAAACAGTGACAGAGTTTGTTGAACATATACAGAGGGCAGGTATAGAATGACACACTGTCAGGAGCCTGACAGTTCCATGTGATCTGACGGCACCCTGACATAGTTCTTTTTGCATATGCTCTCTATCTATACCAGGATTAAGGGAGTAATTCCCTTTAATCTATATACCATTGGTGCCTTTAGCTCTCTGGGCTCCAAGCTTTGGAATTCTCTCTCCAAATCTCTCTGATTATCCAAATTCCTTCTTTCCAAGTCCACCTTTCTGACCAAACTTTTAGACATGTAGAAATCATGGGCCTCCATCTGTGTCATAAATGTTGAATTGACCCCTCATGATTATGCTATTTAATGAACAAGACCGGGGCAAGCATCCTAATATTTTCAGCTTGACAGGTGAAGACCAATCGGCCCATCATGACTGTTCCAGTCAATAAACAGCATCTGGGCAAACCTCCTAATATCATTGCCTTTGGCTTGCATCCCCCTTTTTCCTCCAGTTACATTCCAGAGGCATGTTGTTGTTGCATTGTACACATTACGATGTAAAACATAAATATTGAACACTGGGAGAGTCAGTTCTTTTGCAGATAAATCTTGAAACCCAACTGTAGAAATTGATCTGTTCAATGCCAAAGCAAAAGCAATTCCAGTTCCACAGTCTAAAGGAAATGGGAGTTCTGCAATATTATTAATTTTTTTTTCAGCAGAAAGGCAAATTTGAACTTTACAGCACATTGTTGCACTTACGGGCAAGTAAGTCACAGGACCCTTAAGCTTCCTTTTCATTATTTAGTATCTCCAACAGTTTGAGGCTTTGAAACACTTTCAACTCGTTTGTGAGTCAGAGTCCAGTATCAGTTGATTACTGAATGAGATGCTCAGAAATGCAGGCTAGATTGTACACTGAAAGACTAAGTGCTACAAGGGCAAGCTACAGTCTGCTCGAGGTCACTTCTCGAAGTAACTTCTCAATTATTATTTTTCTTTGAATAGCACATCCTATTTAACATTTAGACTGGCAGCACCTCTCAATATATAAATGTAATATGATCCTGCCGACTCGACAATTTTGATATGGAATAATAATTTTACTGAATTATGTGCCGTTGAATGGTCATTCATCATGCTGTAATAAATCAAACACAATATCAAAATGAAGGTCTTGAACTACACTTGATACACAAATAGGCCGGAGTACACTCATCTTCAAGACCAAGTCTGTCGAGGACCAGGACTTTATTATGAGTTTAGCTACAGCCAAGGCGTTTATGGTGATTTCTATTTTAGAAGCTATCTTATTGCCATTTGAGGTTTGCCAGTGATGATAAAGGCCTTTGTAAGCCCTCGAAACTCATTCATCTTGTACAAGAGCTCTGCAATCATGAGAAGTGATTGCATTTTGAATGATCTGCACTGTTTTTTAAGCCCTATTACAATCTAGCATGGCTACCTTCTAAATATCTTGCAGTAAAGACGCTGTGTTTTCCCTGGTATCTGTTTCAGTTGCAATTACCAGCAAATCTCCTGCGAGGTCCTTGTTGACACTTTTCTCTCGCTGTGGATTGAAACTTAGTTACAAATCCACTGATGGACAGATAGAGAAGAAAACGATTTCATTGTTTTCTTCAGCCACATGGAGGGCAGTGGAATTCTGGAATCCTCTCCTTCGAAAGGCTGCATCAGATGATATTTTCAAGACTGGGGTGAATGAATATCCATCAGGTAAGAGTTTTCAAAGATATTGAAGATAGGTATGTGGATGAAGTTAAAGCAGCAACCAGTCACAACTTGACTGGCAGACTCACGGGGATTAAGTGGCCTCTCCCTGTGTTTCAACGAGCTCCAGAAAGTGAACAATAGGAAAATACGTGCATTCAAAGTTGCTCATGAATCGACCAGCTTGAAATGAGGTTGTCCTGTAATCATTTCCCACTGCCTTCAGCCTGAACAAGGTGGGGTCTGGCTTCCATCCATCAGGAGCTCCTGGCTCTGTGGCCTGGCAGCTATGCTAGTCCCAGAACAACTTGACTGTTGACGCTGAGCTGTGAATAACAAAGTCCTGAATTATGGATGAAGAGAGAGATTGGGGCGTCTGGTGTGGGCAATGAGAGAGTTGGCAATGTTGGTGGGGAGAGGGCGGGTATGCTGGGTTTTGAAGGCCAGATAGGACCATACAAAGCAAGGTGGGGGGAATTGGTGAGGTTGGGGGTGTGGGGGGATGGAGGAGATTATACAGGAGTTGGCTTACCCTCTATTGCATACAGGACACAACCCGCAGGAGGTAACCCTCTTCTTTCTTGTCCTTTCACCAAAGCTGGTGAGAAATAGCTCGTGATCTCTACTTCTGGCTAGTGTATATTTTTACAGTTGGAAGTGCTATAACCCACTATTGAGCGTCTTTCCCACCACCAAAATCACTCTTCCCCCTTTTTTGTTTGTTTTCCTTTTAAATCACTAACCACCTCCAGTTAGCTATTTACAGTAAAATCCCCAGTTAGATACTTACAATAAAACACCCAGTTATATATTATAGTAAAACATCCAGTTCGATATTTATAGTAAAATACCCAGTTAGATACTTAAAGCAAAACCCCCAGTTCGATATTTACATGCCAACCCCTTTAAAGTGTCAGGGGAGGTAGGGAGTGAGGGAGAAACTACCAAATCAAGATGGAGTCAGAGGGGGACATTAAGCACTATGTCCCTCGCGATGGCCCGCTCTCTCTAAAGGCATCGAGAGTACTGATGGACATTGCATACTCCCTTTCCAAGGAGACCTGAATGGCCAGTGTATAATGAATTGAGGGCCCGAGAAAAGTTATAATTGGCCACTTAAGGGGTTCAGTAGGTCAAAGGGCAGACTTACTGACCACTATCTCTTCCCTCCTCCCCTATATAATGGGGACCATGTTGGGCTGGGTGGGGAGACAGTGGACTAGCCACTTGGACATTTTTTTTAATTACTTGCTTCCCTCTGAAAGCATACTCTGTGGACAGATGTGGGCTATAAAATTCAACCCATTAATTGTGCTTGTGAACCGATCCTCTGACATAATTATTTAATTGGTAAATGGGTGAGAGGTGAGAGCTAAGGCAAAATCCATTAATGACAGGTGTTGGCTTTATTGTGAGTCTGTAGCACTTTTAACTCTAATTCAGAAGGTTACAAGTTCAAGTTCCACTTCATACACTTGGATAAGAAAATCCAGGTTGATATTTCAGGCCTAGACAATGGGGTATATCAGGGCCCAATTAACAGGGGCCTAGGCTTCAGGGAACCTGCTGTGCTCAGGCTTGGGGCATAGATCAAGTGTAGCACTGGGGCCTTTGATTTCTGTCCCAGCTCCTGACCAAGGGAGTGCTGCACTGATGCTAGATACAAGATGTTACACCAAGGCTCCATCAGTGTGCTCCCTACACCATCCTGACTTGGAACATTCTTCCATTATTACTCAGTCAGAACCTTGGAACTCCCTGTTTAGCAGTGCCTTGATGACATGGACTGCAGGTATACAGGTCAATTAAGTCAACTCCAGGACACCGCTTGCATGAATGCCTCAAGCTAGATAGTTTTAATCAACCTATTCAGAAACGTTATAGTACAACTCTGGAGCAGGTAGACATTTGACGCTAGGCCTCCTGGGTCAGAGATGGGCACTAACTGTGCAGAGCGCTCCAATTGTAACCTGAGCTCTCCAACAACCTCAGGGTAGTTATGTGTTAGACACACCCATCTTCAGCTGCTTCACCTCTCAACCAATACTTTTCACAGATGGCTGATATTTCATTTATTGTTGCTGTGGGAGCCTGCTGTGTACTATTATTTCCTATTCTTAAAACTATTTCCTCAGTTTCTTTTAAGTTAATTCACGGGATGTGGGTGTCACAGGCAAGGCCAATATTTATTGGCCTTCTCTAATTATCCAGAGGGCAGTGACGATGCTTCGAGAATACTCATTGTTATAGAAAGGGAAGGCTTAATCATTGTTTTGAAAAGGCCCTGAATATTTACCTGAAGGAATTATAAGGCTCCAGCAGAAAGCAGGGGAGTGGGAGTAGCTGAATTGGTCTTGTAGAGAATAAGGACAGTCACGTGTGCCAAATGGCCTCCTGCACTGTCATGTTCTACGATTCATTGGCTGTAAACACTTTGGATGGCTTGCAGTTATGAAATGTTCAATATAAATGTGGGTCTTCTTAATAGGACTGTTACCATTCCCAACTCTGTCACAAAGGTTGTTAGTACTTTGTTGACTCGGGCACCTCCATGGAATGGACAAAGGTCACTTACCCCAGGACCTTCTACATTGAGATAGCTGAAGTCAGGTGACCAGTAGGATACCAAAAACACTGCCTCAAGAAATTTTGTAGACCCCTGAATGTCAATTGTGACACCAGGAAGTCACTAACTGACAGAAGGCAAAGGTAATGATATGACCTGTGAGCTAGCACACAGCACCATGATAACCAGTGGCTGATACAGCCTGGCAGCAGATGCAAACAGCAACCCACAACACCACTTGGCAGCTTCATGGTAGAACTTGCTTCTGAAGGATTGGTCCCTTCAGCCAATTAGCAAAGGTTTACCATAGGGAAACCTCACAGATCCCAATAGACTTGCTGTACGTCGATTGTCCTCTGTAGATGGATTGGCTGCTGTGTTATTTCCTATGAGGTTGTGAGGCACTGCACTGTGCATCTTCTTCTTGGCTGGCTCACTCAGACCATGTGTGAATTTGCACTGCCTAATGTAACTTAATTTTACAGTCCAGCATCGAACGTGATGAATTGTCTGGAGCAGGCTGATGGGGGGGAAAGCTATAAACTTCACTGAGATTGTACAACCTGGACTGGAGCCAAAGGAAAATTGGTAGGAAGGCACATACCTCAGTTACTAAAGATATTGTAAATGTTCCATGTGAAGCATCAGGCAGGAAATAAGGAAGGCGACTTTATCTTGAATCAGAGAGTCAATTTTAAAGAAGATTAGGAAATCACAGTGAAAAGGTAAAGGCCTGCAGTGCTGGACAATGACAAGATTGACGTTCGTCTGCAAGATGAATTGGTTCATGGATCTAAACGAAGTAGGAATTGATGTCAGGAACAGGTTTAGCTATGGAATAGAATGATACCGTGTAATAGGAAGCCCATCATACACTGTTTAAGTGAGTTACATAATTAGACCCATGTGCCCTGTTCTTTCCCCACAGCTCTACTATTTTGCACATCGCATATTTGCCTAATTCTGATGACAGTTATAATAAAATCAGCTTTCACCACGCTCGGGGTAATGTCCTAGACCCAACCATCTTCAGCTGCTTCATCAACGACCTTCCCTCCATCGTAAGGTCACATGTGTTACCGTTCACTGATGGTTGTACAACGTTCAGCATCATTCGTGACTCCTCAGATACTGAAGCAGTCCATGTTCAAATGCAACAAGACCAAGTACTACGCTCAGACTCAGGCTGAGAAATGGCAAGTAGCTTTCATACCTCACAAATGCAGAGCAAAGACCATGTCTGACAAGACAAAATCTATCTACCTTCCCTTGATAGTCAGTGGCATTGCCATCATCGAACCCCCACTACCAATACCTTGGTGATAATTATTAACCAGAAGCTGAACGTGATGAATAAATAGCATGGGTCAGAGGCTGGGTATTCTGGAGCAGACAACCCATATCCTGTGTACCATCAACAAGGAATGAATCAGGAATGTGATGGAATATTCTCCAATTGCCTGGTTGGGTGCAGTTTCAACAGCATTCAAGACCTCGACACCATCCAGGACAAAGCAGTCCGCTTGCTCGGCACCTCATCCACCATTGCAAACATTCACTCCCTTCACCATTGACACATAGGGTCAGCAGTGTGCACCATCTGCAAGATGCTCCTTAGACTGCACCTTCCAAACTGCAAACGATACATCCAAATGGAGAAGGGCAGCAGATACATGGGAACTCCACCAGATGCAAGTTCCTCTCCAAGCCACTCACAAGCCAACGTTGGAAACTATATCACTGTTCCTTCGCTGTCACTGGGTCAAAATCCTGGAATTCTCTGCCCTGTAACACTGTGAGTGTCTCCATCCCTGAAGTTCAAGAAGGCAGCTCACTAACATCTTCTCAAGGGCAATTAGGGATGGGAAATAATTGCTGATGCTACCAGTGATGCCCATACCCTGTGAATAAATACATTTTTAAAAAAGGCAGTGCATTCTAGATCATAACAACTCTTTGTTGAAAGCCAACTACCATACCTCCACATCCCACCTCAATGATTTTGTTTATTGCCTCAAGTTGGAAACCTCTGTTAAAGGGTTTTTTTTGCAAAGTTTAAACACTGAAGTTTACCAAAGGGCCTTAAATATTTATTTTCTGGTATCATGCCTCTGATCCTGCACATGGCTTGACAACAAGTGGACCAATGACTGAAGAATAAATCTATGCATTTATATAGCTGCTTTCACAACTTCAGGCTGTTTCACAACACTTTCCAAGTAGTTAATGATTTTTGAAGTGTCATTGTGTTATAATGTGGCCAAGTTGTGGTCAGCAATTAATCACAAACGGCAGTGTGATCATGACAGTTAGTTTGCTTTAAAGATACTGGGGGATAAATAGTGGTCAGGGACAATTAAGTCCATGGGAGAGTAAGTACACTGGTGCCCAAAAAGCAACGCTGATGGACTCCAGGAATTCCTTGTTCAGGTGCACATAGTGCCTGATTTATGTTACCCAGCATAAGGAAGTGGTACCACAGACAGCCACCATCTCCACCAACTCTAACCATTTCCACCCCATGACTCCCACCTGCACTCATTCCCCTTTGCCTGGGATTCCCTTCATGATCCAGGGTCTCTGGTGGGTGCAATACCAACACCTACCACTGCTTCCAGTGGCGCTGATCAGCAATAGAGAGCCTCCAACCAGTCATTGGCTGGCCTCCCTCAGGGGTAATATTTCCACTCACGATGCTGACCACTTCATAGGCATTTTATCCAGCAGCTCTCTCCAATGGAGGTACCTGAGTTTCTGCCTGTTCTCCAGATGTGGGGGCCAGGAGCCAAGACACATTAAATTCCATCTGACCCTTCAGTTTTAATTCCTTGGCTGCACACCCCTTTGAAATGTCCCGAGGACTGAAGGTCACTTACATGCCTTTCCCTTATCTCAAATCAAATGAGGTAGGTGAGTGGCTTGGGAAGCTTTGCAACTACCAACTATTACTACCATTGTAAATGTCACTTCATCTTTGTTCTTCATCTGTGTTGAATGTTTGAGTGAATGTGGTAGTGGAAGCATTGAATTATAATTGTGGGCAGCTTTGTGTACTCGCATTAGTCATTCTGATAGCATGCCTATTGCCCAGTGTGTTTTATGATGATAGCATCTGGTGTACCTACTGGTTTAAAAGCGCTGCTTGTACTTGACAACTTAAAGGAAAATTCGTAGCATTGAGCTATTGAATATTTAATTTCATCTATCAAACATTAGCAATTAGTCACGGTGATATAACTGTTTCCAACAACCTCTCTGGCTTTAATGCGGAAGTTAATATCTTGAGAAGTATTCTGATAGACTCTGTTGGGACTGAGCCAGTGAATTACAGGTCTTTGGTTTAATTAAGTCACTGTTTGCACTGGATTATTGCTGGAGCAAATCCAATTGCTCATTTTTAATAATCTAATAATCTGGGATTTCCCGTTTCGCCTGTCTGCCAGAGTGCTGATGGGTGATGAAATAAAACCATGAAATCATAAGAAGTAGCAACGAGAGTATTCAATTCAACGAGCTTGCTCTTCTAGTCAATAAGATCATGGTTGATCTGGTTGTGTCATTAACTCCAGTTTCCTTCGCTGACTCTCCCCTCAATATCCCTTGTCTCCCTTGTGGATGAGAACTTTGTTGCTGAACCTACCAATGTCACAGCTTCCACTGCTCTCTGGAGGGAGAGAATTACTAAGAGTAATGATCCTTGGAGAGAAACAATTCCTCTTCCCTCTTCCCATCCTTCCAAAATGGAAGACTCCTCATTTTAAAACTGTGCTGCATTTTTTCAGATTCTTGTATGATGGGAAACCTTCCCTCCGTATCCACCCTGTCACACTCGCTCAGAGTCCTTTAGGTTTCAATAAGGTGACTTCTAATGCTTCTAAATTCCAATGAGTATAACATTAACCAGTTCAAGTTTTCCTCATAACAAAACCCATTTGGATTCATCCTAGTAAACCTTCCCTGAGCTGCTTCTATTTCAGGAATAATAACCCAAACTATACCCAGTAATTGAGGCCCCGTATAGATGTAGCAAGTCATCCTTACTTTTATTTTCTTGCAATAACAGCCAACATTCCATTTGCCTTCCTAAAGACTTGCTGTACCTACATGATAACCTTCTGTGAATCACGCACAGCGACATTCAGAACAATCTGAAACATAGCATTCTGCGGACACTCTGTTTGAATAATCTGTCCTTCCACGTTGCCTGCCAAGTTGGCCAGCCTCACATTTTCAACCATTATATTTCATCGACTAGATATTTTGCCTGTTCACTTAACCTATCGATATTCCTTCGCAGACTCTTTGTACTGGCATCACGTCTTGTTATAACCCTTTGACAGGAAGGCTCACTCTGCAACCAAACTGTGCAGAGAACGCAGTACAGAAAACAATGCCCTTTCAGCTGAGAAAGAAGCAAGAGGCCAAGACAGTGTAGACTACCTTTGTTTACTGCAGCTCTTGTTTACCATGGGAGAGATCTGAGAGCCATGTAATTACAGTGTTCACAAGAACAGTTCAGGGTTGCTTGAGATTTGAATTTTAAGAAACGAATGCATTATTTAATAATTTAAAGGGAGATCATAGATTAATATAGACTGAATCAGTTAGGACTATATTTGGTGGAATTTAGAAGAATGGGGGATGATGACATCTCACAGGAACCTACACAATTCTGACAGGACTAGACAGGGCAAATGGAGGAAGGATGTTCCTGATGACTGGAGTGGAGAACCAAGGGTCACAATCTAAAGATACTGGACAGGACTGAAATGAGGAGAAATCTCTTCACCAAGAGAGTGGTGAGCCAGTGAAAGTTTCTATGATAGAAAGGACTTGAGGCTGAAGCGTTGAATATTTTCAAGATAGAGTTAGATATTCTTCTTCAGGGCTAAAAAGATCAAAGGATATGGGGAGAAAGCAGGAACAGGGAACTGAGTTAGATGAACAGGCATGCTCATATTGAATGGTGGAACAGGCTCGAAGATCTGAAAGGCCTTTTCCTGGTCGAATTTTCGATGTTTCTATATTAAATTGGGAAAGGGGGAATGGATAATCTAGTAGTTAATTAAGCATTGCTTTAACTCTAAAATTAAATTGAACATTTATAACTCACTGACCTAGTTCCAAACACATATAAATAGGATTCAAGCTTGAGTTATCTTCTTCAATAAGGATAAACCAAAGTGCTTTGCAATCTATGAAGTGTAACACGGTAAATTTACTTGTGTAAGTTCCCACAAACCATAAATTTAACTGCATTAGCTCCCACAAACAATAATGTGATGATGACCCGATTATGACTGTTGAGTCCAGAGAGATCTCACCTGCTTTTCCTTGAAAGAATACCATGTGATCTTTTTACATCCACCTGGGAGAGCAAAGAGAGCCTTGGTTTACCAACACATCCATAAGACAGCATTGCAGTCAGTGCAGTGCCCATGCTACATGGGAACTGTTAGGCTAGATTTAGCATTCAACTCAGTGGGCATGAAGTAAAACCCAAAAACCTTATAATTCAATCAATAAATAGTGTTACTCACTGACCTAAGGCTGATGGCAAAATCAGGCATTTCTCCACAAAGCTGCCAGACCTATTGAGTTTCTCCAGCACTTTGTTATTTCACATTTCCAGCATTTTCAGTATTATGCTTTCAATGTAAAAATCAACTAGTATGCTGTTGTAGAAGTTTATGTTTTCAAACCTCCCTAGTATTGACGTTACGTTATCTTAGGAATTAACAGTGAAGTATCTCCTGGGCAGGGATATGAGATGTAGCACTTTTCCCCGATCTTTAATTCTTACAGTCAGGTGCCTCAATTTCGGAATGGGCTACACCCTGGAACATATGATCTCTTATACTGTTTGAAATGAGTACAGTATCCATTGTTAATTGATTTTGTAGATCATGGAGAGGGATTCAGGAGATGAGAAGCATTTTTATGACCACGACCTGAGCTGAACTGAAGTGCAAATTACTAAGTTTAAATTCCTTTCCTTGTACATTATTTTCATCTAATTGCAAAATGAATTTGAGACTTCCCATTTGTATGAATGATAAACGTGCAGCACTGAAGACGTAGAAGAGATTCACTCTATTGAATAATGCTCCCAATCAATACTTGTGAGTGAAAATGGATTCTAAAGTGAAATCTCATTTCCTACCAAAACAGTGTTATGTCCAAGGGCACAATTGATTTCCTTTCAGTGCTTATCTTTGGGCAAATAATGTTCACAACAGAGTCATTGGTTGTTTCACCTATGGATCTGCCATAAATCAGGAAGGGCGTCTGTTGTTCCTCTCTCTCCTACAGGGTCTAAAAGCCCCATCCAGTCTGCTCCCGACAATGTTCTTATTTATTCTATTGCTGGTGTTGTGATCCCAGCTAATGTTACGACAGGACAGGTCACATCCCAGAGTGAACTCTGGCTTGATAGATCAAATTTTCTTCAATTTAGTGTGTCCGTCTTTCACTGAAACGTATGCACACAACGCTGCACATTTGGTATTAACAATAACACAGTTCATTACACAAAACAAAGTAAAATACAATAAAGCAAAGCAAGCTAACTATATAATAACAATCTGAAAGGTTGCAAAACACATGACAAAACAGCATCCCATCTACTCCTGAATACCATCACTTTACACTTACTTAAAAATCCAGAGAAGGTTTCGTTCCCTAAAAAATCTGCAGATTAGATTTAATTGCCTCTGCTAAGTTTCTGACCCTCGAATTGTGAGGTTTTCGTCCATCACCATTCACACAGCTGAGAGTTTAGACTTCCTCAGTGTTTTAATAAACTACAGTTCCATCGCTGGAAGTTTCACAAACTACATCCTTTCACAAAGGTAACTTATTTTCTGAACAATCTCCATTATTCGGATAGACTTTACTTGCTTCTGACCCCACTCGCGTCAAGAAAGTGACTTGGAGGGGAGAATACAGCTGATGGTATTCTTTCCAATCCTCCCACTTCCTCCAAACTAAAGGAGTTGCCTTGGGCACCCGCATGGGCCCCAGCTATGCCTGTCTCTTTGTAGGATATGTGGAACAGTCCATCTTCCGCAACTACACTGGCACCACCCCCCACCTTTTCCTCCGCTACACCGATGACTGTATCGGCGCTGCCTCGTGCTCCCACGAGGGGGTTGAACAGTTCATCAACTTTACCAACACCTTCCATCCCGACCTCAAATTCACCTGGACTGTCTCAGACTCCTCCCTCCCCTTCCTAGACCTTTCCATTTCTATCTCGGGCGACCGACTCAACACAGACATCTACTATAAACCGACTGACACCCACAGCTACTTGGACTACACCTCCTCCCACCCTGCCCCCTGTAAAAACTACATCCCATATTCCCAATTCCTTCGTCTCCACCGCATCTGCTCCCAGGAGGACCAGTTCCAACACCGCACAGCCCAGATGGCCTCCTTCTTCAAGGACCGCAGATTCCCCCCGGACGTGATCGATGATGCCCTCCACCGCATCTCCTCCACTTCCCGCTACTCTGCCCTTGAGCCCCGCCCCTCCAACCACCACCAAGACAGAACCCCACTGGTTCTCACCTATCACCCCACCAACCTCCGTATACAGTGTATCATCCGCCGTCCTTTCTGCCAACTCCAAACGGACCCCACCACCAGGGATATATTTCCCTCCCCTCCCCTATCAGCGTTCCGCAAAGACCACTCCCTTCGTGACTCCCTCGTCAGGTCCACACCCCCCACCAACCCAACCTCCACTCCCGGCACCTTCCACTGCAACCGCAGGAAATGCAAAACTTGCGCCCACACCTCCTCCCTTACTTCTCTCCAAGGCCCCAAGGGATCCTTCCATATCTGCCACAAATTCACCTGCACCTCCACACACATCATCTATTGCATCCGCTGCACCCGATGTGGCCTCCTCTATATTGGGGAGACAGGCCGCCTACTTGCAGAACGCTTCAGGGAACACCTCTGGGACGCCCGGACCAACCAACCCAACCACCCCGTGGCTCAACACTTTAACTCTCCCTCCCACTCCACCGAAGACATGCAGGTCCTTGGACTCCTCCATCGCCAGAACATAACAACACGACGGTTGGAGGAAGAGCGCCTCATCTTCCGCCTGGGAACCCTCCAACCACAAGGGATGAACTCAGATTTCTCCAGTTTCCTCATTTCCCCTCCCCCCACCTTGTCTCAGTCGGTTCCCTCGAACTCAGCACCGCCCTCCTAACCTGCAATCTTCTTCCTGACCTCTCCGCCCCCACCCCACTCCGGCCTATCACCCTCACCTTGACCTCCTTCCGCCTATCACATCTCCATCGCCCCTCCCCCAAGTCCCTCCTCCCTACCTTTTATCTTAGCCTGCCTTGCACCCTCTCCTCATTCCTGATGAAGGGCTCTGGCCCAAAACGTCGAATTTCCTGTTTCTTGGATGCTGCCTGACCTGCTGTGCTTTAACCAGCAACACATTTTCAGCTCTGATCTCCAGCATCTGCAGACCTCACTTTTTACTACTTGATGGTATTCCCATCCATGTACTGCCCATTGTACTCAGTATCTATAAACATTCACTATTATTCCATGCTGGTCAGTATTCTGTCATTTAGGTGTGCGTTCTACTGCATTGTTTGCCCTCCCCAAATACATCACCCCACATTTTTGCAGATTAAATTTCATTTGTCCCTTTCTGTCACTTGATCAATCCATTGTTATTTTATTCCTAGGTCTAGTCAATTTTAGTCTATCCTCTGCAAATTTTTGAAGGATGTCCCCTGCATTTAAGTTTGTATCTTTGCTATATAGCATGAAAAGGAAAGGACCTAATACTGAACGCTGTGGAGGCCCCAATAGAAGCAACTTTCCAACCACAAAGTCACCCAGTGAGCATCACCCTTTGTCTGTGGTCACTCAGCTTATTTTTTTTAACCCTTTTTGCTACTTTTGTTGGATTTCATCACTGTCTTCTGTTTTGACCAGTCCATCATATGAAACTTGTCAAATGCCTTCTTAAACCCCTGTAGGCTACATCAAATGTACTACTCTCCTTGTCACCACCTTAAATCAAGGTGGCACATTGACTGAGTGGTTAGTGCTACTGCCTCACAGTGCCAAGGTTCCCAAGTTCGATTCCACCCTTAGGCAACTGTCAGTGTGGAGTTTGCACATTCTCGCCGTATCTGTGAGGGTTTCCACTGGATGCTCCAGTTTCCTCCCACAGTCCAAAGATGTGTAGGTTAGATGGATTGGCCATGCTGAATTGCCCATAGTGTCCAGGGATCAGCCGTGGGAGATGCAAGATTACAGGGACAGGATAAGGGGTGTGTTAGATAGAATGTTCTTCGGAGGGTCGGTGTGGACTCGATGGGCTGAATGGCCTGCATCTACACTATAAGGATTCTATGATTCGAATATGAAATCAAATTAGTTGGACATAAATGAAATCAGAAATTCCTGGAGCTATTCAGTAAGTCCAGCAGCATCTGTAGACAGAGAAGCAGAATTAATGTTTTAGGTCAGTAACCTATCATTAGAACTCTAAAGGACATTTTGTTGAATATTTCCAGCACGTTTTGGTCTTACTTTAGATTGCCAGTGTTCACAATATTTTGCCATAGTACTACCCAGACATGATCTTCCATGAGCAAAGTTAAAAATCACACAATACCAGGTTGTAGTCCAACATGTTTATTTGAAAGTACAAGCTTTCGGAGTGCTGCTCCTTCATCAGGTAGATAGTGGGGCAGGATCTTAGGACACAGAATTTAAAGTAGAAGAACATAGTGTCATACAACTGATGCAATATATTGAACAAACCTAGCTTGCTGTTACGTTTTTAATCACTTAGATTGGGGATGCAGGTTTCAATTGATTAATGTAAATCCCAGAACGTCTTTCAAGTCACAGTCCCGAGATAACTTAAGGTTTTATCAGTATACAGAAAACCAACACTGGCACCTCTACATCATGGCTTCCATGAACAAATCTACACTGAGTGTACTTAATTACAAACAGTAGTTATTAGGACAAATGACCGAAGGTATTGCCAAAAAGGCAACATTAAGAAAGGAAAAGGTGAAAAATGAAGGGGTTTAGGAAGGGAATTCCAGAGACGTGGGATAAAAGCAAGGACACCAGTGGTGCAATGGTACAGGTTGGGGACACACAACAATACAGAATTAGAGAGAAGTAGAGGAAGTTACAGGGACAGAGGTAGGATTAAATAACAAAAGGGTGTAAGCAATGAGATAAGTATACGAATAAAAGATAGATCCAGAAAGGGTATAAATGCTTTCAACAGTTCCATTGCCAACAGCTTTCCAATGTAGCTAAAGACAACATGTTGCTTGATTCGGAATAATATCCACTGAGAAACCTCAGCCAAGATTGCTTCTCAGTGAATCAGTCGTGAGACTCTCTGAGGAACACCACAATATGATCAGTGTTACTGCTGTGGAATGTGTACTGAATGTTTAATGGATATTTTAGTCTCTTGATCAATGGATATATCTGTGATGCTCTTGAATTCTCCTTGCTCAGTGGAAAAAGTTGGGGAAAGAACTCAAGTTTTGTACTCTTATCAAAATCTTCATACCTCTTAATTCCACTGTGGGAGCCTCACTCTTGAGCCCAGATAAAAGAATGTTTTGTAAATATAGATGCTACATAGCCACTAATAAATCCACCAGAGAATTCAAGTGAAGCAACTTTGTCAAGACAATGGTTAAAATTTGAACCGCAATGAGTGGTTGGAATGGTAGTACAGATACCTTTAAGAGGAAGCTGGAGAAGCACATGAGGCAGAAGGGATAGTAGGGTTAAAGAGGGGTGGAAAGATGCGTGTGTGGAGCATAGATAACATCATGAGCCAGTTGGGCAAAACAATGCCCTGTTTCTCTCCTGCCCATTTTGTGTATTAAGTACTGACTTCATAAGTAAGCATAGTCTCTTGGAAAGGAAATTGTTTAGAGCAGTTTAAGGAATAAGTTATCTCAATGTCAGGGTTATTATTTGTGAAACTTTCAGACCCTGAGTGCTTTGTTGGAGCCCTGCAGATTATTAAAAGAAGTCTAAGCTCTGAGTTGTACGGGCAAAGGGTAAGTCCTCATGGAGATAATTTCCTTTTGCAATGTATTTTGAGATTTTTCAAACTCTGCTATATTTAGATAACTTGGTTTATTTTATTTCTTTGATGTAATAAAATTCTGTTTTATTATTAAGCCCATCAGGCTACAGATTTGACTTTATGTTTCAAAGGCCACAATATTAGACAAAGGGAGAAAGATCTATCAAGGCAGATTTCATTCTGAGGTTTGACTTGTCCAGTTGTTGAAGCTGCTGGAATCATAACAATTCTCATTTCTTGTCCGGCTGTGCTGCATTGGTTACAAATCCGTACATTTCCTGGCTCTGAACATGCCAGGAAGTTCAAGAGTTCAGTGAAATGAAGCTTCATTATCAGCATCAACATCCTCAGGAATACACCACCCAGAAAACATCCCCTCATTGGTGGAGACTCATGGTGGACAAAGTTGGATCAATGGCTGATTTTATGTTTGTTCTCTGCTGTGAAAATGGAGTGTTTCTCACTCCAGATGTGCATTGTGAAGTATTAGTTAGCTGCTGCTGGTTGTAAATTATTATTTCATGAACTTAGTGGGCAGCATGGTGGCACAGTGGTTAGCACTGCTGCCTCACAAGCACAGAGACCCGGGTTCAATTCCCGACTCAGGTGACTGACTGTGTGGAGTTCGCACATTCTCCCCGTGTCTGTGTGGGTTTCCTCCCACAATCCAAAGATGTGCAGGTCAGGTGAATTGACCATGCTAAATTGCCCGTAGTGTTAGGTAAAGGGGTAAATGTAGGGGTAAGGGTGGGTTGCGCTTCGGCAGGTCAGTGTGGACTTGTTGGGCCGAAGGGCCTGTTTCCACACTGTAAGTAATCTAATCTAAACTTGAGAGTTAAATTTCTGCCATTGTACCTTGATTGTTTTCACCATTATTGTGGTTAACCCCTGTGTTTCTATTTAAAGTGTCTATAGCAAAATGTAACAAATGTTCTTTGACATTGCACATAGGGAGTAAGCAAGTTAAACTCCTTTAAACACTCTACATATTCTATATTATTGAGGAGTTGATGGCCTAGTGATGCTACCACTGGGCTGTTAATCCTGAGACCTAGGTAATATTCTGGGGACCTGGGTTTGAATCCCATTATGGCAGATGGTAGAATTTGAATTCAATCAACATTTAAAATTAAGAGTCTTATGATGACCATGAATCAATTGACAGGAAAAACCTATCTGGTTCACTAAATTCCATTAAGGAAGGAAACTGCCATTCTTATCCGGTCTGGCCTACATGTGACTCCAGACCTACAGCAATGTGGTTGAATCTTAACAATTAGGGATGGCAATAAATGCTAACACGGCCAGTGAAGCTTTCGTCCTGTGAATGAAAACAAAATGCTTGTATTAAATAAGATCATTGTTTGCATGGGTGAACCTATTGATAAATTAAATGTGCTCATTCAGATGATAAACAATCAAAAATGGGGAACAGATTGCAGATCTATTTCATGGTGTGGATAATCTTACCAAGAGCATGCACAACAAGATTTGTTTTGAATCATTACTAAAATGCTTGACACAAGCCCTTTCCTTCTACTGGAGACAGATGAATAATGACCATGCCTCAGTTCTGGATGTAGGTTTGCTCGGTGAGCTGAAAGGTTCGGTTTCAGACATTTCGTCACCATACTAAGTAAAATCACCAGTGAGCCTCCGGATGAAGCATTGGTGGTATGGCCCGTTTTTTATTTTTGTGTTTAGGTTTCCTTGGGTCAGTGATGTCATTTCCTGTGGTGATGTCATTTCCTGTGCTTTTTCTCAGGGGGTGGTAAATGGGATCCAAGTCAATGTGTTTGTTGATAGAGTTCTGGTTGGAATACCATGCTTCTAGGAATTCCCGAGTATGTCTCTGTTTGGCTTGTACTAAGATGGATGTGTTGTCCTAGTCAAAGTGGTGTCCTTCCTCACCTGTATGAAAGGATACAAGTTAGAGTGGGTCATGTCTTTTTGTGGCTAGTTCATGTATCTTGGTGGCTAGTTTTATGCCTGTTTGTCCATTGTAGTTTTTGTTACAATTCTTGCAAGGTATTTTGTAAATGAATTAGTTTTGCTTGTTGTCTATAGTGGGTCCTTCAAGTTCATTAGCTGCTGTTTTAGTGTGTTGGTGGGTTTTTAGGCTACCATGATGCTAAGAGGTCTGAGTAGTCTGGCAGTCATTTCCAATACAGCATGTCGTTCCAACCGGAACTCTATCAACAAATACATTGACTTGAATCCCATTTACCAAGCCCTGAGAAAAAGAACAGGAAATGAAATCACCACAGGAAATAACATCACCAACCCATGGAAACCTAAACACATAAATAAAAAGTGGGCCATGATGATATTACCTAGTATGGTGACGAAATGTTTGAAACTGACCCTTCCAGCTCAGCAAGCAAACCTACATCCAGAACCTCAATCAAAGTGACAAATCTTCTCAACACTCACTACCCACCTCAGTGTCTAATTAATTCCCATTTCATTGCAAGGAATCTGGAAGGGAAAAAATGTTCCTTACTTCTCTTTTGTGAGTGCTGCTCAATTCATTCCTGAATCACTGTTGTAAACCATTTTTAGTTCCAAAAGAGCTAATATTCATTAAGCTTCCCCTATTATGATAATGTCATTGAGGACCTGGGCAGGGAGAAAGGGTACATTTCTACCATTTATGACTCCCTCATAATCTTTGGAACAATGTCTATCATTCCAATGCAACTTGCGTTGGGTTACATGTAATAACCTGTATCTTGTTTAAGACAAGAGCTTCTCAAGTTCCATTTTCACATTGAGGATACACTCCATTATGTTGAGTGACACAACCACCGTGGTAAATAACACAGACTTCAAAATGGATCTCGCGACTCAAAACTGGGCATTGTGAAGCACTGTTCACTGTCAGCAGTCGATTTGTATTCACAATATGTAACCTCATGGTCTGGTATATCTCCCCACTCTACCAGTGTTTGAGCCAAGCGATCTACCCCCGTTTAATGAAGATTGCAGGAGGGCACACCAGGAACAGCTAAGAAACAGTGAACCTTGCAGATGCTGGAGAAGTCAAAGTTGGTAAAGTGCGGTGATGGAAAAGCACAGCAGGTCAGGCAGCATGTGAGGAGCAAGAAAGTCGACATTTTGGGCATAGTTCTTCATCAGGACTGAGAAAGGATAATGCTCGAAACATCGACTCTCTTGCTCCTCAGATGCTGCCAGACCTGCTGTGTTTTTCCAGCACCGCACTTTATCAATTCATACCAGGAACAGCACCATGCACAACTAAAAATGAGGTGTCAACCTGGTGAAACTACAACATTGCATAAACAGCATAAACAACATACAATAGGCAGATCCAAATGAGCCCACAACCAATGGATAAGACCTAAACTCTGCAGTCCTTCCATATTTAGTCATGCATGGTGGTGGACAACTAAACAACTCAGCGGAAGAAGAGATTGCAAAAATGATCCCCATTATGGACAAACGGTGAGCCCAGCACATCTGTGCAAAGAAAAGGCTGAAACATTCACAACGATCTTCAACCAGAAATGCTCCATCTTGGCTCCAGCTGTGGTCCCCAGCATTGCAGATCTTCAACCAATTCAATTCATTCTGAGTGAAATCAAGAAATAGCTGAAAATTCTGGATACTGAAAACTATATGTGCACTGACAATGTTCCAAGAGTCATACTGAAGATGCATATTCCAGAACTTGTATTGCCCCTAGCCAGGCAATTCCAGTACAATTAAAATGCAAGCATCTCCAATATGGAAAGATTGCACACGTGTGTTCTGTATTCAAAAAGCAGGCCAAATACAACCCACCCACTCCCTGCCCTATTAGTCTGCTCTCAATCATCCTCAAAGTAATGGAAGGGATCCTCGACAGTGCTTTCAAGCAGCACTAGCAAAAGAATAACCCACTGAGTAACTTGCAGTTTGGGTTCCATCAGGGCCTCTCAGTGCCTGACTTTATTATTTTGCCAGGGAGTGACCATCTGCAGCAAGAGAACATCTAACCATCTCTCCTCAACAATCAATGACATTGCCAACACTGAATCCCTCACGATCAACATCCTGAGTATTGCCATTGACCAGAAATTGGACTGAACCAGCTGTATAAATATTGTGACTACAAAAACAGATCAAAAGCTAGGAAACATGAACAAAGCATTGAATTCCAGAGGTGAGGTAAGAGTGACTGCCCTTGACGTCAGGGCTGCATTCAACCAAGTATGGCATCACAGAGCCCTAGCAAAACTGGAAGTGAAGGGAATTGGGGGAAACCATTCCAATGGTTGGAGTCAAACCTTGAACAAAGGAAGATGGTTGTGATTGTTGGAGGTCAGTTACCTCAGCTCCAGGACATCTCTGCAGGAGTTCCTCAGGGTAGTGTCCTAGGCCCGACCATTTTCCGTCGCTTCATCAGTGACTTCCTTTCAATTATAAGGTCACAAGTGGGATGCTTGCTGATGATTACACACTGTTTAGCAGCATTTGTGACGTTTAAGAAACAGATGTTTTCCATGTCCCTTTGCAGCAAAGCCTGGGCAACATCCACACCTGGCAGGTAAAATGGCAAGTAATATTGGTGCCACACACATGCCAGGGAGTGACCATCTGCAGCAAGAGAACATCTAACCATCAATCCTCAACACTGAATCCCTCACGATCAACATCCTGAGTGTTACCATTGACCAGACATTGGACTGGACCAGCTGTATAAATATTGTGACTACAAAAACAGATCAGAAGCTGGGAATGCTGCGATGAGTAACTCTCCTCATGCCCCCTGTCAATGCTTGATCACCATCTGTAAGGCACAATTCAGGAGTGTGATGGAATACTGCTGGGTGCATGCAGATCTGACAACACTTAAGCAGCTTCACACCATCCAGGACAAAGCAGCCTGTTTGATTGCTATTGCATTCACCAGCTTCAAGATTAACTCCTTTTACTGTAGACACAAAGAAGGAGCAGTGTGTGCCATCTACAGGATGCACTGCAGAAATGCACCAAAGCTCGTGCGGCATGCAGCTTCCAACCCATGACCTCTACTATCTAGAAGGATAAGGGCAGCAGATATATACAGGAGCAAGTTTCCCCTCTAAGCCACTTACCATATTGTCTTGGAAATATACTACTAATCCTTCAGTCTCACTGGGTCACATTCTTCAAACTCCCTTCCTAGCAGCACTGTGGGATTCTTACACCCAAAGATGACAATGGTTCTAGATTGCAGGTCACCCTACCTTCTACAAGACATATTGGGACGGGTAATAAATTCTGGTCAAGTACCCACATGCCATGAATGAAGAAAGAAAATTGTAATGGTAACTCCATTCAGCCTGAAATCATACATGACATGGATTAACTTCTAGAAGGGGTTCCAGAGAATGAGATTAAGTGAGAGCACTTACGCGGGATGGGAGATAAGGCCTGCTTGTATTGCCAATCAGTCTTGAAGAGATGGTTATGGAATTACTTCCATGGCTTCCAGACCACCTCAAAGTCCTGATAAGAATCAGCTCTGGAGTCTCATAGAGGCCAGACCAAGTAACAATGGCAGGTATCTTTTGCTCAAGGGGCATTGAAGAGCCGGTCAGATTTTTCCAACAATCCCCATTAATGATATGAACTTTTAATTCCAACTCTATTCAGTTAACTGCAATCAATTCCGAAACTGCCATGGCAGGATTTGAACTCAGCCACCCCAGACCACTGGCTCATTGATGTCGTAATATGCTACTGTACAAGAATGTTCTCAGGCTGAGGCCACTTTGGACAGTTGACCATAAGATCAAAATGTTTTAGGTGCCTCATGTGAAGCACAGTAAGCACCAACTGATGTGTGATTAAAAATGTTCCCTGGATATGGACAGCGATAGTGCATTTGTTCCCAGCCCTACACACTCCTTCATATGGCGAGTCTTCCTGTTGAACTATTGCAGTTCAGGTGATGAAGGTGCTTTCACAGTGCTCGAAGTAGGGTGCTCCAGAATGTTGACCCAACAATGATGAAGGAATAGCCAATATATGTTCGACTTGGGATGTTGTGTGTCCTCCAAGGGAAGATGGGCGATGATGATTGGCCTGTAGTCCTTTGTCCTTCAAGGGAGTGAAGGTCCTGGGTCTTAGAAGTGAAGCTGATGAAATCTTGTCAAGTTGCGGACAGTGCACCAGTGGTGGAGGAGATGGGTATTTAAGGTGGTGGCCAAGCTGCTGATCAAGTGGATAGCCCAGTATAATTTCCCAGATGGCTGAGCACATGCATTGCATTAATCAGTGTAGCGCACTTTGTCAATTGTTTTGTGAGACAAGTTTACAATGACAGCAGTGGCCTATTAAAATGATTTTACTGCCTAACACTAGGTCCACTGTGTCATCAAATATTGTTCTGAGGTTGCACTTTCCCTTTGTTTGCTTTATGCTTACAGAGATTGTAGTTGAGCTGCAATGATGCAGTGTTTTGTACTCAATTTAAGTCCACTTTGTCACTTGTTGTCATTTTATTTTGCTTGCCTCAGTCTTCATTAACATATTGTTATCAAAAGCAAATTTAAGCAGGCATCTTGACCTTGACTCAAGCCATCAATCAATTGTGACATTTAATAGTCCCAATAGTTCAATTATTGGCTGTATGTCAAATAAGTTCCATAATCCTGAGATGTTCAGTCAATAGTTTGTGTCTATTTTACCCACACTTGTAAAATAAGATCTACCTTATGCTTATAACACGGAATGAAATGCCAAATCCATTGGTCATGTAAATCTGGTCCTCCATTAATGCTTTTTAAAGGAATTTTCGATTGGTTTACATACTCTACAGACAATGTATACCTCAGGGCAATTAAAATACCAGGCAGAAGGTTCATAGCCTGATTCTAAATTTTGCAAGTACTTTATAGTCTCAGGAAATTGTGCCTTTAGTAGGAGATTACCAGCAGATTTGTTTGATGTTAGTATTATTATAGAATTTTGGAACAACCTATCGGAAAGAGGCCATTAAGCCCATCAACTCTCTGCTGGTGCTTTTGAAGAGCAATTCCCATATCCCATCAATGTCTTTTCCTTTAAGATTTTATCCAGTACCATTCTGAATCTGTTTCCATCATCCTATCAGGCAGTGCATTCCAAATCCAGAACCGTTTATTGTTGAAAAGATTTTGCTTCTCATATTGACTCTCTATCCTCTGCTCATTGGCCCTTCAGCTATTAGAAACAATTTCTCTTCATTTACTCGATCCAAATGCTCCATGAATTTAAACAGCCGTATCAAATTTGCTCTCCGCTTTCTCCATGGAGAATAACCCCAGTTTTTTAGATGGTATAGTGCCATAGAGATGTAGAGATGTACTACATGAAAACAGACCCTTCAGTCTAACTCATCCATGCCAACCATATTCAAAGTTTGTGAGAAGATTTGTAGCTCAGGTGCTCGTTGTTGTGGTTCTGTTCCCCGAGCTGGGAATTTGTGTTGCAGACGTTTCGGTCCCTGTCTAGGTGACATCCTCAGTGCTTGGGAGCCTCCTGTGAAGAGCTTCTGTGATCTTTCCTCCGGCATTTGTAGTGGTTTGAATCTGCCGCTTCCGGTTGTCAGTTCCAGCTGTCCGCTGCAGTGGTCGGTATATTGGGTCCAGGTAAATGTGCTGATTGATTGAATCTGTGGATGAGCCAGGGAGAACAGCCAGGGAATTCCTAGAGGCATGGCACTCATCCACAGACGTCTGCAACACAAATTCCCAGCTTGGCGAACAGAACCACAACAATGCCAACCATAAATCATAAATTAATCTAGTCCCATTTGCCACCATTTGGTCCATATTCCTTTAAAACCTTCCTATTCATGTACACATCCAGATGCCTTTTAAATGTACCACGCACCACCCTCTGTGTGAAAAAATTCCCCCTTAGGTCCCATTTAAATCCTTTCCCCTCTCACTTTAAACCTATGCCCTCTAGTTTTGGACTCCCCTACCCTGGGAAAAAGACCTTGGCTGTTCACCCTGTCCATGCCCCTCATAATTTTATGAACCTCTATAAGGTCACCCCTCAGCCTCCAATGCTCCAGGGGAAACAGCCCCAGCCTATTCAGATTCTCTCGATAGCTCAGTGTTAAAGCAATGTCCTACCTGCCCCATCTGGTGGATGCAAAAGATTCCACAGCACCATCTTTAAAGATGACCAGAGGCGTTCTTCGTAATATCCAGGACTCATATTTATTCCTCAATCAACATTACTGAAACATCGCTGCTTGTAGGAGTTTGCTGTGAACAAATTGATTGTCATGTTTCCTGTACTTCAAGAAATATTCCATTGCTTGGAAAGTGCTTTGGAACACCCAGAGGTTGTAAAAATCACTACAGAAGAGCAAATCTTAACTCAGTTTCTTTCTGTACAGATACTGCTTGATCTGCTGAGCATTTTTATTGTCAGATTTTGGCTGCATTTTTTCTTGCTGCTCCAGATGCCTCTGTCTCTACGCTGCCTCTAAACTTGAACTGCTATCCTTCTCTATTCTTCTTCTAAAAACGTGTTATGGACAAGGGAGGGAGGTAAATTGAATTATTTCATTTTTCTCCTCGTTTATTCATAATCAGAGGTGTTTGTAAACATCTTTTGTGTATTCCTTTTCCCTTTTGAATTATGGTTTGTGAAATATATTTTTGTTTAAATGACCTGCAACAAATTCTTCTTAGAGTTTAAAACTGAAGTATGGTTTATTCAAACATGCCAACATGAATGAGGGACGATTGTCGCAACACAAGCCTGCAGGTAGGATAGAAAACTGCTTAAAGGAAAGAAATAAAAGAGGTTACAATTAAGAATAACTTGTAAATCAAAGATCTGGACATTAAGAGATGCTATGAAGGTCCTTCTTCTTCGACGCTTTTGATCAGGTGGGTGCAGTTAGCTAAAGTTGAACAATTCCTTTTTAAGTTGATGAAGTTTATGATGTTAATGTGCACACTTGCATTTCCAGTGATAACAAGAGTCTTCCAGAGAACTAAGCTTTGACGGGATATTCGACTTGAGGCAGGCTTATCTAAATCTGGAATCTGCTTTTCTACAGAGATTTGAGGTGTTACCAGTAGACTAGATTTTTACCAGACCCAAAGCAAGTGTTCAGAAAATGTGTGATAAACCCTTTTTGGAAAGAAAAAAGGTATCATGACAGGATGAGCCAGTTTATTTAACTACATTCAGATCCTGAACCCCTGGTCAAAAACCATTGTTCATTGTGTGAGATTACCATTCGGTTATAAATAGCAGATCAGGCATAATGAGTGTTGATAGCTCCATGTTGTTTAGCAGATCATATTAAAGAAACATACTGTTTCCTGCTGTCTTGATTTGACTGCACATACCACACGTTGGACAGCTTGAGATTCTAGGAATATGGCAAGTCCTGAACACTATCCTGGTAGTCGCTGATTAGAACCTTCCAGAAACGTAATCAACTTGTACCACACGATCAGCAGGAGTCACGTCTCTCCCCACCCCCACCCTCCTCTAGCTTATCTCTCCACGCTTCAGGCTCACTGCCTTTATTCCTGATGAAGGGCTTTTGCCCGAAACGTCGATTTCGCTGCTCGTTGGATGCTGCCTGAACTGCTGTGTTCTTCCAGCACCGCTGATCCAGAATCTGCGTCTCGAGTCACGTCTTGATCCAGCAAAGTGCGTGTTCAAATTTCAACAAGAAATTAAAGCTTCTAAAATATTTCATGATCTCTTTCTGCTCTTGTGGGCCTGACTCAAGTACCGACTCACATTTCTTGTGTTGAATAAGGTAGCAATTAAAAATATTTTTGATAAAAAGGGACAGGTTGGGGGAAAGTGTAGAATGGAATGGAGTGGAGAGGGCTTGGATTTTACACGCTAATATTACATAATGATCCAATACCCTAACAAAAGACAAACAGTATTGATAGGGAAAAGCTAAGAAATCCTCAGGAAATAATGCAGAAATAAGGAGAGCATCATTCTGGATGGGTGATGGACAGCGATTTGGAGATATTTTTCTTGAGCTAACGGCATGTGAACAATTTAACACTGCAGCTCACTATGCCACAGTGCCATGGCATTGTTTTGCTACTACACAAAGAAATGTCAAAATTGAACCATGTTGGAAATCTGCTCAAACTTTCTTTTCATTTCACACAGGAAGAATATTTCCTCATGCCATTGGCATCATACATGATTTCCTCATTTTCTGGTTTTGACAAAGAAAGCAATTCCTTTACCATGTTGTTTGCAACTCTTGTTGCCTTTGTCTTCTGAGACTAAATTGTTGTCTTACCATAATTAGCCAGGAAGGTGAAATGGATTGTCCAACTTGAGATCTCAAGCTGAGCCCATCCCACTCCCATTGTTCTCTCATCGAATTGTTCATGGCCAAAGCTGAGTGCAGTTATCATCAGCAGACTTCTTTTCAGTTTTGAAAGCCCTGTTTCTGGTTCTCTTTTCCTTATGGGCTGTTGGAAAGATGTCTTGTGACATGGTGGCTGATGTTCCAGATGCTACAAGTTCAAGTCCTAGGTTCGGACCTAATAGCCAAGGCTGGCATGTTCATGATTTGGTCATAAAGTTCAAACTACAAATTTCTTCCGACACAAGTAGGTGGGTGAGAGTCCCAGCCAGCTACATAACGCAAAGAATGTTGGGTTCTCTACCATAACTCCAGACTGTAAAATGCATGTGGAAGTGCATGTTGCCATAGCAACTTGGGCTTCCTGTGTGAAATGCAACAGCCCAGTGTCGTGTATTCTTTAAACACTGAGTATGGGTTGACTTTCTATTCTTCCAACCAAAATGGATAATCCATATTAAACTCCATCTGCCAAGTTTTGGCGCATTCACCCAAGCTATCCATATCCACTTGTAAACATTATTGTCAGTTACTTTCCCACTTATTTTAGTGATGTTGGCAAATTTGACTATAGCAACTTGTATCCCTGCATCCATGTTATTATGATGGATTATAAATAGTTGGGGCCTGAAGACTGAACCCTGTGACATCTAACTAATTAAGTCTTTCTGATCAGAAAAAGACCAATTTATCCTGACTCTCTGCTTTCTGTTGGTTAGCCAGCCCACGAACCGAACTAACAGATTACCCCTAACCCATGTGATTTTACCTTGGGAATTAACCTTTTGTATGACACCTTATCAGATGCCCTCTGGAAGTCCCAATATACCACATCTACAGGATTGCTATTATCTACTTTGCTAATCACATCTTCAAAGAATGTGAGTAAAAATTGGAAAAATTAGTCTAATACGATTCACCCTTCATTAAACCAGGTGGATTGCATTTTGACTTTTCAAATGTCCTGTTATTACTTTCTTAATAGCAGATTCTAACAATTTCCTGATAACAGTGGTTAGCACTGCTGCCTCACAGCGGCAGAGACCTGGGTTCAATTCCCGCCTCAGGCGACTGACTGTGTGGAGTTTGCACATTCTCCCTGTGTCTGCGTGGGTTTCCTTCCGGTGCTCCGGTTTCCTCCCACAATCCAAAAATGTGCAGGTTAGGTGAATTGGCCATGTTAAATTGCCTGTAGTGTTAGGTGAAGGGGTAAATGTAGGGGTGGGTTGCATGTCGGTGTGGTCTTGTTGGGCCGAAGTGCCTGTTTCCACACTGTAAGTAATCTAATCTAAAAAATAAGAAAACAGATGTTAAAACTGACTGGGCTAGGATTTTCTACTGTCTGCCTCTCTCCCTTTTAGAATAAAGATATTATATTGGCATTTTTACAATCCATTGCCTTTAGCAGGGAAGAGATGCAGTAAGCTTTACCAGTATGGTACCAGAACTTAAAGGATTAAATTAACAATTCAGGTTTACTTATCAGCTTTGTATTTCTTTGTGTTTTTGGCGATATTTAAATGATTACAAGATTCAATGGTAGTTATTGAAAAACTATTTCCTCACATTTGTGAATCCAGAACAGCCTTAAAATTTGAGCTCAGCCATTTACAAGTGAATCACAAAGTGTGGTTCTGGAAAAACACAGCCAGTCAGGCAGCATCCGAGGAGCAGGAGAATCAACGTTTTGAGCATAAGCTCTTCATCAGTTATCCCCCAATGAAGAGCTTATGCTCAAAACATCAATTCTCCAGCTCCCTTGGATGCTGCCTGACCTGCTGTGCTTTTCCAGCACCACATGTTTTGACTCTGATCTCCAGCACCTGCAGTCCTCACTTTCTCCCATTTAGGATTGAAATTAGGAAGCATCAGTGGACATCAGAAACAGAAACAGGAATTGTTGGAAGAGCTCAGCACGTGTGGTAGCATCTGAGGAAAGAAATCAAAGTTAATGTTTCAGGTTGAGTGACCCTTCCTCAGAACAGATTTACAGCATCCGCAGTTCTTTCAGTTTTTATTTAGCGGACATCTGAAACTGACTTCCCCCAAAATATTGGGAATGTTGGGACAATAGAAAGTGTCAATACTGAGAGTTTTATTGGGCAAGGATATCAGGAGATAGGAAGCAAAAGCAGAGGCAAGTTCACAGTTCCTTTATGATGTAAATGAATGATGGGACAAAGTCAACAGGCATAATGACTACCTCCTGCTCCTGTGTTAAATGCATATAGAGAATTACACCCTTAAATAATGCAATGACAGATGACCTAATGGCACCATGAAGATATAACAGTGTCTCACTAACTACTTTTGGATTCTTCATCAGATTTATCCCCGTCACAGTATGTCACACTTTTAGCAGCACTGTATGTGAGAAACTATGCCAGTGTAATTGGCTAGTTCTGACTGCCCAACGCTCCAAGGTGCCGCCAGTAGACCCTGGCACATCTACTCGGCCATGACTGTGAGGAACTGTCGTTGCGGGATCTGTTCAGCAGGCTGTAGGGCACAGAGCCAGGCCATCTGTTACAAGGACATCTATGACTACCAGTATGGAGCCTCTACAGCATGTGACAATAGTGGTTAGTGCAGCTCATAACTTGGCTCAACTCATAACACAGATGCTGTGGTGGACAGAGCAAAAGGAAGGTAGCCCTGCATTTATCTTGCATCTTTTGCAACTGCCGAACAATCTAAAAGCACTTTACAGCAAATTACATGCTTTTGAAATGTAATCACTATTGTAACATGGGAAGTGTGGCATCTAGTTTGCTCATGGCAAGATTCCAAAAGCAGCAATAGTAACCAAAACATCTGTTTTTGCTGATGTTGGTTAGTGGATAAATGCTGGTCGGTACACTGGGAAAGCTGCCCACTCTTCTTAACATCACAATATCGGATCCGAGATGGCAGACAGGATCTTAGATTAATGTTTCACCCCAAAGGCAGAATCTGTGCAGTGCAGCACCAGGTGTGTCAGTCTGGACTATGCATTCATGGTGCTGCAGTGTGGGTGGAACTCAAGATCTTTGCGTGCAGTGGTGATTGGGAGGTGCAGTGCTCATGTTCAGAATGTCTGATGGCTAATATTCTCCAACTCCAGCCTTGACACTTACCTAACAACCAACTGGTCTTGGCAATTGCAGCGCTGCTCACAGGGAGAAGCGAATCCATTGAGATGAGTTGTGTTGCCTAAATGGGAGGGTCTTATGAGCAACGCAACACGAAAGTTCAGCGCAACAGGCATGAAGATTTGAGCAGAGGTTTTGATCTTGGGTAGGTCACCACTGTCTACAATTGTGGATGGATTGTTTGGCATAGTGAAGAGGGGAGGATGCTTGAACAGTTGAGTTGATGCCACGATGGCACACCTGACCCTGGGAGTTCAGGACCAAGTCACATCTGTATGAAATTCAGAAATTGCACACCTGATCCAGGCTGGTTGCAGTATATCAGGCTCTTGCAAATGCTTAACCAGCCATCTCATTCATGAATGGAACCTGATGGGATAAAGGAGTTGATGGGCTGGAGGGGTACTAGCAATAGGAATTTTGTGGGAGACTCCCATTGGAGTAGGGATTGCCATGATACAGCTGCAGAAAGATGCTCAGGAAAGGTGGAGGTTATTGGAAAGCAGAGTTCAGTGTTTGTGGCTGAAGGGCATAGGGTCATAGAGCTGTACAGCATGGAAATAGACCTTTCAGCCCAACTAATCCATGCTGACCAGATATCCTAAATTAACCTAGTCCCATTTAGAATCATAGAGATATACAGCACAAATACATGCCCTTTGGTCCAACTCATTCATACCAACCACTAATCCTAAATAAATCTAGTCCTATTTGACAGCATTTGGTCCATATGTCTTCCTATTCATATACCCATCCAAATGCCTTTTAAATGCTCTCATTGTACCAACCTCCACCACTTCCTTTGGCAGCTCATTCCATACACGAACCACCGTCTGCATGAAAAAGTTTTCCCTTTCGGTCTTTTCTAAATCTTTCCCCTCTCACCTTAAACCTATGCCCTGTAGTTTTGGACTCCCACACCCCAGGGAAAAAAAACCTTGCCTATTTATCCTATCCATGCCCCTCATGATTTTATAAATCTCTATATGATCACCCGTCAGCCTTGACACTCAAGGGAAAACAGCCCCAGCCTAATTTGGCACCATCCTTGTAAATCTTTCAAATTTTACAACATCTTTCCTGTAGTAGGGAGATCTGAATTCAATGGGTGAGGTAATGGTCTCAATTAGTTGACTGCCAGCTAGATTGACTGGATGTACTCTAATGTGACCTTCATCTTCTTTGCATCTTCACTGCCGTGTAACTCATTGCAATTGATGCCTGCCATAACTCAATCCCTTCAAAATCTATCTCCCTCACTTTGCCCTCCCTCCCATAATCCATTTGCTTTTAAAACCAAAGTTAACATTAACTTGTATCAACAGCCCGAAATTCCAGAGCTCAGCTGTTCAGAGGACCTTAATTTTCAAATGACATTCTACAAATATCTATTCAATTCCCGAAAGATCAAGCTACAAGTCCCATCTTTACAAAAACATAAAGCTTAGGCAGTCCATCAGGATCAAGGATGACTTGTCACCTCCACATTTCGAGGGATTCTGAGATGGCTGACAAGTCCAATGAGTGTTCTGTAGCCTCTCCCAGGCATGGAACAGGTAGTACTTGAAGGGTTGGGTTGATTTGTTGGTTGGAATTTTGAACAGGCCCTCCGACACCTCGATGTCTCCCCCACATGTCACTGATGAGGTGTCTCAATGTGCTGTCTCTAATAAGCCTTCTTGAGTTTGCTCTGTCACAATCCAGGTCTCCTATGAGGCAGTGGCTACGTTTGACGTTTTCAGGGATGGTCTTGAGACCTTCCTTAGTGTTTTTACGATTGCATTTGTCCTGTTGTCAGCAATACGGCACTTAGAACATAATGCAACTACAGACAAATTACAGAGTTGAATTCTGCAAGCAACCCATGAAAGATAAAATCAACCTTTTGGAAAATTGAAGAACATAATTGTTTTGGATAACATGTTGATTAATTATGCAAATTAGACACTGTTAACAGTTATAAATTATGTAAATATACCCCTACTCTAACTTCAAATCAATTCTATATCACAAAAATGAATAGTGTCACTATATCGGTAATGTTACTACTGACCTAAATTAAGAAAGCCCAGAGTGCTGTAATAAAACATGGTATCGACCCTGAATAAATTTTAGCTGATTAAATTAAATGGAATTTATATTTCAAGCTGCTAGCAAGGAAGAAGCAAGTTTAAAGGGATTATATTGTCTAAAAAAGAGTCCCTTGGGACTACTGACATTTAAAGTCCATTGTCAGTTTCACAACAAGAGCATGTTTCACAATTTGAAAAGTCTGTTCAAAATCACAGCTTATAAGTGATTCTGAAACATTTGGTGAAAGTTGCAAAGGTCCCATATTTCTTCCTGTTGTGGAGCCTTGGGTCGCATGGCAATACTGCCTTAAGACTAGGTCAGTGGTCTCTAGGTCCAAGGGTTAGCAGTTCAAGTCCAGCTCCAGTGACGTAAGTGCAGAATTAAGGCTGTTGCTGCAATGTGGGGGAAATCTCTATTCGGTGATTTGGAAAGTGCTGCTGAAGATACCTTGACAAGTCCACTTTGGAGACATTGCTGTCACTGTGCAGTGTTGCAGGGAGTAACTAGGTAAGATGATAGATCAGGTGACCATTAAATGGGCTGTTTTATTCCAATTGGTGTCAATGCTCTTGAGTGTTGTTGGGATAGCACTTACCCAAGCAAGTTGAGAGCATTCCATTACACCCCTGGCTTGTGCCTTGTAGATGATGGGTAAGGTATGAGGAGTTCAGAGTTGAGTTAATCACTGCTGAATTCCCAGTCCTTGACCTGCTCTGGTAGCCACAGCGTATGTAAGTGCTGCAGTTAAATCTCCAGTCAATGGGGACTGGTGGAGGATTTGGTGTCGGCAATCTCATTGAATATCAAGTGGAGGTGATGGATCACTTTTTTGGTTGGAACCTTTCATAGTCTCATGACTTTATAGCAAATTCTGTATTTTTTATTCAAGAAAATGTCGCCACTATTATAATGTAGGCAACACAGCATCCAATTTGTATCCAGCAACCTCCCATGCAGCAATGAGATAAATGACTAGATCATCTGTATAGGTGGGTATCAATTGGTATTGAACAAAGAATCCTCTCTATCTACCTCTGGGTAATTATCATATCTTTCAAAGTACTGATTTGGTATTGTTGAATGAGACAGTCATGAGGAGAGCTTGCCTTTGTGTTATGTATGAGTGCATAAGCGCTAATAACAAGTTGGCAGCTCATTTTATATCTCCCGCATTTAAATTAGAACAATCCATCAGGATCATCACCTTACTTACAGACCTAAGACACTGAAAACCACAGATTGCGACTCCAACAATACATTGAAGTGTCGCAAATAAAATCCTATGTGAAAATATCATTAAAATTACCTCATTAGATTACATGAAATGTAAGAGAAAAATAATGTTCTCAACACTACAGTGCTTGTGTCATTTTCCCCCCTTAAACTCAAGGCAAGCACAATGATTTAAAACAAGTTTTATGGGAACACTGCCACACTCTACTGTCAGCACTCACAGAAAATAGTTGAATAGATCTGTCATTGGACATTCATCAAAAACCTGAGCCATTTCCATTGACAGGGGAGACTAAAGTTCTTGACATTATTGCTGTTGGAACTTTTTTCAAAGTTTCTCCCTGAGTTGTGAACATCGCTTGCAAGGCCCCACCCGACACAAGTTCCAATCTCTCAAGGCACATACCACCCTAATTTCAAACTCACCATTTCTTTGCTGTCACTGGTCAGCCACCTAGGACTCTTCCCTCTATCAGTATGTGAATATACTTATACTTTGTGAACTGTAGCAGTTCAAGAAAGTTGCTCACTAATGCATTCTAAGGAGCAACTAGGGATGGGAAATTAATGCAGTTGCAGGCAGCAATGTCCACATCCAATGAGTAAGAGAAAAAGACAAACATATGTACAGTTATTGAAACAGAATAGGCCATTCAGCCTCTGGAGTCAAAAAGTGTGGTGCTGGAAAAGCATAGCAGGTCAGACAGCGTCCGAGGACCAAGAGTGTTGATATATTAGGTATAAGCCCTTCATTCAGCTCCTTGAGCCTGTCCCACCATTTAATGAGGTCATGGCTGATCTGTTGCCTAACTCAATTTTCCTTAGTGCCCTTGCTTAAAAATGATCTATCCCAGATGTAAAATTAACAACTGGTCCAGCATCCACTGCCGTTGCTGGCAGAGAGTTCAAAACATTCACTATCCTTTGTGTGTAGTAGTGCTTCCTAACTTCTCTCCTGAATCGTCTGGCCCTAATTCTCAGACTATGCCCCCTAGTTCTAGAATCACCAACCAGCTTAACCACCAGTATGGGTCATCAGGGCAGAATGGCCCATTTTCCTGTTGAATATTCTATTTATGTCTATGCATACAAATGGAAGTCTTTCTTTTCATTGATATTGCTGATATCTCTGTCTTAAATACTTATGAATCTCTCAGCTATGAACATCCTTTTTAAAAGTCATGGTTCTTTGAAGTTTATCATTTTTGACAATATAAAACAATCTAATTTAATTTTCCAATTAACAATTTTAATTGAACTCAACTCCAAAAGTCCATCTTTGTAAGATATCCCTTGTGGTCAAAGTTTGGGTACGTGCTTAAAATTTGGTGCCTAATTAAATGCAATGCTCTGCAGTTCAAGATAATATGCATGTGAGATGTGCCATTACTTTTAGTTTGAGATCTTCTATTTTACTTCTATCATTTCTGATCTACTTTATATACAGATCATTGTTTAAATAGAGTAGGCCAGGCAAAGTAGGTAGGCTAATAATAACTCAGAGTCTGAAGTAAGGCATGTGGAAAAATAGCTGTTTATCACATAATAATTTGATCTAAAATGATATGCTTGATAATACAAAGAATTAACACTTTATAGTGGAGCTTAAGTGCAGAACAATTGAGGAATTATATTATTCAGTTTCAAAAGCATGTTTATTTTATTGTAGGAAATCATTATTTTGACAAGTGCATGACTGAGTATTGTTTAAGGGCCTTCACCTACTATTCTTTGACACTTGAGTCTCATTTATAGATCGCAAAACCATCCAGTTTGGGGCAATTTTGAAGTCACTTGTGAGAAAGAATGATAATGGCTATGACTCCTTGATTTCATGATACTTGACCAAATGCTAGATGAGCTGCTGATTGAATGCAAAGATTCACAATGGTCCCAATTCCACCATGCTATTGTAATATAAGGTTTGACTCAGAGGTGAGGGTGGTGCCAGTTTAGCTACAGCCTATTTAAAAGTCTTTGAAGTTTGACATACAGCTAGAATTAACTGGTCCCTCCCTTGTCCCTTGCCTCACCTTTAGCAAACGTTGCTTAGGCCTCCTCCCACAGCCTTTTCTCTGGGTATGCAATGCTTCCTTTGTTCTGTGCTCACATTATTTGCAACCATTTCTCTAATGACACTCCTATGCTACGACTAGTTGAGAAATAGAGTTTACATTTCTCTTCTGTGCTGGATTCCACTTTCGTATCGATGTTTTAAACAGCGTAGTCTGTGCTTTGGCCCAATATTTGCAAAAGCAATGCAGTTTCTTGAAAAGAGCACGGAATCCCTTCTGATCCCCTAGGATAACAGAGTGTTGAATACCATCTTAGGTTGAGTTTCAATCTAGTTTGTAACCATTGTCTTTCCTTTAAATGAATCCTGTCCATTGTGTGCCATTAAAACATGTATCTACAGCAGAATAAATGACAAGGGAGATTGGAAATCATTTCAGAAAGCATTAAACTGTCAAGGTAACAGCATGTTCCTTGATTTGTTTATTTTTAAATGATAAGTTAATTTGAGCATCACTTGACAGTTCTTATATCCCTGAATCCGGAATGAGAACCTATCTGTAATGAGTATTAAATTGCCATGCCATTAAAACGGGCTTGAAGAGATGATACTGGGATTGGCAATGTTCATATTCATGTTCCCTGGCTCTGAAGGATATGATTAAGACAGATAAAGAGTGAAGATTCTCCCTTTGCCAACTTGAGTAAAGAGACAGACCAGGAGGAGTCACAGAGGCAGAGTCAGAGAATCTCTCAGGATCTCGTGACCAATCCCAATGAGGGTGCTTCCACATTTTAACTGATCACTGCTGTTCCTGAAGCTGTTGTAGCTTCTGTTCCCCTTGTGGGATTAACTGGAGTGTTCTCCTGATTTCAATTCTTCATCAGAATTGCCAGAATAATTGATAGCCAGAAATCTGAACCAACCTGCATCTGGATTTATCCAGTTACATAACGGCAAAAAGAGCCATCAACTGATTGTGTAAGGCCTCCGTTCAACTGTACCCTCTGCTGCCAGAACAGCTTAATAAATCACCCAGATAATAGTATTCATCAAACATGACATCCCCTATATGAATAACTCTGCACAGAGCACGGTCAGTGAGAAATGCTTGATTGTTAAGGACTTCGAATTCCAAATCAGTGTGCAATGCATGATGTTCAGTGTGGATTGGCTCATGAAATTCACTCATTTTAAATTCCATTAGCAACAGATCATGCTTCCCAATTGTAGGGGACATTAATGTGCAGCAATGATTCTGTCTTTTTCTCCATATCTCTGTGTCTCCTCACCAACACTCTGCCCCTCAGTCACCTCATTCCAGTCTCAGGGTATTGAGATCCATTGTAAACACCATTCCTGCTACCTTATAGCTGTGACTAACTCTCCATTCAGAGGGTGGTGACCAGGGCTAGGATCTGCCTGGACTCTGTCATAAACGTCAACATTTCCAGAACAGCTTGAGCTTTGTTCTCAAGGTCCATGACATTACCTTCAACACACGTAGCAGAATGTCTGCCTATTGGTTATCCTTGATGTCATTAATAAATCAAAATGGCCGTTTCATCACATTATCTGGTTTGGAAAGGGAAGGCAGCATTACATGGAGACTCATTGCAATCCAACAATAATCACTGTTGTCAATGCAGAATAGAAAAAAATGTATTACTTCAGAGAGAAGGAGTGGAGACCAAAATGGGAGTGACCAAGATCTAAGCACATCACATTATGGCAAGTCTGAGAACAGCTTCACAATAGCATGATGAAACACCACTTTCATTTTTTTAAATTCAATTGACTTGATTTGACTTGATTTATTGTTGTCACATGTACCTAAGCACAGTGAAAAACTTTGTTTTGCGATCAGTACAGGCAGACCATGGCAAACAAGGATATACAAATCAAAATGTGCTCAGACAGAGCGAGGTGTACAAAGTTACACCAGAGGTGCGCAAAGCGAGATCCACATTAGTAAGATCAACATTACTTGAAATTGAAGAAGTGCTTTCAGCAGTTGAATAACAGCAGAGTCTTGAACCTGTTGGTGCGTGTGTTCAAGCTTCTGCATCTTCTGCCTGATGGAAGAGTTTAAAAGAGAGCATAAGCAGGGGTCTTTGATGATGTTGGCAGCTTTTCTGCAGCATTGAGAAGTGTAACTGGAGTCCATGAATGGGAAATTGGCTTCTGTGATAGCCTGGGCTGTGTACATACCTTCTGTAGTTTCTTACAGTCCTGTGCGCCATATACCTTCTTCACAGCACTATTTACCTGGGTGGCAACTTTCAGAGATCTGTGTACATGGACACCAAGATCCCTTTGCTCATCCACACTACCAAGGATCCGACCATTAGCCCAGTACTCCATCTTCTTGTTACTCTTACCAAAGTGAATCACTTCACACTTAGCTACATTGAACTCCATTTGCCACCTTTCTGCCCAGCTCTGCAGCTTATCGATATCCGACTGTAACCTGCCACATCCTTCCTCACTGTCAACAACTCCACCGACTTTCGTATCATCTGCAAACTTGCTCACCCAACCTTCTAGCCCCTCCTCCAGGTCATTTATAAAAATGACAAACAGCAGTGGTCCCAAAACAGATCCTTGCGGAACACCGCTGGTAACTGCACTCCAAGATGAACCTTTACCATCAACTACTACCCTCTGTCTTCTTCCAGCTAGCCAATTCCTAATCCAAACCTCCAACTCGCCCTCAATGCCATACCTCCGTATTTTTTGCAGTAGCCTACCATGGGGAACCTTAACAAACGCCTTACTAAAATCCATATACACCACATCTACCGTTTTACCCTCATCCACCTCCTTAGTCATCCTCTCAAAGAATTTAATAAGGTTTGTGAGGCACGGCCTGTCCTTCACAAAACCATGCTGACTATCCTTGATCACATTATTCCTATCCAGATGTTCATAAATCCTATCCCTTACAATTCTCTCTAAGACTTTGCCCACAACAGAGGTAAGACTCAACAACTCTATAGTTACTCGGGCTATCCCTACTCCCCTTCTTGAACAGGGGAACCACATTTGCTATCCTCCAGTCTTCTGGCACTATTCCTGTAGATAACGAGGACATAAAAATTAAGGCCAATGGCTGTTCAATCTTCTCGCTAGCTTCCCAGAGAATCCTAGGATAAATGCCATCAGGCCTAGGGGACTTATCTATTTTCACCCTTTCCAGAATTTCCAACACCTCTTCCCTACATACCTCAAAGCCATCCATTCTAAGTAATTGTGACTCAATATTCACATCGGCAACAATGTCCTGTTCCTGAATGAATACTGACGAAAAGTATTCATTCAGTGTCTCCCCAATTTCTTCAGCCTCCACACACAACTTCCCACTACTATCCTTGACTGGACCTATTCCTACCCTGGTCATTCTTTTATTCCTGACATACCTATAGAAAGCCTTTGGGTTTTCCCTAATCCTACCAACCAAGGACTTTTCATGTCCCCTCCTTGCTGCTCTTAGCTCTCTCTTTAGATTCTTCCTGGCTACCTTATAACTCTCAATCGCCCCAATTGAACCTTCACGCCTCATCTTTACATAGGCCGCCCTCTTCCCTTTAACAAGGGATTCCAATTCCTCATTAAACCAAGGCTCCCTCACACGACCCTTTCCTCCCTGCCTGACAGGTACATACTTATCAAGGACACTCAATAGTTGCTCTTTGAACAAGCTCCACATATCGATTGTACCCTTCCCTTGAAGACTACTTTTCCAAGCCACGCATCCTAAGTCCTGCCTCATCTCATCATAATTTCCCTGCCCCCAGCTATAACTCTTGCCCTGAATGCACACTTATCCCTCTCCATCACTAGAGTAAAAGTCACCGAATTGTGGTCACTGTCCCAAAAGTGCTCACCTACCTCCAATTCTAACACCTGGCCTCACCTCTTGTTGGCCTGTCTTTCCCGCTGCACCAACCAGTACCCTTCCACTGACACCCTCCTTCGACTGACTGAACTGGTCCTCACCCTGAATAACTTCTCTTTTCAATCCTCCCACTTCCTCCAAACTAAAGGAGTTGCCATGGGCACCCGCATGGGCCCCAGCTATGCCTGTCTCTTCGTAGGATATGTGGAACAGTTCATCTTCCGCAGCTACACTGGCACCACCCCCCACCTTTTCCTCCGCTACATCGATGACTGTATCGGCGCTGCCTCGTGCTCCCACAAGGAGGTTGAACAGTTCATCAGCTTTACCAACACCTTCCATCCCGACCTCAAATTCACCTGGACTGTCTCAGACTCCTCCCTCCCCTTCCTAGACCTTTCCATTTCTATCTCGGGCGACCGACTCAACACAGACATCTACTATAAACCGACTGACTCCCACAGCTACCTGGACTACACCTCCTCCCACCCTGCCCCCTGTAAAAACTCCATCCCATATTCCCAATTCCTTCGTCTCTGCTGCATCTGCTCCCAGGAGGACCAGTTCCAATACCGTACAGCCCAGATGGCCTCCTTCTTCAAGGACCGCAGATTCCCCCCAGACGTGATCGACGATGCCCTCCACCGCATCTCCTCCACTTCCCGCTACTCCGCCCTTGAGCCCCGCTCCTCCAACCGCCACCAAGAAAGAACCCCACTGGTTCTCACCTACCACCCCACCAACCTCCGTATACAGCGTATCATTCGCCGTCATTTCCGCCACCTCCAACCAGACCCCACCACCAGGGATATATTTCCCTCCCCTCCCCTATCAGCGTTCCGCAAAGACCACTCCCTTCGTGACTCCCTTGTCAGGTCCACACCCCCCACCAACCCAATCTCCACTCCCGGCACCTTCCCCTGCAACCGCAGGAAATATAAAACTTGCGCCCACACCTCCTCCCTTACTTCTCTCCAAGGCCCCAAGGGATCCTTCTATGTGCGCCACAAATTCATCTGTACCTCCACACACATCATCTATTGCATTCGCTGCACCCGATGTGGCCTCCTCTATATTGGGGAGACGGGCCGCCTACTTGCGGAACGCTTCAGGGAACACCTCTGGGACGCCCGAAAAAAAAGATTCCTGATGAAGGGCTCTGGCCCGAAACATCGAATTTCCTGTTCCTTGGATGCTGCCTAAACTGCTGTGCTTTAACCAGCAACACATTTTCAGCTCTAATCTCCAGCATCTGCAGACCTCACCTTTTACTACATATTGTGTCAGGAAACCCTCCTGCACACATTGGACAAACACCAACCCATCTAACGTACTCGAGCTATAGCTTTCCCAGTCAATATCTGGAAAGTTAAAGTCCCCCATAACAACCACCCTATTACTTTCACTCTTCTCCTGAATCATCCTCGCAATCCAAGTAATTTTGTACTTGTGATGTACAAAATTATGAGGAGCTAGTAGAGTAAATATTCACCTTAGCAGAAGGGTTATAACTCTTAGGGCATACACTTAAAGTAATTGGACATAGGATTAGAGGGAATGGTGGAGACATTTTGTCACACAGAAAATGACAGGGTTCTGAAGCTCACTGTTTGTAAGGATGGTTGAAACAAATCACACTTCAAAGGTATTTGCATGTTCATCTGAAGAGGCATAACCTGCAGGAGCATGGATCTAGTGCAGGAAGCTGGGCTTAGACTAGTTGTTCTTCTTTAAGCAAATCTTAGCAGAACTTAATGGTAAGGTCCTATGGAGTGTTGATGAACAAAGAGACCTTGGAGTGCAGGTTCATAGCTCCTTGAAAATGGAGTCGAAGGTAGATAGGATAGTGAAGAAGACATTTGGTATGCTTTCTTTTATTGGTCAGAGTATTAAGTACAGGAGTCGGGAGGTCGTGTTGAGGCTGTACAGGACATTGGTTAGATCGCTGTTGGAATATTGCGTGCAATTCTGGTCTCCTTCCTATCGGAAAGATGTTGTGAAACTTGAAAGGGTTCGGAAAGGATTCACAAGGATGTTGCCAGGGTTGGAGGATTTGAGCTATAGGGAGAGGATGAACAGGCTGGGGCTGTTTTCCCTGGAGCGTCGGAGGCTGAGGGGTGACCTTATAGAGGTTTACAAAATTATGAAGGGCATGGATAAGATAAATAGACAAAGTCTTTTCCCTGGGATGGGGGAGTCCAGAACTAGAGGGCATAAGTTTAGGGTGAGAGGGGAAAGATATAAAAGACACCTAAGGGGCAACTTTTTCACATAGAGGGTGGTGCGTGTATGGAACGAGCTGCCAGAGGAAGTGGTGGAGGCTGGAACAATTGCAACATTTAAGAGGCATTTGGATGGGTATATGAATAGGAAGGGTTTGGAAGTATATGGGCCGGGTGCTGGCAGGTGGGATTAGATGGGGTTGGGATATCTGGTCGGCATGGACGGGTTGGACCAAAGGGTCTGTTTCCATGCTGTACATCTCTATGACTCTATAACTGACATAGGAAAAAGTGCGGATCGCAGGTGCTGGAGATCGGAATTGAAAAGTGTGGCGCTGGAAAAGCACGACAGGCCAGGCAGCATCTGAGGAGCAGGAGAGTTGCCTTTTCGGGCTTATGCCCGAAATGTCGATTTTCCTACTCCATGGATGCTGCTTGATCTGCTGTGCTTTTCAGCGCCACACTTTTTGACTTTAACTGACATATACATAATGGGCTGAATGGCCTCCTCTTCTGTTGCAAATGTTCAATGATTCCATGCCTACACTCAAGTTGTCACTGATCAGTACACTCAGGGTTTCAGTAAAGCCACTGTACTTATGTTCTCAGTCAAACGGAATGTCTCTGATAGGAAGTTTGTAACAGAAATGAAGAGTAAATGGTTTAGTGTGAAACTCTGTTGACAAGTTCACCATGATCCATATATCGTGTAATGTTGTCTGGCAATAACCGATGTCTCTCAGCTCCTGTCTCTATCATGTTATCTGAAACAAACAAAATTACCAATCATATTCAAACATTTTGTAAATTATAGAGAATTACATAGAATCTATAGCTCAGGAAAGTCATTCAGCACAACTCCTCTAACCGTTCTTTATCCAATGGTATCCCCACATACTTCAACACTTTCTCTCACTTTATCTAGTTGCCCCTAAGTTGATCAACACTATTTGTCTTAATTACTCTGTGTGGTAGTGTGTTCCATATCCTCTCCATTTTCTGAGTGAAAATATTTCTCTTAAATTCCCTGTTGGATTTATTGGTGAGTATCTTATAGCAAATAATTTTTGTTTTCCCTATAGGTGGAAATGTCTTCTTTCCATCAAACTCCTTCACAATTCTGAGGACCTCGATTTGGTTACCTTCACGGTCCCTTTTTCCAGAGAACAGAGCCAAGTATTTCCTGTTCATTCTAGTAATGGTCTTATATTTTTAGCACATGCAGGGGTTAAGGTGAGGCGGTAGTATCTCTACCTCTAGGTCAAATGAAACTCACAGTTTGAGTCCGACTTGTTAACCAAGAGACCGAGTGGTTGATCAAGGTCTGTCAGTCCTTCCCATATGCCTGATGGGGGGCCGATTTTCCTGATCAGCCATTCCTGCAGAAAGGAATGGCAAAGCATTGCAGTACTTTGCCCAACAGTGTAAGTTAACAACCCAATCAAAAGGAGGATGGAAGAAAAGACAGACAGACAGGCCCACAGCTCTATGATCATCTTTCTGATTGTTGATTTCCTTGCACCTTTCTATAACATAATGACCAGAATTATGCAGACAGTGCTCCAACTGCAATGCAACAAGACCCACTACTACATTATGCTGAGCTTCTATTTGTAGATTGCTAAGTGGATTCATTGCATCCCGTATTATCAGGAGAGAGACTAAAAAAGACATTCACCCCATTAATAAGTATCACATTACAATACAGGCAAACTGCTTGGGAGAAGGGCTTGGAAATATGTCACTGTTCTATCATCGTTGCTATGTCAAAACTCTGGGATTCCCTCACTAACAGCATTGTCAGCCTGTCTTTGTGACAAGGAAAGCAGCTATTTAAGAAGAAGGCCACCAACATTTTTAAATCCTGTATCATGCACAGGACAAAACAATTATTTAATGCAATGTAAGCAAAAGCTAGAGTTTATAAACAAAAAACTTCACACCTTAAGTTACTTAGTCAGTAACTATGAAAAAAATCATGATATTAAAAAAAAACTGACTGCATCTGTGGACCCCATAAACTGAACTAATGTATCATAGATCAAGGAGCTACCAATGAAGAATGGCAAGCTCACTTCTGGGGAGAAATCAGTCAAATTTATCTTTTGTGAGAGTGTGCTGGAGTGACTAGTTCAACAGTGCAACAGTGGCTATGTGTAAGGAGTGCTTCTTTGGCTGTTGCCCATCCCTAGGTGCCCTTGAGAAGATGGGGGTGAGCTGCCTTCTTAAACTGCTGCAGTCCAAATGCTCTAGGTTAACCCACAATGCCCTTAGGGGGGGATTTTCAGGATTTTGACCCAGTGACAGTGAAGGAACAATGATATATTTCCAAGTTAGGATGGTGAATAGCTTGGAGGGGAATTTGCAGGTAGTGGTGTTCCTATGTATCTGTTGCCCTTGTCCTTCTGGCTGGAAGTGGGTTTAGAAGGTGCTGTCTAAGGATGCCTGGTGAATTTCTGAAGAGTATCTTGTAGATAGTACTCAGCTGCTACTGAGCGTCAGTGGTGGAGGGAGTGGCTGCTTGTGGATGTGCTGCCAATCGAGTGGGTTGCTTTGTCCTGGATGGTGTTAAGCATCTAAAGTGTTGATGGAGCTGCTCTTAACCAGGCAAGTGGGAAGTATTCACCAGTGGTGGGATTCCTTAGCTCTGTCAATCACTTGCTGTTTACACTGCTTGGCATGCAATTATTTCTGTTAGGCAGCTTCAACACGTATGCCTGATGCTCTTGGCACTATCCATTGAACCAGGGTTGATGCTCTGGCTTGATGGAAATGGTTGAGTGGGGGAGGTTGCAGATTGTGCTGGAGTACAATTCTGCTGCTGTTGATGGCCCACAATGCCTCATGGATGCCCAGTCTTGAGATGCAAAATATGTTTGAAGTCTGTCCCAATTAGCAAGATGATAGTGGCGCACAGCACAATGGAGGGGATTCTCAAAGAGAAGTCAAGACTTCGCCTCCACAAGGACTGTGTGGTGGTTACTCTTACTAATACCGTCATGGACAGATGCATCTGCAGCTGGCAGATTGGTAAGGGTGAGATCAAGTATGTTTTTTTCCTGCTGTTGGTCCTTCTAGAGCCAGTCTAGAAGATATATCCTTTAGAACCCGACCAGCTTGAGCTGTAGTGTTGCTGCTGAGCCCCTCTTGAGGTGGACGTTCTTCAACCTTTACCACCCTCAGTGCTTTCTCCAAATGTTGTTCAACATGGAGGAGCATTGATTCATCAGTTGAGGGAGGATGGTATGTGGTAATCACCAGGAGGTTTCCTTGCCCATATTTAACCTGAAACCACAAGAATTCATGGGTTTGGCAGGAATGTTGAAAACTCTGAGGGCAACTCTTTTCTGACTGTATGCTACTGTGCTGCCACTGAGTCTGTCCGGCTGGTGGCATAGGACAAATCCAGGGATGGTGTTGGTGGTGTCTGGGACATGGTTTGTAAGATATGGTTCTGTGAGAATGACTATGTCAGGTTGTTGCTTGACTGGCCTGTGAGACAGCTCTCCCAATTTTGACAGTAGCCACCACATGTTAATAAAGAGGGCTTTGCAGGATCCACAGGCCTGGTTCTGCTGTTGTTCCGTTGCCTTAATCGATTCTAGATGGTTCATCCAGTTTCATTTCTTTGTTGAAACTTCGTTGTGATTGATACAACTGAGTGGATGGCCAGGCCATCTCAGAGAGTAGTTGTGTGAGTCAGCCACATAGCTGTGGGTCTGGAGTCACATATCAGAGCTGAAAATGTGTTGCTGGAAAAGAGCAGCAGGTCAGGCAGCATCCAAGGAACAGGAGATTCGACGTTTCGGGCATAAGCCCTTCTTCAGGAATGCCCTTAGGGAGGGATTTACAGGATCTTGACCCAGTGACAGTGAAGGGCCAATGACATATTTCCAAGTTAGGATGGTGAATAGCTTGGAGGGGAACTTGCAGGTTCCTATGTATCTGTTGCCCTTGTCCTTCTGGCTGGAAGTGGTTTAGAAGTGGGTTTATGCCCGAAACGTCGAATCTCCTGCTCCTTGGATGCTGCCTGACCTGCTGCGCTTTTCCAGCAACACATTTTCAGCTCTGATCTCCAGCATCTGCAGTCCTTACTTTCTCCTTGGAGTCACATATCTGCCAGACCAGGTCAGGATGGCACCTTTCCTTCCCTGAAGAACATTAGTGAGCCAGAATAGTCAATGGTAATCACCAGTAGATTCTTAATTCTGGCATCTTCTAGGTGTTCCAGGTATCGTGGGTATTATCTGAGTTCTGTGTCATCCTGCCGTGTAAAAGGACTGCCTGTGCATTGATTTTAAGAATTGCAATGCCTTTGCAACAGACTGCTGTTTTACTGTTTAATCTATAGGAGATTACAGAAGTGTATGAAATGTTCACATCAGCTAGTCTCTCCATGTTTTTTGTAGGTACTTGAAAATCATCTGCACAACACCTATTCTCCCAGTCCTCCCCAGTCGATCTCAATTGAATTGAATTCATGAGAACATTCCCCATATTAACCTTGACACCTAAGAAAGCTAAGCAAGTGGGTTAAGTCCAAATGAAACATGACACTGCATTTTTTGTGTTCCATTGTCCATTCTGCCTGGAATTTGAACAACAGGATCTAAATTATGCAGTTGATAGTGCTTCAGCCAGGAGGTTAAAGGGCAGTCGAATCTGTGTCCTTCGTGATATAAAGCTGAACAGTGACTCTTCCTTTTGCGTGGGTGTAGTGAAGGGGGGAAGCAAATGGCAAACTATGCAGTAACAGTGCATGAAATGAGACTCCAACGGATGAAACTATCACTTATAAGCAAATTAGAATAGAATTTGGGAGGGCAATCATCACTTAATGACCTTCTCAGTGTGAGTTGACTTGGAGGCTGGGGACAGAAATCCCTGGAGACAAAGTCTGTTCTCCTTGCATTCAGCTGCAGAAATCACAAGGGACTCACTCGGGGTGTGCTCAGTAACATACGCTGAATTGCCAATCTCTAAAAGGTAATAGGGTAATTTTGACATTGTCTGTGATAGTACAAAATGGATAATAGTGAGTCAGAAAGTCCATTTCATATCACTCTCCAATTATATTTCTGTTGGGTTTGTTGTGTTGGAAGCTGTGAATGGGTACAAATACCATCCATTGGAACTGAAGGTCAAGAAACTCATTTCCCAGGACAGGAAGACATGGAACTCAGATTATTCCTGAAATACCTGGAAGATACCAGGAATTAAGAATCTACTGATGACCATCATTGATTGTTGTCACTCATTATAGATTTATCATTAAGTAGACTGTCACTCCATCGTGGTGGTGTAGGTGGGTACTTTAGAGTAGCCCATAAGAATTTACAACAAATGTGGGGAAGTGAAATTGAAACACAGATCAACCATGATCCACTGGATGGAAAAAAACACTACAGGAAAAGCTTGATGAAGTAGGGCTAGTCAGAGGCTGGAACTTCTGTGACAAGTAACTCAACTCCTGACTGCACAAGGCACTGGTTAGGAGTGTCATGGAATACTCTTCATTGGATTCAGCTCCAATGTCACTCAGGAAGCTCAGTACTATAAAGGACAAAGCAATCCATTTGATCATTGTCCCATCCACCGTCTTAAACATTTGCACCCTCCACTGTTAGTTTACTACATGCTTTTTAACAATACATTGCTGAAACTCACCAAGGCTTCCTGGACAGGATCTCTCAATGTCATGATCTGTACCAGCCTGGAAGGAATTTAGTAACAGGAGCACAGGAAAACCATGAATTGTTCACAGGTTTCCACTCAACATCCCGGTTTGGAATTAGGTCAGCATTCCTTCATTTTCACTGGATCAAAATCCTGGGAGATCCTCCCTCACAGTATTATTGGTGTTTCAACTTGGGAAGAAATTTCACGATTTCTATTCCTTGTGTGAGTTTTCTTTCCCTGATATGATCCCTGAAGGATCTAGCTCAATAGTTAATGTTATACCTCTTTGTTCTGGAGCCTAACAAAGGAAATATTTTATCTCTATCTACCATATCTATGTCTGTCTTATTCCCTCTTGAATAACACTGTGTGGGTACATATGCAGTGAATAAGGATTGCAGTGGACCAAGAAGGTTGCTCAGCACCATCTTCTTAAGGACACTAGGAAATGGGCAATAAATGCTGGTCAGTGAACCCACTTCCCACAAATGAATAAAAAAGTAATCTTATTTCATGCAGCAAAACTGCAAAAGGCCACAGTGAAAACCATTGTATTTTAGATTGAGTTCAAGAGATACTTTTAAATGCTTGCTGAATAACATGGGATCTTGTAATTGCAGTGAGTGATATTCATTTGATCTTTTATAGTCTTATTTCATTTTTTTATCTGATTTTATTGGTAGCTCCTTGGGACCCTCCAACCAGTTTCCTGATCTCCCCTCCCCCCCAGCAGATCCAACCCTCCAATTCGGTACTGCCCTCTTGAAGGGACCTACATGTTCATCTTCCTTCCCACCTATCTCCTCCCCCCTTCTCTCTAACCTATCACCATCACCCCATCTTCATTCACCTATTGCCTTCCCAGCTACCTTCCCCCCAGCCCCAATCCCCTCCCATTTATCTCTCAGCTCCCTTACCCCCTCCCCCTCCATTTCTGATGAAGAGCTTGTGCTCAAAACATCGACTCTCCTGCTCCTTGAATGCTGCCTGATTGGCTGTGCTTTTCCAGCACCACACGTTTAGACTCTGATCTCCAGCATCTGCAGTCCTCACTTTCTCCTGGTTACCAGTCTATAACCTTGCCCATCAAAAACCTTATCCATCTCGGTTTTTGCCGTTTCAGTTGATTTACAGCCTCGGTATTTTTGGTGAGAACCTTCAAGATTTTCATTTCTTCTTTTGTGTGAAGAATTGTTTCCTGATGTAAGCCCTGAATGATCTGCCTCAAATTTTAACATTATACCTCCTTGTCCTGGACTTCCTCGACCCCTTACTGGAGGATATGATTCATCCAAATAAAAACTGAAAGAATTGTTGTAAGTCAGAAACAAAAACAGAAATTTCAGGAAAAGCTCAGCAGGTCTGGCGGCATCTGTGAAGAGAAATCAAAGTGAATGTTTCAGGTCCGGTTTTGAGGAAGGATCACCGGACCTGAAATGTTAACTTTGATTTCTCTTAGCAGATGCTGACTTTTCTCTGACTTCCCACGCACATTGCACAAGCAAGTTACTGAACTAAACAATATTTCACTGGCAATGATCGACAAAAATAAATACCTTGGCACAATTTCTCAGTGGCCATTAAAGCCGCATCCTGCCACACTAAGAACAGATTGGCAAACTCTGCAGTTCTCAATTAGTCTTCTGTCTGTTAAGCCTCCTGTCAATACCCTTTCTGACTGAGAGAATGCTGCAGTTTGTCTCTTCATTAGCCATGCGTCTGGAGCGATTGGCTGAACTATTGCTAACAATAATAGCAGCAGCGCTTATCTTTTCCAAGTCGAGTTCGTTATTAGAAATGTTTCAATGTGTTGATTTTGTTTTTCCAGCTTTTCGGCATTGTGAGGAAATGAGGCCGCCATGTTGGCTGGCTAACAAAGGCCCCATATTCAGTGGCTACAACCATGAAGCAACTATTTAAAGACAGTAAATCAATGAAGTCATTAAGGAATGTTGGGAACCAATTGGGGATGTAAGCAAAGGACCCTTTCAAATCCTCCATCAAAATCAATATCATTTGCCAGCCCATTACTGACTTAAACACAGCTTTTAATGAGAGAGCATTGATCAGACAACTTCTCAGAAAAGGTTTTGAGACAATTTGCAGAGAGTCAGCAGTGCTTTGTTCCTCATTAATAGCAAATAGTTTCACACTGTTGTTAATTATCCTCAAGATATCAAGGTCTCCAGATTGGAGACACCGTCATTCATAAAGGCTAGTGCCAAGCTGCACAGGATGTCACACTTTCTGTTGTTATTTTATTTATTACATCTCTCTGGTCAGCTCACACCCATTCAAAAGCTTGAATGAAAACCTAACTGGTAATAAAAGACAACGATGACTGATTGCATTGACTACCTTGTTCTGGAGCTAGTTCAACCATTATGCAGCAGTAATGTCATTGCAGCAGTTCAGCAGAAGCAGCATTGTATGATCGCACTCTTTAATATCCCCTGATAGCAGGAGAGAAAGTCAAACCAACAATGGAAAGGTGGACTGGGTCACATACATACAAACCATGCAGTCTCCACAGATTAACTCCCAATGTACTCCACAATGAGACCGGCCACTCTATTATGTCTACAGTCCTTATTAGTAATTTTCCTTGCATACACAGTGAAGCTTATAGGATCAAAATGGGTTCCATGGCTTAGTACACACTGATGTGTGACATTGATCTGTGACCTTTATGATTGTCAGTTCACCTGGTCTGAGTGAAAAGCAAACTACTGAAGATATTGGAAATCAGAAAGTTCAGCTTGAAAATGCTAGGTCAGGCAGATTCTGTGTAAATAAGTGACAAATCAAGATTGCCCCCTCCCTATCTCTGTAATCTCCTCCAGCCATCCAATCGTCTGAGACATTGTCTCTTCCAATCCTGTCACCTTGAGCATTCCCAATTGGAACCACTTCACCAATGTTGAACATCACACAACACCAGGTTATAGTCTAACAGATTTATTTGGAAGCACTAGCTTTTGGAGTGCTGCTCCTTCATCAGGTACTCCGTGTCTAATGATCCTGTTCCACAGCTACCTGATGAAGGAACAGTACTCCGAAAGCTAGTGCTTTCAAATAAACCTGTGGGACTATAACCTGGTGTTGTGTGATTTTTACCTTTGACCTTGTTAAAGGTATTGTACAAATGTGAGATGTGATTGACTGAGATAAGATCTCATTTCTTTGTTTGGAAGCTTGTGAATCATTGGAACTCCCCTCCCTTAGAGGACTCTAAATACTCAATACTTACGTATATTCAAGACTTGGATTGGCAGAGCACAGGACATTAAGGGAGGAATCTAGTGATATGGCCAATGGGGCAGGAAAGTGAATTTCATGTGGGGAAGATCAGTCCTGATCTTATTTTATTTCAATCAATTTTCTAATCAATCTGCTCAGTGATGTTCTTGCGCACTACAAGCAGGTGGGACTTGAACCTGGATCTCCTGATCCAGATGAAAATGTGTTGCTGGTCAAAGCACAGCAGGCCAGGCAGCATCTCAGGAATAGAGAAGTCGACGTTTCGAGCATAAGCCCTTCATCAGGAATGCTGCTCGAAACGTCGAATTCTCTATTCCTGAGATGCTGCCTGACCTGCTGTGCTTTGACCAGCAACACATTTTCAGCTGTGATCTCCAGCATCTGCAGACCTCATTTTTTACTCTCCTGATCCAGAGGCAGGGACACTACCACTGTACCACAGGTAGCCCTGATCTTATTAGCATCATTGAGATGAACAGCACAGAAACAGACCTTTCAGTCCAACTCTTCCATGTCGACCAGACATCCGAAATCAATCAAATCCCATTTGCCAGCACTTGGCCCATATCCCTCTAAACCCTTCCTATTCATATACCCATCCAATTTCCTTTGAAATGTTGTAATTGTATCAGCCTCCACCACTTCCTCTGGTAGCCCATCCCATACACTCACCACCCTTTGTGTGAAAATGATTTTCCTTAGGACCCTTTTAAATATTTCTCCTCTCACCCTAAACCTACACCCTCTAGTTCTGAACTTGCCCATCCGAGAGAAAAGATCTCGTTTATTTATCCTATCCATGCCCCTCATAATTTTATAAACCTTTATAAGGTCGGCCCTCAGCCTCCGACGCTCCAGAGAAAACAGCCCCAGCCTTATTGAGTTATGAATCCTACTCAAGGGGTCTGTGGCGTATTGTAGTCCCTTAATGCTCTTTAAAAGTGAGCTTCACAGAGAGGGAAGGCTTGAGTTGAATTGGGCTGATCTCAGCAGGCAAGGCAATAGAGGTTAAACCACACTAAGTGGTCCCAAGAGCTCCCAGTTTGAAAGATGTTATTACCCAACATTCCCACAGCTCGGACCCAGAAGGCAGACGGAGTTGGAGACTGGGATTGGACTCAACTGTGAGGATCCCCCTGACAGAGCAGCTCCAAAACCCAATGCCAAGACACCCCTCAGAAAAATGAGCCATTTAGCAGCCAGCTCTGGGGAAGCAACACTGTTGCGTCAGTTAACTCCCTCAGAAGTGTTTGGAGAAACCTTGGAGAGAGTGACTCCCCCAGTCAACAGTAATTTATTCAATCCTGTTTCTTTTCACAGTTCTGAGTGGAGTTAATATGTGAAACTGCATTAACGAATCAATAGTCCAAATAGGTGATCCATTGAAAGAGATGAATTGTTCATAACGAGGTGACTTTCGAACTCTTGTGGTGAATGTGCTATTGCAAACTCTAATGAGGTACATTTTCACAACAGGATAAAAGCCCAGTGATGATTAATGCTGTAGCATCACTGCTGGCCTCAAATGGTAATATGGCCAATTATATCAAAATCATAGATGGACAGTCTCCATTAAAAATGTGTATACCAATCAATCAGTTCCAAATATATTACATAGAATGAATGTTTAATCCGGAACCATGCATTGGATTGCCCGTCAAAGTTTTCCAACTTCCAATGTATTCCAGTTAACATTGTGTACATTGGCTCCTGCAGCTTTGGCTGTATCATGGATACATGTGTTTTTTGAATTCATTCTTTGAGTGTGCGCACCACCGTCAAGGCCAGATTTTATTGCTTTTGAGCAAGTTTGTGAAGCTCAGGACTGAGAGTCTAGACCAGGGCTGATGAGCAGATTTCCGTTCCTGAATTTTTTTAGATTAGATTACTTACAGTGTGGAAACAGGCCCTTCGGCCCAACAAGTCCACACCGACCCGCCGAAGCGCAACCCACCCATACATGTACCCCTTACCTAACACTACGGACAATTTAACTTGGCCAATTCACCTGACCCGCACATCTTTGGACTGTGGGAGGAAACCGGAGCACCCGGAGGAAACCCACGCAGACACGGGGAGAATGTGCACACTCCACACAGTCAGTCGCCTGAGGCGGGAATTGAACCCAGGTCCCTGGCGCTGTGAGGCAACAGTGCTAATCACTGTGCCACCGTGCTGCCCTTCAACATTCTCTTTCCTTCATTTAACGAGAGAGAACATTTTTAGAATGGAAGTCAGGAAATTTAAAGTAGATTTGAGGAAAACCTTTTTGCTCTCGCTACAGGTGGTAGGGACCTGGAATGCACTGTCTGGGAGGGTAGTTGAGGCAGAATTCCTCACAACCTTGTAAAGGTATCTGGATAAGCACTTAAAATGTCATAACATTCAAGCTTTAGGCTGGGATTGGCATGGTGGCTCAGTGGTTAGCATTGCTGCCTCAAAGCGCCAGGGACCTGGGTTTGATTCCAGCCTCCATTTGTGTGGAGTTTGCACATTCTTCCCAAGTCTGTGTGGGTTTCCCCAAGGTGCTCCGCTTTCCTCCCACAGCCCAAAGGTGTGCAGGTTAGGTGGATTGGCCATGCCAAATTCCAGAGATGTGCAGGCTAAGTGGGTTAGCTATGGGAAATGTAGTGTTACGGGGATGGGATGGGTAGGATGTTCTTCCGGGGGTTAATGTGGACTTGATGGGTTGAATGGCCTGCTTGCACTATGTGAGGATACTATGAAAATGGGACTAGCGTAGATATAGTAATTCTGGCGTTACAGACTGAATGGGCTAAAGGACTATTTCTATACTGCAAGATTGTATCATTCAATGAATGACCTAATGGCTTTTTGTGAGAATCTGGAAGTAGTTCCATTGATGAGCCTAACATTTATTGCAGATTTATTAATAAATTGAATCTAATTGACCGTTGTGGTGGGAGTTTCTCTCCCGTCTTCTGAATGTTAGTCAAAGTCTCCAAGTGCAAAATCCTGCAACTTACCACGAGCATACCATTGCCTGTAGGATAACACTTCAACTCCCCCTCCCACTCCACCAAGGACATGCAGGTCCTTGGACTCCTCCATCGCCAGACCATAGCAACACGACGGCTGGAGGAAGAGCACCTCATCTTCCACCTAGGAACCCTCCAACCACAAGGGATGAACTCAGATTTCTCCACTTTTCTCATTTCCCCTCCCCCCACCTTGTCTCAGTCCCAACCCTCAAACTCAGCACCACCTTCCTAACCTGCAATCTTCTTCCTGACCTCTCCGCCCCCACCCCCACTCCAGCCTATCACGCTCACCTTAACCTCCTTCCACCTATTGCATTTCCAACGCCCCTCCCCCAAGTACCTCCTCCCTACCTTTTATCTTAGACTGCTTGGCACACTCTCCTCATTCCTGAAGAAGGGCTCATGCTCGAAATGTCGATTCTCCTGCTCCTTGGATGCTGCCTGACCTGCTGTGCTTTTCCAGCAACACATTTTCAGCCCTGTAGAATACGAGCAGACTATGCCAACGTGTATATACAAATCTGTAGAGAATATTAAAGGTTACACCCTCTCTATGTCCCCTGCCAAAACACACTCCAGCAGGTAATATCCAACCCTTGTTCAGGTGACAAAGGCCCTTTCACCTGTTTGCTTTTCTCTTTCCCAAGTCCCAAACATTGAATCTTCTTGATCTGACGAGCTGCTGTCTCTCTGATCAGTCCAGTGTCTGAGTCTGAATGAACCCACCTGGGATTATTCTACTTGTTGTTTCTGTGGGACTTTGAAAATGTTCCACACCTTCTGTCTTAAATGTCTCCTTTCCAATCCAGAATTTCAGTCTTCTCACCCTCTTGCTTTCCATACCTGACAATACTGTTCACTTCTCCTCAATACCTCCCCCTACATTGCTTGCAAAGAAACCACTAAGAACCTGGCTTCTGAGGTTTATTCACTTCTGTTCATATTTCTGCTCCTGTATGAGGCTTTGAGTAAAGTACAATGCAGAAGCAAAGCAGTAGACTGGCCTGTACTAGGGCTTCTGTCTCTGAGTCAAATATTTTAGGTTCAAACTCCCCTTCAGGGCTTAAGAAGTCACTTTTCTCGAGATATACTGTCATTTAATAGAATATTCAGGTAAAGTGCTGTGTGTTTGCTTGGCTGGATGGAAAAAGGTTATATGTCCCCGTTTGGCTGCTGTGTTTGCTAGATTACAGCAGTAACCACATAAGGGATTAACTGTGATGTCTGGAAGACAGGAAAGCTGCTATATAAATGCACTGCCTTGTTATTTCCTTTCTTGCTATCTGTCAGAAAAATAATCAATTTTATACACTTAATTGTGGAACTAATTTCCCAGGAGCAGGTAGATTTTAAATAAATCTAATCAAATAGTTGTTGAATGGCATAAGTGAACATAGTTCCGGGTACAACAATTGATGCAATAGCTTCCTACAGCATTGTCATGTTTTTCTATTCACTTGAGGGATGTGGGTGTCTCAGGCTGAGCATGTTTTTAATGCCGGTCTCTCGTCGCCTTGCAAAGGTGGTGCTAAGCTGCCTCCTTCAACTGCTGCAGTCCATATGCTGTAGATAGACCCACAATGCCACTCAGGAGATAGTTCAAGGATTTCGACCCAGCAACAGTGAAGGAACAACAATATATTTCCAAGTCAGGATAGTGAGTGACTTGGAGGAGAACTTGAAGGTGTTGGTGTTCCCATGTATTTGCTGCCCTTGTCCTTCTGGATGGAAGTGGTTGTGTGGGTTTGGAAGGTGCTGTCTCAAGATCCTTGGTGAATTTCTACTGTCGGTGGTGAAGGGACTGCTGATTGTGGATGTGTTGTCAAGCAAGTGGCTACTTTGTCCTGGATGGTGTCAAGCTTCTTGAGTATTGTTGGAGCTGCACCCATCCAGGCAAGTGGAGATTATTCCATTACAATCCTGACGTGTACCTTTTAGTTGTTGGACAAGCTCGGGGGAGTCAAGAGGTGAATTATTTTCAACAATATTCCTCATCTCTGATCTGCTCTTGTGGCCACAGTATTTATATGCCAAGTCCACTGGAGTCTCTGATCAATGGTGACCTGAAGGATGTTAATATGGGGGAATTCAGTGATGGTAATGCCATTGAATGTTAAGGAGTGGTGTCTCTTATTCAAGATGGTCATTGCCTGGCATTTATGTGGCGTGAATGTTACTTGCCACTTTTCTTGCTGCTTTGGACAAGGACTGCTTCAGTGTCTGATTTGATTTGATTTATTGTTACGTGTACAATGAAAAGTATTGTTTTGCATTCTAACCAGATTAATCATACCTTACATTGGGATATCGGGGTAATAGAACCACTACAAAGAATATGCAGAGAAAGATCAATTCTGATACATGAGAGATCCATTCATAAGTCTGAACAGCAGGTGAAAAGGTGTTCTTAAACCTGTTAGTATGGGTGTTGAAACATTTGTATCTTCTTGGAGTCCTGAAAGCTGCTGAGCATTGTACAATTATTAGTGAATATCCCCACTTCTGACATAAGTGGAGGGAAGGTCATTGATGAAGATGATTGGGTCTAACTCACGATCCTGAGGAAGTCGTGCAGAGATGTCCTGGATATAAGATAACTGACCTCTAACAATCATGACCATCTTCCTTTGGGTCAAGTTTGAGTCCAGCCACAGGAGAGCTCTCCCCCCTGACACCAATTGACTCCAGTTTTGCCAGGGCTTCTTGATGCCACACTCGGTCAAATGTAGCTTTGATATCGAGGGCTGTCCCTCTCACTTCACCACTGGAATTCAGCTCTTTTTTGACCAAGACTAATGAATAAGAAGCTGAGTGGTCCTTGATCATCATTAGTAACAGATTGCCTGACCGTTAGCTCATTGTGGTTTGTGGGATCTTGCTGCATGTATTTCCTGTAATAAATGACTGATTGACTACACAGTGAAAGGTAAATGCAAGCCATTTATTTAATAGAACTATGGCTTTAATTCATCTTCCCATAGATGTTGGATGCTGGTTCAGATATGTCGGGGATATTAAGTCCTTTCTTGTTGTATTATGTCTGTAGTCAGAGGAAGCTATCAGGCTAATAGCCTGCATCACAGGGGAGTGAGCAATCGAATTTGTTACTGTTGCTTGTGCAACATGAGATTTGAACACATGAAAGGTCCAAAGATCATGAAGCAGGATTCTTTATTCCACTGGCATTTGATCATTACAAATATGAAGGGTAACTAAGGTTAAACAAGGAAGTACTTACAAGGAATGATACCTGCAGTTTGCATTGGGTGGAGCAGACACTTTATCTGTCTGCTCCTTCTTTTCATGAGGCCTCCTTCACTGAAAGACCACATTTTTTTCGAGAAAGGGCCTGATACAGTGTTCCTGCTGCTTTCACTCACTCTTGCCACCTGCTGCTGTAGGTCCTGGCCGTGACTATTCAAGCCTCCCTCACTGTCGCCACCTGTTGTTGGAGGTTTAGGTATCTTTGACTATGGTCAAGGCAGTGACAAAGAGGCCTTTCTCCCAGTGGTAAGGTGCCTGCTTCTGATGGCATTTCTGAGTGCTGCTTCAAGATGTAGCATTGAGCCTGTTCATGAGTGGAATAAAACACCATGATCAGTCGCTTCATAAGCAGCCTGCTTTCCAGTTCTGAAGGCATTTAATTAACACCATTTGAGAACAGGTCATTCTGTGGCAGATGGAACCAACACACCACATGGAGAATTGTTGGCACTGAACGGCAGCTTCAGAGCTGCTCCAGGAATGGAGGCAAATCATAAATCTGCCCAGTTTTTCTGCAGGTATATCGCAGTGACGCGTCTGACTGGGCTGTAAATTATCCCAATAAAACCTGTTAACATCAGGCATATTATCCCTTTTGTTACAGTTTTCCACCTGCAGCATTGGCATGTAATTTAATATTAAAATGGACTATGATGATTCCCTTGGTATTGATGTAATGTTATTTATTTTCGACAAGTGATTTGGTGGATAAGACATTGTCATGAAACACACAATTAATACCAAAAGTGAAATAAGTCAAATTTGTTTTGCAGTGCTAGCAGACAATGGTTAAGACAAATTGTGGAATATATGAATGGGGATTGAATTTCCCAACGCTGAGGGCACAGTTACACCATTGCTTAGCACCTCTACAGAGCAGGGGTGTGGAGGCTAGGATGTGGGATGCCTTAGGAACAACACAACGTTTCAGCAGGTAAACAGCAAATGCTGGAGAGACTCATCAGATGGAGAGAGAAGCCAAGTTAAGTTGGTAAATTTCACTAGTTCCCAGTGAGGAACGGTGGGGTGGGGTCAGTAGTGGTTGCTGAGAGGACAGCCGTGTTGGGATGTCTCCCCCCAGTATCTGCTGCAGGGGATGTTTCTGAGGATGGCCAGAGGACTGGCCTAAATGTGGATCAACTTGCTGCTTCATTTGCACACTGAAGGACCTCAATTAGGGGCCATTAAGCAGGGCCGTCAACATTTAAAACTGAGGACCTGATCATTATTACCTTATTGTTTGTGGGAACCTGCTGTGCACAAATTGCCTGTCTCATTTCTCCCTTACATCAGTGACTACATTTGTCTTCAGAGAGATTTGTGATGTCCTGAGGTTGTGATAGGTGTTATACAAATGTAATGTCTGACTTTGCTGTTTTACTTTTCCTCAAACAGAGAAAATAAAAGCTGGAATCATTAATTTCTATTTAGAACTGCATCTGTCTAAATCATCAGGACTTGGAAGTCTGACATCGTAATTGATCTATTCTCAGAATTGTGTTAGGATTTTGAAAAAAAATCAATTTTTAAAAATGTTCTTTGCCGCTAATTAGGGCCTAGTTGTGGAAGAACCTCCTGCTCATCACATCGATACCTTGAGGATCAATTAGTGTAATCAATCCCCTTCGAGGTATTCGGATTACTTTGCAGGTTACTCCATGTTGAGATTTAAAATCTCCTACTGTGGATCTTCCTTGTGACTCTGAACATAGTGGATTAGTCTTGCTGAGTGGAATTGTTACCTGAGGACTAGGACTCACAAAGCCTTAGACAAGTGTTTGAACAACAGGGGTCAGTCACTTTCTTTAATATGCCAACAACACCCAGAATACTTGCCTAGCAAGGTAGGAACTCCTGATCTTATTGTACTTCAGAGAAAATGAGTACTGCTGGGTCTTTGCAATGACTAAGCTCTGAGAATCTGATTAAATCAATGCCAATTGTTTAGTTATTAATCGTTAGCAAAAGCCTTATTGCATTTTGTTGATTTTCATCACTGATCTCCAAGGTCTAATCTCTCTATGGGCGGTGTAAGGATTGTATTTTTATAATATATGTGAGTTTTGAGAAGATTTGTAGCTCAGGTTGAGGTTCTGGATGTAGGTTTGCTCACTGAACTTTCCAGTTCAGCGAGCAACCTACAGCCAGAATTTTATAATGTATATTTGATGGTGGACTGAAATGAGAAAAGTAAAGAAAGCAAGCAATCCAACAAAAATTGTACATACAGTTTCCGCGGTTGCTAGTTCAAGCAGGTTGCTAGTTTGCAGATGAGCTGGAGACAAGGGGTACAAGTAGCTGCTCAGTTTGTGGATGAGTGGCTAGTTATTAAAGACAAAGACAAAGACCTTCTGCCTGCCAACGGCTCTGTGATTAGCTCCCAAGGAGGTGTGAACGCTTTGTCAGAAGCCATCCACCTCTGAAGGAGCTGTTTATGCTCTGCTGTAACCTGAAACATAGCATTGGTTTATTTCCCCTTTGCAGTTGCTGTAAGCTGTGACTATTAATTGATGGATCGAACTGTGAATCAGTCACCCTGTGCCTCCTGCAAACAAGAGAAGGTATCTGGAGAAGGAAGATTAAGAAGCAGTGTTTGATCAGCACAAGAATCATCTCTGGAACCCCTTTTCCAGTCTTTACTTCCACCCATAACACACAAGTTTTTTTTCCAATTTACGTCTGTCTGTATATGTGTGTTGAGGGGAGGTTTATAAGGAGTTTAGTGTTTTAACTAATAGAGGTATATATCAATGGTTCATAATTATTTATCCATAGCTAAAATGTATTTCTTTATAATAATTAGTCATTCTTGATAAACGTGAAATATGGCTCATGCTTTCTGTCATCCTGTATCTAAAAAAGACAGGTAAGTTGTAGAAGTCAGCATGCCTTTTAAAATCTTTAACTTTTGTAATGCTTTACTAGCTCTCTCTCCAGCTCTAAGATAACCTACCCAAACTACCTCTTTGACCATATAGTTGGTCACCTATCCTAATATCCCCGAGCTGAGTATCAAATGTGGCTAATGCTTTTGTGGGGTATCTTGGGCCATTTGACTATGCCATCTGAATCCCAGTTGTTCTTGTTCTTGATAAATAGGTTTGGGACTTCTTAAATTAAGACAAAAGCAATTGTATTTTAAGTAGGAATGAACACTGTTTTGGAGCAAGTACAGAGCATTGACAATGAACGCGAGAGGACAAAGCTACAGCTGAACATGTAGCAAGTACAAAATGTAACATAACAGTGTATTCGTCATACATCTCCTAGATCAGATTGTATCTAGCCCTTAGGATGCTTAATAACTCTTAACCAAACTCTGTTGCTATTGTTTGCATAACCTTTTTATTATTCTAGTTTCTTGCTTATGAACATAATTCTGGTGAGCATTTCTTGAAGCTGTTTGCTAAATTGTAAATGTTGGCCAATTTTGCTATTGGAAGTTAGTCTAGGTTGCAGTGAGCACTTTATGTGGTTAAGAAAAAGAATGCTACACAAAGTCCTTATGATAATGAAACACTTTAATGTTTTGGATACCCAATCTGTCCCATGGGTCAGAATGTACTATTGCTAATGATCTGTGCTGCTTCATATTTTAATTATTTCAGTTTTATCATTTTAACATAACATAATCATTTAAATAAGGAATGCATATTTCAGAACCCACGAGGCAAGGACCTTATCCCGAACCTTCCCAAGTTAATTATGCCATCAACTTAATGTCACCTATTTTAATGAGGTTGGTAACACTTCCACTGTCAACACCTCTCGGTTCCAGAGATAAGAAATAATTTGAGGCAAATTGTATTAGAAGGTTTTCTCATTTAAAGATAGGGAGAACTGAGGAAGAGAATCAGAGAGACAGTGAAAATGTATCAATTGAGAAGCTGTTCTGGGAGATGAGCTCAGAAGCAATAATCTGATATTTAAAAATAGCACTAAGAGTGTTTTTGTGCTCATCAATGCAAAAAATGTGAGTGCTGGAGAATGAAAGCATTGCATTTTAACTTTCTGCTTTCATTATCGGGGATTGCCCTGGTTAATTACGGCATGGATGAGTGCAGAGTGGTCCATCTACGATGTCCCAATCCTAGACAAACGGTAAATAAGCCTGGGCAAATCTACCACCTCAGACATCCTACTCCATGTATGACATTGACCATTTCTATCAGCTTGATGCTGTGAGCTCACTAGCACTGATGCTGATGCTCACTTTCACATAGGTCCCAAGTAGCCAAATAGGTGACATTAAGTTGATGACATAACTGGGAAGGTTGAGAACAAGGTCCTTAACTTGCGGGTCCTGAAATATGCATTCCTTTATTTAAATGATTATGTTATGCTAAAATAATAAAAATGAAATATTTTAAAAATGAAGCAGCACAGATCATTAGCAATAGTACATTCTGGCCAATGGGATAGATTGGGTATCCAAAATATTGGGCTGGTTTGGATCCAGACCCAGGTGCTAAAGCTGAACCGCCAATGTGCAACCTACTGTTCAGGCCTTTGTAAGAATCTGTCTATAAAGTACATCAAACATTCTCACTGAAGGACTGAAACTCAATAAATAATCTTAGACCCCAGAAATCTCTGAGGCAACCACCCAGGCAATCGCAAAGAAGGGTTTCCAGGTTGTTATCCTGAAAATATTACCAACGTTTGCCGAGGCATCGGGGATGAGGAAGATACCCCTGAGGCATAAGGAGCTGGGACTTCCCCACCTCAGCAAAGCAAAGACAGTATCAGAAGTATGTAGAATAAAGAAAGGTAAAAGCTGACCCTAACATTTGATTTGATTTGATTTGATTTATTGTTGCCATATGTACCTAAGTACAGTGAAAAGTTTTGTTTTGCATGCAGTACAGGCAGATCATGCTATACAAAGACTATAGGCTACTTGAACAGAGTGAGGAATACAATGTTATGGCTACAGAGAAGATTCACAAAAAGCAAGGTCAACGTTAGATTTGAAATTTGAAGGTCCATTTAGATGGAAGTTGGCATGGGTGTTTCAGCTTTTGTATCTTCTGCTGATGGAAGAGGTTGGAAGAGATTATAACTGGAGGGGCCTTTGATGACATTGGTTGTTTTTCCAATGGGTAGATGAAGGTTTGCTTACGTGATGGTCTGGGCTGTATTCACAACTCTCTGTAGCTTCTTACGGTCCTGGGTAGAGCAGTTGCCGTACCAACCCATGATGCATCCAGATAGAATGCTTTCTATGATTCATTTGGCATCGTGAAAAACTTCATTTCTCCTTTACTACCTATCTACCCAAAAAAAACCTGACAGGCATTGAGCAATTTAAATATCTCCTCCAAAGAGAACAGAAAGAATGAGTTCTGCTATCTCCTAATTGGAAGTATTTACCATGCCAAGTTTGGTCATGACACTTTGGTAACATAGTAGTAACATGGCACTAGTAATCCAGAGGGACTAGCTCATGTTCTAGGGCCATAGGTTCAGAATTCCAACAGAGCACTTGGTAGAACTGAAAATTCAATTAATAAGTCAGAAATTGGAAGCTAAACTTTGTATGGTGACTCTAGAATTATTATCAATTACTGTTTAAAAATCCATCCGTTTTCTAATTCCACTTCAGGGAAGGATATCTGCAATCTTAAGCTAGATGTGACTTCAGATCCACAGTTATGTAGCTGGTTCTTAACTGCTTTCTGCAATGGCCTAGAAAGCCTCGAAGTTCAGGGATAGTTAGGGATGGCCAACAAATGCTGGCCTTGCCACTGATTTTTAAGACACGCATTTCAGCATTGATGTTGTTCAAACGTACAGCCATGGAAGTTAAGTACAGACATCATGTTGATGTGGCAGATGCAGCCACTAGTTTGTTCATAAGACTATAAGACATAGGAGTGGAAGTAAGGCCATTCGGCCCATCGAGTCCACTCTGCCATTCAATCATGGCTGATGGGCATTTCAACTCCACTTACCTGCATTCTCCCCGTGGCCCTTAATTCCTCGTGACATCAAGAATTTATCAATCTCGGCGTTGAAGACATTTAGCGCCCCAGCCTCCACTGCACTCTGCAGCAATGAATTCCACAGGCCCACCACTCTCTGGCTGAAGAAATATCTCCGCATTTCTGTTCTGAATTGACCCTCTCTAATTCTAAGGCTGTATCCACGGGTCCAAGTCTCCCCACCTAACGGAAACAACTTCCTAGCGTCCACCCTTTCCAAGCCATGTAGTATCTTGTAAGTTTCTATTAGATCTCCCCTTGATCTTCTGAACTCCAATGAATACAATCCCAGGATCCTCAGCTGTTCCTCGTATGTTAGACCTACCATTCCAGGGATCATCCGTGTGAATCTCCGCTGGACACGTTCCAGTGCCAGTATGTCCTTCTTGAGGTGTGGGGACCAACACTGGACACAGTACTCCAAATGGGGCCTAACCAGATCTTTATAAAGTCTCAGTAGCACAACAGTAGCTTTTATAAGGTCCCATAAATAGCAAAAAGGTAATTTTTAAAATTCCTTATGTTAGTGATGTTGGTAGATTTTATCCAGGACACTAGGCAAGTTCCATTGGTCATCTTCAAATGACCATCTATTGCATCCACTGTTGTGTATAACCAGGTGGAGAAACAGGACGAGCTTTAGGGAGAGGCTGAGTAGGCTGGGGTTATCCCCTGCAGCAGGTTTATAAAATCATGAGGAGCATAGATAGGGTGAATAGCCCACGTCTTTTCCCCAAGGTAGGGCAGTCCAAAACTAGAGGGCAGAGATTCAAGGTGAGAGAGAAAGATCTAAAAGGGACTCAAGAGGCAACATTTTCATGCAGGGGATGGTGCATGTATGGAATGAACTGCCAGGGGAGGTGGTGGAGGCTGGTACGATTACAACATTTGAAAGGCATCTGGATGGATATATAAATAGGAAGGGTTTGGAGGGATATGGGCCAAATGCTGGCAAATGGGAGTAGATTAATTTAGGATATTTGATCGACATTGGACCGAAGGGCCTGTTTCTGTGCTGTACATTTCTATGACTTTATCTGTACAGAGATAGAGATTGCAAATATGCACCTCCAAATCTAGCAAGAACAGTCTCAGTTCTGAAGAAGAGTTGTACTAGACTCAAAACGTTAACGCTGTTTTTCTCTCTCAAGAGGTGCTACTGAGTTTTTCCAGCATTCTTTGTTATAGCCTCAGACTGTTTGTACCCAGTCTGGCATTCATACAATTTAGATTAGATTCCCTACAGTGTGGAAACAGGCCCTTAGGCCCAACAAGTCCACATCGACCCTCCGAAGAGTAACCCACCCAGACCCATTTCCCTCTGACTAATGCACCTAACACTATGGGCAATTTAGCATGGCCAATTCACCTGACCTGCACATCTTTGGACTGTGGTTGGAAACTGGAGCACCCGGAGGAAACCCATGCAGACATGTTGAGAATGTGCAAACTCCACACAGACAGTCACCCAAGGTTGGAATCAAACCTGGGACCCTGGTACTGTGAGGCAGCAGTGCTAACCACTGGGCCACCAATTACAAATAGTTTCAGAATTCTGTTTGACTGTGCCTAACACATCAAACAGAAAACAGAATTATGTTCATTTTTTTGGAGCAGAATCACTGTGATTTTTGTAAAAGCAAGAGTTCATTTGTTGGAATTATGGAAAAAATGGTCTTTTTTCTGTATTATTGGGGTGGTTTCATATCACGGCCTGTTTTACTCTAAGCACAATCCTGCCAGAATTGAAAGGTGAATTCTCAATGTAGCAGTTGCAAGAATTTTGCTGGGATATACGCTGCACTGAGTTAGTCATGTCTTAAATCCAGAAACATATTGCCCTCAAGGGCTCAACCAGAGATATGGGTTTGAGATGTATAAAAGGACAGGTGTGCCGACAATGCAGGAAGATCTAACAGAAGTGCACCAAACATCTCGCTTTGGGGAAAAAAAATATATCATATGCTTTTAAAAATGTTAACTGCTTGTAGGTTTTATGTATTTTGACCTGAAGTATGCAGTGCAGAAGCAGCCTTTTGAGAAAAGATATATGAAGGATTAGTCAGTCAGAATATACTTAACTTCGCCTGAAAACAGATATTCATATGCACGTACACACATACACACATCATGCTAGAATGAATAAGCTAGTTGTTCTGACTGTGCAGCACTGGCATGTTTTTACAGAGTTCCATAATCAGAGATTCATCCCCCGAAGGCCAGATTACTCCAGCTTACACTGGAGGCTTGTAGTAGATTTCTTATACTGTTTGGGCCTTTCTATTTGACTCGCCCTGTGACAGTATGTGCAGCCACAAATGTAACACTTAAAGGTGCCTTATTTAGAAGTAGGTGAGCAAAATTTAGGTTGCCATTTCTGGTTTTGAATTATTCCTGAAGGCTACGCAAGCTCTTGTATCGAACTCCCTCCTCTAGCAGTCCCCACTATTGAACAGAGACTTGGTTGATTTGTGACTGTCAGGCAAACATTATGCTTCCACAAATGAAAACAGAAGTTTCTGGAAGAGCTCTGTGGAGAGAAATCAACGTGAATGTTTCAGTTCCAGTGACATTTCTTCAGAATACTGGACTCAAAACATTAACTCTAATTTCTCTCTGCAAATGCTGTCAGGCCTGTTAATTTTTTTTTTGAAATTTCCGATTTTGTTTCTGATATACAGAACCTGCAGTTTCTTCGGTTTTTTTTGATTTTTTTTTCACAGTTCAACAGTGTTTTCCATTATCGGCAGTTCCTCACCGGTGTCTCAAAGACATGGATTTATCCTTATTTGTACCTATTTTCTACTATTCACACTGATCATTAACACCTATCTTGCACCTAGATCTGTCCTTGAATGCCATTAGCAATTCCTTTGTCTTTTGCTTTGGGGATTTACAGCATCTGCCCACTCACTTGTCCTTGCCCTTTGCCAACAGATTCAAAACTATCATGTTCTTGCTTTCTTCAGTTCCAAAGATAGTAATCAGACTCAAAACATTAACTCTGTTTCTCTGTCCACAGATGCTGAGTTTCTCTAGCACATTCTGTTTTTTTATTTCAGCATCTATGGTATTTTACTTTGATTTGAATAGTTTTATTTATTAATCTTGCATGGGTTGTGGCTGTTTTAAATACTGAACTAAGTGGGAAGCTTTTTGGGGTGTTTGGAAAGGCAGGATATTTCCTTTCATCAAATATCAGTGCAAGTATTTTGTAATCAACCTGTTCAGAGATGTTATTGTGTCTGGAACAGCTGGGGCTTGAATCCAGGTATACTGGCTCAGAGGTAGGTACACTACCATTCCACCAAAACAAAATCTGGGATTTTGGAGTGGTGAAGACATGGTGATATATTTTCACATCAGGACGGGATGTAACTTGAAGATAATAGTCAGCCCCTTCTTGAATTGCTGATGGCTGTGTGGCAAATGTACTCCCGCACTAGTAACAGACTCCATTTAGAATAAGATAAAGGTGGCTTGGTCTGACTTGTGTACTTCCATGAAGCGATAATAAATACATGGAATACACTCAGCCATTGAACGATATCAATGCTGTCTCAGGGTTTTTGTTGCACAGTGGTAATGTCCCTATCTCTTGGCCAAGAGGCCCATGTTCAATTCCGCCCTGTTCCAGAGGTGTGTCATAACATCTGATCAGCTTGTTTAGAAAGTATCTATCAAACTATTGCATGCTTTTCTTTGTGTTACTGGTGCACCAGTATAAGTTCCAAATTGGAGAATGATCAACTTTGAGTTGATTTTGCTTGCTGAGCTAGGAGACAACATCATATGCTATCCTTCAGCATATAATAGTCATAGTCATAGAGATGTACAACACGGAAATAGATCCTTCGGTCCAACTCATCCATGCCGACCAGATAATCCAAGCTAATCTAGTCCCACCTGCCAGCACGTGGCCCATTTCCCTCCAAACCCTTCCTATTCATATACCCATCCAAATGCTTCTTAAATGTTGTAATTGTATCAGCCTCCACCACTCCCTCTGGCAGCTCATTCCATACACGTATTACCCTCTGGGTGAAAAAGTCGCCCCGTAGATCTCTTTTATATCTTTCCCCTCTCACCCTAAACCTATGCCCTCTAGTTCTGAATTTCCCCACCCCAGAGAAAAAACTTTGTCTATTTATCCTATCCATGCCACCTCATGATTTTATAAACCTCTATAAGGTCACCCCTCAGCCTCTGACACTCCAGGAAAACAACCCCAGCCTGTTCAGCCTCTCCCTGTAGCTCAAATCCTCCAACCCTGGTAACATCCTTGTAAATCTTTTCTGAACCCTTTCAAGTTTCACAACATCCTTCCGATAGGAAGGAAATCAAAATTGCACATAATATTCCAAAAGTGGCCTAACCAATGTCCAGTACAGCCATGACATGACCTCCCAACTCCTTAGGAGGAGAAAGTGAGGTCTGCAGATGCTGGAGATCAGAGCTGAAAATGTGTTGCTGGAAAAGCGCAGCAGGTCAGGCAGCATCCAAGGAACAGGAAATTCGACGTTTCGGGCATAAGCCCTTCTTTAGGAATGAGACACCGGTGTGGAACTGCCGAAAATGTAAAACATTGTTGAACTGTGAAAAAAAAATTTTAAAAAAAAACAAGAAACTGCAGATTCTGTATATCAGAAACAAAAACAAATTGCAAAAAAAAAAATTAACAGGCCTGACAGCATTTGCAGAGAGAAATCAGAGTTAACGTTTTGAGTCCTTCCAGCCTTTGCCATTAGCTCTATGCTAAAGCAATCTAAACGTAATCCCCTATCCTGCTCTCTCTACACGTTTCCCTATTGTACAAAATTATCTGTTATTTTCTTAAGTGGTCTCAGCTACTGTCTGTAGCAAAAGATTCCATGGTCTGAAGATTGCCTGCATGACAATAGTTCTCTCGAGCTCTGTCCTCATGGCAATTCTCTACTCCCAAGAGTTTGAGAAAAGGGAGATTGTATTCTGGAGTCATCAGGAAAACTGTGTATTAAGGCTAATTTGACTATACAGTGACAGACACCCAAACCAAATCAGCCTTTCTACCTCTGATTCACATCACAATAAAATTGAAACCTTCAAACACCCTCAAAATTGTCCCCAATGGTTCCTAATCAGATATTTGAATAACCAATTCCAGATTCTGTTAATGAAAAATTGCAGACACCAGCTTGTATCTTAAACAAAATACTCCGTGATTTATTAACAATACAGGAAATTCAACAGAGTAAAACTCAACAGCAAATGAATCCAATCAATCTATTCTTTAAACCCAAAAACCTTGGTTTACAGCCTGATTCAGACAAAAGACAGACGAATAAATAAACACAGTTAAGGGATTAATGAAACAAGACAACACAATTGGCCAGATTACTTAAATGGCTTTCACAGTGTGTTTTTTCACAGGCATAGTTCCTTAGTTGGTTTTGTGAGGATTTCGATCAGGATCACCTTTTACAGTTCACTCAGATAATTTAGTAATAGTTATAACTCAGTGGTCTATTCCCTGTAGCTTCCAAAAGCTGCTTATGGGAGGTCAGGCAAGGAGCTTTCAAAACTTCATTCTGTAGCATCAACAGCCAGGCTCCTTTTTTTTTTACTGAAAACGCAGCCAATGCCCCATTCAAAATCTGACCTCTTCCTGACTGCCCATCTCCTTCACAAGGTTCTAATTGCCATTCAACATCTGCCATCTGTTTGAGCATAAGATCTTTTCCAAACTTGCCTGAACCAATTCCTGGGCACTGACCTCATGAATAACCAACTTCAGATTAAACATAAAGCTGTTTCCCGGTGACTAAGCATCTACAGAATCTTTTGACCTGGGGCCAACCTTCAATTAACTTCCAGCTTTGGCCACATGAATAAACAAAAGCTTGATGATCTGTTTTCCTTTTAACACAAGCTGTTACCAACAGACAAATAGTCACCTTTATCTCACAGTTCCCAGTTCACAGCTCCAAACCAAAGTTGATAAAAGAATAAAATAAAAATAATGAAAAATCAGTGAGGTTGCTAACAGCTATCGTCTCTTACAATATTGGCGTTGGATAGGAGTGAGGCAAGAAATGTGGTAATAGCTCACACATTGATATCTGATAGCATTAACAGTATATTAATGGGCATTAACAGTATATTAACTGGGCATTGACTTTGTATTAACTGGGCATTAACAGTATATTGCCTGGGCATTAACAGTATATTAACTGACAAAGCTCATTTTCCATTTTATCCAACTCAATCGGCACATTCTTTTAATCTATTCTCACTTTTATAATTATCTAATTTCTCCAATAATGCCACAACTAGCCCCCAAACACAGCTTGTGGTAAAAAGTTCTACTCTTTTGACTTTAATTCCTTGTTCATGTGTCACTAGCTAGCTCAACATTTATTGTCCATCCAAAATTGCCCAAGAGGGGTAGACCCATGAGCTGATTCGCTGGCTGTCGGTGGACATGAGAGATTCTCCTGTGATTCCAGCTGAATTTATTAGTGACTTCCTTCTGTGAAACACTCTCTAGCTTTGGGCTACCCAATATGTGAACACATCTCCTTCACATCTACCCAATTTAATCAGTTCATAATTTTGCAGATGCCTATTAGATGTTCCTTAAAATTATAAACAGCAACTCACCCTGCACTGTAATGGAGTTAAATGAGTGATAATTAGATTTGGTGTTAAAAAGTCAGAGTCATATTGACACCAGGTTATAGTCCAACAGGTTTATTTGAAATCACAAGCTTTCGGAGCGATGCTCCTTCCTCAGGTAAAGTAGACGTCATCTGATGAAGGAGCAGTGCTCCAAAGGTTTGTGATTTCAAATAAACCAGTCAGACGATAACCTGGTGTTATGTGACTTCTGACCTTGACCACCCCAATCCAACACCAGCACTTCTAGATCTTGGTTTTAAAAGGCCCTTCATCGTCTGGACATTTCCAGACACCTTATTCCAACTGGATGCAGAGTAATGTTGTAAGGAGCAGCTAACAGGACCAGGAACAGTTGTGTTGCTGTGATCACTCTACACGGCCTGCAATAGTTAAGTCATGCAATGCTGCTATCCTCTTGGTCAGACAGCTGAGTGCCTCTCTGTTAATAAATCAAGGATGGTGGTGGCAGTGATGACACCAGTCATCCTGCCAGGTGCATCCCAATGTCCAGACACACATCATCAATGAACAACCTTTTGCTGTTGTACACCATAATGAGATTTCTGTAAGCTCGTTTTTGCCGGAAACTGGGAATACGCCTGAGGCGCTGCCATTTGAATTTTATTGCTCTCCTACAAATTTAATGACTCAAAATAATTTGGAAAATCCCATAGATCAGCTACAAGGGAGGCAGATTTTCTCAGAAACACAGGTACCTGATATGAGTTATTGGCTGCCTGTCCTTTTTTCTATAGTTGAAAATAAATTAGTGCCAGGAACTATGCAGGGCAATGTTCTGGTGCCAGCAAGTATTTATTAAAGCTGCTTCAACAGAGTGTGCCAGTTATGCATCAAGGCTTGCCACCCAAGGGAAAATGCAGACACAGTGTAGAACAGGAGACAACACAGACACAACACATGCAAACATAACGTAGTTTCTGACAGTTCATCCTCGTTAATCCAATGCTGCTGTCATTGTGCAATATTAGTTCATTTGTGTGTGAAATCTGTGAGACTCAGCCTTGAGAGACATCAACAGGGATTAGATTACATTGTGCTACAAGAAGGAATAGTTTGTTGTTCCGACAAAGACGGACAGATTAGTTCTAATGCTGCCTCTGGTGAGTCATTCATTTATTAACATTTTTAAACCCTCCTGCCGCAGGTCCATCTCATAGTTGGCTAAGGTTAGTCACCTTCCATGTAAACTGCTCATAGCTCAGAAAAGGAAACAAATGAGTTCTGCTTACTTTTACTAAATGAATTGCAATGATCTTTTGTGACATTAGTAAAAATAGGTATGCATAGTAGCCATTCCCATTTTTATCGCAAAAAGTAAATCTATACTGAAATGAATAAATGCCTTCTCTCACACTGCAATGGTACAGATCTAGAAGGTTCTGTTTTTAAGTCAATACCTTGTAGTGGAGTGAAAATTTTCCATAATTAATTCACTTCAGTAACAGGCTGTAAAAACATCCATTTGATTGTTGGGATTCTCTCCCCATAAAATCTTTGGGATATTGTTGTGGGTCTGGAGTCATGCACAGGCCAGCCCAGCTAAGGATGGCAGTTTTCCTTCCCCAAAGGGCATGTATCAGAAAGTGAACCAGATAAGTTCATTATGAGAATTGATGACAATTTCATGGTCACAATTACTGCTTTCAATTCTTGGTCGAGTATGCTGTAGTGCCATTTGAACCCATGACCCCACAGCATTAGCCTGGGTCTTTGGATTATCAGTCAATGGCATTACCACTACTCCATCATCTACTCTTTATAAAAGCAATTCCAGATTCCTGTTAACATCTTCCCTACATTTTCATTGACCTAGCTCTAATTTTGAGGTTACCCCATATAGTAGTACGTTCCCTCCAATGGGGGAGGTATTGCCCGGGTGGTATTATCACTGGATTATTCATCCAGGGACCCTCGTAATGTTCTAGGGACATGGGTTCAAGTTCTGCCATGGTGGAATTTGAATTTAATAAATACCTCAGGGAATATCTATTTGGGTCACTAATATCCTTTAGGGAAGGAAACTATTCTCCCTACCTGGTCTGACCGATATTCAACTCCAGACCCACAACAGTATGGTTAACATGTAACCACCTTCTGAGCAATCAGGGATGGGTAATAAATGCTAGCTTGGACAGTGAGACACATGTTCTTTAAACACATAAAAATAAGATTATCTGCATCTGACACATCAAATGTTTGCACAGAAACTGCTGTTGGTCCAAAGATTCAATGTGAGTATTTCTGCTCCACCTGAGCCTCCTATTGACTCTCGCCCATCAACATACCTTTCTATTCTTTTCTCCCCCTTCGGCTTATCTGGCTTGCTCAGAACTGAACCCTCTGCCCCCTAGCTTAGCCCAAAACTCCATGTGCTAGTGCGTTCTTCATTCCAAAGGAACCTCCCCTCTCATGGCTTAAAGCCCAGCAGGGACAGGCAAAGCCCACAGCTGGTCAGGTTTCCTGAGCAGATCCTCCCCCGCTGTAATTAGCCTTCTGAATGGAGCTCTCAAACTTTCAATTTAATGTTTTATTTGTGCACCTTCTGTACAGCTGTAACATTGTATTCCTCACTCTGCACTTTGTACGGTATGATCTGCTTGTACTGCATGCAGAAAAATCTTTCCCCTGTATCTACGGTATTTGATCATAATAAATCAAATCAAGCAAAACCATTGTTTGTAAAATCATGACAAAAGGTGCTGGGAATGGCACCAATGCCATGGCACTCAATTTTACAGTACCACCACCACCCCACCTCCCAAAATGCCACCAGAGAGCTGGAAAATCAACCCAGGAGTTCGACTACCATCAGATCGTGTGAACAATTATCTCATGATAACGTCCTTCACTCATCTTGCGATGATCTTATAACTGTTCTATGTGGTTGCCAGTTCACCAAAGGAAATCAATTCTTTTGTCTCAATTTAGCGTTGTCAGCACCTCTATTGTGTGATGGGAAGACAAGAATCCTCTTCAGCTTCCAGCTGTCCTAAGAATGAGTCTGCTAATTCAGCATCAATTCATGTTGAATTGTGATGAGCCGTGTGTTTGTGAATCTTTATTCACTGGAAAGTAGGTTGATGCTGCCCCAACATAATTCCAGATCCATTCAAACTCACAGTAAGAGGAGACATCTTACTCTCTCTCACTCATCCTGATTCTAAAAGCCTAGGAGTTGAAGTGGCAGCAAAATACTCGTTGAGTTTAATCGTCTCCAGCTGCTAGAAATTTGAAAGGTGGAGGGCAGAAGGAACTGGCAGTTAAACAAGATCCAGCTTCCTTCTATGTTAGCTTTTAGTGCAAGGTGAGCACTTCAATGGTTTAAATCAGTTAAGGACTTGTGTTTAACTCCTTGCAATTAGTGCTTGTGAAAACATCTTAATGCAATCAGCTGCCAAAGTACTAAATTAAAAGAGTGAACAATGTCACCAGTCATGTAGCCATGCTTCTATAGAAAAACTGTTGACTTCACAGTGGAAAATCCATTGGCTTACAGGAATCACAATCTTGAGTAACTTCAAGTATTAAAGACTTAAAGCCAATAAATAAACTATTGATAGTTATGCATATTTTAGAATTAGAGACAGATTCTCAAATTCTAGAAAATGTATTTGAGAATGTTCTGTCATATCATTGGGTGACAGGTTTAGACAGTGGATTTGGATCGGCTCAGGCTTGGAGGGCCAAAGGGCCTGTTGCTGGGCTGTAAATTTTCTTTGTTCTTTGTTCTTTATATATAAACTTTACAAAATGGTAGCTTTGTAGTTATGCTACTGGGCTTGTTGCTGGGGTTGGAGGGTTTGACCTGTAGGAAGAGGTTAAATAGGGTTCGGGCTGTTTTCCCTGGAGTGTTGGAGGTATAAGGGCCATATATGAGGTATATGGGCCAAATGGTGGCAAATGGGACTAGGTTAATTTAGGATATCTGGTTGGCATGGAAGAGTTGGATTGAAGGGTCTGTTTCCATGCTGTCCAACTCAATGATTATGACTCTATGACAGCAGCGATGCAGAGATCTGGATGACTGACACTCTACTGATGTTTTGGAGATGGTGATTTCCAATCCCATCCAGCAGTTGGGAATTTAAATTCAAATAATGAAAGAAATCTGAAATAAAAGTAATTTTCAGCAGTGGTGACCATCAAAGGCCCAGATTGTTATAAAAACCTATTTGGTTCATTGGTGTCTTTGAGGGAAGAAAATCTACTCTCCTTACCCGGCCTGGCCTGTATGTGACACCAGACCCACAGCAATGTGGTGACTCCCAATTGCCCTTTGAAATGACCCAGCAAAACGACCAAAAAGCAGGCAGCTTACCAAATCAAATAAATGCTGAGATGCGCATATCCTATCAATGAAAATAAAATTTCACATTTCCAAATATAAAAAGCATTGAAATAATAATAGTGCATAAAAAATTTCAAACCAGAGACTGATTGATTTTAGTTAGGGCAAGAAATTAAATGTTACAGAACCAAAGTGGAAGAATGAGGCTAAGAGATAGATCAGCCATGATGAAACTGTAGTGATTGTAATGAGGACAGCTGGACTTCATGGAATATGGGTTCCCTGATTGGGGCTGCTGACCTGGTCCAATCAGGGAGCCCTGGCTGACAGATAAGAAAAGGATTGTCAGACATCCCGTTCACTCTGAGAGCTGGCTCTGAGGGAGCTGGATCAGCGTCAAGAACTCTCCCTGTGTAAATACAGGGCGACTTGGTGATGGGATGCTGACCTCATGGAGTTCAAGGAACCTGAAAGATTACTCCCGTTCTCATATTGCCACATTCCTGTTGACAATGCTGTATCATAAATTGTATCTATATATACAACAACTGGAAACAGATTTTCTGGTTTTATTTTGAAAAGTATACTTTTCTAGAATGTATATATTCTAAGTATAAATGCAAAGATTATGCCACATAATAAAATGAAGGATCAGAATTATTGATTAAGTTAATTAAGTTAATTTGTACTTTTTTTTAACATGGTAATCAGAGGTCCCTGCTTCTCAGAAACGGTCACTACACACAGCATTGCTTCAATAAAACTTAGTTTCATTTTCAAAGAGCAAAATTCTGGCAGCGATCTGTATCTCATAGACATCAGGAAGGTACCAGGTAATGCAAATATCTGGCTCAACTCTATAATGGCCTATCAAGGCACTTGTTTCACAGGTAATTACAGATGGGGTAATAAATGCTGTCTGCATCTCATTAAGGAATTAAGGCAAGAAAAGAAATGGTTGTGAACATTGATTCCTCAAGATTGTGATTGGCATTTTTCAGTTGGCAAAGGCTAACAGAGCAGTAATAGAGTTGATACATAGATCAGCCTAGGAGCTACTTGAAGGTACCCCAAGGTCAATTGGCCTTTTTCTAAAGTTCAAGAAATAAAGAGCTCAAATGCATCAGGTATTGGTAGTTTCACACAAATTCAATGTCAAATAAATTAGATAACATTGCAGTTTAAAAAAAATGTATTTAGTGAATCAGTGAGACAATGTTGAAGAACAGTGCATGGATAAATCAATCATAATCTCATAATTTTTACCGAGGTAACTTTAGCAACAGTCTAGGGTTGAATATGGCCAAGAAAAGTTGAAGAATCCAGTCAGTCTCCTATCCTCAGAGGTGAACGTGTTGTTGCAGTATAAACACACTCTCTCTATTCAAAGCTGAGTTGTAATAAATTCATATTATTGCCTGTCAGTCAATTTCATGAAAGGAATATCATGAAAGCAGACGATTCTGGGAAAGAAAGCCAACTTCTTAGATTTTACTCTTTTTTTTCCAAATGTTGTCACTAAGAGTGCCATAACCTTTCACAGTTCTCCTGCTAATTTGACTGGCAAGAAGAAAGGGGAAGTTTGTTATAACGCTTAAGACATTTGCAATAAATCTGAGCAAGTGAATAAAGCAAGAACAGTGACTGTCTATCTGAAACCAAATATATTTGGAAAGGACTAGGTTGGCACCTTTGCAAATATTTCACTGTTTATCCTAAGTCTGAGCCAGAGAGTGTGATGATGTACTAGCTGGATACCTGCCAGTCTGCTGAAAGATTCCATACTTTAATCGGAATCTTTCTTTACCTGAATTGGCTTAAAAACAGCAGGGGATTGAGCTGATGAGTGTGTGTTGGATTGGATTTGGTTGGGTGCCTTCTGGGAGGATTTGGACCAACGTGGCAGGGTTATTAATGAGACCTGAGAGATAGCTGACTGGAATGTGGGTGCCATCTAATAGATGGGTGATTAATTTTGGTTCCTGATCCTTTGCCAAAGCCATCTTGCTTTTTTTCAAATTCATTGGAGACATCACTTGGACTCCTGTGTTAAATCTGAACATGACACCTTTAGAAGGAGATACAAACCTTAGAGGGAGTACAGCTGCCAAAATGATGCAAAAATGATACCTGGCCTCCAGAGGTTAAGTTACAAAGAGAGATTATACAAATTAGTCCTGCATTATCTCAAATTTAGATAGTCAGGGGATGCTCTGATCAATGTCTTCAAGATGTTATTAGGAAAAGACAAGAGTTGATAAACTTATTTCGACTGGTTGGAGATTCTAGACTCAGGGGCAGAGTTCGTTCAGGAGAGATGCTAGGAAAAACTTTGACTCACAAAGGGTGGTAGATGTTTGGAACTCTCTGCCACAAACAGTTTATGCTAGATTAATTGTTAATTTTAGATGTGAGACAGATAAAATGTTGTTAGGCAAAGGTATTGGGGGCTAAAGGCAGTTAGAGACATTGACATGTACAGCACAGAAACAGACCCTTTGTCCAACTTATCCATGCTGACCAGATATCCGAAATTAATCTAGTCTCATTTGCCAACATTTGGCCCATAACATTCTATACCCTTCATATTCATATACCTATCCAGATGTCTTTTAAATATTGCAATTGTACCAGCCTCCACCACTTCCTCTGGCAGCTCACTTCATACACGCACCACCCTCTGCGCAAAAAAGTAACCGGTCCCCGTTACGCCACAGATCAGGCATTATCTCATTGAATGGCAGAACAGGCTCGAGAGGCTGCATGGCCTACTCCTATTCCTGTGTAATATATTACACCTGAGTGGGTGAAACTGGCATGCACAGCCCTATGCCATGTTGGTGGGTAACCTAGCATTACATTTAATACCATGGTGAAGAAAGAAACAGATGAAAAGCTGAACTAGTGAAGACCAACACAACGGGGCAGAGAGTGAGTGAGTCGTTGCAATAGGAACATTAGGATTTGATATGGTCAAGGGCCTCATGAAGAATTGATGGAGAGCCAGACTCTTTGACATGTTCAGCCAAGGAATATCTGTCTTCTCAGGCATGCTGTGCTCATTTATCCTCCCTGCCAAATAGGGGAAGCCAGGTTGAGCTCTCAAGGATGTCAACAGCCATATGGTCAGAATTCCCAACTAATTTACGTGTAAGTATTTCCTTTGTCAGAATCTGTTTGGTTAATGGGTCAAGTAGTTGTAGTTTGGCTCCAAGTCGTGTCATAATCATCAGCTTCAATAAATCAACAATCCTAATGCACCAAGAAACAGTATAGAGGCCAATACTGCAGTCTATTCCCCACAATAACTTTACTGCACGACATGATTTGAAAGTAGGCAGGGAGTAATTAAAGATGCGTTTGGTGACTATTGTCAATCAGAAATGTGCGCCCATTTTTGGAAGAAATCCCTTCTGTTTTTTTGAACTTATCTGCTTTTGATTTAAGTCACATGCACTGCTCGCAATCACCTCTCATTGTTGTTCTGTGCTGTTTTTATTAATGCCAGGCACTGGTAATGATGGAATGCAGTGTGTCAGAACCAAAGTGGGGTGAAGTTCCAGTTGGGTGGCAAAAATAATTTTAGCAATCTGGGTACAAAACATAAAAGCAAGAGGTGGGAGATAGGTTTGGCTGGCACTTTCTGCAAGAAGGTTTTAAAAATATTCAAACCCAGTCACCTTCTCCAGTATTTGTCTTGGGGATTTGTGTGGGATTGTGGGAGGAGTCCAGATCTAGGGACCACCAATTTAAGACAGTCACAAATAATGTCAAAGTTAAAAATCCCACAACAGCACATTATAGTCCAACAGGTTTAATTGGACGCACACTAGCTTTCAGAGCGCCACTCCTTCATCAGGTGATTCATCATGGCAAATCATGACAAATAAGTTCAACGGGGAATTCAGGTGAAAGATCCTTATTCAGAAAATGATTACAGTGTGGAACTCATTACCATGAGGAATATTTGAGATGCACTTTAAAGGAGATGATTTAAAAAATGAGGATAAAAGGCACAGAAGGGTATGTGGCAGATAATCAAGCTGAAGACTTTACTCTCTTTCAGCTCTTCGTAAAGGCTGCCAAAATGTGCTGGGCATTTCCAGCATTTTCTGTTTTTAGTTTCAATTTCCAGCATACTTTGTCAACAAACCCTTCTACAAAAACAGAATGTGATGAAATGGGGTGGTCAGAGACCTGTGGAGCATAACCATTCATAAGGAGCAGATCTGATGACCTGTATCTGTGCTGTAAATTGTATGTAATTATTTATAGTACAGTGCAGGGCCAGGGACAATTTCAAATGTAATGGCTTCCAAGCTTTAAGAGCCAGCATTTTATTCTCCGAGTCACCCATAAAGTTAGCCTCATCATCCTCATCATCAGTAAGAGTCAACACTTTGTGGAGGAGAGTAGTGGATAAAGGATGAGGACAAAATCAAAATGGCACAGAAAATCTCTCCATCCGTCTCTCCATCCAAAGAGAAATCAGAACATTTGATTCACAAGTTGTTATGATCAGCATGGAAGACTGGGGAGAGCAGAGTCAATAGCAACTTTCAGAAGGGAATCGGATGGCTATTATTATTATTATTATATACTGGTGTGGATAATTCACTGTCAGCAACCCTCCTTTCTGAATCAAGTGTAAGTTTAATCATTCATGATAAAAGACAGACCACTGGTAAGTCTAAACTGAAGAGGCATCTGTTGAAAGTAACAAAGCAGCTTACTGCCTTACAGAACTTGGTGTATTTTAGGTGGCTTGTTACGAAGGACTCCCAGGAGTTGTGTCAAATACACTTGCTCCTCTCAGTGATTCATGCAGAATCCTCTGCCTCCACTGACAGATAGGGGAAAGTTTAATAGGATTAACCTTCAGTTATGGAGATTCCCAGCCAATATGTGATATTCAGTATGTCCTAGTTCTGCAATAGATTGCCCCTTTCTATTCTGTTGTATTGTATTCTGGACATCACTGATAACTTATGCATGTCAGCAACAATGACGGATCAAGTCTGAAGGGGACAAATGGAGAGTGCTCTGATATTCCCCTAAACAATCATCAGAAAGTATGAGGTTGTGATTATGGAAGCTAAGCAGTATCACAAATCTCTGCTTTTACCAGTTTCTCACCTTGGGAAATATTTGCTCTTTAAAGGAATCCCTGTGGACTGAGGAACGTTGAAAATTCGGTTTTTGTTGTTGGGAGTGCCAGCTCTGGCTCAGTGGGTAACATTCATCCCTTGGAGAGTGCATGTTTTGGGTCTAGATCCCACTGCAGAGATGTTAGCAAATAATCTAGGCTGGTTCTCCCTGTGTAACACTGAGGGAGGGCTGTATTGTTGCTGATGCTGTCTTTCAGAGTGAGAATGAGGCCCACCTGTCTTTTCCGATGGATGCAAAAGATTCCACAATCCCATTTCAAAGAAGACCAGGGAAATTCTCCCTGGTATCCAGGGCAATGTGTAGCCCTTGACCAACATCACTAAAAAAAGTTATCAAGACATTAACATAATTTATGTTTGTGGGGGTTTGTTGTGCACTAATTGGCTCCTGTAGTTTCTACACCACACCAGTGACTATACTTTAAAAAGTTCTGGGATATCTTTAGATAATGGAAGGTCTCAAGTTTTTATTCCCTTTCCTTTGCTCTGTGCAGATATTTCCAAATGTTTTCCTCCAGTGTAGCACTAGATTGCCAACTGTGTTTTACTTGAAAATGGACAGGATTATAAGGTGACGTGAATGTCATCAATGGCATAATTTCAATCTTTCCACAGCCCACCCTTCCCTGTCGAACAATAACTGACAAACCAGACCGAGTTGGTCATAGAAGGCACTGGAGAAACTCAGCAGGTCTGACACCAACTGAGGAGAGAAGAAAAACAGGGTTAATGTTTCGAGTCTAGTATGACTCTTCTTCTGAACTATAGTTTGACTTGGGACAGGTAGCACACCTGCTTTGTGTCACCCTCGAAAATGCCAAGGTGCTGATCCAATTAATTTGTCATTATATTAATTGTTCACCCACCCATAACCCAATCCATACTGAGGAAACAAAGCCATGGGTTCCAAGCATGACGATTGCAGAGCCTCCTGTCAGTGGCAGTCCTGAACTCTTTGTAAATGGAAACTCTGAATGGTTATCAGACGGTTTTGCTGCAGGTTTCATCTTCAATGTTTGCATCTTGTGAAGGCGAGAACATCTCAGTAACACAATGCTTGCTGCCCTAACAGGATTTTCATTAGTTCTGAAGACACAGGCTGGCCTGGGAAATTTCATGTTACTTCATTGCCTTAGCATCTTGTCTTGCATTCATTGGAGCCTTCAATTTATCAATATTCTTCAGATGTCAAAGAAATCCTATTAAAGAACTCTCCTTCCATGATTCTTTGGTAGAGGAAGTCTTGTAGTTCAGATTGTCATTATGATTGAGACTTCCGATCTCAATGTAAGTTTGCTCGCTGAGCTGGAAGGTTCATTTCCAGATGTTTTGTCACCCCACTAGGTAACATCTTCAGTGGGCTTCCTGGTGAAGCACTGTTCATGATTCATGCTTTCTATTTGTATGTTTGAGTTTGTTCGGGTTGGTGATGTCATTTCCTATTCTTTTTCTCAGGCAGTGGTAGATGGCATCTAACTTGATGTGTTTGTTGATAGAGTTCCGGTTGGACATCATCTGGAACTCTATCAACAAACACATTGAGTCAGACGCCATCTACCACCCCCTGAGAAAAAGAACAGGAAATGACAACACCACAGGAAATTACATCACCAACCCAAAGAAACCTAAACATAAGAATAGAAAGCAGGAATCATGAACAGTGCTTTGTCTGGAGGCCCACTGAAGATGTTACCTAGTAGTGTGACAAAACATCTGGAAATGATCTTTCCAGCTCAGCTACATCCAGAACCTCAACCTGAGCTACAAATCTTCTCAAAACTCTCAATCCTCTGCGAAAAGGTTTCCTCTAAATGAATTCCTACTTGACTCAATGTGCTAAGTGTCAGGCAAGTGATAATGTCCCCAGCTCTAAGTCAGGAGGCCAGCTTCCAGTCCCATCTTCTCCAGAGATGTGTCACAACATCTCTGAATGAGTTCATTTGAAAATATCTAAAAATATTCTTTTGCAATGGTTTCATGATGAAGAATCATATCAGCTGGCTATTAAGTTAATATGTTTGTTTCTTTTCACATTTAGTTTTAGTTGACTCCAATTTACAAGCATCAGTCTTCTGGCAGTTGTCAATAAGGATAGTTCTGGTTGGCTAACATGCACTAGTCACCAGCCTGTCCTGCTTACATGTATTGCTTAACTTCCTGACTAATATTTACCCCTAACTTTCTGTCTCAAATGGCAGCTGTCTTGAAGAATCGCCAACCTACATATGTCCAGGCAACACACTGTCTGATTAATTCTACATGTCCCAGATTTCATTAAACACTCTTACACAGGAACTCAAATCTTCAGGATGGTCCACAAAGTTTCTGAGGAACAGGTGCAGTGAGATATATTTTGAATCAACCTGTTCAGAGATGCTGTGATATACCTTTGGAAGGTGGGACTTGACTCAGCTTTCCTGGCACAGATGTAGGATCAGGAACACTGAAAGTGCGAGCAGCAAAAAGAAGAAAGTGTGTGTGCCTGTGTGTGTGCCTGTGTGTATGCATATATGTATTAATTGCAGTACTCTGTGCAAATATGTTACCTGATTAAGAGGCTGCAGAGAGATAGGAATTTTGACTTTGTCAGAATTTTAAAAGAGTGTCATGCACTGAGACAGGCCATTTGACCCAACTGGTCTATGCTAGGAATTTATTCTATAAATAATCAACCTTCATGTCTCTATTCATCAAGTCTGTCAGCATGTCCTCCTACTCCCTTCTCCCATACGTATTTATCTATTTCCGCTTAAATGCACTGTGTTTTTCATCTTAATTGCTACTTATATTGCCTTCCATTTTTGTAACCATGCCCTAACCAAATATGTTCTTTAACAATGTGTGACTGGCTTTATTGATTATTGATTTATTGTCCATGTGATACTATGTCATGAGGTATCACATTGGTTTTTAAATTGAAGAGTAAATCTGCCTGCATTATGATAAAGATTGGAAAGAAAATATTAATCCTACTATAGAATTTATCCTGTAATTACAAGTTTGGAAGTAATAATTTAGAAATTGTGATATACCACTTATTGCAAGGAATGAACAAATGAATTAACTTTAGATGATTACTTGCTCTCTGATGCCTCAAAGTATTACAAATCTAAGAGTTGGATTGTGCTTCACAACAATAATCAAATCATTAATTAAAATCTGCCACCAGCCTGAGACTACTGCTGCAAAAGGCTCAAATCTAAATCAACCACATACCATTTCTCATTAATCTTGCTACTGAATCAGTTAAACGTTAATAACCAATTGTAAATCCAGGGAGGTTGTGCTGACTGTAAGGTTCTATATAATTTTGTCTCTAGATATCATATTTTGCAGGACTTGTTTGCATGTTTTTTCCACAAATTATGGAGATACTCAGCAGCTCTGGGTATATCTGTCAAAAGAGAAACAGAGCTGACAATTTAGGTCAATGACCTTTGATCCGAGTTCCACACATACACCACACTTTGTGAAAATGTATTTCATCAATGGCAAGTCTTTAAAGATATATCCCCTGGCACAAGGATCACGATTTGGGGCAGCACAGTGGCTCAGTGGTTAGCACTACTGCCTCACAACACCAGGGGCCTGGGTTCTATTCCACCCTCAGGGACTGACTGTGTGGAGTTTGCACATTTTCCCCATGTCTGCGTGGGTTTCCTCCCACAATCCAAAGATGAGCAGGTCAGATGGATTGGCCAAGCTAAACTGCCCGTAGTGTTCAGGGGTGTGTAGGTTAGATGTGTTAGTCAGCGGTAAAATGGGGAATGGGTTTGGGTGGGATACTCTTCAGTGTGGACTTGTTGGGTTGAAGGGTCAGTTTCCACACTGTAGGGATTATATGATATAGGTAGAATCATTGTTATCAATCTTTCTAATGGGTGTTTGTTGAGTTACTGATACCTAGTTGGAAGGGATGTCCAGATGCCATATTTGGCAGAAGTTAGGCTTAATTCTGATAAACAGTAAAGGTTTATTACATAGTACTTGTTGGCTAGTTACACTACATCTAAAATACATGATTATTTTGGGTGAGACATTCAGGCTAAACTTAAGATTAAGTGGCATGTTACTATTTCCTATTAATACTAAGAACATTCACTGAAAAACTGCTTAGGAAACTGGAGAACACTTTAGAATACTGGTTAGCTTCTCTCAGAAGTTGGAAATCTGCTGATTGAGGATAAGATATTAAAGTACAGTTCAATGCCACATTTGGTGGCACTAAGATTCCTCGGATGATCTTTGATACCAGAGGACATCCTCAGCAATGTTGCAGTTGAACATTTGCCTCCTGTCAAAGATCTTTAGATTCCTAAAATTGTATCAAACAAGATAGCTGTACATCTGAAAGAATTAATCTTTCCTTTTGACTCATAATGGGATGTATCCTTGTGTATACGCCATTCTTTCACATATGCGTTTGCGATAAAAAGGTATAATTTTCATCAGGATCAATGACAGATAGTAAAGGTGGCTATTGTTTTGATACTGCTTCCTCTGTCAGCTGAACTATCTGCATTGAGAGTCAGCCACTAACTTCTGGTGGTTGCAGTTTTGAGGATATTCAAAGATCAGATTTTAGAGTTTTGTTCATAGTTGGAAGACAATTTAATAATTCCTCCAAACCTGAGAAATCTCTTGTACCTTCTGACCTCTCAATCATAAATAGTTGTAGGATAGCAATGTAATTCATCTTACGTGATATTTTTTCTTCTCTTTGTGTTGAGTCATGTTAAATTGATCTTTGGAGTTTGGCTTCTGAGCTGGTTGGGGCACTTTTGCACAGGGTAGAATTTTACTTGCATTTCTACTCAAAGTGAGTAAGTTGGGTTCTAATGACATGTATCCATTTCATATGATATTGAAACTATCTTCAACTTTCATTTAATTTTGTACAGTGGTCTGCTTGTACCATGCAGTTTTCTGACAGAAGTTTCATTTTTCTCAGCTAATGCTGTAACAGTCACCCAGTATCAAGGTTGAAAATAGTTGAATGGCTGTTAACAAATCTTACCGTTTCAACTCGGAAAGGTTGATTCATATCTTACAAAGGTGGCATATCATGTCTTCCAATGAAATGTGTCTTTTTGTTCTGGATTTTCTTCCAGAGGTGTTTGTGGTAGCGTTTTACAGTCTTTGTGTAAAAAATTAGGTCTGCAGATGCTGGAGATCACAGCTGAAAATGTGTTGCTGGTCAAAGCACAGCAGGCCAGGCAGCATCTCAGGAATAGAGAATTCGACGTTTCGAGCATAAGCCCTTCATCAGGAATGAGAGAGAGTAGCCAAGCAGGCTAAGATAAAAGGTAGGGAGGAGGGACTTGGGGGAGGGGCGATGGAGGTGGGATAGGTGGAAGGAGGTCAAGGTGAGGGTGATAGGCCGGAGTGGGGTGGGGGCGGAGAGGTCAGGAAGAAGATTGCAGGTTAGGAGGGCGGTGCTGAGTTGAGGGAACCGACTGAGACAAGGTGGGGGGGAGGGGAAATGAGGAAACTGGAGAAATCTGAATTCATACCTTGTGGTTGGAGGGTTCCCAGGCGGAAGATGAGGCGCTCCTCCTCCAGCCGTCGTGTTGTTATGTTCTGCCGGTGGAGGAGTCCAAGGACCTGCATGTCCTCGGTGGAGTGGGAGGGAGAGTTGAAGTGTTGAGCCACGGGGTGGTTGGGTTGGTTGGTCCGGGCGTCCCTGAGGTGTTCTCTTTTACAGTCTTTGTGCCCATTAGTATCATTAATTCTGCATTTAACAGTTGCTTTTCACTCTTGCATATATACTCTGAAAATAACCTACTTTCTTATAAAAGTGCCTTGATAAAGCTGGACATTGCATCTGCTTATGTGATTTTTTAAAAATTCCACATTGGGAACACAAGCTTCTCACATCAAAAGATTTCAAGGTATTTCATTGGACAGCATGGTTAGCACTACTGCCTCACAGTGGCGGGGACCTAGGTTCAATTCTCACCTAATGTAGCTGTCTATGTGGAGTTTGCACATTCTTCCTGTATCTGTGTGGGTTTCCTCGAGCTGCTCTGGTTTCCTCCCACAGTCTAAAGATGTATAGGTCAGATAAATTGCCCAGAGTGTTAGGCGCATTAGTCAGAGGGAATTATAGAGTAGGAGGATGGGTTAATCTTCAGAGGGTTGGTGTGGACTTGCTGGGCTGAAAGGCCTGTTTCCACACTGTAGGGAATCTAATTGTAGTCATTTTGGTCAATGGTTTGATATTTTAGTGTCTTTGTCTCTGAAAGTTGACAGAGTCTGATGAGCTTCTTGGGCGTGTTTGAGTTGCTGATCCTATTGTACTGTTGTGCTGCTTTGGAATTCCAGCTTCTACCTCCAGCAGAGTAGCTGTTTACTTGTTGCAGATATAATCCTCAGTAACACGTAAACTCGCCATAAACTCCCACATCTGACAGGAAGAGCATATCACTCTACTAATGGCCACTCCTGAAGAAGGGCTCATGCCCGAAACATCGATTCTCCTGCTCTTTGGATCCTGCCTGACCTGCTGCGCTTTTCCAGCAACACATTTTCAGCATCAGTAATGGCCATTTTTGCTTCTTTCAACCTACAGACCCAGAAGATAGCCCTGTCTTATTCCTCTACAAAACACTGCTCCAGGTTAATGTAATACGTATGACTTACATTTTTAAGTTTAATCAAGAGACATATCTCAACGAAACATATAATCAAGAAAGAACTCACTTTATTCACTGCTACAGACTTACAGCTTGGCCCCAAGGCTACACTTAAAACTATTCACTTATTTGTTTCTGTGCTGTGACCTTACCCAAATAGGCTCCTCCACAATCAGTTGTGAATTTCACTGTTTGTTAGTTTTCCTACTCCGGTGTCCAGTGATACATGAGTTAAACAGCATAGGCAGTAACTGTGCAGGTTCACTGCTGTGTCACGGAACAGTGTGGGTTTCTTTCTCTCTCTCTCTCTCTCTCTCTCTCTCTCTTCCCTTCACTGACCTCACCTTCCTTTGTCTGTTCCTCTCACTTTTAAAAGTGCTGTTACTTTGACTTTTTTCCCCCAAAAGTTCTAAAACAATATAACAGCATATAAAATAGTAATTGCTGCTTCTAGAATTTGAGAAAATCACCTCCAGCACCAAAAATACCTTAAAAAGGAGCAGCCTGTTACAACCAGAAAATTTTCCCGTCCTCGATTTACTTAAAACCTATTGCTGGACTTTTTTCTGTGACAGTAACTGACTTTATTGTTTGGTGTTTTAAATTGTTCTAGATATTGAATCTTCATCAGCACATTTTCTGAATGTTGTAATGATTTTTCTTTAATTATTAGATAACAAAGATAAATTGCTAATAGAGCTTTGTGCTTAAGAGCTTTATTCTTATGAATTTTTTAAAGTTCTGTCACTTCAAAAAAAAGCCTTAATTCCTGTTAAATTGAAATTGAAAAGCTTTGAAATGTTCCGGATTAGAGTAGAATCCCAACAGTATGGAAACAGGCCCTTCAGCCCAACCAATCCATACTGACCCTCCGAAGTGTATCACACCATGACCCATTCCCCTATTACTCTACATTTACCTCTGACTAATGTACCTAACCTATACAACTCTGCACATTATGGGGCAATTGAGCATGGCCAATCCACCTAACCTGCAAATCTTTGAATTGTGGGAGGAAACCCACGCAGACACAGGGAGAATGTGCAAACTCCACACAGACAGTCGCCCAAGGCTGGAATTGAATTCCGCTCCCTGAGCCACTGTGCTGTCATTTTATTGTGAACATTGCCTACATTTATGTACAAAGTTAAAAATCACACAACACCAGGTTATAGTCCAACAGGTTTAATTGGAAGCACACTAGCTTTCGGAGCGACGCTCCTTCATCAGGTGATCAGGTGACAATCACCTGATGAAAGATCATCGCTCCGAAAGCTAATGTGTTTCCAATTAAACCTGTTGGACTATAACCTGGTGTTGTATGATTTTTAACTTTGTACATCCCAGTCTAACATCGGCATCTCCAAATCATGACTACATTTATGTAGGTATCATTTAGGTATTTGAAATTGAGGAAATACTGTATCTTAACATTTATACAAAATGGAGGGAAACCTGTTTTCGTACCATTTTCCCCTTTCTCTCTGTGAGGTTTACATCCATTTTTGTACTGTAGAGTCATTTCCATCTCTTCACCAGCCTTTGTGTTCTGAATTACTTAGATAAATTTGGCATCATGCTAATTTTATCACCTTAAGACAATAACTTCAATTGAACAACAAAAATTGCAGTTTCGCTTCTGAACATTTTTTTTCCATAAACTCTTCTTCGACCTTCAAAGCTGCCATGCTTGTTTGTTGTTTTCCCAACCTTCTGAACCTATTAACTTGTTTTAACTTGCAGGTTTCCTCAGTATCTTTTGGAGCCATTATAACAATTCTCATTTGCTTAAAATGACCACTTAAGTTTCCTTTTTGCTTCTGAGTCTGGAATTTTCCTTTTAAAGTAAGAATTTACACCTTTGTCCTCAGGAAATTAAGTCGCATAGGGAGTCCGATGTTGGTCGTTGTAGCTCAGGATTATAATTTGGAATTTTCCACTTGTGGCTTTGGCAAAGCTTTGCTTGGTCTTCACAACCTTTTCCAATATGTTTCACTGATTCTGACTGATTTGAGTGTTTACAGACAGGTTTCGTGCTGCCTCAGGAACTGCAGCCTTTTAACTGCTGCTCTCACAGACGCTAACAGTCGGTGTGTCCTTTTAAGCTGCTGAAAATTTTAAAATACATTCAGTTTTCTGACTGGAATTTTTTCTTGTGCTGAAGGATTATTCTTTTTTTCTGGTGACTTTACATTTATTGTCTTTCAAGAAATGAAGATTTCTTTAAGGCCGTGTGTATGAAATCTTCAGATCCCACTTGTTTTTGTGTGTGGCGAGAGACAGTGGATCCAAACAGTATGCCACATGATGGTTAGCACCCCTGTCTCATAGGGAGTCGGGATCGATTCCAGCCTTGGGCAACTGTATGCGTGGAGTTTGCATGTTTTCCCTGTGTCTGCGTGGGTTTCCTCCGGGTGTTCCAGTTTCCTCCCACAATCCAAAGATGTGCAGGTTAGGTGAATTGGCCTTGCTAAATTGTCCACAGTGTTCAGGGATGTGTAGGTTAGGTGTTCAATGTAGGTGAATGGGTTTGGGTGGATTACTCTTCGGAGGGTCGGTGTGGACTTGTTGGGCTGAAGGGCCTTTTTCCTCTCTGGTTGGTCACCAGTTTGGAATGGCAGCCTATTGTCATTTTTATGGGTAAATTTGCTGCCATCAATCCATCTCATTGGTGTCAGTCTGAGCTAATGCCACAAAGTGGGGAGGAATGCCCACACAAAGTTTTCAGCAGAAGGTAGGCTTAATCTTGATAAACAGTAAAAAGATTTATGTAGTGATTGGAAGGAGGGTCAAATGGATATCTTTGTATATGAGATCCTGATGTTAACCTGGGCTAATCAGGAAGCCCTGGCTGACAGATATCAACAGGAGATTCAGACAGCCTCCTCACTCTAGGAGCTGGCTCTGAGCAAGCTGGTCAGAATCCATGTACTATGCATGTGTAAATAAAAGGTGACTTGGTGATGGGATTACTGTCTCTTGGAGTTATTTCTTAGTCATTATTAGCTACGTTACATCTGAGATGCATGATTATCCTGGGTGAGGCATCAGGCTAAATTGAAGTACACCTTGCTGTTTTAACACGAAAAACAATCACTGATTAAAACACTGAAGACACATTAGGACTCTTTCTCGCTCCTCCCAGGATCAGTCCTTTCTTTCCTGATGGGTGGAGCTTATCTTGGAATGACAGTTAACCCTTTCAGATCCTAACTGTCTCAAACAGAATCACTCCCCCAAGCATTTACTGGTTATTGTTTGTATGAAAATTTCAAATAAATACTCACTACCAATCTCCCCTCAGATTTCCGATTATACAAGTGAGAGCCTATGTCAGTTAACCATCTCAGGCACTAATATCTTATATAACACCACCAACAGAGTTCTTTGTCTGTCTCACTCTATCTTCTCAAAATCCTAAGACCTCCAATCATTTCCAAGGAGGGTAAAGACTCATTTCTGCAATTTTATATTTGATCCTTTGGACCCTCAATGATGTTCTGGCGAATCCATATTGTAATATTTCTGAGGCCAATACATCCTTTCTGAAGTACAATGCTCATAATTATACACATAGCTCCAGATATGATTGAAACCAGAGCTCTGGATATATCTTAACAACAGTCAGGAAACAGGGAGGAGGTGGGCAGAGAAAAATAGGGAGTGTGGTTGCGACCAGTTTATATGCTGCAGTTGTCAATATTAATGAATATTTGGGCTCAAATGCATACCACATTAGTGACACTGACATCTCTGTACAGATGACTAGATTAATTACCAGTGTTCATGAGTTCCAACGCTGTTAGAATGGTCTTATGTTTCATGTCATACTGGTAGGAAATGAACAGTAACAGCTGCTTCCTCACTGAGCTGGACAAAACCAAAGGCTTTTCATTTCCCAATTGGATTTGGTGGGGCGCTGAGCGTGTTTCTGCTGTGTAATGAGATTTTTCTATCCATTAATTGTGCTGTGAATCACTTGAAGGTTTGTGTAACTCTCTGTGCCCTCAGCAGGGATATCACTGTGTTAGGATTCTCACCCTGAAAACCACATGGGGCAATTCAAAATGACAGCCATTACCGTCCGTTATTGCTGGTACAAGTAAACCCACTATGAATTTGGAAAGCAAGCATCTGTATTCGGCTTAGTCAGGATTGTTTTTTCCTCTTTTGTGGAACGTGGACATTGCTCACATTTGCCCATCTCCCTTTTGAACAGAATGGTTCACTCGATTATTTCAGAGGGCAATTAAAAGTCACCCATGTTACTGTGGGTCTGGAGTCACAGTTAAGCAGATCAGGTAAGAGAGGCAGATGTCAAGGAGTCACATGAAAACAGACCTTTCAGTCCAACTAGTCCATGCCGACCATGTTCCCAAACTAAACTAGTCCCTGCTGCCTTCTCCTGGCCCATGTCCCTCCAAACTTTTCTTATTCATGTACTTCTCCAAATGTCTTTTAAACATTGTAACTGTATCAGCGTCCACCACTTTCCCTAGCAGTTCATTCCGTAACCGAACCACTCCCTGTGCAAAATATTTGCTCCTCATGTCCTTTTCAAATCTTTCTCCTCTCACCTTAAAAACATACATCCCTCACCCTAGGGAGATGACCCTTGTTACTCACCTTATCTGTGCTCTTCACGATTTTATAAACTTTAATAAAGTCACCCCTCAACTTTCTACGTTCCAGTGAGAAAACTTCCCTGTCCTTCCTGTCTATTTTTATATCTCAAACCTCCATTCCCGGCAACAGCCTGGTAAATCTTTTCTTGACCCTTCTCCAGTTTAATAATAATATCCTTCTGAGAGCAGGGTGACTGGAACTGGACACAGTATTCCAGAAGTTGCCTCACCAATGTCCTGTACAACCTCAACATGACGTCCCAACTCCTACAGTCAAAGGTCTGAGCAATGAAGGCAAGCGTGCTAAATGCCTTCTTAACCAACCTGTCTACCTGTGACATAAAATTTCAAAGAAAGTGAACCAGATGCATTTTACAATTGATGAAGCTGTTCAGGCTCACCTTATATTTTTGATTTATTAATTGAATTTAAATTTGATACATGAGGAGCATGTTATAAATGCGAGTTGTTCTAGATTAGATTAGATTACTTACAGTGTGGAAACAGGCCCTTTGGCCCAACAAGTCCACACCGACCCGCTGAAGCGCAACCCACCCATACCCCTACATTTACCCCTTACCTAACACTATGGGCAATTTTAGCATGGCCAATTCACCTGACCCGCACATCTTTGGACTGTGGGAGGAAACCGGAGCACCCGGAGGAAACCCATGCAGACACGGGGAGAACGTGCAAACTCCACAAAGTCAGTCGCCTGAGTCGGGAATTGAACCCCGGTCTCTGGCGCTGTGAGGCAGCAGTGCTAACCACTGTGCCACTGTACCGCCCATATTTCATATGCTGTGTTTCTTAAGCATCAAAGAATGGACATTTCTCTTACATTACTGGTGAGGCCTTTCTGTTCCTCAATCGCTTTTCTCTTACTCACCATTTTTACAGTACCTTTCTGAAAATTCAGTGTGTCTCTCAATAGCTGTAGTGTGGTAATCCTTATTGCAATGTAGGCACCTCTTGCCCATTGCATCAAAAAAAAGTTAAAACTCGGAGATTGAGGACATGACAAGGTTGGCATTCTCAATGCAGTACAGAGGAGGGGCAAGGGGCTGCACAGACAACAATGCCATCTTTTGGATGAAACTTCAAACCAAGGAGCTGGTTCTAAAATCTTGTGGCAGTGCTTTGAAGGTGAGTTCTCCCTCAAGTCCTCGCCAGTATTCGTCCCTCAAGCACTACCAATAAAACTGAAGATTTGCCCATTGTCACTGTTGGGGGAACAGTGCTCATGTTTCTTGCACTTCGCGCCAGAGACCTGAGTTCAATTCCCACCTCAGGCGACTGACTGTGTGGCGTTTGCATGTTCTCCCCGTGTCTGCGTGGGTTTCCTCCGGGTGCTCCAGTTTCCTCCCGCAGTCCAAAGATGTGCAGGTCAGGTGAATTGGCCATGCTAAATTGCCCGTAGTGTTAGGTGAAGGGGTAAATGTAGGGGAATGCGTCTGGGTGGGTTGCACTTTGGGGGGGGGTCGGTCTGGACTTGTTGGGCCAAAGGGCCAGTTTCTACACTGTAAGTAATCTAATCTAATCTAAACAGTTACCAACCTTCACAAGTACTTAATTACTCTTTGGGAGATTTTGAAAGCTGTGAGGTTCACGCAAGTCTGGTCTTTTTACAGCACAAATATAGAACATTATAATACACATTATAACACCAGTGTGCAATTCTGTAGCATTTTTACTGTGGCACAATGTGACATAATCAGACCAGAATCATCACCAGTTGCAAGCAGGAGATGTTCAGAGAGGTAACTAAATGATTACTCACAGTTTTGCAGGATTTCAAAGGCGAGAAAGGCAATTTGGGCTTGGTTCCTGAGAGATAATCCAGAGAATGCTGAGGGAGCTGCTGAGGAATCTGGTGTTGCATTAATAAGAAATGGGGTGCAGGGCAGATGAAGTATAGTATCGAGAAAAGGCAGAGTATTCACTTTTGTAGCAAAAATTTGCCAAATAGCTTTGGTCTGAGATTGTTCATGGAATGGCCACCAATGGTGGGACAAAGAGAGTGGAAGATGAGTAAGTGGAAAACGATTGAGGAGCAGAGAGTTCTAATCAGTAATGTAAGGGAAACTTCCATTCCAATGCTTTAGGCTCCATTCCAGCACAGATGCCTGAAGGAGAAGGAATGTCTACTGCAGCACCTGCCTTCGTTATTGAGTGCCCTTTTAATTCTATTCAATAAATGGAGCCAAATGCATAATGCAAGGAAAAATGTTTTATTCAGGAGCAGCCTGACCAGGCCTGGCCTAATAGATTTGTGAAAGCAGTTCAGGTATGCTGATAAGGAGCATCAGGGGAGGGCCATGCATCATCAATGTTAAATGAGGCTGCAGCACCAAAAAAGGGAACATTTTGTTTCAAGTCCTGCAGAACCAGCTAAACATCAAAACCTTTTGAAACACAGGGCTTCTCTCAGACTCTGTTTAGATTGGGGTCTGCCATTGGGTTGCCAATAATGAGTGGATACTTTCCTGCAAATCTCATCACATGACTTTCTCATTCAGCTTTGGTCAGCTGACATGTTCGTTCTCCCACTCCCCATTCCCCTCGGAGAATGGGCAAACACCTCAGCCCACTTCAGTCCCCTGAGTTACTACCAAGAACATTGGGATGAGACCCTGAATGAAGTGGGCATTAACTGTCCACTTGAGGGCCTCAGCTGGCAGCAGGTCAGTGAGGCCAGCTATGAACGTTTTGGGGGTGAAAATAACAGGCCCCAGCCCACCATCAACCTGCCTGGTTAAATGTTCCACCAAATCCAACACAGGGGGAAGTACGTTAAAGTCCACCCACTGTACTGTGTGATCACAGTCAATTCCAGGGGGAGCTACATTTCAGCCTGGACATGGGCAAGAGAGCAGAAAAGAGAGGCAAACCATGAGCAGCACAATTTTGACCTGGGGATTAACATAAATCCAGGAGCGGACATCTGGTGCTTTGAACAACAAACATGTAATTTAGGAAGATATTAATAGAAATAAAACACAGTCATCTGAAGGCCAGGTTATGAATGTCACTGCTGCAGCACTTTCACCATCTGGTGCACTGGGCTCTGTAAGCTGCAGCTCCCATCGTAGCCCAGACTGAGGACGTCATCAGGAAGCAAGGTCTTCCTGGATACTCCCCTGTGAAAAGGGCGGATGTGAAGCTGCTCGTGTCTTACCTCCTCCGCCATCATTAGCTGATGGAATGAGTTGGATTTAAACGTGTACTGTACCTGCTTGTTCACACTCCAGATTTCCTGGCATCATCCACAGGGGTTGGGCCCAGTCTCCTTCAGCTTTAAGTCAGTCGCATGAGATGTTTTAGCCAAATGAGACACACTTCATTTCTTCCATTCCATGTCTCATGTCCAATGTTAGCCTGCCACAGGCACCAACCTTGTGTTGATTCAGTTGCGTCCTGGTGATATTCCCTTTTTATTCATCATTTGACATTAATGATGCCCACAATTCACCATCTCATCTATGCCAGCCTGGCAGGCTAATTCCTCACATCATTTCTTGTGTGTCAGTGAGCTGCATTCTCTCCTCTGCCTCAACACACCATTGTTTTGAGCCCCAATTCAAAGGCTCAGAACAGGCTGAGATAGACGCTCGTAAAGGTGTCCTGCAGCAATCCCGCAGAGATATTGCTTTTATGATAAAAGGATAATCAACACCTTTGCCTTGTGGGGGTTTGCTGTGTGTAAACTGGCTGCTTTAAATCAGTCCATTACAACCATCAGGAAGTTTCAACGGCCAAGTAAGTGTATTATTGATCTCTTGTCACCAGGGTAACCAACTTACCTAGAAAAACATAAAGGATAGTTTTGGTGAGCCCATGGACTGAAGGTGGTGGGATAAAATGGGGAGGGGGCATGGAGGTGGGGAGTTGTGGGGAAGTTGTGTACAGTTGCCAAATTTGTACTGAGAAAGTGGGCCCACTAGAGATGGTTATACTACCACTGTGATTATACAACCCAAGTATCTGCCATAAGAACAAGTCATGGGACTTCCAGGTCAACATATGCAAAACACCCAACCTGCTCACTGACACTCAGTCTGGATTCTGCCAGGGCCACTCACCTGCTGACTTCATTATAGCCTTGGTCCAAACATGGATAGAAAGCCTGGCGGTGATGTGGAAGTGACTGCGTTTGACTTCAAGGCACTTTTATACTGAATAGACTTCAAGGACCCTCAGCTAAACTGGAGTCAATAGGAATCCCGGGGAATTCTCTTCACTGGTTGGAGTCATACCTACCAAAATCTACTATACCAATTGTTGGAGGTTAATCCTCTTAGCTCCAAGACATCTCTGCAGGAGTTCCTCAGGGTAATGTCCTTCGCTAATAATCGCATGATGTTCAGCATCATTCGTGACTCCTCAGACACTGAAACAGGCCCTGTCCAAATTCAGCAAGTCCTGGTGATACCCAGGCTTGGGCTGATAAGTAGCATTCACACCACACAAGTGCCAAGTAATGACAATTTCGAGCAAGGTAATCTAACCATCACCCTTGACATTCAACAATGTTACCATCAGTGACTCCCCGCACTATCAATATCCTGGTGGTTACCATCGATCAGAAAGTGAACTGGATCATCCATGGAAATTGCATGGCTGTAAGAGCAGGTCGGGTCTGTGGCATGGGAATGGCCAACACATGCAGAAACAGAAAGAATTGAGTGACAGACGAATTTGGGGACAAAATGCATCCTGGGAAGGTGTACACCACATGGTAGAAAGCAAGTCACATTTGTAGGACAGTCCCTGAAGATCTGGGATGATTGGTCACCCTGGTCATACAGGTGCGCTTTTGGAAATGTGACCCAATTTATGCACAACAAGGTTCCACAAGAGTCATGTGATAATATCCAGGTGATGTTTTTGCACTGTCAGTTATTGGACGAATATTATTCCCAACTCTGTGGAGGATTCCCCTGATCTTTTTGAAATAGTTCTTTGGGCAGATGTTGCTTTGGTTTAATATCTCACCCAAAGGATTGTAACCTGTAAACAATGCAGCCATCCTCAGTGCAGTAATGGACATTAGATTCAACTCTCTGGAGACTGAATCCCACAACTTCTCAGTCAGATGTGAGTTTGTTAAGCCCTGCATAAGATCTTAAAGCCTACCACTCGATCCATTCAGGATGCCATATATCTGCATGGCTTCCACTTGGCCAATGCCATCCCTGCTCATGTTCAATTATGGTTCTTACTCTTTAGTTGAGGCTTTGCCTCTGGGGTCGGAATCATTTCTGAATTCTATTCTGGCTATTTTGGGAAAACTGGAGAGGTAATTAGTGAACTGCAGACAGGAATAACTAACATTGAGCTTGTGCCACCAAGCCCAAAGCCCCTGCCTCCCCATTGTGAGAAACACATTGCATGCTCCAAGTTGCCTCTGCCAGTAATATTTGGACTGATTTCACAAGTTCCGGCCCAGCTGCATCCTGACCCTGCTTTTTTCCAAGGATCCCCTGTGACAAACAAGGGAGCACAGTCACAAACTAACAACACAAACAGAAGTGTAAACTTATCTCTTTTTAATGACGCATCCTCAGAAGACCCTCGATAATGTCTCTGAAATATCACTGAAACCTTGAGGTGACAGATGATTGGGTTTGTCAGCGCAAGTCTAGGCCAACATTGCATCATGTAAACGTTTGGTCATCTTAACTGAAGGAAGGATATGCTTACCTTGGAAGGAGAAAAAGAATGGTTAATGAAACTGATTCTTGTGTTGGGAGGGGCAGTCCTAGGTTAAGTCAATGAAATATATAAAATCCTTACAGAGCGTAATGGAATAGACATTTAGAGTCCATTTCCCCCAGCTGGCAAACATAGAATGAGCAGGCATAATAGGCTCAGGGGTGATTATTTAAGGTAAACATGCAGAGAAATTTCTTCTTTTGGAAGATTGTCAACACTTAGAATTCTCTCTTCCAGTTGTGGAGGCTGAGTCAATGAGTTTTGTTTTAAGACAGAGGACACTCCCCCGAAGGAGATGAAAGTTTATTGGGGATATGTAGGGGATATGTAGAGTTGAGGTTAAAATTCGATCAGCCCACAATTTTATTGAGTGTTGGGGTGGCCTATTCTTGTTTGTATGTTTCGTCATAGATGGAGGATGTGGAGCCAAAAGGGGTGGCTGGCACATGGTGTCACCAGCTGGATTTCCCCGCTCCTGGCTCCATAGTGAATCAGATGGCAGCAAGGTATGGCGGTTCCCATCTAGCCTGACACCATCTGCCCTCACCCCCTTACCTCAACTCCAGAACTCAATTTCTCCAATGTTATTTTGCTCAGCATGGAAGCTCCAATAAACCTCATCCAAAACTCCTGCTGTCCGTGTGCTATCCCTCACTGGATTTTGCATACCTGGGCTCATCGACCTCCATTGGTCTGGCCTCAAACTTTACATTCTCATCCTTTTCTTTAAATGTCACCATGATCTCAGGCACTTGTATCTCTTCAATCACCTCTATCCCCATACAGCTCCCTGTGATGTTCAGGCCTCTTGTGAATACTCTTTGAACCTCCCACCCCCCACTCCCTCCCCAGCTCCTCCCACCACCACTTCAGGTGATGCTTTGGAATTCCCTTCTTAAAATGTTCTGCTCTTTAAACCCCCGTTATGACCCTCCTCAATGCCATCGTACTGAACATTCTTTCAGTCACCCCGCCTTTGACGCTGCAGCTCAGAAGCCATTTCCCATGTCTCTGTGAAGCATTGTGTTTTCCTATGTTAAAGGTGGTATCTAAATGCAAGTAATTGTTCTTGAAAGTTCAGGACATTTTGAAGACATTCTGACTGTTGGATTCATTTGTGATACTCAAAATATCTTTGACTTGACTGGCTATTCTAATTCCCTATTATGAAAGAAGGAAGCACATTTTCAAATTGATCTTCCAACATAGCCACTGTTGCATTTTTAATGTGCTCTGATTACGTTTTATGAAGAAGAGCTGTTAAGTATAGTTTCTCTCCTTTTCACTGTTCATTAGCTCCTGCACTAGAATAGCACATTGGGAACATTGTTGAAGATCCAATTTACATCCTTCCTGCTTAAATGTCAGCCATGACTCAGTAACTAGCATTTTTGTTATTCTAGAAACTTGATCCAGGCTGACATTCTGTGTCCAGTATTGAGGGAGTGCTGCAATGTCTTCGGTACTGTCTTCTAGTGAGATGTTAAACTAACATATTAGATTAGATTACTTACAGTGTGGAAACAGGCCCTTCGGCCCAACAAGTCCACACCGACCCGCCGAAGCGCACCCACCCATACCCCTACATTTACCCCTTACCTAACACTAGGGGCAATTTAGCATGGCCAATTCACCTGACCCGCACATCTTTGTGACTGTGGGAGGAAACCAGAGCACCCGGAGGAAACCCACGCAGACACGGGGAGAACATGCAAACTCCACACAGTCAGTCGCCTGAGTCGGGAACTGAACCCGGGTCTCAGGCGCTGTGAGGCAGCAGTGCTAACCACTGTGCCACCGTGCTGCCCACGCATATGTTGAGCAGCTGAAGATCCTGGGATTGTATTAATTAGAGTTTAGAAGGTTGAGGGAAGATCTAATAGAAACTACAAGATAATGCATGGCTTAGAAAGGATACAGAGCTGAAAATGTATTGCTGGAAAAGCGCAGCAGGTCAGGCAGCATCCAAGGAACAGGAGAACAGCTCTGATCTCCAGCATCTGCAGAAAATCTCCTGTTCCTTGGATGCTGCCTGACCTGCTGCGCTTTTCCAGCAACACATTTTCAGCTCTGATCTCCAGCATCTGCAGACCTCACTTTCTCCTTAGAAAGGATGGATGCTGGGAATGTGTTTCCATTAGACGAGGAGACTAGGACCTGTGGGCACAGCCTTAGAATTAGAGAGGGTCAATTTAGAATGGAAATGAGGAGACATTTCTTCAGCCGGAGAGTGGTGGGCCTGTAGAATTCATTGCCATGGAGCGCAGTGGAGGCCGGGACATTAAATGTCTTCAAGGCAGAGATTGATAAATTCTTGATCTCATAAGGAATTAAGGCTACGGGGAGAGTGCGGATAAGTGTGTTGAAATGCCCATCAGCCTTGGTTGAATAGCAGAGTGGACTCAATGGGCCGAATGGCTTTACTTCCATTCCTATGTCTTATGGTAATATGGTCTAAACTAAGGTCCTCTTCATCCACTCAGCTGAATGTAAAAGGTCCAATTTTATGACTGGGAGAAGAAAGGTTCTCCCAACAACCTGACTGACCTGTGTCCCTGGAAAATATGGACAAAATAAGGGTGCAGGTTTGCTCACTGAGCTGTAAGTTTGATATCCAGACGTTTCATTACCTGGCCAGGTAACATCATCAGTGGCGACCTCCAAGTGAAGCAAAGCTGTTGTCTCCTGCTTTCTATTTATATCTTTCCTAGGGTTTGTGGTGATGTCATTTCCTGTTCATTTTCTGAGGAGTTAATAGATGGCATCTAGATCTATGTGCTTGTTTATGGCCTTGTGGTTGGAGTGCCAGGCCTCTAGGAATTCTCTGGCATGTCTTTGCTTAGCCTGTCCCAGGATAGATGTGTTGTCCCAGGATAGATGTGTTGTCCCAGTCAAAATGGTGTTTTTTTTACATCCGTGTGAAGGGCTACGAGGGAGAGGGGGGTCGTGTCTTTTTGTGGCTAGCTGGTATCCTGGTGGCTAACTTTCTTCCTGTTTGTCCTACGTAGTGTTTGTGGCAGTCCTTGCATGGAATTTTATAGATGACGTTGGTTTTGTCCATGGGTTGTACTGGGTCTTTTAAGTTTGTTAGTTTTTGTTTGAGAGTGTTGGTGGGTTTGTGTGCTGCTAGGATTTCGAGGGGTCTCAGTAGTCTGGCTGTCATTTCTGAAACTCCTTTGATGTATGGTAAGGTGGTTAGGGTTTCTAGCTGTGTTTTGTCTGCTTATCGTGGTTTGTTCTTGAGGAATCTGTGCACTGTGTTTTTTGAGTATCCGTTCTTCTTGAATACATGTATAGGTGGTTCTCCTCTGTTTTTCGAAGTTTGTCTGTGCTGCAGTGTGTGGTGGCTCGTTGGAATGGTGTTCTGATACAGCATTGTTTGTGTGTGTTGGGATGGTTGCTGGTGTAGTTGAGTATTTGGTCAGTGTTTGTCGGTTTTCTGTATATGCAGGTTTGTAATTCTCCCTTGTCCTTTCTTTCTACTGTGACGTCCAGGAATGCAAGTTTGTTGTCAGTTTCTTCCTCCTTGGTGAACTTTATGCCTGTGAGAGTGTTGTTGATGATGTTAAATGTCTCTTCTATCTTATTTCATTTTGTGGTGACAAAGATGTCATCTACGTAGCGAACCCAGATTTTTGGTTTGATGATTGGTAGGGCTGTTTGTTCTAGCTTTTGCATTACAGTTTCTGCTATGAATCCTAGTAGCGGAGATCCCATGGATGTGCCATTGGTTTGTAGACTATGTTGTTGAAGGTGAAGTGAATGGTGAGGCACAGGTCCACTAACTTCATGATGTTTTCGTTGGTAATGTGATTGATGGTGGTTGGGGTGTGTGTGATGGTCTATTCTACAAGTGTGGCGAGTGTTTCCTTTGCTAGGTCGATGTTGATGGAGGTGAATAGTGCTGTTACATCGAATGAGATCATTGCTTCGTCTTCCTCTATTTTGGTGTTTTTGATGATTTTTGGGAATTCCTGGGTGGAGTGGATGGAGTGCTGTGACTCTTCTACTAGGTACTTCAGTCTCGCATGTAGCTCTTTGGCCAGTCTGTAAGTTTGTGTTCTGGGTAGTGAGACTATAGGTCTGAGGGGGGCTCCTGGTTTATGGATTTTGGTAGTCCGTGGAATCATGGGTTGTTGGTCCTGTTGGGTTTCATTTTCTGGAATTCATGTTGTTTAATTGTCCGGAATTGTGTAATTTTCTTAGGAGATATGTAATTTTGTTTCCTAATTGTGGGGTCGGGTCTAGCGCCACCTTTTGGTAGGTGTTGGTGTCTGCGAGTAGTGCATTGGCTTTCTCTATGTAGTCGCCTCTGTTCAGGATGAGTGTGAGCCGACCTTTGTCTGCAGGTAATATAACAATGTTTTTGTCTTTTTTGAGGTTTTCTAGGGCTTTCTTTTCTTGTGTGTTCAGTTTGTTTCCTTCCATTTTTCGGCTCAGAGTAGGTGCAACTGTCTGTTGTACCCCGTACAACCCATGGACAAAACCAACGTCATCTATAAAATTCCATGCAAGGACTGCCACAAACACTACGTAGGACAAACAGGAAGAAAGTTAGCCACCAGGATACATGAACACTAGCTAGCCACAAAAAGACATGACCCCCTCTCCCTCATAGCCCTTCACACGGATGAAAAAACCCCACCATTTTGACTGGGACAACATATCTATCCTGGGACAGGCTTAGCAAAAACATGCCAGAGAATTCCTAGAGGCCTGGCACTCCAACCACAAGGCCATAAACAAGCACATAGATCTAGATGCCATCTATCAACCCCTCAGAAAACGAACAGGAAATGACATCACCACAAACCCCAGGAATCCATCCAGGAGAAAGATATAAATAGAAAGCAGGAGACAACAGCTTCGCTTCACTTGGAGGTCGCCACTGATGATGTTATCTGGCCAGGTAATGAAACGTCTGGATATCAAACCTACAGCTCAGCGAGCAAACCTACACCCTGAACCTCAACCTGAGCTACAAACCTTCACAAAGCTTGCATAGACAAAATAAGTCAGGAATTAGTGACATAGCATTATTGGACTTGGTTGCTGGGGAAGATCAAAGACTTTAAGCCTTCTATAATTATAAATCCTGGGTGACAGGTATAGGGGAGGTGGATGTGTGGGAAATGAGGTTGTGTGAGGCTTTTAGCTGGAAATATTTCAGAAGAGAGATACTAGAATGTTGCCGGATATGGTTTGACTAATAAAGATAGGCTAGGACTCTTTTCCCTGGAACGTGAGAGGTTGAGAGGCAAAGTTAGACAAAATTATAAAATAATGAGGGGTTTGGATAGAGTTAATAGTGTTTGTGTTTTCCCACATTGGTGGATTTCAATGTACTAGGGCGTACATTTTTAAAATGAGATTAGAGATATTTAAAAAAGACATGAGGGGCAAATGTTTTACACGGAGTGTGCTTCGTGTTTGGAATGAACCTTCTGAGGAAGTGGTGGATGTGGGTACAATTATAATGTTTAAGACATTTGGATAAGGACAGGAAAGGTTTGAAGGGGTATGGGCCAGGATCAGGCAGGTGGGATTAGTTTAATTTGGGATAATGATCAGCACGGTATGGTTAGACTGAAGGTTTCCATGCTGTATTACTCTATGATTCTATGCCTGTATGACTATGAAGATTTAGGATGGAAAAGAGAAGACAGGACAATATATTAAGCCACCTATTGAAATGAAGTTCCCAAACTCAAATGAGACCAACATCAGACTGCTTGATAAAATTTATTCATATTTGAGTAAACCAGTTAAATAAATGGAACTGCCATGATTTAATAACATATCAAACTCCAGTCAGTGTTATCAATCAAACTGAAAGTTCAATAGCATTACAACATGCGTTCCTAAATGAGCTGCCATCGCTTTGATAGAAACCATTCTTTTATGGATAAACTGCATTCTTAAATGAATGCCACCAGTGTAATATTTCTGAAAACTTCTGTAATTCCTTAGGAATAAAAAGCAGAAACAAATACAAGGCCAGCATGAAGAATGAGGTCAGGCAGACACTTGATCTCAGCAAATGTTGACAGCTTTGAGCAGTCAGAAATTAATGGGCCACTTTGAGACGGGGGAAATCGGTACTTGTCATTCTGTAACTCTGCAAACATATCAAGACTCAGCCTTTCTTGTAAGTTACAATGCAAGATTCAGGAGCCTGGTCCATGTGCACATCTGGTTTAAAACAATTTATTGCTATTTTAGATCCAGGTGTTGTACCTCAATGTTTCACAGTTCCTGCATATTTGGGGCATCACTTTGACTCACAAGTTAAAAACCATTATCTAGAAATATTCTTTCAGATTGGTATGGGCAATAGGGATATGATAGCTTCTTTCTTTGTCAACATTAAAATGGTGCTTCTTTATTTTGTGAAGTACCATCAGAGATGTAAATATCAAATGACCCTAGAATTCTGATGAAACCTTTCATCTTTTGATGAAATCTTAAAACCTGCTTATGACACAGCCTATGATGTCCCTTCAGGAACAGCAAATGATTATTCTCCAATGGAATCTATCCCAACAGCCAATATATCAATAACTGGACATCATCTCAGATGTTTCTGTCTGCAAATTGATTACTACATTGACATTCAAAAACAGTGATGCCTAGAGTCTGAAAGGAATTATTTCACTGCAAAGTTTATTGGGCCATCCAAAGTCGCTACCTAAATGAACATTCTTACTTCAAATGAAGTGCATCAGTTTTACTTGAGATGTGGTGCAGTGTACCTACAGAATACAGTCGTGTGCTATTCCATAATGAGTTCACTCATCATGGTATGCCATTGCTAACTGCATGTTTTTACAACGACAGGCATTAAAATGTTGCAATGAATGGATTTACTGTTTCTCTTCTAACAGCACCCTGTTGAAATGCAGAGTATTGGACTGGGAAGATTAAAAAGCTAACAATCACATCAAACTTTTCTGCTATTAATCCACTGTGTCACTATAAATTCCTAATTACACTGAGGCATGCTGAGAATCGTAGGATGGTATTAAATGTATTATACAAAATAATAACTTTAGTCAGGTTAATTTTATTAAACCAACCATGTCCCAGTGATCATGTTGTTAATGCATTTTTCAAGCATCTTTTCAGCCACGTGTTCCCATATAGAAGACCTATTTCAGACTGGCACTTTTAATTTATTCAAGGGACATGGTCATCATTGGCTGGTTATTGCCCATTTACTGCCCATCCCTAGTTGGAGTTAACAGCAGCTCCCCTCGCTCTGTTTACATTTGCTTTTGCGACTCTCATGGGATCCGCTTCCACACCCAACTTTTGTTAGGCCTTGCTGCCTTGCAGGATTTGTGGCAGTGCTTTTGGAAAACCCAGCTGCTCCCCAAAAGCAGGTTTGGTCTTTCGCTTAGTTCATAACGGCAGGCGAATTGGGTCATCTTCAATAGGTGTCCCCGCTCTTCCTAAAGGGCTTGGGAGAGGGACAGCCAATCAACCACTTCTGATGCCCATCAACTGAACCTGATAATGGAGCTGAGGTAGAGATCAGTTATGAACCAACTAGATGGTGGGTTATGCTCAAGAGGGGCTGAATGGTCTGTTCCTGTATGTTTGTGTCTGTCAAAGTCAACAGTGTTTGTGGTGATTGTATAGAGTAAAATGCCTCAGAAATGCAGTCAATAAAGGACATTCAACAGCCAATTTGCACACAGCAAGTCCCCACAGACAGCAATGTGATAATGCCAAGGCCTTCTGTTAGCGATGATGGTTGAAGCATAAATATTAGGCAAGACAAAGAGTGAATGTTTCAGCTATTCTTCAGAACAGTGCAATGGAGAATTTTTCACCTGCCTAGGAGGTGTCACTTTTTAAAAATTCATTCACAGGATGTGGGTATTGCTGGATGGGCAGCATTTATTGCCCATCCCTATTTGCTCAAAGGGCAGTTAAGACTCAATCACATTGCTGTGGGTCTGGAGTCACATGTAGGCCAGACCAGGTAAGGCTGGCAGTTTCCTTCCCTAAAGGACATTAGTGAACCAGATGGGCTTTTCCCAACAATTGATTCATGATCCTCATTAGACACTTTAATTCCAGTTATTTGAATTCATATTCCTCCATCTGCCATGGCAGAATTCAAACCCAGGTCCCCAGAATGTGGGCAGCACGGTGGCTCAGTGGTTAGCACAGCAGCCTCATAGTGCCAGGGACCCGGATTCGATTCCCTCCTGTGTGGAGTTTGCACATTCTCTCCATGTCTGTGTGGGTTTCCTCGCACAGTCCAAAGATGTGCAATTGGCTGTGCTAAATTGCCAGTAGTGTTCAAGGATATGTAGGTTAGGTGCCTTAGTCAGGGATAAACATAGGGTAATAGGGTAGGGGAATGGGTCTGGGTGGGATACTCTTTGGAGAATCGATGTGAACTTGTTGGGGCGACTGGCCTGTTCCCACACTGTAGGGATTCTATGATTCTATTACCTGGGTCTCTGGATTAACAGACCAGCAATAATACCACTAGGTCATTGCCTCCCCCTCTCCTTGATATAATAGCTCCTCTATAAAAACAGCAGGCTGGATTTTCCTAACCCATGATGGGTTTTAGACATTGGCAAAACGCAGTGGAAGGCCTCAGCAGGTGGGGTCAATGTCCTGCCATATCTCCAGTGTGGAATGGGGTGGCTTTATCAGGATACTGCCCCCTTTATCAGAATACTACCCCCTCCACCACAATAATGCCCCTTCCATCAGTGTAATGCCCTTTCACCACGATACTGCCACCTCCACCTGGGTACTGCCCCCTCCACCAGGGTACTGTCACCTCCACAATACTGCCCCCCTCCACCAGGGTACTTCCCCCTTTACCAGGATAATGCCCCTTCACCAGGATATTGTCCCCTCCACCAGGGCAATACCCCGTCCACCAGGATACCGTCCCGAGGTACTACCCTCTTCACCAAGGTCCATCCCTTTTACCAGGGTATGGACCCTTCACTAAGGTCCAGCCCCTGTAGCAAGGCACTGCAGTTTGATCAACATAGTGCCCCTCCATCAAGCTTCTTCAATAAGGTAAAGTTACTTTGGGAGCAAGATGAAAAAAAAAGACTGAAAATAAATTGTCCCTCTCTACTTAAATTCAGTTAAAAATATACAAAATAATTTACATTTCTCCAATCTGGCCATCAGCACTCTGTGCGCATTAATTTTTGTGAAGTTTGTGAAGATGATTTTTGATTGGGTTAGAGGGATGGGGTGCATTTTCAATTATCATAGCTCGATCCATTTAATCATTAACTTTTCAGCAATATCTATATGGAAATAAATGATACAAATCATCCAGTTAATGAGAAAAAAATCTACGTGTTTGCAGCAACCAGTGCATTTACAGTTAATGAAATGTGGCAACAGCGTGTTTGGGGAATGCAGCTGCTGGGTATCAATGTTGGACTCTGTGTAAAATATGAAGTGAGAAGCGATGGGAATTTTGTGTCTGGCCTGGATTTGCCTTTAGGTTCAGGTGGGTGATGAACTGGAGCTTACCGCAGAGAGTAGCTAGAGATAGGGAGAGAATAAGTGAAGGGGAAGAAGAAATAACCATTAGTCAGACAGCATATCCTCACCAGTTGGACAGGATGTGGCCCAGCATACTGAGTAAGTCAATGGTTGATTAAACTGTCATTCAGCTCTGGCCTATAACCTTCAGTTGTTCAATCCCCAGTACAGGCCTAGTAATTTATTATTTTAATGTCTGGAACCTTCTTTAATAGCCTCTTATGCGTCAATTTATTTTGTATTAAAAGAATAAGGGGGATAAAAAAAATCAATTTTATTTCAAACCTGCATTAGCCCCTCCCTTCGCTTTTGTAATTGCAAAATTAGAATTTTGCCCTTTCCAGATCATTTCTCTTTTTTATTTTTTATTGGAGTTGCCTGCAATGCTGTGACGACCTGTGCTGCTGTTTGTTAGCCACTTCAGAGTAAAGTTTAAATATGCATGTAATGTTCGCTTAATGGACTTTTATTCATCAAAAGAAACGACAGCTCATTTTTCTCACTGTCTGTTCTGGAGCTGTTGATGCTTATTGGAGAGGTTGGTCAAGATGCCAATCAGAATATCTTCTGTGTCTGTGGAAGTAGGTTTTCCAGTTCTCCATGATTAGAGTTAGATAAGGTTAGGGCTAGTCCTGGAGTCACTAGGAATTCAAACTTAATCTCGAAGAGACTGCAATAAGCCACATGGGAGAAATATCCAAGGGGCTTTAAAAATTGAGGCTTAATCTAAAAAAAACACACTTTTGTTCATTTAGTAAGAAAAACTGTTAGATGTAGGAAAGAAAAATTTTTGAATTAGTGTCCAGGATTTTCAAATCAGAAAATTAAGAATCTGTTTGGTTTCTGATTGGTTATTGGAAGGCGAATGTTGTGGTTGGCTGACCAATAGTACAGTTGTCCACCTTCTCAACCTTTCCCCTTTGCCCTGCAGTTCATTTGTTTCCTTTTGGGGATTTACCACTTCTGTTTGAAAACCATGGTTGAATCTCCTCTCAGCCACATTCTCTGGCTATACACTCCACTTGCTGCCTAAAGATGTTAGTCTGTCATTGTCACCTTCTGATTCTGTTGCCGTTCAGCTACCTGCCCCACCCCACCAATCCCAGTGTCCTCCAGTCCTCAGTCCTTCTGCCAATAAGAACAAATTCTCTCCATCCAATCTGTCTGCAAACAAGGGAATCAAAGGTTATCGGAGGGTGTGGGGGAAGGGGGAATATGTGAGTAGGTGAAGGGGAGAATGGGATGGGGAGAGAGAAGCAACTGCACTGGTGAGGGGAGTGGCAAGGGGAGAACAGAGTGACCAGGGAGGGGTGAAGGAATCAAACCCTGGTCACCCATCCTGCACACTTGTCCTGCCACTTCACGCAGGAAGTGGGCAGCATAGGGAGTGTTGGGTTAGACTCTCTTTTTAAAAGTGGAGGCAAATTTATTAAACCTCCCAATGCAGGGAATTTGATATGAGAAGGGAGGTATTCTTTGATTTGATTTGATTTATTGTTGTCACCTGTACTGAAATACAGTAAAAAGTATTGTTTTGCATGCTAACCAGACAAATCACGCCTTGCATAATTACATCAGGGTAATAGACCAGAATGCATAATATACTGGTGCAGCTACATAGAGGTGCAGAGAAAGATCACCTCTAAGATGTGAGAGCTCTGTTCATAAGTCTAACAACAGCAGGGAAGAAGCTGTTCTTCAATCTGTTAGTATGTTTTTGCAAACATTTATATCTTCTGCCTGAGGAAGGAGAGTATAACCGGGTGGGAGGGGGGTTTAATTATGTTGGCTACTTTCCTGAGGCAGTGTAGAACAAGCCTAGTAAACATAGGTTTAAATGCAAGGAAATCTTTCAGGTGCAGGCAGTTGTCAGTGACATTTACAGATATTGCAACTCAATGTGCAATGAGTCTGGCTCTTTTAGTTGCATTTGCAACAGACACAGCCAACTTCGAAACAATCCAGAAGTTAAAAATGGCTGCCAACTCAAATTGTTGAATCATGCTTCCATATTAACGATTGGGTTAGTCCAGTTGTAGAGATTTTGGCCAAGGTCATTAGCTTTTTAACTGTCTTAATCGTTCTCATTCTATCAGGTTCCCGGTGAGATAGGAGGAGCTATTTCAGAACTCTATGGAAGCCAGCGTCAATTAGTTTCTGTTTACCCTCAAAACATTCTTTGAACTTCAAAAGACCCCCTAGATTTAAGAAGTTGGGACTGCTCTCCTTGGAGAGAAGAAGACTCAGAGGAGATTTGGTAGTGGTTTTCAGAATCATACACAGGTTGGACTGGGTAGATGGGGAGAATCAGTTCCTGCTTATAATAGAGAAAAGAATGAGAGGGCATAGACTTAAAGTGATGCGTGAACAAAGCAAGAGTGATATGAGAAAATGCTTTCTCACACAGTGAGTAGTTTGCATATGGAATGCACTACCTGGAAATGTGGTGGAAACAGGTTCATTCAGGAGGTGATTGGGTGATTATTTAGATAGAAATGGTATGCAGGGAGATGTGGAAATGTCAGAAAATTAATACTAAGTAATAGAACTGGTGCAGGCCTGAGGGGCTAAATGGCATCCTTCTATACCGTAATGACTCTGTGATAAATGTGGTCTGGTTCCATTTGAATCCACAAGGGTAGTCATGTGACTTCTGGGGGCCATTTTGTCAGACTCCTGGCTTCCTCTTTTAAACATAAAGCCATCCTTTACAATAAGTATTATTATAACTCTACCCTCATGACAGAATAAGCAAGTACAGATTTTCCTATCTATCTAGATAACAGAAATTCCTCATCCCTTGAACCATTCTTGTAAATCTATCACATGTACTTTCCACAAAGGGATCAGAGTGTAAATCATAGAGGATTATTACGATTTCCAGAGGCAGTGAGATCAATTTTAATATGCCTTCCCCCTTATCTGGGACCTTCTTGCTAAAGCATTTTTCAAAACCTTTTATTGAGATTACTGCTATTGAATTAGAATTAGTCCCATTTACTCTGACAGGTGGTTTTCAAATCCACCAAGGTGTTCTGGCCAATATTTATTCCCCAAACCGTAGCCTTGAGACTGAGTAACAGTTTATTTATTTTATTGCTGTTTGAGGGAGATGCAAATTGCCTGCCGCACTCCTGATAGTATTTACACAGGAGACTTTACTCTCCAAACTGCATTATTAGGTATGCAGTATTCTGAAGAGATGAAATGAAATGCTTCCTGTCACCCTTTTCTCATTTTCCCCCCATTTTTCTGAAATCATTAAAAAAAATCAAGGCAGATGGGGGAGGAATCTCCCCTTTATTGTGTGCAGAGTCCTAAAGCCAGCTTATAGTTGAGGGTTTCCCAAATTAATTAGAACAAAATTTCAAAATCATCACAGGACGTGTTTTGAAAAATTACTGAACACACTTTTGTCTCCTACCCTCAAAGCAATTACTAAAGAGTTGTGGTGGAGTGTTGTGTGTATAAAAGGCATTGATCATTAGTAATTGTTTATAATGCTCTTTTTCTTTCCAATTGAAATACATGCAGTTTGCAGACGATGCATTAACATAGGATGCCTGATTAGCTGCTGGGAGAGAAAGCTGGCTTTGCCACATAAAAATCCATTTGATTTTAAAAATGGAGACACTTGTAATAGGCCACTCCCCTCAGCTTAAGAAGCTTTTACACCATAAGCATGCCGTAAGTTTAATGAAAATGAAATACAAATGCAGGCTGTGTTCCTGAAATATGGGAGGTTGAAACATTCAGCACAACTGACTGAGTAGCTCATTGTGGGAGATGATATGACGATAATGGATCCTTTATGAGTAAAATGATATATCACTGTTTGCATGACCGATTTAAAACTATAGTTTTTCTCCGCATATATCTAATTTTGATAAGTCAAATTAAATTATGCAACACACGGTACAGTGCACCAGTAGAATGCTGAATTTATGAAAGTAAAATAGAAAATGCTGGTAACTCTCTGTAGGTCAGGGAAATTTTAATGTTAGCTCTCTAACTTTTACCAGTTCTGTCCTGAAACATTACCTCTGCTTATCCCAGCAGAGGTGCTGCCAGATTTGCTGAGTATTTGCAGCATTTTCTGTCCCTATTACACCGCATTGGCATTTAGCTTCTGAAAGAATCAAAGGCAATTATTTGTATCTGGCAGTAACGCATCACGTGGGTCTGTTAACATGAACATTGTTTCTGGGTATCCGTCAGAGCATGGATGTCAGTCAGTGAAGTGACAGAGGCCCAATGGGAGTGAGCGTCTGACTATCAGCTGTAGCCATCGTTTCCACTTCCTACAAGAAGAATTGACTAGTTGCTAACAGATGTCAGACAGATAATAGACCTGATCACATTAAACCTGAAACATTCAGTTACTGCCTGTAGAAATGGTTAACATTAAAACACCTGATTGAATACACAACGGTAGGAAATGATGATTGTGTTAACAACCCTCTGAGGTAAGCAGTGATATCACTGTGACCTTGTTATGATCATGTTTAGGGATTCCAGTTAGATATTGGAACCTATACAGCTTGCAGCCTCACACTCTGTAGCCTTACCATCATGTACAGTGTTATGATAATTTAAAAACAATTAGATTCCCTGCAGTGTGGAAACAGGCGCTTCAGCCCAGCAAGTCCACACCGACCCTCCGAAGAGTAACCCATCCAGACCTATTCCCCTACCCTATATTTACCCCTGACTAATGCAACTAACACAATGGGCAAGTTAGCACAGTCAATTCACCTGACCAGCACATCTATGCATTGTGGGAAGAAACTGGAGCACCCGGAGGAAACTCACGCAGACACAGGGAGAGTGTGCAAACTCCACACAGACAGTCATCCGAGAAATCGAACCGGGTCCCTGGTGCTGTGAGGCAGCGGTGCTAACCACTGAGCCACCATGCTGCCCCTATACAGTAGTATATGGCCTGAGCTTGTATTGATATTCAAAGAACCTACACGAGAACATGATCATACCGAATAGGAGTTGTCATGGAGTCTAACCGAAAGAGAGCTGGATCTGCAAATGATTGGGTTTAGATTTATCAAAGTCAAGAGATGTAGGAATTGTGAAATGAAAGAAGACCAAAAGCTATCTCGTTTGCCTTTAATCCCATCCTGGTGGTCAGTGTTGTAAAGTTGACCAAATATGGAATTAATCAGGAAGAATAGAGGAGCTGAATATGGTTTAAATGCAGAAAGATTCCAGAAAGCTACAGCACAGAGGGGTTTGGGATTCCTTGTGCATAAATCACAAAAAGCTTAGTGTACAAGTTCAGCAGGGAAGGCAAATGGGCCATTGTCCTTGAATTCAAATACAACAGAGTATAACCATAGGGAGGTCTTTCTAAACCTACACAAGGCACGGGTTATACCACAGCTGGAATGCTGTGAACAGTTTTGGGCTCCTTATCTAAGGAAAAATATACTGGCATTGGAGGCAGTCCAGAGAAGGTTCACCAGGTTGATCTCAGATATGGAGTGAGAGTTTTATGAAGAGAGGTTGCATACGTTGGGTGCCTATTCTCATTGGAGTTTAGAAGAATGAGAGGTGACTTAATTGAAACATACAAGATACAATAAGGCTGTTTTCCCTTCTGGAGGGTCTAGGACCACATAGCAAAATCTCAATGTAAGGGGTTGCCCATTTAGGACAGAGATGAGGAGGAATCTTTTTCAAGAGTGTAGATAATTTTTTGAATTCTTAACCACAGAGGGCTGTTGAGGCTGGGTAGCTAAATAAATGCAAAGCTGAAATGGACATATTATAAATCAGTTTAATAAATGTAATAAACTTTTAATCACCATAAACATAAAATGCAGCATCATGGTATCTGTTGACCCTTGTAATGTCACTGTCCAGTAGTGTGTAAGGCATGTGGACACGTAAATTTGAAGATCACACGACATTTTTTAAATCATCATTCAACAAGCCACTGGGCTTGTTAAAAGTCAATTATGTGGAATTGTAACCAACTCATCCCACACGGACTCCAGACCACCTTTAAACCAGCAGAGTTTGGACCCGAACAGGACAAACAGTACAGACTACAGATTCAAAAACACTAGCAACGGTTCTCCTTCAAGATCATCCGCTCCACGCTTGCAGTAATGCGCCGGCGCCTAACCTCTCTGCAGTCAGCCCTGCCTCAGCTGAGGGTCACACTCTCTCAGAATTGCAAAGGACCCACTCTGTACTACATCCTCAGGAGAATTCATACTCTCAACAAACAGTATTTCAATTCCATCTCAAACATCAAAAACTGTAAGTACAACAAACTTTTATCTACCCACCTCCATAACCAGTGCTCCTCAAACATTCCAGAAGATTCCCCTGGCCTCGGAAACTACTCAGACGCCATTAGCCATATGGCTGATGCAGCTGCCACCCCCACGCTGATTGATGATGTCACTTCCGCCCCTTAATGGCTACTCCCACAACCACATCCACCCCTCACAATTCCTTATGCATCACACGTGACATCACTTCCGCTCCTCACATCATCGCTGATGCAACACACTCAGTGGCTTCTGCCACCCCTACTGCCGTGGTCACCACCACTTCCGCTCCCACCAGCACCATTCACCTGCATTCTGCTGACACGCCCCACCCCCCACAGACCCCACTGTCACTATCCCCACCTCCCAGAACCCCGAGGGGAACACTAACCCTGCTCATGACTCCACCCCCATTCCCCCCACCACCACACCCACTCTAGTTACAGGTTCCGCCCCACTCCCAGCTCCACACCCACACCAGATCCCAGCTCCCAGCCCTGCCGAGTTTTCACCATCCCTCCAGATCTCCCCCTCACTGAGGATGAACGATCAGTCCTCAGCAAAGGACTCACCTTCATCCTCCTCCGTCCACGCATCAATGAATTGAATACACACTGCGACGTCGAACACTTCTTCCGTCGCCTCCACATCTGAGCTTACTTTCACAATCAGGATTCCCGCCCATCTTCCGAGGACCCCTTCGCCCACCTCCAACAGACTGCATTCACCAGGACACCCCGCGCTGGCCTATTACCTGCTCTCGATCTCTTCATTTCCAACTGTCGCCAGGACATTAACCGCCTCAGCTGTCTACCCCCCTCCTCCCCTCCAACCTCTCACCCTCACAACGCACAACCCTTCACTCCCTCTGCTCCAATCCCAACCTCACCTTCAAGTCAGCGGATAAAAGGGGCGCAGTGGTAGTCTGGCGCACTGACCACTACACCGCTGAAGCCAAACGCCAACTCGAGGACGTCTCTTCCTACTGCCCCCTCGACTATGACCCCACCCCCCCATCACGAAACCATCATCTCCCAGACCATACAGAACCTCATCATCTCAGGAAATCTCCCACCCACAGCTTCCAACCTCATAGTCCGGGAACCCCGCACTGCCCGGTTCTACCTCCTTCCCAAGATCCACAAGCCTGACCACTCTGGCCGACCCATTGTCTCAGTATGCTCCTGCCCCACTGAACTCCTCTCTACCTACCTCGACACTGTCCATCCCCCCAGTCCAGGAACTCCCCACATACGTTTGAGACACCACCCACACCCTCCGCCTCCTCCAAGACTTCTGTTTCCCTGGCCCCCAATGCCTCATCTTCACCATGGATATCTAGTCCTCTACACCTCCATCCACCATGACCAGGGCCTCCAAGCCCTCTGTTTTTTCCTCTCCAGACGTCCCCAACAGTTACCTTCCACTGACACTCTCATTCGTTTGGTCAAACTGGTCCTCACCCTTAACAATTCCTCCTTTGAATCCTCCCACTTCCTCCAGACCAAAGGGGTAGCCGTGGGCACACGTATGGGCCCCAGCTATGCCTGTCTCATTGTTGGCTACGTAGAACGGTTGATCTTCCGTAATTACACCAGCACCACTCCCCACCTCTTCCTCCGCTACATTGATGACTGCATTGGCGCCACCTCGTGCTCCTGCGAGGAGGTTGAGCAATTCATCAACTTCACCAACACATTCCACCCTGACCTTAAATTTACCTGGACCATCTCTGACACCTCCCTCCCCTTCCTGGACCTCTCCATCTCCAGTAATGACGACCGACTTGACACTGACATGTTTTACAAACTCACCGACTCGCACAGCTACCTGGATTACATCTCTTCCCACCCTACCTCCTGCAAAAATGCCATCCCGTATTCCCAATTCCTCCGCCTCTGCCGTATCTGCTCCCAGGAGGACCAGTTCCACCATGGAACACAGCAGATGGCCTCCTTCTTTAGAGACCGCAATTTCCCTTCCCACATGGTTAAAGATGCCCTCCAATGCATCTCGTCCACATCCCACACCTCCGCCCTCAGACCCCACCCCTCCAACCATAACAAGGACAGAACGCCTCTGGTGCTCACCTTCCACCCTACAAACCTTCGCATAAACCAAATCATCCGCCGACATTTCCGCCAGCTCCAAATGGACCCCACCACCAGGGATATATTTCCCTCCCCACCCCTTTCCACCTCTGCAAAGACTGTTCCCTCTGTGACTACCTGGTCAGGTCCATGCTCCCCTACGACCCACCCTCCCATCCTGGCACTTTCCCCTGCCACCACAGGAACTGTAAAACCTGTGCCCACACCTCCTCCCTCACCTCTATCCAAGGCCCTAAAGGAGCCTTCCACGTCCATCAAAGTTTTACCTGCACATCCACTAACATCATTTATTGTATCCGTTGCTCCCGATGCAGTCTCCTCTACATTGGGGAGACTGGACGCCTCCTAGCAGAGCGCTTTAGGGAACATCTCCAGGACACCGGCACCAATCAACCACACTGCCCTGTGGCTCAATATTTCAACTCTCCCTCCCACTCTGCCGAGGACATGGAGGTCCTGGGCCTCCTTCATCCCCACTTCCTCACCACCAGACGCCTGGAGGAAGAACGCCTCATCTTCTGCCTCAGAACACTTCAACCCCAGGGCATCAATGTGGACTTCAACAGTTTCCTCATTTCTCCTTCCCCCACCTCACCCTAGTTCCAAACTTCCAGCTCAGCACTGTCCCCATGACTTGTCCGGACTTGTCCTACCTGCCTATCTCCTTTTCCACCTATCCACTCCACCCTCTCCTCCCTGACCTATCACCTTCACCCCTCCCCCACTCACCCATTGTACTCTATGCTACTTTCTCCCCACCCCCACCCTCCTCTAGCTTATCTCTCCACGCTTCAGGCTCACTGCCTTTATTCCTGATGAAGGGCTTTTGCCCGAAACGTCGATTTCGCTACACTTTGGATGCTGCCTAAACTGCTGTGCTCTTCCATCACCACTAAGCCAGATATGATGACGGGGCCAGGCAGGACAGAATAATGAGGCCTGCCTCAGGACTATGGCCACATGTAGTAGCAGGTTCTGCTGGTGAAGGTGGCTTTTTGGAGCTGCAAGAGAAAGTAAAGGGACATTGAGAGAGCTTGAAACTCTTCAACATATAGCCGTTGCCAGCTTCCTGTTTGCAGAACCTCTTCTTATCCATCTGTATCCCCACCCTGCCCAATGTCACAAGATTTCTTTAACCTAATTGGGCCCAGAAACCCCTTTGGTAATTACCCTCCTTTCTACAACATGGCCAGCATCTGAATCTTGATTGAATCAACTTGAGTGAAGCAGGAGCTAAGCGGACCCTACAGTTCCTGTTCTGCCTCCTCACCCCAGCAACAAAAGGAGAAGTCAAGCCTCATTGGTCCAATGTCACCTGGTATGTAGAGCCACAATTCATTTCTCAAGTTATTCAAATATATCCCCAAAATGTTAGCCCCGTAAAAAAAGCTATTTGTTTTGTCTTTCGCCATCTCCCTGTTGTTTCCTTCGATTGGTTCTAAGTGTCCCGCTCCACAAGCACTGCCGTGTAGCTGAAATGGTTGGTCGGAAGAGTTTTATGTGGTTACTTCGATTTTGTTGCATTTGTGTCTTTCTAACATCCATTTGAGCCACACAGATCGTTCAGCCTTGGGCAATACCAAAGGAAATGGGCTTCACTGGGTCACTGCCCAAGTAGCTGAAAGCCCACCTCTTAGCTGAAGTGTAACATTGTGGGAAGATATCATGCCAGTCTCTAGAACCAAAAGCTGCATTTGAAACTAATGTGGCTACAGGAGTAGGTCAGAGAGTTGAAACTCTGCAGTGAGTAACCCATCTAATTTGCCAAAACCGGTCCACCATCTACAGAGCATAAGTCTGGTATGGTGGTGGAATACTGTCCAATTGCCTGGATCAAATCAGCTACAACAGTTCTCACGATGTTCAACATCATCCAGTACAAAGCAGCCAACTGATTGGCAGCCCATTCACCACTTTAGATATATTTATGTATTCAATCCCTCCCCTCTGGTGCCCACACTGAAATAGTATGTCCCATTTACAGGATGCATTTCAACAACTCACCAACACTACTTTGACAGCATCTTCCAAACCTGTGACCTCTACCTTCTGTCAGGAAAAGGGCAGCAGAAACATGGGAACTCCACTGCCTGCAGGTTCCCCTTTAAGCTACATACCATCCTGATTTGGAAAATATTGCCATTCCTTCACTAACAGTACGACAGATGTACACCAATACCTCATGAACAACAGCAGTTCAAGGAAGTGGCCATGATCTCCTTCCTCAGGGAGGTTAGGGATGGGCAATAAATGCTGGTCTTGCCGACGAAGTACACATTCTGCAAACAAGTATTTCAAAAATCACAAATAAGAATTTGCAACATCGACACAGCTGGTTCTGAACAAAGAAGCAGCACCCCCCCCCCCGCCCCCCCCCCCCGCCCAATGGTTCACTACACTAACTCCAATATGAACCAATTTTGAAATCCATAAGGGACACTCCATAACCCAGACAGTGAAAGGAGCATTTTCCACAGAGCTGAAAGTAAACAATTAAATTGGAGATAATGTCTCAGTTGATAAGATAAGTGTTGGTAATTGGTTTCTTTCAAAAAGAAGACAGAACAAGATTTTGCCCAGAAAATAATCTCTCTCTCATCTTTGTTATTATTGATAAGATGTTACTTTATTTAAATCTGACAGGGTGATAGGAATGAATGATCAAGAAGAGAATTAAAACCAATTTATTTTGTGCTTTAGTCCATGGGGTCTGGCTGATAGTTTGAGTGGCTCAGGCAGTGAGAATACTATAAACTTGTTTGCTGCAATCCGTTCAGGAGTATTCACATTGGAAGCCAATGCCCATTGCTTTGTATTATAGAATGAATCAATACAGGAGACCACCTGGCCCATTGTGGTTATGCTGGTTCTTTGAAAAGTTATCTAATTATCCCTACTCCTCAGCTCAGTCCCCCTAATTCTATTCGAAATTCCCCTTAACATTATGTTAATTTCCCTTTTGAAAGTTATTGTGAAATCAGCAGCCACCAACCTCTCTGGAATATGCTCCGTATCACAGCAACTCCAAGAGGGAAAGACAGATGGACAAACAGACTTACACTTCTTTAACACCTTTCACAACTTCAGGAGATTCCAGAGAGCTTTACAGCCAAAGAAGTACATTCCTAAATACAGTTGTAATGTTGGAAATGTATCAATTAATTTGTTCCCACTGACAGCAATGTAATCATGCCTAGTTAATCCGTTTTGAAATGTTGTTGATTGACAGGTAAAAACTGGCCAAGACACTGGGGACACCTCGGCTGCCTTTCTTCCAAATCATGTTGTACGTTCTTTGATATCCACCAGTGTAGGCAGATAGGACATCACTTTCAAATCTCATCCGAAAAACCACCTTTATACATTTTCTTAAAGGTTTATTCATGGGATATGTGCGCCACTGCCTGGGCTAGCATTGATTTGGAGGTAGCACCTAGTGTTAGAAAAGCTGAAGCTATCTTGAGAATGTAACTTAAATGGAGTTCTGGGATTTACATATTAAAGAACCAAAACTAGCATACCCATTATAAAAGATGAAAGACTTAATCTAAAATTTGTTTAATATATCATTACAGCTGCATGACACTTTCACCCTTTTGCTATAAATTCTGTGTCTTATTGTCCTGTCCCACAACCACCTGATGAAGAGGCAGTGCCTTGAAAGCTCATGCTTCCAAAAATAAACCTGTTGGACTATAACCTGGTGTTGTGGGACTTTTAACTTTGGGCTAGCATTGATTGCCTATCCCTAACTGCCCTTGATCTGAGTGTTCTGATAGGTCATTTCAGGCAGTTGTAAAGAATCAACTATTTCTCTGTGGGTCTGGAGTTATGTGTGGGTTGTTCTGTTTGCTGAAGGACATTAGTGAATCAGATGTTTTTTATTTACAACACTCAGTAGGGTTTGCAGTAGATCATAGATTCTGCAGCTTGGACATAACTGGTCATATGACTGCCTGCACTGCAAGAGGTGAATTGCACGCCCCTCCCATTCGGCTGTTTCAATCTACCTGGACTGACTGCTGTCTGGTAATATTGAAAAATTTAGAATGCAAAGAAAGGGAAAATTGCTGGAAATGCATCGTCATTTATTATCCTGCACTTCAATCTGATGCAGATTCACTTCAAACCTGACCAAGGGCAGATATCCAATAGCATTCAGTTGGTAGCAACCTTGCTACCAACTGAAGGTTCAAGTCCCACTCCAGAGATCTGACCATAATACTGAAGGAATGCTACACTATTGGAGGTGCAGTCATTTGAATAAGACCTTAAACTTGGGCTCTATATAACTTGCTAATTTAAAAGATCCCAGGTCAACAGTCTAAGAAGATTGGGTATTTATTTTTCAATGAAAACAGAGGACTACCTAAAGTGCACAAACCAGACATCCCACTCAGACCCATAGTATCACTACCAGGGACACCATCACACAAACTGGCTAAAGAACTACAGCAGAAACTGAAACACCTGATCAGCGGATCCAGACACTCTATACAGTCAACACAGGAATTCTTGGACATTATCAGAAATATACACATAGACAAGGAAGAAACTATGGTCTCATTCGATGTAACGGCATTGTTCACCTCTATCTAGCCAGAGAAACAATAGCCAACCTGCTGGACACACAGAACAGACAACAAGACGGTGAACCTATCAACAAAGACTGCATACTCAAACTACTGGACCTGTGCCTTACAACACACCTCACATTCAACAACCAAATATATGAACAAATCAATGGCACACCCATGGGCTCACCCATCTCTGGACTCATAGCAGAAGCTGTTATGCAAAGGTTAGAACAAACAGTCTTGCGGCAAATTCAATCAAACTCTGGGTCAGATAGTAGATGACATCTTTGTAATCATTAAAAACACAGAAATAGAGAACACACACCAGATCATCAATGCCACACTAACAGGAATCCGATTCACTAGAGAGGAAGAAAAGGACAACTAACTCCCATTCCTAAACGTGATGTACAGAGAACACCGAATGGAAAATTCACCACAAAGGTATACAGGAAAGCCACACACACAGACTAAGTCCTAAACTACGAAAGCAACCACCCCAACACACACAAAAGAAGTTGCATCAAGACACTGTTCAAAAGCACCACAACACACTGCAGTACACCAGAACTGCAAAAAGAGGAAGAAGAACACCTATACAATGTATTCGCCAAAAACGGATACGCCGCAATTTCATCAACAGATGCCTATGGGAAAGACAACGGAATGAGAACATGCCACAACCGAAAGGACTAGCCACACTACCATACATCAAAAACATTTCTGAACTGACAGCCAGATTACTGCGACCACTAGGACTCATAACAGCACACAAACCAACAGCCACTCTCAGACAACAACTCACCAGGACGAAGGATCAGATACCCAGCATGAGCAAAACCAATGTAGCGTACAAAATCCCATGCAAAGACTGCACAAAACACTACATAGGACAAACAGGAAGACAGCTAATGATCTGTATCCATGAACACCAACTAGCCACGAAACGACATGATCAGCTATCCTTAGTAGCCACACACTCAGATGACAAGCAACATGAGTTCGACTGGGACAGCACTATTATTATAGGACAAGCCAAACAGAGAACAGCCGGGGAATTCCTAGAGGCATGGCAGTCATCCGCAGATTCAATCAATAAGCACATCAACGTGGACCCAATATACTGGCCACTGCAGCGGACAGCTGGAACTGACAACCGGAAGTGGCAGATACAAATCACTGTAAATGCCGGAGGAAACATCACAGAAGCGCTTCACAGGAGGCTCCCAAGCACTGAGGATTTCACCTAGACAGGGGACAAAACGTCTGCAACACAAACTCGCAGCTCGGCGAACAGAACCACAACAACGAGCACCCGAGCTACAAATCTTCTCCCAAACTTTGAACAGATGATCCGTGTGTTGCAATCCATTGCTGTTTGGGGGAGCTTGTTGCACATAAATTGATTGCCTCATCCCCTACATTGGCTTCACTTCAAAAATAGTTAATTGGCCATTGAGGTCATGACAAGTATCATATAAACACAGGCCCTTCTGCTTGGGAAAGGTAAATGCCCTTGGTGAAGATCGGATGTTTCCGGGACAAACAGAGTTTAGCAGTGGAGTCTGAAACTGACAATTGATCAAGTCGAGAATCAGTGCACTGTACTGAGAATATGGGTAGGAATGGCAGAGTCCAAGCTAATGGCTTCAGTTTTTAAATCAAAATCAATAATGCTTTAAGTATGGAGAGTGGAGATACCCTTCCCTGCTGGATGATTCTGAGTCTCGAAACATAGCTGAATAGCTTAAAAATAATAGTAAACCCAGTTGAATGTAATTTAGCCGAACCATTTTAGCAAACTGAGGAAACTAAAAGAAAGTGATTGATACTTACATTTGTATAGCACTTTCACAACCTCAGCTTCCAACGTTGAAAACGGGAGTAGGAGAAAGACATTTAACCCAACAAGCCTGCTCTGCTGTTCAACTAAATAATCAAAAGCACATTATAACCAATGTCCTTCTTCAAAGAGTGCCATATGATTTTTTTTATCAATCTAAGATGACTCAGTTTAACATCTCGTCCAAAAGATGGCACCTCTGACCATGGTGCACTTCCTCAAAGTTGCCTTGTGGTGGTGCTGTATGTAGTGTCAGCTCACTACATTGTATGAATATAGTTGTCACCATCCTCCTTAGATGTAGGAAGCTACAGGGTATGATTGATCTAGTGTGGTAGAGGAAAACTATTTCCTGGTGTCTAACTGAAGAATCTTTTGTAGTTAATGAGTTATAGTTTATTGCAGTATTGGCAACTAGCTACATTGATCTAATCAACATGTTTACAGAGACTTTGAGCAGGACCAGATGTTCCCACAAATCCATATGACATCATCATGGTGGATGGTGCTTATGGCAGTCCTCAATATTGACTCTTTAGACCCAGGTACAACATTAGGAAGTGGAATGTGTCTCCACTCCACAATTACTGGAGTGGAAGTTAAACCCACAACCATCTCAGTAAGTCAGCATTGATGCATACATTCATGGTCATTGTTCAGCCCAGGTCCACCTCATGATGAATGCTTTCATTAGTGCTTGGGAGACCAGTGCAGCTGCGGTCAATGTTTTATGGACATACCAAGTAATGCATATTGGATTAGATGGAGCAAAAGGATAAGTAGAATGGATGGGATCCTGATGGGAAAAGCAAATAAAACATAAGGAAAGTAAAGGACATGAAATGGGTATCATCAAACTCTAGTCCTCAGGAGGGAGCATTGCCTGGATCCCAGGTTATCAAAGTCAGCAACTATCATTTCAGAAATTCATTATAATCAATTACTGTGACAGAGAGTCTACTTCATTGCCAAACTGCTTTGAAGTGTCACATTATAAGTGATGAGTTGTACTATGTATTACATCATGAACTGGAGCTTTTTGTAATTTGAACTGCAGCCTAATGGACACTGAAACCATTTGAATGATTTAAAGTGGAAGTAATGCATATGAAATATATATGAGGACCCCAAAATTGAAATTCTATGAGTTTTGAATGATACATGTTAATATTTACAATTGAGGAAACATGTAGCACCAAAACAGAATCCAACCCCTTCGCACAATTGTAACAAAACTGAAGCAGAAATCAACTTCTCACTACCCGCTGTTTGCTCACCTCAACCTCAATGATCTCCCCACCTATTCAGAAAGTATTGATTCCATCTCTACTGTGTCAGTCTCTTTTACTGCTTTATATCCAGCCCATTGCTCACTGGGATGTTTGGATAAGGAATGTACAAATTGCTAAATGAAAAAGGGTGAGGTTCATCTTTTGCTTTTACTGTGCTGATAATAGCAGGATACAATGGTAATGGCGTGATTGACAACTTACAATCGTCACTGTCATAAGGTGAGAAAGAGTCCATTGGTGGGGAACACTCAGGCCACCAGGCAGGTTGGGAATGTGTGAGAGGAAATTTTTTTGTTCATGGGATGTGGGCTTCACTGGTTATATCAGCATGTACTGCCCATCCCTACTTGCGCAGAGGGCCATGAAGAGTCAGTCATGATGAGTCTGGAGTCACATGGAGGCCAAACCAGATCAGGACGTTAATGAACCAGGCATTTTTTTTAAAAAAAAGGGGCTGCAGATACTGGAAACCAGAGTCTAGATTATAGTGGTGCTGTAACAGGTCAGACAGCATCCGAGGAGCAGGAAAATTGATGTTTAGGGCAAAAGCCCTTCATCAGGAATCGAGGCAGGGTGCCTGCAGAGTGGAGAGATAAATTTATCTCTCAATTTCTTTTTACCTGGCAATATCAACAGGTTTACTTTTTTATTCCAGATAATTTTCTTGAATTAAAAAAAATCATAATCACATTGACGTAGAGGAATTAGAACCCACATCCCCTCCAGACCATTAGCATACGTGGCATGGTGGCTCAGTGGTTAGAACTGCTGCCTCACAACAACAGGGGCCTGGGTTCAATTCCAACCTTGGACGGATGGAAATTTGCATGCTCTCCCCATGTCTTTGTGGGTTTCCCTTGGGTGCTGTGGTTTCCTCCTGCAGTCCAAAGATGTGCAGGTTATGCGTATTGGCAATGCTGAATTCCCCACAGTGTCCAGGGGTGTGCAGGTTAGGTGAGTTAACGATGGGAAATGCAAGTTTACAGCAAAACGTGTAGGAGTGGGATACTCTTCAGAGGGTTGGTATGGACTTGATGGGCAGGGTGGCTTGCTTCCACACTGTAGGAATTTTATAATTCTGACCCTCTAGAATTACCAAAGTTCCACAGCCTCCTCAGGGCTTTGGTGAGATGTTTAAAATGGAAAAGTGCATTCAGGCCTACACACCACCCCACGCCTGGTCTAAATTGAGCCACTTTGGAGTTGACATGTATTGAGAGCAAGCCAGTAAGTATGATACTTAAATGAACTTCCATGCCCCTGATTTTGTATTTAACACCCGTTTTCCACTACTCCAAACCCCAGCAATTAAAGGGAGATAGGGAATACCGTAAACTGTCCTCATTATCCCCTGCAATCTCCCTTCCCCAATGTTACATCGTTATATTATTTGTACCGAGTTAGGAGCTTTTATGTGAATATACATCTTGGTTCCACTGAGAAAAAAATCCGTCAGTCCATCCTTAATAAACAGGACAGCAAGAAATGCACTCACTGAAGCTCCAGCATTTTGTATGTAGAAGTAATTATTCAAAGTTTGGGAGAAGATTTGTAGCTCGGGTGCTCATTGTTGTGGTTCTGTTCGCCGAGCTGGGAATTTGTGCTGCAGACGTATATTGGGCCCAATATACCAACCACTGCAACAGACAGCTGGAACTGACAACCGGAAGCGGCAGATTCAAACCACTACAAATGCCAGAGGAAAGATCACAGAAGCGTTTCACAGGAGGCTCCCAAGCACTGAGGATGTCACCTAGACAGGGGACGAAACGTCTGCAACACAAATTCCCAGCTCGGCGAACAGAACCATAACAAGAAGTAATTATTTTAAATTTCTGGGAACAAGAAAGAAAAACATTCCTGATCTCTCCTACAAACCCCTCTACTGATCTCAACGTGCCCATGATTTCACTCACTAACGTATCTCTCCATCCCATAATCTCTCCCTACCCCCAAGCCTCCTGCCTTACACACTTCCCTTCGAATTCCATACCCTGTGATATCTCTGCTTCCTGCAATCTTTCCATTTTGCCATCTCTCTTCCTCAGCAGGTCTTCCTCCCATAGTTCTTGCCGCCCCATTGTGCTTTTCCCAATGAGTCCACCTTGCAGTGACTCCACAATCTTCACAATTGTTTGGATGGTCCTTCTGCCCTGTAGTGTATCCCTCCTGATGCGTAATTCTGACAGCCAATCAAATGCTACGTTGGTCAGGACCTCCCACTTACCTTTACAGACAAGCCGACTGGTGACACTTACCGTCATTCCCTCTCGATCTTCCCAGAAAACATCATCGGCTCACAAATAAGTCACCTCTTCCTCCTGAGGGTACCTTACTTCTCATACATCCTGTGTGATGTGGCGTGGTGGCAAAATGGATAGCACTGCTGCCTCACAGCACCACGGTAGACAAGCAGGAGGCTGGAGGAACACAGCAAGTCAGGCAGCATCAGGAGGTAGAGAAGTCAATGTTTCGGGTGTATGCTGCCTGCCTTGCTGTGTTCTGCTAGCCTCCTGCTTGTCCACCTTCATTTCCAGAATTTGCAGATTTTTTTGTCTTGCAGCACGAAGGACCTGGGTTCAATTCCACCTTTGACTGACTGTCTGTCTGGAGATTGCTGGGTCCTCTGGTCTCCTCCCGCAGTCCAAAGATGTGCAGGTTGATGGATTGCGAAATTCCCCAAAGTGTCCCAGGGACATGTAGGCGAGGTGAATTAGGCTCGGCTATGGTAAATGTGGGGCAGGGATCAGGGTAAGGTGCTTTTCAGATGGCCGGTGCAGACTGAATGGGACAAGTGGTGTCTATTTACACTATAGGGAGTTGATATCCCAAAATATGTACGTATTATATCCCAAAGGTTCCCTTTTATATGTGAGTCCATCTAACTCTTGGTTCACGATGACGAGAACCAGCTGGGTAGATGGCCGAACTTGGACAGATGGTGCTTTAATGATAATGTCACTAACATAGTAACCCAGAGGCTAATGTTTCAGGGTAAGAGTTCAAATCCCACAACAGCTGGATTAATGTTTTTTTTAATTGAACAAAATTTGGAATTGAGAATTAGTCTCAATGATCATGACCATATCATTCATTGATTGTGGTTAAGAAAAAAAATCTGGTTCATGAGTGTCCGTTTCTGGAAAGAAATCTGCAGTTGTAACCTTGTCTGAACTGACCTCTCAGTTAACAAGAGCAGTTAGAAATGGGCAATATATAAAGAACAACCTCGGTTATCCAAACATCAATTATCTGAAGTTCAAATTATCCGAACAAGATCTCAAGATTCCATGAAAACGTTATCCATTATCTGAACAAAATACGTTCCCCCCCCCCCCCCCCCCCCGTCTCGTTTGGATAATCAAGTACTAACAGCACCTATGTCAATCCCATGAAACTTTTTTTAAAATTGCACATCCATGGAATAGATACCCTATCTTGTGGAAACAGGCCATTCAGCCCAAGGAGTCCAAACTGACCCTCTGAAGAGCACCCCAACCAGATCCATCCCCCACCCTTTCCCTGTAACCCTGCATTTCCCATGACTAACTCACTTAACCTACACATCCCTGAACACTATGGGTAATTTAGCATGGCCATTCCACATAACGTGCACACCTTTGAACTGAATTTCCTGCTTGATGTTTTCCCAGTGTTCAGTGTGTGACAAAAAGACTTCTGCTCAGGCCAACCACCTTTCCCAACTGGAGGATTGTCCAAAAAGACTTCCCAGCTAACGATGTACTTTTGTAATTACAATGATGAAGAGGGAAATGTGAATGCTAGTTTGCATGTAGCATGCTTCCTCAAAGAGCAATTGCAGAAATAGCTAGATTTTCAAGTTAGAGTTGTCGGTTAAGGCATAAATATTAGCTCAGCCTTCCTTTTTTTTCTTTGAAACTAGCATGGAATCTTTTACATGCATATGAAGCAGATAGGGCCACATCCTAAACATAATGCAGTGCAGCACTCCCTCAGGAATAGAATTCCTCCCTCAGTTCTCTAGGATGGCAATGCATTTTATTGGAATGCATTTATACTGCCGCTGTTAATTCTTCTGAACATTTCTCAGTATTTAATCAGTGAAGTGAGGCATAGCCAATGGATAAATACCGTCAAGGGGAATTGGCAAGGGAAAACAACAGAAGAAAATGGTTTGGTTTCCTTTAAATGGAAAACTGACACATCTCTGCCAACATTCTTGATGTATAGACATTTAAAATCTTGCAAACTGAATGCCAGGCTAGAGCTGTGCCAACCTGCATAGAAAAAGACTTACTATAATTTGATGCAACCAATGGAGGAGCTTGGTGGGCTTGACCATGTATGTAAAAGGTTATAGCTATTATTATCACAATCTCCTCTCACTGAGTGCAAATCCTTTCTTTTATAAGTGCCATCTGTGCCACAGTTGACAGCATTCTCATGTTTAAGTATGAGGATTGTGGATTTAAGCCCCATTCCAGAACTTCAGCCAAAAATCTAGACTGACGCTCCAATGCAGTCATGAGGGAGCACTGCACTGATAGTGTTGGCAATAGTGTTCGATTGATCTGTGTGTGATTATATGTGTCTGTTTCTTTTGATGCTCACGATGGTCGATTAGTTAAGCCTGGTGTGATGACTGAAAGAAAATTAATAGACTTTGTAGAAGGTGCTTAAAGTTAGAGCTGCAGATGAACACAATATTTTATGAAATCTTAAAACTCTTGTGAATGAATTTCCTGTGCACATATTTCCTTTGCACAAAAAGAGGAGGGGGTGTAGCACTACTAATCAGAGAGGGTATCACAGCTACAGAAGCTTCCATAGTCGAGGAAGATCTGCCTACCGAGTCAGCATGGGTGGAAATTAGGAACAGCAAGGGAGCAGTCACCTCATTAGGGGTTTACTACAGGCCCCAAATAGCAGCAGGGAGATTGAAGAAAGCATAGGTCAGCAGATTTTGGAAAAGTGTGGACGTGGTAGGTTGTTGTAATGGGTGACTTTAACTTTCCCAATATTGATTGGAACCTCCTTCGAGCAGAAGATTTGAATGGAGCTGTTTTTGTAAGGTGTGTTCAGGAGGGTTTCCTAACTCAGTACGTTGACAGGCCAACGAGGGGAGAGGCCATTCTAGACTTGGTGCTCGGAAACGAGCCGGGGCAGGTATCAGATTTTGTGGTGGGAGAGCATTTTGGTGATAGTGACCACAACTGCCTCACATTCTACATAGCTATGGAGAAGGAGAGGGTTAGGCAAAATGGGAGGATATTTAATTGGGGAAGAGGAAACTATGATGCGATTAGACATTAGTTAGGAAGCATTGTCTGGGAGCAATTGTTCCATGGTAAAGGCACAATAGACATGTGGAGACTGTTTAAGGAACAGTTGTTGCAAGTGATGAATAAATATGTCCCTCTGAGACAGGCAAGAAGGGGTAAGATAAAGGAACCTTGGATGACGAGAGCGGTGGAGCTTCTTGTCAAAAGGAAGAAGGTAGCTTACATAAGGTGGAGGAAGCTAGGGTCAAGCTCAGCTCTAGAGAATTACAGGCAGGCGAAGAAGGAGCTCAAAAATGGTCTGAGGAAAGTCAGGAGGGGGCATGAGAAAGGCTTGACAGAACGGATTAGGGAAAATCCAAAGGCATTTTACACTTATGTGAGGAATAAGAGATTGGTCAAAGAAAGATCAGGGATAGCCTAGGGAACTTGTGTGTGGAATCTGAGGAGGTAGGGGAAGCCCTAAATGAGTTTTTTGCTTGTGTCTTTACGAAAGAAACAAACTTGGTAGTGAATGAAACCTTTGAAGAGCAGGTATGTATGCTGGAATGGATAGAGATAGAGGAAGCTGATGTACTGAAAATTTTGTCAAACATCGAGATTGACAAGTCGCCAGGCCTGGACCAGATTTGTCCTCGGCTGCTTTGGGAAACGAGAAATACAATTGCTTCGCCACTTGCGAAGATCTTTGCATCCTCGTTCTCCACTGGAGTTGTACCTGAGGACTGGAGAGAGGCAAATGTAATTCCTCTCTTCAAGAAAGGAAATAGGGAAATCCCCGGCAAATACAGACCAGTAAGTCTCACGTCTGTCGTCTGCAAGGTGTTAGAAAGGATTCTGAGGGATAGGATTTATGACCATCTGGAAGAGCATGGCTTGATTAAATGCAGTCAACACGGCTTTGTGAGGGGCAGGTCATGCCTCACAAACCTTATCGAGTTCTTTGAGGATGTGACTAGAAACGTTGTTGAGGGTCGAGCTGTGGATGTGGTATATATGGATTTCAGCAAGGCATTTGATAAGGTTCCAATGGTGGGCTCATTCAGAAGGTCAGGAGGAATGAGATTCAGGAGAACTTAGCTGTCTGGATACAGAATTGGCTGGCCAACAGAAGACAGCGAGTGGTAGTAGAAGAAAAATATTCTGCCTGGAAGTCTATGGTGAGTGGTGTTCCACAGGGCTCTGTCCTTGGGCATCTACTGTTTGTAATTTTTATTAATGACTTGATGAGGAGATTGAAGAATGGATCAGCAAGTTTGCAGACGACACAAAGGTTGGAGGTGTAGTTGACAGTATAGTGGGCTGTTGTAGGCTGCAGCGGGACATTGACAGGATGCAGAGATGGGCTGAGAGGTGGCAGATGAAGTTCAACCTGGATAAATGAGAGGTGATGCATTTTGGAAGGTCGAATTTGAAAGCTGAGTACAGGATTAAGGATAGGAATCTTGACAGTGTGGAGGAACAGAGGGATCTTGGTGTGCAGGTACATAGATCCCTTAAAATGGCCACCCAAGTGGACAGGGTTGTTAAGAAAGCATATGGTGTTTTGGCTTTCATTAACAGGGGGATTGAGTTTAAGAGTCATGAGATCTTGTTGTAGCTCTATAAAACTTTGGTTAGACCGCACTTGGAATACTGCGTCCAGGTCTGGTTGCCCTATTATAGGAAAGATGTGGATGTTTTGGAGAGGGTTCAGAGGAGGTTTTCCAGGATGCTGCCTGGACTGGAGGGCTTATCTTATGAAGAGAGGTTGACTGAGCTCGGACTTTTCTCATTGGAGAAAAGGCGGAGGAGAGGGGACCTAATTGAGGTATACAAGACAATGAGAGGCATAGATAGAGTTGATAGCCAGAGACCATTTCCCAGGGCAGAAATGGCTAACACGAGGGGTCATAGGTTTAAGCTGGTTGGAAGAAAGTATAGAGGGGATGTCAGAGGCGGGTTCTTTACACAGAGAGTTCTGAGAGCATGGAATGTGTTGCCAGCAGCAGTTGTGGAAGCAAGGTCATTGGGGACATTTAAGAGACTCCTGGACATGCATATGGTCACAGAAATTTGAGGGTGCATACATGAGGATCAGTGGTCGGCGCAACATTGTGGGCTGAAGGGCCTGTTCTGTGCTGTACTGTTCTATGTTCTATCTATGTTCTGTATAATGTGGAGTGCATCATCTCTGCATTAGAGTTGTAGAGGCATACAGCAAGGAAACAGGCCCTTCGGCCCAACTCACCCATGCCAACCAGGTTTCCTAAACCGAACTAGTCTCATTTACCCGCGTTTTGCCCATATCCCTCTAAACCTTTCCTATTCATGTACCTGTCCAAATGTTTTCTATATGTTGTAATTGTACCCACCTCTACCATTTTCTCAGGCAGCACCTTCCATCCACACTATGTGTGAAAAAGTTGCCCCTCAGGTCTCTTTTAAATCTTTCCCCTCTCACCTTAAATCCATGCCCTCTCGTTTTGAACTCCCCTACTCTGGGGAAAAGTCCTTGGCTATTCACTCTATCCATGACTCCTTATGATTTTATAAACCTCTGTAAAGTCACACTCAGCCTCTGATGCTACTGGGAAAACATTCCAGATTATCCAGCCTCTCCTTACAACTGAAACCTCCCAGTCTCAGTAACATCCTTGTAAATTGCTTTTGTATCCTTTCCAGTTTAACAACATCTTTCCTATAGTTCACCTTTTGAAAAGCCCAGTCTGCCCACCCAGGTAGATAAAACATACAAGGGCACTATTTCAATGGTGTTCTGGTCAATATTTATCCCCTAATCAAACACACAGCACAAAAATAAACCATCTCATTATTATCACTTTGTTGTGTATGAGAGTTTGCTGGGTGCAGATTGGCACCTGTGTTATCTACACAACAAAGAATGAAAATGCTTTGGGATATCCTACCTGTGGTCATATAAATACAGAGTTTTATCAAGTTTTGCCGTTTTTCATGCATTAACAGTACGTACAAAACAAGCATTTTCCCCATTGATACACAATTAAACAATGAAACTTTTCCACAGAATCACAAAGTAATTACAATGCAGGAGGAGGCCATTTTGCTTCTAATTGAAAAGAGCTCTGAGTATGTTTTGGTTCCTGCATGGTTTATAGATAAGGATTTGCTTGTCACGAGAACAGATTTGATAGCTTTATTGCAATTGCTAATAAACCATGACCTCTGTGGTCTATAAATCTACTCTTCAGAAGCACCAAGTTGTCTGGAAATGTTTCAAGCAGACTGAAGCATTCCTACGATGTCATTGCCATCATTTTAATGTAGCTCTTTGGGAGCAGGTATATGGAAGGTACAAATTTGGATAAGAAAAGCAATTTTTATTGCTGATTTATCTGCAATCTATGTTTCAGCTAAATATTTGCATCTGTGTTTTTGATTCCTAGAGTTGTAGTAAAGCATTATAGCTTCAATCTATAATCTAGAAAGTTCTGAAATCCGGAGATGACTTGGTCCTAATCATTCCAGGCTGGGGAGAGACTCAGCAGTGTATTTGAATATTTTTTTTGAAGGCATGGGGACTTTGAATCTTCTTCAGACTCAGCTGCAATTCGCAAAATCCTGGAAGGACAATTTTCATCCCTCACACCTTAATGAAAGGAAACAACTGACTGATATTATTGCTGATATGTGCGGTATGTGCTATGAACAATTCCATCAGACTTCGAGGCTCCAGTTACGTGCCAGCTCCCTGTTGTTACAGTATAGTATTACAGACAGTAATAACATCCCACAGAACAAAAACACACGCTTTCCCTTTGCATATCCACTGTAGCTCCATTAATGAGACTCAAAGCCTATTGGTTTAGCTTGTGGGACTCACAACAGCTCTTAACAACAATTATTTTTAACCAGATTCATTAAATTTGCTCTTCAAAGGATATTAATGGGAGTGGGAAGCAAGGGGCTGTTTCCGTGCTAAAATTATACCGGTTACTATAGTAGAAAAGAGTAGGTGGCTTGATTGCACTGGCTACAGTCGCTAAGTTAAAGTGAGTGTCGTCAGGCATAAGGTTATGAACCCTCCAAAACTGGCCTGGAGCATCCAGGAATTTAATACTAAGATTGATATGCTGCAGGCCTCATTCAGGAAAAGGTTCAGAGAAGGTTCACATGGCTGATTCTTGTGGTCAGGCTTACAAGAAAAGGGCTTACCTTGTGGACATACAGACATTTGGAGTTTATTTGTAATGTAAGAGGTGATCATTTTGAGTGAGATTCTGAAGCAGTTTTGACTTACTTTGTGAGTATGTTTCTCCACATGGGGCACAATTAAAAACCAGGGGTTTCCCATTTAAGAGAGGGATGAAGAGGAAGTTCTTCACTGAGGAATGGAATTCTCTTCCTTAGAGAGCAGTGGGGGCTGAGATGGCAAATATAGTCAAGGCTGAGTTAAACAGCAAGGAAAGTGGAGTTGAGGCCACAGCAGACTCAATGGGCCGAATAGCCTTCTCCTGCTTTGTCTTATGTTCTGACAAATTGGAGGGGCATTAAAAAATTAGAATTTCAAACCTTGTTTTCTTTCACCAATTTGGTATGTTGGCTACAGAAAATATCAGAAATATGGAGAAAGTGTGGTGGTGAATTCTACAGCCCACTTGAAGGCAGAGAGTTAAGTAAAATATAGCGGGTGCTCCCTTCCACACTGACCTGTCTGTTATACTGTGCTGAATTGGGAAAGAAATAAGGCAGCTCTGAGGCCTTTTGAGGCCCTCAAATGGGTGATTAGTGACCATTTAAGGATGTTGTTTAGCTTCCATGAGGGCACAGTGAGAGGTAGGTCCATGTCACCAAATGTCCCCGATGGCATCAGGTTTCTGGGGCCTTGCAGCCATGCCAGTCCAAACGCCTCAGATTTATCCAAAGCCTATCCATTTTCACCTCTTCCTTGGTGCTGCCTCTAGCCTCAAGCAATGGGCCGTGCTGTCTCCTGGTGTTACAGGGATGATGGAGGTACAAGACAATCCAATTGACGGGCAGCTCTTGAGGCTGGGATTTCCTATTACTGAGGAGCGGGAACTCCTTCCTGATCTCACTAAGGCCACCTCCAGGGTATTATTGCTGCAGGGTTGCAGGGGGTAGTGGGACATCTGACCACACTCCTTCCATTTAAAGTCGATCCCCAGAAGGTTCATCTGGCAGTCAAATATCATTCAGTCACTTTCCGATTAATTGTTTGTCTGGATTAGAGTGCTCTGCAGAAGCGGTGAAGTGAGGAAAAATGCTTTTCATTCAGCGAGTAGGTTATCATGAAGAACTCTCAATCTCAACCTGTCCCCTTACCCAAGGCGTGGTGACCTTCAGGTTAAACAACCACCAGTCACCTCTCTCTAATGAGTCTCCCTCTCTCTATCTGGTCAGGTAGGACTATAGTGGCTTTCCCTTGTTAGGGTAGGGAATGCACTGCCTGAATGTGTGGTGGAGACGGATTCAATTGAGATGTTTAAGATTGGATGATTATCTGGATGATAATAATGTACACGGGTGGGGGTGGGGGGAAGGCAAGAGATTGGCACTGGGTCATGATGCTCATTTGAAGAGACAGCAGAGGCATGGTGAATGGTCTCCCTTTGCACCTTAACAATTCTGTGCTTCATAACTTTTTGGGAAGGTGGGACACTGGGTGACCAATGAAAGGAGAGTAGGCAAGGGGAGGTGACTCGCCAGAACCGTCCAACCAGCATTGGCAGCCCAAGTGAGTAGGGAAAAGCTGTGGAAAGATTGCAGCATGGTTACACTAAAGGGATGTAGGTTGTTACTGAGCTGTTGGAACTGGTGTATTTGGATGGCTGGCATATCTATTTAGGGTGAACAATAATAATAGGTATTTGTGTTGAGTCATTGTGCTTGGAGGCTGGAACACATGCTTGCTGTGCATTAGGTGTGCAAAGGACAGTAATTAAGCTTTCACCTCTGTAGTGGTTACGGCTTATAATAACAGCAAAGAGAGGCCAACTTGGGCTGTCACTGAAAGCATTGTGATACCTGGGAAGAACAACTCAAGGTCAGAACTGGGTAAAGACCACAATAATCCATGAGCAATATTGCATTTAGAAATGTATCAAGTAGGATTGGAATTAAGAGTCTAATAATGACCATGAAACTATTGTTGGGAAAGCCCACCTGGTTCACTAATGTGCAATAGGGAAGGAAACTGCTTCCCTTACCTGGTCTTGCCCACAGGAGACTCCAGATCCTTATAAAGGTTAGTAAAATCAAGAGGGGCAGGATAGGGTGAATAGCCAAGGTCTTTTTCCTAGGGTAGGGGAGTCCAAAACTTGAGGGCATAGGTTTAAGGTGAGAGGGGAAAGATTTCAAAGGGGCCTGAAGGACATTCTTCATGCAGAGGGTGAAGGAATTGCCCATGCATATTTGCCCAGAGGGCAGTTAAGAGTCAACCACATTGCTGTGGATCTGGAATCACATGTTGGCCAGATTAATTTGGGACAGAACTTTTCCACACCTGAAGGACATTAATGAACCAGATGGGTTTTTCCAACATCGACAATGGATTCATAGTCACCATGAGACTCTTAATTCTAGAATTGTGCTGAATTCAAATTCCACCATCTGCCAAGACCAGGTCTCCAGAGCGTTAACAGCAACAGACATTTAGTGGAAAAGTTCAGTAGGTCTGGCAGCGTCTGTGGAGAGAAATCAGAGCTACCGTTTCAGGTCGAGTGACCCTTCCTCAGAATTCTGAAACGATTGAAACATTAACTCTGATTTCTCTTCACAGTTGCTGCACCTGCTGAGCTTTTCCAGCAATTTCTGTTTTTGTTTCTGATTTACAGCATCCGCAGTCCTTTTGCTTTTTATTTCCTCAGAACGTTACCTGGGTCTCGGCTAATAGTCTAGCAATAATACCCTGAGGTCTCTCGCCTCCCTGATTCTAACTGGACTTGTATTTAAAGTGTTATCCCAGCTGCGATATTACATTTTAATTGATGCAAGGTATTGTCTCCGAAAAAATTCATGACGTGCTGTAAAAGGGACAGATCCTGTACCACACAGGATTGTAATCAATTTTGTATCGATCATTGTAGATGATATTTCATGCAATACTGACCTCCATAGTTATCGACACAGCAGTAAAACCACTGTTTTATCTCTTTTTGTTTAGGAATAGAAAGTGAACAGATATTTCATTTGGTTCCCACTGCTGAATATTCTACCTCTCAACTGCCCAGATTAATACCTCAGTCTGAAGTCATGAGCTTAGATATTAATCCTTCCGAGATCTGCAGTGAGACTGAGTGAAATGAAAGCAATGTACTGCAGATATCTCTTTTAGTCGTTTGTAAGAGTATTGTGAATGTTCTGGATTATCTTTCTTTTCTGCAGTACAGGAAGGTTATACGGAGGGTAGACATTGCCATTTCTGAAGAAGTCTAAAACTAAAGATCATAAATAAAAAGTGCTTATTAGTAAATCCAGAGGGAATTCAGAGAAATTAATTTGCCCCTGTAGTGGATAGATAGTGGAATTCAAGGTAAGATTGAAACAGTTGGGTAGATATATTTGGAGGAGAAGCTAGATAAACATGAGAGAGAAAGGAACAAAAAGGATATATTGACAAATGGGAGGAGCATAAATACCAACACAGACTGTTTGGGCTGAATGGCCTGTCTCTATGCTGTAAATTCTATATGGTTCTATGTAACAGCTTCTAATCGTTTCTCTTGCTGCTTCACTGGAGAATAATGCTGTGTGTTTGGAAAGCCAAGGGCACATTCAGTGCTCAGCAATGATGCTCAGCTACAAAAGCAGCAGAAAATACACACGGGCCACTTGGGAAAATGCAATAGAAATACTGTACTACGTTATTCTTGAACTGACAAGCTTCTGTAGCAGCTGGATTAATCGGAGGATCTTGAAATTGTAGTTCAATCCGAGAGAACAATACAAATTGTATGGAATAGGTAACAGCTGAATAATTTTGACAACACAGAAGGGTCATTGCTGTATTGCTGTACTTTGTCCCCGCTGACTCAAGATAAAGGGAGGTGTTTTGCATACGTAGCCGCTAAATACAGGGCAGGATCTCACTAAACTATGAATAGAGATCAGTGAGTGAATACAGATATAAGGAAATAGTATGCTACCTTTTGATAAAATCTCATTCCAAAGCCATTCGAAATCCCACAAGAGATTATCACCATATTTCCATCATTCATGTTTTGAAATTGTTTTATGTCAATTTCCAAAGTGCTGTCACATCACACAGCAGAATCATACTGGAATGAGACATGATTTCTTGACATTTCTGCATAGTGGACATGCAGCAATATATTGCAGATCAAAAATGTCCAGTACACAAGAGCCTTGAGATGTTTTATGATGTTATAGGTGCTAGATAAATGCTGGTTGTTTGTTGATTTTGTATGATCTTTGGAAAGATTTTTGTCAAAATATCTTTGAATATACACATCCAATTTATTCAGTCAAGTAACATTCCTGTTGTCACGTTTAACCAGAAGACAAGGTGAACTTATTTGTATTTATGGCAGCAAGGTAACTCCAAGGCAGATAGGGATTTCTGAATGGAAAAAGACCAAGTTCCATATAGATGGTCTACTGCCATTCTGGTAGTCATTGGATGTGGAATTGCTGACAAATCAGAATGATCAGTGTCTAATGACCAGTGTACAACACACCAAGATGTGAGGTGAGAAATAACCCAGTGATGCAGAGGGTTTGGGAACAATAGGTTCCTTCCCCATATAGGGACCCCTGGCAGACCTGGGACAGAAATGTTGGCATGGGAACACATTGGTGTATTGAAGTAGCAGGCAACTAAAATCTCAGGGTAACCTTAGAGTGTAGGTGTTTTGCAAAAATTATACGGAGGGTAGACATTGCCATTTCTGAAGTCTAAAACTAAAGATCATAAATAAAAAGTGCTTATTAGTAAATCCAGAGGGAATTCAGAGAAATTAATTTGCCCCTGTAGTGGATAGATAGTGGAATTCAAGGTAAGATTGAAACAGTTGGGTAGATATATTTGGAGGAGAAGCTAGATAAACTCTGCATTTCATGTCCCCAGGGTAGAAAGACCACATTCTGAGCTGCAAATACAGGAGACTAGATTGAGTGAAGTGCAGATAAATCACGGCTTCACCTGGAAGGTGTGTCTGGGACCTTGGATAGTGTGGAGGGAGGAGGTGCACAGGCAGGTGTTGCGCCTTTTGCAATTGCATGGGAAGGGTGTGTTGGGATGGAGGAGGAGTGGACTAAGAGCAGCATGCTGACAAGGGAGGGGTGGGGAATGTGTGCCTGGTGGTGGCGGAAACGGCGGTAAATGATCCTTTGGGTGTGGATGCTGGTGAGGTAGGAAGTGAGAACAAGGGGGACCCTATTGTTGTGGAAGAGAAGGGGTAGGGAAAGAAGTGTGGGAAATGGGTTGGACATGGCTGAGGATCCTGTTGACCACAATGGCAGGAAATACTGAGTTGATGAAAAAGGTCAGCAAGACTGATAAGTTACTCTTTAATGGGATGAGAGATAAAAGATTTTTTCTTGTTGCTTGCCAAGCAGACCAGTGAACTCTGTAAAAAGAAAATTAAAGTGTAGATCCACTTTAATATGGCAATAGACTTGTTGTCATTGAATTTCAAACTTTATTGGTCAATGCATTGAGTATTGGAGTTGGGAGGTCATGTTGCAGCTGTACAGGGCATTTTTGGAAAATTGCATTCCAGTTCTGGTTTCGCTGCTATAGGATGGATATTGTGAAACTTGAAAGGGTTCAGAAAAGAGATAGGATGTTCCCAGGGTTGGAGGGTTTGAGCTATAAGGAGAGGTTGAATAGGCTGAGGCTGTTTTCCCTGGAGTGTTGGAAGCTTAAGAGGTGACCATATATAAATTTATAAAATCATGAGTGGCATAGGTAGGGTGAATAACCAAAGTCTTTTCCCCAAGGTAGTGGAGTCCAAAACCAGAAAGTATAGGTTTAAGATGAGAGGGGAAAGATTTAAAAGGGACCTAAGGGGCAACTTTTTCACATAGAGGATGCACATATGCAATGAGCTGTCAGAGAAAGACTGCTACAATTACAACATTTAAAAGGCATCTGAATGGGTACATGAATAGGAATGGTTTAGAGGGATATGGACCAAACACTGACAAATGGGACTATGTTAATTTAGGAAATGTGGTCAGCATGGGTGAGTTGGACCGAAGGGCCTGTTTCCATGCTGTATATTTCAATGACTCTATGACTCTAAGTCTGAGTATTTGATGTTTCAATTTTAATAAGTACGACTGATGTCAGCCTGATCATGAATGGCTCCTCTCTCATTGTAGAACTGCACCAGTTCAGTTTGTAGAGTTAACCGAGGGGTGTTTGATGTTTGACCTACGCTCGTGTATATGAAGGATCCATTGCTGGAAATGGAATATTGGTTCCAGTAACTGGTCTTCCCCTGAGCTAAGGCTCCATGATGTCTGACGGTGAACTTGGAGGTGATTTTAATGCAGTGTTGGAGTTCAGCGAAAGCATGATTTAATTGATTTTCTTTTAGAATTTTTAAAGGATTTAATAGCAAACAGAGTCAGTCTTGTGTTGGAAGCCCATGAATGTAAACTTAAAATCAGAACCATTACATTTAGGATAGAGGTTAGAAATTGTGTCTTCATACAAAGGGTAAAATAAATATGGAGCGACCTCATGAGAAGAAGTAGGTGCTAGCTCAATTCATAACTCTGCAACTGATGACTGTTGGCTCGGGAAGATTATGAAGGAGTATGAAGTTAAAGTAAGATCCACGTTGCTCTCACTGAATGGTGGCACAACTTGAGGGGTTGTCTGGCCAGTTTTCTTGTCCCTTTCTGACCCTACCTTAATAAGCGAATAAAATGTAAAAACATATTGTTTCACTGAATCACAGTGTGGATTTGGAACTAATATTGGTATTTGTTCAGAAAGTTAACAGTTGAAGTGATCAACAACATCTTAATTTATACAATATTCAACACATGCAGAAATAAATTAATAGAATCCAAGATGGGTTTCCGAATCTATTAATTAGTTCATTTCAAGTTTCACAAGATTTGGTGCAAAAGTGGGAACAGATTGAGAACAGAAACTAGCAATAATCTTTAATATTTATCCTTAGGATTCAAGTATCAATAGTAAGGTTGGCATATATTTTAGGAGAAAGTGAGGTCTGCAGATGCTGGAGATCAGAGCTGAAAATGTGTTGCTGGAAAAATGCAGCAGGTCAGGCAGCATCCAAGGAGCAGGAGATTCGACGGTTCGGGCATAAGCCCTTCAGTCCTGATGAAGGGCTCATGCCCGAAACGTCGAATCTCCTGTTCCTTGGATGCTGCCTGACCTGCTGCGCTTTTCCAGCAACACATTTTCACCTCTGTATACAACCCAATCATCAAAAAGGTTGTGGGTCTTCTCCCTGAACAGCTTCTTGAGAAAGACTACGTCCTAGCATTGATGGAGGGCTGGAGAGATATAGAGGCTTGACAGCTCGGATGCTGCCTGAACTGCTGCACTTTTCCAGCACCACTCTAATCTAGACTCTGATCTCCAGCATCTGCAGTCCTCACTTTCGCCTAGATATAGAGGCTTGACCAGCCAGTCTTCCTTCTTTAAAAGGCATTAGTGAACCAGCTGGATTTATGGTCAATTTTATTGATACCAGTCATGGTGATAATATAGACTGCTAGCTTGAGATTTGAACCTATAGTAAGTCACTGGATTACTGGGCATACTGCTGGTTGAATAACATAACCATTGTGTTTCTAGAATAATAGTATCCATGCTATCCCCAACACAGGAGTAAACATAGTAGAAGAGAAACTTCTTTCTTGCTTGAATCCTTTACGTAGAGGAGTTAGGATGTCATGTTGAGGTTATACAGAACATTGCTGAGTACTGTGTCTAGTTCTGGTCACCCAGTTATAAGAAGGATATTATTCAGCTGGAGAGACTTCAGAGGAGATTTACCAGGACGTGCTGGGTATGGAAGGTTTTAGATAGAAATAAAGATTGGAGAGCCTGAGTTTTTTCTCACTGGAGCATAGGAGATTGAGAGGTGACCTTATATAATCAGGAGGGGCCGGAGATAGGGTGAGTGGTAGGTGTTTTTTCCCGAGGGATGGTGGATTTCAAGACCGAGGGCATATCTTTAAGATGAAAGGAAAGAGATTTTAAAATAACATAGGACAATTTTTTTTTACACAGAGGGTGGTTCCTGTGTGGAATGAACTCCTGAGAAGGCAGTGGGTGTGGGAACATTACAACATTTAAAAGACATTTGTATCAGTACATGAGCAGGAAAGGTTTGCAGGAAAATGGACCGGGAGCATACAGATGGGACTAGTTTAGTTTGGGATTATGTTTGGCATGGACTGGTTGGATCGAAGGGTGTGTTTCCATGCTATATGGCTCTATGACTCTAATAACAACCTGAGCTTTTAATATTCATTTGAAAGACTGTGGAGCAGGGTCCACTTTGGCGGGTCGGTGTGGACTTATTGGGCCGAAGGGCCTGTTTCCACACTGTAGGGAATCTGTCAGGAATCTAATCTAATCTCAGAATAAGGTGTGACCCATTTAAGGCAGATGAGGAGGACTTTCTTCTCCTTGAGGGTGGTGGCTCTTCCCTGCAGAGGGCTGTGGTAGCTGGATCATGGAGTACATTTGGAGCTGTGATGGGCGGATTCATGGTAATTCGGAGAACCAAGGGCTGTGCACAAAGGGCAGGAAGGTGAGGGTGAGGACGATGGGGTCAGCCGTGATCTCATAGAGTAGCAGAGCACTCTTGATGGGCTGAATGGCCTGCCACTGCTCCGATGTGATATGGTCTGGCAGTGAAGATTTCAGATGGCATTAACATATTATAGGGAATACAGCAGCCAACTTGCACACTGCGAGTTCCACAAATGGTAATGCTTTTATCAAATATTTCAAGGGGAACAACATTGTGGGCTGAAGGGCCTGTTCTGTGCTGTACTGTGCTATGTCTATGTTCACAGCTCCCTCCAGCCTGTTTTGTGGAGAAGGTGATGTCATTTAACGAGTATTTAGAATCGAGAGACGCAGGCTAATTCTCTGGGAACCTGGGTTCAAATCCCACTATGGTAGCTGCTGGAATTTAAATTCAATTAATTAAGCATACCTTGGAGTTGGTTAGCTCAGTTGGATGAGTGGCTGATCTGTAATGTAGATAACACCAGTTGAAGCCATTATAAAGATCCTGCCTTCTCAACCTCACCTAGTCTAAAGCAGGTTAAACTGCCAGCACTCTCTAATGAGGGAGCTATTAGCCATGTGCAGCACGGTGGCCTTCAGAAAGGGTTACCTTCAGTCAGGCTGGGAATTGTGGTCTCACCCTGTTTTGGTTATTGCATTTAACCTTATCTGACAATCTTGTACACTTTTACATTTCACCAACAATGTAAAATGGTTGGGCTAGATGACATGACATTCCTCCCTGGAAATATTTCCAGTCACTCCGGTTATGCGTTCTTCGTCGGTGTTTGGCAGAGAATGTTCACCAACTCCAGACTTGAACGGCCACTCTTCATGGCCAGTCCTTTAATTGTCCTTCCCTGATTTTTATCACTCTCTCTTGGTCTCCATCACTATAGTTTTCTGGGCTCTTAACTTCTGAGAGATCCTTTTTAAACTTCTCTGTTTGTCTTCTTCCTATGTCGCCTGTCTCCTTTACGATAGTCCTTAAGATGTGCTTGTTTGATCAGTCATGGTTTGGAGGTGCCGGTGTTGGATTGGGGTTTACAAAATTAAAAATCACACAACACCAGATTATAGTCCAACAGGTTCATTTGGAAGCACTAGCTTTCGGAGTGCTGTTCCTTCAACACCACCACCTGATGAAGAAGCGCCACTCCGAAAGCTAGTGCTTCCAAATGAACCTGTTGGACTATAACCTGATGTTGTGTGATTTTAAACTTTGTTTGATCAGGTTACCTATCCTCATGTCTCTCTTTATATGGCTGTCTTTTTCACTGTTTTTGCCAAAATGGGGGCAACTTCACATCAAAGGTTTGCGTAATGAGAGTCTTGTAAAGTGCTCTGGATGTTTTCCCTTCTGGGGCTGTGTAAGTCTGAGTTGTTATCCTGTTGACAGTAAATTCTTCGCTTTATCCTGGGGCTTTATCTGTTGTTCGTACACATTATATGGGCTGTGGCCTGCCTGATATCACTGACTGTAGCACAGACAAGCAGTTGGACATGGGACATCTTCAGTCTGCATTGCTCCACTACTTAGTTACACAGGAGGTGAGCCAGTCTACGTGAGGATGTGTTTTTAATTCATGGATAGAACCGCAAGTTTTCACCAAGTTCATTTACTTTTCCTATATTGCTCCTTCACTTTGATTAAACTGTGGATTTGCAGTTTCAAGAATATGTAGGTATTTGTGGAGAGATACGCCAAAGTGCTGCCTGTTTTTATTGATAGGTTCATATTAAGAGAAGAAATGTGAATGCCAGCAATTCAGTCCCTTCTATTATAACATGGCTCATTTCTATACAATTTATAACCTCTAATCCAATCTCTCGACATTATTTCAGAAATCTATCAATCTCCTGTTTGAAAATAACTTTCCCGAGATTGCTGCCTGAAACTGAAACACATTACTCCCGATGAGATCCAACTGAGGCTGAAACATCACTTCCATGATTTAAACGTCTGTCCTTGTGAGATTAACTGGCCGACATTCCATTCGCCTTCTGGGTTGCCATGGACAATTTGCAGCAGGTAGTTTCCTGTGGAAATGAATTAGGACCAGTGACTTCCCTGAGTCCAAGTCAAATTACTGACAGGCTAGTCACTCATGGAAATCGGGATGGTGGGGGAAGGACTAGGGTCTAAAGCAGGCAGGACTGTGACCGTCAGAGACCAGAGGGTGAGTGCTCTCCAAGCAGGAGATTCCTCTCTGCTGAAAGAAGTAGCATTGTATGCTCCCCCTCTGCTCATATCTTCAATGTATCATGTGGAACACTCACAAATCGGCTTACAACACATACTACGCCACGCTACCATGGCAATTGAATTTATTAGAGGGAATCGAGTTGCAGCATAACTATAGCAATGTTAGTATATTCAAGCCTTCTGTGTCTAATTCAGTATTAGGAGTGGAGCAGAATCTCTATATATATGCCAGTGCAGCTGTTTCAGTACCATATCAAAGAAAGTAATTGCCTGGGCCATGCTTCTCATGTTAGGAACTGAGGCATTTTACACAACAATTGTTTACCAGCTGTGTGTTTTATTTTGTTTTGAACATGCTCTTTAGGTACTGTTACCGTAATTTTTTTTCCCTATGGCATGCATTGATTCCAGTGCTCAAATATTTCAGGTAATGTGATAGTCTAGGATTAAGGGGCAGTCCAAAGATGTGCAGGTCAGGTGAATTGGCCATGCTAACTTGCCCATAGTGTTAGGTGCATTCATCAGAGGGAAATGGGTCTGGGTAGATTACACTTTGGAGGGTCAGTGTGGACTTGTTGGGCCGAAGGGCCTGTTTCCACACTGTAGGGAATCTGTCAGGAATCTAATCTAATCTCAGAATAAGGTGTGACCCATTTAAGGCAGATGAGGAGGACTTTCTTCTCCTTGAGGGTGGTGGCTCTTCCCTGCAGAGGGCTGTGGTAGCTGGATCATGGAGTACATTTGGAGCTGTGATGGGCGGATTCATGGTAATTCGGAGAACCAAGGGCTGTGCACAAAGGGCAGGAAGGTGAGGGTGAGGACGATGGGGTCAGCCGTGAACTCATAGAATAGCAGAGCAGACTTGATGGGCTGAATGGCCTGCCACTGCTCCGATGTGATATGGTCTGGCAGTGAAGATTTCAGATGGCATTGACATATTATAGGAACACAGCAGCCAACTTGCACACTGCGAGTTCCACAAATGGGAATGCCATCAATGGCCCACTTTGGTGATGAGAACAATGAGAACTCGAAGCAGGAATAGATGATTCAGCCCCTTGAGCTTTCTTCCTCATTCAATATGATGTGGTTGACAAATATAGATTGACGAGTAAACAGAGTTTACTCCCCTGCCATCAGATCTTTTATATCAGGCAGCATCCGAGGAGCTGGAGAATCGACGTTTCGGGTATAAGCCCTTCCGGCTTATGCCCGAAACGTCGATTCTCTTGCTCCTCGGAAGTTGCCCAACCTGCTGTGCTTTTCCAGCGCCACACTTTTCGACTCTAATCTCCAGCATCTGCAGTCCTCACTTTCTCCATCAGATCTTTTATGCCCCTGTGAGAGGGCAAAAGCTTTAATATCTCATCTGAACAAAAGACCTCCAAAGTGCAGTGCTCCTTTAGAACTGCAATGAAGTGTCAGCTCAGTTTCTGTGCTTTAGATTTTTGGGATTGGCTTTGTTCCTGCTACTCGCTGTTTCCAAATTGAGAGTGCCGCTCACTGAGCCACAGTTGACCGGAGATGAAACTATTGTTTAATTGCTGACTGTTTGCATTCCTCTGCAGGTTGTGTGGCTTCTTTCTTTATCTGAACAGCTCTTTAGAAAGTTCTTCTTTTCAGACTTAGGAATGGACGTCTCGTACATTAGAGTTGATTTTCCTCTGCACATTCCCTACAGCAGGAATACTATATGCTGCATTCTGTTCTATTACCCTACCTTACATGATCTGTCTGGTTTGCATACAAAACAGTATTTTTCACTGTATCTCGATACATGTGACAATAATAAATTAAGTCAAATCAAATCAAACTACCTCATTTTTATTTCTGGCACACCTTGATTCCTGTACTCAAATAATTCAGATTGTGTGGTTATGTACTAGTCTAGGATTAAGGGGGCATGACCTCAGGATAAGGCATAACTCATTTAGGACAGATATGTTGAGGTCTTCCTTCTCTCGGAGAGTGATGGGTCTGTGTAACTCGTTGCCACAGAAGTAGTCACAGGAAGTGGCATAAAATCAACCAAATGGGTCACAACGATTAGATTTGAACATTGGCAAATAATGATCTTTGTGAAATGCCTCAGACTGATCAAGTCATGACAAAACTCATTTAACAACAAAGGTCTTAGTCACCAACCTAATTAAAATATGGCACATACTGTATTCATCCTAGCAGCACTTCTCTGATATTTTAGTGATTTGGTAATCTAACTCAATATTCTGTGTACTTTGTTGATGATGCACTCTAGTGATGGATCAGAGTTAAGCCACTACCAATCACTGAATGCTTTCAGTCTGTGTTCCATATAGTTAGACAATATTCATTAAGTCAGGGTGCCCCCTTCTGTTTTTTCCCTTCCAGTATGCAAGATTTGGATTGATCCTTATTGAACCTCCTGTATCACATATTGAGCAGTTCTCAAGCATGTTCTCAGTCCTCTGCAAATCCTTGGTTGCTTCTTTAAACAGGGCATGCATATCCTGCATGGGCTTCACCGTTATTCGAGTAAAAAATGAGGTCTGCAGATGCTGGAGATCACAGCTGCAAATGTGTTGCTGGTCAAAGCACAGCAGGTTAGGCAGCATCTCAGGAATAGAGAATTCGACGTTTCGAGCATAAGCCCTTCATCAGGAATAAGAGAGAGAGAGCCAAGCCGGCTGAGATAAAAGGTAGGGAGGAGGGACTAGGGGGAGGGGCGATGGAGGTGGGATAGGTGGAAGGAGGTCAAGGTGAGGGTGATAGGCCGGAGTGGGGTGGGGGCGGAGAGGTCAGGAAGAGGATTGCAGGTTAGGAGGGCGGTGCTGAGTTGAGGGAACCGACTGAGACAAGGTGGGGGGAGGGGAAATGAGGAAGCTGGAGAAATCTGAATTCATACCTTGTGGTTGGAGGGTTCCCAGGCGGAAGATGAGGCGCTCCTCCTCCAGCCGTCGTGTAGTTGTGTTCTGCCGGTGGAGGAGTCCAAGGACCTGCATGTCCTCGGTGGAGTGGGAGGGGGAGTTAAAGTGTTGAGCCACGGGGTGATTGGGTTGGTTGGTTCGGGCGGCCCAGAGGTGTTCTCTGAAGCGTTCCGCAAGTAAGCGGCCTGTCTCACCAATATAGAGGAGGCCACATCGGGTGCAGCGGATGCAATAGATGATGTGTGTGGAGGTACAGGTGAACTTGTGGCGGATATGGAAGGATCCCTTGGGGCCTTGGAGGGAAGTGAGTGTGGAGGTGTGGGCGCAAGTTTTACATTTCCTGCGGTTGCAGGGGAAGGTGCCGGGGGTGGAGGTTGGGTTGGTGGGGGGTGTGGATCTGACAAGGGAGTCACGAAGGGAGTGGTCCTTGCGGAACGCTGATAGGGGAGGGGAGGGAAATATATCCTTGGTGGTGGGGTCTGTTTGGAGGTGGCGGAAATGGCGGCGGATAATACGTTGTATGCGCAGGTTGGTGGGGTGGTAGGTGAGAACCAGTGGGGTTCTGTCTTGGTGGCGGTTGGAGGAGCGGGGCTCAAGGGCGGAGGAGCGGGAAGTGGAGGAGATGCGGCTTGGCTCTCTCTCTCTTATTCCTGATGAAGGGCTTATGCTCGAAACGTCGAATTCTCTATTCCTGAGATGCTGCCTAACCTGCTGTGCTTTGACCAGCAACACATTTGCAGCTTCACCGTTATTCACAAACATTGAAGTGTTTGGTGCCAAGTAGTTGTCATGCAACAAAATATTGCTACTCAGAAGGAATAGAGTTTGAGAATTGCGAAAATTGCTTGCGATGAGACCACTCACCTTTCTGAATCAATGCAAATATACCAATGCTCAAGTAGCTTAAATGACAAAGCATTCTGCTTAATTACCATCCCATTCACTTTCTTAAATATTCACTTCCTCCACTCCTGACACATTATGGCAGCAGTCATGATTTGGAGATGCTGGTGTTAGCCTGGGGTGGACAAAGTTAAAAATCACACAACACCAGGTTATAATCCAACAGGTTTAATTGGAAGCACACTAAACTTTCAGAGCGCCGCTCGGACAACCACCTAATGAAGGAGCTGCGCTCAGAAAGCTAGTGTGCTTCTAATTAAACCTGGTGTTATGTGATTTTTAACTTATGGCAGCAGCGTCTGGGATCTATAAGATGCATTGTACTAATTTGTCAAGGGCTATGGAATCATACAGTAATACAGCAAGGAAGCAGATACCTCATGCCAATTCATGCCAAACATAAAACTCTACCACCTACATTGTCAGACAGTAGGAAAGACCAACATCACTTGCAAGTGTCCCTTCAAGCCATACCCAATCCCAAGTGGAAATTAGATTGCTGCTTCTTCCTTGTTGCTGGGCAAACCCAGTGGAACTTCCTCCCCCACACCATTGCGGGTGTACTTATACTGTATGGACTGCAATGATTTCAGAAGATAGCTCCCTACCACCTTCTTGAGAACAATTGAGTTGAATGATACCTTGCTAGTGAAGCTGAAGTGAGTGAATGGAAAAAGGAACAGCATATCCCACAACTGAAATGCAAATAGTGTTCCATGACATCTGTAAGCTGCCTAAAACTGGGTTCTTGTAAAACAAAAAAAGTGTAGTGGCCAATTAATCGTGATACAGTTAAACTTGTAACATTTGTGGGAATGTGTGGGCGTGTTTCCAGCATAGGGACTAATAGTTTGACTTTTAAAGAGGTTCTTAACCAAAAGCTTTATTAGGTAAGCAATGACAGCTAACAAATATCTTGTGCAGAATTTACATATTCATAATCAGCTCTTTCCAGGAACATTCATTATTTATAAGCACAGCATAATTACATCAGAATAGTTCCTTCCCTTACCTGTTAAAGTGTATAATATCTTGAGCTCTTCCTTCAATATTGTTGCAGGTCTAATTGTAAGATTGTCATGTCATCTATTCTTGGAGAATAGACACGACAGGAAATCTTCTTTAAATCTGAAACAGTCAGTACTGATAGTCTCTCAGGTTAAGTCACTACCTCATCAAATTTTTTTTAGATTACTTACAGTGTGGAAACAGACCCTTCGGCCCAACAAGTCCACACCGACCCGCATACCACCTAGACTCATACTCCTACATTTACCCCTTCACCTAACACTAGGGGCAATTTAGCACGGCCAATTCACCTGACCTGCACATTTTTTTGGATTGTGGGAGGAAACCGGAGCACCCGGAGGAAACACACGCAGACACAGGGAGAATGTGCAAACTCCACACCGGGAGTCGCCTGAGGCAGGAATTGAACCCGGGTCTCTGGCGCTGTGAGGCAGCAGTGCTAACCACCGTGCCGCCCTTGAAGCTACATGGTTGATCAGGTCCATCATTCACTGCACAGAGTAATGTAAAGAAGTTTGTTAATGTCAGATGAGAAAGTTATTTCCTACACGTAGATGACAGTTCCTACAAGTTTTTAAAGACCTCTGTAGACAGTATTTATGGTGACCCCTCCATCTACAATCGCTCTGCTTGACATATTCTCAGAGTATGACAGCTTCAATAAGTAACTGTCACATGCCTGATAACCAGTTGGCGAAAGGAGAAACCAGAGCTAGTTTTTAGAAGGAGTTGATTTTCTTTACAGAGTGAAAAACTGCAGATGTGTATCTCCTAATTTAACTCTGCCCTGCGACAATGAATGTCTCGTTATAGACTTTTGAATGCCAAATAATGAAAAGTAAACAAGTTAATTAATGATCTGCCCTTTAGAAGGACACTGTAATGAGATTGAAACTTTAATGAATGCTTGTTGAATTCATTCATAATGTCATTGTGGGGGTGAAAATGCAATCCAGCCCCTGTGCTACTCACTGGTCAGAGACGACTGTGGGCATGCAGTGGGCATCACATGCTCTCTGTCCAGGCACACACAGACACTAACGTAGCCACAGAAAGGGACAGCCTCAGCTGCTTGTTGCTGGACTTGTTGATGGCCACATTGGCCAGGCCCAGGAGCAGGCCAACAAAGAGCTCCAGGCGCCTGCCCAACATGGTGTTCTCTGGGTGGTCAACAGTCAGGAGGGTTGGGCAGAGGTGCTGCAACATTATGAGCAGTCATCTTCAAATAACCTTGGAAAACCCATGTGCACGTGGAAGTGGAACTCCTCAAGTCTGAAAAAATACAAGTGGCCTCGAAGTATGTGAATCACATCTTAATTAATTTACAGGATGCAGGCATCGCTGACGAGATCACTATTTAATTGCCCTTGAGAAACTGGCACCTTGCCTTCTTGAACCACCACAGGTGAAGTGCTGTAGGTACACCCATAGTGCTGTGAGGAGGAAATTTGAGGATTTTGAATGGAATACAGGGAGAACTAGCCATTTGGATACAGAACTGGCTCAAAGGTAGAAGACAGAGGGTGATGGTGGAGGGTTGTTTTTCAGACTGGAGGCCTGTGTCCAGTGGAGTGCCACAAGGATCAGTGCTAGGTCGACTTCTTTTCATCATTTATATAAATGATTTGGATGCGAGTGTAAGAGGTATAGTTATTAAGTTTGCAGATGACACCAAAATTGGAGGTGTAGTGGATAGCGAAGAAAGTTACCTCCTGTTACAACGGGATCTTGATCAGATGGGCCAATGGGCTGAGGAGTTTAATTTAGATAAATGTGAGGTGCTGCATTTTGGAAGAACAAATCAGAACAGGACTTATACAGGTTCACAGCTCCCTGAAAGTGGAGTCGCAGGTAGATAGGATAGTGAAGAAGGTGTTTGGTATGCTTTCCTTTCTTGGTCAGAATATTGAATACAGGAGTTGGGAGGTCACGTTGCAGCTGTACAGGACGTTGGTTAGGCCACTGTTGGAATATTGTGTGCAATTCTGGTTTCCTTTCTATTTTAAGGATGTTATGAAACTTGAAAGAATTCAGGAAAGATTTCCAAGGATGTTACCAGAGTTGGAGGATTTGAGCTATAGGGATGGGCTGAATTGGCTGGGGCTGTTGTCCCTGGAGGCTGAGGGGTCACCTTATATAGGTTTACAAAATCATGAGGGGCATGGATAGGATAAACACACAAGGTCTTTTCCCTGGAGTGGGGAAGTCCAGAGCTGGAGGGCATCAGTTCAGGGTGAGGGGGGAAAGATTTAAAAGGGACCTAGGGGCAACTTTTTTCATGCAGAGGGTGGTACATGTATGGAATGAGCTGCCAGGGGAAGTGGTGGGGGCTGGTACAATTACAATATTTTAAAGGCATCTGGATCGAAGGGTGGATATGGGCCAAGTGCTGGCAAATGGGACTAGATTAGGTTAGGATATCTGGTCAGCATGGACAAGTTGGACCGAATGGTCTGTTTCCATGCTGTATGTTTATATGACGAAGTGACAGTGAAGGAACAGTGATATGGTTCAGATGGCTTGGAGGGGACTTAAAAGAGTAGAAGTGTTCCCATTTATCCTTGTCTTTCCAGGTAATGTTGCAGCTTTGGAAGGCGCTGTCAAAGGAGCCTTTGTGAGATCCAGTGATGTATAGTTTATACAAACTGTTGGCATTGTGCATCAGCAGTGGAGAAAGTGAATGTCGAAGGTGTTAGATGGGATGCAAATCAAACGGGCGACTTTGTTCTGCCCAGTGTTAAGATTCTTGACTATTGTTGACTCTCGCTCATCCAGGCAAGTAGAGAGTGTTCCATCACATTCCTGAACTGTAAGTAACATCTCCATAGTCTTACCAGACCGTAGGACTGCTCTGTCTTTAGAAAGAAACCACCAATTGTACTTTAATCTCAGAGTCACCAGATCTCAGGTGATGGGAGAAGTCAGGAAGGACAGTCTTTCACAGTAACCTTGGCCGTTGCAGGAATTGAACCCTCACTGTTGGAATCACTTCAGTACAAACCAGCTGTCCAGACAACTGAGCTAACCAAACCATTATGACCAGTTAGAGGATGAGTTACTCACCACAGAGTTCTCAACCCCTGACTTGCTCTAATAATGACAGAATTTCTATGGCTGATTCCTGAAGAAGGGCTCATGCCCGAAACGTTGATTCTCCTGCTCCTTGGATGCTGCCTGACCTGCTGCACTTTTCCAGCAACACATTTTCAGCTATGGCTGGTGCAGCTCAGTTTCTGTTCAATGGTAATGACCAAGTTGGTGAAAGCGAGAAATTCAATCTCACCATCTGGTGAGGTGGAATTTGAAGTTTATATCCAGAGCATTCCGCTGGATTACTAGTCCAGAGAGAAAAGCCTTAAATCACCACCTCCTTTTAATTGGCTATTGCTCAGGGCTGCTATGTGCAACACCCAAATATCTCTTTGAACATGCTGAAGTAATCAGTCAATCAATGTCCTTGACCCATGCTTAACTTCTATTGATACAATTAACAATAACCTTTGTTTTTATTTGACTCACTTAGCAGTGAGCTGTCTATCTCTTAAATTCCCTTCCCAAACATTTTTACCTCTCCTTTCTACAATATGACTTTACCTAAAACCTACCTTTGAAGGCTTGTGGTCAGATTTTGCCCGATTTCAACGCTGTGAACTGTCCCTCAAAGTTCTACAATATAAAAGGTGCTACATAAATGCAAGCTAATGTTGTTGTTAACGTCGTTAAAACACCCCCTCCATGAAGTTACATTAGAGAGATAACTTCTTCCCTACAGTTGCTCTGCAGACATGTTTGTTATTCCAGCCAAGGAATCTGTCTCTCGCTGATGTTAACAGTCATAAGCTTTCTGCCTGAGTATGGTGGTGAAGAATTACTTATGTTAACCTTCAGTCCCTCAGTCCCTCAGCAGGAATACAATTGATCTTCAGAGAGCAGAGCATCCATCTCTGTCTCAGCACGGTATTTAGCAATGTGACAGAATACTGCCAGAAGTGCAACTCTGAACCTAAGGAAATGGTTCCATACGCCAAGACGTTGTCAGACACTGCGGGCTAGCCTTGGAAATATTAATGAAGTTGCAACTATATTGTTTCTCAAATCAATGAGGGAAAAGAGCCAGGACAATCCTCTGTGGTTCTCACAGAGTCAACCGTTAGGGGAGGAAGACTCACAAGAGGCAGCAGTATTATATTATGCATGAATTCTGCGCTTTGCCAGGTCTGATAGCAAAATTAACTGCGCCAAACCCCAATCTATGCACGAGCTGTAGAAGCAATCCAGGCCTTAACTTCAGCCCATTTAGAGCAGTATGCACAGCTGGTTTCCCTTCCAGCTTGAACTAGAATTTTCCAGGCAGGGCGAGAGCGGCAATATTTAAAGGAACAATGCTTCTGAATTCTTGTTGTACAGCAATAAATATTGATATCTTAAAGGGCTCTGTTGTTAGTATCTACATATAAATAAATATGTATAGATTTATTTACCACAACTCCAGCTAATGACCTTTTCTTACACTTAACTATGTCCAACCTGGAGAATGTAATTCTGGCAAACAACCTTTGAGAAAATCACCATGATGTATTAGATAGTCATTCCTGATGAAGGGCTTATGCCCGAAATGTCAACTCTCTTGCTCCTTGGATGCTGCCTGGCTGGCTGTGTTTCTCCAGCACCACACTTTTCAACACTGAAGGAAAGCAGTCTGGAGCCTATTCCTTAGACATTAGGAGTTTTTATTGACAGAGACACATTACTGCATATCATGTACGTTTTCATGCCCATGGATCATAACCCTGGATCAGTTATGGACACAACAACCTTTTAATTCTATCTTTTTTTTCATTCATAGGGATGTTGGTATCATTGGCTAGGCCAGCATTTATTGCCCATCCCTAATCGCTCAGAGAGAAATTAAGAGTCATCCACTGTGCTTTCTGGAATAAAGGTTGATATGGGTAAGAGGACTGTGGACATAAGGTCAATGCAGGGGAATTCAGAATGCCACCCAGAGTCAGGCAAACTTCTAGTGGAAAGTCTGAAAAAGCAGAAACAACCAGGGCTTACCAATCAAACCCCTATCAGCAGGAAAACATCTCCTACAGGAATGTTTGTGTTTTGCCCACCCAGGGAGATATGAACTAAAAAGGCAGGGTTAAAAGCATGTTTCTAGCCTGGTCTGTATGTGCTAGTGACCAGACATCCTACTGTGTGGCACAGCTTTGAGAACACCCATAACACACCCCTGCAGTGCAAGTAAAGAAAGAGAAAGGTTCTTGTTCTCTCTGTGATGCCAACCAGCCACTGTCATAAGGAACCGGGTCTAAGGAATTTCTGTCAACCTGCAAAACCAAGAATCTCAGAATTGACTGACTGTCAATGCTGCTAGTAATATCCAGTGTAATAACCACGATGTTTTACTATCTACTCTTCACAAGTGACTGACAGACTCATCTGTATTTCTGTTTTAGCCTTATCTCTGAATCCAGAGGCTCACATTGAAACTCTGCCGTCATGGGTTCAAAACCCACAATGAAAAGTAATGGAATTTGAATTCAGTTTGGTCTAGAATTGAAAACTATTCTCCATATGAGTGACCATGAGTCTAGTCTTGATTGTTGTTAAAACCCACCAGTGCCCCTTTAAAGCAAGAAATCTGCCGGCATTGCCTCGTCTGGTCTACATATGACTCCAAATGCACAGCAATCTAGTTGATGCTTAACCTGCTGTCGGAAATGGCCTGGCAAGCTACTCAGTTCAAGGGCAGTAAAAGCTGATGATGTGCACATTCCATGAAAGAGAAAAGGGATGGAAAGATTAAAGCTTTGAATTTTTAGGGGATAGGGAAGGGGTCAGTACTGTTTGGTGAAATAAGACAATTTCAGCCTGTGCGCTTTGAACCTAAGTTGACAGTGTGGTGCTGGGAAAGCACAGCAGGTCAGGCAGCTTCCAAGGAGCAGGAGAATTGACGTTTCAGGAATGATGAAGGGCTTTTGCCCGAAATGTTGATTCTCCTGCCCCTTGGATGCTGCCTGACCTGCTGTGCTTTTCCAGCACCACACTCTCGACCCTGATCTCCAGCGTCTCAGTCCTCACTTTCTCCTGTTTGAACCTAAGTCAAGTGATCCTGACCACATCTGAGAGAGGGCATGCAGTGTCTTGGTGGATGCACATAATCACAAACAGTTCAGATTCCAAGGGAGAAGCCAAACTTTGGATCCTTTATAATCCCCCCACTAAAATGTTTAAGTGTATGAGTGATACATTGGACAAGAATCAGAATAATACCATTTTTTGTGAAGCATGTCTGGATACACAAAGCTTCAAGTCATTCTGTCTTAACTGTTCTGGTTTTTTTGCTCTGGATTCTAATTCGGGGTTGGCATTTTTGGCGGAGTTAGAAGAAGGTTTATCAACTGAGCGTTGTGAGCCAGAGTACCGTTATGAGTTAGCTGTGTTCTGAATCAAGTGCAAAGCTTCAGAGAGACAGGACAATATGCGAGTGAGTGCAGTCCCAAAACCCACCATGGCTCCTGATTTAAATTTTAGATCAAGCTATTTGAAGTGTGCAGCAATGCAGCATCTGTGAATCCTCCAGCAACATTGATGTCTGGTCCGGCTGGGCCACAGGCAGTCACGTGCCTGGGTGGCTGGCAGCTTAGACTCCCATCTCCTTTCTCTTCCATCAGACAGTCTTTGCCCCTCCCTACCATGGACTATCCCTTGTCACACACCACACACTAGGATGAGGTCATTCATACATCGAGATCAGAGAGGCAGCTAGCCCTCACTCTGCCCAACTTGGATAAAATTAGCAAGGAACCACTGTAAAAATATTGGAATGGTCAGGGTTGTGATTTTTCATTTCTAATCCTGTCTGACCTCATGCCATCAATTCTATTCCATCCAGAGCTTGGGAGGCCATTTGGTCTGTTGTATCAGCACCTGCTCCTAGAAAGCAAAATGCATTTCATGACATTCTCCCTCGCCTTGTAACTCGCATTTCCCTCCTGATAAATAGCGACATTTTTTGCAGTTCACGCAACAATTCCAAACCCTCTTGAATGGTTTGATGGAGTTATCTCCACACACACTCTCAGGCAGCAAATTCCAGATCCAAACCACTCTCCGATGTGTGCCAGTTTCATCTTCTGTCTTCATTGCTTCTGTTGCCAATTCTTTCTTCTCCATTCCTCCACCTGTGGGAACAGTCTCTTGTGATCTACTTTCTCAAGCTCCTCATGATTTGGAGACTTAAAGATTTAATGTAAGGGCTTAATACTGGTCCAGAGTTATGGGTAATCATTAGATTTGAGAAAGACCTGCACCTTATATAGCACCTGAGATCACCTTAGGGTATCCCAAAGTGCTTTACAGCCAATGAAATGCAGTCACCTTTGGAATATCACAAATATGGCAGCCAATTTGCACACAGTAAGCTCCCAAAAATGCCTGGATATTTTGGTTCATGAACAATGTGGGTTGAGGGACAAATATTGACCAGGGCACTGCTCTCCTTCAAAATAGTGCTGTGGAATCTTTTCCGTCCATTTGAGAGAGTAAGCAGGGCCTTCTCATCTGAAATTAAATGTTTATTACACATTAACAAAGATATTAGTGGGAAATTAATCGGCAGTTAAACAGACCTGGAAGGCTGATCCCTAATCCCACACAAACTCGCTCAGAGAAAAGAGATCTCGTACTCATTACTGCATTTTCAGTCAATCTGTTACGGGTTCTCTGATGCAGTGAAAATGATGAGTATGTCACACAAAACAAATATGAAAAGAAACGCATTTATTTATCAGAGTTCTCAGAGATCTGTCACACTGGTTCAGCTAAACCTGAATTATATGCATCGTGTTTATCCAGGCACACAAGTTGACCATTTTACAACCAGCAGAGTCACATAAATAGCACTAACATGAATGTATAAATCTATTTGATCACTTTTATCTAGTTGATCTGTTGGGCTAACCTGTACTACATCACAGATACCATCTCAGTATTGACAACATAGGGAGAGAAAAGATGAATTCTGCATGCAGAATTTAGGGAGCTAGGAGGTCACTTATAAAACAGAACCCAAAGGATAGTAATTTCTGGATTACCTAAGCTGCCATGTGCTCGTGGGTATAGAAATAGGAGGTTAATCCAGATGAGTGCATGACTGGAGAGGTGGTGTAGGAGAGTGGAATTTAGATTTCTGTGAGATTGGAAGCATTTCTAGGGGCAGACAGAGAGTTGTGAACACAGCCCAGTCCATCACGCAAACCAACCTTCCACCCATTGACTCCATCTACATTTCCCACTGACAAGGAAAGGTAGCCAACATTACCAAAGACCCCTCCCATGCTGGTTATAATCTCTTTCAACCACTCCCGTCAGGCATAAGAGACAAAAGCTTAAATGCCCATGCCAACAAGTTCAAGGACAATTTCTTCCCTGCTGTTATTAAACTTCTGAATGGACCTCTCTAATTTCATTCCTGAATGGACCTCATTCCTGAAGAAGGGCTCATGCCCGAAACGTCGATTCTCCTGCTCCTTGGATGCTGCCTGACCTGCTGCGCTTTTCCAGCAACACGTTTTCAGCTCTGATCTCCAGCATCTGCAGTCCTCACTTTGTCCTCTCTAATTTCAAATCTAATGTTGATCTTGCTTTTGTGCACCTTCTCTGCAGCTGTAACTTTGTATTCCTCACTCTGTTCAGTCACCCTATGGTCTTTGGATGGTATGATCAGCCTGTACTGCACACAAAACAAAACCTTTCACTGTTCCCCGGTGTATGTGACAATAATAAATCAAAGCAAATCAACATTGGCATCGGAACCGGAATGGAACCAGCATTCTTACGAGCAGATTTACTTGTGGGGAGGGTTTAAAATAATTTGGCAAGGGGGTGGGATCTTGAAAGAAGGTTCAGCAAGTCCAGATGCACAGCTAAAGTTAAAAGAGACAGCAAGTGAGTCATAACTTCAGTCCACCTTATCCATGAGGACCAGATATCCCAAACCAATCTAGTCCCACCTTCCAGTACCCGGCCCATATCCCTCTAAACTTTTCCCATTCATATACCCATCCAGATGCCTTTTAAATGTTGTGATTGTACCAGCCTCCACCACTTCCTCTGGCAGCTCATTCCATACACGTACCACCCTCTGCATGAAATAGTTGCCTCCATATCTTTTCCCCTCTCACCCTAAATCTATCCCCTCTAGTTCTGGACTCCCCCATCCCAGGGAAAAGACTTTGTCTAATTATCCTATCCCTGCCTTTCATGATTTTATAAATCTCGATCAGGTCACAACTCAGCTTCCAACACTCCAGGGAAAACAGCCCCAGCCAGTTCAACCTCGCCCTGTGGCTCAAATCCTCCAACCCCGGCAACATCCTTGTAAACCTTTTCTGAACTCTTTCAGCTTCACAACATAGAAATTTTCAATCAGTTAAGACACAAGGGAGTTTGATTAAATCATACAGTATTTATTTTAATTCAAGGAGTCTGATCAAGGTAAATGAGTCGAAGGGACAAATTTAAATATGGGTATACAATGTCATTGGAGTCACTGAGACATGAGTTAGAGTGAGGCAGAGTTGGCAGTTCAATATTCCAGGATATAACGTAACAATGGGCCAAGTGCTGGGTGCTGGATGGATGTAGATTGACTGTAGCTTTGGTGGTACAGAGTTGATGGGCCAAAGGACCTCTTCTACCATAATTCTGTGACTCAGGTGAGACAGGAAAGGACATTGCAAAATTAATCAGGGAATCAATTATAGCAGTATTAACATCTCAGGATGTTAATATAGAGGATTAACATCTCAGACAACATATAGGTTGAACTTAAAAATCAACAAAGAGCAATTGCATTGCTGGAAGTGGACATTGGGCCCTTTAACAATCAGAGAGAAATAGAAGAGTTGGAATAAGATAAGTTTCAGAGAAGTGTAAAAGTAAAAGTTAGTGATAGTGGGGCATTTCAATTTCCCTCCAAATAACTGAAACGTTTAGAGGGAGTGGAATTTTTTTTAGATTAGATTACTTACAGTGTGGAAACAGGCCCTTCGGCCCAACAAGTCCACACCGACCCGCCGAAGCGCAACCCACCCATACCCCTACATTTACCCCTTACCTAACACTACAGGCAATTTAGCATAGCCAATTCACCTGATCCGCACATCTTTGGACTGTGGGAGGAAACCGGAGCACCCGGAGGAAACCCACGCAGACACGGGGAGAACGTGCAAACCCCACACAGTCAGTCGCCTGAGGCGGGAATTGAACCCAGGTCCCTGGCGCTGTGAGGCAGCAGTGCTAACCACTGTGCCACCGTGCCGCCCATTTCTTAAATTGCATCCTTTTTTTTATCCTCCCACTTCCTCCAAACCAAAGGAGTTGCCATGGGCACCCGCATGGGCCCCAGCTATGCCTGCCTCTTCGTCGGATATGTGGAACAGTCCATCTTCCGCAGCTACACTGGCACCACTCCCCACCTTTTCCTCCGCTCGATGACTGTATCGGCGCCACCTCGTGCTCCCACGTGGAGGTTGAACAGTTCATCCACTTTGCCAACACCTTCCATCCCAACCTCAAATTTACCTGGACCATCTCAGACTCCTCCCTCCCCTTCCTAGACCTCTCCATTTCTATCTTGGGCGACCAAATCAACATGGACATTTACTATAAACTGACAGACTCCAACAGCTACCTAGACTACACCTCCTCCCACCCTACCCCCTGTAAAAACGCCATCTCATATTCCCAATTCCTTTGCCTCCACCGCATCTGCTCCCAGGAGGACCATTTCCATTATCGAACAACCCAGATGGCCTCCTTCTTCAAAGACTGCAATTTCCCATCAGATGTGGTTGATGATGCTCTCCACCGCATCTCTTCCAGTTCCCGCTCCTCCGCCCTGAACCCTGCCCCTCCAATCACCACCAGGACAGAACCCCACTGGTCATCACCTACCACCCCACCAACCTCCAGATACATCGTATAATCCTTCGTCATTTCCACCACCTCCAAACAGACCTCACCACCAAGGGTATATTTCCCTCCCCTCCCCTATCCGCGTTCTAGAAAGACGACTCCCTCCGCGACTCCCTCGTCAGGTCCACACCCCACATCAACCCAACCTCCACTCCCGGCACCTTCCCCTGCAACCGCAAGAAATGCAAAACTTGCGTCCTCACCTCCGCCCTCACTTCCCTCCAAGGTCCCAAGGGATCCTTCCACATCTGTCACAAATTCACCTGCACCTCCACACACATCAATTACTGCATCCGCTGCACCCGATGTGGCCTCCTCTACATTAGGGAGACAGGCCGCCTACTTGCGGAATGTCTCAGAGAATACCTCTGGGACACCCGGACCAACCAACTCAACTGCCCCGGTGGCTGAACACTTTTACTCCCCCTCCCACTCCGCCAAGGACATTCAGGTCCTTGGCCTCCTCCATCGCCAGACCATGGCAATATGATACCTGGAGGAAGAGCGCCTCATCTTCCGCCTAGGAACCCTCCAACCACAAGGGATGAATACAGATTTCTCCAGCTTTCTCATTTCTCCTCCACCCACCTTGTCTCAGTCCCAATCCTTGGACTCAGCACCGCCTTCTTGACCTGCAATCTTCATTCTGACCTCTCCGCCCCCACCCCTACTCCGGCCTATCACCCTCACCTTAACCTCCTTCCACCTATCGCATTCCCAACGCCCCTCCCTCAAGTCCCTCCTCCTTACCTTTTATCTTAGCCTTCTTGGCATACCTTCCTCATTCCTGAAGAAGGGCTTATGCCCAAAACGTCGATTCTCCTGCTCCTTGGATGCTGCCTGACCTGCTGCGCTTTTCCTGCAACACATTTGTCAGCTCCTTTTTTTAAAGTCAGTATGTAGAAGGCCCTACAAGAGAGAGGGTGATCCTGGATTTAATTTTAGATACTGAAGCTAGTCAAATGGTTGGAGTACGGCACGGTGGCACAGTGGTTAGCACTGCTGCCTCACAGCGCCTGAGACCCGGGTTCAATTCCCGACTCAGGCGACTGACTGTGTGGAGTTTGCACATTCTCCCCGTGTCTGCGTGGGTTTCCTCCGGGTGCTCCGGTTTCCTCCCTCAGTCCAAAGATGTGCTGGTCAGGTGAATTGGCCATGCTAAATTGCCCGTAGTGTTAGGTAAGGGGTAAATGTAGGGGTATGGGTGGGTTGCGCTTCGGCGGGTCGGTGTGGACTTGTTGGGCCGAAGGGCCTGTTTCCACACTGTAAGTAATCTAATCTAAAGTATCAGTGATGGAGTATTTTGCAGACAGTAATCATAACCCTGTTAGATTCAAAGCTGATATGGAAAAGGATATGGATGGGCCTGAAATCAAAGTTTAGAAGACTGATTTTAATAAGGTCAGGTATAAGTTGGCCAAAGTGTACTGAAAACAGAGACATTGCAAATCTGTGTCGAAGCATGAACACATTCAACAAGGAAGTAGGGAGATTACAAGGCTAACATATTCTAATAAACATAAAGGGAGGGACCAACAAATCCAACAAACCCTGAATATAGAAGGATATCCGGGATTGGATACAGAGAAGAGGAGAGGCTTTTGGCAGATACCAAGAGCTCAAGACAGCAGGTCTCCTGTAGGAGTACAGAATGTACGAGAAGGAATTAACAAAGGAAATGAGGAGAGCAAACAGGAAGTATGAAGTGATAACAGCAGACAAAATAAAGGAAAACCTTCAACTATTTTATGAATAGTTTAAGGATAAAAGGACAACTGGAGAAAAACTAGGGCCTTTTAAGGGCCACAGTGATCATTTGTGCTGGAGCTGTCGGGTTTTAAGTGAATACTTTGTGCTGGTATTCACTAGTGAGAGGGACGATGGTGGATATAGACTGTGATGTACTTAAAGAAATTAACATAAACTATGAGGAGGATCGAAGTGGTGTGACAGGCTTAAAAGTAGATAGACCTCTCAGAGTAGATCTGAAAATGTGTTGCTGGAAAAGTGCAGCAGGTCAGGCAGCATCCAAGGAGCAGGAGAATCGACGTTTCAGGCATGAGCCCTTCTTCAGGAATGAGGAAAGTGTGCCAAGCAGGCTAAGATAAAAGGTAGGGAGGAGGGACTTGGGGGAGGAGTGTTGGAAATGCGATAGGTGGAAGGAGGTTAAGGTGAGGGTGATAGGCGGAGTGGGGGTGGGCGAGGAGAGGTCAGGAAGAAGATTGCAGGTTAGGAAGGTGGTGCTGAGTTCGAGGGTTGGGACTGAGACAAGGTTGGGGGAGGGGAAATAAGGAAACTGGAGAAATCCAAGTTCATCCCTTGTGGTTGGAGGATTCCTAGGTGGAAGATGAGGCGCTCTTAATGAACAATTCTTCCGCCGCCTTCGCGCCTACTTCTTCAACCAGGATTCTCACCCACCCTCTGACGACCCCTTCTCCTGCCTCCAACACACCCCATCCACCTGGACACCCCGTGCTGGCCTCTTACCTGCCCTCAATCTCTTCATAGTCAACTGCTGCCGCGACATTAACCCCTCTCACCCACTGCAACCTCTCACCTTCAGAACGTGCAGCCTTCCACTCCCTCCATTCCAACCTCACTATCAAACCGGCAGACAAGGGAGGCGCGGTGGTAGTTTGGCGCACCAATCTTTACACCGCTGAGGCTAAACAACAGCTCACAGACACCTCCTCCTACTGTCCCCTTGACCATGACCCCACCTCCCACCACCAAACCATCATCTCCCAGACCATCCATAACCTCATCTCCTCAGGGGATCTCCTATCCACCGCCTCCAACCTCATAGTCCCACAACCCCGCACCGCCCACTTCTACCTCCTGCCCAAAATCCACAAACCTGACTGCCCCAGCCGACCCATTGTCTCAGCCTGCTCCTGCCCCACCGAACACATCTCTGCATACCTCGACACGGTCCTGTCCCCTTTAGTCCAAGAACTCCCCACCTACATTCAGGACATCACCCGCACCCTCCACCTCCTCCATGATTTTCGCTTCCCCGCTCCCCAACGCCTTATCTTCACCATGGCCATCCAGTCCCTGTACACTTCCATCCCCCATCACGAAGGACTCAAAGACCTCCGCTTCTTCCTTTCCCACCGTACCAACCAGTACCCTTCCATTGACATCCTCCTTTGACTGACTGAACTGGTCCTCATTCTGAACAACTTCTCTTTCCAATCCTCCCACTTCCTCCAAACAAAAGGAGTAGCCATGGACCCCAGCTATGCCTGCTTCTTTGTAGGATATGTGGAACAGTCCATCTTCCACAGCTACACTGGCAACGCTGCCCATCTTTTCCTCTGCTACATCGATGACTGTATCGGCGCTGCCTCGTTCTCCCACGAGGAGGTTGAACAGTTCATTCACTTTGCTAACACCTTCTACCCCGACCTCAAATTTACCTAGACCATCTCAGACTCCTCCCTCCCCTTCCTAGACTCTCCATTTCTATCTCGGGTGACCGAATCAACACGGACATTTACTATAAACCGACCGACACCCACAGCTACCTAGACTACACATCCTCCCACCCTGCCCCCAGTAAAAACACCATCCCATTTTCCCAACTCCTTCATCTCCGCCACATCTGCTCCCAGGAGGACCAGTTCCAATACCGAACAATCCAGATGGCCTCTTTCTTCAAAGACCGCAATTTCCCCCCAGACATGGTCGACGATGCTCTCCACCGCATCTTCTCCACTGCCCGCTCCTCCGCCCTTGAGCCCTGCCCCTCCAATCGCCACCAGGACAGAACCCCACTGGACCTCTCCTACCACTCCACCAACCTCCATATACATCGTATCATCCATCGTCATTTCTGCCACCTCCAAACGGACCCCACCACCAGGGATATATTTCCTCCCCTCCTCTATCAGCGTTCCGAAAAGACCACTTCCTCCTGACTCCCTCGTCAGGTCCACACCTCCCATCAACCCAACCTCCACTCCCGGAACCTTCCCCTGCAACCAAGAAATGCAAAATCTGCGCCCACACCTCCCCCTTACTTCCCTCCAAGGCCCCAAGGGATCCTTCCATATCCACCATAAATTCACCTACACCCCCACTCTGATCATTTACTGCATCCACTGCACCCGATGTGGCCTCCTCTATATTGGGGAGACAGGCTGCCTACTTGCAGAACGTTTCGGAGAACACCTCTGGGACACCAGGACCAACCAACCCAACCACCCCGTGGCTCAACACTTCAACTCCCCTCCCACTCCACCAAGGACATGCAGGTCCTTGGACTCCTCTATCGCCAGACCATAGCAACATAATGGCTGGAGGAAGAGCGCCTCATCTTCCGCCTAGGAACCCTCCAACCACAAGGGATGAAGTCAGATTTCTCCAGTTTCCTCATTTCCCCTCCCCCCACCTTGCCTCAGTCCCAACCCTCGAATTCAGTACCACCTTCCTAACCTGCAATCTTCTTCCTGACCTCTCTGCGCCCACCCCACTCTGGCCTATCACCCTCACCTTGACCTCCTTCCACCTATCGCATTTTCAACAACCCCCCCCAAGTCCCTCCTCCCTACCTTTTATCTTGGCACACTCTCTCATTCCTGAAGAAGGGCTCATGCCCAAAATGTCGATTCTCCTCCTCCTTGGATGCTGCCTGACCTGCTGCGCTTTTCCAGCATCACATTTTCAGCTCTGATCTCCAGCATCTGCAGTCCTCACTTTCTCCTCTCAGACTGGATGAAATGTATCCCAGGCCGTTGAGTGAGGCAAGGAAGAAAATAATTTTCAATCATTCTCTGGTCACAGGGGAGGTGCTGGAGGACAGGAGGACAGTCACTGTGGTATTGTTGTTCAAGAAGAGAGTAAAGGATAATCCAGGAAACAATAGGCCAGTCAGTCTAATCTCAGTAACAGGGAAACTATTGGAACTGGTTCTGAGGGATGGATTAAATCTGCACTTGGAGAGACATGGATTGATCAAGGATAGTCAACATGGTTTTGTTAGCGGGAGATCATGTCTGACCAATTTGATTCAATTTTTCAAACAGGTGACCACGTGTCTAGATGAGGGCAATACATTTGCTGTAGCCTACGTAGACTTCAGCAAGGCATTTGTAAACGTAAGCGAAAGGTAGAGGACATGGGATTTAAGGAAATTTAGAAAATTGGATCCAGAACTGGCTGAGTGGCAGGAAACAGAAGGTGATGGTTGAGGGGTTTTTTTTTGTGGAAGACTGTTTCCAATGGTGTTCAGTGGGATCAGTATTGGATCCCTTGCTGTTTGGGGTACATGTTAATGATATAGACTTGAACAAAGTAAGATTGATCAGTAATTTTGTGGATGATATGAAAATTGTTGGGGTGGCAAATAGTGAGGAGGGTAGTCTTTGATTACAGGAGGGTTTTGACAGGCTGAGCTGATACATACCAAATGGAATTCAATCTGGATAAGTGTGAGGCGATGCACTTGAGCAGGACAAACAAGGCAAGAGAATAGATCAGGAACCATCGGAGCCTGGGAATCACTGAGGATCAGATGGACCTTGGTGTGCATGCTCACATCCTTTAAAGTGGTTAAGAAGGCACGTGGGATACTTGCCTCTATTAACTGAGACATTATGTTTGAGGGCAGACAAGTTATGCTAAAACTGCGTTAAGTGTTGGTTAGGCCACAGCTGGAGTATTTTGTCATGTTCTGTGAGCCGTATTATAGGAGGGATGTGATAGCACTGGAGAGGGTATAGAGGAGATTTACCAGGATGATGCCTGGACTGGAACATTTCAGTTCTGAAGAGAAATTGGACAGAATTGGATTATTTTCGTTGGAGCAGAGGAGATTGACAGGAGACATGATTAAGATGCATAACATTACCAGTGGCATAGATAGGGTAGATAGGAAGAAACATTTCCCCTTGAGAAAAGATCAAAAACCAGGGATATAACTTTAAAGTGAGGGGCAGCAGGTTTCGAGGGGATGTCAGGAAAAGCTTTTTCACCCACATTGTGATGGAAATCTGGAACTCACTTCCTGTAACATTTAAAAAGTGTTGAGAATGTGCATTTGATATACCAAAGCATACAAGGTAATGGGCCAATGGCTGGAAAATGGGCTTAGAATAGTTAGGTGTTTTGACTCTGCATTAGTTCAAAACAATGGGCCAAATTTCTGTGCTGTATATCTCTAATGACTGGGACTACGTTGTGATCATGAGAAGGAATCCTGGTTGATTTGCTCCTTTTCATTACCCAACAGTAGTGTTGCCAACTCTCCAGTAGTTCAAGATTAAGCTCTGGGCACTTCCGTGAGCAAGTTGGCTACAATTCCTACAAAGGAATTGCATCGTTTTTGTAAAAATAAAAATTTCATTCACCATTTTAATGGATTAGTTATATTGTAAGTGTGGCTGATAGAACTCAAAGGCTGATTGACCCATTGGGGTGGTTGGATGGCTTTATTGTGGAGCCCCCAGAACTGTCAGCCAATCTTTGTGAAGTTACAAATCACACAACACCCGGTTATAGTCCAACAGGTTTATTTGGAAGTACTAGCCTTTGGAGCGCTGCTCCTTCATCAGATGGTTGTCTGATGAAGGAGTGTCGCTCCAAAAGCTAGTGCTTCCATATTAACCCGTTGGACTATAACCTGGTGTTGTGTGATTTTTAACTTTGTCCATCCCAGTCCAGCACCGACCCCTCCAGGAATGTCACGGTCAGTTGGAAAGCCCCTGAAGCAGATTCAGCTGACTCTAGTTAATACAACGGAGTGAAGCTGGGAACAGAGACCAAGCTAATTTCCCAGGTTCTGCGCAAAGACACTGGGAGCAAGATCTCTGTGGACTTTAGGAAGATAGAGCACAAGACATTTGACAAGTCTGCTGAGGTTTTGCCATTTTCTGTGCATGTATGGATTGATGTGTGGAAAATATAACAACATACAAACAAAATGAAACCATCTTATAAGCAGGAAGCCGGGCTCTGAAAGATCCATTCATATCCGACTAGAGTCAGATTTTTTCACTGTCTTTGTCTCCAGCAGCCTTTGTCTCCAGCAGTAACATGGTTAATTCCTTCTGGAACTTAGTCTATTGATCACCAGAGTAATTAGAAAGAATTAATTATTCAGTTGAAACAGAGTAATTACTTGAGAATATTGTGGTAATAAAGCATTACTGTCTTTGTTAAAGGCCAAGATATTTCTCAGTACTAGTTACCAGCCTCTTAATCCGCAGGAGCTGGAGGGAGGGGAAAGTGTTTAGAGGTCTATTGATTTTTGGGGAAATTGCAGTGAAACCTTTTCCATTTTGAATCCTTCACTCTTCACTTCCACATGGGTTGAGGGTCCTCATTCTTCAACTTCCTCGCCTTGAAAGGAGAATTTAGGCAGTGTTTTCTTGATAAAGACATCTAACCTTTAAATGATAGGCAGCAAGGAGGGAGATGTTAGTCTTTATCATTCGACATAAAGGGAAGGGAGATGCTGGTGACATGGTAATGCCACTGTACCCGCAACCCAGGCTAATGCTCTGGGGTCGAATGTGGTGGAATTTGAATGCGATTAACATAAACTGGAACATAAAGCTGGTCTCAATCATGATCACCGGGCCTTCGATTGTCATAAAAAAAGCCTTTACGGGAAAGAAATCTGCCATCCTTCTGTGGTCTGGCTGACGTGACTGCAGACCCACAGCGATTCACTCTGAACTGAGCTCTGAAACGGCCTAAAACATCAATCATTCGGGAATGCACAACAAATACTGATCCCACCAACATTGCCCGCATAGAGTCATAGAGATATACAGCACGGAAACAGACCCTTCGGTTCAACTCGTCCATGCCAACCAGACATCCTAACCTAATCTAGTCCCATTTGCCAGCACTTGGTCCATATCCCTCTAGACCCTTCTTAATCATGTACAAATCCAGATGCCTTTTAAATGCAGCAACTGTACCAGCCTCCACCACATCCTCTGACAGCTCATTCCATCCACTCACCACCCTCTGTGTGAACAAGTTGTCCCTTAGGTCCCTTTTATATCTTTCCCCTCTCATCTTGTGAAAGAATAAATAAAACGAAAGGTGTTGCCTTGAGCCTTCGCCTCTCTCTCCAAAGCTTGATCTGATACCCTAAGTAACTGGTTTACATTGTAAACAAGCAAAACTGATAACTGAAGATAAAACTGACGAGCGTCGGTGAAGAGAAACTGAGTGAAACATTTCAGGCCGAAGAACATTTCAGCAAAGTTGAGGAATGAAGGACAGAGCTGCCAGGCCCTCACTGTGGAGGGGGAGTTCCCCT